>NC_000080.6:22507204-23749704 GCF_000001635.26 Mus musculus | reverse complement strand
TTGCTTCTACAAAACCTTGTCTCCTAATGCAGTCACATGGGTGATGAGATGCTAGTATCTAAGCTGGAGGCACACCATTCAGACCATAGATGAGAGCATCTCAGGACTGCATTAGGAAGTGATTGCAGAGTGAAGGAGCTCATTTTCTAAGGCCAATACCATCTTAATGTTTTGAAAAGATTTCCGGTTTTAGTATTTAGCTTCAATAAATTTAGCCTCAGATTTTAGATTTGCTGAGAGGCAAGGAAAGTATGGGCAAGTATTGTCTAGAATCCTACCGCTGTTTTGAATACAGCCAGCATTGCAGAGATGTGCTCCAAAGAATAGTGGCAGCCCATCCACAGAACAGAATGCTAACTTGTCTATCTGTGGCCATTCCTGGGAGTACTTGGGAAGTTTGATAACTGATGGATTTGGCCCTGGTTTGTCAGATCCCTACTGGAATATTCAGTATGTTCTTCTGTATACTCATCTGCTAAGGGTATCAGAACTACATTTCAGGAGCATGCTGGCGTAAGAGATATGAAAGCGTCATTTCTCACAGGCGAGTACCCATCGTCCCAACTAGATGCTATACTTGCATTCAAAGGCCTATTAACCTGGCTCTTACCCAGCTTGCCAGATCTGTGTCAGCCTGAGTTTCCTGGCCCTCTGCCTTTCCAGGACCTCTTGGAATTCTGTTTAGCATGTGGCCAGCAGACAGGCACACTTGTATTGGTCTGGCCCATAGACAGAAGGCAATGGCTACGTATTCCTCCTGTTTCTCTTGTCTTACCTGTGTTTAGTACTTCTAAGAAGTGATGACAGGTGTTTCTGTATAGAGTAAAGGGACATGCTATTTCTAAAATCATACTGAAGGGTATGCTGCTCCCCTCAAAGTACATAGAAGGCTACAAACCACATCCTTGTGATTTTTTTTCCATTTGCATTCATGTTTTGAAGGTCCCACAAGTTCCAGAGGTTTGTTTGTTTCCTGTTTGTTCCAGTGGTTCCTAGTAAAACTGCAAGGTATGTGCAGACATGTGCCTACCTGGGCTGATCTGTAAACAAGCCTGTAAGTTTTCAGGATCTTGTGGCCTTGCACAAGTAACCCAGTCATCACATGTCTCGGCTTCTTCATCTCTAAAAGGGGCCACTAAAATGCATCTATATTATATCATCATGAGGAAAGATGTTTTAATCATACTCGGTGGTGTAGTTTCGGAACTGAAATAACTTCTCTGTGCGCTGGCTGGTTTTGATAGCAGTATCACCGGGTATCATTTGTTGAAAGCTCTTAGCAGCCTGCCAGGCATGTTTACTGACTTCCCCTCAAGAAGTGGACGAAGGTTCCCAAAGCAGCATGGTTCACTCAGTCTCTCAATAGTGTTACATTACTGTTCCAACTCCTCAATTTCCAGAGGTGGGAGGGGAGGCATACCTGAGCAGCAGAGGCAACAGCTGGACTCACACATCATCACATTTAGAACTCAGCCCCAGGATGCTGGCTCAGAGCCCAAGGTCCTGAATCTTCTTTGCAGAGCTGTCAGTGAAGCAGCTCCTGACACTGGGACCCAAAGACTGAATCCTAACCGCAGCTCTGGTAGGAGGTTCCTCCAACATTCTTTCTCCTACTGTAGGTCAGGGAGGCCTGAGTTCAAATCCCAATCTACTTCCCTAGCTTCCCAATCCTGTGCCTTTGTACAGATCATTATCTCTTCTGAACTTCAGTTTGTTGTGAAATATGAGCAACAATATCCATTTACTGTAGCCCCTGGCCAGATAATGCTGCAATATATTCCAGGTTCAAGTAAAAGGCCTCACATTTATTTAGTGCATGGCAAGTGTCAGAAACAACGACAGTTTGTTACGTTTATCTGGGGGTAGTTTCCATCTACGATCTCATGTGATCCTTACACCAGCACCAGATGGGCACTCTTGATTTTTCAGAGGGAGAAATAGGCTCTGTGAGAATAAGTGGCTCATTCAAGGTCAGAAAGCCTACAATGTGGTTGTGGCATTGAGACTCAAACCCTGGCAGGGGTGACCTATAGAAATACCTTTGTGTATTACTCCTCTTTACAGTTCCATGCTAAGGTCCTTGTAGTATGCATACATCACCACTTTCCATGAGCAGCAGCGCCCTTGTGATGGACATTTTCATCATATCTATGCCGGGTGATGCTTTCATTTGAGCCTGAGGCTAACCTTCCTCTTCCAAGAGAATACAGCACACATCTAGTTCTGGATTTTTTAGGGGTGTTAACTCTGTCACAGATGGTTTCCCATGTCTTTGGACACAGTTGGCTGGGTCTGTTCCTCTATTTAACAGTCAAGGTGATTAGAAGAGACATTTTTGCAAGAGACTGTAAGGAGGCATCCCACCATTCTCCAGTTGAGTGGAGGGTTCCCATCCGATTGCAGGAGAGATGAGTGTAGCAGGATACAAGCAAACCTCATCTGAATTCTCCAGAGAATTCTAGTTAACCATTACCAAATGAGATGCCCTTCAGACTGGGGGACAAGAACACAACAAATGACCGGAAGTACAGCTGCAAGGCACTTTAATAAGAAGGGAGGGAAGGAGAGTCCAAGATTAGTAACCAACATGCTTCTCTCATCTAAATTGACTTTCAGAGTGAAGGGTAAGAGCTGAGGGGGAATTGATTTGGATGTGCTAAGTAGCCGGCATGGTTTTGTTTCACGGTGGTGCAAGCACACTTGACTCTTGCATGACTGCTCTGGAAGTTGCTCAGTGGAGCAGCATCACCTGGAGCTGCCCTGAGTCTGTGAAGTAACAGATTCAATAAGAAAAGCTGGTTAGCACTCTACTGTTCTACAGCTTCCACTGTTTTTCCTTTGCACCCCCACTTTGCCTTTCTTGCCCCAGTGTCATAGAAAACATCCCTGCCCTGGGAGATTGTAGCGTACATCTGATGTCGGCAGTCCAGGAACGTGCCCAGTGGGTCCACAGGTGTGTCTGTGTATGGAGTCAGATGTCACCAGGAAGTCATGGAGGAGGAGGTGGTTGAAAAAGTAGAACCAAGTAGGGGATGGGGATACCTTATCCATTCACTGGGAATTATTTACTGAATGCTGACTGTGTGGCACATGTTGTTTAAGCTGTGAATATAGAGCTGCCTTCAGTGAGTCCAAGTCAGAGCAATGACAGTTGGGAACAGAGCATTGCAGAGCAGGGTATTTAAGTACCAATGACCTGCGATGATATCTCACTTAACACCCCCTTGGCTTATCTCCATTCTACTGGCCAAGTAGAAAGAAGACTTTGTTCTTTGCCTCTCTTCCATTCTATGACCTATCATCGGTTCTTTGGGAAATTTGGTTTGCCTTTGTCTGTTGGGCTGAGGGGTAGACACTGGCATGAAGCCTCTGATTCATGTTGTTACTGGGATTCAGTTTCTTGGTGGAAAGAAGCTAAGCCAGATGACCTAGACCCACTAAGTCAGAAACTCCTCCTTCAGAGTCTTCGGTTTGGCCTTTCTCATGAAGATTCTAATGCATAGTTTGAAGTCATGGAGGCAGAGTTGGAAAGTGATGTATGGCTCTGAGTGCTCACCTTTCAACAGGTCCTACTGTGGGCATGGCTGATGGGATAGGGTGCGGTCCTATTGTAAAAGTTTGGGGTCATGTCCTAAATCCCCAGAAGCAAAACAAGAACCCACAAACATCCATTGTCACTCATCAATTTCCTCAGTCAACACTTACTTCCTAAATACAGAAGTCAGAACAGTAGGATTCTAGAATCAGGTTATCTGGTTTCAAATCCTGCCAGTGTTATTTACTATCTGTGCATCTTTGAGCAAGGTCCTTAATTAGACTCTGCACTTCGGTTTCCTCATATGTAAAGTGGAAATATTAGCTGCCATAAAGGGAGGTTGCTGTGAGGACTCATGCAGATTGGGAGGCACGTGAGCTGACTTTCAGTGTCTTTTGCCCACTGACTCCTTTACGTCATCAGTTCATTGGCTGCCATTGGTCTGGTGTGGGGCTGGGAGTGAGGGGTGGTATGTTGGTACTTTGTGTTTACTCATCCAATGTTCTCAGTACAAGAGCCAGGTCTCCCCAAAGCATATGAATCAGTATGTAAAGTTAAGTCAATAACAAGTGCTTTGACAGTGACAAAGGATGGTAGGAAATAAGTGACTGTGGGTGAGGACCAGTACTCTGTAGAGAGGATGAAGGGAGGGGGCAGTTCTGTTGGAAAATGAGAAATGAACAAGTCATTGGAATTTACCAATGTACAGTGGAAAAAGGAAGAAAGAGAGGAAGAGGAAGAGGAAGAGGAGGAGAAGGAAGGCAGGGTGGTCAGAGAGAGAGAGAGAGAGACAGAGACCCAGTCAGGGAGAGACCGACTCCTTGGATTTCCAGGAAAGAGATGAGCAGTTAAATAAAAATTGATCCTGAGGCCAAATAAACTTCAAGATAATTGCTTCTACTGGTAGTGAATCATTATGTCTCACAAATGAATTCATCTTTGTAAGTTTTCAGGACCAAATGTCCTTGATATATTTATTAATCCTCTTCACTTCTCTTCCTTCACCTGATCCGCTCACCTCTGAATTGAATTGAAATTAAGGGTCATTAGTTTGGAAGAGTTCCCTGTTAGTAGGTGGCTGACTTTCTACTCAGCCTGGCTCGGTTCCTCTCCTAGGAAAGGAAAGTTCACCGTCTCTGCTGTCTCCATTATTGTGCCTTTTGGATTTGTGCTCAAAGCAGTGAGGCTCACAGAATGATCCAGTTTTCCTGAATATGTCCCATTTCCAACCTTTAGACAGGATGTGGGAACCCCAGAGACATGCATCAGTCTGAGATGATGATGGGATCTCTGTGTAGGGTGCTCTGGTGTTTAGATTGTACAAGGTAGCAGAGCTTCCTTCCTTTGTATCTTTAAGGATCTTGATTCTGACCTCATCACTCTCTTCTCCTATAGGTCTCTCTCTCTCTCTCTCTCTCTCTCTCTCTCTATATATATATATATATATATATATATATATAATCAGAAGTCTTTGAACGAAAAAATTTAGTCTTAACCAGGTTTGCTCCTGAACAGTTTTCAAATTATTTTTCCACTTTTAAAAATAACTTTCATACCCTTTTCCTGCCATGGTGCCTCTTGCTTCAGTTTTGTTTTCTGGAACATATTTGCAATTTTTTGAAAATGTCTTTTTGGTAGCTTTATGCATGATCTATGTTCCACCCAGTATCCTCAGTTTCTAGAACAGTATCTGGCAAGAAAGATATTGAGGAAAATAGGAAAAGAAAGTGATTGGGGCTGGGACCATAGCTCAGATGGCAGAGTGCTTGCCTACCATGAATACAGCCCTAGATTCAGTCCTCAAAAGCACATAAGCTGGGCAAGGTGGCACAAGCCTGAAATCCTTACACTAAGAGGTAGAGTCAGGAGGATCAGGAGCTCAAAGCCATCTTCAGCTACATAGGAAGTGTTTGAATAATCAGGGCTTTCCAAGACCTTGTTACACTGCCCCCCTTGCCCCCTCCCCATACTACACACACACACACACACACACACACACACACACACACACACACACAAACAGAAGCACATAGGGGATGAATGCCATTGGCTAGCAAGACACTTGGCTCCTCCCATTCCTTCCTCCATGCTCCAAGGTACAGTTGTGTCATCTCATCTAGGCAGGATAATTGGAAGGACTACTTAAGAAGATGAACTGTAAAATCAGGTTCAAATAGAACTTACTACCTGTGTGACCTCAGAAAAATAAATCTCTTTACATTTTATAATTCTCAGTAAGGTGCCTAGTTTATGATAAGAGTGCAGTATCGCCAGGTGTGGTGGCTCACGCCTTTAATTCCAGCACTCGGGAGGCAGAGGCAGGCAGATTTCTGAGTTCGAGGCCAGCCTGGTCTACAAAGTGAGTTCCAGGACAGCCAGGGCTATACAGAGAAACTCTGTCTCAAAAACCAAAAAAACAAAACAAAACAAAACAAAATAAAACAAAACAAAGAGAGTGCAGTTACTAACTTCTGAGAAAGAAAGCCTATCCCTTGTTTGGGTCATCCATGACCTCAGGATCTGGACTTACTACTCAGCTAAAGTAGCCTGGGGATTATATGGAATATACCAGGCTTTGTATGTAGGGTCAGGAATCATAAAGCACTGAGCCTAGAGGAGAGGCCGTAAAGACAGTGGCCAGGCTATGTGGAAACAAGGTCTTTCTTTGAGGTACAAGTTTTCCGAGGCCTGAGGAGGCCCTGTCCCTCAGGCTTCTGTCCTTCCCATAGCCTTTTGGCAAGATTTTCATAAGTGTATTAAAAACCAAGATGGGCTGACCAGATGAGTGACACTTGCCAGTGATGGGGCATTGCTGTGCTCCTCCAAGCACGGAGAACTCGTTCAATTATGTTCCACCCCTGTGATGGTGCAATCACAGGCACACACATTAACTTCTGATTATAGCCTTGTTGTTGAGTCTCTTTTGACAGGAGGGAAATGAATTTACCTCATGTCACCTCTGTAGTTTGCAAGCAGCCTTGGCCTCTGATAAGAGCAGCTTTTATGGTTTATTTATTTATTTTTTTTAATTTTTTTTTCCTGAGAAAAAACATTCGGGTGGTGGCATACACATCGAGGCCTGGAGGTGAACTTGAACTGACTCTTCATAGTGATAGCAGCCTGTACAGGCTCAAAGAAAATGACCAGTGGTGTTGAGCTGACCCTGAAAGGGCAAAGGCCATGACTGCTATGCAGAAGAGAGTCCTGGGGTTACACACTTCCCATCTTAGATCATAACAGTACTAGATTGTGCATCCCTTGGCCCTTCTACCCATTCATAGAACAGGAGTACTACTAATAGTTACCCTACAGGCACAGAAGAATTAGTGAGCTATTATATGCAAAATACTTAGCACAGCGACTAGAATACTAATTGCTATGTATTTTGATAATTAGTAAAATTTTTTCTGACAACAATGTTACTGTTTTGAGGAAAGGGGGAGACACCAGAGTTCAATAGTATCTTCTCCATTTAATAGCTGTGTGACATTGAACATATCCCATCATCCCTGTGGACTTTTTGTGACGTGAGAGGAGAGAGGACTAAAGCTTAGGGTACCTGTGAGGATCTCAGTGACACAGCCCACTGAGTGTTCAGGGAAGCTTGGTCCACAAAGAGGTTGCTTGATTATTAGCCATTTTCTTTTATTGGGATGCTGCCTCTCTCGTATGGCAGGAACTTAGAGAGGGGAGGAGTATCCATGATTTGAGTCTCGGCCTTGAGGTAAAAGCCTTGCTTTCCATCTGGACAGCAGGCAAGATGGATACCTTCTAAACACAACACAATGGCATTTGGTAAAGTACCCTGGAAAAGGCTAGGAGGTAGGTAGGTCCTGGGCATCCTGCAACTTTTACCTGTGCATTTAGCACTTGCTATGAGTCCTGTTGGGAAGGGCCACAGCTGTAAGAGACCAGTAGATCTCTTTCTGACTTCCTCCTTTCCACTAGGACCTCCTCTCTCCACCACAGGATGTGACCTTGCCCTCTCTGGTCCCCATTACTGTCATGCCAGACCTGTGCAGGTCTGGGCACATCTGAGTCTTGACATTTCACTCAGGCAGGGCTTTCTTAGAGTCGACAGGATTCTGTGATGCCTCTCTGGAAACTAAGCCAATAGTCTCTACAGAGAAAATGGTAAAGCATAGGACTTGCTACTTGTCTAATGCTGTTTTATTTTTAAAGTCAACTTATTCCCTGCCCATAGTTAATTCTCAGTGGCAGTACGAGTGGCAGTATGCTAAGACCCTCAGCACAGAGGGACAGTGAGGTGCTGAAAGGCCCTGGCACTTTGATCTGATTTCAGATTTAGAGGCTGAGTCAGGCACAAGCTCCAGGACCTGTCTGCCCTTTGGAAACCTTCAAGGGCATGACATATTTTGGAAGAATGTCCCACACTCACTGTGAGTACCTTGAGGGTTGAAGTTAAAGGTTGAAGTGGCCTCTGACTCACAGCCATAGAACCTAGTGGCTATAGCAAGAGCCCTTGTTTCCAAAGAGGGCAGGGCCTGCTGTTTCTGGGGATTTGGTACTGTGCTCTAAGGGAATTGCTTTGTGCCTCCACAATGAGTCTCAATAGGGATGAGGCAGGATGGTGAAAGGGGCAGACAGAAGCACACATGAGAGATAAAAAACAGAAAGGGAGAAGAGAAGAGCTAGAGAGGTCAGGGAACTGGAAAGCTTTTAGGAAAACAAACAAACAAACGGGAAATAGAAAAGGCAAACTCAAGACACAGATTTGTAAAGGGAAATTAAAGAGCCATCATGACCACTAATAAGTACAAAGGCTGGAGGATGACATTGATTTCGTCATCAACCCTGGACTTGTCATTAATGTTTGCAATACTCCTATGGCGAAAGTATTACGGTCAACTTCACGTTGTAGTAAAAAAAATGATGTATATTTAGAAAAGCAAAGTTTACATAAGGTCATGCAGCTTTGTAGGAAGTCAGGCTAGAACCTGGGTCCATTTGATGCTATACTCAGCCCATTGCAAAGGGGCATTGATCCTGGGGCCTGAAGTTTGGCAAACTATCTATGGGCCACATATACCCTAGATACTGAGAGACACAAGCAGTCTCTATGCCTCTCACTCATGAATTCAGTGTTAGTTAAGAGACTTTTAGCTACAATTAAGGGAGAACATTTTTTCCCTCACAAGGAGAAGGCAGAGCTGCTACGCTAGCATGTTAAAGGTGGCATCTCTAGATCTTCTCAACTCTTTGAGAGATAGGCAGCTTCACAACGTTTTAGAGGTGGAAACAAGAGGGGAAGGGCAATATCAGACCAAGCTATTTTGTCTTCCTTGTCTCTCATACTTCTGGACAAATCTATGTATGACCTTCCATATTTCTAGCTGCAAGAGAGGCTGCCATGTGATTATTGAGTCTTCAAGTCTTTAGGAAGGACAGCTTTGTTGTGGTATCTCCAACCCAAATAAGCCCTGGCAATGAAAACAGGACTCAATTAATATGAATACATGCTGTGCACCTAGATTGGGCAGATCTACTGCTACACTACCATCTTCCCCATCTATGAGACCCCTTAGAACTTTCTCCGAGCCATGTGCTTCTGCTCTGCTTTTCTTCTTCTTCCTCTTCTTCCTCCTCCTCTCTGTCCTCTTCCTCTTCCATTTTCTCCTTCTTCTTTCTCCTCACCTTCAGCTCCACCTTCACTTTTATCTGCCCAACCATCAGCTCTCTTTTATTTTACAAATTAAGGTGGGAAGCAGGTTTACAGGAAATCACCTGAGTGCTAACTCATTCCTTGTTCGAAGCCACTCACACGAGTACGGAATTAACATCTAATATAATTAGCCCCAGGGCTATCCACAACACAACTTGGGAATCCTACAGAGGAGGCAGACTGTAGTGTCTACTATATTCCAACAAATCATTGTAGGCCCAGACTCACTTCTAACCCTTACTTGAAGGAGAAGCAATTAATTCTTTTGGTAATTACAGGTATTTCTTGACCATTCTGAGTTGACCTGGTATGAGAATATGGGGGAGGCAGTATACTCACTACCATCCTGGTGTTGCTGGAAATGATATGAACTAGTTCCACATGTCATGTCTTGAAAATCAAGACCAGTCTGTTAGCTCCTGAGTGCTTATTTTCCCTATAGCCACCTGCATATATCAGCAAAGACAGAGTCTGACAAGGGTATAGAGGAGGGAAATATGTCTAATTAACAGATTTTTCTGAAATATTTTACTGATTTGGAATACAATTGAGAGAAGAGATGTAAGGAATGGCAATAAGAGACTCAGATGAAGAGGCCCAGAAAGACTAGCTGTGTTTGGATTGGTGATATCTTTAGACCAGTGTCTTTCAGCTCGTTTCATTATGGCCCACATATGGGGTCTTGGTAAACACATTTTTCCTCTAACCATGCTCCCTACTGACATTTCAATATCACAAGTGCATTAAGTATTGCACTCCTTTTATGCAGAATCTAGCATGCTGTGTGTCTGTACTTGTACATAAAAGGTATGAAATGTGTTTTCCAGTTTAGAGGAGACATTGCTCCTATGTAGAACGAGTCAGGGACAAAGGGTCATTTTGCCTGGGGAGGGAAGAGCTGGATCTATCCTTTAAGTTTGGAGGGTTGTCACATATTTTGAGTACCTACTATGTGCCAGGTACATAGATAGGAACTTCACATGCATCACCTCATTTTCTGTATCAGACCTGGGCCCTCTGTCACAATGGAGGCCATCAAGGTTTGAGAATACACTTTTCTGAAAGAGACCTGCTTTTTCTGGAACAAGGAACATACATTGTTTTTATTATGGGCCATATTCAGGGCACGTGGTATGGGATGCGTCAGGGTGAAGTTCACAGTGGTACTCCTGGTGGGAGGAGAACTGGTTCTGAAGGAGAGGCAGCCCAAGTAAGAAGCATGACAGAGGCAGAGGCTGTGTGGCTGGAGGGGACTTTGGATGATAAAGATGACTCTCACTGCAGAGCTGAGAGACACTGCAGGCTAGTTGATTAGGGTTCCATTTCTAAGGTGTTGTTGAGCTAAAGATACAGGCTGAGTTAACTAAACATCATTTCTATCAGGCACAAAGGCATTCTAAACAGGTTTGAACAGGAGACAGAGACACAAAAGGTAGGAATCTATGGTCTCCAACACAGGGAGTCCATTTTTGGAGTGGAATGGAGACAAGTTTTGGAGCAAAGTGCAGTCTGTGACCAAAAGGAGATAGAATTCTTGTTTGGTTTTCCTTCCTGAGGCTCTTCTGGATTGTTTGCCATCCCTTACAGACATTTTGCTGCAGCTCTTACTGATGTGCCCAGAGCAACAAGGATGCACTCCAGTAGGAAAAGAACCCCCAACCTCGGTAGTCATTACAACGAAGCTCTATTTCCTGCTCTTGCTTCACACACTGCTCAGGATATATGGGAACTAGGGCATCTGGACTCTACATTTCCTATCTCTAAAGCCTTCATTTTAACATGTGTCTCCATTACCGCTGAAGTAGGGGAAGAAAGCATGAAGAATGGTTCACAGCTAAAGTGTGACACATGCCACATCTGTTTGAATTGCCAACCTGGAACAACCTAAAGTAAATTGGGAAGAAGGGAACCTCAACTGAAAAAAAAAATGTCTCAATCAGATTGGCCTATGGGCCACATCTATGAAAGATTGTCTTGATGATGACTGAGGAGGGAGTGCCTAGCTCACTGTGGGTGGTACCATCCCTAGGCAGGTAAGACTAGGCTATATAAGAAAGCTAAGAGCATGAGTTGTTGAGTAAGTCATTAGGCTGCCTTCTTCCTTGGATTCTGCTCTGGGTTTGTTCCTTGAATTCCTGCCCCAACTTCTATCAGTGATGAATTATTACCTGGAAATATAAGCTGAAATAAACCCTTTCCTCCACTAAGTTGATTTTAGTCGTGTTTTTTACCACAGCAATATAATCGAACACACATCATTGGCCTAGATAGGTTACATGATTGAACCTAATATCAAAGGGAGCAGGGAAATATAGCCTTCCTGTGTTCGGAATGTGAAGAGTGGAAAGTGCTTGCTAGCAACACTGAGAGTGACAGTGACAATGGTGATGAGTGAAGACAGCAAATCAATTTCTGAAGATTCACTTGCAATTATTTTTTTCTCTTGCCTTTCTCTCTGAAATACTCCAATGATTTCACCATTTGTACCTTATCATACTGTCTGGTAAATACTTATTGGTTGGCTCCAACTGAAGTTAACACCCCTACTGCAAGGAGTATTTTGGATAGGAGAATGGCAGCTATTTATTAGAGTCCCAGTCCTTATATGCTAGCCAGACTGTCAGATATATGGAACAAAAGCCAAGCTTCCCAAGGTGGTAGGTCTAGGAAAGTGACCAATGACTTGCCTCAGGGTTGTGAAACATCCTGTGAAGACACTATCTTATCATTGAGTCGTTTAAATGCTTGTTAACTGGCCCTCTGAATTAGAAAAGCAAGTGGAGAAGCTTGTAGAAGGAGATAGCTTGTTAATCAGTGATGTAACAGAAGTATGGCCTAGCATAGGTAGTGTGTATATGATATATTCTTGCCCAATATGGAGCTTAAATGATCTCTTTCCTACTAATTTCCAGAAAGGCCTGTTCCTGTTCTATAGATAGGAAGAAGCAGTCTCAGAGTGGCCTCTCCCAGCCAGATCTTCTTAGTAATTCATGAAAAAGCAACCAATATCTACTCTGGGTGCATCTGCTGAGATGAACCTGGACATCCAGCCTTTTCATCACCAAGCTCTGAACACTCTCCATCAAGTGTCTTCAGATTGGTGGAGCTTAAAAAATGACAGCCATTTGAAATCGAGTAGAATTGGGTATTATTAGAATAGCATTCTAAATTCTAATCTTTTGCATTGACTTTTTTTTAATAGCTTCTACTTTCACTAAAATTTCTGGGCCAGGCTCACAGACATTCAATTTAAATACTGTCAGGCAAGACTGATTTCTGTTCCAATAGAGCCAGATTTTCTTTCTTTCCTTTGAAAAAGAAAAAAAAATAGCCTGAGACTTTTTAAAAAAATAAGTTGCCACATATAAAGAGCATATCTTTCCATAAACCATCCTTTTAATTCTCTATCTCCTACCCTCTAGCCTTCTTTCCAGCTTTCATTGATGAGTAAGCCAGGTGATGACTGTTGTTGTCTAAGGTACCTGTATTATCACTACATTGTTGTCATGGTGCCAGACAAGGCCAGCTTTGCTATACCTCCTTCCACGTGCTCTTTCAATAAAAAGATCCCTTGCCAAGGCTCCCAGGAAGTATTTAAGAAAGATGCTTTTCTGTCTATCCTCAGCCTGTTACTGCTTCTTGTCAGCTCTCTTCCACATCCTTTCAGCCAGTTTGTCTTCACTGTTTCACTTCCACTCTGGTTTCTGACGTGGAGCTAAGGTTGGGATAATGGAGATGGAGAGTACCAGTGGATTTTGGGACTCAAACTTGACATAGTCTGAGTTTCTTGTTTTTCCAGTTGTAAACTTTATTTAGCCTATGAGAACACTGACTTTAACACCTATACACCAAGTTTAGCTGTGTCTTTCCCACTGCTTAATCACTGATACTATGGGAACTGGGGTTGAGGTGTGATACTTGGCACTGCAGTTAATGGCATCTAGAGCTGAGAGACTATCCTTTTTCTTTCTCTGCCCCAGACTTCTTGGCATAGCCTAACAGCTCTCAGTCTTAGATACACATTAGCATCATCTAGGGAGCCTTTGAGAGGCTCAAATCCTTGCTAGCCCAATGAAATCTCAATCTGAGAGTGTATGCCTGTGGCATCTTTACTCTCAAAATTCTCTTCAGGTGAATCAGATGCATGCAAGGGTTGAGAACAACTCTAAGTCCCTGGGGTTGCCCGGGGCCTGAATATACTTTCCTTTTGAGATCAGAAGAATTCTATTTTATTGCTTGTGGGCACAGGTCCAGATTTCTCATCAGTGCTGGGACAGGGTTTTATTTTTCCTAGATACCTAAGAGAATGTAGAGAAGAAATTGGGGTGGAAAAGATACTTGGTGGGTTGGACCAAGCATCACTTGAGATCTCTGCATCATCACATCCAACTTGAGGGCTTGTGCTCTATCTGTATGTCTGTGTCTGCATTTGTGTCTCTGACTCTGTGTCTGTCTGTCTGCCTGTTGTGTCAGATGCCTTCCTCTGTTACTTTCCACCTTCATTCTTGAGGCAATGATTGTTCCTGAAAACAAAGTTTGGAAATTGTCTATACCAGCTGGCTTGAAAGCCCCATGGGCCCTCCTATCTCATACTCCCAGCTATGGAATTACAGGTACTTTGCTTTTTATGTGGGTCCCACTTTCTTGTGCAACAAGCACGTTATCTATTGAGCCATCTGCCCCACCTCACAGGTTTATTGTTAAATGAGTCTTGAATCTCCTTGCATTAGTTTGGATTTTTAGAAGTTAGAATCAGGCTGTATTAAATGGCTTTCTTCTGAGCCTGCTGATTTTCTTCTTTTACATTTTCTGTTTCTCTTCTTTCAGCCCTCCTTACTTCCTTGCTGTCACACCCATGGACATGGGCAAATGAGCTCTGCTCGTCTGTTCGTCAAGCCTCCCAGCTCCTCCAGCCCCCCCTGTGCCCCACGCCTGAGAGGGTGGGTAGGCAGATGGCAAAACTTCCCATTCTGCCACTTAGGGACACAGGTGACACCAACTAATGTCACAGCAACAGGTGGGGAGGAGGTTTCAGAGCTGAGCTAGCAAGGGACATCAAATTCTCAGTGCCTCCTGGGCAGAATACCTCACCTGGCACCATGCTGTTGGCAGAAGGTGCAGCAGCTGGCTCTGCCTCAGCTTTTGGCCAAGCCAAGGATAATGTTGGGTGAGGGTGGGAGCTGTTGCATTGAGGGCAGATTTAGATTGTTTCACATCCCTTAGCTTGGTGACAAATGGGGTTTGGCCCATTGGCTTCTCTGATGCATGACAACTCATGTCCTCTTCCCTCTCCTCCTTACTGAACTCTCAAATCTCATCTTCAGATCCCACATTTAGGGAAAGTGCTCCTCGTAGGCTCTTTTGCAGCTCCAGCTACCTAGCTCACGACAGTTTTATAACCGTCTCTATAATCTTTCTGCCACATTGAGCTCTTCTTCCTTGACAGCAGAGCCCATTTCTCATCATGGGTATATGATCTTGGAGAATGCCTGGTACTGTCAGTATTTGTAGATGTGAGTGAATCTCATCTTAGTGGACAGCACCATTTAATTAATTGTAGATCTATCTTGCTTATCTATTGAATGAAAGACACTGGCAGTTAGGGTAAGCCAAATGATCACACAATCTGAAACATATTTCTTTAAGGCCTCAAAGCACTATCCAGGGGAATCTGAGAGAGGGCACAGTTTATCTGTCTTTTCACTCCTATTTGCTAAGTAAAAATGAGAATTAAGGTGCTATGAGCATCAATAATTATGAAATGCCTTTCACTGCCTCCCTCTTCAGTATCACTTCATCTACATAGGTTCTATCTAGCCAAGGCAGGGATGGTTGTTTATGGAAATGGACATATTACTTATGGAAATCGACATGTCTCATTGACCCACTATTGCCAAGATACCATATATCAAGGAGCAGTGTTGTATAGATCAGACATAAAGGTGAGTGGGTTATTGCTTGTTATTATGAACTCCATTCCTCATGCTCAGACTTCTTGCCAGTCAGGTTTAGAGGTCTGGGAAAGTGCCAAAGGGGTTGATCCAGGCCAGCATGGGATTAAAAGTCCTCCAGGGAAATCACATGTGCTAAGTGAGCTCTCTGAGGTTCCGGCGCAAGGTTGTGCTGGTCAAGGACAGCAAGTCGCAGGGAGTCTGGGTGAAGCCAGTGTGTGTTGCTGCCTCCCTTAGTTTAGATTCCATGTGACATAGTATATTGAAGAGAGAATGGGACTGACTGAGCTGACAATAGGGCTGATGGTGCCAGCATCCTCCTCCATCTTTGTGCTACATTGCTGTTCACTCTCAAGAATCCTGAGATAAAGGATATTCCAGATGAAAGGTGTGGGACCCAAGTCCTCCTTGTTAGAGTCATTTTCCCAAAGTCATGAAGATAGCAGGTGGCAGGATTGAGATTTGGTGACATTCTTGGCATTCGCCTTGCCCACTGACCCCTACTGCCTTAAGAGCCAGCTGCCTATCACAGACTTGACATTAGCTGTTGGCTGTGTGAGTTTTAAGTCACAACAGTTCCCACAGATACATTTTCTGTAAAATAGGGATATTTCTGGCTTCTTGCTGTTGAAGGAGGCTTAGAAGACTGAAGGAAGAAAGGTGATCAGCGAGGTCTAGGAAAGCTTAGGATAAGAAGGCCATTTGCACTTGCTGACTCCTAAGAGTTTTTGGGTCCTGGCTGACAGCCCACATTTGTCAAAGGTGTCTCCAGCCCTAGCTCTAGCATGGTAATCCATTCAACTTTGAGAGCTCTGAATCTCCTGTAATCCACAGAGGCTGACAGAGGGATGGTGAGGCAGCTGGAGGGGGGAGGTGAGTCTGTCCAAGGAAGATTTAGAACTACTCTGATATGATATAGATGGAAGTCACAGGGCATGCCACAGTTTTTAGAGGCATTGTGGCCTGTGTGATATCTACTTTCACCCATTTGAAGAAATGCTGAGTTCTTTTCCATTTTTCTTGACTGAGTTGGTGTGTAAACAAAGTTTCCACAGCTTTTGCTTTTGAGAAGAGAGTGGGAGGAGCTAAATATTAGAAAGAAGGAGAAAGGAGGCCATCCAGGTGCACTAGGGAAGGAGGGAAACCAGTTTCTTTGTTAATCCTGACTTGGGGCAATAAAGACAGCTAGTGTCAGGCAACTTCTGTATGTTTGTGGGAGGAAGCTCCAGGACCTCTGCAGAGGCCCATATCCCCTCATGTTAAAATCCCTTTATTAGTTAGGGTTCTCAAAAATTTATTGTGATGACTTACAGTCTGTAGTCCAAAACACCTAACAATGGTCAGCTGTGAATGGAAAGTCCCAAGAATCTAGTAGTTGCTCAGTACCACAAGGCTAATTGTTTCAGCTGGTCTTTTGTAGAAGTAGGTACCAACAGATGTGCTGGCAAGTAAATGCAAGCAGGTAAAGAAGAATGAATCTTTCTTCTTCCAATGTCCTTATGAAGGCCTCCAGCAGAAGGTGTGTCCCAGATTAAAGGTGTGTACCACCACACCAGGAGCTGGGACTTGCTTTGGCCCAGGCTGACCTTGAACTCAGAGAACCCTTGCCTTTGTCTCCTGGGATTAAAGGCATGTACTGCCTTCCCCAGGCCTAAGTTTTTCAGGGCCATTATGCCTCAAGATCTCCATGTCAAGATATAGGTCAGAAACTTGTGTCTTTCAGCCTCAAGATCTGGATCACAGGTGAGCCCTCTAATTCTGGATTGTAGTTCATTCCAGATATAGTCAAGTTGACAGCCAGAAATAGCCATTACATTCCCCAACTTGCTTCTTGGTCATGGTTTTGTTCAGGAATACAAACCCTGATTAAGAAAAACTAGTACTTGGAGTGGGGTATTCCTTTGACAACCTGACCATGTTTTGGGGAGGCCTATGGAAGGAACTTTAGAGCTCTGTAGGATGTTCTGTAGGAGCTTGGAAGATCATGTTGAGAACATTGCAAACAATGAAGGCCTGGCTTGTGAACTTTCAGAGGGAAGATTAAAGACTGTAATCAGGGCTATTGCTGTTTTGAATGTGAAGGTTTGGGTTAGCTGTTGTTGAAGAATCAGCTGTGATTAACAAGATACCATAAGTACTTAAGCTAAACATTTGCATTACTGGGGCAATTGATACTGGTTAGCTAGAGTTAAGAAATTAGCAGTGGTTAAGAAGAGACTAGCATCACTAAGGTGAAATCTTCTGGGAAGTGTTTCCTGAGAGTACAGAGAAGCTGTGTTCCAGAGGCAGCCATGGCTGTACCTCATGTTGGCAGCCAGACTTGTCTTGTATAAGAGTCACCCAGGTGATATTGGTTTTGAAACATGAAGGGTTAGCAGCTGATTCTTGGCACTGTGAGAGACCAGAAGAGGCCATTGGTGAAGGTGCAGCCTTAGTGGCAGGTGAAGGCCCAGAACTGAAGGAGTCATGCAGAGATGTTGAGGCTTAGCACCATGAAAAGAGCCTTTGAAAGGCTATTGTGAAAGTGCAGTCCAGTTACAGCGGAAGACAGCAGTGTTTTGGTGATGCCAGTACCATGAGATGACCACCAAGGACAGCAGCAGCAGTGGAGTACAGGCAGCTGGAGCCTAGAAGACAACGTCTGTGCTACAAAGGGCAAAGCTGGAGAAGTGACCCAAGCCCTTGGAGGAGCCCAGAAGATTGTGAGTGGATCCCAGACACTGGACAGTTAGAGTTTGATTTTGCTTTTGATTGTGACTGTTTGCCCAGCTATTTTTCCTTCTTGAAGTGAAAAAGTATTTTAGTGGAGCCCACAGTTAAGAGACTTTGAATTGTAAAAAGACTTTGAATTTCAAAAGAGATTGGCTATTTTAAAGGGATTGAAATTTTAATATGTAAAAATTTGTAAAGACTGTGGGACTTTTAAAGTTATTTAGATCTTGGGGATGAATAAGAAAGTAAGGGTTGAGGCTTAATAGTGATGTGTTTATGTGTTAAGTTGACAAGGGATCAGTAGTAATGACTGGTTTTGTGTGTGTCAACTTGACACAAGCTGGAGGTATCACAGAGAAAGGAGCCTCCCTTGAGGAAATGCCTCCATGAGATCCAGCTGTAAGGCATTTTCTCAATTAGTGGTCAAGGGTGGGAGGGCCCAATGTAGGTGGTGCTATCCCTGGGCTGCTGGCCCTGGGTTCTATAAGAAAGTACACTGAGCAACCTAGGGGAGGCAATCCAGTAAGCAGCACCTTTCTTGGCCTCTGCATCACCTCCTTCCTCCAGGTTCCTACCCTGTGATGAGTTCCAGTCTTGACTTCCTTTGGAGATGAACAACAATGTGGAAGTGTAAGCTGAATAAACCCTTTCCTCCCCAACTTGCTTCTTGGTCATGATGTTTTGTACAAGAAGACAAACCCTGATGAAGACAGGAAGGGAAGGATTTATTCAGCTTACACTTATATAAAATAACATGTTTTGTACAGTACCTATACACATCTTTCTCTGTGACTTATAGTATTTGAGATAATGTAAGCACTTTGTAAAACTTGTGATGCTGTACTATTTATGAAGTATGTAAGAAAAGTGTCTGTATGTGTTTATTACAAACACATCTGCAACTGCTCTTTCATATTTTTTCCTGTGGTTTTGTTCTATAGTTCCTAAAACTGCAGATATAGAAGCTTGGATATGGAGGCATGATTAATAATAATCATTATCATCATAAATGTCCCTACTCAGGGTTACACTATGTGGCAGTACTTTCTGTTAATCTGTTGTGTGACTGTGTGTGTGTGTGTGTGTGTGTGTTTAATTGTTCATGTGAACATGCATCAGTGTGTACATGTGTAGGTCAGAGGACTATTCTCTTCTTCCATTATGTGTAGAAGTAGGTTCTCTTCTTCCATTATTGAGTCCTGGGGATCAAACACAGGTTTGTCAGTCATACACCTTCTCTCATGAGCCATCTCCTTGGGCCAAAGGTACATTATCTTATTTGATGTGTTAAAAAAACTACATAAGTAGAATATTAATTTTTTTTACTATTGTTGCATAGGAATGCATTTGAGCAAAAAAGAGGTGAAGGAACTTGCCCACAGTCATATTCTTATTAGTGACAGAACCAGGATTAGATGTGAGATGTTAGGGTTACAATCCTAGAGTCTCACTTTTAGTAGACAATCTCTGCCATTTCTTTGCAGTGAATTAGAGAACAAACTCAGAGTATGAGATAGATGTGTGGTTTATTATATGAGTCAGCAGAAGGAAATTGTCTTAAGTCCATTTGATCTACTATAACAAAAACTCTATAGACTGGACAATGGTAAACAACAAATATTTACTTCTTGTGGTTTGGAAATCTGGGAAACCAAAGACCATGGTGCAGACAAAATTAATGCCTGGTGAGGGCCGAATGCCTTCTTGTTATGTCTTCTTTGCCATGTCTTATATAAGGTCACTAAGTCCATCCATGAGGCTACCTCCTTGTGACCCAGACATTTTCCTTAGGTCCTACTTCCTAATATCACTGTACTTGGCCTTAGAATTGTACCTATGAATTGGGTGAGGTGAATGCATTCTGTCCATGCAAGAACCAGTGTTTTCCCAAGTGATCCATGTTAGCTCCATGAACCATTATAAAGTGTGTGTGTGTGTAATACAGTTTGACTTAAAAGCACAATAGTAAGGGATTGGAAACCCAATTCCTAATTCAAACTATGTCTGTTACCAATATCTGTTTGAACAAATCTTTCTTTTTTTCCTCCTTTGCAATCTCTAGAACTCAGGAGTTCTGATTTCTATTTAAGTCTAGAAATGTATCCATTTCTCCTTAACTTTTTTATTAAATTTTTATCAATGAATTCTACATCTGGTTGCAAATATTAAATGAAATAGGATTAAAAAAAAAAAAAAAAGACTCACTTGCCCACCAGCCTTTGGCTGCTGTTTTCTTTCAGGACCACGGACAGGGCCTAGGGTGGTAAGCTTGAGATTTTTGTTCCATTTATATTTCTTGGCATTTTTCTAAGCGTATAGGACACCACAATACCCTTCTGTGCTGAAATCAGAATGTATGCTACCTTAAGTCATTTCTGAAGATAATATGCAGAGTGAGCAACTGCCCTACTTCCTGCAGCCCTTGTTGGGAGTTAACCATCAAGAACACCATATCTACCTTTACCATTATTACTTCCACAAACACCACTGTCATTACCACATTATTGCCAATGGAGCTCTCCATCATCAACACTATGTATACTACCCCCCCCACACACACACTGACATGAGCACCATCACCACCACCAACTCCAGTACTTACCATCACAATCACCATTGCTAAGATAATTTCACCATTAATTATCACCATTATCACGAGTGCCAACTCCGTCACCATAACTCTCCAATACCATCTTCACCACAATCATTACCACCATCACTATCACTTCTACCACCACCAGCAGCAGAAATATTGGTAGCAGCAGCAGCATCACTAATATTATATCCAATATGTCATAATTGACAGTGCCAACTAATCATAACTATTTTCAAAACCATTCCATTCATTATTATTATCACTGTTATCACCATCATTAATGCTATCTCCCCCAACCTAATCATCCCAAACACTATCTCCTTCTCTATCAGCAACAACAGCATCACTACCACCATCTCTATGCCAACATCATCATCAAACACTCCTATTGCAAGCACTTACTAAGCACTTGCCAGGCTCTATGTTGTATGCTTTATTTCTACCATGTCTTAAAATGTATTGCCAACTTATTATTTGTTTTATTTTTATATACCAGTCTCAAGGACCTCTAGTATGAAGTTCTAATTTGGGATGCAGATAATTGGGCACAATAGAAGCTTAGAAAAGGCAGAATAGTATAAATGTTTTGTGGGCACTGCAAATGTGGTAGTAAAATAGCATTAGTCAGCCAGCAACAATTAGGGCCATGGAAATAGAAAGGATGGTGAGGATAGCCATACATAAAGAGCTTTCTGAAGGAAGGCTGACTTTCAGATTTGCGAACTGTGTGAATGAGTGAATGGTTGATCTTGACATCACTGCTAAGCAGTCTCTTCCAGGTTCTGAGCATGTGGTTAACAGGCAGCTCTATTCTCAGTACTGGAGGAGACCCCCAAATCAAATAGCCATCCTCCTACATGATAAGGACTGGATTCAGGTCAACCTCAGAGAAGCTTTTGAGATCATAGAATGAGGTCAACTTCAATACACAGTGCCAAAGGTTTGGCTTCATTTAAAAAGCCAGAGGAAGCCATAATAGGATTGTGAGTTAGAGACTTACCTGGCTGGATCACTTATTTAGGTGAAACTGCTGGTGCTGTTGAAAATGGGATGGAGATAAGAAAACCCATAGAAAAACTGCAGAGATGGCATGAGAGTATGTGCTGCTCTTGCCAAGGACCCAGATTTGGTTCCTGATATCCTCATGATGTCTCACAACCGTGTGTAATTCCAGTTCTTGGGGATCTGATGCCCTCTTCTGGCCAAACACTTCGTCATATAAAATAAAAATGAATCATAAAAAAGACATTTGGAGGGGCTGGAAAGATGGTCCAGCAGTTAAGAGCACTGGCTGTTCTTCCAGAGGTCCCAAGTTTAATTCCCAGCAATCACAACCATATATAATAGTATCCAATGTCCTCTTCTGGCACACAGATGTGCATACAGAGAGAGTACTCATATACATAAAATAAATAAATAAATATTTTTAAAAAAGACATCGGAGGCAGGGCAGGCATGCAGAACAAATCACAGCCAAGGCAGCATCAGGATCAATGCAGAGATGAGGCAGAAGGGAGTGAAGGGCTCCAGTAGGTGTTCATGGCTAGTTCATTTGGAGGCAGTTGATAGCTGGCCTGGTATACCATCATTCTTTCCATTCCTGCTTATTCTTTTCATGGGATCAGGGACTGGAGACTTATTAATGCTATTCTTTGGCTTGGTTATGTGCCCAAGATCAAAGCTCCCAAAAACCAGATCTCATGACTGCCAAAGGCTATTTCTGCATTTGGAGCAGTTCTGTTTGCGTTAACTTCCCAGCCATCACTATTCTCCTCAATTCCCTGTGCTGAGGTTAGGCACTGCTGAATGGCAGGGTACCCTTCCTGTGGAGGGGAAGAAGGGGAGAGATTCAGCAGACTCCAAGAAAAATATTAACTTGACATTTAGCGAAAGGGTAAACTGGTTTATTGCACTGCAACAGAGATGTTTGCATTCTGAGTTGCCTCCTGTTTTCATCCTCTTGGTGGTCTGGCTAGGATGTGGTCTTGACTATGTAAATCAATGTGGTAATGACATAAGGCAGCTATTTAGTTCGAAGTCGATTCCCAACCCCACCCCGGCCTCCTACCACCCACACCCAGCGACCCCAAGGTTTTAATGATTGCTGAGAGTCACTTTCTGACATTTTCTTCCCTGATATTTCTAAAGTTGTAACCCAACACAACCAATGTGTACAACTGGACATGCATGTTGTAATAGGACACCTTGGGTTCCTTTGCTGCCTCCACCCTGTCCTGGATTTCCAGCTACCAACAGTAACCACCTGTGGGCAGGAAGGAGCACTGAAGGAACAGTGCATCAGGAGTAAGGGGAAATAGAACAAAGTGTCTCCCAGAGCTGTGTAAGGCTTTATCTTTAAAGGGCCTCTGTTCCTTTATTATCTCACAGTGATACTGAAATGAACCAGGCAGGTCCTTCTCTATGGAAGAAAGCAAAGCCTTAGGCTCTTGGATACCAATAATGTGCCAGGCTTGATACAACTCTATAAACCTTCTTCCAGAGAGTTAGTTCACTTTGTCACTAACAGAAAAGTTCAAATCCCAGCAATCATAGTTCCCAAGTAAGACTGCTTTCTTCTTTGTTGAGCCACGGTAGTCTCAGGATAGAGAATAACTCCTATGTTGGTGGGAACCTTGTGGTCTATTGAGACGATGGAATGGATCAGTCTCTAATGAGTCTTCAAGAAGTCTATAGTAATGCCAAAGCTACACTCTTCCTGTTTACCTCCTGGGTGGGGTGGGTATGTATGTGGGAGCAGGCATATGCATCCATACATGTGTGTACAGAAGCCAGATGCCAATGTCAAATACCTTCCCCTATAACTCTTCATTTTGAGCCCCTCTCTCACTAAATCATTACCAATTTGGCTAGACTGGCTGCTCAGAGCATCATGAACCTATTTTCTCTGCCCGTATCTCTAGCATCGTGCTTTTAGATGTTCACTCACTCCTGTCTCTGGCTTTTATGTGGGTGCCAGCGGCACTCAGGCCCTTGTACTGGGGCAGCAGGCTCTTTAAACACAGCATAATCTTCCTATCCCCGACATGAGGTTTTTTTTTTTCATTCTTTCTTTCTTTTTTCTTTTTTTTTTAAAAAAGGGACATGTATGTATTGGAATAGAGTTGACCTTACTTGATCTGCATTCACACTTTAATATCATTGTTGATCCTCAGGGAAAAACCTTTTCAACCTTTTCACATTATGGAATTCTTGTGCTAGTGAGGACCTTAGATATTGCTATAGTACAAAGGCTACAAAATGGCTGAACATCGGAATGCCCTGGGGGGGGGGTTGCCAGCCTGGACTGACTAAATGTAAATGTGTAGAGTTGATAGTTTATTTTTAACTGTCACTCTTCCTTCTAGTGTTTGGGAACAGTGATCTGGCTTATCTTCCAGCTCCCAGGCAGGATGTTCACAGTGAGATTTCCCCAGTAGGGATACTCTTGGCCGGCCCTCACACCCTTCCTTCTGTTTCTAAGGAACATGGCTCTTGCCCACTTGAGGTAACCGTATATGATTTCTCTTCTCTTTTTAAAGCACAAAGGGTAGTTCCTGTTGGCAAAGGGAAGAGCAGAAACGTTCAGCTTCTGATACATCTGTGCACACATCTGTGTTCGGCACTCCCTCACCACCTCTAGTAATTATCTGATGAAGATCTTGAAGGACAAACTTCAATGAGGAGAATGCAGAGCATCAAGCAGAATAGCACCATAAGGTCTCTTAACCTCTAAGAATTCATAACAAGTATAGAAATATATTAATAACCACCAGATGACCGTGCTCTTCCGTACAGTACTTATGATTCTGACAGCTGGGTGGCTTATGAGCAAAAATGACGGGCATGGGCTTTACTGCTACCCTGAGTCAATGTCCTGCCTGATTGTCTGTGCCTTCTCTTGTTCTTGTTGTAGTTCTCTTGAGTACATGTCCTCAGTTCTCTCTCTGTTATTTTTGCATCTCTGGTCCAGAGTGTGGGATGTCTGGACAGCAAGATAGGTCTGTGTGGCAACTGTAGGACATCAGAGGCGTAGAGCATTAGATGGCACTAGTGGTACCCACTTCCTTCTCCATGTTTGCCTGGTATCTTAGCCTCAGCTTCGATATCACCTTGAGATGATGGAGGCCAGATGTCAAAATGTCAGAGCCACAAATTAAACCAGCTTTGATCCCCAAGTTATTTCTTTTGAAAAACATAAACTTGGAGAGCCATCGACAAAAGGGGACTTTACATGATTAAGAAATAAGGATTAGGGGCTAGCTAGATGGGTTGGCAGTTAAGGACACTTGTTGCTATTGCAGAGGACCATGGTTTGTTTCCCAGCACACACATGGCAGCTCAAAACTGTCTGTCTATAAGGGCAGTCCCGAGGGATGCAACACCCTCTTCTGTCCTGTCTGGAGAGCACAAAACACACATGTGGTACACAGACATACATGGAGGCCAAAAATTGAAATATATAAAATTAAAGTAAATCTAATATTTTTAAAAGATGAAATAAGAATTAAATTTGAAATCTTGGGATTTCAGGGGTCACTTTATTTCCATGGTATAACCTTGCCTCTCCTAAACACTACAGTTGGTATCTGCCTGTGGCCGACCTCACGGGTAAGGCTTTCGATTCTATTATTTGCAGGTTGTTTCTCCTCTTAAAAACTGAATGGAACGAGACCTTTCCAGGAATCCTCTCAAGCTGCAGTAATGGTTTACTGAAGCAGAAAGAACATGGTTATTTTGAGTCACAAAAGAAATAACAAAGCAAAACAAACTTAGGATGGTTGCCTTCCCTTCTAAAATGTAATTAAAAAAACAGAGGCATATGGACAAGGGGAAAATACCAACAACACTGCCTGATCTGGTGTGGATGTGTTCCTGGAAAGTATTAATTACACGCTTATGCCATTTAAAAATATTAATTCAGATGCACGCAGCTTGCAAATCCCTTCTCATTCTGTCTGCTGGATGACTCGGGACAAAGCTAGCTGTGAATTAATTGATTAATAACAAGCTGTGCTATGCATGTTTTCACTGACAATATCCTTGGGACGGCCTCTTGGAGCCAGGCTTCTGCTTGTGGGAGAATTGGTTTTAGTACAGTGTATATTTATTTTTACCCCTATTCTCAAGCTGGAGCTTTGTCATGTTACACACAGGGAAGTGACTTGTCTGCTATCCTAAAATATGGTGGGACTGGTCAAGAAGAAGAGAGAGAGAAGGTGGGATGTCAATCAGAAGATCTGTCCCATCGTGCATTCTTGCCCAGGGCATGGACTGGCTGGAGCCCAGGAATAGGCAGCCTGCTGAGACTATGACAAATGTATGACAAGAGTTTGGCTCAGAGGTACTGAGCACTGGACACCATCTGGAGTCCTCCTTTCTTCTCCATGCTTGCCCAGGGTCTCAGACTCAGCTCATCCAGAGCCACATGCAAATGACATCCTTCAGGGATTGCTTCCTCGGAAGAATGTCTACACGGAGGTTAAGGGTGAGACCTGCCAAGATGGCAAGGCTTGCCTTTTCCAGCACAGATTGTTTCTTGAAGAATTTCTTTTTATCTGTATGTTTGCGAGTTAGTTGAGAATGAAAGTTTGCCTGGAGGTCAGGGGAGAGCTTAAGTGTGTTAGTTAGGTTCAGCTGGAGTCTGCTGTAATAACATGTAACTTCCACAGTGGTAGTATGACATAATTTGTCTCGTTTTCTACCCCCTTCTTGTTCTTTTTGTTCTTGTTCTTCTTCTTGTTCTTTGTTTTTGTTTTACTTGTTCTTCATTTCTTTCTCTCTTTCTCTCTTTTTCTCTCTCTTTCTCCCTGCCAACACATCTTATTGAGTACCCCTGGTTGGCCAGAGGTTTGCTATGTAACCCAGGCTTGCCTCAAACTTACAGTGATCCTCATACCCCTATCTTCAGAGTACTGGGATAACAGGTGTGAGATGCCATTCCTGGCAAAGATTTTTTTTTTAACCATTCAGTGTAGGTATATATTAGTCATGAAAGTGTGAGTGCGGAAAGCATGGTGGCTCTTCGTTATAATCCCTGATCTAGCCTCTCGACAGTGTTTATACATCTTGGCAGGAGGCAGTGGTCAACCAACATTGCTCATAGCATATTGGCTAAGAGAACCACTTGACCATAGTTAACCTCTAGACAGTCCTACTGGCTATCCAGAGAGAGGAAAGAAGTCGAGTGTTTGTGAGCATCACTTCTGACTTCTGAGGTGAGAAAGGTGTGGGTTAAGGAGGGTTTGAGGGAGAGTCGGGGACCCTAAGCTTCTTAGGGTCACATCTCTGTCTGAAGCAGCTCTGATGGGAAGGATTGGGGAAGGAAAAAAAAAATCTTCATTTGTATCTTGTCCTAGAAGGAACTAAGAATAACTCTAAATCTATACAATCTCCCATAAAGTGTGCAACTCATATCCCTGGGAGCTTCAACAGCTTGTGTTGTTCCTAAATATCTCTATATGGGAATGAGGGTAAAGTGGTATCCCACGAGTGCACTGGGGACAGAAAGAAGTGTGTCAAAAAAAGTGACATAGTCAAGATGCAAATCGTTTAGGCCAAGTGAGAAAGCCATACACTTTGGGTTAGGCTCCAAAATAAGCCAGGTTCATACACCTTTCATCTTCCCACCAAGGTTATGCACTTATTAAAGTCAAGGATTATTTTTCTTTGTATGTCACCTGCAGTGTCCCAAATGGCTCTCGACCAAGGGGACGCTTAGCTGCTTAGTATGTCTTCAGGTGACTAGATGCAGGATGAGTATGTGTCTGCTTCTCCCCGTGCTTCAGAAGCCAGGGAGCTGTGGAGTCTCCTGTGCAAGTCTCCTTGGTATAGTTGGGTTCTGTGACTCTTAAGTTAACAGGGCTCCAGGGATATAGACCTTCCTCAGATGTCCTCTGCTGGTCAAGGGGACCAGCCCCTCAGATTATACCAATGGCAGTGGCAACACAGAAAGCCCAAACTGCGAGTTGATGGGGTGCATCAGGCAGGCAAATGACAGCCACATGAGGAGGCAGTGGGCATATGGGTAATGGTCTGGACACTGCATTGGGGGTCTCCTTTTTTTCTTGCCCATTCATTTGATTATTCTCATTTGCATGCTGTTACAGGCTTACTCTGTCCAAAATGAGAAAAGGGGATTGCAACATCATGGTCACACTTTGTGGGGAAGGGGTCATGTAAATGCATTTGCATGGTCTTTGTCGGCAGTATTTTTTTTTTTTTTTTAGCAGTATACGTATTTTATGACAGAGTCTAGGATAGAGCTAGGGATCAGTGACAGACAGAGCCTCCGCTCTCATGGGCTGCAGGAACTAATGTGGTTTTTGGATGTGATATGGTTCCCCTGATGCATACAGCTTCACTTTTCTCACTCAACTATGGACCTTCAGTGTTAAATGGAAATTTCCAGAAATCAACATCTCATGTTTTAAATCACATTTATTACAGTGCATTCCTATAATTGTCCTATTTTATTTTTTGTTATGGCTATTAATTTCTTACTTGTCTCATGCATAAATTACATTTTATCTTAGGCATGCAGTGCAGGAATATACACAGAGAGTTGGTAGGGTTTCTATGTCTCCAGGCATCTGCTAGGGGTTGTAGGATGTGTCCCCTGGGTTTAAAGACATAACTGTGTTTATAATAAGCTAAAAATCTACAGATATTGACCAAATGGCTTTAGTCTACTGGGAGACACAATACACACTCACATGGAATGTAAAACCTGAGTTTCTTAGGGCCACTTCCCTACCTCCAGGAGCTCAGATGGGTATATGAATCCCAAGGACCAAAAGTCACGGATTGTTAGTCCCAGGTGAGAAAGCACCCACATGGCATGGCAGATGGACAGCCAAGGATTTTGGAGGAAAAGGGTAGATTGCAGATGGCTGAACTTTTAATGGCTGTGCAGGTTTGGGCTTGAGTCCCTCCTGTTTCCTTGAATCTCTCATCACTAAGAAGTTGAAAGGTTGGTGTGAGTTGCTGTCTTATGCCTCCCTACCCTGTGTGTGTGTGTGTGTGTGTGTGTGTGTGTGTGTGTATGTATGTTTGTGCATGTGTGAATGTATGTGTGTGTTTGTGTATATCTCTGTATGTGTGTATATGTGTGTGTGTCTATGTGTGAGTGTATGCATTTGTGTATATGTGTGCATGTGTGTATATATGTGTGTGTTTGTGTATATGTGTGTGAGTGTATGTGTTAGTGTATATGTGTGAGTGTGTGTATGTGTGTGTATGTATGTATGTGTATAAATGTGTTTGTGTATGTGTGTATATGTGTGTTTGTGTGTATTTGTGATATGTGTGAGTGTGTGTGTTTGTGTGTTTGCATATCTATGTGTATGTATGTGTTTGTGTATGTGTATATATGTGTATGAGTATATGTGTTTATGTGTATATGTGTGTGTGTTCAGGTACAGATGCATGTATGAGGATGAGTGGGCATGTAGAACCCAAGCATCAATCTGAGCTCTTATTCTTCAATATCTACTTGGATTTTGAGACAAGGTGTCTCACTTGGACCTAGGCCTCCCCAGTTTAGCTAGTCCAGGGATCCTCCTATCTCTGTGCTGGGATGACAAGAACATGCAATCATGCTACTATAAATGCTATTCTCATTGCTTTATGTAAGAACTGGCTTCTAACTTTGAAGTGGTTAGACCCTCACCTGAGGGTTTGAAGAGGCAGTGGCCCAACAACCCTTGTCCCTTCCCGCCTAATGTTCCAACCTACTGAATGCCATTTGTCAGCTTTGGCCTTTTTCCAAGCCATATTCAGGGCTCAGTCGGGAGGCAAGTGGACCCCTAGAATTCCAGGTAGCAAGTTTAGGGGACAGGGCATAGATACTGGGGAATAATGGCATTCAGAATTCCAACTATCCCCAATATGCCTCTAGACCTTCCTTTATGTTCCTGAGGCCGGTAACAGTCACTCTTGTCATCACTGCCAAAACCACCACCAGTGCCACTTGCTTTCCTAGTTACACGAACCTTGACTTACCACCACTTGATCCCACCACCCCACCTGTACTCTATGGCTAATCTCAGGGGAATCCAAATATGGTCCCCATGCAGTCCCCACAGAGGGCTTTTTACAGCTCATGTCCATTATACAGCTGTCTATGTGAGACAAGGGCCATGATGGCATGATGGCCAATGTTTACCACCAGAAGCGACCTTCTTGCTTTGGTGGCTGGAGAACCACCCTGCTTAGTGATCTGTACCACTTCCTGGAGGACTTTTGATGGGACTTGACCCACATCAGAAAGAACCTGCTTTGCCTCACCCTACCCCTGGCTTCCTGCTTGAGTGATCGTTCCTATGATCACTAAAAGTGTTCCTTTGGATCCTACACTCAGCTTGCTACTTTTGGATTAGCTTTGAGGGGCCTCTGGGTTGAAGATGTTACCCTCACTTTATAAGTATAGGAAAGGACATGCCTTGTTAAAATGATATCTTCAGGGCTGCCTTGTCTGAGACTCACAGCTTGCCTCTAAGAACCCTGACCCTTACTATCTTGATTTTGGTCTGTGCACTGTAGACATATTGCTCTGAGTCTCAGAGTTATGAGAACTGACCCAAATTGCCCATGTGTGCCTATCTTGGTATCATAGACATCATCTAGTCAGCCACATATACTGGTTTGGGCAGAAGCTGTGTTTCCTTCTCTGTCAAGTAGCTGCCAACCCTTTTCCTCACTAGTATTTGTTGGCAAGACAGTAAAAGCATCCATGAGTTAAAGACACAGTGAAATGACACTTGAATTCTCCAGGGAATGATTCTGCTATGATGGATAAACATGTTAATTACTCAGAATTTAATCTCCAGCTGCCGCCTTTGTGGCACTTCTCCGCACAGCCCGAGTTGGGGGCCTTGCAGGCTGGAGTCAAAGGAGCTGTCTGACCCTGGGGAATATCCCCTCTCTCTAAATTCTGGGCTGCTGTGTTCATGGGGCACCTGGGCATACAGCTCAAGTCTTTTCCTAGGAGGCAGCAAATGTAGACAGTTAGAGATCCCCAGCTCTGGCACTCTTGTGTCCTGGATTCAAATCCCAGTGCTTCTGCTTAGGCATCTCTGCCCCACATTTCCTAACCATGCAGTGAGTGGTTCTAAAGATGAAATGTGTTTATATGTGTAAGAGACTTCAGGGGAACCTGGTGTCTAAGGGAAGCAATTGTTAATCGTGTTGTGTATTGCTTTGCCCCTCCCGTAGGCTTTGCCGGTTTGTCCTTTTCTTTATTTTACTGCCACCTCCTTTCTTCTCTTGGGTAACTTGCAGCTCATTTTTTTTTTTTCCTGAGTCTGATTTTAGCTCTCTCAGCAGAGAGGCCTGAGGGCGTGAGATACTCATATAGACTTCTAGGATGAGTGGAACCTACCCACCGGTTCATTTCATTAACACATTTCACAAGTGGGATGGCTCAGTGTCTGTGACTTCCCACACGAGCATGAGGGCTGGAGTTCAGATCCCAGAACACTGGTAAAAGGCAAGCAGGCATTGGGTCACTTGTAATCTTAGCACTGGGAAGGAAAAGACAAGCAATTCTCAGGGCAAGTTAGCTGGCTAGACTAGTTCGAATTGGCAAGTTCCAGGTTCAAGATGAGGCCCTGCTTCAATAAATAAAATGGAAATCAATCAAGGGAAATCCCCAATGCCATCTTTTGGCCTTTGCGTGCACATACATGTGTCTACACACACATATGCATTATTTATGCACAAACAGTTTTTTGTCCTTTAAAAGGAGAGTTAGGTATATGCTAGGTCATGTGTCAAGAAGTGTGCCTACAACCTCCATGAAGATATGGTCTGTGACTCTCAGTACCTCCTTATGGGAAGCAGAATTACAAATGAGCCATACTCCACAGCATGAAGTAGTGGATGTTTTGACAGGAAAGAGGATTTTCTCCACTGGAGCCTCCATGACACCTGCATATCTTGAGAAGCACAGGGTCGTGGGATTCATTGTCTAAGACCTGTGACTGAACAAGGCTTTGGTGTCTCATGTGTAACATTGGGCAACCATTTTGGCTTCTCTAAGACGCAATTTCTAACCCTGAAAAGTGGGGATAGCTACTATAGGCTGATCAGGAAAGTTGAAAGTGAGCACAGGTCTGAAACACTCAGAAAACTCATACTGCCAACCAAGAAAATGAGACAGGAATCCCTGTTAACCCAAGTGGGATGGTCTTCACCTTTAACACAGCTTGCATCTCAGAACCTTCGATAATGGAACAAGGTGCCTAGTTTAAGATACCTCATACTGGGGGGTGGGAGGGTGTCTTATTTTGATTTTCATTGCTGTGAAGAGACACCATGACCAAGGCAACTCTTATAAAGGAAAACATTTCATTGGGTCTGGCTTACAGTTCACAGGTTTAGTCTCTTATCATCATTGCAGGAAGCATTGCACCATGAGGGCAGACATGGTGCTGGAGGGGTAACTGAGAGTTCTACCTCTGGATCCACAGGGAGCAAGAAGTGACAGCTACACTGAGCATGAATTGAGCATCTGAGACCTCAAAGCCCACCCCCTAATGACACACTTCCTCCAATGAGGCCATAACTCCCAATAGTGACACTCTCTATGGCCTTTGGGGGTCATTTTTATTTAAAGCACCACAAAGTCTGAAGCAGCACCCTATTTATCCAAGTCTCCTTGGTTGCCACCTTTTCCATCAGGTCCTGCCCCATGTAAGCCAAGCAGCTGGAAGGGATGACTCCAGCCTCCCAAGAAACTAATTAAGGGCTTTCCAGCTTGCAGGTTGCATTCCAAAGGACCATGAAGTCTTGGCTCATGGCACTAGGATGGTTCGTGACTGGTAGGATGGTTAAGAGTGTCAAGAAGATCCAGTCTCCACACCAGAAGTAGATTAATATCACCTTGACTTAAATTTCCTGATGGGGAAATTTCATCAGCATTTGGTAAAAAACAAACAAACAAACAAAAACAAAAAAAATAAAAAAAAAACAAACAACATCTCAGTATCAACAGGTGAAGTAACCCAGCTGCTGCTGCCTGGAAGTTTGTGTGGGGCTGGTAGGGGATACTTGGGGGTGGAGGGGATGCAGTGAGGCTAAAGGAAACAGCAGGAGGAAAGCACTGTGAATCTTAGGTGTAGAATTTGCCCTTCAGACTTTGTTCTGAGGTTTGCCTGCCCAAGAATGGGTTGTGGAAATGAATTTAGAAACTAGTTTCCCCAGCCGCCCCACTCCCAGAACATGGTTCTCTCCCCTCCTTATCCTCCTGTGTATTTATGAACACAGTAAGACTTATCCTCAGTGGACAGCTGATGATTCCCAGCTTTCTAGGGCATCGTGACGAATGTGACCACAAAAGAACAAAGAATAGCATTGGGAGGCAGGTGGAAATGGCCATGGTAACAAGAGGACAATCTTGTTAACCTCCCACCCCTTCCTCCCTGTCCTCCCCCATTCTCTCCTCCCTCTCTTTCCCTTTTTCCTCTTCTCAACCCCTCTCTCTTCTCCCTCCCTTCCCCTTCTCTCTTCCTCCTCCTCCACCCTCTTTCTTTCTCTTCCTCACCTGTTGGTCTTCACCTTCTACCATGTTTAAAAATGTTTCACTTTTTTCACTAAAATATGGCAGGGTAGCTATTCCCCCTACTTTGGGTATCTCCTGTCTCTCCCTGCTATCCTGTTGTAAGAATATGGAATTAAACACACACACACACACATCATTGTTTCTGGGGGGAGGTTTGTGGGTTTTAGGAATCCAAACTTAAGTCCTCACACTTGTAAGGCAAACCCCTTATACATACAGCTATCTCTCTAGCCTACATTAGGATTTTATGAAGCTAGAAAGATTCCACATTGAGTTGCCAAGGAAATGTGTCCCTTAGATGATATGAGTAGTGTAGCATCGGGAGCTACACAAGAAAATCCTAGTGTGGGTTGTTTTCAAGGTAGAGTAAAGTTATTCACCTGGGGTGTAGCAGTGGAAACTCTGAGGTGTGGTACAAATATTTACGGAAGCAGTTCTCATACATGGTGGTATATAATACAGTCAAGAACAGGGTCAGCTCAATCCATTATAAACTGCCAAATGTCCTCATCTTACTAAGGAGGGCATGAATCCAGAGGTCACGTAGAAAGTTAGTAGTGGCGGCACTAAGACTGTAATGCTATCCAGCTGTTCTGTCACAGAGTTTTTCCATCAGACCACATTCCCTCCCTAATGTTTAGCTTTCATCAAGCCCCTTCACCTGTCAGCATTTTACTAAGCAGCTATATTCTTTGACCTGGTAGGAAAGACACTCTTGGCGATTTGGTTTGGCACTTGGCATCATGAGTCTGGAAGAGTTGAAGTAACTTGCTTCAAATTATAAGCTCTGGTAGATTCCAAACTCCAATTGAGACATTGGACAGTCTAAACCAGTGCTTTCCAAAAAGGGGCACCCATAAGAGCAGCATCACCTGGCAGTTTTTAAGGATGCAGACTCCGTCATCTGAGTTTGATTACATCCTCTTGGTGATTATGACATATGCTCGGCTTTGAGTTGGTCTATGACAGGTAAGCTGACGAACCTTCCAGGTGTGCCTCAGCCACTCATTACTATGCTTTCTAAGTCGAATCACTGCTTCTTGCCAGGAGAGAAACTTCAAGGTCACTGGCACTTCTTAGCAGCTCATTTTCTGGTAGTTTCTTTGGACCATGGGATTCTTAAGGAAGCCTGGCACTGATGCCCCGCCACCCAGTGGGGTCTCTGAGTCTGAAGGAAGCCTAATTGGTGTTGTTGAACCTTTGGGGGGCCTGAGGAGATTTTGTGAATCCTGTCTGCTTTCATGCAGATTTGAGCAGTTTGACCCAGTCGAGTGGAAAATTAAAAAACCAGAAAGGAAGGAGATATAACTTGAGACACCAAATGTTCATTGCAATCAGGGCACTTCCTGACTTCTATATACTGCACTTGGGAGACCATGAGGAGAGCTACTGTCATTTCCTACTTGATTCACTAGACTTCTGTCTTGTGCTTTCCAAATGCCAGGCACTTGGCTTTAGCATCTTTAGTGTATAAAGATGAAGTGATATGGTCCCTTCCCACAGGAAACTCACTGTCTAGTGTGATGTCTGATGGCAGTAATTTCTATCAGAGAAAATGTAGTGGCTTTTAATTGATGCAGCCAACCTACAAGGTCTAGCCAATAGAACATCGCATAAAAATAATCCTCTGATTGCCCCACTGGCCAGGGGTAGCTTCGCACACTGTGTAAGGCAGCGACTCTCTGGTGGTGTGTGGAGTAGGATCTGATAAAACACAGTGCAGGGGGGAGGGTCTGATGAAGACTTTCTTGTTTAATGAACCATGTCACTGTGAACAGCTGTGGTGTAACTCAGCCAGACAACTATGCAAACCAGATGATGTCTCCAGTGGATTGAATCAGCTTTGATTTGGTTTGGTTGGTTCTCCAAAGGCAAATTCTTCCAAGTTGGGTGGGGAATAAAAAACAAATCACCATCCCAACTTTGCTTTTAACTTTTAATTATTGGATGGCTTTTACTTTCAAGTCTTCGAAGCAAACAGGGAATGGCTGCTACCCAGTTAGCAGCAAGAGAGGGCCAAGAATAATCATGTATCTGTAATAGCTATTAGTGTACTGTGCATAAGACTCGCAGTGTGTTTTGTTGATGAGCTTCCCTGTGGGTCTATAAGAGACAGACCAAACCAAGACCATTCCTGATTAGTCCTCAGAACAGTAGGGCTCCAGCTCGCCAAGCTGTCACCTTCCGTTACATACCACCAAATGTGAGTGCCCAGCTGAACATCATGAATACAAATGTGTTCCATGTGAAACTCTTCCAATACCCTCAACCATTTTCAACTCTAAGTGCCAGTGCCACTGTGGGTCATCACTAGTGTCATAAAAAATCAAATAGAATATAATGTCATAGCACATCTCTTCATACCTAGTTGGGTTACTACTGCTTCGTGAAACTAATTTCATTTGTATGTCTATGGTATGCAACCTCTGAACAACATTGTAAAAGCCATTGATGAAAGATAACGTTCACTTGGGATCTTTTTCACATCCAAGGAAGCAAGGCACTCATGTTTGGTTTGCATGCGATTGTAAGATTTTGGGCTGATGGTATAAGGGTATCCAGAGAGACTTGAGACCACCTTGATGCAGAGTGGATTTACCAAGTCTGTAACCCACACCAGCTGTAGACCAGAGGCAGGAGTGGTGTTTCCATGGCTATCTGGGCCTCACTGAAGGGGTCACTGTCAAGTTAACACAACCAAGTTGGCTAATGAGCATATACAAAGCAACAGCTTAGAAGCAATTCTGGGAAGAACAGGGTCTCTTTGTGCTATGTTCTGAGCTGTTCAGCAGGGGTACAACTGACACCCATACCCACAGATACAAGGCTAGGCTTACCCAGGCTTCCTCTTACTACATGTCTACATCTGATACATTTTGATAGTTTGTTTTCCAGATTTTTTTTTTACTTTTAAAATTTTTATTTATTAACCTTTATAAAAAGATTTATTTCACGTATGTGAGTACACTGTCCCTGTCTTCAGACACAACAGAAGAGGGCATTGGATCCCATTACAGATGGTTGTGAGCCACCATGTAGTTGCTGGGAATTGAATCAGGACCTCTGGATGAGTAGTCAGGGCTCTTAACCACGGAACCATCTCTCCAGTCTCTATTATTAACTTGTTATTGATTCTTTATGAATTTCACACCATACACTCTAGTCCCACTCCCTATCCCTTTGTATCTGCCCTCCACCTTTGCAACCTCCTGTACAAAGAAAATAAACCAAAAAGAAACAAAACCAAACCATCTAGTCATGGAAGCAGTGGCATGTCACACAGTTCACTCTCTTGTCCTTACATTTTTATTTAGAAATGTGCATTGCAACAAGTCATTGTTCTGGCCCGAGGCCTCTGGCCTCTGCTACACTGTCAGTATTGGATCCTCACTGGGACATCTCTCAGATATCCTGCTGTTGCCCCGTGTCATGGAGACCCTGAGCTTTGCATCTGTAGGACCAGCCCCTTCATGTGCTCCAGCAGATCATAGATGGGGTAGATGTTGAGGTGGGCCAACTCAAAGCCTTGGATCTTGGCCTGGGTGGTAGCTGACTTGGTCAGCTTGCCAGCTCTCCTGCACTCATGCCACCAGGACTAGCTCTCCAGCGCTTGCCCCGCCAGCTCACCCAATGCAGCAGCAAGCAAGGGGTTGAGCCAGCTCTCCAGCGTCCATCTGTTTCACTCGATGTTCTGTTTCATTTGCTTCTCTCCTCTACTCTGTTCTATTCTCATCCCATTTGTAAAATGATGGTAAAGGCTCCCTAAATCAATTTAATCTTCCACTAATGGGTTACAACCTGCGACTTAAGAAAAAAAAAGAAACAACAACAAACAAAACACCAGATCACATTATATTAAAACTCACTTTCAATCCCTAAATCCTATGAGTCCAATGTAAATCGCCACTGTTATATTAGGGTATGAGATTTTATGTGCCACAGGTTCCTAGTTAAATTGTTGGCTCACGGAAAACCATCTGTTATTAATTCACTCATTCATTGGGTCTGTCATTCATTCCATTCATTACTTAGGAACCAGGTATTATGTGAGGCCATGCTGTCCTCAAGTAAATAAAACAGAGGAGCCCTTGCTTTTGAAGGCAGGTTCCCTGGGGTTGCCACCATCTCAGCAGCTCCTTGCTTAGGGTTTCCTTTGAGAGAGAAAAATCCTTGAACAAGGAGTCCATCACACCACCCCTGTGCTATTGAGTGAAATATTTAGCCCTGAATCCTGGTCCACTGGCAAGGAGCGTCACATTCTGAAAATGACCTCAGAATGAACATAAACCAAGACGCACCATGCTATGGAAGCCCTATTTCCTCTTGTCTTGCTCCCTCCGCAGCCCCCCACCCCATGCAAGTAGCTTAAAGGGAAGAGAAATGTTCCCTAATTACTTGTTGTATATTGGTTTGTCTTGTCCATGGACCACTAATCCTGCAGACCGACTTGCAGGGCCTCATAAATGAGATTGCTCAGAGCAGAAAACTAATCAGATTTCTCACATTTAGCTCAGCTCTCTGCTAGACTTTAGGGAAGCTCAGCATACAGGCTCCTTTAACCATTTCCCAACCTGAGGTTACCCTTCATAGGGCCACAGTGATGCAGAGGACTTGAATGTGGGATGAAGGCTGCAAGCTGGATCTTCCTTAAGTCTCAGCAACCTCAAGCCACTTCCTGAAGACCCCTTCCCTTCCCCTCTATCCATTTCTCAATCCACCTCCTGCCATTCTCCACTTGCTTTGTGTCCATCCTCTGTACCCTTGTTTACTGCTGCTCCTCATCCCTCATTTGAGCAGCGAAATAGCAGTTTAAACACTCCCTTAATGGGCTCTTGTGTCCGCAGGTCCTTGTGTGTCCTTTTGTCTGGAATGCCCCTCCTTTCCACGCTTTCCCCTCACTGCAGCACTCTCAACACCAAATAAAGTGAGTGCCCTTCTCCCCACAGTCTCTTTCCCTAAGCTAACAGGACTGGCTGCCATCTAGAGGACTGTGCACTTCTGAATTGGATACTGAGCTCTGTGATATCAGTCACAGGGCTGGATGTGGCACTGTGACCTTCTGGTTCAATTATTATATTACCTGAGAGCCAGAAACCCCAAACCTTGTCAGCGGTGTGCCTGGTGTGTCCCCTGAGGTAATCCATTGGAATGACAGCTGACTTTAATCAGTAGGAGAAGGATCTGGGAGACGAGCAAGGTTCGCCTATCTCAGTATTTACAGAAGACCATGCTCCTCCAGTGCCTGGGTTGGTGAGGCTGATCCTTACTCTTGAAATACTGGGATTTGCCTGTGACTCAAGTCTGTTCCAGCATTTTCTTTGACAGATGAGCAAACCAAGGTCTAGAGCCAACGTAGCTTACACAAAGTCACCAAGAATTGTGACCGCCCACATAGGGGGATTGGTTGCTTTGGCTTTGGGGAACAGGGCCTAGTCACCATTTCTCCTTCCTCTCATTTCCACTGTCTTCTCTTAGGTATCCTTGTCGTTCCTTAGAGCTGAAAGACAGGGATGAAGGAGCAGCCATTGCCATGGCAACCAACTGAAAGCACAGTCAGGCTGTTCTCTCTATGGCTGTGGCTCTCTGGCGGCAGCTGCAGGTTCCAGTGCTGGGCCTTAATGGTGGCACTGGGACTATTCACCACACTTATGGAGGAGAAGGCTGCTTAGGAACCTTGATGCGCTCCAACATAAATCGCATGGGCTCCGCAGAGAGGGACCATGCAGGCCTCGAGTTCTCTTTGCCTTCTCCTAACAATCTCTCTCTGCCAGACTCCTAATACGGTGTGTGGCTCCTTTGAGAAGACTTTGGTCTTTGGATGCCAGCATCAGACTTCTGAACAGACAGTGACTGTGATGGGGATGTTCTGTTTTTCAGTCTAACTGAAGAAAGTCTAAAATGAAGATAGAGTTGGGGGAAAGAGGAAAGAAGAGATCCTATTTCAGTCTCCCAAAACTTCCATTTATTTGTTAAGGTGGGGCCTTAACAACAAATGGTCTGTTCTGTTCCCGTGGTCCTGGGAGTAGAGGGGGCAGGTTTTGTGGGATGGTTCTATCTGGTCATCTCATCTCTCCTTCTGCCTCAATGCCTATCCTGATCTCTCTTGTTTATAAAATGCTCTAGAGGAGCTCCCATCCTAATTCACCCCACATCTCACAGTGCCCCACTTTAAGGCTGTCCTCCTAATGGAAGGGATGGATGGGGTGGGGTGGATTTCTCTTGCTGTCTCTGAAGCTCTTCTGTCTATGGGCTGGAGCTCAGAGGCAACTGAGGTTAATGCAGCGAGCTTTGAACTTGAACTTCAAGTCTCAGGCTTTTATGATGATGACGAGCATGGTGTGTGTGTGTGTGTGTGTGTGTGTGTGTGTGTGTGTGCCCTTAGGTGTGAGCACATGCATGTGCCCTATCATGGGACATATGTGTAGGTCAGAGGACACCTTTTGGGAATTGGTTTTCTCCTTTTGTCCTGAGTTCTGGAGATGGAAGACCAATTATCAGGTCTGTGTGGCAAATATCTTTTACCTACTGAGCCATATCACTGGCTCAGATCTGTTTCTTCTCTCTCTCTCTCTCTCTCTCTCTCTCTCTCTCTCTCTCCCCTCTCTTCTCTCTTCTCAATTCTATTCTCTCTTCTCCTTTCTTTTCTCTCTCCTCTCTCTCTCTCTCTCTCTCTCTCTCTCTCTCTCTCTCTCTCTCTCTCTGAAACAGGGTTTCTCTGGGTTTCCCTGTTGTAGCCCTGGCTATCTTGGAACTCACTCAGCAGACCAGCCTGGCCTTGAGCTTGAGATCAGAGATCCACCTGCCACTGCCTCCCAAGGGCTGGGATTTCTTATATAACCACATTGGTGTTTTGCTTCTAGACCATAATCTCCATAAGATGCTAACATGCATGGTATCTGAGGCAGCTGCTCAAGACTGACCTGGAGTGTCCTTGGATCAATACCTCTGACATCAGCTCTCCAGTGCTTGAGTCGTGGGTCAGCTGTATGGGTTTAGGATTGCAGTAGGGGTATTAGAAAGTCACCAAATGGGACTTGGTCACTAGTGTTTTAACAAGCAGCACAGTGCGACTGTGATTGCACATTGGTCTAAAAGATCAGTTCCAGCAATTTTTCAAGGTGCTAAGTGAAGTCCCGCCTCTACATCTTTGTGCCAATCACCCACATCCCCATGCTGTGACTGCCTCTGGAATCTTAACTGTCATACTACCAGAGAGTCAGAAAGCCCAAGCACTGTTTGTTGTGTGTATCTGATGGGGTCTCTTGAGATGATCTGTTAAAATGACATCTGACCTTTATCAGGTGAAGGACCTGGAGGCTCACTGCTCTGGGTAATGCATGGACTACCCATGAAGATCCAATTCAGATGCATCCATATCTAGGAATGTGCTTCAGCTCCAAACTGCATAGCCTCTGCTCTTAGGGCCTATCAAGGGGGAGGAGGAAAAGGAGAAGTTTTTCCTATGTGGCTGATAGAGAATTGTAATTGAGTCTAGTAATCAAGGCTGCAGATGTGGCCTGGGGAGATAGTTCAGTGGATACAGGCTTGCTATGCAAGCTTAGAGACTGATGTTTGGGTACCAAAAGCCCACACAGAACAGTGTGCCTGCATGTACTACTAGCACTTGGGAGGTGGAGACAGATGATCACCCAGGACAAGCTGGGTAGGAAAACTAGCCAAATTGGTGGCCTCTGGATTCAGCAATCAGTGAAGTTACTGGCATCAACCTGTGGCCTGTTTGGGAAGTGTATGAAAAAGAATTGACTAGATGTTGTGGGTACTTACTTTATGATCAGATACTCATGGCCATTATTTCTAGGTGTGAGTGTTTGTGTGTGTTAGAGAGAAAGAGAGAGAGAGAGAGAGAGAGAGAGAGAGAGAGAGAATTTGTCTTCACCAAGCCTCAAGCATGATTTCACAGCACAGTGCTTAATACAGTCTTCTGCACCGTCACCCACACATAGTGTACCCCATAGACATGAACACACATGCACATGTATATCATACATACGTACACAAGTCAGAAAAGAAGAAAAAAGAAGTGTGCAAAGCTTTTATAATATTGTAGGTAAGGAACTGAGAGCAGAGGAAAGTACTGTACTGCTCATACTAATGTTCAGCAGAAACTCTTGAGTGTTGAGTTTCAGGCTTCAGACTCTGCAGGCTTCTTGCTCATCACTGTCCCAGGACCTGGCCTGCTCCTGGAGCATCATCCTTTGTCCTTTGACCTTGCACATGACCCTAAATCACATGGAGAAGATTCGGGTAGAGTGTGTATGCATCAGTCTGGATAACAGACTGTAAGGAACACTGAAGCTAGGCAGAGTTGGAATGGGAGGGGCTTCCTCTCCAAATCATGACGTCACTTGCTCAGCCCTCATTGGGGGCAGTAGGAGAAATAAAATGCTTAGTATCTTTCTTATTCCTCAGGGAACCATGGCTAACATTTATTAATATGTTGGGAAAGAGGCAGTTTTGCTATTGATACCTTGGTTGGTATGTGTTTATATGAGTATGCATGTATGTATGTAAGTTTGTATGTACCTGGAAACATGGAAGTATAGGACAGCTTTGGTTGTCATTTCTCAGATACTGCTGGGCAGTGCATTTCTTTTCCCTGTTCTCTCCTTTCCTTTTCGAGTGATTGTAACTTGCTGATCTAGAAGCCCAGGGATCTGCTAGTGTCTGCTTCTCCAGCACTGGGATTGTAAGCATTTGTGACCATGCCCTGGTCATGACCAAGCCTTCCTTTCTCAAAGTTCAAGACTTTCTTTACACATGTTTAAGGATTAAACACAGGTCCCCATGCTAGCAAGGCAAGCACTTTGCTGACTGTGCCATCCCTCTGGATTTGTTTTTTACTTTTATTTTTTTGAATGGAAACTCCTTAGACAGATTTATTTTGCTACCGGGGAAGTACCAGCCAGTTTGCAATCACCTGAGTTATGGAAACATCTGGAGAGTTCATTTAGGCTCAGAGGCTAGGAACATGTGAGGACTTGCATGTTCATATGTATGCAGTTCCCTCCATGAGTTGCACATTTCCACATGACATCATGGAAAAAAACCCTTCCTAAGCTAACTCACAGGTGTAAACACGCTCATCCGACTGGATCCAGTAAGAAAATACAATTTTGATAACAACAACAAAGCATATTTATGTACTCAGTTGACGTGGCTGTTCAGGGTGTGGAAAAGACAATTGAGATAGCTAGGCTCCTTTGGGAGAAGAAGAGAAACTGGCTTTTATAGACACAGGCAGTAGCATGGCACATGGGCACAGTCTGCGTTGTCCACTTGGAGGATCAGAATTCAAGCCTGACCTTGCTGCCTTTTTATTTGTGATCTTGAGCATCTTTCTGATGCTTTGAACGTGAGTGGGAGCTGGCAGTCCATTCACAGTGTCTCCTTAAGAGCCTTTCAAGGATAAGGAAACCTGGTATCTTATTGATACCAATAAGGCATGCAATATTGAGCCTCCTGGTCTTAGACTCAGATCCGGTACAGGCCTGCGTGTTGAAGGAAGGACCCATACACAGCCCTGGGCTGCTATTTTGGTGGCATGTCAGGGTTAGGAAACCAGCAGCTGGGTGGCTTCATCTTCCCAGTTGTGTCTGGGCAGCAGCCGGTGGCGTCATCTTCACTGTGGCGATCTGGAACAGCTGCTGGGGTTTAAGCGTGCACTTAGAGGAATTACCTGGGATCGTAGCCGGCCTTACTGAAAGGGAACACATTTCTGTAAGCCGAGCTAATGTCTGAGGCTGGCGCACAGGGGCTTTCCTTCCACAGCAGGAGAGATATCAACAACAGGACCAGGCTGCCTGGAGAGGCTGTCCTAAATAGGAACCATGATTTCTTCCAGGATGCATTTAGTTTGGACTCAGGTTGGAGAGCATATGAAAAGACTGGGTATGGTCCAGAGATGTATTTTTCATGTCAAATGCTTAAAGTCTCTAGGTAGCTCTAGGCACCATGGAATAATGGATAGCTTAGCTACACCTTGAAGATTCCTCCATAAGCACATTTCATGCTATTCCCCTGTATGTCTGTGTCACAGTGGTCCCCTGAGGTAGTTCCATCTCTTCCTAGCCCAGGTAGTCTGAAGTTATTCACCTGTGGCCCTACATAGGTGGGGATACTGTGGCTATTTTCTGGTGACTTTATCTTCTTGTGAGATGTGAGTGACAAACATGCAATTACTAGACACAAATAAAGAGAATAGAATTGCCAAAGTAAAATCGAACTTAAGTGAGGTCGATGTGTAGAGGTCTGATAGAAATGCCCCTGGAGCTCTGGAAAGACAGAATTTGGAAGCATGGAAGATATTGACCCTGAATCAGCCTAGTACATCTTTGTTTAGTAGTGCAGCAGATTCAAACAGCCTCTCCTTGCAGCCTGCCCTGCAGCCAATGAACCTGGAGCCTCCTGCAATATTTGAAAAGAGAAGAAGACAGTGGATTTTCTTTATGTGTCATTTTACAGACTAAAAGAGGATGAATGTCTCATGTTGGTCTGGCCAGGCCAATTTCATACCAACCTGGCTTCTCAATGGCTTCCAGCTCTGGCCTTGGTTGCTGAGTTGTTTCCAAGCACATTGCTCTTTGGGAGTAATCTGCTGTATTGTTGGTGCAACATCCGTTTTGCATAAACTGAGGCAGATAGCTCTGGACAGCCTAACCTGTGAGATGCCACCACTGTTCATCTGGTCCCCTAGCCCAGGCCACTACCACTGCTTGTGTAGGCAGCTGTGATGGTAGGCTAGAAGCCTGGTGACATTTCCTCCTAGCAGTCCCCTCCCCCCTTCCTGGCAAGAGCATCTTTCTTGCAGCAACAGTAAGGATCTGTCTAAGATGCTTTTCTGGTCACATTAATTTCCGTCTGAAAGCTTGCCAGTTGTCCCCTTTGTGCTTAGAAGAAAATCTTTGTCGTGCAAATCCTTAGGAAAGGAAATCTACAGAAAGAGAATCTTACAGGTTTTACATGACTTGCCTGACCCAGGTTTTTTTCTGTGTTGGGTTGGGTTTTTTTCTGTGTTGCTGCTGTGAAGTTCCACTCCTGGGGGTCACTGGATTTGTGGAAGCTCCCCTTTCCGTCTTTGTACTAGTTTTGCTTATCTCCCTCCAGTTTGCCCTTTAAGAAAATCACTACCAGCACGGCAGATTGGCCATTCCTGTTCATGGTGTCTGACCTGTTTCTGTACTGGTTTTTGTTTTTGTTTTTGTTTTTGGTTTTGGTTTTTTTTGGTCTGTTTAACAGTCTATCTATCTGCTATGGTTTATATCTGGACAGTTTCCCAAAGTCCTGTGAGTAAAAGGCTTGGCTTCTTGCCCATGATGGTACTGGAGGAATTGAAGCCATGTAGGGTGTGCCCTTGAAGAACATTGTGAGACTCTGATGTCTGTCTCTATCTCTGTCTCTATCTGTCCCTTCATCTACATGTCTTGCTTGTGCCACGATTTGAGTAGCTTGTCCTATCCCAGGCCCGTGAGCACTGGGTCCAATTATACACATATTGAAAACTCTAAAACATTAGAAGCCTTTTCTTGTATAAGTTGATTTTCTCAAAGTGTTTTGGTATAGTAAGAGAAAGCTGAGTAGCACACTGTGTCTTCTCATGCATGAGAGCTGTCTGGGAACAACCACACTTGGATCTTGATTTACATTCTTGTACATTATACTCTACCCTCAGGTCTAAGACCACAAGAAAGACAGCTCTGGAGATGTTGCTACAGGAGAATTCATAGATGGATTACCCACCCTGTTGCCTCCAACCCTTGCAGGATCTAAGGCCATGTTCACAGGATGCCAATAATCAAGAGACCTTCAGATTCTGAGCTTTCCTGGCAGGTTCTGCCATGCTTCCCACTGGCCAAGACCACCAGTGGCAAAATTAGCTCTAAGCAACTCAGCCAGATGTTTCCATCTGCAGAAGAGTATTATGCCTGCACTCATAGCAGAGGAAACTTTTTACTCATAAACAGAGCAAATTTATAGTGGAAATCAGTGGGAGGGAATAAATATGAATCCCCATGAAGTCATTTTGTGAGCTGCTTTATAGATTGTAATCACCCATTTAGAGTTTGCAGGCTATTAATTTTGTTTGGAGAGAACCTCAGGACTCTTGGGGGCAGAATTTATAACTCTGTTGTGTCACACTCATGGGTCTAGGCCTTGAACCCCTGAAAGGTTTGGAAAGAAATTAACAAGCTACCTCTGGAGGAGTTGGGGCTTCAGCATCCTTTTCCTGTGGTTCTCTTGGACATGGGTTTTAAAAACACACTTGCCCAGTGTATACTGTCTTTGTTTTGCCCCAGACTGTAGATTTCCCCCTGTGAGCTGAGGCTGTTAAGTTTTACTTTCAGCAAATTGTAGTAGGAATCTGTCTTTCGAGAACTGGGTGAGACCTATGGAAGAGCAGCCTGAGTCAAGCAGATCTGGGTGGACTCCAGCTAGGCTATTTGACTTAAGATTCCAAGATAAATTCACCGCTGTTAAATTTGTTCAAACGTCCCTTTCTTTATAAATAAGACCAGTGCCCCAGCCTCAAAAGTGATAACAAGGATAAAGGAGATGAAATAGGAAAAGCACTTAGTATTCAAAATGACTTAGTTCATACAGTGACGGAGCTGATTGGCGATTCAAAGTAAGTCTGGTAGAGCAGGAACAAAGGAGAATGTAAGAGCTATGATGCTGGTCCCCAACTGTGTCGCTGATGTGGTGGGTGACCTTGGCCATCATAGCCTCTCTGGTTCCAGATCTTTTGCATTAGTGAAATGAAATGTTTGGCTCAAATTGTCTCTGAGCGAATGGTGAGGCCAGTATTACCTTTGGGACCAGTTAGAGTTATAGATTCTAAGGCTCTATCCTATTCCCCTTGGGGCAGAACGGGCTCCATCTTCTGCATCTGGATGAGTTTTCCAGGTGGTTGTGGGCAGACTGAAGTCTGAGCGTCATCACTGTGATGACTCATTGTGGCTATGGTATTAGCTCTCTAGTTTTCCTGGTAGTGTCACTTCTAGAGCCTCTCTCCTTGGGGTCTTGGACCAAAACAGGAAGCGAAACACTATGCTAACCAAGATTCAGTTGAAGTTGGGCTCAAGAGGGCTTGATATTGTGTTGGAGTGTATAATCTCTACTTTCTGATTTCTCAGGGGGATGACCTCTGTCTCCACCTTGCCTTTAAAGTGACTTTAGATGAGGTAAAAACTCATCTGTCATTTGGAATGCACACTGACATGTGGGCCGTAAGGACGCTTGGGGGTGGGGCCACATATAACTATTATTATATGTGGGAGATGGGCTGTCTCCCTCAGTATCAACCTTAGTCTCATGATACCATTTTTCTTGAGACTCTATGTGAAGAGGTACAAGATGAGCAGTGAAGACTCAGGCCTGTGCTCTAGGACCTTGAACAAGTCCCTTTAACTCCAGTTCCCGATGCTGCCTCCTTATAATAGGAGGATTTGCATACTTTTTGCTACTGAGCCTTTTGAGTACCAAAACTGGATCAAATTCTGAGAACAGAGCAGAGAAAGGCAGCTGAATCCCGGCTCACATCTTTACCACTTCCTCTGGGCACTGTGCTTGCTGTGGGTTTTGATGAGAAGATACATAAGAGAAGTTATTGTAGCTGTTAGTGATCATCAGGTTATCTACTCCAAGTATATTAAGGAGCTAAGCCTTCTTGGGGATTTGCGATCCACTATGCCCTCCAACTTGTGCGTTCCCCTATCCTGTTTTGGGCTATAATTGTAGCTGTTTTTACAGTGCTGCTGTGACTCGACCCAAGCTGTCTTTGCCCATTGCTGCTTATTCTCTCCCCTGGCCTTTTTTGTTTTGTTTTGATTTGTTTTTAGTGAGACAGATGCATACATTAGGTGTATTAGGGCTTTGCTGAGGCAGAAGGATGCAGCTACAGGGGGTGGGGGCAGGAATGGAAGCGAGAAGCCCCTTTCAAGTAGTGATTGTACCATTTGTCTTCAGGAAAGGTGGATTAAACTCTTACTGGATAACTAACTGTACTTGGCTCAGCCCTTGAGCTGACTGCATACAGGGGAAGTCTACCTGAGCAATAGGGAAGGGGACGAGGCAGATCCTCTGTGAAGGTCATTGCAGAGCAGTGTGTGGACTCTGCTCACCATTACGGTTTGGTCATTCTTTCCATCATAACCTTGTGGATATCTGCTCACAATCCACATCTCAGGAAAGGTACAAGGAGGGAGAAAAAAAATGAGGTCTTGGGTCTCTATTCTAGGAGTTTGTTTTCTAAGTAAAAATAAGTCACAGGGGAAAAACATACCGCCATTTGTAAGAGGCACAGTGGAATTTAGAGTTTGAGATGAACAGGCAGATGGACAGGAAATGCTGTCTCAGGTAGAATAAAGGAGAGATTCATGGACTGGGACAAGGTCTGAGAGGCTAGAAACATAAGCAGGTGAATTTTGTAAAGGAGAAAAGGGAGAAAAGTCTCAGTGTGAGGCCACTGGCAGATCCATAACTGTGCTCCACAAAGAGGTTGACATAACTTACGGCCTGGTGTACACTATTTTATTTATTTTTAAATCTTCTGATTGATGCTCTGTAGGGAGTGAGTTTAGTCCAGAGTGAATGTAAGTCATTTCATGCCAAGGACGTATGAGAAATTGGTAAAGCCCAGCCCCTCCCCCTTACTCTCTCTTCTCTATAGTGCTCTCCTATTGAAACCAGTTTTTCCCACCCCACCCCACCCTACACTTGCTGTACATAATAAGTGTACAGAGGCTCTAGATGCTGTGTAGTTGTTCCACCCCATCAGAATGCTCACAACATCAGGCCCACAAATGTATCTGACTCAAGAGCACATCTGTATGTGTGTCTGTCCTGTCTTCATTCTCATGCCACACCAGCCTGGTTTCCAGGACCCGAGTTACAAGGATGGATGCAGTACATCTGTGTGCTCACTGAGTGATTGCCCTCTTCAGGATGATAGGTCTAAGAAACCTACCAGCCGTTAATGATGTCCCCACCAAGGTGGCCCTTGTACGTTTCAGAGCTTATCTGGGTTTGGGCTGTGCTAACCTTGGGCTACACAGGGACCTTGGAACTCCCAAGTAACTGTGTATGTGTATCACTGGTCCCTCTCCCAAGTTACCATGTAGACACCCTCCCATCAAGTGCCTTGTCCTTGTTGCTAATCATCCTACCACCCCCTGACTCTCTTTAGTCTGGAGACAGTTTTTAACTCAGACCTCAGTTGTTCCCAAGCCTACTTGGCAGTTCCTACCTCTTCAACAAACCCCAATGGAATAAACTGGAAGTCTTTCCCACCAAGCCACCCATCTTCTGTCTTTACCTGTCCCCCCAGTAAAACTACTGACTGAATTTGAGTAACCTATTTAGAAGATAAATGTATCCTGAACACGGTTCTGCTCCCTGCTACAGAGTCTCTATGTATATCAGCTAGTCTTCATCTTGGAGCAAATGTTAACTAGGTTTAAGTATTGACTCACTCACGGGCCACTGACAATCAAGAGGGGGCAGCTTTCAACTGCTGGGTGGACTTAAGGCAAATTCTAATGGATTTTCCCCATCTACCTCTAAAGTCTCCACTTGTAAGTTTACTATCATAACACTCACCCCTAGTCCTCATTCACACAGAAGATGCATCTTCTAAAACCAAAGGTCTTCCTCCCATTGGCTCTCATAATGATCTATGCTTCATGGCCTAGGGACTCACTGCTACTGAGCTCTGAGGAACCAGGTTAAAGAAGCATGTGGATACTGGTGCCAGACCCTGTAAAATATGTGTGTTGACTCTTTTTTGGTATATGACAGATGTCAAGGTATACTCTGTCACTTCTCAGAGTCCCTGGTTGAGAAAGACAACTGCAGGGTGAAGATGATGGCCTTGCTATTTCTCAGTCTCATTTTTCCTCCTACTGGCCCTTTCCTGTTTACACATTTTATCTTCCTGGGCAGGAAAATCGGAGAGTTGCCTAAGAAAGCCTTGGTCTATCAGTATGCCCCATTGCTGCTTAGTGTTGGTTTTTGGCATCATTCATTTGGGACAAGTAGTGATGATATGACAGAAGATGACCGTCTGGTCTCTAGTGTCAAAGATCATATCCAAAATTGGCAAATCAAGTAATTTAACGTAAAAACTGACACTGCTCAGTGCAATGGGGTGGGGGTCGGAGCTGGCAAGGCACACATCACAGTCTTTCATCCTCCATCTCACTGTTGATGAAAACCAAAGAGATACACAGTGATTGAAAGCAGGGATGCTGGACAATCATTTCATTGGCTCAAACTCTGTTTGTGACCAGGGCCCAGGGATTTGCTTTTCTAATGGTTCCAGTGTATACTGGTGCAGATGCTGTTTAGGTTACAGGAGTGAGGGACTGGGCTTGCACTGCCTGCCTTTGGTCCCCGTTGGAAAGTTACAGAAATCCAGGGAAGCAGGGGTTTGGACCAACTGACTTTGCTTGTGGGTGCTTTTAGGATGAAGGTTGGGTTGGGGAAGTGGATAGTATATTAGGTAGATGTCTTTGGGGGGTCCTCTCCATTGAAGAACCACCTTCACTTGGCTTCAGTATGTACTAGGAGACAAAGCTGCTCAAGAGAAGGGAACCCCAAAGAATGAGAGAAGATGTAGGCCTACCCTAGAGGGGTGAAAAACAGGATAGTCTAAAAAAGGTACCCAGCATAGCCTTGAGAGATAGGGCTAGCGTACACTTTGATCGTAAAAGAAAGAACAGGCCGGTCTGCCCAGGTTTTTCAACACCCTCAGAACTGAACTCCTATGTTTGCAACAGAGTATTATTTATTTCCATCTGAAAAAAAAAATGAAGAAAGTGAGGAGTTAAGTAATATGCACAATATGTGTGTTGGGGGAAAGAAAAATTCAGAGACACAACCCTCCTCAGATCTAGATTGACAAACGCAGAAAAGTTGGTAAAGAGGGGCTTAGAAACCAGAGGTCATAGGGAAAACTACCCAGGTCTTTTCTGTGCTAACATTATGGGCTGAAAGGATGTCTGGATAATATCTCCGCCTCCCACTTCCTTGAGAAGACAGTTAAATGAGCTAACACTTGGGAAGGACCCACCTATTACTGGCAAGCATATGGTGCACCCTTCAGACTTAATCACCTTTCTCTATTTGACTCTGCAACATGCTTCCCATGCTGGTGAGGCAGGATGAGAGTTGGTCATCCTTTGTCTTAATTGGCATGGGGTAGCCACCAGGCTTCCTAAACTTTCCTAGATTGGGCTTTCAGATGGACTGAAGACATTAAGGTGTTGTGAGCTGCCCCATTACCATGATTTAAAAGGATCTCAATGCCTCCCATTTCTTTCTTACTGGATTGCCAATTTCTCAGAGAATTAAACATTTAGTGCCCAATAAGATATTTTCCTATGCTGAACACACATAGAAATGTATGCTTAAACCCCAGGGGCTCCGTTAGAGTACACTCCAAGCCTACTCCTGCTCATTTTCTGATGGAGGTGGTGTCTTGGTGGTTGGTGAGAGGAAAGATAATGGCTGAAGTGTTTCTCTGAAAGTGGAAGATGGAGAGAAGCAGAGTCTGTTGTAAGGAGGAAGGTTAAAATTGGGCGCAGGAGGAAACATAAGCCCTCCGAGCTGATTGGGTTTACCTAGACACAATTTACAGAGCCTTGGAAGAAATTCATTCCTGACAGTGATTGCCATCCTTCACCACTTCTTATGGAATCAGACTCGCACTTGAAAGTTCTCTCTTCTTCTCAGCATGGCTGCTTGAGAGAATCGGGTCATTTGTAAGTCAAAATTTCCGCAGAATTTAAAATAGGTAAATTTGCAGGTATGGAACTTTAACTGGCTGAGAGGATGGGCTCAATTGAAGGCAGAGTTCCTCATTTCCTGGCCGAGTATTGCCTTTGAGGGCTTCTCATCTCACAGCAACAAAGGTGCAGTGGACAGAGGATGAACCTTCCATTAATATAAGTCAGTGAAGTCTTGATTCTCTCAGAATTCACACCGGATGCGGCCATCTTTGTGTTATCTGTGGGTTGTCTGGGAATTCAGACTTACAGTCTTACTGGAAATACATTGTAAATTCCAGTTTCCAGGGCCACTAAGTGAATTGGGATCCCACCCCGACCCAATGGCCAACCAGTAAGCTCCCCAGTATCATGGTGTTATGAGCCAGCCGGGGCTGTGAGTCAGCAGGACTTGGACAAGGATCTCAGAAGTTTCATCTCTAGCAGTCAGGACAGAAAGGATGTGCTGGCTTGCAAGATACCTCTGCTCCCATGCCTGTCTGTAGAGAGTCAGCTGTGAAAGTCTTTATGGTGGCAGGTTTTGTGAGCTTTGAATCTGTTACTGATGACAAGGAGACAGTAATTGAAAGATCATGCCCTCTTCATTTAAGAATGCCTTGATTAGTAAGATGCACTAGCAACTTAATACCTGCGTTTTGGGCAAGATTGGGGTGAGAGTACATGCTATTAAATATATATTAAAATATGCAGAGTGTGAACTAGACTGCAATTTCACAATCACTGTATATTGGAAAATGTGTGACTCTTCGAATTGAGTTTAACTACATAATGATATGGTGCTTCACATAAATTAGCTCATTTAATCTTCACGACACCTCTACCTGTGAACAGGTGCCCCAGTCTTCCCATTTTACTGGAGAGAGAATCGAGGCTTACAGACGTATTGCATAACTCTTCCAAATGCACGACAGTCCAGTGCTGCCAGTCAGGGGGTGAGAGCAGGATTAGAAGTTTTGTTTTCGAATGCACCTCAGACACTCTATTGAAAGCCAAGGCCAGACTTTCTTCCACTTCCTTCCTTCTCATTGTCTCTTAATCAGGGTTCTGGGACCTCTGAATGGCAACAGATAGCACAAATGCCAACACAGTGCACTGCAAGGAGACACCTGACTTGGGGAGTATCTAAGAATGAAATTGAACATTAGACCCCCTCACTTGCCCCGAGATTCTGGGACTGTGTTCTTTGATACTGTAAAGGCTGAGCATGAGACATACATACAGCGAGTGACCAAGCCAAGGAGAGGGCTCCGGACACCAAGCAGGGGCCACTTATTCAGTTTGTTTTCATGTGTCTGAGTGTTTTCTTGAGTGTGTGTAGGGGTACCACAATGGGCCTGGTACCTGTAGAGATCAGGATGGGGAATTGTCTCCCCTGGTCCTGATGTTGTAGACAATTGTGAGCTGCCATGTGAGTGCTGGGAATGGAGCCTGAGCTCTCTGTAAGAGCAGCAAAAGCTTTTAACTCCTGAGACATCTCTTTAGCCTCCTACTTCTCAGTGGTTGTATGTGTACATGTGTGTATGTGTGTGTCTATGTGTATGTTTGTACCTGTATGTGTATATATTTGTGTGTGTATGTGTGTATATTTGTGTGTGTGTGTGTAGTTGAAGACAACCATGAGTGTCCTTTTTCTCTGGTACCATATGTATCATTTTGAGACAGAGCTTCTCCTTGGTTTGAAGCTTGTCAATTAGGGTAGATTGTCTGGACATAAAGCACCAGGCCCTGATCTATCTCTGCTTCTCCAGTGCTGGGATCACAAACATGTGTGCACCCACCTGTATTGTTTGTGTGTGCTTCTAGACACAAATCCACATCCTCATGCACACACTGCAAGCACTACTCTCTCTCTCTCTCTCTCTCTCTCTCTCTCTCTCTCTCTCTCTCTCTCTCTCTCTCTCATCTCCAGGAATTCTTTTTCCTTGTTGCATACAGCTTTTGAAAAAAGAATCTTTTTATTGGAGCTGCTCGTTGCTAGGGGTAAGGGAGAAGGCCTGGGAGAGCTTTCCAGTTCAGAGCTCTCAGTGCTGATTTGAGTCTACAAGCTCAGTGGAAGCAGACCAGGGTGGGGAGACTACTGAGTCCTCCCATAGCGAGACCCGCCTGAGTTTTTGAGCTAGCCCCTCTAGCACAGACCTGCTCATCTGGTCTGGACCTCTGCATTCTACAGTGCTCCCCACCTCCCCAAGTCTTGAGCTCCTTGTGAGGAAGGGAAACAGAGGCGCTTACTCACTGCATTCCAGAACAATCCGGGTAATGGAAAGTACAAAAACAACTTAAACTTGTTTCCAAAGCTACATGAGTTATGCCGACTTCTCAGAAATTGTCCATTTGGACCCAAAAAGTGAAATACCATTTTGAGGCTCACTGGAGAGGAGTCCAAAGGTGACACAGCTGCAAGCTCTGGGCAGATGAGAAACACAGATGCTGCAATTAGCCACCTCAGTGAGTCAAAGCAGCAGGCACAGTGGAATTCCCTCCCCCACCCCAAACACACACACACACACACACACACACACACACACACACACACACACACACACACACACAAGTGCTTTAAAACAGGAGCTCTTTGGGGACTTTAAGAATAAAGGGTTAACAACTCCTGCAGCATGGGGCTGGTGTTAAAAGCATGAGATTTTTAAAACAGGGGTGGGGAGAATAAATGGTAGCAATAAGGCAGAGAAGGGGTATCCCTGAGTTTGATCACAGCTCCCTGCATCTTGTCACAGTTTAAAAATTCCTGTATTTTAGCACACAGTCACAATGGCAATACTAAGCCTGCTTTAAAATAACCTACTGGCTGTCCTATGCAGGAAGGCCAACGTAGAGCTGGAACTAATAAAAGTGTGTGTGTGTGTGTGTGTGTGTGTATGTGTGTGTGTGAGTGTGTGTACTCCCAAAGTGGAGAGGACCAGGTAATGATTTGGGGTGCAAATGTGCAAATTCCCTGGGTGCTGCTAGGTTAGGTGTGCAGGAAAATCTTTGCCCAGGCCAGTCTCTGCCTTAGCTATGCAGTCTCTTCCCCTTCTCCCATATAAAGTGGGGCACCTAGTTTGGTTGTGAGTTCAAGACCATTGAGAGATGGACACAGAAAAGAGTGCTGAGGGGTTTGTTGGCTCTTTGTCAAGGAATGACAGAGCTCAAATTGGATGCACTTAGGACAGTTGTTGTTCTGGCCTATAACTCAGTAGGTATGTGATTTATTAACATGTATGCATCTGGTCAAACACCCTTCCTGATTATAGTAAGTTTGCAATAGAGTGCTACCCTTCATTTCAATAAGCTCTTCAGAACCCTGGTGGTCAGACAGGACTCTGGAAGTATTCATGGACATTCTTCTCTTTGTTGACAAGTGATCTCTAGTTTAGCAGGACACACTAGGTTATAGTTAGCATAATTAATGAGTCTACTTTGGGTGCAACAGGCCAATTTTCAGGTTTATTAGCTTCTAGAGCTTACCATATGAAGAAGAGCCTGGCTAAAAACCCATTGGGATGAATACTAATCACTGCCTCTGAGTTCACCATCCCATTTGCTGTTGGTGCAGGACTCCTGTGTGCATTGGTGTGAGGGTCAGCCCACACAGAGATGTCTTCACTTGGGTGTCCCTCATGGAATGTGCGTAGGAGAAATGAAGCAGTCAGTGTCACATACCTTCCCTTCTCTCCTGGTTCTGTTCATATCTTGGGACTAAAGAAGCTCAGGTAGAGGATAGCATCTGGGCAGAAGAGGATGTGCCTTGTTGTTCCCAGTCTGTCTTCACATAGGTACAGGCTGTCTCATTTCTCCCATCTGCTTTAAAGAGCAAGCAGATTAATGAGGAGTGTACTTAGAGCCTTGGTAGCCTTGCCTCCAGATATGTGTGTAGCATCTCGCAGTTTACAAACTAGGTTCCCAAACTAATCTCTTTTGACTTAATGAGACAGTGATTCAACTGGTTATAAATCAGCAAAGCAGTGCTATGCACCGTGCATGACAACCACAGAGCCAGAGCGAAGCTGTCACTCGAATGAAAGGAAGCGATAAAGACTTGTGTTCCCCAGCAGGAGAAAGAAAACAGCAGTTAAGTTTTCATTCAGGATCTGGTATCAGCCTTTAGTGTTTTAACATGCTCCTATTGAAAGTGCCTGAGAATGCTTACTGTACCCTGCAGGTGAAATGCCAGGGCTCTGGACTGTGTGGGGTTTGGTGAGGTGTTGCCACTTGGTGAGTCTGTGTTCTTACAGCATGAGAGAGTTGCACTGAGTCCTGGCTTTGCTGTACTCTGGAGAACACCAGGAGGCTCTTGTTCTTTACCTCCTTACTCACAGATATTCCAGAATTCCAGCTGGGCCTCCTTCACAAAGATGAGGTCTTCAGCCTTTACAAGTGGGGTGATTGGAATCTTGTGGCTTCTGCTGGAAACTCCTGGATGCTGAGAGAGGAAAGCACAGAGAGAGCTTTGTTCTTGTTCACATCCCATACTTGTCTCTGCCGGTCTAAACCCCACCATCATGTAGGTAGGAAGGCCTCTCATCTCTTTCCTCTATAGCACCATGTCACCTGCTTGACATGTGGGACTAACACACGATCTAGGCAGGCAAGCCATTCTGCTGTGTGCAGAGCCATGGTGCTGAATTCCATACCACAGCTGACAGGGATGACAAACTCTTCTCCCTTTATCCAGCCACAGGTGAGGCCTGCTGCTCATCAGGTTCTCCCAGAGTTACGGTACCATAGAAAGTCTGCACAGTCAGTCAGGAGGTTGGGGACTTGCCACTGAGGCAGGCCCAACTGAACGTCCCCCTCTTGTCATGTGAAATAGGCTGCTTCCAAAGGGGTGCTTCACCGTTAGCACCCAGCCTGTGCTATAAGATATCACTAGGAGCTCTGTAACTTACAACACAAACTCAGTTTGTAGCGTTGGAGTCAGAATCCTCCCAGCAGTCTCTGGGCGATTCCAGGAATCTGTTTCCTCACATTTCCTGGCTCTCAGAGACCACCTGCAATTTTGTCCTTAGCATCTTTCTGTGTCACTCTGACCTCTGATCCTGCCATCTTGCTGCCTTTTCTGACTTTAAACCACATGCCTCCTTCTCAAATAGGCCCTGCTATTCAGCTCTCTCGGATCCTCCAGAATGGCCCCCTCTACCCCCAAACTGAAGATGCTTAGCTTAATTTTCCAGCAGAGACTCTTTGCCATAAATTGTAGCAGTCACTTGCAAAAGAACCTTGTTGAAGTGGTTTGTATTAGTTCATAAATGGAGCAGCCTCTCTCTCCGCTGTGAAATAGACCATGCTCAACTGAGCCAGGTAGCCAAAGTGGACTCCTACTCAGAGAAGGACTCAAAAGAGTAGAGGGGAAAACAGAAGCTGATGGGTTGGTTCTGTAACAGCTGCCTTCTCTGTATGGTTAAAAGCATCCGAGACTTTTTGATCATTATGGCTCAAATGGACTGGGCCTCCTCTGATTAGCATCTGTCAATCTCCTGGGTTTTTGTTTGTTTGACACAGACCCCACATTCAAATTCATTTGATTTATGATGTCTGCAAGGAGTGGTCCATTCCTCTCTGCTTTGCTTAGCCTTGTTTTCCAGAAAGTCTGTTTAGTAGCTGCTTGGTGTCTTGGGGCACTTGGCTCACTGTTTTAAATAACGGGTTTTAAGAGATGAGGGATGTGCTTATATGAATGGAAAAGAAACTGTTGAATAGCTAAAAATACCATTTTATCTTATTTCTAGGGCTGCATGCATGTCCTGTTTCCTGGAGGTTAAAACTGTTAAGAATTTGAGGTATTCTCAATGGAGGGCATGCACAGACAAGCTTATGACTCACATGTACATGCATTTATATATTTGCATAGATTTTTCATTTTAAAAACAAATGATAATTTGGAGCTGGAGAGATGGCTGAATTGTTAAGAGTATTTGCTGCTCCTGCTGGGATCTGGGTTTAGTTCCCAGCATTAATATGCTAACTTACAAGTATCTGTAACTACAGTTCCTGTGGCTCCAGCATCTTCTTCTCGCCTCTGTAGGCACTAGGCATACATACAATAGGCTTATATGCATACATTCATGAGATTCATACACATAAAATAAAAACAAATCATTTATAAAACCCACAAATGATAGCTTGTTTTGCTCCTGCTGTATCTCCCGGTGACCTGTTGGGACCAGGGTCAGTGTACCCACTCGTGCCAACATCTATGCAATCTTAGCTTCAGTATTCTGGGATGCAAGAGTCCATTTACTGGTGGTAGAGTTGTGTCCAGACAAATTCATCACATATAAGAAATATGAAAGACAAAAAATGCAGTTAACATACGTGTTACTGACCATCATGGTTCATCTACACAACACACTATAGTGTGTTTCCCTTTGTCATTGGTAGAGGATGAGTGATTGCGACTTGGATGTTCTGTCCAGCATTGTGAGAAAATATTCCTCATATAGATCTCATATGCTAGGGATAGAGCCAGGTTCAGAGTTTGATGGCTGGTTCTGGCAAATGGGATAAATATAGCTTTAGCATCTGAGAAATGCAACCAGAGTCATAGAAACTCGGGACATTTGTGTATGTAGCTGGCTCTTATAAGCTTTAATTAAATGCCATTTCTAACCTCTAGCTGTTCTTAACAGCACAGTCTTCTTTTATTTGTCTTGACATATACATGTCACTGTATGTGACATGTATGTGACATATACATGTCACTGTATGTGTGGGAAAATGCTCAGGGGCATCATTGGATCCCAGACTATGTTGGTATCATGCTTTTTCTTCTCTATTTCTGTGTGCGCATGTGTGCACCTGCGTAAGTCCATATGTGTGCACATGTGAGTGTGCATCCTTGTGTAGTTGTATGTATACATTTCTGCATGTGTGTGGGTATATGTGTGTGTTTTGGGGTGCATGTGCATGAGGGTGCATATGCATACAGAGGCCCAAGGTTGCTATTAGAAATTATCTTTACTATCTATTTCCTTTATTTAATTAAGCAGACTTCCTCAGTCAAACCCAGAACTTGTCCATATGGTCAGTTTCACTCACTTGCTTTCTCTGTGGATTATCTGCCTCTTCCTCCTGAGGCTAGGATTATAAACAGGCTGCCACTGCTGCCCATCAGTTATTGGGTTCTAGAGATCTTGACTCCAGTCCTCAGGCATGTGCTGTAAATGCTTCCGTTATTGAGCCATCTCCCCAACTCCTAAATGATACACTTTGGTGGCAGTTTCTACCTTCATGCCTTATTCAGCAGTGTCCAGTATACCAGTCACTGATTGTCCCCAGGCATCTTGTCATATATCAGACTTAGCTACTTTGCCTTCTAGGAACTAGCTAACAGCTGGAGGTATAGAACTAGGGTTGCAGGTAACCCTACTGGGTTAGCCACTGCAGACCCATAACCAGAGTTGCAACTAAGACCTGTACATTGACTAACATTCATTAGATTGTAGGTCCCAAGATACTATGTCACAGGCTAGGAACACTCACCATACCATGTTTCTTTGTCTCTCTGAGTCACAGAATGGGACAGGACAGAGACTTGGATTGAAGCATTGTGGTGGTGGCACTGTGCTGGGTCAGATAGACCTAACAGAGGTATTCCATTGGCAGGGAGATTGCAGCCATGTTTGCTGGGGCCAGACTGCTTCTATGTGACACAGCTATTGTTTGTGAAAGAGATTTGATGCTTCATTAGAGAAAAGTTGTGTACAGAACCCTGGCAGAGATATCTTAACAGCCTTCTGATTAAAGGTGCAAACAAGGCAAGTGCCAGATGAGCTGCATCTCTGGAAAGAAGGCTCTACAGAGAGCATATTACTATTTTTTTCTCTCCTTCCTTATATGGCAGCATACATTTGTTACTTAGAAAACAGGAGAAAGGGCCTGGGTGATGTAGCAAAGTAGGTGTAGAAAGCAGAGTAAAATCTGAAGCTGTGCATCTCTCTAGTGGCCTGGCAGGATATGTTGAGGTTTCTTTGTAGAATATATTTGACTCTCAGTCTGGAGCACACAGTATGTTGCCTCACAATGCAAGGCTTTGCTGGTGTATGAGTCTGCTTGACAAGAAGCCCATAGAGTACTAGCTGGCCCTGGAAAGTTCAAGGCCACCATGCACACAAATAGTTACCACTCTTTTTCTTTGACTTCGGGACTTTATTACCACTGATATAATCTCATAAAACCATACCTCAAAAGCTGTTGCTTATCGTCTTGGTCTCTGTATATGGTAATGAGGAGGTGGGTTAGTTCTCTCCTGAGTAAGGTGATTGCCCTGAACCTGGGAGAGTAGGACTGAAAACCTTTGTCTATGGACAAAGAAGAAAACTCACTATACGCTGATCAAAGTGATATTTGAAGATTTCAATGAAGGGCTGGTGCATAGTTCAGTCAGTAAAACTTAGTAAGCTTGCTTAGTAAGCATACTGGATGTGGTGGTATGAGATTATAATCTCAGCCCTGGGGAGGTGGAGACAGAAGGGTTCCTGGGGCTCAGTAGCCAGTCAGTAAAGTCCAGCCCAAGAGAAGAATCTGTTTCAAAGGAGGTGACCGGCGTTCCTGAGGATGGCACCTGAGATAATCTGGTACACATAGACACACATATGAAAAGTGTCAGTTAGATGTGGCCTGGTAGACCAGGCCTATAATCATAGCTGCTAAGGAGGTTGAGGCAGGAAGATCACAAGCTTAGTGCCTGCATGGAATGCAGTCTGTTCAAGGTCAGCAGCATAATGAGGCCCTCATTCAAATAAAATTAAAAGGCTAGGATTAAAACTCAGGAATAAAGTGATTACCTAATATCCACAAGACTCTAATATTATAAGTCCAAAAAGACTCAAACGTCAGTCAAGTCAATGGTAAATTCCTGATGTCCTGCCATATTTTAACCCCGCCCTAGTATCCCATTTCATTAACACACTGCTTAGCTTCTCATTGCCTGTGCCCCCCCCCCTCGTGTTGGCTGGCTTACAGGTTAGCTCTGCCTGGGGACCTGGGGTCCTGCTGCATTGTAATGCTCAAGCCCTGGCCTGCCGTATGTGAATTCCATTGTGGTCTCCGATTTCAGCCATCTGGGATGTCCCCTAGTCATGAAACAACTTGTCCCTCCCCACTGTTCATGTGACCAGAGTACTGATTTCCTTCATATCCTCATTGTCTGTAGTTCCAAGAAACTATTGCTTGCTTATTTGCTTTCTTCATCATCTGTCACATTTTTGTACAAGTGTCAGTTTCAGAAGGTAGGGATCTGGTTGGATTTATTTAGTACCTATAGAACTCAGGTTCCAGCTAGTAAAACCAGGCAGTTCCAGAGAGAGACTGTCAGAGGAGAGCTAGGCAACCTTGCTTAGGAGGAGTAAAAACCCAAATAGGACACCATAAGTCTTATTAGGAGAAGGGCTGGAGCTCAAATTTCAGAAATGGGGGTGGGGTGGATTCTGGAAGAGACCAATTACTGCCAAAAAAGGGAGAGAGGTAGGCTGCCTCAAGCTCTTCCCTTTCTTTTGGGGGCCACCACCACTGACTGAACCAAAGTGAACAGTTGGCAAGAGTACCTCAGAAACAGCTCTTGTGGTTTAAACTCTCAAGTCAAGAGCCAGATCAGGTGGTAGGGGACCAGTATGAGGACCGTCTAATGACTGGAACTTCATCTCCAGCTTCACTCACAGTCACTGGAAAACAATAGTTCTGAGAAAGTAAGAGGTTTGATTTTTATTATTCAAGACAATGTCTCATATACACAGACTGATCTTTAACTCTCTATGGAACCAAAGATGACCTTAAACTACTTCCATCCCTTGTGTGCTGGGATTATAGGCATGGACCACCACACTTTTATGTGGTTCCAAAAGTCATATCCAGTGCCTTCTTGCATGTGCCAGGCAAGTGCGCTACCAACTCAGCTGCATTCTGACATCCTTAGTGAGCAACCACAGAATGGATGAAGACATGGGACACACCTGCTCTGAGTCAATTCCAATGTCAGCTCTTACAAAGGACCCACACTATCTCAACAGTGACACTCCAGACACAACCCCCTGCCCCCAAGTTCTGAGTGTCAGGTTCTGTAGTAACATGCTTTTGAGCTAGCCGGCTGAGAGCTTAGTGTACCTCCTGGCTCTTCTTCCCGGAGGAGAGAGAAGGAGTCTTATTTCTGGAAATACTGCTGTGTCATGAGCTCTTTCATCCGATCTCAGTGATGCTTTTATATGAGCAGGATTGTGTTCCTTAAGGGATTCCTTTGAAGACAGTTTTAAACTTGCATTCCTTGGTTCAGTTTCAAAATTTGCAACATTTGGGAATCTTCCAAAAGCCCAGGATTTTATATCCTTGAAGTCAGGGTGTTAAGGGAGGAAGGCAACTGGGAATGAACCCCAATCCATGTTTCTAGACATTCTTATCTGGGGGCTCCAAGATAAGAATAAAGAATAAGAAGCCACATACAGGCTTCTGGACTTATTCATAAGGTGGAAATAAGAGCACCGAGCCTTCAGTGTGAAATGAATGAAAACACCTAAGCAAAGCGAAAGCACATTGATTGATGCACTTGAAAGTGGTCATTCTTTGCCCCCAAATCACCAGAAAAAAGGTCAGGGGCCCCACCCCTAGGTACCAATAGTATCTCACCCCGTTCTCTGCATGTGTGGTGGCTCACTTTTGGCTGATGCTCCTTCATGATGCCCTTGATTGGAGTAAAGGAGACTGCTGACATTTTCGGATATAGCTCTTTCATCTGGTGACACTTTGCCCCTCTAAAGGAGCAAATGCAGATTTTCCCGTGAATTTTCCCATAAGGCTTGTTTGCATTAAAAAAAAAAACCCTGTTATCTGCTTCAATGTCATTTATAGAAAATGTACTTTTCTTTTTTCCTCTTCAACCCTTTATACTATGGTACATATATTGGGTACCTACACAGGGAGCTTTGCATATAAGGGTTGAACATTGAGAAGTGATAGTTTTTCCTGTTTAAATGTTAGGTTTCATTGGTGCTCTATCAAAGCTTTGTAAGTACCATTTATTATCGGGAATCTCAGCAGGTTAGAGCCCAGAGACTTCAATGGAAACCTCTAATGGCACAATGACACCAGCCTGTAATTAAGGCATTTCTTGGGAAGTAATTCAATTGAGTTATAGAAGTGAAGGTAACAGCCTGTGGGACTGGAGGTAAAATTAGGAGCAATGAATGTGATTGAAAGGCAAGAGGAATGTTCCTGGCTGGAGTTGTGTGTGTGTGTGTGTGTGTGTGTGTGTGTGTGTGTGTGTGTGTGTACTCGAATGTGCATGTGTGTACATGTGCATGCATGTGTGTGCATGCTCCGATGAGTGTCCCTGAGTTCTTGTCCACATTATTAATATGACAGTGGGGTAGGTGAAGGACTCCTTTTAAAGAATGCCGTGTGTCTGGCAGATATGCTGTGTATTGAATCTCTAGACCTTTCTATCAGCTGTCCTGGACAGCCTCAGGAGACACTGGTGAGAAAAGCGATACACCTTTCAAGTCAGTTAAACTCTCCCCTGCAGATCCCAGGACCACGTTCAATCAAGCTTAGGATGGCACCCCCTTCTCGGTCTTTCAAAAGGACTGGTTGAGTATCTTTGTTCCCTGCATCTTCAAAGGCAGAGCCATTGAGCCATTCTTCAGAGGCACCAACAGAGCCACCGGAAAGTGGAATTTCCCACAAGACCACAGTCTCATCAGGCTTCACTCATGACCTTAGTCCTTGCAGTTTTGAAGGACAAATTTGTCCTATTTAGAGAGTTGGTGGAAAATAGCCGATGCTCAACTGTGGGCCTTTGCACTTGAATAACTGCATTGGAATAAATGTATAGGAAGATGTAATCTTCTTTTAGAGGCCCCTTTCCATATGCACAGATACTAAGGTTCAAGGGCAGTGGCTGTCTGGCCAGAGAGTGGGTAGTACAGACCTTGGGCTGTTTGTCCTTGAATAGGAAGGTACAGACTAATCTGACTTCTTGTGGCCTCACTACCACACCTCTGCCCTCCTCCATGCCCTTTGCATTTTAAAACCACTTTACTATGTCATTGCATCTAACCTCTACCTCGGCTGCATCCCTTTAAAACCCTGAATATCTCATCCATAGTGTTCTAAATGTTAAGTAATTTTAAAAACACCAACAAGAGCAGAGAGCTCATTTATGGGCTTTTTAAGTGTTTTCATTTTTTTTTTTTTAAATTGTTAAGCAGTCAAGAGTGACTTGTGGGATTTTTCTTTATTTTTTGTTTGTTTGTTTAGTAAGCCAGTTTGTGTCATTTAGCATATCTGTGTGTGCTCATGGCCTCCACCATGATCAGCATGTAATCGTTGAATGCTCCCTCTACCCTCCAGACTCTAATCTCTGGCAACCATACACCACTATAGTTTTGTCTTTTAGAGAATTTCAGTAGAATGTTGTTGCATGCCTGAAGTACTAGCACCCAGGGTCTCGGAATTGTGGCTTTGAGGGCAGCTTGGCGACATAATGGTAGTTAATATTTGTTCAATAAAATGAACACGTAGAAACTCCAAAGGTCAAATAACTAGAGGTCATAATATGTGACCCTTTGAGGCTAGCTTCTTCTATGGGTATTTGTTTGTATTTTGGGTGCTAAAATCCATGCTTAAGAGAATCAGTAAAATTTATCCACCTGGTGGCAGAAATTGGAAAAGATGTACTAGAATACTTGCTGGGCACTGGGCACAGTGGGCATGGGGGGATTAAGGGAGTGGGAGAAAACCCAAGTCCCACCAGAGTTCCGGTGCTCTGGGCAGGCAGATGCAGGAGTACTGCCGGCCACATGCTTTCCACACAGCCCCAGGTGGGTGTCTGGCTGTGGGAAGCTATGGACCCAGCCCGCGGGGGCTGGACAAGGGGCGGTCCAAGGTCTCTGGGCCTCACGGAGGCCAGAGATAACAGGTTCTCGGTCTCAGTCTCGAGCATCCCAGACACCGCTGGACACCGCGGAAGAGCTGAGAACAAAATGGGGGCCCCGGGGGTGGCTCAGTCATTCCCAGGGATGAAGGGAGGAGAGGGGGTGCTGGGTGGTTCCCACGTGGGCGAGAGTCCTTGGTCTGGTCCATGGCTGGAGTGCAGGAAGGCCTTCTGGCTCATGGCTCTTTAGTGGAAAGCCTATCCCATCGTTCAAGTGTGGCATGCCTTGATGAACAGAGACAGTCAATGGTTTTAGGGCTTTATTGTATATAGAAAGACAGAGAGAAAGAAAGAGAGAGGCCAACCATGGCCATGTGGAGAGAGGGAGGAAGGGAGAGAGAGAAGGAGAGCTAGAGATGAGAGTATTGAGATCTTAAAGAGCGAGAAGAAGCCAAGCAGCCCCTTTTATACTGGGCTGGACTACTTTGCTGTTGCCAGGTAACTGTAGGGAGGCGCATACCTAGCTTTAGTCAGATAACTATGGGGGTGGGGTCTAGCCAGAATGCCTGGAGCTTGGGGCTTTATCTATGTGACTTATAGTCACAGAATTATGGAGTTGGGGGCTCTGTGGTGTCAGGCACCAGTCTCTGGGGACATGGCTCACTGTTCCATCCCTTGTAGAGTTTCCTACTGGGTCTCCGGAACAAGCCTCATTCAACCAAAACAGGCTGCTTTTCACGGCCCCACAAATATTCATGTTGGGCCACGTGTTTTATTGTGAAGAAAAATGTTTATGTGATATGTGTTTTAAAGATTTTATGTAAAGTCCCTTCTATTTATACTCTCAAACTGTGTCTGCTAGTTCTGTTCCATGTCGAAATAGCATACATTAAACTATAACAAAGGGAGCCTTGAAAATTCTCTAGATCAAGCCTTGGTTAGATTTGCTGTTTCTACATTTAGAACAGTAGACATCCTTTGAGGTCCTGTGTATTGGGTCATTGTTTGTTGTTTTTCTCAAGCTTAGGAAAGTTTGGATGGCTTCTTAAATGACACCTTTTCTCCCTCCAAGACTTGACTCTTAGATCTTCCTTTATTTCTGTCCTAGATACTGACACCTAGTGGTCCCTGGTAACTTTGCCACTGCCCAGTCTTACCTGAGTACAGTTGGCCGACTTATACACACAGGGAGGCCAGCTGGGGTTCCAGATGTCTGTTGATAATCAGCATTTGGAACTCCGTGATGCTTGCTGGAACCTGGACATCCTCTCACACTTTCAGGGCATCTCAGCCTTTGGGAGAATAGAGCTATCTGCATTAGTATAGGAGACAGATTGGCTTGAGGTGGAAACAGACCTGTTTCAGTGAGCTTCGTCTGCCACAGAGGTAATTGGGAGAACAGATCTGGGGATCTCTGTCTGACAGCCACCAGAAGGCCTCCCAGGGAGCTGGAAGAGATAAATCTGTCACCTCATTTCCTGCTGCTTCAGGTTTAGGGCTGTCACTGCTGCCAAGCATGGATTTGGTTCTCTTCCCTACCCCCCCCCCCAAAGAAAAAAAGAATGGGTAACTGGTTCTTTCTCAAAGCATGGAGGAGTCATTGACTCCAAGGCTATGTCCAGGAATGGACACATGTCACTTCATCTTTGACTAACAGTAATCATCCTATACTCATTATTGAGATACAAACTCAAATGTATTATGAAACTGTATTTCTTTGCCTCTCTAGAAAGCTTGTTGTACAGTCAGAATAGCCCTTTGTTTAAAGCTTCAGATTATCTTTTGTTGGTTAGTCAATGTACTACAACAAGTAGTTGTTCCGAGTCACTCTTTTAATTGTGCATGTACACACACACACACACACACACACACACACACACACACGTATACTCATAAACATCTGTGATATTGTATATATATGTGTGTGTGTGTGTGTATGGAAGCCAGAAGCTTATGTCAAGTGTCTTCCTCAGTCACTCTCTGTCTTAATCTTTGAGACAGTCTCTTCACTGTACCTGAAACTCACCAACTCGGCTAACTGGCTGACCAGTGAGTTCTGAAGATATCCCTATCTCTAACTGCCATGCCTGGCTCTTATGTTGCTTCTGGGAACTTGAATTCAGGGCTTCATGCTTCTGTGGCAAGCACTTTATCAACTGAACCATATTTTCATGATGTCCTATTGAGTATCACTAGATTCTGAGGGTGCACTTGTTGGAGAGCATTTCTAGACACTCGTCAAGATATCTGCTTGACTAATGTGACTGGGTGAATCTTGGCTCCATTGCCAACCTTCCTGAGTGCTGCCCTCCCTGATTTGTTAAATGGGAATAACAATCATATGTCCCCCATTTGGCTTACTATAAGATCAAATGAGTCGACAAATGTACATCAGGCAACGAGCCAATACCAGACCTTTCTTAGAAGCTAACTTGGGAGACTCCAGATTTGACCACAACTACTATGTTGTCCTGTTCAGGTTGAGAACTGATGGACATTGGAGGGAGGATGTCTGTAGGATAAAAAGTGAGGTCTGTGAAAGCTAAGCGATATGCCCAGAGGTCTCTAGGCCTGGAGTATTCCCTTGATTCCTTACCTGTTTCTTCATACTGCAGAGCAGGCCGATTAGCTTCATGGACCATCTTCTCTTGGACACTCTGTTGACTTTACAGTCTTTATTAACTTGAACTCTCCTGCCTTGCCCCGACAACAGTAATTACATGTTTGATCAACACAACCACAGATTGCTAGAGAGAAACATTGCTTGTTTTTAGATGGAGTTTGTGCGTTGACCATATTTCTGCTGTGTTCATTTATCTGCATGATACCCCTGTCTTCAGAAGAGACATTCTCTTAACTGGACCACATGTTTTGCAGGAGCTATCCATTGCCCAGTGGGGGAGTGATAACAGACTTCTTTGTTACTTGGTCACTGGCCAGTTCATCCAAGCCATTTTGTTTTCCCCTGTTGGGCCTTTCTGTCAAATTGTCCCCATGACTAACAACCTGGCTTAGTGGTGACAAGTTTGTTAATAGAGAGCTGAAGATAAGGCAGTGGTGACTCCCTTTGCTTTGAGAGCTTGCTGCCCACACAATGAGTGATCCAAGGACCTGTCATCCATTTGAGCCAACACATGCGAGGTGCTAGAAGATGAGAGGACTGAGAGCCTCCTGCTTTTGTACGTGTGCTGGGCTCGGTGCCCCCGCCCCAGGAAACCTCTGACTCCTTGCATATTATCCTCTTGTTGACTCTGTCTAGGAAAAAATGTGATTCAGTGATATATTTTTGTGTATGCTCAGAGGACATTTTGAGTTTTGCCTTTTGCTCAGTCCACAGGCCAGGTAAGGATTTCCATTTGTCCATATGAATCAACTGCTGTCCAACTGAGCATCTGAAATTGGTTTCTCCTGTCACCTATCGCCTTCCTGGACTAGGCATTGTCACATGCTTTTGCTAGGGCAGATATGACAGGTAGAGGAGGTGGGGTGGGATTCAGTTAGCGCCAGTGCCTCTGTGGATAGGTAGCCTACACTGACTTGGCACAAAGCTCCATTAATATGAGGAATGTTCTTGGGGTGTATACATTCTGCTTCTAAGTAACCCGTGAAAGACACTCATCTCTTTGTGTGCACGTGTAGGGGAGATTCTGGATTCACAGGGTTCCAGAACATCTCCCTTCATCTTTGTTTCCAATCATTTTACTGGAGCAGTGCAAAGCCCAAGCATGAGTAAATGGGTGTGGTGCTGTGTGATTCAGATCTGCAGAGCAGGCTGATTTTGATGCAGACCGTGACCCTCCCCCTGTCTACCTCGGGGATGGGGATGGGGACAGGGACGGGGACACTCCTTTAAAATGAATATGGCATTTGCACAGGATGAAGGCCAGAGCACAGAATGAAATGTGACTACCTGTCTTTACTAACCCTTAGGCAGTGGTGTTGCTCATCTAGGGTGTTTAAAGAACACGTGCATGCATTTATAAACAGAGATGGAAAGTGTGAGATGCTATGTTGGAAACCTAATGTCACAGGGGTGGTCTGGGAAAGGAAGCCTGGAGCCTGAGTTACCCTCAAGTGCACACCATTCACCATTAAACTGGCAAAGATTCACTGACAAACTAGTAACATTGGGACTTGTGGCTGGTGGGAATTATAAGCAGGTGAACTCCGTGGATTCCAGTGTCTCACTCTGTAGTTTCAGAAGTGAATGAATTGGGAGCCTTCCTTACAGATGTTTCAGGAGTATTCTTGAGTATCTAGAACTGCAATGGAAGCCACTCAAGGTGACACTATGGAAGGTTACCAGGGGCATGTGGCATGATTTGCGGTGGTGCCCTGACCTAGAGTTTGATGACACCATCTTATGTGATGAGAAGCTTGTGTCTCTATTTGAATTTTCCTGACTACAGGGGCATAGTTGCCTTGAAGGTCTACAAGTCATTACTGTCTTTCTCAACATGGAGAATCAGCCTCAAGCCCAAGGCTCTGTGTCTTGATGAGGCTACAGTCTAGAGATAGAATCTTACTGATTTGAGTTTTCTTCACTGCTGTATATTTGGGGTTATTCTCCAGTTATAGCAAGCAAGATGACCTGTCTATCTGATAGCAATAGAAAATTCCACTCAAAACAAAATTAGAAGGAAAATATTCTCCATGATTAAGTGTGCGGGAAGAAACTCATTGTAAGTGTGTTTTCGGGGTAGGAGGTGTGTGACATCTGGTAGGAGGCCATGATGGTCATGAGATTTTAGGGGGATAAGAGCTGATTTCTCCCTCAAGCTGTGAGCCTCAACAACTAACTGTCCCCAGTAGGGCACATTTCTAAGTAAGCACTTTGTATGCATCTTGTTTAATCATTGGGCAAGCACAATGAGATGTATATTGTACCAGTCACCTTATTTTCAAGGTAAACTTACTTTTCCAATGTCACATGACCATTGAGGAACAGAACCAGTGTGTACTCACAAGCAATGTGAGCTCTCATCCTGGCACTCCTCTGTCACCAGGACATAGGGCAGAAGCTGCTGGGAAGTGTGCTAAGAGAAGACCCAAGCCACTCCAGCTTGTTTCCATTGGCAACTTGAGAGAGTAGTGAGGGAAAAGAACAAAACTGTGTTAAAGGAAAGAGGGCCGTGGAGCTAGATCATTTGGCAAGCAAATGCTTGTCTTCCAAGTATGATAACCTGAGTCAAATCCCCAGAACCCACATAAAAAATGTTGGCTGTGATGCCATACACTCCCCCACCCCAGTGCTGAGAAGGTAGAGATGGGAAGATCCCTGAGACTCACTGGTCACCCTAATTGGCTAATGAAAGAGGTACAAAGTGTTCCTGAAGCCATTTCTACATGCAGGTGCTCATGCTTACACACACACACACACACACACACACACACACACACACACACACACGGAAAATTGTCCTGTAAGCATGCATGTGCACATATTTTTTTTTAACAAGAAGAAAGAAAAAGCTTCACACCACCTTATACTCAGGTGATTGAGCCCAAGACCAATCCCTGAGTGACATCCGATTCTTATCTCCATGTCAGTGTTCCCTCCCTCCTCCCTGCCTATTGAAAAATCAGTCCATTCCCTGGAATCCTCAGTGAACTCATTACATGGAGATGAAATTTTATTACTCTCTCCTGCACAGTCTGTATACCTAGAGCCCCTGGGCTTGGAAAACAGTTGGCTCAGGTATGCATCAACATTTATCTGTTGATAGGAATGCTTTTTTTTTTTAATCAACCATGTTCTCCCCTATTCACTATGTTGTAGATTGTAGAATATATACTTCCTATGAATACACTCATATTCAGCTAAGCCAAATGTATTTATTCCTTAATTTAAAAACTTTACTGAGTTAATTCCAAGACAGTCAGATTATTACTTAAATTGGTGGATCTTATTAAACCTCTGAGAACATAATTAACTCATTCATTCTACAAGTTGTTAAAGCATCCTGAAATTCATGATAAATGAGGCCACTTAAAACCAATTCATGAGACAGCAGGAACATATTCGGTATGCCATGCCTATTCTCTGATAGTGTGAGAAATAAATCAATGTTTATCATGAGCTATTATAATTCTAATTTAAGGATTCTTTAGAAGGCAATTACAGATGGTTGTGGGAAAATAATGCAGGTATTTCATTCAATTTTTCCCCTAGCATAACAGTATCTCCTGAAGGTTTCAGAACTGTGCCCAGTCTTTCAGATAAAAGTTTGGGTTGGTTCTGCTTTAATTTTAGCATCATAATATTCTTGTGTCAAGCTTAGCCCATTTTAAGGAATGACTAACTAAGGCTGTAGAGCTGGCTTCAAAATTAAGAGCACTTGTAGCCCTTAGAGAGGACCAGGTTTTGGTTCTTTGCACACATAGGTGGCTCACAAGCAAACATCTGTAACTGAAGAAGGGAGAACCCGATGCCCTCTTCTGGTCTCTGTGGGAACTACATGCATGTGTGTGTCATGATGTACACATTCAGCAAAAATACCCTCATGTCCCCTCTTTCTTCTGATCATGTCTGAAGATCAAGCACTATTTGCAAGCCACTAGGAATCTTTTTGGTTTTCTCCGGCCCTGTGAATCATGTTTCCTCTTATTATGTGGGCTCTGGTCATGCTGTCTTTTGTCCAAATTTCTAATATACTCTATTTTTTTTTTCTACACTAGGTTTGGCATGCACTGTTCTTTGTGTTTGTGTCTGCTGTTCCCTCTTTCTCCCATCTTTCTCTTTGCTTGGCCCCCAGTTCACACATTTCACCTACCCAGCACTTGCCAGTCAGCTACTCTGACTTCTCCCTCATTACCAACTCTGCTATCGGTCTGTTCTGCTCCACACTTCTTTCTTATTTGGGTTCAGACTTACACTGGGGTGGTTATTGAGTGAATCTCTAGTTCCCTCATTATAATAAGTTCCCCCAAAGTAGCTATTATTGATTTCCTTGTTACAGCTTTATCCCTGGTACCTTTCTTAGGATCCAGCACACAAGAAAGATTCACGTATTTGTGAAACACTAAGGGTTAAGGATTCTCTTGAGTGTGTCATGGCTGTCTTCTCCAATGTGAAGGATCCTTCTCTCAAACATCTTCCTTGAATTCTTAGCCAAATTACCTCTGCTTTTGAGTATGAGTGTGTCTGTACAACCAGTATATAAAGAATCTCTGGAATGTGCTTGACTTTCTCAGGAACCTGAAAGAGAATGGTGTCCTTGTCAAGCTGTCATGCCCAGCAGGCACCATATTGGTTAATAGTGGGGCCACTGAGGTTTCTTGTTGGCAGAAAATTGTTGGCTGCTGGCTGAAATGGAAATGAGTCCCCATTTGCTTCCCCTTCTTGTCCATTGAGAGTCACGTGGCTTAAAGTTCTAAGCAGACAATTTTGGGACTGGTGGAAGAGAAAATATGTGTGTTTTATGGAATATATTAGGTCAAGGAGAAAGATGGGCATCTATGGGTGGCAGAGACTGGGTAGGCATATACTCATCTTTTTCCATCCATCCATCATCAAAACTTAGAAAATAGAACCAACAAACTAGAAAAAGGCTGGGCTTTATATTTATATGAGGCCTGTGTGTTCCAAAGTTTCCAAGTTTTCCACTATGATTTCTTCCAGAAAGGAGCTGTGGTCATCACTGGTCTGACCTGGAAATTGGGATGCTCATCTTTCTAGACTAAAGAATGTATTTAGCTTCAGGGACTTAATGATGGTGCCATGTATATTTTTTAGTTACCCATTAGCTTTGTTGATACAGGCTGGAGGTTGATCAGGACCCCGCCAAGGCAGAACAGATAGATACACAGCTATCTCATAGAAGAAGCATCCTCGTGTTCTTCACCACACCTAGTCTACAAATAATCCCTTATCTGTTTAACCACAGGAACTTGAGCACCGTGATAGCTAGTGAGCCTATTCCCAGACCTGTTCTCTTACGACCTTGTACATTAAAGAGGAATAGGATGTAAGGTAATGGGGGAGGAGGAGGGGAATGGGAAGAAAGGCTAAGTGGTAGTAATTGAAAATAAGAGTGCAGTAAGGGCTTAAAAACAGAACAAGGGGCTTCCCTGCCTGCTCACCTGTGCCAGGGTCTCTCCTTGGGTACTGGCAATATAGTTTTGGATGCCCTTTCAACTGTTTCTATAGACATACTCACTCTGAATATCTATTGTAGATGAAATACATCCTCAGTACATATTATAGAGTATGTACTCTCCCGTGTCTGGCTTTTTTCTTGTAGTGTGATTTTTCAGTCTATCTGCACTATAGCAAGTATTAGTACTTCATTTCTTTGTGTTGCCCCTCAGATACTCATGCATATCCATGTGCCTGTGTGTGTGTGTGTGTGTGTGTGTGTGTGTGTGTGTGTGTGTATGTGTATGCACCTGGAACTACCTGCTTATATACAGCAGCCAGAAGAAAACATCAGGTGACCTGTTTTCTTACTCACTCTCTCCCTTATTTCCTTGAGACAGGGCCTCTACCTGAACTCAGAGCTCACCATTTTGGCTAGGCCTCCTGGCCAACAAGTTCCGTGTGTCTGGAATCTTCCTGGCTTCACCCCCAGTGCTGAAGCTACAGGCAGGTTATCAACTCCCTTTTTTAAGTACACCCAGGGGTCAAACCCAGGCTCCCATGTTTGCATGGCATATGCATTATTTACCCATTGAACAGTCTCCACTACTCATATACTCTTGACCCTTTAAAAAGTGTATATGGTTTCAGAGTGGTCAACATAGTCTGACATTCGTCAGTATTGTGCCTTACCGATTCTCTCTTGACCCTTTGAACAGTAGCTGTCTCTGGCCAAGTGTTTTTGTTATATTTCTGGATTCTGAGTATTCTATCCAACCCTACTATGTAGGATTGTATACAGTTAAACAGTGCACAAACATGCCAAGCTAAAGACACAAGAGAGGAAGGGACACAAATACCAAGTGGTAGGTAACAGAGAGGGACTGCCTTCCATCTGAAGGCTAGGCATAAGGCTTCATGATGGCTTGTGGCAGTCCTCTGAGTGGCAGCCTTGCCAAGCCTCTGGCATGGTAAGGTCTTGAGTACAATTAACAGGTCTTTTGTTTGAATGAAGATGGAGGTGGTGACAAATTAGAAGACCAAGTTAGAGATAGTCTCTAACCTATGGAGTAGATGAGGGGACACTTGCAGAGTTCACACTCAGAGAGTTATATATCTATGCAAGCAAGGAGAGTTTTCAACCTCTCTGTTTCTTCCAACTTCTATCTGAGTTCCAACATCTCTTGCTGCTCCCACCCACATTTCCAACTTTGGAGCATTTCTGAGGTTTCATTGATGTTAAAAAAATATTTTTCACAAAAGGGTCAAATCACCAGCTCTAGATAGCAAAGTCAACAGATGATAAAGGTTTTATCCTGTTGCTTGGTCAATGGGAAAACCAGGAAGATATCATAATTGGTTAAAAAGAACAGACATGTAGATAGATTAGGAATATTGAAGTGGATTGGAGGGAGGGGAAACTGTCCCTGTACCAGCAGATGTAGTAGTGGTCACCAGAACCACTCCTGAACAGGGCAGAATTTCCAAGTCTATAAATAGAAATTATTTGAGGTGCTATGATCTATCTCTGATACATAGATGTGTGAAATGACTTCTATAAAGTAAGAATCACATAGACAGAGGGGTATGACCTGGCATCTTCCATGGTCTCCTTTCTATAGCATCATGTGTTTCTAGGAGTGAGTGACAGGTCATACCTCCAGCAAATTGGGAAACCCAGGTATCCCTGTTGTTCCAGTTGGGATACTGGATATGGAAGAATTTGGAAAAAATTTAAAGGGACTATAGTTGGTGGGATTTTGAATGAAGTAGCTGGCAAATCAATATCTGGTGGAAAACATCTCGATTTTACTCCATTTTTATAAAAGATGTTGTAAATTTATGTATATGAGTTTTTTTCAGTATGTTTGCATGTGCACCCATAGAGGCCAGAAGAGGGCATCAAATCTAGTGGCACTGGACTAACAGAAAGTTGTAACCTACCATATGGGTGCTGGAAACTGAACCCTAGTTCTCTGTAAAAAGAGCAAGTGCTTGTAACTGCTGTACCATCTCTCTAGCCCCTGGACTTTATTCTTTAATCACCCTGGCATTTCTTTTACGAGCTTTGGGCTTTCTATTTATCTCTTTACCTCTCTGAGTCAGTAAAATACATATTTTAAATATTATTTGTAAAGTTCATTTGAGGCTCCCTGGTGAAAGGTACCAGTTAACAGCTAGGTATTATTGTTAATTATCTAAGCCTTGCCCTTTACCCTCCTGTGGGAGTTGGGACATTCGGAAAAAGACAGCATGGCCAACCAAGAAGCAGAGAGTAACAGGAAGTGACCAGGAAAAGGATAACCTCAAAGACACCCATGCTCCAAAGACACTTCCTCCTCCCAAAGTTTCGATAGCCTTCTAAAGTCGCACCAGTAACTGGGACTGACCATTCAAAGCCTGAGCCTGGTGTAGATTCAAGCAATAACAATAGTTAATGTGATCATTATTCTGAGTTTTGCAGAGTTCACATTGTCTTCATAGACTTTTCAAACTGCCCAAAACTAGTCTCACCAACGCTTAATGGAATATCTCAGCTGTACTTACTGCAGATGGCAAAAAAGGAGGCGTGGGTTATACAGAAGAGATATGGGAATACTTCTGGGGCCACCTTATTTAGAATGGACTCTTCCTATTAATTACAATGGCTTTCTTGGGTATATTCTCACTCTATGAGAAAAAGCCACTTCTGTGGAAACAGATCAGAACAGATCAGAAGTGTAATATGCTATGTCCATTGGACTTGCTTCACATAAGATAAACAGGCAGCAGAGGGATGCGGGCTCATAAATGCAAGATCTACTTTTCTTTCTATCTGCGATGCATTCATGACTTTACTGTCTCTTAGTTTCCTTCCTGGAATATTCTTGAACAACTCTTTTGATAGCCTTTTGATATTTAGAAGGCTATTGCAGTCTTTTGAATATGAACTTCTATCACACTAAATCCTATATTTTGTGCTTTAATTGTTGTATTTTGGGTGGGGTGGGGGCCCATGTGGCAGAGAGAACAAATTTGGTCTTCACAGTGATGATTCTGTCCAGAATCCTGGGTTGAGACTACTATATTTTGCAAGAGCAAAGAATTACAGAAGCCTTCGAGTTCTGAGCACTTGGTATTGGCTGCCTTTGGGGAGCTGGTGCTAAGACTCATTTGTATATCACATATTGATCACCTTGCTTGTGTTAGATAGGGAATTTCCCCAGCCAGCCAACCTGGCCACACTTTGATCTGCTTCTCAATTCCTGAGGTGTTTATCATCTAGCTCTGTGCCTGATATTCCCATTCAGCCATACACAATCTGATAAGGTTGTCTGTGTATCTATGGAGCATTCATTTGTCTCCTCATGGGCAATGTGTATTCTTGGAAGGACAGAATTACATTTTAGGTTTCTTTTTTGTGCTTTATAGCACCTAGCAGGTGTCAGAGTCACAGTAGGTGCTGAGCAAATTCTTTTCCAATTATCTACACTCATGCCAAGTTACAAAGATAGCCATAAAGGCCTGCAACAGAGCATGCAATTCTATACATATTGCTAGGGGATAGGCGGGAGGAGTACGTGGTGCTCATTTTGAATGGGAATGGCCATGGTGGGATGTGAGCTGCATGACTAGCTCTTGGCATTGATTCATGGAAAGATATAAACCTGCAGTTATTTCTATGCAAAGTAAAGATCTCTGGTACTTTGGTTTTCTTTGGACCCTTAGAAAAAGGAAGGTTCAATATCCTGTGTCCATGTAGACAATGATAGAAAGAGGCACGCTAAAGAATCAGTACCAGCAACACACTGCTGCCCATTACTGTAGCAGTTAGGGTCAAGTGCGGGAGCATGAACAGCTTCTAGGATATTGCAGAAACTCAGAGGAAGATGATGGTGCCATGTGTCTATGCCAGTGCAGTGGTGAGAAGCTGGCCTGAAGGCTCTATTTTGGTAGCAGAGCCAGTTATGTGGAAAATTGCTCTGGGTCTTTTTAATGACTGCAGAAGTCTAAAGAATAAGTTCCAGGATGAATGTTATCCTCAACTTCCTGGAGACCAGTTGCTGGTAGTAGATCTTGAGTACTGGTGTTTGGATCAGTCACAGCATCTCTGGAACTCTGACAGATGGTATTGGGAAAACTACTGAGGTCCCCCTGTGAGTTTCACTCCTTTTAGAATTGGCATCAGACAGTTAGAATATATATTTAAAAAAAAAACACAATCCATTTTCTAGACAGTTAATCCTATCCAGGCACAGCCACATCATGGAGACGTGATCATAGAATAGCTTCTATATTATGCCCGACACTGTTAAGACTCTGCAATCTGAATCCCATAGAAGGGTCATCTGTTTGCAAGCAGTAACCTAGAACAAAGTCCTGAGAAAACTGGGAGGATGCTATGGACTTCTCATCTCCCTTCTGCTTCCCTGAACAAGGAAAAGCCTTCTCCTAGAGAGGGCAAAAGCAAGGGCAGTTGGCGGAGAACATCTCTGCTGACCTGCATGGAGACCCCAGGAAAAAACAGCCAGCCGTGCAGCTATCTGGCAGCTCAGGAAGAGCTGGGTGAAAGTCCTAGGGGTGTGCCATTTAATGGCTGTAACGTATAGGGGGAAATTAACAGACACCTGAGTTTCAGTTCCCTTAGCCACTCAGTGGAGATAGTGAAAAGTTTGTGGTGGTTAAATGAGGCAACATAAATAAAATATTTAGAGTAGGGTTTGGTATAAAAATGTGCACTATATTTTTTCTCTATTAATATTTGAATCTGTTATATACTTGTTATAGTCACTCATGTATATTTATTGTGTTGTTAGTATATTATCAAGCTAGGTCCATTCACAGCCATTTGGATACCCACCCTCAGTGGATTCAATTCTGGGTTGATACTGGTTCCATCTGCTTAAATGTCGGATTGATAGCCCTCGTAACACCTTGAATCCAGTACAGAAGTCTACTGTTTCAGTTACTAACTTTATTACTTACTTTTCCTGTTGCCATGGCTGAAAACAGCAACTTTGGAAAAACAAGTTTTATTTCAGTCTATGGTTTGAGGATCTAGGTCATCATGGTGGTTGAGGTGGGGAGACAGGAGTGGGAGACAATTGTTCCCATGGCATCTACAGTCAGGAAGCAGGGAGAGATGAGTGCTGCAGCTCAGCCTGCCCCTCCTGTTTTACTCAGTCTAGGACCCTCGCCTCTGGAATGGCACCACTCACACTGCATACTGTCTGTCCTCAATTAACCGAGTCTAGAAGATGAGTCACACACATGGCTAGAGGTTGTTGCCCTACGTGATTCTAGAGCCCATCAAACTGACAAAATGAGTATTAGCCATCACACCCATGTCAACTGCTTTCTGCAAGTATTACATGGATAATTACAGCAATGAACAATTCTGAGAAGCACAATGAGGACAAAATCCATGTACCTTCCTGCTATGTCCCTCTTTTGATGGAAATCAGTGTGTGTAGCATGTCTGTAATGTCTGCAGTTTCTGTAGGTAACTTAGTGTACATCTTGGTTATCTGATCACTGTATTGTACCATGGTACTTGTGCTCAAATAACTCATTTTATATTGCAATGGCCAAAGCACAAGGACAACAATGCAAGGAGAAGGCAGGGCACATAACACAAAAGGACAGCATAACCGTGGGACTATGCTGCAATGCTACAAGGAATATGGGAAGAACCAGCCATACGAAGGGCTCAGCATGGTCTAAGGGTTGTTGAGAACCTCCTTTGATGCTAAAGTGATGCTACTAGACCTACCAAACCTAGATCTGTGTTGAAACCCACATCTATGACCCCACATCTCTGATCTACAAATCAGAGGTGCTGTTTTTAAAAAGAATCTGAAGACCAAGTGGTTCAATAAGTTACACAGTGCCAAATTATGGTGGCTGTCAAGTATATGTGACATCTTCCTGAAGATGATTCCATGTGTGTGGTGGGTTTATATGGCAAGGAAAAGGATAGGCTAGGCATGCCCACTTCAGCCTGTAGCAAGTAAAAGGCAGGCCCTCTAGACCTCTGGAACTTTTCCTTTTCATCCAGTCTTCAAGTGTCTAGTGCATACTAAGACATGGTGTAAATACATTCTGCACTGAGTGCAGTTTTGCCTTTACAACACAGGCCTATGGATTGGTGATCTTGACTTCTCCTGATAGCATTCAGTGGCTTTGGGATCCAAACTGTGTTACTGCTTGGTGTTTGGTTCCTTTGCCTTTGTGAACATATCCTCCTTTGTGGACTATGGATCAGAGCCCAGATTTTTCCAAGTTTCCTTTCCCTTGCCTCTTGCCCCCAGCAGCTCCCCAATGCTACTCTGGACACAGTAACACAGTCAAAACTGGGATCCAAAAGCAAATCAGAAACCCATGAGCCTGCAGTTGGCCTAGCCCCTTGGAGGTATCAGCCTTCCAAGTAGGAAGGACCTCCTTCTATGTGGTCTGCTCAGTGATCATCCCTGAAATTCTTGAGGGAAAAGCCCTTCCACACCTAAGCCCCTCCTTGCCCAGGAGTCATGCCAAAGCATTGGCTTGGTTCCAATTAACAGTGATGTGTTAGCTGCAAGGGAAGCAAGGGGAGTCAGTTATCAGCAGTGATGGCAGGGACCATGAGAGGAAAACAATGAGCTTGTCCCATCCTCTATTCCCCCTTCCTTCTTTGGTTCTGTAGCAGTAAGATTTGTCATCTAATAGAAAAGAAGAAGCCCTATGGCCATTGGCTCACTGACCAAATTCACTCCATTTCTCCGGACAGTAGATAATTATTAACCGCCCACTCTCCCCTAATGCCTGGAAACCAGCCTCCCATTGTGTTCCTGGGATAGTAAAGGAAGTCAGGTTAGCAGCCAGGTTTGCAGTGGTTCATTTGCTTCTGACGCAGGCGGGCTGCTTGTGCTTGGATAAGACAGTGGGCTTCTGCCACTCCGCAGCCCTGCTCCGGTTTGTTTTATTGGGCAATAAATTAACCCAGAACACTGCCAAGGAGAGACAGATAAATTAGGGCAACAATCATATTTTTAACAGGAAAATTGGCTTTGTTTCTTGGTAGCATCATTTGAACGATGAACCCAGTTATTGTAGGTTCCAGTACTGCAGATAGGATAGGATCCTGATTAAGCACATCCCAGAGAGGGATATGATGGGTAGTCAGAGGAACATTTAATTGGTATCTTAGGTCTTGGAAGAAGCCTGCATTTCAGTCATGTGTGATATAAATTCTATCTGCATTTTAGGAATATTGTGAACGGGTCAAGGCTGGTTCCCCTGCACGCTATAATTAGGAGAGTCCTACTTGAAGACTTGGGAGAAGTCTTTTATGATTTGAAATGGTTGTTAGCTGCAACCCTGTGGTTTAATAATGACAAAAACAGAAGTAGACTCTGAGAAGAGGCTCCCTGTTTGCGACTCAAATCTTGAAAAGCCAAGAGGAACTGTAGTCTTCAGAACTTAAGAGGAAGGCTGGATCCCTCCCTGTCTTCCATCCTATCTAGACTTGCAGTTGTGCCTGGCTCTTTTGAACTCAGTGGGAGATGAGGTGGGTCTTTGCCTTATACTGTCAGCTGCATGGCAGGAGTGGGTGTCATTTGCTTGCTCTGCAGCATCCCTTGCTCTGGGAATGGTGCCCAATGAGGGATCAATATATATGTTGGAAAATGCAATTATAAACAGGCTATTTTCTACCATTGGTTGGTTACTCCCTTAGAGCTTAGTCCCACTTCCACCAGCTCTTCCCCTCATTAATCCAACCTCATTGATAAGTCTCTCCACTCTTTCCTCAATTATTCCTCCTCTACCTCTTCTTCATCTTCTTCCTTCCCTTCCTCCTCCTCTACCTCCCCTTATTATTCTTTCTTATTAGAAATAGACTTACTTGGGTCATATTTTCTGTTGTCTCAATTTGAAGTTAACATCTCATGTATTGATTTTTTTTAAAAAAAAAAATCTATTCCACAGACCTTTCAGGTTGATTTACAATTTTTATCTATTTCTCTAGTCATATGAATGTGAATTCAACTCATTCTCCAAGTATAATACATCATCCGAATAGACTCTTCTTCATATAACAAGTCGCTTTTTTTAAATTTTAGAATTATTTTAGAAAATAGTTTAGCATTCACTGGATTTTTGTGGCCTGCCCCCCACTTCACTGCACATGACTGGTCAGTATGTCTCATCGCTCAAGAATCCAGCTTTCTGAGAGAAATCAAATTTGTGTTTGTATGTAACTAGCCATCTAATTATGTCTTAGAAAGGTAGAAGAGAGAGTCAGGAGAGAAGAAAATTTAAAAAGGAGAAAGAAAATAAAAACATATGTTTAGGGCCATGATTTAATTCACCGTAAGTCTTGGAGAAGAAAACTACAAAGAGTTTAAAGTCAGAAAATAGGGTGTGCCCTGACGACCTCTTGAGTGCTTAGACGACTGTCCTATCCAATACAGGAAGCCTTCTGAGCTTCCTTGTCTCTGTCATTTATTAAGTTTTCATGTGTTTTTTTTTTTTTCCTCTTAGGAGATTTAGAAGAAATGTCAGCGCTGTGCACAGGGATTGCTTTATTGGGACCAATCACTTGCAGTGGAAATGTGTTTACTAAGACAAGTGCCATTTTCAGCATAACGTTTGTACTCCTGGCAGAGAATTTTAAAGATGACTCAAACCTTTTATTTTTTTTTTTAAGCACTGCCTTATAATTAAAGAAATCCAATTTTGATGATTTAACATTTTCCATTATTCTTTACAGTTCTACTCTTAGACAGGAAAACAGTTGCAAAATAGCTTCATTTAATTAGGATGAGAAATATAGCAAACATGCAAATATATACATATATATATTATATATATATTATATATAATATATATGTGTAATATAATATATATATATATTACACACAAAACTACATATATATCGACCTTATTTTAAATTATTATTTGTAGAGATAGCCCACTATGTGTGACCAAGAAAATTAATTTAAGGCCTCTCTCTCTGTTGTACTCATTTGTTGGCAAGCATGGCTCTTAGGTTGGGCATCAAGAGTCTGTGATACTCAGCTTCAAGCTGTGACATGGAATTAAGTGGGCTTAGAGTCTCCTTGGAAAAATTAGAAATACACAGATATATAGCTAAGGGTTTACAACAGATTATATGGAATTGATGGCTCTCAAAGTGCAAAATGGAAAGTGTTTTGAAATAGCAAACAAACAGAGGCAAAAATCCAAACCCCAGGGAGAGCATTTAGTGAGTTATCTGTTCATTTACTCAATGATTGTACGCACTTTTTACAACATTGAACTCTAGATACTGGGTCCTGAGGAGAGAGTAAAGATGGAACAGTTCAAAAACCACTCCTTAGAGAGTCATCTTGGCATTATACAATAGTCAAATAAAGAAGTAAATAGAGTTATGTCAGAAAATATGTCAGAATATAAATCAGGGGTGGACATGTGTGGGGTTAGGAACCAGCTGTATACACCTCTCTGTGTGTTCATGTTTGTGCATGCTCACAGCTCATATACAGCTTCAGGAAGGCTATAAGAACCTCTGGCCCGAGGTCAGTGCTGAATAAGCAGAGGCCACTTACTCAAAAGGTGGCATGCTCGCCTCACACTGGGGGAAAGCTAGCATAGGTTCTTTGTGCAATGAAGAAGGGCAGGCATTGCAGAACACTTCAGATGTTCAAGACATGGAACTGCTGAGCTCTGTTTCAAATCAGAACTCAGGTCAAGAAAGGAATTACACTGCAGATAGAAATACTGTTGCTTTTTTCTTTTCTTCAGGTGAGAGATGTTTTGAGCATCTTCTGATAAGATTTCAAAAACCTCAGTACTTGGCTTGGCAGCCATGGTGCTGTGTATTTGTTTAACTGTTTTTTAGCCACCTTACTCTGTATCAAACAGTGTTTTGAGTGCTTCACCAGGGATCAAGAGCCATCTTCTCAAATTCACGTTGCTAGGACTTGGTCTGTTCCTGGGTCATGCTCTTTGGCCTGACAACAGGAAGGAGCATCCTTGTTCAGAGCATGGTCACTTGGACTGGTATAAAGGAGTCAGGACCCTTTCTATTTACTTATGGGCTCTGGAAACTGTCTGTAAGCCATGATGAAACATTCTCCATCAGACTGCAGGATATGGTAGCCATAGCAACATGGGCCCGTTGAGCACTTGAAATATGCTACAGCAACTGAGTTGTTTTTATTTGACTTTAATTCAAACACAGTCCTGAAAATGAAAGTAATACAAACTATGCTTCCTGTTAGTGTCATTTGGGCAAAGCTACTTTTCATGTGACGGGACAATTATTATGAGGTAGAATAACACAGTTAAAGTGTAGTAGAGTATTGGATACATGAGTGATTTCTAGTATCTCCTTAGATTTTAATATTATTGCTAAAATAAAATATTTTTAGTGTATTAGGTTAAATTAAAAGTATTTTGAGAATGAATATTATCTTGATTTTGTTTAGAATTTATTTTATCTTTAAGTGTGTGTGTGTGTGCGCACATGTAGGAATGTCATTTGAGTAATGGTAACAACTGAGGCCAGAAGAGGATGCCAGAGCCTTTGGATCTAGAGTTACAGGTGGTTATGAACTATCAGATGTCAGTGCTTGGAACTCAAGTTCAATTCTCTAGGAGAGCATTTTTATACGTTAACCATGGAACCATCTCCCTAGCCCTTATCTCTTGCTTTTTAGATGACAATTCAGGGCGATTACGATGACTTGAATTCTATTTCTGTTGGAAGTTCATCCGTATAGCCCTGGGAAAGGGGTTGAGTCGAGAGGGAATCCCCACTGTTTTGATGCCGTTGAGCTGACCTTTTATGAACCTGTTCTCAGTGGACCACTGTGTTCCCACTGAGCTTACTCTGGTTTCTGATTCTAGAACCAGCAGGTGTTGTTACTGCTTGGGCTTTCCAGATAGAATGCCAAAAGAGAGTTCTGTGGAAAGTCTAAGGCATTACATGTGATGTATGTTTTGCTCCAGACAATCTGGAGCTGGCCACAGTCTTTTAGACCCCCTCACGTACCTTTTCCTCTTGACAATTTCATGGCCATGCTTAATGCTTGCATGGCTGTTGGCAGGGAGCAGTTGTCCATCTATCATGATATTTGAAGACGGAGCATGGTCTTATTAGACTATGTATCTGGTTTCAGAGGTTCCCAGAAGCAAGAGATGACAGAACTGTGCTTGCTTGAAAGATCTCAGCAGTCAGGGAACAACAGCCTGCTCTAACAACTTGGGCTGCTGAAATCCAGGTGGCAGGAAATGGCCCACTCACTGCAAAGTTCTGACTCAGTCCCAACATTCACTTTGGTCTGAATCTCCAGGCCCAGATTGTCGTTGTCATGATGTCAAGGAACAGTGTGGGCATGTATATAGGGAAGCAAGGCTCGGCTTCTCATCATCTGAGCTAACTGGTAACATTGCTCCAACATCATGCTATAGAGACATTGAGAGCTGATCCTTTTGGACAGCCCAACCCAGTCTTGTGACTGACCCTGCTCCTGTTGGCTGCTGTGCGTGTATTCATGCCTTTTCCAAATGTGTAACCACGTATTGCAATTTCTTGGGTGAATTTTTTGGGTGGGTTTCTCCTCTCTCTTTTCCTTTTTACTTCTCTCATCCTCTTCCTATACCTCCTTCTCTTCCATTTCCTCCCCCTCCTCATCCTATTTTGTTTTTTTGAGACATCTCAGTTAGAACAGGCTAGCCTCCCTCTCACAGTGCAGCTGAGGCTGATCTTGAACTTTTGATCCTCTTGCTTCTACCTTCCAAGTTTTTCTAGCTAGGAAAATGCCAATGTGTGGTCCTGCCCTTAGAGACACTGACCAAATTCCTATGAGGTGAAAACCGGGTTTTACAAACCCTTAAGGTCTTTCGTTGAGGGTATGGTACCTCCGTATGCTCATCATACCTCCACAGCCTACTTGAAGGGATTGGAATACATGATTTTTTTCTGGGGGCAGGAGGGAATGTGTAAACATCTTTTCTATCTTTCTTTTGGGAAAAGCTTTCAGACCCCATGGTCCACAAAGCTAATGGCCCTTTTCCAGATTAATCACTGGCCACATAACGTTTCACTGGTGGAGCCAGGTATCTCTATGTGCCTGTACTCTAGTCTCTGAGCCCCAGGAGGGCAGTGGTTATGGTTCAAAGGTTCCCTGCTATTGAATTAAATATTTAAATAGATCCTGGTGGTACATAATGCTACCCACCCCAATGCTTTATGTTCCCAAATGAAAGACACACACACACACACACACACACACACACACACACACACACACACAACCTTTATATTTTGATATGCCTTAAGCAGCACAGTAGTTGGGCCACTTCCCAACCTCCACATGGTTAATCCACCTCCCTCTCATAATTCCAAGTTATCACTTACTACATTTAACATTCTGCCTTGGCTGCCTTGGACCCAGAGGGCTGCCCAACTGTGCCATGCTCTCCTGGCTCCACTCTTGTCAGGCATGGTGTCTCTCCTCTTCTTCTCCAGGCATGGCAGATCTCCTTCTTCCTCCTTCCTCTCTGTCCCAAGTCTGGGGATCCTAAAAGTCCCACCTCTGTCTGCCCTGACCAGCCATTGGCTGCCAGCATATTTATTTACCAATCACAACCAACTGAGGGGCAGGGTCCTTCTGTGTGAATTCTCTTGTGCAAACAATTTTGGGGACTCAAATTAATGTAAGAAAGCAAGCAGCAACACCCTGCTGAGTATGCAGGTCTAGTACCAAGCTGGGTGTACAGTCACTATGCAATAAATATATGTTTAATGAATAAATAAACACTAAATTAAAATGTAACACCTTCTAGGCATTGTCCAGCCCATGTACCTAGACTAACAGTGACTCATAGTCAAGGCAAAGAGGACTACAAACCCGCTTCCTCCCCCCACTCATAAGATTTCAAAACGTCTTTCAACATGTTTCTTTGTTCACTAAAAAATTGAAGTTTATTAGAAAGCATTCATGGGTGATACTAGAGGGTGTGGTATCTCCTAATAGATAACTGAAGGAGATTTTGTCTAAAGAACAAATACCTAAAATTAACCAATTTAAAATGTTTTTGAATCTATGTCAAAGAAAAGCAGTGTGTCTGCCATATCCAGGGATCCATTCCATAATCAGCTTCCAAACGCTGACACCATTGCATACACTAGCAAGATTTTGCTGAAAGGACCCAGATATAGCTGTCTCTTGTGAGACTATGCCGGGGCCTAACAAACACAGAAGTGGATGCTCACAGTCAGCTATTGGATGGATCACAGGGCTCCCAATGGAGGAGCTAGAGAAAGTACCCAAGGATCTGAAGGGATCTGCAACCCTATAGGTGGAACAACATTATGAACTAGCCAGTACCCCGGAGCTCTTGACTCTAGCTGCATATGTATCAAAAGATGGCCTAGTCGGCCATCACTGAAAAGAGAGGCCCATTGGACAAGCAAACTTTATATGCCCCAGTACAGGGGAACGCCAGGGCCAAAAATATGGGAATGGGTGGGTAGGAAAGTGGGGGAGAGGGTATGAGGGACTTTTGAGATAGCATTGGAAATGTAATTGAGGAAAATACGTAATAAAAAAATGTTAAAAATTAAAAAAAAAGAAAAGCAGTGTCTTTAAAGAATATTTTTTTTCCTTTTATACTGGATTAATTTGTAAAACAGAGTCCTTGGATGGACAGCAAACACCTAGCCTTGAATTAGGTAGAAATGCAGATTCTGGGCCTGTCCAGAAGCTCCTAATGGGAAAGATAGAAAGAATCTGGTCATCTCCTCTGAGTGGGCCCTCCTTCCAGGTCACTTTCATGGAGATGTGGGTTTGAGAAGCCCTATCTTGGGGCAGGTAGCCCAAAGGAGATTTGGTATGAAAATGTTGGAGTTTGGTGCCCTGCTGATAGAGATTCAAGTTTAAGTTGAGTGTAGCAGGGAATTCGTGTGTGTGTGTGTGTGTGTGTGTGTGTGTGTGTGTGTGTGTGTGTGTAAATGTGTGAGTACAAGTGCATGCTTAATGGTATACAACTGTGTATGTGTGCTTTATGTGAGTGTGGGCAGGTGTGTACATATGGATGAGTGCAACATGTTTACAAGCACATGAGTGAGTATGCATTTGTATGTGTTTTGGTATGAATGCACACAGGAATGTGTGCTTATCTCCTTGTTGCTCAGGAACTAATAACAAGCTTCCAGAAGCTCCCGAAGTTCTCCTTTCTCTATCTCCCATCTTATAGGGGGCTCACTGCCATTACAGATGCACACTGCTACACCAAGTTCTATATAGGTTCTAACAGTTCCAACTCAGCTCTACATATTGGAGCTAAGGGCTTTAGTCCCTGAGCAGTCTCAGCATGCTGGGGCCTCTTCTTCATCCCTACATCCCCTGTCCAGTCAGCCCTCTAGCTTGCAATGATTAGACACTTGGCAACTTCATGCATCGAAGGCGTGAAGAACTGTAGGGTGGTCTAGAAGTTCACATAAATGAGCTCTTGTACCTGATGATCTTTTAGTGGATCAGATGAGGGGGAAATTTCAGCCCTCAGGCTGGGGCTGTGCTGAAACAAGCAACCAGATTGTTACAATAAGGATGTCTACCCCCTAAAAAGTGACAGCTTTCCCTACATCTGAGTTTAAAACCTTAGAAGGGAAAAAAAAAAAAAAACAAAAAACAAAACAAAACTATGCCATAAACCTGACTATATTCTGGTATATTTCCCCCTGTCAACTATGTCAAGGCTCTTAAACCTATGAAATAAAAAATTCTTCACATATCTTCTGCCCCCTACCTTACTGATGCCCAGCTCTGTGCTTCGCTCACCTGTCAAAAGTCCTGAGGTATGAGGTGGGTCTGACCCTGACTCACCTGCCCTTCATGTAAATATCCTTGAAAGGATAGTAAGCGGTGTTCCACCATTTCCTCCTCTTGCCTTCTGTCTGAAAAAGATGCAAGAAGCTGAGTGTGTATGTCACCTGCCATGCTCTCATCTTTCCACCCAAAACACTTGCCCCATACAAGTGGCATGTGTAGTCTTTTCCATGTCTGTATTGAGTCAGCCAGAGCTCAAGCTTCCCTGTGCAGTTAGCATCTTCTGATCCTTGATGGGTAATGTGGATTGGTGACACAGTCCCAAGAATCAGGGTGGGAGATGAGACTTTGATGGGTTGAGGGTATCTTCCCTCCTTCAGGGCAAACATAATTGTATATGCCCAGCTGTTTGCCTCTGATTTAGCTTCCAATTTCCCAGGCTATGGGAGCTGGGATTTGTGAGCAGCAAGAGGGTTGCTCTCTCTTGAAGATTTCTACTTCAGAAAGTGTAGCTTATCTATCTAAATTTAATAATAAATACAAAAATATCATTTTGAAGGAGGAAGAGAGATGTCAGAAGTGGATGAACTAGGGAAGCTATCCTCTGGAGATCTGGATTTCTCTCTGCTGTGTACTTGACAAAAGGAATGGTGGAGTCATTCTCAGCCTAGCCAGCACTGGCCAGGACTAGCTCATTTGCTAGGGTCAGCAGGAGGCTCTGAAGAGGAGAAAATCAACAGAGGCACTAATGGGCCTTAGTGGATGGGCACATTTGTGATCAGGCCCAGCCTGGGGCAAGAGGGCATTTTGAAACCTATTGGATGTTGGCATCGATGTGGGATTTACTTCCTAGAGTACATCAATAATCTTTCTTAAAAACAAGGCCTTGGATGGCTAAAATTATTCCTGTAGAATAACTTGAGGTTATTTCTAGTAGTGCCTCTAATGTTCCAGTAATCCATGAAGGGGCTGTGATCATACATTACTGCAAACTGGCCTTGAGGAAACATGGAGACCAGATGTTCTGTGTCTGTTCCATCCTCTTTTGGAGGGATGGTTATCAGTTTGTGGATCACGCATAGGATTAAGGGCATGGTCTTCTCAGACACAGAATCACACTTGGAATCTTAAGCTACAGTTACCAAAAGACAAAGGAGCTTCTGCCTCTGCTCAGAACCTTGAGTCTCCCCTAAACTTACAAGCAGCTCTGATCCCTAGCCATGGACCAGAAAGGGAGTAAAAAGGAAAGCTGTGGACCCATGCCTGTTTTGTGGCTATTGGAAAGTAAATTCAGCTTACTAGGTAATAAGATGCAATGTCTAGGGACATGCCACTTGCATCTAGTAGGTTTCTTGGAGGTACCCATTGCATTCAACAGTAGAAATTCTTACCAGAGAGTGATCATGTATGTATTTTTCAATATAAATACATTTCTAGATTCAACATACAGATGCTCAGAAAAGAGTAATCAAGTATATATGTGTGTATGTGCATATTTGCATGATACATGTGTGTTTGTTCATATGTTTGATTAATTCGTTTCAGTCCTTGGCAAGTTAATACATACATAACTCAGTGATAGTAAGCACATGTAAATTATAGTCTTCGCCATTATCCATGCATAGAGCTCTTTATCTTGTTAAATCAAAACTTCACTCTCAGTTATCAAACAATGATTCTCTGCCCTCCCCTGCCATTCCTCTGTAACCTAATAACATTCCTTAGTAACCACCCTTGCTATCTCTTTGAACTTGACTACTCAAGTGACTTCTAAGGTGGAATCCTGTGCTCTGTTTGTCCATCTGTGGCTGGCTCCTTTCATTTAGCATAACACCTTCAGGCAACCTTTGTGACATTATGTACTATAGGATGGATAGCCTTTTGTGCTGGTTAGTTTTAGCCAACTTGGCACAAACTAGAGTCACCTGGGAAGAGGAATCCTCAGTTGAGGTATAGCTTCCATCTGATTGGCCTGTGTGTGTATCTATTTGCGTTGGGGAGAGGGGTAGATATTTTCTTGACTAGTGACTGATTTGGAAGGGCCCACTGTGGGCGATGCCACTCCTGGTCAGGTGGTCCTGTGTTGTTTAAGAAAGAGACTGAATAAAGCCATGGAGAACAAATGAGAAGGCAGTATTCTTTCATGGCTTCTGCTTCAGTTCCCTCCTCCAAGTTCCTGCCTTGACTTCCCGCCATGATGAACTGTATGATGAAATAAAACATTTCCCCCTAACTTGCTTTTGGCCATGGTGTTGTTTATTAAAGAAACAGAAGTAGGACGATGCCTTTATTAGATACTGAAAAGCATTCTAAATGTACATGTATGTCCCAACTTGTCTCTTTGTGCTTCTGCCTGTGGATCCTTGACTGTTTTGATCTTTTGCCAGTCATGAATGAGTCCCTTCTAAACCCGACTGGCCAAAAATCTATTTAAATCCCTTCTCAACCCCAGCTTTGCCTTTAATATAATCTAAGAGCTGGCAAGATTTGAGAAGTAGGGCAGAGAAGGCTGTAAATGTAATCCTTGGTGACAGTGAGTGGCAAGTGTTGACCTGGCAGTGCTACCCATGATTTCTCATCTTATAAACCTAATTAAATTAAAAATCCAGTTGGCCAAACCCACACTCACTTAAGCCAGGCAATTTCTCACAAAACTCATTAACTAGGACTTGGGAGTTTCACCAACAGATGGAAGTTTCCCCCATGTTTTTCAATGATTAGATAGAAAAGGACCTTCAAACTTCAGACCTCAAATGGAAGATCTTGGGTTGCTTCCTGAAGCATCGGTTTTAATGCTTGTTGGTAAAATTAGGCAAAAATGCATCCTTTTAAGTATTATGAGGCAATGACATAAAATTTCAGTGTCATTAATCTGAGGCTGTAGGAAGGACAGGAATTTAGGGGACATTTTCTGACTCATTGTTACAATTATTTTTCTTCATTTCAGGTTTGTTTTTTTTTAAATAGTTATAATAGATTATCAAAAGGAACATATTATATGGGTAAGATGTCATAATTATTGGCAACCAACCAGGATTTCAGAGCATCCCTGCATGATTGGAGTCACTAACCTGCAGCAGCTCTCATCTGAACCTGGGGCTAGGTCAACCTTCATTTTGAAGGAGGAAGTTGTTAGGCAATTAGCTTGTAATTGATATTCCAGATTCTTCTTTGGGGAACATTTAAAGCAAAAACAAATCCACACCCTCCACCTCTGTCTGTATTAGTCATATTTATCATATTTCTCTGTGTCCTCCCACAGGCCTGCTATTGCCTTCATTCTGTCTCTCTTGCAGCAGATGGATGGTCTGTAAGAAACTTGTTCTGCATAGCTTATGTTAAGAGGGACTCTCACTGTCTTCTGGGCTGGTCATTTTGGGCTGACATGACTTATAAATGGACATAGGTGCATTGCTGTGCACATACTTGATTAATAACTATTGTTAGCTATCAACCACTTGAGATCATTAATGTGTCAGTTTATCTCTGGCAATGTTCATATATGGGTATATGCTATAGATGGCTATACCAATTAATTCACTTATTACATATGGATGATAGTTATATTTGGTTGTGTCTTGTGATCACAGATTCCTGGTTTTCACCCAAGTGTATTCTCTGCTTCTTCATTTAATGTGTGCTCATTAATGTGCTTCATTTAATGTGCTCACCACAACAGTTGAATCTGTTTTTTCCTGGATGCCTAATATCTCTTTCAACTGTCTCTGGACCTGTCATGCCTCTTTGTAGTGAGGGACCAGTAAGTGTTCTTTCTTCCATCCTTGTTTAAACCCTTTTTCTCTTGAGAAGTCTGTCATCCAATTAAATTCTATTGGTGTCTTTCGTCCTAACAGGCTATCTCCCTCCCTCCAGACCCTTATTGCTATTCTGGAAAGGTGCCGCCATCCACTCTAAACTATGTACATGGCTTTTCGGCATGTACACGGTATCCTCCATCCCACTCACCCCACACACTAGGGTGCACTTAATCCCCACTCATTGGTCCCTGCGTCCTGTGTCACCTGGAGCCACATCTCATTTCCATGCAAGGTTCCAGATTCTTGAATCTCATCCTTGCCCTTCCATTCTTCTTCTGTTTCCATGCTATTTAATCTCCAGATTTGTTCCCCATCCCCTTTCCTAAGTACTCATCTATTTAATGAATACTGAGAGAGCTGATGCAGTTGAGTTCCTGCCAACAAAGGACATGCATTCTGTCATCAGAGCACTTGCAGTCCAGCCTTGGAGAGACACAATGATCAAAATACAGCAAAAAATCATGTTACTGCTTTAATGTGGAGTGCCACAAAGAGACTATATACTTGCAGGCAATTTTTTATAGCAACAGGCAGGAAATAACTGTGGAGTTGATTGCTGATGGTTACGCAAGCCTATGAGAAGTGACACTTGTAGAAGCCTAGAACTGGTTGTGCAAAGGCCCAGTGGTAGGAAGGGCTGGAAGAAGTGAGTGGTTAATGACAAGATCTGAATGTCCACAGTAATTGGAGTAGAAAGAGGGAAGGAGTCTTAGATACAGCTAGAAGAGATGGATCTGAGTTTTCAGTGAATTGACTCTGCCGGAGATTATTCTTTTGTTCCATACTAGAGTTATGATTTGAAGCCATTGGTGTGGGTCCCTTCTCTGTGTCCTAACATTCCAGGTCATTCATAGGTTCATAGGTTTACATTTGGGAAAATCACTCATTTCCCATAAATGTGTGTGAAAACCTATAAAATCTTAGTAATTTCTGCTCGGTTATTTTATGTATGAATTTGGGACCAGGGGTATAGTTTGCTTGTAGAGTGTGTCCTTAGCATACTCAATGGTGGGGTTCTAGTTCCAACACTAAATACCAGTGATAACAGCAAAGTCTTATACCTGAACGTTACATATGAAGAAAGAAGTCGTGTTCCCAAATGAAGCACTGTGCTTTTCCAGTACAGCGGCTCCTTAAAGGCATTGCTGTCTCTGGCTTATTTTCTTCTTGAACACATTTCTCTTTCATTCTTTCCTTGGAGTTTGGATGTCCACTGAAATAATTTATATCATGTTTGTTTGCACATATCTATAAATCAATTGCAATGTGTCAGACTATCAGATGGTAAATTTAAGAGACCTTTGGCTATCTAAATGACCTGGTCAAAACACCTCTTCTATACTTTATAAATCATTTAAAATTTATGCTCACAAGAGCACCTTTTGAGGTGTCAATATCATACCGATTTAGGAGAATCATTAAAGCTTTAGGAATGAAAAAATGTTACTTGACAGATTTGTTATTAAAACCTGCTCCCCCACACTTTTTATTTTCCACAAAACAAAACAAAACAAAACAAAACAAAACACTGAGATCCAGTCTGAGCTTCAGGTGTTAAAATGTAGAGAAAAAGTGCAGGCTTTTCACAGATGACAAGAAGCATAAGAAAAAGAGGTTGGGGTAGACCCTGCCTTGATTTATATAGCCATGGCAGAGGCCTGGTCCTGGGAGGGAGCTCTTCTATAGCCTCTCCAAGGGTCCTTTCTATTCTGTTCTGCATTAGCTTGGGGGCTCATGTGCTGCGTGAGCAATCAATTTGGGTGCCGCAGATGCACACTGTGAATCAGAGCATCCACTGAGTCCATGCATCTGACTTGACAAGAGAAGACTGAGAGACACAGATGTTTTGTTGGGTATTGTTGTCATCATACTGCATCATGTTTATACACGAGAGGTATACAGGTGGCATATAAAAGTGCTGCCTTTTCCAGATGAAAATACTTCATTTATAACTGGTCAGGAACCTCCCAAGATCCTCCCCTAATAAGTTTCTCTTCCAATCCTAGCATTTCACAGACTGGGAAACTGACTCCCAGGGTGATGAAAGGTCAGGCTCCATACATCTAGTTCACCAATGCTGCCTAGTGAGGCCCCATGATCCTGCTGCCTCTCCTTGCCACTTGCCATTGTACTCCATACTTGCGGTCTGGCCTCTCTAGCACAGGCCCACCTGGAACATCAGGAATATTCTTTGTTTCTTTGTGTGTGTGTGTGTGTGTGTGTGTGTGTGTGTGTGTGTTTCACCCCCATTCTCTCTTCCTCTACCATTTATCGGGTTTGACATGGAAGCGGTGGTGTTGCTATGATTGGTCCTCTCAAGGAGTCTGTTTATGTGTAAGACATTTCTTAGATTCATAAGATTCTTGATTCATTTCATCTTTGGATTCCACACCTGCTCATGGCAGCTTGACTTTATTATTTTGGTCTCCCGTTTCCCTGTCTCTTATTCTACACCTTGCACATCATGGTAGAGAAATGTCCACCGAGATTATTACATTCACTAGCCCCAGCATTGCAATTTTGATGTTAGACTGCACACCCCTCTCAGAAACAAACTGTCCCCAGATGGTTTTGCCTTGAGAATTTGCCCATGTATTTTTTTTCTGTACATAGTTAATTTTTTTATATATAAATTAATTTAAAGGAAGAAAAAAAAAGCCACATACCTTCAAGCATCAGATAGGGAAAACTGTCCTTTTTCCAAGAAAAGTCTCTGTTGCCAGTAGCCAGTTTCTATATAGAACATGTACCATCATTGATTAGGGTCATTTGTTCTGCTGTGAGCTGAGGAGAATGTACAAAAGCCCGCTTAGAAAAGAATTAATTCCTCCTCCTCTCCAGACTTTCTGGAGCACGCCTAGTAGATTCTCCAAGCCTGTGGGCCTCTTACATATGTTCTAATGGGCTAATTGATAAGGCTACATTTGTGAATTAATCTCTGACTTGAGCTAAGTGGTTTTCCCTAATGGCTTTAATTCAGGAACACCCACTCATGGCCACATGTCAGATTTTTGAGACAAGCTGAACAAAAATGAAGGGCCCCAGCTCCCCTCCCATTGTTTTGAGTTTCTCTGGTACCAGGAAGGAACCAGTGCACTCCCTGTTCGTCTTTATTTTGTTTTGCATTTATTTGGGGGTATTGGACATGTGTGCCTCTGCCTGCTCTGTTTCTACCTTGTGGGTTCCAGGGATCAAACTTAGGTTGTCAGATTTGGCAGTAAGTACCTATGCTTGCCAAGATATCGCACAAGGAGACTCTACCTCGGCTTTGTAAGAAAACTCCCCAGAGATATGACTCCTTTGAGCTTCAGCTCCAGGTCCATCTCTGAAGGCCCATGTTTTCTCATGTGTCCATTGATGTGACTCAGCCTATTACTACAGTCTAAGCCCAGTACCCTGCAGCCCTACCAGTATGTCAAGTAAAATGATAAGTAATAGTGAAAAGCAGAGAAGAGAGTTGTATATGACCACACTGGGAAGAGGAATGAGAAAAGAGGTTAAGAGACATTCCCACCCCAGTTCACATTCAAGGTACTGCTCTGAGGATTGGGCTTAAATAGAAGGCAAGAGGCACCCTGGTCAAGTGTGGTCCTGCCCATCATTGACCCATTAGTGTCTGCCTCCATTCCATCCTACAAGATGGTCTGACAAGTTGTCAGAATTGTATGAAATCCCTCTTTCCTGAGACAAGCTCCCCCTGGTCTAGTTGGCATCAAAAAACCACAGTCTTTCCTGTCACCCAGCACAAGATTACTGGTTAAACTCTAATTCCTTGAGGGTCCATGGTGTCAGTAGTCTAAGACCTGAAGTGCATGGCTTAGAATACCTTTACTCCTACCATGATGGTTACAAACCTGACAACTGGAGACATTTCTGCAGAGCTGCTTTTTTTTTTTTTTTTTTTTTTTTGGACCTTGGTGTCCGTGTTGTCCCTGAACAAAGAATTGGACAGGATATCTAGATGGTAGCTAGCAGACAGAGATAATTTATTAAGGAAGAATCCACATCAAGGGAGGAAGTGGGCTAGATCAAAGAGAGTTTTTGTCATAAACAGCCATGCTGTACAAAGGATTTGCGCTTCCATATTCCATAATACAGGCATTTTGATAATAATTTGGCTTTTCTGTATATATTCCATCTGTTACGTGTAGTTCTATGTATAACTCCATGTGTCTAATGTCTCATTAGTGTCTTAAGTCTCCATTCAGGAGAGTGCTGTTGAATATCAAAATGATGCATGGGTAACCTTCAGACACTGGAGTACCTTACCTTTGCATCTGTGCTAGCAGCCCATTGGCTGACCTCAGCCACACTTTCTCCCAGCCTTCATCTTTGCCCATTTGTTCTTTTTATATGCTAATTTCTCAGGAATTGCTTTATAGCTTTCTGGCCCTCCCTCTGTGCTCTCTCTGCCTGCCCCAACTTCACTGAATCTGCCTTTCCGCAGGAGCTTTGGTAACTGAAGGGTATAGGCTAGGCTTGCTCACACTGTTTCTCATTTTCATGACATTTTCCCTCCCAGGCATTTGAAGGATCTTCATGGCTTGCTAGGATTTCCATCCAGACAAATGGCTGCTGATGTGCCTTGCTCTCATCTCAATTCATGCCTAGACTCCTCCTGAGAAGGAGGATGGACTTTTTGTGTGTACTGTTTTCACACACCGTCTGTGTTCCTGGCATTCTTTGGTACAAACACTTGTCATGTTTCATTTCCCATTCTGAAAATAAATGAATTCTGTTCCATTGTTCCAATGATACTTGTCAAGCTGCTCCTTCCTTCCTTCCTTCCTTCCTTCCTTCCTTCCTTCCTTCCTTCCTTCCTTCCTTCCTTCCTTCTCTCTCCCTCCCTCCCTCCCTCCCTCCCTCCCTCCCTCCCTCCCTCCCTCCCTCCCTCCCTCCCTCCCTCCCTCTCTCTCTCTCTCTCTCTCTCTCTCTCTCTCTCTCTCTCTCTCTCTCTCGCCCTAGCACTCTAGAAATAGACTCAATAGTCTGGGCTCTAGAAGCCTCAAGAAGGCAGGCTCAGCCATCCCTCCCCAATTTACTCAGTGCGGCCACATTGAAAAGAGGAACAGATAAAATGATCCAGTTGACCCCTGTGTCTTTCAGTGATACTGACACGAGGTTTAGACTTAAATAGAGGACAAGAGATGTGTGTGAAAAAGCAGGACTTAAGGATGGTCCTCCCTATCACCAATTCATCTTGATCTCGGCTCCTGTCCTACAAAGTGGTCTGATAAGGCAGTAATCTGTCAGTCACTGTCCCCACTGCTGCCTTGGGACCTATCTGGTTTCAGCCAGATGATAACCTTTGTTCTAGAGCTCAGCTTGACCCTCATGGCTAATTGTCCTATCTGGGGAGTGGTCCATCTTGAGAACATTAGCTTCTTCTAGAATTCAAGGTGATTCCAGACAAAAAGTTAAGGGTAAATAAGTTAGCTCGGTATGTTCATCCAAAGTGTGGATACTAAACAGAAGCAGAGATGCCAGGCTCTCATCCGACTTTCAGTTTTCTCTTGGATTTAAGCCAGGAGTGAGTGCAGTGCACTAAAAGCAGTCTCTAAATTCATATGAGTGTTTGCAGTCAGTCTGAGAGCTTATATAACAGTGAGTACTGTCAAAGTGCTCAGCTGAGTACCGTTCATGAGGAGTTAAACAAACTATACAGACGCTGGTGTCATGACAGACAGACAAGGAGCAAATGACCTCTTGGATTATACCACCAACCACATATAGGCCCTTGTGTGGGAAAGGCATGGTCATTTTAAAGGTTATTTTATGACTTAGTTGCTGGAGATAACATGCATTTCCCTGTCCCTTGGATTTCTATCTTCCTTAACACTGGGGCTTTAGAAGTAGGCAGGGTCTTCAGGGGCCCTGCACTGTACTGAAACAATATGAGCATAGCTGTAACTTGTACAAAGAACAGCTACTTGGAGAATGAAGAAATACTGAAGCAAGAACCCATATTGTCTCTACTCTCCTTTAACTACTCCTCCATCTCTTGATTGATGATCTGCCTTCAGTAGCTTTAGCATACAATCTCTGTCCCTTCTTTGAACAACTGACTATAATTATGTAACAGTATAGGACCCCCCCCCCCCAGTGTGTGTGTGTGTGTGTGTGTGTGTGTGTGTGTGTGTGCACAAATGACACCACAACCCAGATGTAGAAGTTAGAGGGCAGCTTCACAGAGTAGGTTTTCTTCTACTTTCAGTGGGTTTGCTAGACTTGCTCAGCCACTGCCTTTACATTGGCCATGGTTTTCCTTCCCAAAAAACAAACAAAAACATTTAGAATGTATTGTTTTGAAAGTTGGAGAAAGTTGGTGAGTCATGCCCTTCCACTCAGGTGGCTTTGAGAGAGCCATGTAACAAGTGGCTGAGTCTGTTGGGCTCACAGTTTTTTGGCCAGGTTTCTGCACAAGCTGAGTCTAGGCTGATAGTATAGTCAAGCCTGACATGAACACAAGGCACGTTAGTAACTGTAAAGTTTACATGCACAGTTCACCTTCTTACTGAGTACCACTTTATTATTATTTTATTTGCCTACATGCACAGTTCACCTTCTTACTAAATATTATTTATTATTATTATTATTACTATTACTATTATTATTTTATTTGCCTACATGCACAGTTTACCTTCTTACTAAATACTGTTTTATTATTATTGTTATTACTATTATTGCTATTATTATTGTTATTTTATTTGCCTGTTGGGAGGCTCCTGGTGGTTGGGACAGTTTGAATTTCCCAATCTCTCTGAGAGAAAGCCTTCTGGCAGGTCACAGGATCCAAGCCAACAGGGGCTCTGTGGGGACCGTATTCCTCCCGTGTTCCTTTTGCTATTACTCTTGAAGATGCTGCTGTTTGAGTTTGAAGAGGCCAGCAGGGTGTATTTCAAACTCTTGTCACTGATTTACTTAAATAAGTGACACATAATTCCAAAGTGGAAGCAACTGAGACAGATTAGTGTTAGTGACTCTGGCCATCCTGTTTCTGGGAAAATACTGCTTTCACAGAAGTGCTGAGATCCTAACTTCTCACAGAATGTAGGTGCCATTTGCAAGGTCTCTGAGTGTTCCTTTCATAAGACATAGCATTTGGTGGCATAGGACTGTTTAGTGAGCCCTGACAGCAGCTCTACATTCATACACATGGAGCTAACTGGGCAGGGATCTGTGCCCAATCAGTAATTTATGAATGAAGGGGACCCTCCCCTCTGCTGTCATAACACCCCTTCCCTCTGCAGCTTTCTGAGAATGAGGTCAGGACCAGGATCTAACTGCTTATGGCTCAGAAATAGCATCCCAGCTCCAAATTAATCTGACACTGTTTGTCGTAGGATGAAAAGCCTGCTTATAGCTTTATTTCCGGTATACCCTTGCACACAAGCTGTGAATGAACCCATGTGAAGAGCGGAAGCAGAGGCGAGCCAGCCAAGAACTAGTTGATTGGGTAGCTGGTGGTTGCAGACAAACTGCAGGAGCTGTCTTGCATTCAATGGGAGCCTTGATTTGAAAAGCAAAGAGGAAGAATGAAATATACCCCAGTGGTGTAGCTCTCTAACCACCACTCTTGAGAAAGGAGTGCTAGCTATTGCTGAGAACACTGTGTGTCCCTTATGTTGTGCCCAGTCATTTCTCACACTGTGTGGCTAGCTGATCACCTCTCTCCTGTGGTTCCTTGGGCGGGGAGGGGGGCGTTCAGTGCTTTAAATGGGCATTACACATACACTGCATTTTATATCAACCATATTAACACGCACAGAAAAACAGAGGAGTGTGCAATTTTCTCTTACACACAGACACACAGACACACAGACACACAGACACACACACACACACACACACACACACACACACACTAATGCACCACAGCTTAATAATACTTAGACTTAGCAGAAGTAGGGGTTACTCTCTTTCCATCATTGCAGGCCAGCCAGATTTCTGCATATGGATCCTGAGGAGAGTTCACATGTCTAAGGGTCTTCCCTACAGTCTCTTTAGGAGTTGTGTATATCTAAAGGGCAGGGTTGAGCAGCACACAGGCATTGTGTATGGTTTTGTTGTCCTTTTTAGTTTATTTCTGTGCTCAGCCTTAATTGCTGGCTCTTAGTGTCTTTTTTACTGGGATCATTTTTTATTGGCATTAGTCGTCTTCTCTGCAAAAGATGAAATAAATCATTGGAAAGTTGAATGAGGGCTAGAGGTGTTAGTAGCAGCCTGATCTGCTACAGGTTCCTTCAGTGGACTTTTATGTGCCAGGTGTGCATTGAAGGAGATGTCAAAGCTGTCTTTTATATTTGTGATGATTTTGAACAAGGGCAAAAAGCTTAAAGACTGTCATATAACTAAATGGTCAGATGTATGACCTAGTTGACATTTTTTGCATTTAATGTTTTCTCTACATGTTTGAGAAATCTTATAAGCATACTCAGAATTGAGCAAATTTATATTGATATAGGATTGTGTGTGTATGTGTGTGTGTGTGCATAAATATTTCTCTTCACATGTACCCAAAGTGGTATCTGTAGTAGCCAATGTGCACTTTTCAAATGGATATTTCTTATGTAGAGACAGAAAGCAGATTAGCGACTGTCTGGGCCCAGAGGATACAACAGGGATTAATTTCACAAGCAAGAAAGATCTTATTGTGGTGATAAAAATGTTCTGAAACTGGATCACGGTGATGTCAATAAGTTGGCAAATTTTACAAATTTATTAAAGAATTATGTGTTCAAAATGGATGCATTTTATACCTCAACAAATCTGTTAAAAGTGATCGTTCCCTTTAAATCCTAGGGTCGGTAGAGGATGAAAAATGTCATCCTTCCAAGTCTTTTAATGCTCTCTTTCCCTGCTAAAGTTTGTTTAATTCAGTGGTGGAGAAGCTGATCTTCAAGGTGACAGGGCAGGATCAAAATCTAAGGACACAGGATGGGAAAGTCTGCCCTGACCTCTATTGGCAAGAAGCAAGGTTACTCCCACTGCTGGGTGAGGAGTCAATGTCTGGGTTGTCACAGGGCAGGGAGCACATGAGCACATGAGATGTGGAAGCAGTTGTTACAGCCACTCAGAAATGCAAGCTTTCAGCTCCCAGCCCTTAAGTGATGGAGTGTCTCTTTTCTTTTGCAGGTTGTGTTAGTCTTTGCTCTCAGCATTGGTGCCCTCGTAATATACTTCATAGACTCGTCAAAGTGAGTATGCATATATGTTGTCTTGTCCGTTGTTTTTCCCCTAGGGCAATTATGATCCCTTATATTGATGAGCTTATTTAACTTAATACTAGCCTTACCGAGATTCTCCTGAGTGCTGAAGACTTGAAGGAAGGCGGGGCTTCCCTGTGCTTCATTTATGAATGGGGAAAGTTCTCTCAAAAGAACGGCTAGGTTGATACTGATGGTATGGAAGGGAGAGGCACTTAGGGACCAAACCTTCTTGTTGGGTATACATTTGTAATGAGCTGTTTCCTGATTGAGTATTTATACTGTACATGCCAAGGGGTTAAGAGGGCTCCTTTGGGAGTGTGTAAGCTCTGGGAGAGGGTGACAGAGTCCAACATGAGCCTGAGCCATTCTAGCCACAGCCATAGGATCCTTTTCTCATCCAGAAAAATCATATTGGAAGATAGATTAGAAAGCCCAGTGCAAGGATTCTACCTGCCAAATGAATATGTAGCTGAATCAATGGTCACTGTGCTTCTCCAATTATGAAACTAAAGAAATGGGATAAGGCATTCATGAGGCCTCCCAGAGCTAGAGGTCTGGGACTCTCTGAGAACTTGTAGAGAGTGATGCTCATGAAGACCCTTGGAGTGGCAGGTTAGTGATCTGGAACCCCAGGGTAAGCATGGTTCACAGATGATGAACCTTTGGGGAGGCTGAAGAGACCAGGCACCATGGCTACTCTTAATGCTGTGGGAACCACTGCTGAATACATCACTTTTTCCAACTATCTTACTGAAGTCTCAAAGTTGACAGCATCTGAGACACACAGATCTGGGAATAGACTTGCTTTTCTGCTGTGACACAAACTTGACAGCTCTGGCCAAGGACAAGAGCCCTTGACCTTGCAGTCCTCATTGTTTACTTTGGGGGTGGTTTTCATCGCTCTAATGTTAATCCTGCTTGGGTCTTAGCCTTCGAACCCAGAATACCTGTCTTGTGTTCCTGTTGGATCAGACTCTGGTATGCCTCAAATTTGGGCTCAATGCTCTTTTTCCTATGGGGTGGTATGGTGGCAATTTAATGCACACCCAAATTCCGAATTTCCCTGAGCAATCTGGTCACCAGGCAGGGGATTTTGTACATGTGGCTATAAAGGCCATACTGTCACATCAGGGAAAAGTAAAGAAACATATCTCTTCATCCTTGTCTGAAATCTGCCACTGTCAGACTGTCAGAAGTCACCTAGCCCACCTCAGACACAAGGCTGGGCCCTCACCTGTCTTGAGCCGTGAGTCCTTTAAATGTCCTCAGGGCACAAGAATATGCATGCTCTCTTCATCTGAAATTGCTAGTCAAGAAAGAAGAGTATCATTCAGTCTGCAAGTCTCCAGTTCTGTGAGTGAAGGTAAGCTCTCTTTTCATATTTATTTAGAGATTCTGGACCACATTTGAAATGAACTGGCACTCTCAAGCACTTGGTCATCTTTCTCCAATCTCTCTCCAGGGGTCATGGGGTACACACCCTGCCAACGCCTGTGCTGGGGCTTAGGAAAGAGTTTCGGATATGTAGTCTGTGTGCCCCCAGAGAGTACACACTTATGTGAAGGTGAGTGTGGCGGTCTGCTAAAGGGACAGAGATCTAGACTGTGCCTCCATTTCCTTTGTCTCCCTTTCTGACCCCATGTATGTCATGGTAATAAACTATTTCTGGCAGATGGATTTGGATGGTGTCTTTTTTTAAAATTGTGTCAACTACGAGTCAATTTTTGGCTGTGTAGAGTCTGGTCTTCCTTGGGGGAGGATGGCAGAGCATCCTAGGTTGTTCCTAGGTTGTTCACCTAGGTTGACACTCTTCACCGGTGCCTCCCCAGCCTCCTCCAGCCCTTTGGGGTTAGTCCTGAAATTGCTCAGTCTTTGTGAAGATGAGACTTGAAACCCTCAGTGATTCTGGATCTTTTAGGCTCATCCAAGAAGTCTGTACCAAGGCTGATCTTCAGTTCTGGTTTTCAGTTTCCCAAGCCAGAAATGCCAGTACTCTTGGAGATTCCTCATTCTTTATGGGGGCTGACCAAGCCTTAGCATGGATTCAGCCGTTCTCTCCACCTAAACTATGCAGACTGTGTGGGTCTTTTTTGTAACAGACTTGGTTTAGCAGAACACCTGTGGCTACGTACATAACTCTACTTTTCATTGCTGCTTCTTGGTCTCTCTCTGAGACCACACCCTAACACTCTGATTTGTGGAAAAGCTAGTGAGAAGCCTATACTGAGAATCCTTCACCTTCCCATCCAGGTTGAGCAAATATGCTCAGTTTATAGAGATGAACTAAAGTAAAATTTACAATGTTGTTGCCTTTATGATAAATCTAGAAGGTCATAGTCAGAACACCAAAGACAATCCCCTAATCAAACTGCAATCAAGCTTAGTGAATGAAATGAGATGAAACTCTATATATAAACTACACATGGAACTAGGGTGAGAAAGTATAAGGCAAATTCTTGAAGTCTACCTTTTTCATTCAAAACTACCTCTGTCTCTTAATAGACATGACTTGGCTGGCCATCTTGGAGAGCAAATTAAATTCCTCTTAAAAATTATACCAAGTCATTGCCCTGTCAAAAATACCTGGTATTCTGAGATGAATTTGCTTTAGTGTTAACCCTCTGCAAATAAATTGGAGTGACCCTTGCCAGACTGACACGGTTTGCAAAATTGTTCTCTTATTATATTTAACCAGCGCTGTCTTTACCTACTTGGTAGATTGGAAGTCTCATAGTTAGAGAAGCTCAAGATGCAAGGCTTTCCACATGTGGCCCTTTAGGCAGTGCAAAGAGGGTTTGGGGATATGACCTGGTGGGTAAGAACATCTACTTATGCTTATGAGGATCCGAGCTCAAATCACTAAGGGGTTTCTGAAAAGCTGGGCATGGTCTATGACTCCAGAGCTTTGGGGGGATGGAGACAGGAAGACCACTGGCTTGCTTGGCAGCCATCTTAGCTGTGGGCTTAGTAAGAGACTCCGCCTTAAAGGAATAAGTCAGAGGGTAAGAAAGCAGGGCACCTGGTCGTCTCTCTTGATCTCTGCTTGCACATATATCACACATGCATATATGAGAAAGAGAGAGGGAGAGAGGGAGAGAGGGAGAGAGGGAGAGAGGGAGAGAGAGAGAGAGAGAGAGAGAGAGAGAGAGAGAGAGAGAGAGAGAGAGAGAGAGAGAGAGCAAGCTACAAAGGGTGCAGATGGGCATATGAAACAGGTCCCTGTGGTTAACTCAGCTAGCTGATGTCAGAGAGGCCGATTTAGACTGTGCACACAGACAAGCAGAGTAGATGCTCATTCTATCTCAATGAGCCAACAGAAAGGCAGTAAAGTTCAGGTTAACTTTGTGAGTGGCAGGTGTAATTATAATTGGTGATGTACCTTACCTTTCAAATTTTACTCAACTACGGTAATCTCACACATCTTTGCTTTTCAGTTCTTAATCCAAGATAGATAGATCCCCTAGTGGATCTTTCTCAATGAGGTGTTTGACTCCTTTGGGTCTTTATTTTCCTTATGTGGTCTCTATGCGAAGAGTCATTTGGATCATCTGCAGTGATCACCATCTGTATGAGACAGCTTGTCCTGGAGCCTACAGATAAAGAGAATCAGATTAAAAAGGGTTCAAATGGAGCACCATCATTCCAGTGAAAGATGCTAGGAAGATTCAAACAAAGGAGGACATTATAGCAGGACTTGGTTGAGATGTCTTTAATGTCAGTGCCTTCCGGAGACAAGTAATCTTATCCTTTCAAAGGTCCATGTTCTGCAAATTCCCCACCTCCTAATTCTGACCCTGACTCTGCAGGTACTCCTTCTCCTATGCACCCTGATTTTTATAACACAAAGACTTTTTTAAAAAAAATGTATAAGCAGGGTCTCAGCAGGTAGAAGCATCTACTACATAAGCCTAACAAGTGGAACTTAATCTCTGGAACCCACATTTTAAAAGGCAGGAGTGGTGATGTGCTTCTTTAAAACTGGCATTCCTGTGGTGAGACGGGAGGCAGAGACAGGAGAATCCTCTAATAGCACATGGGCCAGTTGGTCAAAACACGAGAAACAAGGGAAACTCTGCCTCAGCATGCTGCGAGGTGAGAACATGCTCCTGAAAGTTTTCTTCCAACCCCCACACCTGTACTGTGGCATATATGTTTCCATACACACACATATGACACACACAAACATATGCACACACACACACACACACACACACACACTAAATAGTTTTTAAAATTGCGCAACCAAGTCAAATGTGCCCTTCAAGGTCCTATGAATGTCAATGTCACTGTTGCTTGCTCCTCCTCTCTCCTCGATACCAGACCAAATTCTGAATATATAAGGGGTGAAAAGACCTTATAGTGTCAGCATGGGGGTCAGGACGCATGGATGGCACAAGGCAGCAGTCCCTGCTGCTTCCTTCTATAATTTAAAAGAAAGTTGGAGAGACAGCCGCTCTCAAAGCTCCGTGCATCTGCATTTTTCCAGTGGTATTCTGGGAAAGGATGACTCACACGTGGGGAGATATTTATTCCTTTGATTCATGCTTAAATGCTGCTCCTTCTTATGCTTCAGTTACGTGGATTATGAATATTTAATGCTGCATATACTGGAAATGAAGGTCAGGTCCTGCTCACTGGCAACTTCAAAGCAGCCTCCATTCTGAAAGGCATACCACCTGCTGTTAGCAGAGGAAAGCAGAAAGGTTATGCATTGTTAAAAATCTTCCTTAATGACTCTATCTGCACCCAAATGCCTGGTGCACAGTTGGGGCTGCCTTCTCTGGCTTTTCCAGCTTTTGCTCTTGGATTCTTGTTTAAGGCTTGCCGCCTGAGTGAGTAGGGCATTTGGATGGTCGAGGAAACCATAGCACAAATTTTGTAGCACTTCCTGTCCAAGTGCTCCACCGCCAGGGGAATGACCACTTCTCAGTCCTCATAAATTTCATTTATTTGTTCATTTTATATTCATTCATTCACTCATTCATTCATTTATTCACTTTCACAGCTTCAATGTGAAAACCTTAAATATTTTCCAGGTAGTGACAGTGCTTATGGTTAAACATAGTTGCAGATAATTGTACATAAATTTGCAGTAGAAACTGACCAGATTGTTTCCATAGCCTCTGGAAACACAAGTGACTCTGTTATTATAATTCAGAAATCCAGAGCCTTAGCCCAATCTGTTATTATTTCACAGTTTTACCTTCCACTACTCTTCATATCTTATCTGATATCTCTGCTTTCATCCGATAAATTTTCTTTCTAAAGTAAAAAATCAGGGGATTAGAAGATGGCTCAGTCAGCAAAATGCTTGCCATAAAAGCACGAGGCCCTGAGGTGAGCAGCAATGCAAAAGAACTGTGTGTCTACAGTCCCAGTGCTAGGTGGTAGGTGAGACAGGTGGGTCCCTAGCATCCTAGCCACCTCTTTGAACACCAGGTTAAAGACTAATGTCTCAGAGAGGAAAGTGGGAAACAATTGAGGAACATACTTGATTTTCAACCTCTAGCCGCTACACATCTGAGTACATACACCCACACAGTCAGACACATGCATGTAACCACAGACACATCCACACAAATTTGAATAATAACAAAAGGCTAGAGGAAATTTGTGTCCCCATTGTTGGGCTGCATGTGAATTAGAATGCTCAGCACATTACAGAAAGTATTAATGGCTTCTTCTAATCCCTAGCTGGAGATTTATAATTCCCACTTTACTGACTAGAAGTCTGGAACCCTAAAATTTGCTTCAAACCATATAGCTAACAAGTCCTGAAGCCAGAATCTCACTCTAATGTGCCACCAGCTCCCCCAGTCCCCGCTGTCACTTGTAAATGTCAAGGAATAAACTTCTAGACTGGAGAAGTTCTAGAAAGAGCTTGGTGCTGCTTTGTCCTGTCAAGTCCTCTGCCTTCTTCCCTTTGTCTTCTCTTTCCCCCATTCTCATCCTGAGAGCCAAGTGTACAATAGATAGCTCTTGGGAGAGCCCCATCACCATCCTGTCCCCTGCATCTGCTGTGGATCACAGGGAAGTTGATGGTTGTTTCTCGAGAGTCCTCATACCCAGCGGATTCTTTCTAAGGAAGGAGTCTCCCCACCCATCCCTACCTGCTCTGCTCTGCACACAGAAGCAGGTAGGAGAGATGCCTTTTCCCTTTAATTGAATGCATTCTTTTATCCTTTAGAGAGTTGCAAGGCTTAATCTTTTATAGTTTTGCATTATATTGTGTAAAATTCACAAATATTATTAAAACAACAGAGTATAGGAAAAGTGGGCCCAAAAACGGTTTGTTGGAAGGTATTAAAAAATGATTGAAAAGAAAAAAAAACAAACTAGCCTCTTTCTTTCATTACTTTTGTTCTAAGTCACCATGCACAGATGTTGACTTGGTGCCTCCAATGTGCCCAACTGCTTGGCCAACCACTTGGCAGGGATGTGGAGACAGCATACATCAGGGTTCCCTTGTGATCAGTGGTAGCTTTCCCTTTCACCATTATGTAGCCTTGCAGCATGAGCAGCTGGGCAGCCAGGGCATTGGGAGAAAGCGCCTGGGCATATCTTAGCTGTTAACTTCCTTTAATGGATCAGGGTCATTGTAGGTAGTGCTCTGAATAATTAGCTCCAGCACCCCACCTTCTTGCTCTATTTGAGAAGGCACGGCATGCACTTAACCTTTGTTGAAGAAGTCAACACAAATCACGGTGCGTGCAAAGCATCTCTTTCTTCTCCTCTTTTAAAGATACTCCCCACCACAATTTTCACCATCCCTCAGTGACATTTTTATTGCCAGGCTTTGGTTTGGAAAATTATGGGTAGGGAAAGTTCAAGGGCAGGGTGTTCAGAACAGCACTGCACATCTGTGTGGGGGAACACAACAGGAGAGCCAGCAGCTGTTGAAAGAATAGAGTGTCAGATGGTAGAGGAGCTGAGCCACTGAGGGATGGAGACGGGCTGCCTTCAGGGTAGATGCCATAAATAGCTCCCAACGGGAGCCTTCTTTTCCTTTCAGAATCTAGCCTCTCATGGCACCTTTGAATTCTGTGATGTGTAAGGAGCGTTGACCCAGTCTTTCTGCATCATCTAGTTTTTCATGTTGCCATTCTCTCATTAGTAGGGATAAACTTGGTAGCAAAGACAGGTAGAAATGATACAGAGGGATAAAGGAGGCACATTCTTTACCTGTCTGCTTCCATGTGGATGGATTTAGGCCACAGGGTCTCTTCTTTGGTTATATAACACTAGATTGACTTTATTTTTTCTCAAGTGTTCCTCCTCAACCTTCCATAGCACTAAGACAGTCTCTGTCCTCACTCATCCCTCACTGTGCAAGTGGTCCCATAGGTACCATGATAAGATGGCATCTTCAAGTGTTAAAGAGTGTGAATGTTCCTCAGGCAGCTTATTAGAAACTATAGGGGACTCTACTGGGAGTGAGAGGAGTGAATGAGATAGACCTTTCAGGTTTGATAGCAAAGACAACTTGGGAATAGAGTTCTCTTCTATATCTGAGGAGTCAACCAACTGTGGATTGAAAATATTGTCTAAGAAGATCCCAGTTTTACAGCTCATACATAGATATATTTTGTTTTCATTACTCTCTGCACAACAGTTGCTACTAGTACAACATTGACATTGTATTAAATATTATTTATAATCTAGAGAATGTAACGTATAAGGAAGGATATATCTAAGTTATATGCAAATGTGTCGTTTCAGATAAGCAACTTGAAGGTACGTGGATTTGGGTATTCATAGGGACCCCTTGAACCAATTTCCTTGAATACAAGGAAATATGTTGTCACATCTTAAAAATCCCTTGGTACCACTAATCTCTGTGCCTGAGCATATTCTCCCTTAATTGCAGGTAAACCTGGCAGAAAATATAGGTGGCGAAGGTATAAGGGGCAGAGATGACTTCTTTCTATGTCTTTTACTTCTCCATAGGTAGATGTAAAGGACAAGGTCTGTTCTTTGGTTGTATGACATTAGGTTGAATTCATTTGTCTCTCAGAGTTTCTTCTTCTACCTTTTAGACATGACTAGAGGTTAAAAGTCACCTGCTAAAAGTCACCAAAGGAAAGTACTATAGTCAAAAAATAAAGCCCTTTGAGATAAAGCCCTTCCTCTTGATCTTTTGTGTCGTTTTTACCAAATTTAAGCCATGAGCAAAGATGTCTTGTGATTTACTGTCTACTAAAAAAAAAAAAAAAAAAAAAGCACATTGACTTTTGGTGCCAATTCAAGACTCTTAGGTCTTCATTGAACTATAGACTTTCATGCCAGGAGAAAGTAGATATAATCCCAGGTGGAGCGGTGGAAAAGATTAAACTCAGACAGAAGGACTTTGGGGCCAGTTAGCTTTGTCTTCACTGGCAAGAGGCCTTAAACTCTTTGATCCTCTCTCTCTGTCTTGCTCTGTCTCCTTTTCTTTCTTCTCTCCCTTCCTCCATTCTATCTCCCTCTCCTTTCCTTCCCTCCCTCCCTCTTTCTTTCCTCCCTTCCTCTGTTGAACTAACTTCCTCCCTCCCTCCCTCCCTCCCTCCCTCCCTCCCTCCCTCCCTCCCTCCCCCCCTTCCTCCCTTCCTCCCTCCCTTCCTCCCTCCCTTCCTTCTTTCCTTTCTCCCCTGTCTACTCCAATCTGTCCATATGTCTTTCTTTCTTTTCTTCTTTCCCCTGCCCACCCCCCACCCTCACTTCAGAGTTGGAGACGTCAGCATGCAGCTGTATTGTGGAAAGTTGACAAGGCTGGGTCATTGGCTTCACTTCTTGGCATTTGTTAGGCATTACTTTTGAGAACACTGAGCCCAATGGCTCATTTGCTTTCCCTGTGAAAATACTATCTTCTAACTATGCCTATAAATCCACATTCCCCGACCCTTCAGAATTAGAGTGGGCACTTTCTGACCGCCTCACCATTTTCCAGGATTTAGAAGGAATGTTTTGGATGACCCAGCACTCTCTTAGCACTTTGACAACCCTTTAAGTGATTGTTTTGTTTGAGAGCAAGTGAAAGAATGCATTCCCTGTTAGATCCCCAGGTGTTCTGTGGTTCACTTTGAGTTTATGGCACAGGCTTCTGGGTTTTCTCCCCAGTCACATCTTACCCTATTACTGTCCCCAAATCACAGCAAAAATGCATTCAATAATTGCTGAAAGCCAGCGTGGGATCCAGTTGGAGGCAAACTGGCTCAGAATGCTGCAAACCAAACAGAAGGGCAGTGCTCATGACAACATAGCTAGCCAGGGTGGCACTAGGTGGCAGCAGATGTTACAGCTTCCTCTTGGGATTTATGAGCTGCAGGACATGCGACCTCTCTCTTGTCTCTTACCCCTTGTCCTCTGTCCTGACAACTTGAAAGATTGTCACTTTGGAAAGACCCTGACCAATGATGAGTCATCTGTGATATAAAAATAGAATCCTTTGCAGTAAGAATGCCCTTGGGATTTTTTGATGCATATGTCATTTTTCAAAAAATTTGGGAGGTTGGAGGCTTTGTGTATATGTGTACATGTATGTGTGTGTGTGTGTGTGTGTGTGTGTGTGTGTATGTGAACATGTGCTTGTATACATATTAAGGGTAGTAGTGTATAATTCCAATAGAGTAGGATATAGCAATAGGGGCATTGGCCCCAACCTCATCACAGTACCAGACAGGATAGACTCTATACACATATGAATTTAAACATATCAATCAATTAACCTATTGAATGTCAACCATGTTTGATAGTGGAAAATACTGAATAGCATGGCTAAGTCCAGATTTTTCTCATCATGATGTTTAAATTGTATATATTTTGTAAGAGGTAGTCCAAACTTCAAAGGGACCAAACAGACTAATAAAGAGATTTCATAAGGCAATATATTCTAATTGCCATTCCACTGGCGCTAAATGCTGGAGGCTGATAAGCTGAAAGACATCCCCTTACAATGGAATGTTTGGCTCTCGGGGATATTTCCAATTGAGAGAGAAATCCTCCAAAAATTCCTGAGGGGACTCTTACTATGATCTGCACATTGGTCTCATGATTTTTATTTTCAGTAAATGAAGCAAAACCCTGTCTTGAAATCACCCTTCTAAGAGCAGTGATTGGCTTTAGCCAGGCAATGGTGGTGTGTGACTGTGAGCCCAGTCCTTGGAAGGTAGAGACAAGACGAGCAGAAGTTCATGACCAGCTTCATCAACATAGTGAGCAGAAGTTCATGACCAGCTTCATCAACATAGTAAGTTCCAGACCATTCTAGGCTACATGAACCTCTTTCAAAAATCAGAATAGGGCTGGTGAGGTGGCTTAGCAGGTAAAGATGCTTGCCACTAAGCTTGATGAACTGAATTTGATTCCCAGGATATAAATGTTTCAAAGAGAGAATCAACTCCCATAAGTTGTCTTTTGACCCCCCCACATTCAAGCCATGGCATTTGTCTTAGTAGTTGTCCAACATCTCCTGGTGATTCTCCTGGGCTCCAGGTGCTCTTGTCTTTCAGATTCTTCTTTTTCGTAAAGAATATTAAAAATCACATTTACCATTACCTTTATATGAGTCAAGGGTAACCAATCTGATCTGCATTAATTATCAGTATTATAACTGCTTACGATTTGTCATTTATTTCTTCAACCTAACATTAAGGGAATGAATATTAAGATGTGCTTTAGGTCTTTAGACATATGAGCCTGCCATGTCTGATAGAAAAGTGGGCTGTGTTTTCTCCACCCTGTCCTTTCTACCATTCTAGATGTTTCCATGGTTAAACAAGCAATCTCAAATACAGGTGTCATACGGCATACTCATCCCAATGTCGTAGTTATTACAAATATGATAAAGCAAGTATTCCATTTCCAGCCTGTCCTTTTCAATCTCTGTATATGAAAAGGAGTCTTCGTGGATTAGGAGGTGACTTCATGTCTTTCCCTGTTTCAGTAAAGTACCCTGAAAAAAAAGTGACTCAAGGGAAAACAGGTGGATTTCCACTCACAAGTCCAGGGTACAGTCAATCATGACAGGGAAGTCATGTGAGGAGCTTGTAGCAGTTGGTCACGTCATATCCACAATCAAGAAGCAGAGGGCTGTGAATGCAAGTGCCCATCATCTTCCCGAATGTTATAGTCTAGATGCCCAACCAAAGGAATGGTCCCAGACACAGTGGGCTTTTCCTAGTTCAGTTAACCTCATTTGCATAATACTTGACTCCAGGCCCAGAGGTGATTCCAGACCTCATCAAGTTGACAATTGAGATTAGCTAGCAGAAGTCTATGCAATAATGAAAAGCTTTCATGAGATTTCATGAGTTTTCAAGTTTATATATACCATTATTAGGAGCTCTTAGAAATGGATGGGGTAGATCTGATGAGGAATATGAGGTGCTGGGGGGTCTTGGGTGTCTCCTAAAGTAGACTCAATTGCTGCTAATTGTTCCCATGCAGAAAAATAGACTCATGTGATCAGATCTTGTGATGCTTCAAAGGGAAGGGAGAAAACTGGCCTTACAAATTGAATCTCCAATTTAAAAATACTGGCCATACAACTCTCCCAGTGCCCAGCAAGCCAAGCAAAACACGTCTGCAGGCCAGATCTTGTTTTCAGCCTCTACTCTAAACTCTCTCTTTCTGTTCTTGAATTAGCTCAGCTCCAGGGGTGCCAGGAAACTTTCTTAACTCTTGCTTCTTCATCCCCCAAAAGGTCCTTTCTCCCTTTAAGATGGAGAAACTTTGGCCTCTATGTGTCTGGGGATTATTTCTCATAAAGCACATTTTCAAACAGTGCTTAATTAAATCCCCAATTTTCCCTAAGCAAGTACTGTATGCCATAGTAATAAATCAGCTAAACTTACTGTAAAGCCCCAAAGCTACATATCATAACCCCTACGTCATCTCTGAAAATAACGTCTTTAGAACCCCATAAACATACTCCTCTGTTTGTTTAAGGACTGCAAGGGCTTTTTAAACATGGTTGCTAAGTCACAAGGGAGTATTTTCCAGGACATAAATGGAAATGAGCATAACCCCCTTCAATTGTCAAATTCTTTATGAGAAGCCCAAATCTGTCTATTCTGCTAGTGGATTAGCTTGACCAGAACAGACTTAATGATATTAAGTGTGTAAGTGTCAATGATCGCTGGAGACTTTTCTGCCTTATTTTTGCTAAATGCACACATTATACAAAGGTTGGCTTCATTTCTAACAAAGTACATAGAAAGTACAGATTGGTGTACATAAATCCTGACCACAGTTTTCATCAGCCTAAAAATAATGATTTTCTGAGTATTGCACTTAATGTTTCCTGGTAATTCTTAAGCTGTTGTCCCTTCAGAAACAATGGAAGTGTGTCTGGGAAATTTCTCCCCAGACACGGTGCCCAGTGCAGGCTTTTCGCTTCAATCACTGAACCTTTGGATTTTGCATGGAAAATTGGTAGTTCAGGTTAGTGTAGCAACAATCTTTGAATATGGAAGCTGGGACTCAGATATTTTCAGAACTAGAAAAAAAAAGATGATAATCTTATGCCATTTCTGATTTCCATACAGCCATCCCATCAGGCTGGTTTCTGCATGGAAAATACCCAAGCTTCCTTTCACCTGTTGTCACACACAGGAACAACTTGTAGGAAGGGTCATTTACTATTGGAATTCAACTTACCCTTCCTGATAACACTCTGTCCTGTGTCCTGAGTCCACACCATGATGGGACATAAGTGGATGCTTTCTATAGCCACCCTCACCCAAAGCCAGAAGATGCAGAGATTTTGAGATACACCTGATCTTGACATCCCGAGGAACTGCAGAGACAGGATGCAGAAAAAGGTGAAAAGATGCAATTAGGAGTCTCCACCTGTGCTTTTCCTGTAGCAGAAGGGAGAAGTGAGCCAGGAGTGCATTAAGGGCCATGCCCTCTCTATAATAGCACGGGCAAGAATAATCAAGCAAGTTCTGTAAAGAGCTACATCAATAATTGAGACACGTGCCAGGCAGCAGCATGGCTTGCTGGGGCCTTCAAATACAATCTGTTATCAGGCATGGATAACACTGGGGAAGTAGGAAAGGAGGCTGTGCATCTGTGTGTATGCACGTACACAGGCTTGGAGGAGTCACAAGAGAGTTGCAGCCAGCACTGCAGCAAGTGGAGGCATAGAAGGCAATGTGTATAGCTTCTCATGTAGAATGCTCATGACAGTTTGCAGGTCAAACACACCCTTCTTTGGGAATTGGATGCTACAGGAATGTTTATTGGCCAAGGACTCTAGCATTCATCCATGGATCCCATGCCGAGGGCTTCCTCTCTCATAGCCTATTTCTATTGCTAGTTTACTGCAGTTTCTTCCACCATAAGGGTCCTGGAGGTCCCAGAGTCTTTGAACTTAAAGGTTGAACAAAGATCTATTGGCAGCCCCTGTCCTTTCTGCCTGCAGACTAAGTCCAGGTGTCATTCTCTTGTAGCCTAATGCATTGGAGTCTGGGCCCATAAAACCAAGTAAGGGAATGTCTTGGGTTTTCCAGCTTTCCCTACTGCCTTCATCAGCACAGACAAGAAGAGCCATAGGGTACATATTGCTGGGCTAGTTTAAGATCTCTTTGCTTTCTGCTTCTCTCCTGGTTGTAAGCTTCTACATTATTAGAAGACAAGATCCTCCTTTGGCTGTGATTTGTGGGCAACCAGCAGCTGGTCATATCACCTGAGATCCTCGTGCTATGCCAAGACCCAGGCAGCACTGGATGCAAACAGATACAAACAGCTGCCATTTCTCCATGTAGCTGTATCTACTAACCACCCTGATAGAGAAAGAGGCAGGTTTGGGGAGTCACTGGGGATGCCTGTTGGTTCATCCACAAGGCTTCAGACCAATTTGACAGGAAGCAGAAGAGCAGCTGGGGCTGAGAGGCCCCCTTCTTCCACGAATTCCCCGCCTCTTCCAGATTCCTTCCTGTCCTCACCTGTCTCCAAGCCAGCCAGCTGTGACAGTTTAATTGGTGTGGGGAAGGAGAGGCAGTAGGAAGCAGGCAGGGGTGACCAGTGTTCTGGAAGAAGAAGACTCCTCTGGGAGGAGTGCATGGAACCGTGACAGACAGGCCTGAGAGAGCTATATACTGGCAGGTCAGGGAGCCTGGCTCCTCTGAAGTAGGAATGGTTTTTCAGACTCTTCCTCTTTGGACTGGTAGACACAGTGTCTTGCATTCCAATTTGTTTCTCAGTGCCCCTCTGCACTGAGGCGCCAAGAGCTAGGCTGGAAGATCCCTGCAGAAGTGAAGATTAGAGCAAAAGATGCCTAGTAGGTTAGCAGCAAGACTGAGCCCTTTCCTGGCTGAATTCTGTTCTGCTTTATGTTGTGCATCCCTGAACAGACAGATTAACCCTTTCAAGATGTAGGATTTTCCCTTTGTAAAATGGGGTGACTGTAGTGACAAGGGATAGAAATAATGGTGTATGCGAACGCTCTCAGCACAGGACTAAGAACAAGGGTTGCTCAGGACATTAGCTGTGTGTTGTTGTTGTTGTTTTTCTTAATTATTTTTTTCCTTGGTTTCATTAGGGAAAGACATGAAGAGACAAGAACTATATACACTAGAAAGTGGTCACAGTGATCAATTATGGGGTAGTGGATAGTACTGAGCTTCTGAAATGGCAAATCTCAACTCATACGTGGTTCACAACTGGAACAGATCTCAGAAGAGACAGCTGTTTCACAAAATGAGACTGAGCCAGGAAAGACCCAGGCCCAGCCAAGAGTGTGGGATGGTTTCATGTACCTTTGTTTCAGTTATGGAGTTAGTTAGATTCATAGATCCCGTTTTCTGATTTGTGATGGAAAACATTTCCGACCTTGGGATTGGCTAACAAGTAGCCTGAGAAACGTTGGTTTGGAGTCTAAAAGAGAGTATGCCTTCTCAGCTCCAGGAATTTAGGGAACCTTTGAGGAAGAAGGCAGGCAGGCTAGCACTGGGTCCAAAGCTATTGGGTAGGATTATCTAATACAGAACCAGGGAGGGGTAAGGCTAGTATCCTTAGACTCTTCTCCGCTTTTTACTTTAACTGTAAGTTAGGGCAAGGGGGCATGCCCCAAACTACTTTCAGCATTAATAATTCACTACAAGGGACCCCAGAATTCACAAAAATAACTGTATTCATGGTGACAGTTTATTACAGGGGAATACCTAAGATCAGTTTGGCCAAGGGAAAGAGGTGCACAGGGCAGAGCCTAGGAAGGTTCTGCACCAGGAGCATGGCACCTTCGTTATTCACATGTGATCACATGCCATCCATACATGCAGTCTGGGAGCCCAGCTCAGCCTGAGAGCTCAGCTCTACTGGGCTTGACTGTATAAATCTGGGTGTTTATATCCATGGCTACCTGACCTCAGTTTCCACTTGCTTTCCCAAGATGCACTGTTACACATTCCAGTGTGATCAGCCCTCATCCTGAATCAGCTCATGACCATCTGGTTGCCCCAAGACCGCAGGTGAAGGCACTTTGTAGTCAGTTATGGCACTCCAAGGGCTTAGAAAATGCCTCCCAGAAGTAGACAGCAAAGGTTGGAGCTTCCTTTGAGGAAAAGCTATGCCTATCTATGTAAGTAAGTCATGTAGCAAGTCCTGTATAGACTTTTCCTGGGAAGTCTGCAATTGGCCTCTTCTACCACTTATGCAAATAGCAGAAAAAGAGGGGAACCCAGTCTCCTGAACTTCAGTGCCCACAAGGTTTTGTTCATGTGAGCACCATCACGGCTGGAAACATACATGGCTTAATCCAGCCCTTTAAACCTTATATACCTATAGACAGGATTACCCGCAAAGGGAGCCTGGAGCAGGAGATGGGGAGAGGCCAGCCTGAACGTATGCTCTGGAGGCAGGAAGTATCCTGGTCACAGGGATTCCTTGCTAAACAACCCATTTGCTGCTACTCAGAAGGGATGAGGACATTTCCTGTGCCTTGTTTCTCTGCAGACCTGATGGATGGTTCTCTAGTAGCCCTCAACGGCGTTAAAGGATAATACCTGTCTCTCTACTTCAATTTAACTTCTGTACTGTAAGACTGGATAAGGTCAAAGCCAGATAACTCTTGAGCTAGGGAATAAAAAAGCAGATTAAGCCTGTCATCGGGCCTTGCTGTCTCTCTGTAACCTGACCTCTAACCAGGGATAATTGGAACCCACCCTAATGAATGCTTAATGTCTCACGTGGATGAAGCTATGTCCTAATATTTAGAGATGCAAGCTGATCCCAGGAAAGGAGTGAACAGGCTGTGGTTAATGTCTATTAGTATTCATTGTGCTTGCGAAGCTTTTCTATGCAGATAGGTAGATCATCACTTTGCAATTCATTAGCAGTGTGATCTTGCGTTGGTGTCAACTCCTCTGACATTCGGTTGCCTCAGCCATCAATATGGATAATAACTCATTACTGCCCGCAGGGTACTTACTACTGAGCATGTGGAGCACTAGGTAGTTACTTGTGGGTATGGGGCACACTGGTGTTTATTAAACTGGATGACAATAGTGACACAAACATGAGTCCTCTCATGTGGAGTGACCTGTCAGCACCTGGTTCTACTGTGCTTCCTCTCAGGTGGTTTTCTGCCATGGTCCATAAACCAGACAGTGGAAAGAACATTTTGTTGGAAAGGTCTGCTGAACTCTGCATTCCAGGACACATTTTTTAACTTCACGGGATCTTAGCTTTCTTGGTTGCGCAATAAGCAAGTTTTTCTTCCCTTTCTCTAACATTCCTATTTCATCTCTCCCCCTTGAGATGTGTCTTATTATAGTGAAATGTGGGTTCTCAGGCAGGATGACTGGCCACAGACCATCACTTTGTAATTCATTAGCTGAGTAATCTTGCGTTGGCGTCAACTTCTCTGACCCTTTGTTTTCTCAACCATCAGTATGGACAATAATTTATTACTGCATGCAATGTACTTACTGCTGGGCACCTGGTGTCATAGGTTCTTACTCATGGGCATGGAGAATACTAGGTACTTATTACTGGGCACAGGGCACACTGGTGTTTATTAAACTAGATGAAAATGATGACACCAACATGAAATCATTTTCACAATGACTTACACATCAGTAGTTTGGTATCATTAATCTTTATTTTCATTAAGCCGGTGGTTTAGCTCTTGTTTAGAAATGACTCACAACTTAGTAGCTCAATGTTTATTGAATAGCTATTATGTGCCAGGCACTATTTGAAGCTCTCAGCCCTTATGTGCTAGTATCAGAGGGGAGGCAATCGACAAATAAATAAATGTCATGATTTCATCGATGGTAAATATGAAGAAGATAAAACTGATAATGAGGAAAGCTAGATTTCTTCAGTGTTTTTGTGTATGTTCAGGATTCCTTTAGAGGTCTAATGAAATCTATGGTTCCCTTGTCAGAGCATTTTTAACTTACAAATATGTATCATACAAACATTGGATTACAAGGAAAATAATTATCTAACTATGCAGTTATTAGAATCTAAGAAACAAACTTATGCACCGTGCTTGTTTTTGATGAGGATATTTTTTACCAATAGCTATCAACACTTATAACACACCAGTGCATCTCATCAGTAGCATTAATGTGTTTGAAGAGTTATGTCACATTAGTTGTCTTATCCATAAAAGATATGTGGGATTCTATTGTCATCAAAGTCATTTAGAGTTTCCATTGGTTGTCTCTGCTCTGTAAAGGGGGATACTACAGATTTGGGTCGAAGGATAATGAAAAAAAAGGTGCGGTTTTTCTCATTCAAGTTTGAGGACTCTCTCAATGAACCCCACAAACTGCTGCTCTGTGGCCAAGGTCAGGAACCCAGAGACTGTAGGGCTCCTTGTGCTCTGGTTGGAATTCTGACTTCAGACAGATGAACGAAACAATTTTCAGCTTCTAAACATCATTCTAGATGGAAGTGTTAATGGAATCAACTTGGGAATCAAGACATGAACCCGTATTGCTATAGTTGGATACCTTTTCCAAACACGTAACAAGATCCTCTGGTGGGGTAAAGGACAGCCTGTGGATGCACAGTGCTGGGATAACTTGGCTATCTATGCGTAAATAAACTCAGACCCTTACTTTATACCATAACAAAGTGAACTCAAAGCAGACTGGAGATTTCCCTTCCAGAACAAAACACAGGTTTGAGCCTTTGTTACATTGGGTTTGACAATGAATCTTTGAACATAATACCATAAGCAGAAGCAACACCAACATAATAGATATATCAGTAAGAGTGAAAGCTTTTGTGTATCAAGGGATCCTATGAAGAAAAAGCTGCAGCCCCCAGAACTAGAGAAAATGTTTGCAGAACATGTATTTAATGATGAATGTACTGGGCTGCATAAAGAGCTTTTCTTTCTCAGCAATGAAAAACTAACCTGATTTTAAAGTGGACAGAGCTAATGAATAGCTCTTTCTCCAAAGGAGATGCAAACATAACCAACAAGCATATGAAGGAAAATCAATCAGCCACATTCAGCTTTTACTCATAAACGAAATGCAAATCAAAAATACAAGATACCATTTCACATTTACTAGGGCACCTACAATAAAACAGATCAGAAGGAACACCCGCAAGGATTCGGACAGATTGCCATCCATGTGTGTTGCTATTATGATGACATAAAGGCTCTGGAACATTCCTCAAAAATAATTTTTCCATCCAAGTCTTTACCTGGGAACACTGAAGGCATATGTCTGCACTAAACTTGTAGCAAGTGTTTGTAATTTCTCATAATAACTATGTGGTGGGAAGTATCACCAACACCCATGAATGGGTGACTGGATTAAGAGAATGTGAGACAAAAGTGAGACAGAGAGAGAGAGAGAGAGAGAGAGAGAGAGAGAGAGAGAGAGAGAATGTGAGATATCCAAGCAATGATATATGACACTACTATAAAAAGTAATAAAGTTTTCACATATTCCCCAACACGAATGAACCTAGAAAGCATTATACTGATGTGACAGAGTCGGGCAAGGTCACTCATATGAGACTCCATTGATACTGACTCTCAAGGACAGGGGATTTCATGGAAACAGGAATAGATTAGTTCTGGCTGACGGCTTCAGGGATGGTGTTAGCAGGCATAGCAGGGGTTGGTAGTGAAATGGTACTTGAGTTTCTTTCTGAGACGAGGAAAGGATTCTACAATATGGGGTGTTTATACAACTCTGTGTGTGCTGAAACAATAGCGCCATATACGTCAGCACATGGATTGTATGGAGCATGGGTAATATTGGGTTGATATAAGATAGAATTCTGGCTGGGGGAAATGTAATGGTAAGAAAAATACTCAGAAGGCTGTCTCATTAGTCTTTGCTGGGAGATTGATGCTTCCATTGGAAGCATTATGGACAGGAGAGCCTTTCACTTGAAAATTGGGAAGAAATAAGAGAGACTCCTAGGTTGTGGAGTTTACTAGCTGGCAGCTTTCTCTCCAAAGGCCTGAGTCTTGGTTCCACTCTGTAGAAGTATTGGGAGTGCTAGATTTAAAACCCAAAATGTCTGAGTACCAGGTTAAAGAGTTGGTAGCCAGCCTGAGGGACTACTGGGAGGTGGCTAGTCTTCTAGGAGTTGGATCTTAGGGCCTTTGAAGAATCTATGAACACCCTGGTACCTCTTCTCTCTGTGTGCTTCCCTGCAGTCGTGACGTGAATACACCCACTCCCCCAGGCTTCTCTGCTACAATGTACTAGCTGCTACTCACTGGAAGGGACAGAATCAAGAGACAAAGATGACATTTCTGGAACTATCACCAGAATAAACATTTCTTTAAATTTTGTATTTATGCTTATTTAGTCGTTGTTGTGTATGTATGTATGCATGGACACATTTGTATGCTACAGCACACATGTGGTAGTATGTCAGAGGACAATATGTAAGAGTCACTTTTCCTCTTCTACTGTAGGTTCCAGGGATTGAACCCAGATCTTCAGTCATCTTCATTGTGTTAGCTCTATATTTCTCCTTATTAAGTTGTCTATCTCAGATATTTTGTTACAGCAATGAAAAGTTAACACAGAGAACTAGAGGCCAACTTAAACACCAGCAGCCCCGGGGAGAGCTATTTTGGAAGCTGTTGGGATAACTGATTCCATTGTATCATCTAATAGATAATAGATAAAAACATACATATAGATACACAATAATGCACATTTTCACACACATGTTCATGTATACACAACAATGATATAAAAGACAGAAACCATAGTCAAGGAAAAAGCATGGTCCTGCTTCACCCCAGGCTGTGACTGTTCATGCCCATGTTCTGTTTGTTCAGTGGCAGTAGATCTCAGATTAACTAGGAAAGACTCACTTCAACTCTGCTCCTAAAGTGTGCCCATCAAGTATAGGTTCCCCAGCCACATATATAAATGGTAAAGAGCAGGAGCGTGCCTTTGCATAGGCACTGAAGAACTTAGATAGTGTCAGAGAACTAATAGAGAAAATAGTCACATCTCCTCCATCCCTGGGTCCCAAGGGAAAGCCTGCCTTGGTGACTTGTCCATCCAAGTGTGTTGAACTGAGTTGCTTGGTGTAGTGGATGTAATGAAGGAACTCTAGACATTTAAAAAGTCATCTGATTGCACAGTGAGGTCACCTGCTTCATCCTGAGAAGCAGCCAATCTATTACACTCCCCAAAGGCAGAAAATACACTGCTGGTAGCATCAGGGGTGTTCCTAGATCAGAATCCTTCTGCAGGAATGGATGGGAGGAAGGACAGGTTTCCCTTGCATTAAGAGCCTGGAGCCAAAGAGGCTGGGTGGTTCCCAGCAATGCTGGGTGATTTATAGCCCTCAATGTCATCCTGATTTTCAACCACTGCTCCCCTGGGAGCCTGTGTGCCAGTCCCTTAGGGGGAAAGAGACAATGGACTGATTTTTAATGGCAACAGGGCCAACAAATCTGGATAACTCCTGACTGAACACAAAGGTGCACGTGTTTCTTCTCATCTGAAAAAACATGCAGTGTGGTGCACACACTGCAAAGTGGGACCTACCAGGCTTTGCCACTCTGAAGAAATTGTGCACACCAGTAAGAGAGAAAGAGCGGGCTTCTGCCAGTTTTCACATCGCTCTCCTTAGCTTGGACTTCACCATAGAACCTATTCTTTGGGATGGGTTCCCATATCAAATCATGGTTAATTAGAAAATGAAAATTTAATATGATTATTCTATGGTGCAGTTGAGGGTGGTGAAAGAGACAGTACTGGCTGAGGAATCCCAAAGCTAAACCGCTCTAACCATTTACAGTTGTATGCTATTCCTACGTGGGTTTACTTTCTATCTTGTCCACGGTTGTCATTGCTGCTCAAGTTCCTTTCAAAACACACCCTTCTTATTTACTGTAAAACACAAAGCTCTTGGCCACAAGCACCTTTCTTTGGAGGAGTCAATGGTGTCTATATTACCAGCGATCTACACTTTCTACCCAGTATGACTTCTAGCCACCCACTATATCTCAGGGATACTTTCTTTCTAGCATGTTCTGTCCTAAAAGTCTATTGTAAATATCTCTTCTTTTGAGCCTGGAAGATAAAGCTGACTCGTCAAAAGTAAGATTGAACTCCCGCTGTAAACGTTAGTCTCTACATGTAGTGTTGGCTGTAATCATATTATTTCTTTTAAAGTTAGAATTCCGCATCTCTGAAAATGACAGCAAAATGAAATCAACCAGAGGGCAGTTTTTGTGTGAATATATCTCATGTACTACACTTGGTGGTTTAGAATTGTTCCAAGACTTGTGTAGTAATGTTATAAGCATGTGTGACTCTGAAGTGGGCTAAGAACTAAACACCTATGAAGAAGACTTTTAATTTGGTCCTAAGAGAATACATGCTTTACATGATAACTTACATCTGACTGTTCCTTCCAAGTCACTGCCTGATGCCAAAAGTTTAAAACCACAGTACCATGGAACCCACAAGCATCTTCTAGAACTTACCGAACTCACAAGCCAGAACCTGGGTTCAGGCAGACATTCAATAATTAATGAGGTATATTACTTTTTCTATTTGTAACTAATTCTCTCCTCCACAAAAGGCAAGAATTTAGTGGGGGAAATCTCTCTGCTTCTCCTTGTCTCCATGGTCCTCAGATTGCCCAGTATTCTGTTTCCAGAGTGTTGACGTCAGTGGAAACAGCACACACATAGTAATTATCTAATATGCTATAAACAACATTCTATGGTCTGGCAGAGAAAATAATGCCCCAGGCAAAGGGGAAGTTGAATTATGAAAAAGCAATAAGCCTTTTCATAATTACACACTAAGAAAGAGAGGTCTGGTTTTTAAGCTAAACAGAAAGTGCCAAGGGAGCCTATTTTGAAGTGAGGAAGATGCCCCACCCCCACCCCCACAGTGACATGCACCATCCCACCTCTGAGCAAAATGGAGAACACAGTCAGTCTCTCATTGTACATCCTGAAGCACGGGATGGTCGCCAGAGCCCATCACCTTTTCCGTGGAATCTCTTGGGTGCAGCTATGACTGATACTTCTATGCTAGACACGTCCCGTCTTGAGCTGGGCAAGCAAAAGATGAATGAGTCCCCATGGCCCTGCTGTAGATTACTTAGTGCCAGTTGTCAGTTCTTCTATCCCAGGGAAGGGTTTGCAATGAGACTGTTTTCGACAGACTGTCCATGATAAATGATTTTCCCAGTAAGAAATTGCTTTTCTGCTAAACCTCACCCAATCATGCTGACAAATGTCTGGCTATAGAGAACCCTGCTACTGCTGTCTCAGAAATGGGGTGGGGGTGGGGGTAGGTAGTGGCTGGGATCTGAAGCCAGGATGGGCCAAATAGGAGGTCTTGTGGGTGAAGACAAAAAGAGGCAGGGGATTTGGGTTCTGACGTATGTGTTTGATCAGCTCCTATCAGCTATTGCTGAGAAACGACCAGCAGAGTTCAGAATGTTCAAGATCTCAGAGAAGGAGGCGGCCTCAAGGGCTGCGTGTGCCTCTCAGTTCTGGTTGGTGGTATTTCCATGTAAAACTGTGTAGGAACGCAGCAACTGATGTCAGCTATAAATAGAACAGAAATGCGTACACATAGCAAGGGCAAGAACCTCCAGGCAATGTTCTCAACCTGTCATTAGTCTGTGACCCTTTCTGAACCATCATAAAAATAGCATGCCCTCCTTTAATATTATTTGGCATTTCAAAAGAGATTAAAATACCAAATCTAAAAATCTTAAGTGACTGTTAGAATTTTGTCTTTTCCAGCTGAACAGAGTCTCTCTTTCTCTTCCACACACTAGGAGGAGAGGAGTCTGTTGCAGTGGCAGTTAGATGTTACATGTTGTGTGTCACTTGGCAACAGAGGCCCTGAGGCCCTGGCAGGTTAATACCTGTAGACTTAGAAACCTGGGTTCAGGGTTGGTGCCATTGTAGAGTTGTTATGCTAGGGCCTTGGTCCTGCGAGAGGGGATCATAGCACTATCAGAAGGGACATGGGCAGTGCCAGGGTCAGTGTTGCAGTGCTCCTTTGCATCCAGCCTTTATTTCAATGGCCTCTAGTGCCTGCTAGCTCTTGGTCCCTGCCATTTCCTGAGACCCTGGGAAGGACAAATTCCCCGAGTTGCTCATCCCATGGCACAGGCTGGTCTTTGAGCTGTGACTTGAAGGCTAGGTTCAGATAGGCAGGATGACTTTGCTGCCATACTAAAACGTTTGCTGGGGAGAAAGAGGCTCCTGGAGAAGGGGGCCTTACTAGTTTACCCTAGAGGATTACTGGGGACACTAGAATTAGCTTTTCCTGTGGTTTTCATAAAAGGGCCTCCTGGGAGGTTCCTGCTTTCTTCCATAACACGGGAAATCCCCTTGAGCTGGTAGAAACAGGTGGGCCATGCTCCATTTCTCATTTTTTTTTTCTGGAAAAGGCCCCATCTTTCCTTTAACACAACATGCATCCCCCCTGTCCTTCCTCACATTGCTGGCTTCCTCCTGCTGCAGGGTACCACAGGTTGGCCCCCTCCTCTGTCTCTAGACACCATGAGAAGGAGCTTCTGAATGCTTCCCCAGCCTTGCAGCGCTCTGCATAAATAGCTCAGTACCCGTTTGCTGTGGGTTTGTTTTTGGCTTCTTCCTCCATCCATTCATGGCACATTTACTAAGCCTGAGCACATATCAGACTATCCCGGGACCAGAGAATAGACAGACAGACAGACAGACAGACAGACAGACAGATTTTTCTGCCATCTCCTCTGGAGCTTGACAAGAGGTAGCATTGGTACACTAGCAATGAAAATGTGTTTACTGTCCCACTACAGCCCAGTATGTCCTAATCCACATCTTGTTTCCTTACTAATTCATAAAGCCTCTTCGTAAGCCTGCGAGGTGCTTCTGTAAGAATCAGACTGTTCTAGGTGAGAAAGTCTGGTAAAGGAAGATAAAACCAGAACCATCCAAATGATGGGTGACACCACCAGAGTCTGCATCCTGGGAACTCTGCCTTCAGAGACTCTGTGTCCTTTGTGTGGGACTCCTGTGGCAACTGAAGGGAGATGGTCCTGAGTCATCATTGGATGGTGTCCTGGTTTCCTCGTTGTCGGGGAGCAGCCTGGCTGTCCTGATAGTCGGCTCTATCTCTCTGCAGTAAGGTTTCTCCACACTTGATGTCTTGTCCCTTAAAGACCTAAATAACTATATGAGCTTGCCTGTGCTCTCTATTTGGATCCAGGGACTTGGACGCTGAACTGCAAAGAAGAGGCGATGTTTAAACCCATGGGTCCATCTGCATCCTCCAAATGGTACTTTGAAAGTCAGTCATGTAAAGTAGAAAGACTTTAAGGGACCATCCAGAAGAAATATGACCCCTCTATCCAACCAGGAGTTAGGAGTAGGACTGGGCTACTTCTTGCTGGTCACGAAAGGAACTGGAATAATTGACATCTGAATTTGAATCTGAAACTAATCACAGCTTCAGGACTCAGGTGTGTCTGGGTCCACAAAACTAACATGCACACATACTGCAAATAAAAGGAGTAGGGTGATTAAGTTTGGCTGGTCTCTGAAAGGCAATCATGTCCTTAAGTAGTCATGAACATAGCACCAAGCACATAGCAGACATGTGATGGGCAAAAAGCTCACAGCCTTCTGGGACCACTAAGCTTATGCTGGCCATCTGCTTTAGGAATTCTCTCTACTAGATATTCTGGAATGGTGGCATAGTATAGTAATTCATAGGCCCTTCCCACCGTGACTTAATGGATCTCTAGGAAGTGAACCCGTACCACCAGGACTCATGCTCCTCAGTCTACTTTGTATATGATCTCTGCTTGATGTCAGTGTATTCCTTTTGCACTGTGCTAATTAAAAAGCTGATCTTGGTTTGCTGATTGACACCTCAAGTGAGGAAGGGAGGGGATCTTGTGGCCAGTCAGTGTGAGAGGGAGGGCAAAGGATCCATACTGGAGGCTATGAACTCATGAGTAGTATTTGCCTTGGCAGAGGCTCCTTAGTCCCGAGATGCCTGACTCCTGAGTTTCCAGTCCTAATGTCTGTGTGGCTAATAAAGGAAGTATCTGTAGAGTTACTGTTCTGGGAGTCTCACTTTTGGCTGAGTCTAGACAGATCTTCACTTTCCTGCACTTGTACTGTGGTGAAATAGACAGCTAGCTACTCTAGCTGAGGAGTGAGACTTATGATAAGGACTTTACCACTGAAAATCTAGATGTTCAAGAGTCATCTGGGTAGCATCTTTGTGAGCAAACCATAGTGGTTAGTGTCATCTGAAAAGGCAGCACATTTTGGTTTACATGATGAGATTAAAAGAAAAACCCATACCCACTATATATAGTTTCCAAAATGGTAATTCTGTGCAAACAAAGAGAAACCCTAGCATTGTTTCAATATAGTTAAGTATTGAGCTAGCACACATCATACTCGATTACAAGATACAGTCAGTTATAGAGAGGCTGGCGCGCATCCTAAGTGCCCTACCTCACTCAGCTCCTCAGGGTAGATGCTCATTTTTCCTAGGGGAAGGAGCAACTTTACCCCTGGCAGTGGAAATGTCAAGGACAAGGCACTCTGGTCTCAATGTTCTCCTGGCTCCATCTTTCTGAATCTGAGTCCTGGTCAATAAAGTAAGAGTCAGTTTATCAGGGTTGTCCTAGAATCATTGCAACTGTGCTGGTAGGCCCAGCCACTAGAGGATCTAGAACTTTCCCATTGACATTAAGTAGCCAGCTACCCCAGGTGAACACAAGCTGGCTGCTGACACAGGATCAACTGGGCCTTACAGCAGGTCCCTGGAACCTAGTTATGAAGGCTGTCCTGGGACATCTTTGTGCGTCGTAGGGCAATGTCAGAGTTTATTTGATTGAAATGGCCAGACCTCGTTTGTAACATGTTGCAAGGAGAGGCAGAGTAAGGGAAGAAGTAGGGGCTGGAGGCTGATTTTGATTAAGCTTGCCATTTCACTATAAAATCTATAAATGGGATTTAATACACTGTGATGCTCAAAGATGACTCTTTATTTTCTTATTCTTATGGATTTCTCAGAGGATTAAGCAGTTGTCGTTGTAGCACAGAGACCTGAATCTTTCACAAAGCCTCTGGTGCATTTCCCAGACACAACAGCTTCTTTTTGGTGGCTGAACCTAGAGCTGCCTCTTCCTGTCTCCCAGAGAGAAGTTTTCACTCCCTAAACACTGTGATTTGCTTTCTTGTGTTTTCTATAATTGCCCCACAATCCCGTGGTCCATGGAGGCCATGTTCATCACCAATCAGAACTATAGCTCAGAGACTTTATGACATTTGTCTTGTCACACAGCTTGGAAGTGTCAGAACTGAAATTCGAACTCTGACATTTTGTGGCTACAAACCCCAGGTTCTCCCAGGCTGTACTATAAATATTCTTGGATACAGAGTTATGGTGGCATAGGTTAATCCTTTGAAGCTTAATGCTCTTTTCTCTTCTTTCTTTTCCTTCTTTTCTTTCTTCTCATTTGCTTGTTTTAGTTTTTGAGATAAGAGATTCTCTGCGTCCCCTTGACTGTCCTGGAACTCACTCTGTAGACCAGGCTGGCCTTGAACTCAGAGATTTACTGCTTCTGTTTTCCTGAGTGTTAGGATTAAATGTGGGTGCTGACACCACCCAGCCAATGCTCTTTCTTTTTAAGATGTCTGTATTGGGAGATGTTGAACTCTGATAATTGAATGAAAATCTTAAATTCTGGATGTGTGTATAGAAGGGAAGCAACCGCACCCCACAGTTTTGCATGCTTTCCATGGTCTCTTTTTTATTTGTTTGTTTGTTTATTGAGTGTTTGGGAGACTCTTTTAAGAAATCCCTTCCGGGATCTTAAGGAGTAAGAACTAAGCAGTGGGGAAGGAAGAGGAGGAGGGCAAGGTTGGGGGAAGAAGGACAGAAGGCAAAGGCAGGCTGGGAAGCACATAGCAAGGAGTAGACACTGCTCACACTGTGAACAGTTACCATAGCAAGGAGTAGACACTGCTCACACTGTGAACAGTTACCATAGCAAGGAGTAGACACTGCTCACACTGTGAACAGTTACCATAGCAAAGGAGTAAGCACTGTTCACACTGTGAACAGTTACCATAGCAAAGGAGTAAGCACTGCTCACACTGTGAACAGTTACCATAGCAAAGGAGTAAGCACTGTTCACACTGTGAACAGTTACCATAGCAAAGGAGTAAGCACTGTTCACACTGTGAACAGTTACCATAGCAAGGAGTAGATACTGCTCACACTGTGAACAGTTACCATAGCAAAGGAGTAAGCACTGTTCACACTGTGAACAGTTACCATAGCAAAGGAGTAAGCACTGCTCACACTGTGAACAGTTACCACGGTTTGAGCCTCCTGGCTCAAGGACTTTCTTTTCAGGTCACTTGCTAGAGTAGTGGTTTATATATCGTTTCCTTATGAACCCAGTGACTTATCCTAATTTATAAGCCCCCTGCCTATCCAACTCTCTCTTAAGTTCAGTGCCCGTGGGAGGCAGGGCGTAGGTAATTTCATTGAGTTTCACCAGGCCTTTGTGGGTACCACCCACTTGCCAGTGGCCTGTCAGTGACTCTTCCACCCCTAGTTCTCTAGGTTGTATGGAAAGGCTCCTGAGTATGGGAGCTGTTTATGCACAGAGGGAGACTCTGGAAGGTGTGGCTAGTATATAAAAGGACTATATTTAAGAGCATGGATGATTTTATGTTTGCAAACTTTCTATCCCACCATGGAAGGAAGGGGCAGACATGATCAACCTCATTCATTGTTTGAGTATTTTTTTTTCTCAGTGCTATGACAAATGCCCAGAAGGAGCAACTTAAAGGAAGAAGGATTTATTTGGCTCACAGCTGCAGGAGATACAGCCCATTGTGACAGAGAAGGCTTGGTAGTAGGAATGCAAGGTAACAGAGCATACTGAGTCCATAGCCAGGGAGCAGAGGAACAGGGAAGAAAGCAGGCTGTTCTGCATGCCTCCTGCTTTCTTTCATTTTGCTCAGTCTTGTGACCTCTCCGTTCACAGGATGGTGCTGCCCACGCCCAGAATGACTCTTGCTTACTAAGCTGGACATCTTTGGAAATGCCTTATGGAAATGTGGAGAAGTGCAACTTCTAGGTCATTCCAAATCCAATCAAATTGACAGTGCGAGTTAACCACTTTCCTCCTTCATTTTGTGTGAGGAGAACGTACCCTGTGACAGACCCCTCTTACAGCGGCCCCTGGAGATGCACATGATGACCTGCATCCCTTTCAAGTTTCCTGTCTAATGCCCTGATATCTTGGAAACGTGTTAAAAAGAAAACACTTTCCCAGGCCTAGTTCTAACAAAGGCAGCCCTTCCATCTCAGATCCTGCTGGCCAATTTCTAGAGACACCGCAGAAGAGACCTGAACCCATAGAGAGCTAGAGGGGCAGATAACTCTGACAGCCAGTGGACTCCTGGGTCTGGCCTTAATTAAGGCAGAGTTTGGAACAACTCAGCCTAGTATCAAAGCACAGCTTTAGTGACCCAAAGGATAGGTTATTTACCTCTAAGATCTTCACCCCAAATCCCAAAACCTCTGCCAGCCATGGCCACAGACTTCTAATTCTTAGCTTCACATTCTTTTCACTTCTAGAAAGCATCCCCCTTGGTTCCCCTTTTGGTTAAGGAATATATTTGAAGTTTTAAGGAGATGCCTGTTATGTATAGGGTAGATAGGTAAAATTGGCAACTGTTTATAAAACACTTTGGTGCCGTGATATGCCTACACACCAAGAGCACCAGATGGATATGGAGTGAGTCTGTATAGGTGGGTGTCAACCTAAAAGAGAAAAAGAACTAAGTTTAAAACAGAGGTTGGGAACTGGCACTTCTCAGTATAAATGAGTTGGGTTGCTTTTTTTTTCTTTCTATTTCGGTTCAAAAGTCAGCATAGCAAGATTCCATAACAATATTCTTGTTTGGTTTATAATGTGAGTTAGTTTGTAAGTGAATCTCATCTGTATATTATATCCATGGAAACATCTCCGACACACATGCCTGCAATATCTGCCCTGTTGTGTTGTGTTTAGATGTTTCTCTTCCCCCCGCCCCCCATTTATTCTGGGTCATCATGAAGCCCTTCCATATTTTTATTCTTATAGCTGATTTAGAGAACAGAACTCACTTGGGGAATTCAAAGGTAGCCAAAAAATATTCTTACAAAAGTTAATTAATTAAATTAAAAGCAGTCAAAAGAATTAGTCACAGTAGTACGCACCCTGAGTGCTAGCTACAGGAAGGGCTGAGGCAAGACGAGCTTGTGAACCCAAGAACTTTAAGCTAGCCTGGGAAGTCTAAAGGCACACTGTCTCTTTGAATAAGTGAATAAGTAAAGAAAATAAATCTCTTATGCTGAGTGTCTGCTTGCAGGTCAGCCTACCAACGTTTTGTCTCTTGGTGGTATATAAAATAATACTTCCTTTTTTGCTTAGTGCTGACTTCAATTAGTAAGGCTGAGTCATTTTGCATTTTTAAAAGCTGAGCAGATGGTTATATATCACTTGATTGTGAATCTCTGGGCATCACAGAACAACAACAATAACAACAAAATCCACTTGGCCTGAAGCCATTTCACATGACATTGGTAACAAAGGGACAAAGGGATTTGTTTGTTTTTTTAACTAGGCCTTGGGGCATTACCACCGAACCTCCTAGAAGGAAACTTCTTGGTTTTTACAGCTGTGAAACTTATTAAGGATGCCTTATAGGATTGTAGAGTGTTTGAAAATTACCTGATTGGATGTCTAGTTCTGTGCACAATCTTAATCTCTTCCCTAATCTCCTTCCTTTTCTCCATTTACCTGACCGGGCCCTGAGATTAGTTGGTTAGTTGGTTCTTTCATTGGTTGATGTATTTGACAGTTCTAGACACTTATATCACCATACATTTTTATACACTCCATTCTCCTCCCTCTCATTCCCCTTCCTTTCCTGCTGGAACCACTTCTTATCAGCAAGTCTCCCTCCTACTTCCCTGCCTTCTTTTTGGGTGTGGCCCACTTTTCCTGTTATGGAGACAGTACCTGACACAAGCAACCCAGGACTTTAGTTGAGCTCACAGTGTTAGCACAGAGCAAGCATGTTGGCTGATGTGGCCAGGATGTTTGGTGCTGGGGTATAAAGCAGCTGATCGCACTGGGAGACAAACAGGAAGCAAGAAGGAAGTGGGATGAGGTACCCTTCAGTGTCTTCACCTAGGGACCCAATGTGGATTACCATGTCTCTCACTGAAGAGCTCCACAATCTCCCAAGACAAGTCTGTAAGGAACATTTTACACTGAACTGTTAACAGTGTCTGTTAATAGTGTCTGATGATAATAATGAGAGTTTTTACCAATATTTAAAAGCAGAGTGAAGCAGGAGGAACCTGGGTGGGAACCTGAGGAGGAACATAACTGAAAAGAGCGAGATAGCCAGCAGGAGACTGCTTTGTGGAGGAGGAAGTGGCCACCTGCCAAAGGCTGGGAAGACAGGCACTCAGAATTCCCTGTGGAGTTTGCCACATGGATATGGTCAGCATCCCTGACAAGTGAAGAGTTAGTGGGTGACAAGGTGAGCGCTCCAGGCAGGCTGAGGCAAGGAGCCTGTGACAGTCTTCTGGAAGGAAGCCACTGTGAGTGTTGGCTCCAGAGCTCAGTAGCAACTCTGATAGTGAAGGCTGAACACCCATTTAGGGAGGCCCGACCTCTCATCAGAAGAAGGAAGGATAGAAGGTAGTGCCTGAAAAATATGAGTGCAGGGAACAGAGTGAAGCTTGGTCCCGGTGGCTTTCACTGGAATTATGAGCTGAGCATCAGCTGAGATGGTGATACAGGGAGGGACCTGGAAGAGGAGAGAAGCACTGTGCTTTCAATGTGATTTGTCCCCTCAGAGTTCCTGTGTTGGTAGTTTGATCTTTAGTATGTTGATGCTGAGAAACGGTGAGATGTTTCAGAGATGTGGCCAAGTCAGAGGTCACAAGATGGAACACTTCCCAGTTCTCTGGCTTTCCCTCCTGATCCCTCTGTGTAGCCCATTCTTCAACTATTGGGATCCCACCCTCCTTAATGCCCTTACCAGAGTAAGGGAGAAGCCAGAGTGATGCCTGGAACCTCTCAAACAATAAGTTAAAGAGTTGATCCCAGACTCTGGTATTTCATTATAGTAAAAATAAATAAATTAATAAATAAGTGCAAAGAAAGAAGAAAAATGAAGACTAGTAGCCCTGGAAATTTGAAAAGCAAATCAATTTGAGAAAAAACAATAGCAGTCTGACCATTCTTACTGAGGAACACACTGAAAATGAACCCTGTCATTTGGCCCATAGCCCTACCTGGAGGTATACAGCTCTGGGGTATTCATGCAGCACAGGGGAAAGGTCAGTGGACTGCAGAAACGTACAAGGAGGCTCAGAATGGGGAGTAAGGCTCAGCACTGAGGGCTGCCAGCCAGGGGTTCTCTGAGCTATTGCAAGTGGACAACATGAGCAAAAGAATGCAGCAGTGCTAAAGAATGAGCAGTGAGGAATGTCACAGTTGCTGCTGCTCACCTGAACCAGACTGGGGAGCAGGAAGGGAAAGATAGCCTGCAGTGAAGTTAGGGCTCACTGCCAATTACAAGACTAAAGGCTGAGCTAGCACCTTTCTGGTGGTCTGTCTCCATTTGCCTGTGAAGATGAGTGTTTGTTTGCCAAAGACTGAGCCCAGTGCTTCATCCTCAACCATCATTCCTATGCCCACTAATAATTGTGTGTGTGTGTGTGTGTGTGTGTGTGTGTGTGTGTGTGTGTGTGTGTGTCTGTGCTCGCGTGTGCGCGCGCTTGCTCTCTCTCGGGCGCATGCATGGGCGCTGTCAGGAAATATTTTGCTACCTGTTGTTTTGTTTTGTGCCTCAATGAATTTATTTGAATTGAGAACAGTCATGAACTGACAATTTTGGGAATCCACAGGCTGCTCTGTGCTTCAGGGACAGTGTTTTGGGGTTTGGTAGTTTGGGTCTTGGAGTGTCTGGCCACAAATACTTCTTCAGAGTTGATGTTCTAGGGTGTCATTCTCCAGGGTTAGATTAGCAGATAGTGACGAATTGGAAGTCCAAGTTGAGGTCTTGACAGCTGCTGCCCAGGGCCAAGAACTCTGCTGATTTCCAAGAGGCCAGGAGTGTCCTTTCTTTGCAGGCCACCCTGTGAATGCCATCTCATTGTCCCACATCATAATTGTATCATTACACGTCATAACAATGGGACTGCAACAGTTATTACTGCACATTCTAATTATGTGATTACTCAGTCTTTCACCAATTATATAATTAGATTTAATTATACCAATTGCACAAACAAACTATAGTCAACTACACATTACTTAAAATAAAATCCAGAACTGCGTGTATGGCAGCAGTTGCCCTGCAAACAAGAATAGAAAGCAAGAGAAGAAAGGTTTTTTTTTTTTTTTTTAAACCAATTTTTAAGTGGAAGGAATTATATGATCTGGTAGATCTTTAAGGATAATGGCAGGAAATTAACTTATCATGAAGTATTTTAAAAAAACACAATTTCTTTCAAGAAAATATGGAGGATGCCAACCAAATGAAGGATTTATTCCACTACCCAAATAGCTTACTGAGAATGGTGAGAAGAAAAGAGCAGGAATGAGGAGAGAGAGGCAGAGAAGTTCCTATGTGGGAGGTGGAGGGGGATGGGGCATGGGGGATAGGGACTGAACAAGTTTGACATTTAGTGATTTAAAAAAATCATACTGTGTAATTTGAGGCAGAGCACATTATGATGCCAATGCAGCTCAGATTGATAGATTGAGCCTTAGCCCTCCTTACCTAACTATTTCTGGTATTTCTGACTTCCTTTCACCCTCAGTTCATTCCCCCCTGGATAGGAAGTCCAGGTATAGCTACTTAGAATCACTACCTAGCACTCCAAATCAATACAAGCAGGGCAGGAAGGTTTGCCCTTTGCAGGTTAAGACTTCAGGGTCAGCACCCTCTGGGGTTGTCTTTGAGTATCATTTGTGAGACAAAATTTGAATAGGCAGGTCCAATAATCCATGTCATACTCATGATTGCTTGCCCTTTGTATAATCTTTGGCTTTGAAGAATTCGAACTTGGTGCCATAACATATAGGTGACCTCTGTTTTCCCTACTGTGTGGAAACAGGCATCCTAGAAACACGGTATTTTCTGGAGAATAGGTTTTTCTTTTTTTTTTTTCCATTTTTTATTAGGTATTTAGCCCATTTACATTTCCAATGCTATACCAAAAGTCCCCCATATCCACCCACCCCCACTCCCCTGCCCACCCACTCCCCCTTTTTGGCCCTGGTGTTCCCCTGTACTGGGGCATATAAAGTTTGCAAGTCCAATGGGCCTCTCTTTCCAGTGATGGCCGACTAGGCCATCTTTTGATATATATGCAGCTAGAGTCAAGAGCTCCGGGGTACTGGTTAGTTCATAATGTTGTTCCACCTATAGGGTTGCAGATCCCTTTAGCTCCTCGGCTACTTTCTCTAGCTCCTCCATTGGGAGCCCTATGATCCATCCATTAGCTGACTGTGAGCATCCACTTCTGTGTTTGCTAGGCCCCGGCATAGTCTCACAAGAGACAGCTATATCTGGGTCCTTTCGATAAAATCTTGCTAGTGTATGCAATGGTGTCAGCGTTTGGATGCTGATTATGGGGTGGATCCCTGGATATGGCAGGTTTTTCTTTGATTAATTCTAGGAACCTATATAAGCCATGGCACTGTCTAGGCTGGGGATGTAGCTTAGTTGATGAGTGCTTGCCTCGTGTGCAAGAGGGCCTGAGTCCAATCTCAAGCACTATAATAAAAAATAAGGTGACACCTATACAAAATAAATTTTGATTTGGCCTGCAAAAGAATGAAAATATGGTCATTTGGAGCAACATGGTACATACTGTGTTAAGTGAAATAAGCCATGGAAGAAGAGCTCAGTATTGGCTGTTTGTGCTCATATGTGGAAGCTAAAAAGTTGATTTCAATGCCTAATAATGATTTCTAGGCTGGGAGGTGTGAGGGAAATAAAAGGAGGTTAGATATCAGAACAGACAGATAGGAGGAACAACTGTGGTGATGTCCAGTAGTGAAGTTCAAAGGCTCCCAACACAAAGAAATGACTAAGAAGAGGGAATGCTAATTACACTGATTTGACCTGTGCACACCCGACACTGTACACTACAAATATGCACTTAATACATGTTAATGAGAATGAAAGCAAATAGAGAAGACTGACTGGTGCCCCATGGCCTCTACCTGGTACAGAGCCCTTGCTGTTGGCTGCTTCTGCACCCTAATGGAGAAGAAAGAGTCTTCGTTGTTAGGTGGCTGGTAAGAGCACATCTGGAATAGTGGGCATACCACAATTATACCTCACTAAAGACATGTAATTGGTGGATGCTGCTTAAGGACATACTTCAGGGAAATTCTCTGTTGAGCTTGGCTGAGTACGAGAGTGGCTCAGCTTCTGCCTTGGGATCCTTACAAAGGTTGACAGGATATGGATTGCTGCAAATGTACATATAATATCTGCGGTGTGTGCTTAACACTGCTATAGAAATAAGTCTTGGTGCTACGCTGGGTCACAATGGGGGTGCAGCATACTTAGTTTCATACATGAATGAAAAATTTACCAGCTGTGGAACTGCCAACACACATGTGAGGGGGGAAATGTGCTTTTAAGTCTCAGATAGAGGTGTGCGTGTCTACTTTCTTCTCCTGCAGAGTTGTTCATGGAAGTTAAGTGAATTTTCCCCTGGATATTTCCATCTGCTCTTCAGTTTCTGCAGTGCTCTGGGATGTTGTTACTTGGCTTTGCAGTCCCATAAAGGCTTCCACTTTTGCACATAGATTTATTTGTCCAGTGGGAGGTTAATGCACAGCTCTGGAAGGTGTTGCCCAGCACAAGAAAGTACAGCGATCATGGAAATTCCAGCAAGCAAACCCTGGAAAACTGGAACTTAGAGAGGGAATTGGACTGGCATGGCACAGCTCACATTTCCTTCCTCATCTTCAAAAACTCAGCACCAGAGCCAATCAGGAGAAACTGATTCTTATCAGCGGGATTGCAACTTGCTGGTGTTTCTCAGTCCACTTTGCTAGGAACTGGGAATGTACAGAGCAGAAGATGGTGTAAAGCAACCCCAGCCATGTTCTAAAAGCCAGCAAAACTACACCAACTGTTTTTAATTCTCAGTTCAGAGCTGGCCATCTCTGGTTAGCTTTTCTCAACAGAACTGTCAATGGAAAGATTAGAATCTATGTGTCTGTCTTGGACCTCTCCCATTTCAGCATTTATGGTATGCCTGCAAGCTCAGGTTCCATAGGATCAACGCAAGAGTGTACAAAATGCCCTCTGTAGGAAATGTAGTCGATCCTGAATAAGCATCAGTGGAGAGGGAGAAAGCAACTACCACAAGGCAAACACTAACTAGGTAGTCAGTGGTCACTGTGGCCATTCATATAGCAGATGTGTATCAGATAATTGCTAGTCAGGAAACAGACCTAGCTGACAGCTGCTGGACATTCTGGTCACAGAAGTTGCTCTCTGTAATTCTACAAGCTGTATCACTAGCTATTGGGAACTTACTCTATGTAAATTGCCAATCTGTCCTTACTACCCCATTCAGTAGCACCACTGTGATTTCCTTCATTTGATGAAGAAAAAGAACCTAAGTTGTTGAGATCATGTTGTAGCTCTCTTTTGCTGCTTTGTAGGTTCTTTTTTTCTTCCACCCCTTTCCCACCCTTTTAACCCCTAACACTAGATAAAGAGAAAAAAGGATAGAAAGGAAAGGAAGCAAAGCTATCATTATACTACTTCCTGCTGTTTGGGGTATCGAGTTCCTTGGGGCATTTGATCTTTGCCATTAGGATATCTAATTTCTTCTTTCTTCTTTGTACATGACTACTTAACAAACCACAACCAACAGCAACCAGTCAACAACCAACATGTTTCCCCACTGCAACAACCCATACCACCTCTGGGGTTCTAGCATTTATATGCCCTCTGAAAAGTCCCCAGAATTCTGAACATCATACCATGTGGGTAGTCACTGGGACTAGAGATTGAGCCCCTGATCTGGATGAGGAGTTCCTAATCCTGGGACGACACATTTCGCTAGAGTCTAGGATCTGTGTTGTCATCATGAGCACACACTGTAAGTGTGGGCAAACACTGAACTGAAGAGACTCCTCAATTAATTGTACATCATATGGAGATCTTGGGACTAACATTTGCCAGACTGTTAATGTGTTCTTTGCCTAACCAGATAAGCAATTGACAAGGAGATAATTTTGTTCTACTTTGAAATGAGATTGGGAGTAGTGGTTAAGATATAACTCAAAATTGGATGTCAGATGCCTTTCAAAGTATGTAATAGAGATGATTAAATTATCAAATGACTTGTATTGGTACAAGAGAAATGAAATTCCTTTCATGTGGGTACAAAAGTCATATATAGCTAGGAATTGGGATTAGAGGTGCTTCATGCTGGTACTGAAACCAGACAGTGAAAGTACTTGTAAACTAATACTGCCTTAGCTTAGTAAAATCAGACAAGGGCTTTAACATTCAATCTTTTCCAGCATTCCTTCTGCTCTGCCCTCTGTCTATTCATTTGTTCATCTATAGGACATGCATATTGATTAGCAGCGACATCTAAGCTTTACTGAAAGATTCCTGTCTCGTGGAGCTTGCTTTTCAGTAAAGAAGGTCAAAAGTAGGGGTTTGGAGAGAATGTCAGGGGGTTACTGTGTTTGTAGCTTTGTGGGGAAGGGGGAGATTGGGTGTGGGAAAGTAGGCTGAGCCCAGGTTTGCACAGTCTGCCTAGACCTCCCTCAGGGCAGGCAGAAGCGTTATGTTCAGCAATTATGACAGGAAATTGACAAGTGCTTTCTAGGTGTCCTGTCTCAGAATTTACCGTAGTCTAAATAATTTCAGAGAACTTCTCCTCAGGGAATTTTAAATTATCTTTACCAAGTTGAAAGAATTTTATGTCATGTTGATAATTTAGAGAACTCTTTTCATTGAGTTTTAGGACACAATGAGAGGAAAATTTTTGTTTTCAGCTTCGCACAGCAATGAAGTGATCCTAATTTGTCTTAGTGCTAACAGATCACACTTTAAGCTGAGGAAAAGCATCTTATTGAATAAGATCATTCTTAAGACTTAACTAAAACTGTGTGGTTTCTCTCCTTATGGTGAAACTTTATTCTTTTATAACATCTCTGGGCAGGGCTGCCTTGAATTTATACCATGATGTCATGTTTCATTTGAGCAAAAGTGGTGCATGAATTTGTACCATTGTATTGCTGCTCATGAGAAGCAAATGTAATTAAGAACTTCCTGACTAGGATTTCATTTACTCAACAGTTAAGGGCAACATTGTTAGTTCTCTACTCAAAGCAATTACAAGTAGTTCTATTGACAGCACACTATTGCAGGAGCTAGGGACAACTTCAAAACTTTGGGCATTATTTTACAAAATGATCCTGATTTGCACACATGGTGTTTAGAAAAGGTGAAGGCCTGGGGAATTTGAAAAGTTTTGCCACATAAACAAGAGGATTTGGGTTCAAATGCTAAGGAGACTAAAACAATGGATATATAGCATGCGCACTTGGATTCCCAAAGTTCTTACTGAGAGATGGAAGGAAGGGAGAGGAAAATCTTAGCCAGCTAGCTTGTTATAAGCAGGGAACAAAACACTGGAAGACCCGGTCTCAAGCAAGGTAGGAGTATTGACACCTGAGGTTGTCCTCTGACCTAGAACATGGGCTATAGCTTGTACGAGTCATATTCATACACATATATGCACATGAACAGGCACACTCACCAAAGAAGAAAAAGTAGTAACCAAAAGAAACTGACCATCAAAATCAATCCTGACCTCTAAAGACAAATAAAATCAAAAAGTCAGTACTTAGAAACCCCTTTCATGCCAGGTGTTTTCTTCACTTATGTAAGATTACCCAGAGTATATCATATTCAACCTTATTTAGAGTATATTAGAGAATATTTAGAGCATGCTAGTTTATATCCACTAGCTTAGTGTCTTACCAAGGAGACCCTGCAGATCCAAACTCTTATGTGAAATACTTTGTCACGCTTGGTTTTTAATGTGCGTTCCCATTATTGCTTGGATCCTTGGCTCTTTGTGTTAGATGTCTGAAGGAGTGGACCAGTAACATTGACCCAGATTGACTTCCTAACTTCTGATGTACACATATCTCTAGATTTCTAAGTTATAATTTTAGGATGTTTAGTGTCAAGTTTTGGTCCAGATTTCTGAACTAAAGTACAAATAAACAAAAAGTAATTCTAGTCTAAATAAAAGGGAGATCCATTTTTTTCATATGATTTTTTTAATAAAGAGGAAGTGGTTATCTTTTTATTTAAGAGAAAATAATTTAGCATTGTGATGGCTAATGACACAGACTCCAAACAATTCAGGACAGAATTCTTCTAATATAAGATTCAAATTCTGCCGCGGCATCTCAGGGCTTTGGCCTTTCTTGGCTGTTCAGAACAGATGGACTTATTGGGGGGTGAATGAGGCTATCGGCAAGGTCATGCTCCCCTCTTGTCCTCAAGTGTGTTCTGTGTTAGGTAAAATAACCCATATTTTTCCAGGGGACAAAGAAGGACTCCATAAGGCAGTCTCTTGGGGTCATGACAGCACCTGGGGGTAGCATTAATATGGTTGATGCAAATATCACATAGCTTAGGTTTTGATCTCTATACATGATTCTGGGGCTACTTGGAAATCACTTTGCAAGATGAGATTTCTTGACACTAGCAACTCACAGATTACGGTCTGCTTTCTAAAGTCTGCTTATTTTCTTCCTCCATCCCTTAATTTCTCTTCTCTTCTTTAAACCCTTATTTAGGGTCTATTGTATAGCCCCCATTAGAGAGCTCAGGTGCAGCAGGTAAGGGGGAGACAGAAACAAATTTCCTTTAAGTCAGTGAAGGTGCTAGGAAAGACGTGCTGGTGAAGAGAGGAAAGCCCCAGGAAAGGCCTCAGTGATTCTAGGTGAGAGGAGGATGCAGGAAGACTTCCAAGAGGTGGTGACCACTGAGCTGACCATTCACAGTCACAAGGTTTGCCTTTGAAATGTGCCAGCATAGGAGTCAAGTGGGTGAGGCAGCAACCAGTCCTTTGCTTGTGTGTATCCTTGTAGCTTGCTAGATCCCTGGGATCCTTCTCTTGTTCACTGCTTAAGACATTTCTTTAGAAAGTAATTGTAAGTTGGAAAGGCCCCTTTCTTCACAGCAGACGTTTCCTCGCTCTTTTGGGGAAGGCTTTGTATAACTAACCAGCTTGTTCCCAGGTCAAGCTGTTCTGGTTGCTTACCATTTAAGCAGAAAAGGTGGAAACACCAGGCTTTTTAAAATCCCCAGCCACCTGCAGGTGAAATTCCAGGTGGGCAGCAGCAGTAGCACAGGTTCTATTTCAGGAAGGAGGGCTGGATCTGCTCTTTCTGGTTGCTCATCTGTTAGGTGTTCAGTTCCAGGAGCTTTTAGGCTTCACACATTTCCGTGTTTTTTTCTTTCATTTCTCACAGAAAGATGAAACTCATGGCCATGTTCTTTGCAGTTTTTGTTGGTCTAAGGATTCATCTTCGTAGCTTCATTTTGTGCATTGGCTTTACTTCCAATAGTATTGGCCAAAGCAAGGGCAGACAAAGAGGGTACCACCCATGGCAATGGCAGAGGGTGTTGCAAAATGCCTAAACTCTAAACATTGCCTTGTCTCTCTTTCTGCCTTGCTGCTTATCTGCGATTCCATGATTAGCTTTCATAGTTGGAGCAGGTTTTAATGCTTACTCCTCATGGGAGTAGACCTTCATGTCTCCTTGATTCTTAAGTAGACATCAGTTTTTCACTTCTTCATGGGGTTAGCATTGAATTTTTGGCAAGGAAAGAGATAAACTGGAATAGGAAATCTAGGGTAGCCTTCTGGGGGACTGACAGTAGTGGCATCGTTCAGCCTGGTACTGTTCAGTATCTGCTTATCTGAGCAGATTGCCATGATTTCTTCATCCCAGGAGTTACCTTATCACATGTGTTAATAACTTCATTTATTACCAGTTGATTTTTCTCTTGAAGAAAGTCTCAGAGACTTGGAGACTCTGAGAATCCATGTGGTAAGTAAATGATGCTTTTGTTTAAATTAATGTCCTCTTTTGGGACAATTGATGCTGTCATGCTTCTCAGTAGCTTCCTACTCCTGTTTTGTGTATATTTCTACATGCTACTATACATGCAACAGGTGCCTAACACAGGCTTTCTAAAGAAACCCACTTGCAGATTTCTAATAGACTCTGCTCAAATAGAGATTGTATTGGCTCCTCAATACATTACAGATTTTTAATGTGCTTTTTATCTATATGTATGCATATGCACTCTGCCTGTGCAATGATTATGGAGGCCAGAAAGAGTGTGTCAGATTCTCTAGAAATGGTTATAGATGTAAGTTGGTGGGAACTGAACCTGTATATTCTGCAAGAGCAAACTTGTAGAATGATAATTTTACATCACAATAGCTTAATACCTACAAGAGGGTCACAAAAGCTACTGTACAGCATTTCTGGGTGAACCATCTCACCTCCAATAATTCTGTTATATAGCCACAGTTCACTGTCACAACTTCTGACACATGCTGTTAACTTGAGAGGAATTTGCCAGCTGTCTACGTTTTTGTTTTGCGTGTTTGCCATAAAGATTGATAATGATTTATCCCTTGCTGATTTGTGTTACCAACTTCCCAGTCAGCAAACAAAATTCTCCTTGCAGGACCACATAATTCCCTTATGAGAAACTGAATTTGAAAAAGAGAAACAACTTTGAAAGGACACACTAAAGTTTATATTAAATCACATTCGCAGATTTTGACATGGTACAAATTCCCAAATCTTGTTTAAAATTCAACAATAAGAAAATAATTGTTATCAACACAACCACTTTTAGACCCAGGATTATAGATATCTGAAATTAAAAAACATCTATTTTTACTTTGTTTACCAAGCCATGCACATCAAAATGTCCATGAACCCTTGCTTTTTCAGTTAATCCAATAAGAAGCTGTTGTCAACTGAGTAGTGATTCCTCTTTGATATGTGCTCATCTGGAACTCCTAACAAATGTGGGTGTGTGGAGGGCCTTACTTTCACAATGAGACAGCTGGGGAAGGCATAGCCTGAGCTTTCTCTGTTGATGGTGTTGCTCAGGCATTTTAGTAGTCTTTGCTGGTTGCCATTTCTACCCCAGACATACCATTGTCACTTGGGGAAGGTGACAGTGCTCTGAGGTTACTTTGCATTGTTCTGTTTGGTGACTGTGCATGGGTTTGTCTGTTGTTGGAGCCAGCAGGGAGGAGGACACAGACTCTGTTGGGTTTGTCTAGTTTTATTCACTCCAGAGAGAAAGGAGATGGTAGCCCAGAAAAATCCCACTCTTCTCGAACCTGGAGAGACTTCCTGCATCTTATAGGGGTGGCAGGTGCAAAGATCAGATATTTTGAACTTAAGATCTGTGACAGCAGTGGTTCTCAACCTTCCTAATGCTGGAACTCTTTAATACAGTTCCTCATACGCTGATGACTCTCAACCACAAAAGCACTTCATTGCTACTTTATAACTGTAATGTTGTTACTATTATGAGTTGTTATGAATTTTCTGACAGTCTTAGGCAACCCCTGTGAAAGTGTCATTTGACCTCTAAAGGCGTCACAACTCACAGGTTGAGAACCACTGTGTTACAGTATTCTGGATGATGGAGGTGAGTGGAGACAGAATATCCAAACAAAAGCATCCTCCAGTAACATTCCTTCCCATTGAGTGATCCCTGGCTGAGTGGACACGAGGCACCACAGTGGCTGCGACTATGGGGAGTCTCAGTCTGTTTCCATGGTGGGTTCAGGGCATCATTGTCTCCTCTCAGAAGCCACAGGCAGAGGTAAATCCATACAGTCAGCATGACTGCATGGTCTCTGCAACAGGGAGACGACACTCTCCTCTTTCTGCTCCATGAGCCATGGGGGCAGAGCTCCCATCACAGTTACACTTTAAAGTTGTGCTAAATGGACATAAACACACTTGGTTACATTTTAAAGAGAAAGCACTCTCTGAAAAAAAAAAAAATCACCTTCCCTCTTAACTCTTCTGACCAAAGGGAAGTCTCTAAGAATGAGGATTTCAGGTGTCCTTCTGGGAGCTGGAACATCCAAGCCCCCAAAGGACCAGGGTTGCAATTGTCAGTTGGTCTCTGTCCTTTAAGTACTATTGTCAGTGATGATTCTGAGGACATACGTAAGTCATAGCTCCTCCATATGCCTAAGTTTGACCACATGCATCATACCTACCACTGTAGGCATGTGTCTGTCTGTATAGATATCCCTGTTCAAAGTATAGAGGCAGGCCTCTCTCGAATGCTTTTCTACTGTCATTTAAACACTGCTTTTGTAGTAGCCTCTTGGTAAGGTAACTTCTTTCAGAAGACAAAAAGCCATGTGCTTTCCTTTCTTTGTGACAGTTAAGACCACAGAAATAGACCTGGATGGCCATTGTGGCTCAGAGAACTACTTTGTTGGTATTATGAGCCTGTCTCTAAAAAACTTTGACAGTGCAAGGCTCTGAAGAAAGCCATTCCTCAAGGTGGCCTTAGCTGTCCTGAAGCAGAGAATTTCACCTTAGGACTTGCATAGGTTAGCGTTAAAGAGATGGATCAGAGGTCGATAGTACTGGATGCTCTTGTAGAGGACCTGGGTTTTGGTTCCTAGAATCTACATGGCTCACAACTCTCTGTAACTCCAGTTCTGGGATCTGATGCCTTCTTCTCATCTTCTTAGGTATCTGGCTTGTGCCTGGTATATGTGCATCCATCCATCCATGCATCCATCCATCCATGCATGCATACATACATACATACATACATACATACAAACATACATACTTGCAGGCAAACATTTATACACATAAAAAAATATAAAAATTACTTCTTTCTTCTGGGATTTAATTTGATAAACTAGCCATTCCCCTACATTTGAGTTTCTGTCGGCTTCCTGCTATCTCTAGGATGAAGACCAGGCACATTAATGTGCACACAGGTGCTTCACTATCTTCTGTCTACCCTCGGTTCTTGCCAGTTATTCAAGCCAGTAGGCTCTGCAACAGTGTGAGGCTCTGTGCCCTATTGTATACCCAAATCTCTGCCCACACTCAGTTCTCCACTCCTGTGCCCCAACCCACCTTCTCTCTCAGATCAGTGTCTGTTCATTACTTAAAATCCATCTCAACTCACTCAGAGATGGTCCTTTCATCCCAAAAACCTCTGCTTATTACTTAGGTTGGAGTCTTAGAGATCACAGTAGGTATTGCGGACATAGCATCACCAAAGCTGGCCATGATCACAGCATTTAACATTTACTATTTTATCTCTCTCAACATCTCAAATGAGTTGTATTTACATGTAAGTGAGGATTTTAAAGTGCAGAGAGATTCATAGCTTGTCTATAGCCAGAAAAATGTATTTAGTGCAACTTCGAAACAAGTCACTCTTGAATGGTGTATTGTTCTGGAGTAGCAACTGTGTGTCATTGAATGTCGTGTCCTTCCAACAAGTGGAGTGCCCGCCACTAAAGAATGCTGGAGATATCTGTTGAATGAGTAGGCTGCTTTGTCCAGTCTGGCTATATTTATCTTTATGTTCTGGGGTGGAACTCAGGTCTCAGAGGGTGTTCTGCTCTCAGTGAGACTGACAGGTGGATACTACGTCCTGTTTGTTCACAGTGTGTCCAAGTCTTTATCACGGCTGTCATCACGATCTGCGCAAGCTATGAGCACCAGGAGAGCATATTAAAAGGAGTCATTTACCAACACTATATTCCTCACTCTCCTTCCAGCTGGAGAGAGCTATGGGAAAGGATTGCATTGCCAGGATTACAGTACATACCTCTATGAGCAGTATTCAGTATCTTTGAGATCATGGAAGGCAGGCAGGAAAAAAAAAAAGAAGAAGAAGAAGAAAGAAAGAAAGAAAGAAAGAAAGAAAGGAAGGAAGGAAGGAAGGAAGGAAGGAAGGAAGGAAGGAAGGAAGGAAAGAAGGAAAGAAGGAAGGAAGGAAGGGAGAGAGAGAGAGAGAGAGAGAGAGAAAGAAAGAAAGAAAGAAAGAAAGAAAGAAAGAAAGAAAGAAAGAAAGAAAGAAAGACAGTACTCTTTAGTAGCTGCTATGTCATTGACACTGGAGTGGAGCTTAATCCCTTCCTCAATCAGTGCTGTCTTCCTCCTTCAAAACAAACAAACAAACAAACAAACAAAACAAACAAACACAAAATCTTTTAAAAGCTTGCCTTGAAAATGATCTCCATAAACCCACATTTAAAAAAAAGGAGCTGGTATTGTGTGTTTATAATCCCAGTATGGGGGTGGGGGGCAGGCAGAGCCCGGTGCTCACTGGCCTCCACAGCAAAGAATGCACAGGTGTGTACAAACAGAGACAGAGAGAGACAGAGACAGAGAGACAGGAAGAAGAAACTGAACGTTTCAAGTGTTTACTCATTTGCTGCTTCGTCACATTTAATTAAAGAATATATCAAGGCATGTCACCTTTATGGAAGGTTCCTTCACTGAGTATGGTATAAGAAAAAGAATAGCTTTATTGTGAGTGGATTAAAGTTACAGGGCATAGGTGGCTTTTAGGGGTGATTTTGCCTTTCAAAAGCTTTGGATTCTCAACACATTCTGCCTGGAGATTCCCAGTGAATTCGGAAACGTTGGCACTTAACTGTCTCTTATGTATCAGCCCTGCTTTTGAAATAAACCATCCCAACAGGAAATCATGGTGTGTATCTTTATGTCACCAACACCTTGCTCCTCCCAAACATTCAAAACTTCTAAGCAATTATGGCAGAAGATGTCATGAGGTTATTTGTGAAATCACATCAAAAGTCCCTGAGTAAAAATACACGCATATGAAGGGCTGGCCAAGGAGACCATCTCACCAGACTAAGAGTCAGCCTGTGCTCCCCTCCCTGTCTTCTCTCCCCTCCTGGGCTCGAAAGCTGCCTCTTCTTGTGTGAAATGCCAGTGCTCTGTATGGTGTTCTGTTTATAGTGGTTTGAACCTTTTTCTGCCCATATCTGTCATTGCTGAAGTAACTCACCTCTCTCATATCGACTCTTACCCAGGAGCCGCACAGCAGACTCTTTGATGTAGGTCTTTTCTGCATGGCAGCCAAGACCAAGTGTGGTTTTCATTGCATGCTGCAACCTCACCCTTTGGGTTGTTGCCTCCAGGTTAACTAGATCCTCTCCCTGCACTGCCCATGCATGCGACATGCTTTTCCTGGTAGCTTTTTTGAATGTAGTAAGCACTGGACGCATGCATGGAATTAAAGCAGCGAGCATTCCTATACACTGAAGAATTGGGATATGTAATTCCTCTAGGATATTCTTGTGGGCCTGCAAATTGTTGATATTCCCCAAAGCCACTCCATGGCTTGAGAGCTCAAGACTAGAGCATTGGGAAAGAGATAACTAAGTCTCATGTTAGCCTGGAGCTCACTATCAGGCTCGTGGCCAGGGATTTAGAATCTAAGGTCCATTGCTAAGTAGCAGCTTACCTGATGGTCGGTTCTGTGCCTTCCCAACTTGGCATGAATGTGCTCAGATTGCCCAGGGATCCCACCACTTCTCGTGGCTTCCTGAACAATGTTTCCTACTTTGGTTTGCTTAGATCTGATAAATATATCAACTTAATAAAAACCACTAGTAAGATAAATTTCTCCCAAGAAATACAACTATTTTCCTTGCACATAGCTTATTGTATCTAGCAATAACACTAATTCAACTTTAAAATACATAAAAGGATAGTACTATAGAGGTTATTCATATTTACTGAAACCTGTTGGCACTACATTCAGCATTATTGATTAATAACTGTGATCCTTTCTTCCCCATTGCAACACGCGTTTTACTATAGGGCTGGTGATGACTTTCTTTAAATGCACTTTTCATTCTTTTTTATTGTTGTTATGAAATGTCTACTTTGTCATTCTGTCTTGTATTCTCTGGATGAGCTTTTGTAAAATCTAATTGCTAGGATCTTGCTGGATCTGTGGATGGTGTTATTTCACACGAGAAGGCATTTTAAGCTGCAGACATACTGGGCTGTGAACTCAGGAAGACAGAAAGTAGAGTGTCATCAGGCTAAGATAATACCACAGTGGGAGGGGAAAGCCCCATAGTAGTAGCTTGCCAGTATAGTTAACACTAAATCTATGAATTTTTGGCAGTTAGAATGAAACAAAGCTGAAGACCTCTTGCCTCTCTGGCCCTCCCTCCTTGAAGGTCAGTTTTCTTATATCTGGGGGCTTGGAAGAGTTAAACCCCTTCTACCCTCCATTCTATTAGACACATCCTGTTCACACCACTGAAGCAGGGACTTTACTTAGAATTTCAAACGTGATCTTTGGGTAACCACTAAAGAGGTCCTTTGAGTCTGTTTTCCTTTCTGAAAGGAGCAGAGATGGAATTAGGGGACGGCCCTGCTCAGTCAGGTGATGCTGACCCAGGAGTCAAAGCACTCATCTTTAGGAGGAGAGCTTCTATCTAGGCCTCCTGGAAAGGAACCCGCTGGGTCTCCTTGAGAGGCTCTTCAGCAAAGAAATAGTTCCCTTTGTTCCTAGAAACACACAGCGGTTCCTGCTATAGTGACAGAAAGCCTGCAGAGAGACAGAGAGTGGGGGTGAGAGGACCCAATCACAGGGCAAAGGCACCAGTCCTGAGAAATCAGACCTGGGGCATCCTCAGAGCAGGACCATGCTGCTGTGGTTTTATAGGGATGCAGAAAACAACATGGGGAAGAATGGCAGAGCCAGCAACAGCACTGCAAGGAGGAGCAGCAGGAAGAAGCTTGCTGCTTTTAGCTCACAATACCCCTCTCCAAATTTAGATTCAAAAGCCCAGTGCACACCATCCATCTAGATTGTGGTAAGAGTTATCTCTATGGCCTGAAGAGATAAAATGAATTTTGATAAATAAAGGACTTACAGTGTGAACCAGCAGCAAAAGGGAAAGAAAAAGAAATATGAAGGAAAAGAATTCTTCCCAGAGCAAAGGCACTGATTCCATGAAGTAGATAAAAGAACATATACTTGGAAATATGCTTATATGAGTATAGGGTTTAGTAAGAAATTCTCTTAGATTAAGAGGACCTTTGGTTCTGAAGGTAATTTGTCCCACTGACTGTCCTTTTGTTGGTCTCTACTGCCCAGGTTGCCTTCTGACATTCTGAAGAAATTACTCCCCTTTCCTTGCAGTCAGCAGATTCATGACCGCTAATCAGCAACATCTCAGACTGTCCTTTTTGGCTGTGATGCTGTAGGCTCTGTGCAAAATTCCTAAATAGGAATACCTAACAAAACATCCACGCCTCTGCTGTCAGCCAAAGACAGAGCTAACACACAGCTTTTTTATTTCCTTGTGCAATAAAGGTATAATTGTTTTCTATGCTAGATGTCAATAAGACTGGTGCCAGGTCTCTCCCAATGTCCTAAGGGGGGAAAAAATCTCCAGTAACAAAGAACCATAGGATACCACAAACAAAGCTATCACCAGCCATTAGTGTCAAACAAAATTCATCCCAGGCTGGGTGTATGTGTTGCTGGTTATTGCTTTTTAGTCTTCAAGGAAAAGCAACAGATAAAAGAAAATGCTGTTACCTGTTCCTGATGCTAGGACTCCTCAGCACTAAAAGGTTTTGTTGATGTCAACCATGAGTGAACTGCTCTAGGTAGTCATGGTTGAGAGGCATCAGAATTGGAACTATGCTGTCAGTCAGTCAGTCAGTCAGTCAGTCAGTCAGTCAGTCAGTCAGTCAGTCAGCTAGTCAGCCTGTCAGCCTGTCAGCCTGTCAGCCAGCCAGTCTGTCAGCCAGCCAGCCAGCCAGCCAGCCAGTCAGTCAGTCAGTCAGTCAGTCAGTCAGTCAGTCAGTGCATCAGTTCATTAGATGAGCTTTTAACGCTAAGTCCTTGAAGGTAAGATTAGAGTGAGGTGACAGTGCCAAATGCATGGTATCAAGGACAAAGAAGAGGACGTATGTAGCAAACCTGTGAATGACCTCCACATGTCAAAGTCTAACATGTGGAGAAGGCTCACTAAGAATTGTTTTGATCTCTGCCTATAATAACAGCTGGAAGTCATAGTTATTTGAAAACTTATTATGTGACAAAATGCCAGCACACCTGGTCAGACTCACCCTCCCAGGCTGCTTTTGGTGTGTAGGGGGCTCATGCTTTCTCCTTCCAGGGCACTCTCCATTTTCTATACAAGTATGATGCCCAGCTATTTTGAAACTCTTTTCTATTTCAGACTGTTTTTTTTTTTTTTTTAATGAATGGTGATCCTGGATCATTACTTACCAGTGTGTAGATGTAGCTGCCTATTGGTTATCACTGTTTAGATATGACTGCCTATGAACCTCTTAGGACATGTGTGAGATTTAGTGTCCTGAGAGAAGCCATGAGAAGAGAAAGCACAGCGAATTGATGAATCCTCTTACTCCAATCAAGGACCTCCTGTCCAAGGAGAATGTTCTCAGGTGCTAGCAGCCTCCTCTAACCCACCCACCATATGCCAGGCTCTGTGTCTGAGTCCCCAGCTCTTTGTCTTGATCTGGGATTTTTTTTTCTTCTGCCTTTTGTTTCTACTAGTTGCCTTACCTAAGATATTCCATTTGACAGATAGACCAAAGGTGGGGTTGGGGTTGGAGCAGAATATATGTCTGTGCTGAAGGGTTCTGGAAATGTGTGTGCACATGTCTTTTTTGTGCCTCCTACTCATACCCATGTGGCTCTTGAACCATGCCCTTGAGGAGGCTCCCCACTTGTATCTGGAACACACATCTGCATAAAGATGTCTTTAGTCCTAATTAGACAATCTCTTTATATCTCCCCTCTTCTAGACAGATGAGACTGCTGAAGGGGAGATGGCTAGGGCCCATGGAGTTAGAGAAGTGGATGTCTCGAATGCATCCATTGTCACTTCACAGATAATTTAGTAAAAACTGCAGCAGGCAGCTCTTGTTTGGCAAAACTCTGTTTTTTTATGTAATGGCTTAACTCTGATTTATTACATAAAAGTTGCTGGCAAATATGGACACTAATTCCACTCTGGTAACAACTGTGATTGAAATAATTGTAGTCTGTAGTCAAGCTAGAGAAAATACGCATTAGTGGGTAGGTTGTCTTGGACATCATTCCAGGATTCCAACAGTGAGAAAATACATTTATGGGAGCCCAGATAGAAAAGAGTACTTAGGAAGGGTTTGGCTGGCTCATTTCTCTGCCCCTCTTCCGCATGCACGTTACGCCAACAGGACAAACAGAGCCAAAGACCTGGGAGGAAGAGCATCCAGCCTCCCGTGAGCCATTCATTAAAGCGACTCATGGCTTTTGCTGTCAAGAAATCTTGATTAATTATTTAGTATTTATGACACAGTATGGCTGCATGACTCTCATTTCCCTATGTTCTTCTTTAATTTTTATTCCAAATTAATATCCTGACATATAGAATCTCACCATGTGGTAGTGAGCTCTCCAATCAAGAGCTTACTGCATGTCCTGTTGAGTATTTGAATCACATTGGTGTATTTTACAACGACACAGTAATGTAGACATATGCAGAGAAATGGAGCATGAACATCACTAATGCTTTCAATTTTGTTCTTTTGCATCATTGCTTCTGGGGGCATGTCCCATTGGCAGTTGCCACTGTCATCCCCACTGTGACTTACAAGTATTGTTGATTGAATAGATAGTCCGCCAACTTTCTCCTTACAAAAGCCTTTAAATTTTATGTCTTTATCCCCAGTTTACAGACAAGAAGGTCAAGGCTTGGAGAGGTCATGCTAATTCTATAACATAATACAGGTCATAGGTGATAGAGCTAGGATTTCAGGATTGTGAGTCATCTTTCCAACTTCACACCAATTGTCTATTGCTGGTGAGGCTGACTTATAATTCCAGTGTTTTGCTTTTAAATGATTCGGGTACATTTATGCATAAATGAAGGTAAATATAAGCATAGATAAGATGCTCTTATAGTTTGCTTTTATGTTACCACCCCCCCCCAAAATAAAAAACTTTGGGAGGAAAGGGCTTGTTTCACCTTATAGATTATAGTTCATCATGAAGGGAATCCAGGACAGGGGCTCAAACAGGAACCTGGAGGCAAGAACCGAAGTAGAGGCCATGGGGGAATGCAGCTTCCTGGCTTGCTCCCCTTGGCTTGCTTATCAACCTTTCTTATACAGTTCAGGTCCACCTGCCCAGGGTTGACACTGCCTGTAATGGGCTGGACTCTCCTACATAAATTAATAATTTAGAAAATGCCTCCATGACATACCCTTTGGACAGTCTGATGGAGGCAGTTCCTCGATTAAGATTCTCCTCCCAGATACATCTATGTTTGTATTAAGTTGACAGAAACTACCCAGCATAGATACTGAATTCTTTTTTTAGAGTGAATTTAAAAGGTTCTATAAGAGAGTAGCAAGGCTTTTAACCACCTGAGTTTTGTGATAGCAAGCTATCTGTGTGTTTCATTGAGAAATTCAATGTGTAAGGAACTGACATGTTTTGTCTCTTTATCAGCAGTCTGTGTCATTTTCTTTGTCTCCTAGAAGAATGCTTTATTCTTAGGACTAATTACTAAGGTAGACACCCTGTGCCATACAAATGCTCTGAGATCCACTGCAGTCATTGTTGTTCAAAGCTCAAGATTACAGAGCACACAAGGACCCAACAGAGCAGCGAGGGTTCACATATCTCCCCTCTATCCATCCCTGTTCATCTCAGCACAGTCCCGATGATCTATGTGTTTATTGCTATTGAATCCCATTTTATAATTGAGCACAGGCACAATTAAAAGCTGTTGTCAGGAAGATGAATAAATTATCGACACAAACCATAGCGAAGGACTTCCCGACAAAGCCATTTAACAAAGTGAGCTTAGATCCATACTGTAGAGTGACAATGAGTGTTTTCTATTTACATTAAAACAAGTGCATTGTCCTTTAAGAAAAATGCAAAGCAAGTGCAATGCCTAAGAAAATGCTTCAAGTTTAAACGAAGAGTTTATTTGATATAATTATCATTGGATTTCATCAAGTATTGATTACAGCCCATCTGTCAAAGAGAATGGTGTAGAAGACACCTTCCTTAAAGATGTTCGTGGATGAAGTCCTAATATCAGTAGACAGAAGAGACTTGATTCTGTGTGCTAAGAAAGAAATATAAACTATACTACTTACCAAATGTATGTCCCACCCTGATATTAGAAAGGTAAACATTTTTAATTTAGATATAATACTTTTACTTTATGTGTCTGGGTATGTTGCCTGAGTGTATGTCTGTGCCCCACATGTGTGCATGTGGTGTTGTCAAAGCCCAGAGAAAGGCTTGATCCTCTGTGACTGGAGTTACAGGCAGTTGTTAGCTGCCATGTGGGTTCTGAGAACCGAACCCCTGTCGCCTGAGACAGCAACAAGTGCTGTTAACTGCTAAGTCACCTCTCTAGCACTGAAAGATAAACTCTTAAGTGTATAGCTCTGAGCAGGTGCTTAAAGGGGGGTACTAAGAAAAGTAAAATGATACAAAGACAGATAGACTGTGGGTTGTTCCAGGACCTGGGATGCTGTCCAGTTTAGAAGGTAATGGTCCGCTTAGAGATGTATGCTGTCTCAATGATTAATTAGCATCCAGTCACTCAAACTAGTTCCATTATTCTTACAAGTTCACAAGATATTTTTTTAATATCTGAAGTTATGTGAATAATACCACTGATTATAGGTTGGGATGCATTGCAAAGACTTCTTTCTCTTTTAAAATTAATATAGACTGGATAGTCAGGTACATTTTATCCTCATTAGTAAACAGGTAGAGTGAAGCACTCATCTTGACCGAAATATCCAGACACCGCCAAGATAAAACTTCACATTAGTGAGATTTATACCCTCCAGTGGCTGTAGATGAGTTCTATAATCTGTGTCTAAATGTTTTCATCTTTTTTTTTTACTTTGATTAGCAAAAATGGCATACAAAGTTTATTAACCCTCCAGTCCATAGTTAGGAAGGAGTATTGAAGAATTCAAATACTGTCAAGTTTTATGATATGTTGGACATAGTTTAGACAGGCCAGTTTCCTGTAGATTCTCTCAAACAACCCCTCAAACACATGACTTCTTACACTATGGCAGTCTGACCTCAGCAGTCCATCAGAACACCCACCCCTTGTTTTCACATGAGTCTCTTGAAATGCTCTGCTGATACTGGATACTGTGTCTTACACACCTCCCCTTCTAAGGACATGACAGCCGTTCTGGAAAGGTAGCGTGATTTTACAATAAAGTTGCTTGATCCTCATCCCAACTTAACCCCTTAGTTATGTGAACTTGGGTAGATATTAGACTCTCTGATTTTCTGCTTTCAAATCAAAGAATTTTAGCAAAATACACATTTTATCTAATCCTTTTATAAGGATCAAATTCATGAATATTACGTAAATGCTATACAGTTGAAGAAGAATTGAGTGTGGACTGAATGAGGCACTTTCTGATCTAGAGCTGTATAAAGTCACCTGTGAAAGCCTGGAGAGATAACACCGTGGTTTAGAGCACTGGTTGGTTTCCCAGAGGATCTGGGCTCAATTTCTAGCACCCACAAAGGCAGTTAATAACTATCTGTGATTCTAGTTTCAGGAGAGCTGAGCCCATCTTCAGGCCTTTACAGGCAAAGGGTGCACATGGTACACAGATATGCATGTAGGCAAAACACCAGTATGCAAAATATATATGAATAAAAAAATTTAAAGCATATGTATGTTCCAACATCCATTTAAAAAAAAAAAAGAAAGAAACTCAGAGATGAAAGAAGATCTGTAAAGATGATGAGTCAAGCTTTTAGGACTTCAGAAAGCTGTCTGAAGTCTGAACACAGAGACAAGAGCATTTGAAGAGGTCACAGCACTAGCGAAGATTTAGAGTTAGCAATATTCAGGTCTCATTCCTGAAGGAACAAAGGCACCAGCCTAAAGCAACAAAGACTTTCACTTATAGCAAGTAGCAAAAAATAATTACATTGAAAACTCTTGAATGAGGCAGATTTTGGAGTTTCTTCTTAGCTGGGCACGGAGTTGATACTTGAAACAGAAGGGTCCCTTAATGCTCCATGAATGACATCTTTTAATTAGATTAAAATAGCAACATTACAGAGGTAAGCTGGAGGAGTAGAGTCTGCCATCATTAAATTTTTTGAATGGACTCATATCCGCAGTGCTTTGAATCGGACCTCTATAATCCTGGTGGGGATTGAGAAGGCCCCATTCAATTTTCAAAAGGACTAGCCTTCAAGAATGGGGAGAATTTGAATGATAGAAATTATTGTACAAAGGGAAACTTTGTTTCTTGACCAGTCCCTTCCCTATTATTATCTGGAATGCTTGTTGTTGTGTTCCAAAGCTGCTTAGCATTTCCTTATTGCCTGTAAACTACTGTCCCCTGCACCCCCCTCCCCCATCCAGTTCCATCATTTCCCATGTAATCTAGAACTGAGAATGTACTCAGCGGGTACTCTCTGATTGTTAATTGAATGCCTACTGCCAAAGCCTGTAAGGTGGTGTTGTAATTATGTCCCTGTATGTTTTTAATTCTTTCCCTCTTGTCCATATCTGAAACTGAAAATATCTGTTCAAAGCCTTGATCTTAGCAGTTAGTTAAGTGGTATGCAGCTGGTTATCTGAGGGTAGGGCTCAAACACTTAATCATCTCTGTTCAGGTTTGAATGGGAATCTTCTTGAGCAATGGCACCCATAGCTAGAGCATAGTTGCTAGAAAACTCCTCAGAAGTAGTAGTTCTCGTAGTGGGGTCTCTGGACAAGAACATCAGTGGAATTTGGAAGATTGGGAGAAAAGCAAAACCCTATATCCCTAATCCAGACTAGTAAATCAGAAACTCCGGAGCTGAGGCCTAGCAATTTTTGGCAAAGTTCTCCAGATATAAGCCAAAGTTTGAGAACCGCAGTCTGAGAGAAATATCTTCATGGAGTTGGACAGTCAACAGCAGGAGGTAGAAAAACAAGAGTTCATGGATGTGAGGGTAAGTATGGATGCTTAGGAAAAGAGTCCGTATGTCTCTCTGGGAGATGATACAGGATTAGAAAAGATGGGCGTTGTGGGGAGGGCAGGAAAGCCTTGCTTTGAGTTTTGAAAAGTTCCAAAGCCAAGTCCAGAAAGTTCTATCTATCAAATCCTCATGCTCAAGGGCAGTTACAGGAAATATCATTGTTTAGTAGATGGAAGTGTCTCCTCCAGAGACAACTCTATGTTAAACATGTCCTTTCAAGAAGTTCATATCCCAGCCAATGTCCTATATTGCACATGTCCTGTCAGAAGGAACAGATCGTGGGGAATCCTTGGAAAATCCTCAAGCTTAGATTATTGTTCAACATACTAAATGTTCCCAAGGCTTCAATATCATAGACAATCTGTATAGACATTAGAAACTTAGGAATGAAAAGTCTATCAGCTACCAAGTCTTACATCCTCAACTTACCCAGTCACTGGTCAGGCAGAAATGAGTTAGGTTTGGCCTGATTGCTCCTATGAGAGTTATAACTGGTGTCTTTCGGTCCTTAACCCTCTTCCCTACCCCCAGTTTGCATTGTATGTTCACCTAAAACCTTCGCTGATGTGGGCCTGCCTCATCAGAATGGCAACCTAAATTTAAGAATGTGACTCAGAGTCATTTTCTTTTGTAGTTTTAAATAGAAGTTCCATTTCCCCACTGCCATCTGCGGATGTAGACAAGGAAACTCTGATGCTTCACACAAGTCAAAAGAGGCGCTTCCATTTCAGTTTGCTCCTGCAATGAGTATTAATCACGAAGAGAAAGTCTCATGGGGAGAAAAATAAATCCTGATAAGCCAACCTTTTGGTTGGTGAGTTATGGATTCTCTTTTTTTAAAAGATCAATGAATGCCATGGTTTGTTTCCATTTGGGGAATGAAATAATGGGGCTTTGGCACTCCACCCTGTGGTCTCTGATTGTGTGAGAGCATGAACTATAAGCACTCAGAGGATTTATCTCAGAAGGGATCCTGATAAATAGTTCTGTCGGCAGTTGAGAAACCATGCAGGGTGTTGTTCCTGGCACTCCCAAGGCAGGGAGACGTTGATGAAATGGATGTAAAATATATTCTCAGAGTGCTCTGGTCCCACCTGGTGCTGAGGCTCAGTTCAGCTTTTGTCTAAGAATTTTCCTCTTCTTGCCTCTCATCCCAAGCATATCCATAGCTCAGGGTGTGTTCCGGTTACTTTGTGCCTTAGCCAGAGGAGCAGCCATTCAAAACTGCCACATGACTTCTATTTTACTGTTTGAGTTCAAAGTGTAGAGCTCAGTGAATGGTTAAGGGGGTGATAATTACATCAGTTCTAAGATTGTAAATGACCAATGGCAAGGTCTATTATATTTTCTCTGTTATTTTCTGTGAAGGGAGATGGGGAGTGTTCAGGTATGGGTTTCAACATGGCACCTTTTAGATTAAAGCCTTTTAATTGTTGCACTTTAAACACTGGACACTATGAGAAGGACCAGAACAAAAGATGTGACCAGGAAATCAAGGATTGATGAAGAAGAGTTGTTTACACTTTTTTGAATATCTTATCCCACTTAAGTTGAACAAAAACAACACAGTGACACTAAGCTATCATCTCTCTACCATAATCCAGAAAAAAAAATCTTCCAAGGAAATCTCCAAACAAACCACAAACCCATGGAATTAATAGGGCCTGGAGCAGTCATGAGAGCCCTCCGATGTCACCAATGTCTCTATCAGTGACTATTGCGAAGGCAATATTGAGCCTATTGCTTGGCCTTAGACAAGCAATCACTGATTTTCCTTGATGAATTTGGACCCAAGGCTTTCCTTTGTTCCCTATGTAGAACGAAATAGTGAATATATACTTTTAGTGCAGATGCCAACTTCCTGCTAGCACAATCCAGCACATGAGTGCAATGCTTACCTGCAAATCTCTCACATACTCACTCACTTATTCCCTTACACATACACACACACACACACTTAATTTTCAGCATACTGCCCACTCAAGGTCTTTGAGATCTGTAATAGTTCTTACCTGTCAACTTTCATGCATATCTGTACTCTTGTTATTTATAAGCCCCACTAGAGCTTAAGAATTTTACACCTGTCCCTTGTTGGCTACAGGCCCTTGTTTCCACTTAAATGCATGCTTGTGGTGGTGATGGTGTGTGTATGTGTGTGTGTGTGGGGGGGGGGTGCAAGCTAAGTACAAGGGTAGGCTGCTTTGTGTAAGCTTTTGTTCCTGCCTCTTTTCAGCACTAGACTAACCAGATTCCATTCTGTCTCTCCCTTCACTTTCCTGCCTTAGTGAGAACTCGGCAGTTGTCATTTCCTTTGTAAAAAGAACCGTGTTCTGTTGCTTTTGTTCAGTGTGCTTACTTTGTAAATGCAAGAATAGGTTATTCTTCCTTTGTGTGTGGAGGGTTAACACATATCGGGGGTTTGGGACACGACAAAGGGCATGTTTGATTTGTAATCCCCGTGAAGAATGGAGAAAGCCAGTGCATGTCACGTGACTGGAGGTTCCTATAGACTGCCCTACTGTGCCTCTGAGTAGGCCCTGCATTCCCAGGCTGCACTGACTCCTGCCTGTTGAACAGCCAAGCATTATCCTTTGTAAGGTACAACTATACTAACTGGTATCCAAATGCAGTGACTTCTAAAGTGGCCTTGCTGCTCAGCAATCTTTCCTGATGCACCTCTCCAGCTCCCACTCTCCTAGGGGGAGAGGTCCACGTTGCTTCCCATCTGAACAAGGATTTGGAGATCTCTCCATACTCCCTCCCTTTCGCTTACCTCGCTGTCTTCTATTCCTGGGCTGGGTGCTTCCATTTGCTTACAGACAGCAGTATACTGGAATTTCTTTTATAGCTTCGAGGTGTCTGTAAGGCTTTGCTGCTTCCCACCTAATCCAAACTTTGCGACTCCTCACATACTGATTCTCTGATCAGTTTGCAGTGGGAAATCTCATGGAAGCCACATACCAGTTTGTATAGTAGTACTCTTTGGAACTGCCTACTCTTGAACAAAGTAGAGTGCTAGGGGTGTGCATTTGGCTGCTTGGCACACACATGAAGCCCATTAACCTGCATGCCAACAACAACAACAAATAAAATTAACCCTTAGAGTACTGCTTTCATACATTAATTTGAGGTTTTGAATCATATTGTTGAACATTGCTTTTATCCCCAGTGCAGAGTACCACACAGGAAGTCCAGTCTTAGTTCAGCCAGGACAGTAACCAGGATCCTCTCCTACAAGGCTTTCTTGAGCTGTTCCTGGGTCTTTTATGAATATACTAACAGCTTTTAGAAGATCCAGATGTGGGTGCTGGAAAATGGGCTCCACTTCTAATGGGCTGGAGGACATAGGGTTTGTTATTTTAGCCTTGTTATGAGTCCTTTTTAATTGAAGACATCAGTTCTTTAAGGGTTAATATGAAATCAAGACATTTGGTAATCCTTCCTGCTTGTCCTTCCTCCAAGGTGTCTGTCTGCATGATCCTCTTTAGAATCTTAGATCAACTCCTGAATGATGATGAAAAACAGTACATAAAATTATCACCAACCCCCAACGCAAAGAAAAGAACAAAACACTGAATGGTTGAATGGAGAGCCCTTTGGCAATGCTTGCTTGATGGTCATGGTCACAAGGGGTAGAAAGACCAAATGTTGTATTCAGCGAACATTCATTTTGTCCTCTACCCCACACACCGTTTCCTGGCATTGTGGAAGCTGTGGCGATATTTTCTTGGCCTTTTATTTACCTCTTGCTTTTTCTTCTTCCTGTCTAATAGCCCAATAGAATCCTGCCAGAATTTCTACAAAGATTTCACATTACAGATCGACATGGCTTTCAACGTGTTCTTCCTCCTCTACTTTGGCTTGCGGGTAAGTTTGGCAGCATCTTCCAGTAGTACCACAGTGGGGCATGAGAATCCTAAACGTATGGATAACCCTCCACCCACGACTGCTTTCCTAGGCAAGGTGAAGCCTGAGGTCTCTGTGGTGGACAAGAGACCTGTGTTCTGGTTTAGGGTCTGTGGACAAGATCTACTTAGCTGAGAGCTTTCTGAAACATGGGTTTATTTTGGTTCAAGGAAGGGTTTGAAGCAATGGTACGCTGACTCATTGCTATTCAAACATGACTGTATTTTTTTCTATTACAAAGTACATTGAAAAACACTTAAGCTCACAAATGTATATTTAGGAATGTCGAGACTGCAATTATCAGGGTTAACCAGGAGTGAAGGCTGGTGGGACGTGGGGGTCAAGGAGGAGTGAAGGCTTGTAGGATTAGGGAGTTTACACTAGATTAGGCTTATGGAGATTTTTTTTGTGTGCAAAATTTGAATTGTGCACATAAATGTGAGTGCACATATATGTGCTTTATTCATAGTTAGATTTGTATCAGAAAGGCCAAGAAGCTGAGATGAATTAAACCTTCTCTAGGCATCTGTTGGAAACCACAGAAAATCGCATCGCCTGATCATTCCCTAAGGCTAATGTGGCATATAGTCAGTCACTTCCTACAAAAGGCTGTGGATTCTCCAAATCAAGCTAGTGATTAATGTACAGAACAGCATGAGATTAGGTGAAGAGCAGAGTGTCGCCCCGCAGACCCCATAGAAACCCAACATTTATCCTTTGACAAAAGGACATATATTAAATGCTGACACCGTGCTTCTCATTTTGTTTTTCTGTCTTATTTTCTCTTTCCCTCCAGTTTATTGCAGCCAACGATAAGCTGTGGTTCTGGCTGGAAGTGAATTCAGTAGTAGATTTCTTCACAGTCCCTCCTGTGTTTGTGTCTGTGTACTTAAACAGAAGTTGGCTTGGTAAGTCGGTCTCTTTTGCCGTTTCACTGGCTCTTCAGCAGGATAGATTAAAGATATATAGGGTCCAGGAAGGATTCTTTTGCTGGTCTGTGGCTATGCATAGGCAGTTTTGCGTGTGGCCATGGATGATGTTCTTGGGGTGTCAGAACTGGATGGCGACAGCCCAGGAGAATCTGTGGAGGCAGAGCTTTAGACGGTATAGTTTCATCATTGTTTAAGTCCCGTGGTCATCACTGTCACAGCTGGGACTTCTACAGTTCACTCTTATGTCACTTGTCATTCAGGAATTGAGAGTCAGGACTGGTTAAAGAAGCCCATGGGAATGAGACCAACCGTCAGAGTGGCAGGATCTCGTGCCCCAGAAGTCCCACCTGTCACACTTGGGCTTTATTTATAGTTGCAATTTCTGGGATAAGCCGTACAAGATGAAACATCTCAAGTGGAATCACGGGTTACTCCACTCCCTTGCTGGGAGAATGTTCCTTAGTGCTTGGCTTATCAGGTCACTTCCTGAATTAAGACCAGCACAGTAAAACAATTAGTCATGAAAAGCAACCAGCTCTGAGAAAGATTAAATTGACAGCTCCCAGCTCCTCCTTGATGCTGTGTCTAAGTTATAATTAACATGAAAACAGTTTTGCTTCCATTAGTTAACTGAGGATTGGAGTACTTACCCAGAATTCCCTGTCTTTACTTGTAGGTTTGTTTTTTTTTATTTTGGTTTGGTTTGGCTTTTTAAAAAATTAATTAATTAAATTTTCTTTTTTTTTTTTTTTTTTTTTTTTTTTTTTTTTTTTTTTTTTTTTTGGTGCTCATACGGGACAACTTATATTTTTCAAAAAAAAAAAAAAAAAAAAAGCCCTGGGATTCACACACACAAAAAAAATACATGTTCTAACCATTAAAAACTTTCAACTACCAAAAAAGAAAACAGCACCAGGCCATTTCTCCTCCTTTTGTCCTCCATGAGTCCCCAACCCCCACCCTAAGATGCCGACTATTAACACACCTTTCTGCAAACTCATCTCATCCCATGCATAAGTAAATGGATGTGCACTTATGGCCAAACATTAGAGGGGTACTGATGTTCCTATGAGAAATTGTTTCAAATAACCATATTCCACTGCAATTTAGCTCTTGTAGTAACACGTGGTGGCCATCCCTTCAGCACCATAATAAGGTAAATTTTATAGCCATTTGGGAAATTTCCGTTATCTGCTTGTTGTGTAGTAGACCTAGCTCTAGGTTCTAATGGATCGCCTGGATGTTTTGTTTGCTAGCCTGAACGATATTTTCATAAACACTATCATCCATGTATTTGTGAAATTCCATTCCTATAGATATTTCCATATTACCAGAAGAGGCATTGCCAAGTAAAAGAGCATGAATAATTTATTTTGTAGACATTGTTAGATAATGTTCTAAAAATGTTGTGGGAAGATGTACTTGCATCCTGCAAAGCCCTGGGTTTGAAAACAACTGTCACATATTTAGAACATAAGCATCTCTAATATATAACATATAGTGATCACCTACACACTCTTGGATGCCTTGTGTAATTGTACCCTCGTGTGTGCATATCCTCAGTTAGATGCCACCTAGCCCCAGATTTCTCATTCAAACCATACTTACTTATTGCTGAGGGGAAAGTTTTGCTTCTTGGCTCTGAGATGTGCTTGCTGAGAATGGTCAGTATGTCCAGATCATGAGAGCCACATGCAAATCTCCGTCCTGAGTAGGTCCATGGGCTGGCGCATCCCAGCCTTCTCAGCTGAGCTGACGATTGGCTTTGTGACCTTTGTGACTGGGTCTTGTTCTCCACTCAGTCTGTGAAGGACATTGACAGACTGCCGCCTTATAATTCTGAGAAGGGCAGGAACCGAGGGACTTTAGAAATCAATAAATGATGCAGCCTCATGGGAAGCATCAGTGTTGAAACTGAAAACAGAGCAATGGCATGCTGGATTATAAAATTAATAACATTAACAATAACAACAATAATAGTAACAACAACAACCCAACCAAAACAATCAAAAGAACCTGTCCACTCTTGCAGGAGAAAACATTTAATACGATGCTTTTGCTTCTTAGTAACTGCCCTTGGGTGGAGTCCCAAACCTTCCTGCCTATTACGGAAGAGTCATTTTAGTCAAAAACTAGGAGGTCCCTCTGTCTGATTTAATACATAGGTTATCACCCTGGGAAACAAGCATTGTACTCATGAGCCACCACAGAAACTAATGAACGTTCTCAGGAAACAGTCCTACAAAGATGAAAAGGACCATTAGGTGTGAACAGCCTTTCCCTTATCCTGGAAAGTGGAGGTATACTGCCTTCACACTGACTGGGATTTGGGATAAGATAGATACAAGAAATAAGACTACTGAAGTACTGCACAAAGTTTTGAGGGTGGGGGCATGGTACTGCTGGCATCATGGTGATTGAAAACCAGAGTGGTTACCAGGGGCCTGATCTGTATCTCTTACAATGCACCACCCAGACCATGTTGCCATTCTTATTCTTAGCACAGGATTGCATATTATATAATAAAGCATATATATCACTTATATATGTCCGTTTAAGACACTCAGTAATACAGCCAACATAACAATGGTGAGTATTCAAATGCTGCAGCAATGGTCCTACCATTCAATCTGTTACCTAAATCCTCTCAATCTTCAGATCAAACCTATGAGGTAGGAATTGTTAATTACTTCATGTTTCCAGACCAGGCACCTGAAGCTCAGAGAGGTTGACTCTCTTGTCCAAGTTCACACAGCCTGTTTGGACAATTTTCCCCAGTCTGACATGATGTCACTGCACTCTTTTGCTGACCTTGAGCTTCTGACCTTAACCTTGCAAGATTGGGAGCTTTGAGGACCGATTTGGGAAAGGCAGCACCCACTCTGCTGCTTGATGTTGGCATTCCTCCATCCCCACTTACTCATCCCACAACGCTTTGCCTCGGGCCGGAAGGGAGGGGGAGAGCTCTTATTTAAGAGCGCACACTCCTATATCTCTTCTCTCGCACTCCTCCTTTGCCACCTCCAGTTTCTAGAAATGCCACGAGGACCAGAGAAGCATACAGAAGTGGCATGGTGTCTCCCAAGTTTCGGGGCACTTCGTCAGCTTGTAGATCTTGCAGAGGACCAAGGGCTTCCATGTGATCACACTCAGCAGAGAGAAGTAGATCAGAATCCAGCTCTCTGTTCTGTCCCAGTTCAATTAGCTCTTCCTCAGCCACTGGCCCACGGGTCTCTTGATGCAAGATCACACTTACTTGCCTCCAGTCCTGCTTTCTTAGTATTATCCCCTGTAAAAGGATGGTAGCAAGGGCGGCTCCCTCATAGGGTTACAACTGGGCTCTAGTGTGGAAGCTACATACTAAGAACATAGTGAAAACTTTGCTAGCAGGGCAATAGCTATCCCAGCCTCTTTCTCTAACTTTTCCTCCATACTTTAAAGTACCAAAGAATCATATAGAGCAGGATGGGACCCCACAAAAGGCAGCAGGATGGGACGGCATCTATGTCTGCAGACGGCAAAGCTCTGCTTGTTTTAATTCCCATTCTCACACATGGGCTCATCCCTTCACAAAAATCCTCACCCCAACCACTAAAATAAGTGCACCCTGAAATGAGAGGAGGATTTTATTTTGAGCTACGAACAACACGTTTATCTGTCTGTTCTTTTAGAAACTCTACCCCCATGCGCGGTCAGCCATGCCACCTTTGTGCATGTAGATGTTTGTGTAGAAAGTCATCTCCTGTGGTTAGAGGAATGGAATAGGAGAAGCTTACTCACTGACCAGTTGCCTGATGTGCCTTTTATTATCTTAGTGATAGAGTTGAAACCCTGGGCCTTGTCTATGCTGGACAAGTGCTTCCCTCCCGAGTCACAGTTACAGCCCTGCCTAACCAATTTTTATTGAGCAGGTATTATGTGCTTAGCACTGGCTTGTGAGTATCACAGAAACAGCCTCCCTCTTTGTTAGCTGTGCCATGTTTTTAAACAGATTTTACCCATATTCTCTCTCTGACAGAATGAGGAGCGTGACTGGGGCCTCCAATGAATGGAACTTATCCATTCTAGGTCCAACAGTAGACCTTAACACCTTCAACAAATTTCACTAGAAAACAGAACACTCTAGTATGAAATAGAAAAATGAGCTAGTGGCCAGTCATAGAGGAAAACAACAACGAAATTGAGGCTATCTACTTAAAAATATGACTTTGTATCCTTTGTGTGTGTGTGTGTGTGTGTGTGTGTGTGTGTGTGTGTGTGTGTGTGTACATTCTAGAAAACAAGAACAACAGGTTAAAATAGGACACAACATAGTTCCTGTTTGAGACTAAGGTTCAATCTTATTTTGGAAACAAGATAAACAGACATGAAATGGCAGTAGGTAACATTGCCTACTATATAATTAAGTTCAGAATTGCCAAGCACAGCAGAAAGCATGGGGGTGAGGGGTAGTGGTCAGAGGAGTGAGAGTAGCATATGCTTGTGTGTGTATATGTATGTGTGTGTGTGTGTGTGTGTGTGTGTGTGTGTGTGTGTGTGTGTGTGTTATGTATCAGGGATACAGAAAATTCTGTGGAACACTGAGCCCCAGATGAGGTTGGTAGTGGAGGGCAGAGCTTGCCATGGAAAAGGAAGCTCACTCCCTGAGGGGAGAGGACTGCACTTCACAGAATAGTCTGAACCAATGGAAGATAGAAAGTCTTTTTCTTAGGCTCATGTCAGCCTCACCACCATAATAGATGCTTGTAGTTGTTTTCTACTGACATAGAAACCTATCACCACAATGTTGTGCCTCAACACAGCCTCTGTGCCTCATCTCATAATTTTTTAGCCTGGAAGTCCAACTTGGGTCTGGCTAGGGTAAAATAAAAGTATCTTCAAGAGCTGGGAAGATTGCTCCCTTAGTGAAAATGCTTTCCTCATAAGCATGGAGACCTGACTTCAGTCCCTATCACCCACATATAAGTCTGGGTATGGTAGAGTGTGGTTATAATTCCAGCAATGGGGAGGCAAGGTAGATCCCTGGGCCTCAGTGGGCAGCCAGGCTTGCCAGTTTGGCTGGTTTTAAGCCAACGAAAGACTCTATATTAAAAAACATGGCAATAGCAACTGCAGAATGATACCAGAGGTTGTTCTCTGCCGTCCACACATGGTTATACACAAATGCATACATACTCACACATTTACACACACACACACATACACACACACACACACACACTGGGGTGGAGAAGGAGGAAGAGGGAGGAAAAGAGAGCAAGGGAGGGAGGGAGAGAAGGAAAGAAAGAGGGAGAGGGAGGGAGGGAGGGAGGATCTGGCTCTTTTCCTGAGGCTCTGTAACACTCTAGGCAAAGAGCCATGCCTTGCTGCTTCCATGTCTATAACCCTCCTAGTCCTTGACTCATAGCTTCTTTTCCCACCAGATTCAGCAAGGTTGAGTCCAGGTAAAAACTAAAGCAGAGGCCAAGCGTGGAGGAGTGCTGCCTGCCAGCGTATTCCTCCTTGCTTGTTCAGCCTGCTTTCTCATACAACCCAAGGATGGGCCTCCCATATGTGTGTGTGTGTAAAACCTGACATGCTTGCCTATAGGTCAATCTTATGGAGCCATGTTTCCATGTTTTTTCTCCGCTGAGAGTTTCTCTTCCCAAATGATTCTAGATCTTGTTAAGGTAACAAAAGTTAAAAATTTTTAAAAATCATAAAAAATGCAGGTAGGACAGGTGTCATTGTAGATTTGAAATTAGATAAAATTAAGACTCAGTTCTTCATCAGTGTTACCTACATGTCAATAACTTAATAGTCCCTTTAAATGGTGGTTCCTATGTTCTAAATTGTATACATAAAGCATTTCATCATTCTAGAAAGTTCTATCTGCTCACAATGCTAGTGTGTATTCATGATGTGTTAGCACCATGGCTTTCCACCTCTCCATGGAGGACACTTCTACATACAAAGGAGCTTAACAAAAGTTTGAATTGATTTTTAAGAAATTGAATGAAAAAATGAAATAAAAAGGAAAGGAAAGGAAAGGGCATGATTGCTCCTAGCATGGCAGAGGAGAAAGTTTATTATAGCTATGTGGGAGAGCATAGTCAGAGACAGACACGTCTGGGAGAGCCCAGAGTAGACATGACTCTGTTCTGTGTGGGGAGAGGAGAGGAAGGGAGACAGGAAAGGGGGAACTTGATACAGCAGCCAGGAGGCCAAAGGTACAAAAGTGACAGGTAACCAAACCAAAATGCCTGGATTATATAGGGAAGAGTCCAGGGTCTTGGGTGGGATACCCCAGCCATTCCCTGTAACAGGTTAGGACTGAGGGATGCTGGGAGAACCCGGAGGCAAGGGTCTGCTTTGACATGTTGATAAGCATCTCGGCCATTTGCACAGGTTTGAAACTTAGCAGTAAGTCTATCTTTTAAAGAATTAGATAGTTCTCCTGGGATCACCAAGAGGGCTCAGTGGGTGGAGATGCTTGTCAGCAAGCCAGGACTCATTGGTGGAGAGAGCAAAATGACTTACACAAGTTGTCCTCTGGTGTTTGCACATGGTTGGGAAGGCAAGTGTCCAAGCACACAGACACACAGACAGACAGACACACAGACAGACAGACACACACACACACAATTAAAAGTAATATTAAAATATAAAAAACAATAATTTCCCAAAAAACTCAAAAACCTTTCTATCCAGATGTTAGAGGCACAAGTCTTTAGTCCCAGAACTCAGGAGGCAGAGGCAAGCAGATCTCTCAGACATCTGAGCCAGCCTGGTCTACAGAGTGAGTTCCAAGATGGCCAGAGCCATATAAATAAACCCTGTCTTGAAAAACCAACCAACCAAACAAACAAACAAACACAAAAATAAGACAAAACAGCAAGGACAAAAAAACCTTCCATGAATAGATGGTTGAGAAGGCATTAGCTAAAAATGGCTGTTGAGAAGGAATCACCACCCCACAATGCTCAAATTTAGTCAAGTACATTTAAAGCCTTGACATCCTAAGTGTAAATATTACATATTTTATTATATATTATAATATCTTACATATAACATGCATATAGTATGTATACAATATACACATTAATATTTTACATATATGAAACATTGGGTCTGACTCAGAGCCTCTGCTTGTCAGGCTCCCTGCTCTGGGGTAAAATGGCCCTTTAGGTGCAGCAAAGAAAAAAGAAAGCTCTCTGGTTCCCTCTACAGGATGGCTCTGGAATTTCCGTATTGAGAGTAAGTAGTGGGTTAGAGAATACTCTAGCTTCAAGTTCCTGAGAGCCCTTCATTAGTAGAGGTAGGCTAACCTTGAACTCACTTTTCGATCTGCCATCTATGACCATAAGACCCCTCCTTTATCTCCATCAAGAGGTCCCAGCACTGGAAGGGCAGTCCCCAGAGCCCTCAAGATCACCTGCACCACCTACCAAGGTGGCCTAAATTCTAGTTTTAGTTTCTTCAGTTTCTAAGCCCAAGCTTTCTAACCCCCTCCCTTTAGCTTGTAGCTTTATTTAAAAATAAAATGGGGGAGTCGGTCCATGAGGCTCACATCTGCAATCCCAGCAGTAGGAGACCTAGTATAATGGCACATGCCTTTATTCCCAGCACTTGGGAGACAGTGGCAGGCAGACCTCTGTGAGTTTGGGGCCATCCTGGTCTATATAGTGAGTTCCAGGGCAGCCAGAGCTACATAGTGAGACTCTGACTCAAAAAATAAAACAAGACAAAAGCAAACAAACAAAAGTTCAAACAAAACCAAAAGACAAAATAAAACAACCAACAGGAATAATAAACAGGGAAAAGGAACAAGTATGGCTTCTCTTCTTGGTATAAGTACGCCAGTCTTTAGGGAAGAAAGAAAAAGAAAGAGGAAGAAAGAGGAATGTACAATCTAAAAGAAAAGTTGCTTCTATGACCAAAATAAGGCTGGATGTGTTCATATTGTGCATATGCGTATGTATGTTTGTTATTGTGCCTATAATTAATAGGAGTAAGTGGTCTACCAAGCAAGTCTGAGATGCATGTCATTTCAGGTCCATTTGAGGAAACCAAGACTTGTAGATGTTAAGTTACTAATTGCTGAGAATCACAAAGTTAAGTGGCAAAGCCAGCCTCTAAACTCAGGCAACCCACCTCCAAAGTCCAGGTTCCTCCTGTAATTCTATGCTGCTGCTCAAATGCTAATCGCACCCAACTGTTATAGTTACACACAAAAGGAGTACCATCCAACCAAACTGACTGTGAGATGCAGCCTTCCCTTGTTCCAGTGACCTGACAAAGCCAGAGGGACCTTCTAACAGAGTGTTCCACATGGTCCCAGTTGAGAAAAAATGAGGAAGAAAAATAGAAAACTCAGTCACTATTTAAAGCCTAAATTAATTCTAGTTCTATGACTAAGCTGGCTTTTCAGAGATCCTTCTCTTTGCAGTTGGCCTTGTAGAGTAAGAAGGTCCATTTTAAATACATTTCCAGATTCTTAATAAAAAAAAATAGTTAATGTCATTACTGTTGGTCTGATTTGCAATGGCATTAGAGATGTGTGCTCTTTTGATCTAAATATTAGTGTTCGCCAAATTCACATGTAGAAGCTTCACCCTAAACCTGCATCGTTAGAAGGAGTAGCATCTAGATGGTGATTAGGTCATGACAATGGGGCACCCAGAATAGTATTACTGCATATGTTGGTACCTTGACCCAAGGACACTTCACCCTCCAGATTTGTGAGCAATACATCTATGTTGTTATAAATTATCCAGTAAAGGTATTTTGATGTAGATGCTTGAAGGGACCAAAACATAGGGCCACACCCTTTGTTTGAATTTTTTGAGAGGGAAAGAGAGAGAGAGAGAGGGAGAGAGAGAGAGAGAGAGAAAGAGAGAGAGAGAGAGAATTCATTGATACTGTGAACATTAGTAATAGCATTGAGACTAAAGTATGATTAAAGTTGCTAAAGTGTGGCGAGATAAATAAGTCCTTTGCTAAGCTCTGTCTCCATGGTTGGACTTTGAATGAAGGCAGTCCCAGCAAAGCAGACTGGTGAAAGTTTAGATGAATTTCAGGAAGCAGATTGCTGTTCTGGTAGCTGCTGTACTTGCTAAATCTGCTCCTGGAGAAATTACACCTCTTGAAGAGATTTCCAGTTGTGTCCCCTTGATATTGCTTTGTCAGGGATGTGCTTTAAATAAGATGTCCTCCGTAGGGAGCAGGGATTCTAAATCCTCATCGACTTGCATGGCTGTTATATGCCAAATTGGAAATAACTTCCTGAAATGAATGTCTTCAAGGAATGAATTCAGCAGGAGGTTTTCACAGATGCCAGAATCTCTTCAGATGGTTCCGCTTGACCGGGGTGTTATTAGAACAATCTCCTTGGGCAAACTAAATCTCTGGGACTGGACATATTTACCTTTGCAGCATCTAAAAACATAGCAATAATAAAACTCTCAATTCTTCCTTGAGATCTAAGCCTGATAGTCTGGCCTGGGTAGTGAAATGGGAACTGAGAACTGAATGCTAGTTAGAAGCTCAGGGACAGAATAGCTCTTATTCAACTGCTCCCGTGTGTTCCCGTGACTTAACCGCGGGAAGGTGTGCATGTTGCCTTGTGAGACACCAATGCTATATTCAAATGTGCTCGTTATGTTACAGTTCCAGCAATGTGAAGGAAAGCTAGTATCTGAGTGCTGAGTGGGTTACAGGGCTCTAAAGACAAATGGTTTTTTTCCCTAGGGAGTTAGAACTGAAGCTATCACCAACATGCCTGCAGACCTGGAGACTTAGGAAGTGAAAACTGTCAATCTAAACCTCCACACCTTGCTTTCCTAAAGAGAGAATGAAGGATGCTTTTACAATCTGTTTCTTATGCAGGCTCCAATGACCTTAGCAGGATTTTAGAATATCCTGGAGAACATAGGCACCTCCTACTGCTGAGGCTAGACTGCATGTATTTCAACTTGCCTATATACCAATCAGAGCCACCAGAATGGTTTCAGATTCCCTGAAGAAGTCCAGTAGGCAGCCAGCATTGAGGAATCTCTCACTTGATGCTTTTTAAATGAGAGGCACATACCAAACCTTAGGAAAAAATTTTATACACACAAACATGCACACGCACGTGCGCATGCACACACACACACACACACATACACACACACACACACACATACACACACACACACACACACACACACACACACACACACCTTCTAAAATCTCTTGTTAGACCCTCTAGAGACAAGTAAGGAGAATTTTTATAGAGCACAGATGAACATGGATGGATATTCTAGAGGACTGCTTCTGAAACTTCAGTGCCTCTCAGAACCACCCAGAGGTCTGGTTCAACCCCAGGTTTAGGCAGTGTGTGTGTAAGGCACACATACAGTGCGTGTGTAAGGCAGTGTGTGTGTAAGGGCAGAGGTAGAGGGTTTTCCTATAGGGTCCCAGCGACGAAGGTCCAGAAACTGTGCTTTGAGGTCTGTGGGTCCATCTTACTAGGATGTCGAACTTGAATTCTAGAAGTGTCTGCTATGCCAACTATCAAGATTCTCTTACTTCCAGAAACCTTGCTGTTTTAGGCTTCCAGATGTCAGGTTTTACAGAAATTCTGTACTTTGGGGACTGAAGCCAAAGCATTCACATATTGAGATATATCTAGTATATTGTATCCCACGTTATAACTTCAAATGGATCAGTTAAGCCCTTTTAGAAAGTCTTCGGTTTCCTTCTGTGCAGTTCCCTTTAAAGCTCCTCCAAGTCCTAGGTTGCAGCAAGAGGGGATCCCTGGCTCTTGTTTCTTTCCACGTTTGGTTGATGCTCTTCCTTCCCAACCTCCTGAGATTGGGTTAGGGCCAGCTCGTGGCATGTTGGAGATAACAGAGAGAAGACTGCTAAGGGAGGTTCCAGACTCACTTCTTTTCCGTTCTCTGGGGTCTGACCTGTCTCCTCTGTCAAGGATAGAGCCCCTTAGACTGCCAGTCTCGGGAATAGGTCTTGTATGGCCTTATTCCTAGGATAACTCATTTTAACTAGCTTTATTCTTTCTACTTTATCTTCCCTGGAGATACCTTAGGCCTGGAGATAGAACTGCATGGTGGGTGATAGACACCTATCTCCCTTTCCCTAAGATGTATTTGTTATTGATGAAGTTTAATACTGAGATAAGTGACTCTTTGATTACATATCAGAATCACAGAGTTCAACTTCTCTTTCTCTCTCTCTCCCTCTCTCTCTCTCTCCCTCTCTCTTTCTCCCCCCTCTCTCTCCCTCTCTCTTTCTCCCTCTCTCTCTGTCTCTCCCTCTCTCTCTCTCCCTGTCTCTCTCTTTCTCTCTCTTCCTGTCTCCCTCTCTCTCTTCCTGTCTCCCTCTCTCTCTTCCTGTTTCCCTCTCTCTCCCTCTCCTCTCTCTCCCCTCTCTCTCCCTCCCCCTCTCTCTCCCTGTCTCTCTCTCCCTGTCTCTCTCTCCCCCTCTCTCTCCCTGTCTCTCTCTCTCTCTCTCTCTCTCTCTCTGATCAAGTAGCAATGTATCAGCCTGTCTTATATAAGGTAAAATTAACTTGATATTTCCTAGTATACAAAAAAAAATATTCCCCTGGCCAGATTGGATGTACCCTTCCTCCTCCTCCTCTTCTTCTCTTGCCCCTCCTCACCCTCCACCCCATACTCCCCATCCCCCCTCTTTACTCTCCCTCTCCCCCTCTTTCTTCTCTTTTCATACGAGGCACTGAACCTAGGGTCCTGCTCATGCCTGTTTGGCCATGAGGATAGATCCTCGATGCCCTTTTTACTCTTTGTTTTGAGATAGGATGGCACTAAGTTGTCCAGGCTGTCTATGACGTCACTAAGCTCAGTCTTTGAGTGAGCTCCTCCAGCTTCTGCTCCTAGGGCAGCTGGGATTGCAGCCATGCACATAGCCAGGCTCTGACGAGCCCTTCTTTTTTGTCAAAGCTCCAGTCTTTGTCTTACACTGTCTACAGTCCCCTTTCGCTTTTATTAATTGCCTTTCTGAGGATCTCTTTTCCCAGATTCCAGCTATCTGGTTAGCAGTTACCAGTTACTAAGCTCCCACTCTGCTTGCCCATATACTCCTTCTCTATGACTTCCATAGTCCCCCATTACTCACTGCGTACCTGAACTTAACCAGACTAGCTCTGGCCTCATTCAAAACTGTCAGTCTTTTCATTGTAGGTTGTCTTTGATGGGGCTGCACATCTACAAGTGATGTATGCATGTCCAGGACCACAACTGACCCACTGCCTGTGTGTGTGTGTGTGTGTGTGTGTGTGTGTGTGTGTGTGTGTGTGTGTCTGTGATTATGAGAGAGGGATAGGAAGGGAGAGAGGAGAGAAGAAAAGAGAATGAATGTGAAGTTGATCTCTAGTTTTACTATTTAGGAACCATCCACCTGGTTTATTGAGTCAATAGGACCCAGGCTCACTGACTGGGCTCATTTGACTGGCTAGCAATTCCCAGAGATTCCCGTGTCTCAGCCTCCTTGGTGCTAGGATTTGCAAGTGTGAGACACTGTGTCCAGCTTTTTTATGTGGGTACTGGGAATTAAACTCATTCCCTCATGTTGGTGTGGCAAGCACTTTTTGAAGTGAGCAACCTTCCCGGCCCTCCACTGTTTAGTTTTGGAAATAAGATTTTATTGGAACACAGCCACACTCGTTCATTTACATATTGTCAGTAATATGGAGACCTGGGGGGTCACAAAGCATAAAATACCATTTACTTCTTTGCTCTTTACAGAAAGCCTATTGATAGCAGATGCATTATACATTCCTTTGTGTTCCTCTAAATGCCTGGCACAGTGTTTTGCTTATAATAGCTACAAATCAGTTTTGATAAATGCAACATGAACTTTCCTCTGAGATCATTGGAACTGTAATAGTGATAAAACAAAAATGTGTTTTGGCCTCTGCTATTATACCACTGTGCATTACGTGGCAGCATCAGCATAAGATCCCTATGTGTCTGTCTCCTTTACTGTTCTACAAGCTCTAATGATAAGTGGGGGGACCTGGAGGAGGCCACCTGTCTTACTCACTAAGACATTGGCACAGCAAGAATGTGAACTGAGGTCTTTGCAGTCTCAGGGCCTAAATTTTGAATTATTACTTGAAATGTACCAATCAGTCCTAGCCCCCATAAGTGACGAGAAACAGAAATCTTGAAAAATCCATTTCAATGAGCTATGACACAGAAACCAAACAAGCATAATAAAGGCTAAGACATGAGTACAACAGGGGATCTCAGAAGGAAGGGCTCAAGCCTTGTTTCTTGGGTGTTTCACCTAACTCACGCTAGTGTAAATCCTTCTTTTAAAATCCTGCATAGCTGTGCCATTATCATGAGCATCAATTCAGATGTTCAGTCACTCGACAAACTTTAAAGCAGGTAGAATTATAATGTGTTAGTTGCTGTACTCAGCTTCAGTTTAAGGTGTGAACGCGATTTTCCTGCTGTAGAAGAGGAGTACGCAAACTCAGACTTCAAACCCAAATACTTATAGGGAAAGGGAGATAACAAGGAGATGGCTCATGGTGCTATGAAACCAGTCTCTCTAGCAAGGGAGAGAGGATGCTTCTCTTCTTAAAGTGGTTGTTGGCTGATCTTTTTCAATGTCCATTAACTACCATTCTTTCTCCATGTCCTTCTCTGTTTTAAAGGCTGGTGTGTGTGTGTGTGTGTGTGTGTGTGTGTGTGTGTGTGTGTGTGTTTATGCTTATGCTTGTGAGTGAGTACCCATGCATGCAGATAACTGTAGATGCCCTGGAGCTGGAGTTACAAGCAGATATGAGCTGCAAGATGTAGTTGCTGGGAACTGAATTCTGATCATCTGTAAGCACAGCAACAGCTCTTAACCCTTGAGCCATTTCTTCAGTCCCCATCTAACCCCTGCTTCTTTTTCTTCCTCCTTGTCAGTTATCCTTGGTACTTTCCTTTGGGAACTGGGTAGGCTGAAGCATCATTTATCTGTTCAAGACAGGTGACATCCTGGTGTCCTATGTATAGGACTTGTCTTCCTTCTTACTGTATCTGCTGTCCAGAATCTATTACCAAACCTGTAATGTGGTACCTGCTGGCAGTGCCAATCACCACACATCATATCACCTCACATATAATTAAACCAACAAGCATTTGTATTAGGATGAGTAAACATTTTTGATGAATTTGAAGACAGGGTCAAACACCTTTCCTACCCCCCAAATGTTACGAGCAAAGGACTCATTATCTGAGGACCTCTTGTTCCTGGTTTAACAAAATAGCTTTGTGTTTGTTTTATCTAATTGCAGTTCTCCTTATTCAAGGACAGGCACTTCTCATCTGGCAGGAAGAGCAAAAGCTTGGCTCCACCAGCCTCCTAGAAGTCTTATTGAAGATACAGGAGGCATTAGTCCTCTGGTGCATTGACCTGCCCAGGGGGAGCCCCCTCTTCCCGCAGCCCAGGCTGTTCCCAGTCCCTCACTTCAGCTCTGTTGCATGGTCCACACCTCTGCATCTGTTAAGCCATTCTGCCATCTAGTGAGGGAAAGCAGGAGTGTCGTCCTGAGAAGCCTGTGTCCTTTGAATCCTGACTGACAAACCTCAGATGAAACTTTAACTTTTAGAGGGCAACTCAGGAGAGTCCCCAGCCTACAAGAATCCCTCCAAAAAAAGAATAGAGTAAAAGACAGATAGCATGTACATAGCTGGGGTTCTGAAAGTTGGCCCTTATGCTCCTGCTGAGCACAGACTGGCACCCCAACCACCCACCCCCATCTCTGTCTAAACTGACACACAAGGGCAAGTATTTTAGACTGATTCCAGATTAAAGATTGCACTTGATTTTACTAAAATAGATCACTCTTGTCCAGGTTTGTTCAGATTTAAGTCTTCCTTCTGTCTCTTGACAGAAATGGTTTGGAGCCTGAAAGAAATACTGTGGTGAGCTAGGATGTACTAGGATGGAGCTGTAGTCTTTTAGGTGCTGTTATTTCAGGTATTCTTGCTGGGAGCTGTGTTAGTGTGCAATTATTATTGACTACCATTTGGCTAGGTCCCAAAGGTCTCCTTTGTGGAAGATAATGGTACTTTTCATAGATAAGCTAACGGCTGCATAATACAAGGCAAAAAAAAAAAAAGTTGTGAATATTCTTAACCTGAGTTGTCACCGTTCCTATCAACTTGTTTATAGGAGAAAGAAAACCTCTTTCTGCTGCTTTGCTCATTGTCTCTCTCTTTCTCACATACATAGAAACACACACACATACACACACACACACACACACACACACACACACACACACATATGCACATGCATATGCACACATTTAGATGCTAGAGACCCTGGGACCTGGGGTTCAGTCCACTTTTCTTTGAAATGGTCTCTTATGAAATGAGGAGTGAGCTGGGTGTCTATCTATCCCCTGACTCCTCCTCCCCCAGCCAACAGCTTTTTAAAAGAGTGTTCTGGAGATTTAACGTGGCTCTCCCTGCTTGTGAGTCAAACTCTTTCCCCACTGAGCCATCTCCTAGACCTGACTGTTACCTACTCCCGGTGCCTGACCCCTGCATTTTGATTGGTTTCTTTGACCACCTGCTTGGTATGAAGTGAGGGAAAAGAATATATTTAAGATGAAAAAAGAAGTGGCAACAAAAAGGGTCAGAGCCATAACCCAAGAAGAACCTTCTAGATTCATCTCTGTTATATGGGATATGCGTAGCTTTCCAGGGAAATGTACTAGAGTACAGTAGTTGGCTTCCTTATTCCAGGAATCCCAGCAGGAATCCTGACATAGGTATGGTTGTCTGGGGAGCATGGTAAGGATGGCTGTAAAACCAAGAACATGCAGGAAGAAGAAAATCAAATGCCTTGTGTTTGCAAATGTACTTCATTAAGACAACTTTCCTAAGGTCTAGATAGCAAAGGAAAACATGTGCTTCCAGAAAGACATGGGTGGGAAAAGATTCCTGTACGCAGGTTTTGGGGCTCCTTATATTCCAGAATGTGTGTGTGTGTGTGTGTGTGTGTGATCAGTCACATCTGCATGGGAGGGAGAAAAAGGGCAGAGAATGCTGTTCATATGTTTGTGAATGTATTTTAAAATAGCCATCTCTGTTGAAATAGCAACTCAGAAGTGTGAGCGGAGGGGACGTCTTCCTGATGGCTAGCTCTAACAGGCTGATTGGAGAAGTCAGTGGTATCTTTCCCCAAATGCCAGGTGTTCAGCCTGGCCACCATTCATGGCAAAGATCTTGAGCGACCTTGGATTAAAGCCCCAAGGTTCATTTTGTCTGTCATCAGTACTGATTTGTGGGATGCACTGGCGTGGTCTGCCTTGCCTTGGGCAGGGTTCTCTCTGTTTTAATCACACAGCTGGGTGGTGTACTGGGACATCTAGAAGGTACTGAATGAAAGCCATTGAGTGAGCAAGGGAGTGGTAGGATAATCAGAGAGTCCATTTCCTATTCTGTAGGACAGAAATCAGCAAATGTTTCCTGTGACTTCCCAGGTAGTAAATATCTTCAACTCTGAAGACCATCCAATTACCATTACCACTTTTCAACCTTTCACTGTGGCCTGCAATCAGCTCCATCCAATATGGACTTGAATGAGCAGTGTGAAGTATATAATTATATAAAAATGTCCATAGGTGATGTTATACCATATTCAATGAATACGTACAATGACAATTAAAAATATATTCATGAACATTTAAGTTGGAAGTTTGTATAACTCCAAGGTTTAGAAATCATCCATCTGATTTTTAAAATTTATTTAAAAACATGAAGAAGTACATTCTTAGCTCTCATTCTGTGCACAAGCTGGTGATGGCCTGCCTGGATGTGCTCCCATGTCATAGTTCACCTGCCCTTCTGTAGAGGATTATATACATGGTTAGGTTAGAGACTGTATGGAGTGTTAATAAACTCATTCATCCACTCAAGGCTTTATTGAATACTTTTGGTCCCTAGGCACTGGATGTACCAACAGACTTCTGATTAGTCACCAGCCCGAGGAAGAGGTCCTTATCTTTGACAGCTCAGGCCTCAGAAGTATGAGTCACGACATTGTAGCAAATAAGAACCCCTCAGTCTAATGAATGTGCATGAAACACTTTAACAAATTAGCCATTTCTACCCAGTGCCTGCCATATGTTGCCAGCATCTTTCTGGCAGTCCTTATTTACAGACTGGAAAATCGGTGGAGATGGAGTGATTTTCCCATGACCTCTAACTCAGTCTCATGCCTAACAACTTGCTGCTGGTTCTAGCATATTGGATGCTCACTCAAGAGTTCTAGTGGGCTTTCAGATACCTCCCCTTGAAGATCAGGAAGACTTAGGGAAAAAATCTTTTCCCCCTCATTTGGCCCCATTCTTCCCATTCTCTACCTTGATCAAAACCAGCAATGAAAACAATTCCTCTCTCAGGATTATAGTCTGAAAACAGTGAATTTTTTTTGTCTTGTCTATTTCATTTCCTGAAAACAAAAATAGCCTAGGAAACTATTAAATACAACAGAAGCAAGTAAGATTGGAGCATTGGAAAGCTTTGCCTCATGTTTTTCCTGCTTGTCTGCTTTGGGCCTGCCTTACTTAATTCAATAATCTATGCAGCTTGAGCTCTGGCTAGCAATGACTTCCTCTGCCACCAACAATTTTGCAATCCTCCTGAATCCTTTAGGGGATTCCAAGGCAAATGGCCTTAAACAGGAACTTAATTGTCTGAGAGATTTTATTTGCTTATTAGAACAGTTTGGTCCACGGCATTATCTGTATGGGGAATAATTCCCTTAGCTGCATCAATTTTATAGTTTCTAGCTCATTGGATTGCAGTTTTTCCTACATAAAAGGATGCCTGGCATGGAGCCACCCAGAGTGACAATTTTGGGTGCTTTTTATCACGGCACAAAGTAATAACAACGTGAGCAGCACTGGTGTCTCTCAAGAGCTCAAGAAGAAGGCAAAGGGGAAAAGGGCAGGATTTAGAGATGTAATTTGGGATTAATAAATGATTCATCCAAAAGATCAGTATTGATCACAGCTCTATGGTTGTGTGTACTGTGAGATTGTAAGACACAGTTCAGCCAGGAATACCCTGATCTAGTTATGGATATGGGAAATCAAAGCACCACGTCTACAATGGGAATTTAACATCTGGTGAGTGAATATAACAGAGAACTGATAAAGTATTCAATAGAACACTGAAAACCAGACAGGAGAAGTTGTGCATTTAAATGCAGACATATGTTTGCTTTGGCTATAAGCCATATGTTGCTTGTGCAATACATAAAGATATCTATGCATGCACATAATAGAGTCCAGGTTGGTAGAATAGTAACTGGAAGTTGGAATCGTGTACTTGGCTTTTTCTTAGACCATGGAGTGATTGGCACAATGAGATAGTCAATATCAAACCAACCATCTATGAGACTCCAAATGAAGAAATCTTACCTGCCTTGCTCACTATGCTCTGAATGAATAGTCACCAGTAAACCAGGTGGCATTTATCTTTATAGCCCAGACTCTTCCTTTAAAGACCATGATGCAGACATGGGTCATAGAGCAGGCAGACACTGTTTCCCTCAAGTTAGCAGCACTGGTGTCTTTCAATGGAGGGACGAGGGAGGACATGACCAGATAAGGGGCCCGATAATGGGGAAAGGTTCTCAGGTTACCTAGAGCTTCCAATGAGAAGCTTAATCTAGACATTTGTGCTTATGTGTAGGGAGGTAGGTAATAGAGCTGTAGTGTTTCTGCCAAGAGCTATACCTGGTTATATTCAGTGGATGAAAGCATCATGTGGAGAGTAGACAATACTGATAACTAGACTCATAAGTGAGAGCCTGGGGGTCAGCTCCCTTCATGTGTAGTTCCCGGTGAAAGTGAATGCAGTCCTAAATTATCGGTTGTTGAGTCTCCTGCTTGGATCTCTTCGAATTGTTAATTTGAAAGAAGGCTTGGTGCCAAGCTGAAGTGGCCTTGATAACCAATAGAAATCAGGGGTCATTAGGACTGCTTGAGTCTACTTAGGAACATTTATAAAGCACAAAGCATCCACACAGACGCTCCATCTAGAAAATCTTTTAGGAAAACCATTATAGTTTGATTGGCGTTTTGAAGTGGGTGTCATTGTTCCTTTGATTTGGCAAATATGGACAAGGATGTTTTAAGAGGTGATTAGAACAGGAAAGTATACAACTAGTAAATAGCATTACCAAGTCTATCACTGAAGGCCTGATAAACTGGTGACCTTCTTAATATGCCACAAGAGCTAGAAGATAGCCCTGCTCTGCCAGTAAGAACTAAGCATATCTTCTAGCGCTTCTAGTGGAATGAGTTATTATCTGCTTTTTTGGCCACAGGAATTACATATTTTAAGTTGAGGATGTATTAATGTACCTGTGGATGTGGGGACTTCTGGGAGAGGTAGAGTTTAATTGAGCCTTAAAGCATGGGTAAAGAAATGGAGGGGCAAAGGGGGACATGGCAAGATAAGAGAAAAATTATACATGGGAGAAGCACCTCTCTTGGGCTATATAGGAGATTCAGTGAGTATGTAATCCACACTTTTTTGAGTGCCTATAGAGAAGGTAGTTGATAGAACTGCAGTGTTACTTCTATGAACAGGAGTGTATGAGTCTGGGCAGGCCTGTCTGTGAAAATCACTGGAGAAAAATGGAGACAATTTCAGTCATTATCTAAGACTTAATGCAGTATTGAGGATGTAGTAGGGATGTGTCTATTGAATGGTCCAAGATGATCTAAAGTGCAGTATTGGATGAGTGGACAGGTAGGAGAGTTCCACCTACTATGTATCTACAGAAGAGCTTTCAAGTGAGGGATGTAACAGTTTCAGAGAATGGCAGGGCAGGACTAGAGAGCAAGGACAACAGAGACAGCCAGGGTCCTAAGGAAAGGATGAGCAAAGAAAGGCAGTATTTGGCTGGGTGGACACATAGATTCTAGGACTTCTCTTGCTAGAGAAGAACAGGCAGATGGAACCAAATGCTAATGCCTTCCAGTGAACCAAAAGACGTAAAATATGATGAGAAAACAAGAAAATAGGTGCAACATAGGTTGAGGGGAAGCAGAAGGCACAGGAGAATGTTTCCATGTCAGACAGAAAAGGACCATCTGGTCCAAGGTCATCTCTACATTTCCTTAGGCAAGCCCTGGGCAGGAATGATGCAGCTCTGGGAAGCTTTCCAACTTGAAGGCCAACTCAAAGCCCATCCTTCTCAGAAGAAGGCCAAGGAAACATCTATCCAAGACTAGATGCCCAGTTATTTAGAAAGGAAGAGAAATGACCACAATATGCTGCAGAGAAAAGAAGTGATGGAATTCAGAACTGTTGTTTTCCTAAAACAGAAGCCAGAAATGAACTATCTTTTAATAACTGTCTTGGTATTTTATTCTGGGGACTTAGGAAAGGGGGAAAAAGTGTATGAGAATACCTTCAGACCTTGGATGGTTTATGGTAATGTTTGAAATTGCTGGTAAAATTATGACCTTGTAATTTACGGCTGTGTCATATATTCCAGGCCACAGTATAATTTATGTACCCAGCCAGGTCCTTTGAAAATGAATAGGGGGGAGTCTCACATAATACACAGTTTATAATGTTGTGCTGTTCTTAATGTAAAATATCCTTGGCTTAAACATGTTGTTTAATGGGGTTTATTGTTGGTCCAGGGTCATTACTGAAGTTTCTGAAGAATAGGGTGGGGTTTTAAGGAACTCTAATAATGTGGTCATCTTCGCTGGTGGGGCTGCTGTACTCAGAGTACTCAAGCCTCTCTCTTTCCCTGTCTGTATCACCCCAAAAGAAGTATACAAATCCTTCTCTTAGTACAAAAACTGGGCAGCTAGATAAGTTTGGCCTTAACACAGGCTTTAACCTGATCAAAAACTTAACTTCCTTAGGAAACAAAACAACTGTTAGATACTACAAGTGGCTCAAACCAAGCTCCTTGCATCATTTTGACATTGACCCCAGTTAGAGTACTGGAGAGGAAAGAAACTAGGAGCTAGCTAGGACTGCTGGAGACAGGATGGTAGGAGATCTTACCTCCCTGAAAAGGCAGAAGGACAAGAGAAGAGAGTGTTCTGCCCTGCAATCAAGAGAGAGAAGTCCCATGTCTGAGGCTCAGAACCTCCTTGAGGGCCAGGTTATAGAGCCACCACTCTGGGGGTGATCTTGGACAGCAACCTTTCATCCTCATCTGTAATCAAGGCAAGCTTCTATTCTTTGTTACTTAAGGGAATCATTGTTAGGATCAAGGAAGAGTTTTGTGACCCTGATCCAGTGACCAGAGTCACCTCTTTCCTCTTCCTATTTACTTCCCCACTACCACCACCCTGTTACCTGTACCTCAATAAAGCTTAACGACAATGATCCGACGAAGACCTCCTTCTACATTAGCCTGTTCTGTCTGATCTCCTTTCGGTCGTTTTAGTCATTCTCCACTGATTCTTCCTTTTGGAAACCTGTACCCATTCCTGTCGGCACCCCAACCCCTGCCATGACAAGGCCACCTGGTTTTCTAGATCTGACTTTCGATCTGTTCTGCTCTCTCCTTGTCTGCCCCTGTCTTCTAAGTGCCAGAAGTGTTGATAAGAACTGCAGCTTGAAGCAGAGAAAGAGATGTGACTGTGATGCAGTGACCAGGGCCCCAGCCATCTTGGAACAGGCCCCAGGATACTGTTCCCATTAAAGGCAGTGGAGCTTGGAGGCACTGCAGCCTTGTGCTTGGGAGTTCCTAGTTTGTCCACTGAGCTGTGGACTTTAGCTTCCCTCAAGGGAAGGACAAGGGGTCAAGTGTTTTGCTTGATTCATAAAAGTGGGTCCAGATCCACTTAGCTCAAGTTAAGGGAGCTCTTATTTGGTTCCATGTCTTTTATTTTATACAGTTAGATAAGCCTGGGCATCTTCAATAAGTATTTTCAAAATACTATTTTGTACTTTTATTTTAAAAAAATAAGGAAAGAAATGGAAGTGGACACAACAAACAATAAAAAAAAATGATTGTATCACTTGGAGATGATTGTATATGTGGAAAGAGAAAGAAGTCAAACAACTATGGCCCATTCTTATTCATAGTCCTAGCACTTAGGGATTGGAGGGAGGTAGACAAGGCTTAGAAGGCCAACTTTGACATATGAGACCCTATCTCAAGCTGAAAAATTAAACAAGCCACGCATTATATATATATAAATCTTATAGTATATTGTAGTATACCTGGTTTTTAGAAGTAAAAATGTTAAATTTGTTTCCTTGAGCATAGAAAAAAAATAGAGAAATAGGAATTGCTAGTTCTTTGTCCTTAAGACATTGCTAGTGTGGTTGTAAGAAAGCACTTCAGAAAAATAATACAGCAGAGCCATGTTTTCCTTTAACTGTAGTGTTTGCTCCACTATGGTGTGGGTGGACTTTTGGCTGTGAATGAAGAGAATATGGATGTATTTGCCTTTCCTGCAGCTCCTGCCCCTCATTTGCTAACCATATTATCTTCTTTACTTTGGTCCTATAACCTCCCCTTCAGCTTCTGTGATGCCCATTCTTATTTGGTCTTAGCAAAGTCTTTTTAGGTGTCCAGCATTCAAGCTAGGTATATTTTCTACAGCATCTTCTACTGATTCCACTTAACTCCTTATGGTGGAGAACCTCCCTGAGGACAAAAGTGCTTGTCTTAAAGTTCAGGGTCATGAAGGACCATGTTTCTGGAGCAGGATGAAAGAAGTAGCCTGAGCAGTAAATGAACATGCTTAGAACAGGGCAGAGGTCAGCCAATAGCCTCTGGAGCTGGACCATGTAGCCTTGAATCCCCTTTTCATCCCCTGATGTCTAGGTAGCTGTAAGAAATCTGTTTCCTCTTTCTCTGTCCCTCCTATAAGATGATCTAAACCACTGTGGTGGTTTGAATATGCTTGTCCCAGTGAATGGCACTATTAGGAGTTGTGGCCTTGTTGGAGTAGGTGTGGCCTTGTTGGAGGAAGTGTGTCACTGTGGGGGTGAGTAATGAGACCCTCCTTCCAGCCACGTGGGAGCCAATCTGTTCCTGGTTTCCTTTGGATGAAGACGTAGAACTCTCACTTCCTCCAGCATCATGGCTGCCTGGATGCTACCATATTTCCTACCTTGATGATAATGGACTGAACCTTTGAAACTGTAAGCCAGCCCCAATTAAATGCTGTCCTTTGTAAGAGTTGTCTTTGTCGTGGTGTCTGTTCACAGCAGTAAAACCCTAACTAATACAATCACCTTTCATAAGATGTTGTGGGGGATAAAAGGAACTGTAAAAAGTAGACTGAAGAAGGGTTCAACCACAGTAAGGGTTTGGTGATTACTCTTCATTCATGTACTGGGCTTTGCATGGCAGGCATTAGCTCATTGTGTAGTCACTGAATGCTGCCTGTGGGCCTCCTATAGGTCATGATCTCTAAACTCCTTAAGCAAGAACAAGATAGAGGTAATCAGTGACTGAGCAGCACATTGGCCCCTGGCCCCTGCAATAGGAAAGCCACACACATGGACATGTACAGTCATGTGCAGAAACTTGCTGCCTGCTACAGTTCCCTGGGAGCCTGGTGCTTCAGTTACTCCTGATGACACTTGTGTGCAAGCAAATTCTTTATTGCTGCTTTAAACGTCTCTCCTTTCACTTCCTCATTCCCTTCCTGGGGCCCATGAGATCGACTCCCCCCAAAAAAACATAATTAGAGCTGTTTTTTTCAGGTTCTACTTAGTGGGGGCAGGCAAACTGCAACATCCCACTTTCTAAAACAACAACTATATATGCTCATACTCTCACGCACACAGAAGGGAAGGGAGAGAATCCAGAAGGTCTCTGTATGTAAATGGTAGAGCCAAGATTTCAATGTAATCAAGACTCCAATGGAGTACATATTTCATGGCTTTTGTTATCCCAGGTAATAAACTGACAAGGTGTAAGAGATGTCCTTGAACCCCTTATCTCTTGCAATATACAGAAATAAACAGTTCCAGACCTGTCTTCGCCCTTAGTCACAGTAACCGCTCAGTTCCACAAACTGTCTGTTGATGGTGATGGAGATTGACCTCTTTTAAGACCGGGAGTCCCTTTCTGGATCAGACTTGTACTGACCTCCATATGAGGAGTTATTATAGTCAGCTCTTTTGTGACCCCTAAGACCCCAAGGAAGCAACTCAGCAGATTGATTTTGAACCAGATTTCTGTTCATGATACATGCAAGAGAAAATGGCAAGATTTGCCAATTTGATGATTTTACTGCCTGGGATAATAATAATTAAGAAATCCTCTCTCTTAATTAGCAAGTACAATTAGCATTTCTATAAAACGATCCATCCACAAGGTGAATGCGCTGAGATGTAACATCTTGTTCCTGATGCTGTGGTGCTGGGGTAAGTGGGATCATTCAGGAATTAGGAATTCTAATGAGCCATGTGCTTCAGCCTTCAAGTACATAGGCCCAGCTGGGAGGGCAGAATCTGCAGCAGCCAAGAGCAAGTTTCCATGACTGATTCAGTGCTCAGAGAAGGCTCTTGTTTGTTCCCAGTTGCAAAGGAGCCATAGAAACTGCAGGTTTATGGGGGTATTTTTTTTAACTTTTTTTTAATACCTTGGCTATGTTTAGTCCTAATATTTCTTTGTGGGTCGAATGACCTTCTGAAGCAGAGAGCTACAGTGTGGAGAAACTTGATCTTGTGCTAGCTTTTCATTACTTTGACAAAACACCTAACATAAGGGACTTCAAGGCCAAAAGGTTTATTTGGTTCATAGGTTCTGAGGTCTTGTTGCATGGCCTGCTGGTTCTGTTGCTTTTGAACGTGTGAGGATGTAGAACATCTGTGTAGGAGCATTCAACAAAGCAAAACTGCTCACCTTCTGGGGACTGGAAAAGAAGGGAAACAGGAAGGGGTTATGGTCTCAAAAGCCCCTTCAAAGGCAAGATCTCAAGATCAAACAGCCTTCCAGGTGTCTCAGCTTCCAAAGGCTTCACCACTTTCCAGTAATGCCTCATGTTGGCAGCCAAGCCTTTAGCATATAAGCCTTGGTGCTGGGGAGTCATTCTGTAAAACGGTTGCTACACAAACCTTGGGACCTAGTGTGGATGGATCCCAGGCTCCAGGGCCAAAGCTGAGTGTGGTAAACTCACTGCTGGGGAATAGAAGATGGGCTGACTACTGGAGTTCACCAGACAACTTCTCCCAGCCACAGGAACTTTTAAGCTATACTCCAGATCCAAACTACCACAGATCTAGAAGGGACATTTTTAGGTCATCTATTACCAAAACTCTCAGGTCCCTCCTGTCTCTTAATCCCAAAGGGTGCACAGGGCTCCTTGAAGGCAAGGCCTTGAGCTGAAGCACCCCTGAGAGACTACTTATTTCCTCCAGTTGCCATAGTCACCAGAGACCCCCAGTTTACTTTTGATTGTCCTTTTATTTCCCTTGGCAGTGCTGATCAAAGAATTCCATGCAAAGACATTTGAACTGCCAATTGCCCTATGGTTTTGCAGTATCTGCAGGTTTTGGAGAGCTCTTAGAATACAGAGTGTGTTGCAATGAGTGACTGATTATTATTATTTGCTTTGGGGGGGGGTTACTATTTATACTTCTAGAGAGACAGCATCATGCCTTACAGTATTTCTCACTGAGCAGCTCTCAGGAAAAAACTTACTGTGTAATATAGATGCTGCAGCTTAAGGCTGAGCAATTCATTTTTTCCAGCTCCATTGTATCCTCCCGCTTAGCTCACTGGGTGTGAAATGCACGCGTGTTTACTTCCTCCGTGGGTCCTCCTTGCAGTCAGTACAATGACTATTAGGCAGGCATGTGATGGAGGAAGAAGAAAAGAATGGCCTATTTCATCCTTTAATTGGATAATCAGTCCAGAATAATGGTGGTTTGATTTGATTTGCAGGCCCACAGTGCAGGCTGTTGGTAACACACACAGTATAAACTACAAAGTGAGTGCAGCGGACATTTACGCTTGCAGTTCCACTGTGGTGGGAGGGGCGGCTCCACGTACTGAGACTGATAAAGCAGTAAATGTACCTTACTCATCTTCACATAAATCATGACCCTGCAGGCATTTTCATAGTCTGAGCCCAAGAAGCTGGAGTTTTTCTTATCTGTGAGACTCTTCCTGTCATGTGTAGGTTGTACACAAGGATCAAGAGTCAGTGCCGAAGAGTGATCCATCTTCATCAGTGGGACAATAAGATGTGAGGACATCTAAGATGTCACCTGTTGCCACTTGACCTTAAGGCTGATGCTCTTGGGCCTCTCCCACTGGTTCCATGAGAGGACGGAAATGTTAGTCCCTATCCTCATTGAATGGTTGAGGCAGACAGATTTGTTGGTTAATGGTTAATGGTTAATTGACATTCCTGACCTCCTTGTACCTAGGGGGCAGCTAGGATACAGGATGCAGTTTGTGATTGGACATGGATATTTTCTGAGGTAGTGGGTGTGAACACAGCATCCCAGCAGTGAAAGAAGCTGCCTAACATAATATTTTAACTGCTTAAATGAGTTTAGAAAATATTTAATAACAAAAGGTGAGCATATCTCTTTTCTCATTCCTAAAAAACTTCATGTATTTATTTAGAGATCCAATCTGTGTCCTGCTGCCCCAGCTTTCCTAGTGTATACCAGTAAACAGAGTTTTAATAGCCAATTAGTGAACGTCACCAAAAAGTGGATATTAGTGACAAGAGTACCGATAAAAATTTTATACTTACTATATGGAAAACAATTGCTAAAATAAGTACATGATGCAAAGACTTTAGAATTAAGAAAAGGGAGTTCTAGCTTAGTTTAGGATTTAAAGAAAAAATTTATGCATACGTTTTGCCAGTGTATGTGTATGTACACCCCACGTTTGCCTGGATTCCCTTGGGTAGGCAGGAGAATGTATAAGATTCTTTAAAGCTGGAGTTGTGGATAGATGTGAGCCACCATATGGTTGCTTGATCCTCTACAAGACTGACAAGTGTTCATAACCACTGAGCTATTTCTCCAGTCCCTCTAGCTTAATCTTGGCTGGAGTTTTTAACAAGACCAACTAGAATTTCAAACCCCACATTTTGAGAGGCAGCTACCCATTCTTTGCAAGAAACCAACTCTCTTTTAACATTTTACATTACAAAGATAACCCGAAAGCGCTCCTGTGTGGAAATCAGAAGTAAAGCACTCTAGTCCAGCAGGCTGACTGACTCTAAGCAAATGCAAAGTTCCTGACTCTGCTTCCTGCTGCTGATCTCAAAGTATTCAGCATTTGCATGAGTGGAAGTTATTTATATGCACCTGAGTTGTTCTAGGAAAATTAAATAAGTGAATCTTAGGTGCTATTGTGAGTGTTTCAGGAAAAAGAAAGAGTTACCAATAGGTGATCATTCCCAACATCTTTCCTTTTTTTTCCCCACTTTCTTTTAATTAGATATTTTCTTTATTTACATTTCAAGTGTTATTCCCTTTCCTAGTTTCCCCTCCGAAAATCCCCTACCCCCTTCCCCCTTCCCTTGCTCCCCAACCCACCCACTCCCATTCCCAGTCCTGGCCTTCCCATATACTGGGACATAGAACCTTCACAGGACCTAGGGCTTCTCCTCCCATTGATGACCGACTAGGCCATCCTCTGCCACATATACAGCAAGAGCAACAAGTCCCACCATGTGTTTTCTTTGATTGGTAGTTTAGTTCCAAGGAGTTCTGGGGAAATTGGTTAGTTCATATTGATGTTCCTCCTTTGGGGCTTCAGACCCCTTCAGATCCTTGGATACTTTCTCTAGCTCCTTCATTGGGGGACCTTGTGCTCTGTCCAAAGGATGATTGTGAGCATCCACTTCTGTATTTGCCAGGCACTGGCAAAGGCCCTCAGGAGACAGTTATATCAGGCTCCTGTTAGCAGGCTGCTGTTGGTATCTGCCATAGTGTCTGGGTTTGGTGGTTGTTTATGGGATGAAGTCCCCAAGTGGGGCAGTCTCTGTATGGTTGTTCCTTCATCCTCTGCTCTAAACTTTGTCTCTGTAACTCCTTCCATGGGTATTTTGTTCCCCCTTCTAAGAAGGATTCTAAGCTTCTGGGCTAATACCCACTTATATGCAGTGAGTGCATATCATGTGTGTTCTTTTGTGATTGGATTACCTCACTCAAGATAATATCCTCCAGATCCATCCATTTGTCTAAGAATTTCATAAACTCGTTGTTTTTAATAGCTGAGTAGTACTCCATTGTGTAAATGTACCACATTTTCTGTATTCATTCCTCTGTTGAGGGACATCTGGGTTTCTTTCCAGCTTTTGGCTACTATAAATAAGGCTACTATGAACATAGTGGAGCATGTGTTCTTATTACAAGTTGGAGCATCTTCTGGGTATATGCCCAGGAGAGGTATTGCTGGATTTTGTGGTAGAACTATGTCCAACTTTCTGAGGAACTGCCAAACTGATTTCCAGAGTGGTTGTACCAGCTTGCAGTCCCACCAGCAATGGAGGAATGTGTTCCTCTTTCTCTACATCCTCACCAGCATCTGCTGTCACCTGAATTTTTGATCTTAGCCATTCTGGCTGGTGTGAGGTAGAATCTCAGGGTTGTTTTGATTTGCATTTCCCTGATGATTAAGGATGTTGGATACCAATGGCTTGTTCTGTAAGATCAAGAATCAACAAATGGGACCTCATAAAATTGCAAAGCTTCTTCTGTAAGGCAAAGGTCTTATTCTGCCAACAAGACCAAAAGGCAACCAACAGATTGGGAAAAGATCTTTACCAACCCTAAATCTGATGGGGGGGGGGGGGGGGCTAATGTTTAATATATATAAAGAAGAAGTTGGACTCCAGAAAACCAAACAACCCTATTAAAAAAAATGAGGTACAGAGCTAAACAAAGAATTCTCAGCTGAGGAATACAGAATGGCTGAGAAGCACCTAAAAAATGTCCCAACATCTTTCTTAGGGAAGCTGGGAGAACCTGTTGATCCTTAGTCACTCCTTTCTCCCTTCCAAGCATTGCCTTCATCAAAAGGTGACAAACTATGACTTGTTGACTGAATTGGATCCACCAACCTGTGTGAGGGAATAAATTTTTTTGGCTCATAGCCAAGATCTTTATTTTCATATTTTTTGTGGTCAGTTTTTGCATTCCTAAGGCAAGACTAAGTAGCCATGGTTGAGGTTATATAATGTATAAAGTCAGGGTTACTCACCATCTGTTTTCTCTCTCTCTCTCTCTCTCTCTCTCTCTCTCTCTCTCTCTCTCTCTCTCACACACACACACACACACACACACACATACACGCACAAACACACACACCACTCGTGTGATGCACACACACATGTCTAGTTTGGATTTTCTAAGCTGATGGCGTTAATGCAGAACCTTGGAATACACTAGCAAAGTCAGCCAGGACAGCACCTCCTGTCAAATTGCTCTCCGCCCCCACCAGAGGTCACGCCATGTCCATTTCCCAGGTTCGCCTAAAGTTAATTTTGAGCATCAGAATGAAACTTAGCTTAATCCTATAGTAAACCGGGGGCTTTTGCAAAATGTTTCTTCTGACCTAAGGTTCAGTGTTCTGCTGTTCTGCTTTCTTCTTCTTCCTCTCTCTCTCTTTTTTTAATAGAGAAAGCTAAATCAAGAGTTCCCACTTGGAAGGATCACCTCTGTTCTTTGTAAACTGTAATTGAAGCCATAATTCACCCAGCTCCTCAGTCTTTACTCAAAGCCTCTGGCACCGACGCTCTGCTTGGATTTAATTCTAGAATGAGGTTGATCGTTTGGTCGGCTTTGTAGGCTTTTCCTGATCATGATTATTACAACCCAGTATTCTTCTTCCTTGCCGTAGGTGACAGGAGGTGTGAGGCCATTTCAGAGATGAACTTCCACTATAGACTCATTGTCCAGGCAGGGTGAGACCAGCGCAAAGCAAGGGAAAGGCCTGGATGTAAGCTTTAAGGAGGCTCCTACTCTCAAGACTGTTCAAGTACAGCGTCACCCTGAAAAACAGAATGCCTCCTTCAATTTTGTTCTGAAAGAATCTTCTTCTCATTCCTCTCCTGATTCTGAGGCACCCAATAATGTCCAACCCCCCCTACAGTTAGAATGTTTTGGGTTTGTCTTTATGTATTCCTTGTTGCTGGTGTTTAACCATGTAGATATATTTGGGCCTGCAGTATGCTCAAGTCCAGATCTCAAAAAAATCTAACCTATGGGTACTTCAGTGGCCTCAGATGGCCATCTGTCACTTATAGGTCCAAATGTTAGTCCGGAGGGAAGTGTAGGGCCATGTGTCAGCTTCCCAGTTGGGGCTCCCTACAGGAATCAGATTAGAGGGGATTATTCCACTTCTTTTCTTGATCTCTCAGGGCAGAGGAGATTGAATGAGTCCAGACAGTTTTATCCCCAATATTACACACATTATGCCAGTCCCCACAGTGCCTCTCAGGCCATTGCCTTGGAAACGGTAGCAACAGCAAGGACCAGCAAGTTGGTGATGTTTATGGGCATCTGATGAAGGGGCGGGGGGGCGGGGGGATGTGCTGGATATGATTTGCTAGATGCTTGGTTAATCAAGGAGGTTATTGTTCAACAGGGAGGAAGGATAGAGCAAAGGGGAAGGAGAGAAGGACCAGGGAGATGGGTAAGCCATGTGACTGGAGATGGGGCAAGAGTCTCCTGAATAGTTCAGTCAAGGATTCAAGAGAAGCACACTCTTCCTTGTATCCTGAGTGCTGATCACACAACACAGGTGCTCGGTCCTTGGTTTTAGCAAGAGAGAAAAGGAGTTGACCCAATGGCATTGAGTTTGACCGAACTGGAACTCTGGTAGTAAGTCATAGCATAAGGAATACATGTTTGGTTATAATAGATGCAGCCTTAACATTCATGTTCTCTGCTTCAAACCACAGGCATTGGTTGACTCTTTAATTGGTTAAGCATAGAACTTACTTGCCAACAGCAGATAATAGGCTATCAGTTCACTTCTAGCTTCAGAATTGACCTCCCTCCTTCCCTTATAGCTTTCTTCCTTTATCCACATTCCTCTCCCACTGTGGTCAACAACTCTCAGAAAGATGTTTGCTTCAGTGGGGACTAATCCATTGAGCACCTGCAAGGGACTTTGGAGAACAGGAGTGATTATGTAGCATGCTCTATATGATGAGACATTTGAAAACACATATGAGATCCACTAATCATCACAGTCTTGTCCTTAGAAGGATGATGCTGTCTTTAGCAGTAAAAGGTTTGCAAATGTCATAGAACCAGCCTTCAGTCCCACCGAGGAGCAGAGCTGGAATTCAGTATAATTGTCTGACCCTAGATGTACCTCCTGCATAATACCATCTCTTTTGAAGAGTATCAGTGAACATTCAAGGAAAGAGGGCTAAGGTGGATATTCCCTTAAAGTAAAACTAAAGGTGAGCATCTTTGTAACAAGATACCTGAGATCACTAGGCTTATTTCCAGTTCACAGTTTGGGGACTCAGTCTATGATTCATTGCTTTAAGGTCTGTGAAGAGGCAGGACACTGTGTCATGAGAATGTAGCAAAACCCTTAACTCCATGGCTAGGAACTATTAGGAAGAAGAAGAACCTAGACAGTGTCCTATGATCCCCATTTGTCCCCAGGGACCTAAAGACCCCTAATCAGATGCCTACCTCTTAAAGGTTCCATTGCCTCCAGTAATGCTATCCTGAGAACCAAGCTGCTAATACATGGATCTTTGAGGGATATCTGACATCTAAACTATAGCGCTAGCCTAGCTAAATACAAAGATGGATGGTAATGTTCTCTACAAGATGGGAAGCTGCTTGAAGACTAACTATTTGATAGCAATTCACATTTGTATCCCCAGCTTGTCTGGCCCCATATCTCCCTCATATTACCAACAGCAACAAGCATATCTGGACCACTTGTGTTATGTGCCAAGGATGATTGTGATGGATGGTGTTTGTTTGTTTCCTAAAACAGCTCTACTGAGCTACTTTGAGTTGAAGAAATGTGCCATAGTTTATTCCCAAATACTAGCTGTGCTGGAGAACTTTTTTTTTTTTTTTTTTTTTTTTACTAATGTTGTTGTTTGTTTTCAGTATAAGATTTACAGATATTGACCTCAGGGCTTTGTGTGTAATAGGCAAGCACCCTACTCCTTGGTTATATCCCTAGCTCTGTTAATTATTTTTCTTTTATTTTGACACAGGGTCTCACTAAGTTACCAAGGTCTCTAATTTACTATGTATTCCTGGCAAACCTTGAACTTGTAATCCCCCTGCCTCAGACTTTTAAGTAGCTATGAGTATCAGCCTGTACTACCAGGGTCAAACCAAAGCTGGAATTTACATCTCTTAGCCCAGATTTTAAGCCTTTCCTCTTTTTTTCCTTTGAAAGATTTTTAATAAAAGACAATCTATGGTTGAATGAATGTACCATCACTTTTACATGGTCTGGGCATACTATCTAGTATGACTTCATTGAGGTGCCCAACCATATCCGAATCTATTTCTTCATCAACATTTTTCAATGGATGAATTAATATCCTTCTGTTCTTTTGTCATGATCACTCATCTCTTAAGGAAGCAAATCTGGTGCAAAAGTGAAAGGCTGGGGGTTTCTATGGGTGAAGGTCACCATTGCATGTTAGCAACCAAATGCTTTCAGCAACAAGGCCTCTTGGGACTCCCTGGGGAAGAAGACTCAGGATAGTACTTGGGACACGCTGGGAGGAGGAGTGCAAAGTCCGTATATAGGTCAAGATTTGGGTTTTGATTCTTCGCTATCATTGTTATTTTCTTCTATAGATCCATGCTCGAGAGAGGAGCCATCACTCCTTGTACATTTTCCTAGGACAGCGAAGTTTTGATTAAGCATTCATACATTTGCTTATTTGATTATTTATAATTCTTTTTGACAGGTTGCCCAGGCTTAATCCAAATTCATGATCCTCCTGCCCCAGCCTCCCTAGAACCGAGACAGCTGGCTTCTCCCTCTGGGTCCTCCCTTTTAAGTTTCAAGACACTCAGATTTATCAAGGAGTTTCTTTGTTATTTTTTGGTTGTGTGTTTTGAGTCTCAGACTGGAGATTAGGTTTGAAAAGCTTTTATGGACCATGTGCCCAAGATGACATGCCTCCCCAATGATCCACATGGCATGAGCGGCTCCAGATGTCAGTGGCATTATCAAACTGAAAGACTCGTCATAGGAAGAAGCCAGAGACTTGCCTCATGGGCTGATAAGAACTTGTGCTGTTGATAGCAGAGCATCATATTGTCCAGTTATGACAGAGCTTTTGTGAACAGCATGTGGGGTCATCTGGCTTGACCCTAGAGCCTTGGTGTGTAGACAGAGGAAACTGCTGGGAGTAAGTTCCTGGGTAGGGAACAGTGCAGTTCTCCTTGTATTTAATCTGCATGGAGGATGTTGCTTTATTTCAGTGTTAGAGTGCTTGTCTATGCAAAGTCTTAGGTTTGATCACTGGTATCTCCAGAATAAAAAGCATTTAATGTATATAGTTATGTGGAGGGGGTGTTATTGCCTAATTTTACAGCCATGGCAATGAATTACTAGTTGTATCTATCTACTTTTATTTTGTAGCTCTGTAAGTTATTTGATATATCAGTTTATGATAAATATTATCTCATGGTTTATATTTTAACAAGTTTTGAACTTTATTAAACATGCAGATCAATATATATCATGAATAAATAATGCCCTCACCAGGGTTTGGCATTCTGGTTCTTCTGTCTACATGAAATAAATTGTAACATTTTATTTTCGTCTGTTCTCTGAAAGAAACCATTAAGACCAGTATCATTCTCTCCAAAAACATTGAGAGATCTCATCAATAGAAGCCAATTCAGTCAAAACCTGGTTTTTATGAGTTTGCTTCCAATTGGAATTTAAAATTTTAAAAGAAAAAGCCCTGCTGTTTATGTCTTCACTTCTTATTGTATCAGTTTGAGAAAGTTGTACTTTTACAGGATTTTACAGGAGCATAATCCTTTCATCTGGCTGTCAAAACTTGTATATATATATATATATATATATATATATATATATATATATATATAATGTTCTTCATATTTTTGTATTATTCCCTGAGTTCCCATAGGACTTACATTTCTGTCCATCATTTCTGACTTCCTTGTGTTACAAAGTTAGCTTCCTGTCATTTTTATGTCATTTTAAACACATTGAAGATTTTTTAAGCCAAGAGAGCAAGGCCATTTCTTCCATCTTCAAGGTATTTGTTATGCTCCTCCCTCTCTTCCAATCCCTGGTCCCTGCCTATTTATGTATGTATGTATGTATGTATGTATGTATGTATGTATGTATGTATGTATTTTGGACAGACTCTTATTGTGTATCTTTCGCTGGCCTGGAAATTTCTATGAAGACCAAGATGGGCCTTGAACTGACATAGATCTGCCCCTGCCTCTGCCCTGCCCTAGCCCCGCCTCTGCCCCTCCCCTCCCCCCTCTTCCCCCCCCCCCTTCTGGCCCTGGCCCCGCCCCTGCATGCTGGGACTATAGGCATCCTTGGCTTTGCCATCTCTATTCAACTGCCTCTCTGTTACTTAATCATGATCCAGAAATAGTGTTAAGCATCTTCTAGCAGGCACAGCACAACATGTTCCACATGCACACACATTTATGTAGCATGCACATATGTACATACTCAGAACCGCAAAAGGAAGACTTTAAGCAAATCATTAAGTAAACCACAGTGTAGGAAGCCTTTCTGTTCTCTTCTCTCCTGTAATTTGATCTCTCCTGGACTTCTGTGTTTCTTTATAGATTGCACAATCGCTCAATATCCAACATAATACCCTGTGTGTCACAAATGCTTTACACTCAGTGGTTAGGTAAAGAGCTAACCTAGGATGAAAATTCTATGTGGTTATTTTAACTCTCCCAGAGGTCTGGAAACAGTGATGGGGACCAATTGTGGTAAGCTACAGATTCTAAGTATCCCCCTGTTTGAATCTTAGTGCTTTTCCCTCCGTGGCTGCTGTGTTTCTGTGTACACTTTGGTCTGGAGATATAGATGCAGTCTCCTTGGGTTGCTATGGCACCATGGACTAGCTGGCTCAAAGAGCACAGACTTATTTCCCCACATTTCTAGGGGCTGGAGTCTGAAATCAGGGCAACAGGGGAAGGGCTTCTCACAGAGTGCTGGAATGGCAGAAGGGAGGAAGGAATACCCTCACCGGTGTCTCATCTTAAAAGGGTGCTAATTACATCCTGGACGTGCAGCCTTCGTGGATTCAGGCAAACCCAACTCTCTCCTTAAAGCCAGAACCTGTAGATGCTGCCTAGTTGAATTTAGAGCTTGAGCATGTAGTTTAAGGGAGAGAGACTGAAACCAAGACTAGGTTAATAAGAGAGCCGGTGCTGAGGACGGGGGGTGTTGGGGAATGGGTTAGGTGCACTGATGGGGCGACTCTGCTCACTGTCCTCTGGCAAGCAGAGTGCCTTCGAAGAGGATTTTCATAATTGAGTTATGTTGGTAAGAGGAAGGTGTGGCAGAAGAGTTAGAGTCTTCCTGTTTTTCTCTCTGTGTAGCACATGTTATAAAGAAGTCCTCCCTATGAGCCCTCCGCCAGTGTCAAGTAAGGTCACTCACATAAAAGAAGTGACTTGGTGAGCCCTAAGTGGCAGCCCCTCTCACACCCTGTTCTGAAGCAACTGATTTGAGGGATTATAGCCTTTTCCTTTTCCCATCCCCTAAGCCATGTCCAAAGGAGCTTACATGGTAATTCCCAGGATGAAGCTGATGGATAGATAAGCTTGTAGGACATAACGTGTGGGAGCATTCTCCCACCCTCTCTAGCCTTCCCGATATGGCTGGCGCATCTGAGTCCACTTGCAAACGGGTTGGTGGTAGGAGAAGTCATAGATGCTATTGAAACACACTGTGTGGGGCAAAAGAACTTGTCCATAGGACAGGTCAGAGGGGCATAAACTCCTTCCATATCTTTCAAGAACATCAGCTTGAGCGTGAACAGATCTAAAGGGCATCTACAGCTCAGGCCTCCTCTCTACCTCTGCCATGATCCCCAGTAAAATTCTGGTATACCATCACCCACCCAGCAGCAGCACCACAGAGGTGCACACTCCTAGCAGGCGTCGCAGGAAGTCTCTGGGGGATTTGTTCCACAAAGGCTACAGAGTGAGGTCTGGGCCAGCGGCTCCTGAGAAAGAAGAACCAGAGAACTTCTGGCAGTCACTGGTGGCTTGCAGCAGGGTTTGTGCTTCATGGGGTAAGGTTCTTCCTAGCTATAGTCATTCTTTCCAAGTGTACCATATTCCCAGAGGCATTGCCCTTCCACGGCACAGCATTTAAGGAAGTGTTGTGGTGTGTAATGTGTGTATTTGTGTATATGTATGTGTATGTGTCTGTGTCTGTGTGTAATGCATGTGAATGGTATGTATATGTGTATACACATACACATACACCTGTGTGTGTGTGTGTGTGTGTGTGCATGTTCATGTGGGATGTATGTGTGTCTCTCTGTGTGTCTCTGTGTGTGTGTGTTCATGTTCATGTGGGATGTTTGTGTGTACCTATGTGTCTCTGTATGTGTGTGTGTATGTGCATGTTCATGTGGGATGTATGTGTGTGTTTCTGTGTGTGTGTGTATGTTCATGTGGGATGTTTGTGTGTATCTATGTGTCTCTGTATGTGTGTGTGTATATGCATGTTCATGTGGGATGTATGTGTGTATCTGTGTGTCTCTGTATGTGTGTGTATGTGTGTCTGTGTTGGCGGATAGTGCCACCTCCTTTTCCTGTTTTGTTGGCATACCAAAATGTGCCAGGCGAGACTGAAATCTCTGCCTTCCTTCTTAGATGGATTTAACCAGCCTCGACCTCTCCTGAATGTTATTGTGCTTATAAAGAGAGCCCACGGGAAAATTTGGCAGGTGACTGGTGCTACCTTCTTTTACTAAGCAGCAGTAATTTTTAATGTAAATTTCAGTGTTTCCTGAAGAGGCATAGATGATGCTTTCCCAGACAAGCAGTAGGTGCTGTAGTTCCCTCTGTCCTTTAGTGGGACTCTGGCAGTGCAGGCCTGCCTGCCTTGTGTGATGTTCATTATCTGTACATGGTAGGAGCCAAACCTTTCAGCAGATTTTTCTTTCTCAACTACCTTCCAATAATAGGGATTTGGTTTTGTCTGTCCATCTATAATGCATAACAGTTTCAAATAAATGGCTTAAATTTACATTTTCAGACAAAAAAAATCCCAGTTTTAGCTCTATTTCCAGAACATCAGCAGTGCCAGGCGCTTCTTTAAAATGAAATATTGTCCCCTTGGAACCCAGCTTAGAATTCTGATGTGGATAGGCACAGCTCAAATAACCCTGCGTAATCTAATTAGACCTAGCAAAATTCCAATTAGCAAGCAAGTGATGGGTGAGTCTAGTCAAACTTTTTCATTAGCAATGACAAAAAAGGACGTCTTTCAGGTGAACTGTCTAGAGTCAAGATATTCATGTGACTGTGTCCATTGGCTTGCTGTATTCCCTCTCCCGTTATTGCAAAGAGTTGCTATGGGCTTCTGCAGAAGCAGCATTGGTGAGAACCAGTGTGAATGTCACTAGCAAGAGGGCTTTGAGCAATGGGATGTTCAAGAGGAAAGAAACTAGCACAAGTATATTGGCAAATGAATGAGCCACTGAATGGGTCAATGGGAAGGTGTCATTCTCATTGTGACCGTGACCTGATATTTAGTATCTGTCAGACAGGAGTCAGGGCTGAAAAAATGTAAAGAACAAAGCAGCCTAGACTATCTCCCTGGGAAAAGATTGCTAAGCATGTTGCACACACAGGCAAGGAGTGTTTGTATAACACATTTTCTAGCTGGAGGAATGAAGGTCTAGGAGTGTTTGGGAGTGAGAAACACAGATCCTACACCTCCACCTAGGAAGGAAAGCCAAGAGTTTAACTATAGGTTGGGATGAAAAGTCAGGTGGCCCCAGCAGCACCCAGGCTGAGGATACACGGTGGAGCTGTAATGGTTAAGCTATGGGAGACTACCATGGAAGAGCCCCCCTGTGCAGGGAACAGCTCGTTTCTCTCTGGTGCTCACAGTTTTGATTTGCCTTCCTCTGGTCTGCAAGGCCAGATGACAGTGACCTTGTCAGATACCACAAAAATAATTGCTCTCTGGGATTTGCATGGTGCTGTAGGAATTGGAAACTACAGAGGCTTCTTAGAACCTTCCAGCCTTGGATTTAACGATTAAGGAGTGGAAGGGAAAGGGGAATAGTAAATTGCAAAGCCTGGACAGGCTCTCTGCTTCAGGCCAGATGTGTTTGCTCATGTGATTTCTGCCTCGTGTTCTCTCAGGACCTCAGACCTACAGAATTTCTGGGATACCAGGGATCTGAACAAGGAATGACTAATCAATTACCCATTTATCTGTTTATCTCTTCTCATTCCTCATCTAAGAAAGGGCACTTAAATCTCTTGATCTGAACTCAGTTACTCCTGAGATTTTATAGCCCCAGTTCTTAGGAGACTCTAACCTGGGGTCATGCCTGGGCCACCAAATTTAACCCTTTGAGAGGAAAACCTTGACTGAGGGGCCTCCTTGCCTGGAGTCAGTGGCTCCACCTGACTAAATCTTAGTACAGGACTAAGAGCCAAGAAAACTGGACCTATAGTCCTGATTTGCTACTGACTTCACAATGCCACCACAGAGTAATTATGAACTAAAATCTTAACATCAATGTTATTTAAAATATTTTAAAAATGGAAAATACCTCAAATCTTATATAGGAAAAAAAATCTTATAAAGGTAATAAGTTCATTAAATATAAATATATATAAATTTTATATATTTATAAGGTATAGTTTTACTGGGAAATGCGTACTTTATGTTTTGTCTTTTTGAAAAAAAAGTTTTCAAGTTGCTACCTAAAAAAAAAAAAACTTCAAAAAATAATTGATTAAGAGGCTAGAGACCTACAACCTTTCCACCCTTTCCTATGATTGTCCCCATATCTTGAGTGTAGGACTTGTATTGTATCCATTGGGCACAGGAACCCCATGATTGGTGGTCTCTGTAGCTTGACCCCAAGTGGTTTTCTGTAGTGATTCTGTCTGATGCAAAGAGAGCTTTTTGATAAGGGCTAAGAGCTACACTTACCTGTGGCTATAAGGACTGGTATTAGAGTTCAGGTAGGAATTAAACAATTCCTGTTTTTGTCCTTCCTAGCTCTTGATACCTGCCATTCTAATTTCTATGTCCTCCTGTGACTTAACACTACAAGTGTGTTCCTTGTTACATGTTTGTGCATGCGCATTATCTGTAAAGAAGATGTGCTGTATATACTTAAGGAGACCTACTGTAGTGCTAAGCTGCTTTCTCTTTTCCTTAATGAATAATTTTGCAATGAACATCTTTGCTCCTACAGAATTTTTTGTAACATCTTGGGCTTTATTACCGGAAATGAGATTAGTTTGATTCATAATGTTGAATTACTTCTAAAAAGGTTTTCTATCAATTTGTAATTCCATCCTCAAATTATAAGACTTGTTGCAGTCGTCTCCCAAAACAAAACTCAGAGATGCAGCTAGTGGTATGCAACGAATATGGTATTTACTGCATTTTGTGTGATATCACCTTTTTTCTTCAACCTCTCAAAAGCATCTTCACAGCACATGTATTGATTATCGTCAGCACATTGTACGGTATGTCTCGAACTGATCCCTCTTTCCCAACTGGAATTTTATAGCCAAGAGCTGTGTCGTACCAGCTGTGTCTCTCTGAGCTGCTCCTGCCCCCTGGGAACCCACTGTCTGGTCTCCAGTTCAGTGAGATTGACTTTTTCAGGTTCAGTGAAAGAGTGAGTGAGACCAGACAATATTTACTTCTCCTCATCTGCTTGTCTCATGTAACATGTCCTCTCCGCTCATCCAAACAGGCTTTTCTTCTCCTATCCCTACACTGTATCCCATTGTGCATATGTTTCGTGTTAAATTCCATCCATTCACGCTGGAACATGGGTGGGTCTTATCTTGGCTCTCTATCTAAGTCTTTGGTCTGTTTTGATTTGAGTTTTGCATGGGATACAATTTCTTCCACTTCAACCAAACATAATTGATTCAAATGACTCTTTCCTAGTTATATTTTCTGTTCCATGATTTTCTGTTTTGATATTTTGAGCATAGAGCACTTTTTACAGTCAAAGAAATTATTTTTTAAAAAATAACCTGTTTGATAGATCTCACAGGTCCAGGTTAGTTGAGACTGCTGGCCTTTCTATGGGGTTGCCCTCTGCCTCAGCTTCTTCCAGCTTTTCCCTAAATCAACCACAGGGTCCCTGGCTTCTGTCCATTGGTTGGGTGTAATTATCTGCATCTTTTAGCTGCTTGTTGGGCCTCTTGGATGGCAGCTATGCTAGGCTCCTGTCTGTAAGCATACCATAGCATCAGTAATAATCTCAGGCTTTGGAGCTTCTCTTTGAGATGAATTCCAACTTGGACCTGTCACTGGACCTCCTTTCCCTCAGGCTCTTCTCCATTTTTGTCCCTGCAGTTCTTTTAGACAGGAACAATTCTAGGTCAGAGTTTTTGACTGTGGGATAGCAATCTCATCCCTCCACTTGATCCTCTGTTTTTCTACTGGAAGTGGCCCCCGAGATCTCTCAGACACTGAGCCACCACCCAGGCAGCATACACCAGCTGATATGAGGCCCCTAACACATTTACAGCAGAGGACTGCCTGGTCTGGCCTCAGTGAGAGAAAATGTACCTAATCCTAACCCTAGAGAGACCTGAGGCCCCAGGGAGTGAGGAGGTCTGGTGGGGTGGGGGTGAAAGGGGTGGGGGACATCCTCTTGGAGACAGGGATTTGGGGGGAGTTTGCAGTGAGGATCAGTCAGAGGGCATACTGGGAGGGGGATAACAACTGTAATATAAAAATAGATTACAAAATAATAAAATTACAAAAATTTAACTGTTTGAAATACTAAAGATTTTGTCAAGAACCTTGCAGATGCTACGTATGAGTTCTACCACTGAACTGTATTCCTAATTTGGAAGTGATCTTCGTTGCGCCGCTTTTATTGTTGTATCATTTTTAGCTGGGAATCTTTGTTTTAAAACTTGCAGAAATTTGATCTTACTTCATAGTCGTGAACTTCATATTTCAGAAGTTGTCTGCTTCTTTTTGCCTCTCATTTTAGATAGATGGCCTAGTAAGTGTGCAAGCTTCATTATTTTTCTGTGTTAGAATTTACATTGGATTTTAACTCATCTTGAATCATTTTTAATTATGATGAAACGTGACTGAAGTTCTTCCCAGCTGTTGACCAAATATCCTAGAAATTAATCTTACACTCAACTTGTGATTAGTTCTTTATCGAATGTTAACTTCTATGTAAAGAATATTTTTATATAAGAATATTTCTCTGCTTTTTACCTTTCTGTCCCCTTTCTCCCTCTTTCCCTTCCTCTCTTTGTCTCCCTCTTTCCTTCCCTCCCCTCTCCTTCCCTTCCTTTCTACTTGTCTCCCTCCATCACTTCCTTCCTTCCTTCCTTCCTTCCTTCCTTCCTTCCTTCTTTTTTTTTTTTGTTTGTTTGTTTTAAGTCCAGGAATCACTGTGTAGCCCAGGCTGGCCTGGAACTCTCTCTATAGACCAGGCTGGCTTCTTGCTCACAGAGACTTCCTGTCTCTGACTCTCAAGTGCTGGGCTTAAAGGCACTTGCCACAATTCTCAGATATGCTTATTTATTTTTCTTATTCTTTTGTTATTTTTTATTATTTGTGATAAATCTAACTTAGATGGCTACTGTAATTTCAACCTAATAAGATTTCTTTGTGACCAAATAATGTGGTCAGTTTTGGTAATTGTTCAATGGTTATTAAAGAGTAGTTTACTGAGTAATGAGTGTGAATGTGTGTGTATACATATATCCCAGGATGTCCTCCCTTGACGGAAGCAAGACACCAATGTTGTTATCTCTGTCTCTGTTCTCTTGGTTTCTCATTTCCTTATTTCATTTTCACTTTGTTGTAGGGGTTTTTAACTTTAGATTACTGTTATTTATTATTTATTTTTTTAAAAACTCATTTCACATACAGACAATCAGTTGCTTTTATGTTTTCTCTTACTGCATCCTATATCCTATTTCTGCAGGAATTATTTTTCTTCTAGTCAATTCTGTCTACATTACTTGGCAGAAGCAATTTCTTTTGAGACCCGTGAGGGGTTCTGTCCCTTGCTTTCTTGCATCTATTGCAAAAAGTGTAGTTTTACATTTTTTTTAAAAGTGAATTAAATGGGTATAAGATCTTCGAGTAGGAAGAGATCACTATATTTTTCAATTCGTTTCTCAGTTATTCACCTATAATGGTTTCCTTTGTTAGTCTGGAGTTCCAGAGTTTCTGATGTTTAGAGCCATTCCCACTAGCATAAGTTTTGGTTTCATAGGTACGTAATCTAGTCTTGATTTTGTTCTTGTTTTCTTTGCTATGACTTGCCTATCCAATCACTTTTTTTATATTTAACCATAAACATGAATTAATAAGTGCTCTTCATGCTGCTGACCATCCCCCCCCCACTGAATCTCTGCCAAATGCTGAATGCTCTGTGCTGTACGTAATAACACATTACAACGCTGATTTCTTTTTAAGTGGCAGCTAAATAGCATGTTCCTCAAAAATTGAGTTCATATATACAGGTAGTGTGCTGAGTGGGGAAAATGTTGGCTTTATTGGCTTTTAAGTGACTCAGCCATTACTCCGATGTAGGGGAGTTGGAGGGGCATGTCCAAATAAAGCATGCTTCTTTAGGCAGCATAAATGAATGTGTCAATATGGATTGACAAATTGAAGGTTTAAAACGAAAAGATACTCTAAACCAGAGGTTCCCAAACACGGTTGCATCTTAGAATCTGAACTTTCAAATGTCCTATGCCCAAACTGTACCCCTGACTATTCATTTAGAATATCCTGAGCTGGGTGGCAAACTCTGTACTGGCTTTCGTCTTCAGCCTGCAGATGCAGCAGGATGGTGCAGGAACTGCCAATCCATGGGCTGGTACCTCAGTGCGATCTCCTGACCAACAGCCCAGCCTCAGCCGAGAGCTTGTTCCCAGCACAGAACATCAGGCCCCTCACAGACCCAAGCAGCTGTAGCCAACTAATCCCCGTGGTCTATTTATATGAACGGAATTTCCCAGCAATGAAACTATACATGCTTTACATCTCATTCACAGCAGAATTGAGTCCTTGTACAGAAACTAACATGTTCATTGATCTCTGACCTCTGTAGCCATCTACATACTCACACTGCATCACACACACACACACACACACAGAGAGAGAGAGAGAGAGAGAGAGAGAGAGAGAGAGAGAGAGAGATCTGAATAGGCTTTTTCTACCAACCCCACCCCCAGCCCCATGATGTTCAACTGGCTCATTACAGGCCTAAAGCCAGGTGGCCAGACCTCAGAAACGGAGACAAAATATGAGTTTTCTTTATAGCATTGATGGTTTCTATGATGTTTTGCCACAACAGTAGAAAAAATGGCACAGCTTCTGTCAGCCCAGTTTGGACCTGGAATGGTCTGATGGTGATCTGGTTCAGAGAAGTGACCACAAGTTTGGGGTCTGGGTACTCTCCACTCCAGAAACACTTCTTTGAGAAGCCAAGTGTTCCCCCCTCTTTTCCATAGACACTTGGTTTTTCACAGTCTTCTGGGTAGTTCCCATTAGGAAGACACTCAGGGCTAACTAAGCAGGCTTCCCTAACAAGATTATAGGTTGTCCTTGTTTGCTTTCTGTTGTTGTCATAAACACTGTGATCAAAAGCCATTTATAAAGGAAAGTTTCTACATTTTATAGTCCATTATCCAGGGAAGCCAAGGCAGGAACTCAAAGGAGCTTTAAGCAGTAACCATGGAGGAATGCTGCTTACTGGCTTACTCCTCGCTGGTTTGCCCAGCTTGCTTTCTTATATAGCCCAAACATACCTGCCTAGGGATGGTACGGCCCATATTGGATTGGTCCTTTCTACATCAATTAACAATTAGCAGAATGCCTCACAAAATGCCCACAGTCCAGTCTGATCTGGGCATTTCTTCAGCTGATCTCTCTCTTCTCAGATGACTCTAGGTTTGTGTCAAGCTGACAGTTAAAGCTAATCATGACCTAGATAGACTCTATGCCCCCTCCATTCCTTATATTCCTAGCTTCTTGGAAGTCATTAATTAGTATGTGGCAATCTGCAAACACCAGTATTTAAGAAGAAGAAGTTTAGGACAGTGGTACTCTATCATTGGTTTGAAGATATATATATATATATATATATATATATATATATGTGTGTGTGTGTGTGTGTGTGTGTGTGTGTGTGTGTGTGTGTGTGTGTGTATGTATCCAACTGTGCACACAAGCACACAAAGAGGAGCATGTGTAGCTAAAGCAGGAACAGCTGCCATGTTGCTAGTGGGTCTATCCCATATGACTACTTCAAGTTCAGTACCTCTCACTTTATGACATGGTGTTGTAAGATCACTGGGTGGCCTGAAATGTGAAACTGTATTCTCCAACCTTCTATGTATGATCTGATTTAATGTCTTGATTGATTGATTGATTGACTGACTGACTGAATGGTTCGAGCAACTTGAGAAATCAAAGATGGGCTATTCAAAAATGTTTTAGTTGCTGATTTTAGTCTTGTAGAGTTACTTGAGTAGTTGTCAAAAAATGTTTGTTAAAAAATTCAGAGTTTTGCTCAAGTGTTATCAGTGTGTTAGCTTTTCATCTGAGATAAACAACCAAGACGTAGGAAAGTTGGATTTGGGGTTGCAATTTCGGAGGCTTCAGTCATGGTCACTGGCTGTTCCTTCGGACTCAGTGCCACTGTGGAGAGTGTTTGCTAGAATGGAGCTCTTCATCTGGAGGAGGCTGGGAAGTGAGGAAGAGAAGAGGAGGCTGGGGTTCCAACATCTTTTTTCAGAACATTCCCTGTAAAGCACATTTCCCGCTGATGCCACAGCCAGAGACTGAGCCTTTCAGATGTGAGCTTCAGGGGAACTCGTAATACTTAAATGAGAGCATCTAACACTTCCTGTTTAATATCCTCCCCTAGTCTGATGCTTATATTCAGTGTTTAACTTAGTATTATACTTGGAACGTGGAAAAAAAAACCCAAACAAACAGACAGATATATTTTGCTCTTTTAATTTCATACCATTTTTCTTTTCATTTCTAGAGAGTTCTTTTCTACTGTGTTCTGGCTGTTGCTTTTGACCCCGGAGTTGTCTGTACTTCCTTTTACTCCTCCTGTGATCTCCACGCCATTACCTGCATTTACCTGCATTGTGTCTGCCCCCCCCACCCCCCCCACCTCAGGCCCTGATTCTTTGTTGTTGCTGTAGAAACAATTTAATCCCAATATAGAATTTCTACCCCTACCTTTGATCATTCAGTTCCTGGATAAAAGATACAAATCATCTTTATATTTATAATAAGCCTTTATCAGCATTAATGTTGGGTATATATCTATCCCCTATGCTATTAATCTATTTCCCATCAATAACCTCAAGTTATTATTTACTATGCTTCATTTGGGCTGCTCTTAACTCCAATTGGCCATCCCTCGGGGCCATAGTGTCCTGACTCCTAACCATTTTTCTCCTCTTTCCACCTTCTTCTCTCCTGCCTTGTGGTCTACCATAACTCCAAGACTGAGAATACTAAGCCTTGCCTAATTCTGCCCAGCTATAGGCTTTATTCGGCAATCAGAAATAACTTGGGGCAAGATCACATAGCCTCTCTTGGGTCTACAAGCAGAAAAGGACTCTGCCATCTTTGGGGCAACCAGGTCTTGGGGGCCGCACACAGCATTACAGTACATAGCACCAGATCAAACCTCAACATTGTTTTCACTGTTTTGAGGCAATGTCTGTTCAGATTTGGATTCTGGCCGTGTTGGACAGCCTTCCAGCAGTCTGATAAGGTTGTGTTCTCAGCTTCCAAACCTCTTTCCTTTCACCTACCTTGATTCTCATGCCTGCCTGTTGCAGTTAACAATATATATATATATATTCTTTAGCAAAGTAGGAATATGCCTTCTGAAAATCACCTTTTCTTCACAAGGATGGATTCTTTTCTGATGAGCAATGCTGCCTTTGAGCCAATATCACTCTCTCCCTCTTTCTTTGTAAGTCCAGCACTTCCATCTCTGAACTGTAGCTTAGTTTTGACTTGTTAGCAAGACAATTCTACACTGGGCCAGTTTTGTTCAAGGCACCCAGCACCCAGGCTTCATTGTGGAGGAGCAGTGTGAGCTCGCCAGTGACACTCGTGGCTTGCTTCATCTCACCGCGCACATTAAACTTCCTTCACGGTCTCCTTAAGGCGAACAGACTAACTTCTCACCCCGTGCACATAGCTGCCAGCTCAGTCCACTATGCTGGGCCACGCCTAGCCCTTGAGGTGCTTTTGAACGCCCAGGAGAGGAAATGCCCTGGGAATGGGCTCCCCAAGCCTGCGGATGTCATTTGGCGAGCAGGGCTCCAGGGCAGTGGTGAAGATCTTAAGATCCACGGCCTATTGGGATCATTTTTGTCACATGACTTAGACAGAAAGAGAGTGACCCTTAAAGAAAGAAAAGGAGTGACAAAGGAAGAAGCTGGCTGTGGCAGAGCATCTCTGCCACTTGGGGGGTGGAGGATGGAGAACTAGGAGTTTACTATAGACTGATTTTTGTTTATTTATGTGTTTTGTTTGTTTGTAGTCTGCCTGGCTACCTGACACCCTGTTTCTGAGAAACAAAACAAAGCATCTAAAACGATTCATTGATTGCTGTCTCTCTCCACTCAGAAGCTGTAACTCTTCCATGCAAGAGAGGCTGTGGATGAAAAACATAATTGGCATTAGTGAAAATGCAACTATTAAAATGTTGAATCCCAAAGTTGTGAAGTGTGATATCTTATTGACCTGTGCTTTTTTTTTTCCTTTCTCTTTTATCTTGCTTTTAACTGGGAGAAAATTTAAAATATTGTAGAACACAGGTAACTCTCTGGGCTATAGTCTTTATTTTATCAGGGCTGAAAATAAAGATTAAAAAAAAAAATCTCAAAGTCATAAGGTGATCCGATTTATTCTTAATCTGCTCTTAAGCACAAGGGTTACCCTGAGTGATCCAAGTTCCCAGTATAATTCAGAGACCTAAATTCTGCCACACTACTGGGTAGCTCAGGAAAAGGGCTTTACATCAGAGGAGACGATCCTTCCCTAATGAGGGCTCCCTCCTCCAGCTTGTCCCCTTATGTGGTTTCAAACAGCTCATATTTAACTGGAAAGCCCATTCACTATCTAAGATTAAACAAGTGAAGAATCCAAATGAAGAGGCAGGTCCAAGGTACTGGAGCACTTATCTTCTGCAAGGCCTACACACTGTCTGAGCAGACACGAGTGGCCTAACTCAGGCAGCCACTGGCTGTGAGCAGGACACCCAAACCTTAGAAGTAACATGTCTGTTTCATTTTTCTTTCCAGGCTTGAGATTTTTAAGAGCTCTCAGACTGATACAGTTTTCAGAGATTTTGCAGTTTCTGAATATCCTTAAAACAAGGTAAGCTACTCATTCTTGTCTGGTTCCTTTGGATGGGGTTGTAAATACCAAGTGTATGTTTCCATTGTGCTAAAACGATAGAGTTACATTACTCACAGGAAGAGCTGGAGAGCTCACCTACCAAGGTAAGGCTTGCAGCGTTCTCCTCTGCAGGGTCAGGGAGAAATAGGAGAGAGGCAGAGACATGGTTATACATGTGGGGAAGAGGAGACAGTCCAACAAGGTCACATAGATGGCATCGAGGCACCAAAGCAGTCTGCAACATAGGCATCCTGGGAGAGGCCCATCCATGGTGGATGAGGGATGGACTCGCTCACTGACTGGGAAGTCCTTGTTGCCAGGTCCTCAACACCCCTTCAGTTACCACTAAATAAGAAATTGAACTTGGCTATAAAGGCAAGAGGAGCAACAATGTTCTTTGACAGGCATTCACAAAGCTCATATGGCAAACAGAAAATCATCTCATTCCCAAGTCCAATGAGCTGTCTCACTTTATAGCCATAGAGCTCTGAGGTGTGCTCTGTAAATTTGCCTTGTGGGGGAAACCCTAAAAGCCTCCTGTCAAATGCACCACGACTGCTTCTGTTAACTGCATTATGATCTGGAAAACATAGCTAGGACAGGGCCAGAAATTCCCTAGGGGGTCCCCTACCTGATGACCTGTTGGCGCCCACAGCTGGCCTGAAACCTGGCCTGTGCTGGTGAGCACACTAATAAAAGGGTCAGGAGTGCTCTAATGGGGAGCGACTGCAGCTCATAAACTTCTCTACTAGGAAATTACATTTTAAGAAGACCCCTTCTAATGTTCCATTTCCTCTTCCGTTGGCCTTAATGTGTCTGATGAGTGACAGAAAGCAGGACACCTCTGTGTCGTGCCGGGTATAATTAATGTACCTGCTGCTCGAGGGCTTGGATTCTGTTGGTTTCCTACGCGTGAAAACCTAGCTTCTTGCATCCAGTATATCTGGCAAGTGTGCTTTTATTTTGTTATTGATCCTTATTTTAATTCTATATTATCCTCCTTTCCAAGGATTCATTTGTATCAATAAGAGATAAAATTCACTTTCTATTGACAGTGCAAAATGTACAAAGAGCCACGAAGCTCTCTTAAGTTATGCCTTATCCCTTTATATTTTATCTTCAGAGGTAAAAATTTATTGTTCCTCTATTTTTGATTTATAATATTATTCATAATAATTTTTTAAATGTACAGTAATTCTTAGATGTTCTTTGAGTAGTAGCCTTAAGTTTTACCCTTTAATAGATCTGTGCAGTAGGATTATATTACTTTTGAAATAGAAGTGATTAACAAAGCTAGTGTATCTAACTAGGTCCTTTAACCCCAGAACTAGAGAGGGAGAGGCATACAGATCCCTGTGAGTTTGAGGCTACCTGTCTCTACATAATAATTTCCTGACTAGTCAGGCCCACAGAGGGAGACCTTGTATCAAACAAACAACAAGAAAAGCATATCTAGTATGAACGTCTACCGAGCTTGCATTACAAGGCTGATCAGGCCCCCCCATCCCCACTCTCAGGGAGAGTTGGTGGGTATATAGTACCAAACTTGGGGCCTGTCCTATAGATTTCTGTTCTAGCAGGGATTAGGATAGAGGTGCTATAATGGAACCATACACATGCTCTCACATACCCTCAGGTCTCTTTCTTCTGTTTGTCATTGACCTCATAAATCAATGAGACTTGTTCTATGACACTGGGACTCTAGGAAGATCCTAGCCATACTGCAGGAAGAATAGTGTTCGGGCCCTCCGCTTCCCATGCAGATCCCCTCTGAGTGACCACGATATGCCATCTGAGTATCTTTTACCAGCCTTGTGTTAGGACACTCACCTATTTCCTGCCCCTCAGCAAAGATGGCCTTTCTTTTAGATTTAGAAGTTGGGTATGGCTCTCTTGGAGAACAGGTTCTTCATAGCTATGTACGTATGATGCTGCTTAATTGTTTAAGCAAAGGAGGACGACAGTAGAAATTTCTGGCTGGAGGAAGAGGGATTGTGCTTCTGGGGGCAGCAGCTCTCTTGCACAGTAGCAGCAATTGAGTAACTCCAATCCTAGCCCCCAAACAGCATTTTCTCAGGACTGTCACTTTCCACACAGAAACTTCTACTCTCAGACAATGTCTTTCCTCAGACTGTGCATGTCCCTGGTTCCTATTATTTTCAGTTAGAACCAGGTGACCATGTGAACCCTGTGAATCTAAGGTGAGCATCTATGAATGCACAAGTGAATATGGAGGGTGAGCGTCCCAACAAATATTGTAGCTAGAAAGCTGGAGGTCTCATGGGATGGGAAATCAAAACCAGACCTCCTGCCAGAGTACAGGTGTTAGAACAGGAGTGAGCCCAGGTCTGAGATTCAGAGTTGTTGTGCTGAACCTGGCAGGAGCTGTGCAGCAGGGAAGGTCTTTCCCTAGGAGAAGAAAGAACCCTTGAGAAAAATCAAGTGTCTGACATTCAGTGGGACTGTAGGATGGTCACATGAAGGGTAGGGAAGATGCTCTGAGTTCTGTCAAAATATTTGTAGAAAGCACACAGTGAGAGAGAATGTGACACCTGTGGGACCTTTGAGCCATTCCGTGCTCCTGAACATGTGGTTGACATAAGAAGAGTGAGTTTAGGGTAGGGAGGTAGGAACCAAATCTCTAGGTAAGAAACACTTCCTTCAGCTGCAGGAACTCTAGCAGTGTGGGGACACTTTCTCCTTGGGGTACCAGGCTACACCCTGCTTCTTCTTCAGACACTCCAAGATAGATTGTTTCTCAGCTCTCTGGAAGAAATGAAGCCGCAGGTTTCTAGGGTTTAGCCTTGGGCAGATTCTCTTGTGAGCCCTGTACACTTGGATGCTTTCATGGTGACTTTGTGAGGTGGGGAACTGTGTCATTGTTGTTAGGAAAATCCTGCCTGGCTTTCTCTTGTAATAATCCCCTGCCAGTCTGAGGAGGGAGACTCTACAAATATGATAAAAAATAATGGTTTGAAAACCACGGTTTTATTTTGTATTCTTCCATTGCTTAGTTCATCTTAGAACTGAAAGAAATGGAACACAGCAGTCAGTGTGTTGGTGGGTGGGGGGAGGTAATTAAGAGGACAACAGAAGGAACCAGAGTGACAGAGTGAGCAGGAGGACAGGCACGGGATTGTGTAGCCAGAATCAGGGCAAGTCCCCGACTTGTAGGTTAGCAGGGGGCTGAGATTCTCCGTCTCCTGACTTGGCCTATTTAAGGAAGACCAGAGATTCTGGGTCATCTATGTGAGCTTCTGGAAGTCCCTCAGCCATCCTACAAGCTGGTGAGTCAACTTCCAGTGCTGGGTCATTTGTTCCACAATGAAATCCAGATGAAATCTGCTTATGGGCTTTAATCCCACATCTCATTCAACATAGTCAATAATGTTTATTAAACCATGGATTGCCCGTACATTCGTTTTCTAAGATGAAAATGGCCTCATGGTTTCCTCTAATTGTTTAAGTAACACGTGCTTCCTGCGAACATTTGTACCATATGTAAGAGTGTGGTGTGTAAAGGGTAAAGTAAGACACCGTGCCTGCCCTGTGCTGTGCTGTGCTCAGAAAGCCATTGCTCTCTACTGTGAAAATGTTCTTTCCTATGTAGCCTATGTGCACAGCTGCTAACCAGTTACCCAAACAACACATGCAGGGAACATTTTTGAAATTACCTTTATTACATATATAGCCTTAGAAATGGCCCCAAGGCTGTTTGTGAAGCAGGATATTTGCTCCAGAGATTACAGGGGGTACAAGGTAGAAGCCTGACTGTGATGGCTGCAAGATGGAGATGTTGAAGGCTTTTAATTGGGGGAGGAAATATAGACATAGCATTCTGAAAGTCCATGTTTCCTCTAGTTGTATAGAATTGGTTTGAGGTATCTAAGATTTAATAGGTCTTAAGGCCAGAAAAGAACAGTAGTAGCGAAGGGCTTTTGAGGCCAAGCCTCAGAGCAGGTCAGGTGGACAAGGAAGAGACCAATACAGAGATAACTAAAGAACAGACTATAGAGATAACTTAGGGGCAGGCATGACACAACTTGATTTTGATTCATTTTGTATCACAAAGTTCATTAATCTCAGTGTGACCTGGTCCGTACTCACGACCGGCCAGGAAGAACACAACAAACCAGAATCTTCTGCGGCAAAACTTTATTGCTTACATCTTCAGGAGCCAGGAGCACAAGCCCCAAGCCCCAAAAACGAAAGCCCCCCGCTTACATCTTTAGGAGCCAGAGCGCCAGAGCGTCAGAGCGCCAGAGCGCAGAGCAAGAGAGAGAATGGCGGAAACCCCATCCCCTTTTAAGGAGAATTATTCTTTGCCTAGGACGCATCACTCCCTGATTGGCTGCAGCCCATGGCCGAGTTGACGTCACGGGAAAGGCAGAGTACATGCAGTGGTAAAATACCCTTGGCACATGCGCAGATTATTTGTTTACCACTTAGAACACAGGATGTCAGCGCCATCTTGTGACGGCGAATGTGGGGGCGGCTCCCAACATCTCCCCCTTTCCTTTTAATAAGAGCAATAGGCCACCCATATTAATGAGAGTGGAGATAGAGGTCAAATCCCCAGTGTGCAGGTAAAGGAGCCATGTACAGGATTAGCTCTTAGGCTCACAGGCTTTTACCCAGAGCAACCCTGACCGGCTCCCGTGTCATTTTGTCTGGAGAGAAGGACACTTGGACACTCAACCTTCTTGAAAGATGACATGTCTCCCTAGAATAGGCTCATATATGCCGCAGAGCCCTTCTACTGCAGTGCTTAGCCGTGCAACTCTCTCGGGCTGCTGAAGCACACTCACTCTATCCCGTGCAATGAGTCTAGCCTCGTGGTGTATAAGAGCTGAGTGGCCAGCAACCTATTGCTTAAGCATAGATATATCAGGGGAAGCACCATGTTCTAGAGCTGCAAGTGCCTGGGCAATAACCACCTTGTCTCTCCTAGTTTGGGCCTTAAGCTTACAGACCAACCAAAGAAGCAACACTAATCCACAGCAAAGTGTATCTCCAAATAATATCAATCCCACCCATTCTTTAAAGAAGGAAAATGCTGAGGAGATCCAATTGGGTAATCCTTTGGTCAGGGACAGGTCCAAGCGCGTGGAGTTGACCTGAAGTCTCAATTCCCGAAGGATCTGTTCAAATTCAGCCGTCCAATTCTGTAACATATACTGAAAAAGACTTTTTGACAAATTAGCTGCCCTAGTAAATTTCTCATACTGAATGGAAGTAACACACAATCCCGGAAACTTTTGTTCACATCCCAGCTGAGCTATTTGCCATAATACATCTAGTTGTTTCTGGACAAGATCTATGAGTTGATTAACCAGCATGAGACCACCCTGTATCTTGACATTAGCTGAGGCCTGTTTAACTATGACTGTAGTCACTGAGGCTGACAAAGTGTTAATGGTGTCAGTCGTCTGGACCTGTCCAGACAGAGCCAAGGCTGTCTGAATCAAGGCCAAACCCAGTTCCTAGTTAGTGGTAAAAAAGCAGGGGAATACTTGAGCATTATACATCACCGTCATTAGGAGTGGAAATGTCGACATTATCCCCCAACGCTGCTCTCTCTTTATTATTGACGCCCTGGACATCATCAAGACGAGGGACATCAGTATTCCCTTGGTCAGTCTGGATTTTTCGGGTGAGTCTTTCTGGTATCCAAAATGGGTTGTCTTCATTCTGTGGGAAAACACAGATAGCTCCCCTGGATCTTATCAAAATAGGATCCGGGCCATACCATTTATTATCAAGGACATTTTTCCATTTAACCATCTCATTGGGCCTATCTGGCTCTGAACAATGACGTTCAGCCGCAGTATGGCCATGAACATCAATATTTAAAAAATTGAGTGTAAAGAGTGCCATAGACACAGACACTCTTGGTACTCGGGGTAGAGTCTCCTCAATTCCCCTCTTCTGTTTTATAAGATAGGATTTGAGGGTGCGATGCGCACGCTCAACAATACCCTGTCCTTGAGGGTTGTATGGAAGTCCAGTCAGGTGGGTCACGTCCATCTGACGGCAGAACTGCTGGAATTTTTGAGATGTATAAGCTGGTCCATTATCAGTCTTAAGGAGTTTGGGTTTCCCCCAAGCACTCCATGCCTCAAGACAATGTTGAATCACATGTGAGGCTTTTTCTCCTGTTAAAGGTGTGGCAAACATTACACCAGAGCAGGTGTCAATAGAAACATGTAAATATTGATTTCTCCCAAAGGAGGAAATATGCGTGACATCCATTTGCCAGACCTGTAATGGCCTGATGCCACGAGGGTTTACCCCTACATGAGGAGTAGATAAAATTTGACAACAATCTAAAGGCATTATTAAGTAATCAGAATCACTTTCAGTAGAACCAATCCCTCTGGCAGCTCTAGGAATACCAGAGGAAGGAAAAACAGCCATGTAGGCTTGGCAAAATTATTAGTTGAGCTATTCTGTCCCTTTGTGATATAGAAAAGACAACTTGAGGACAAGAACAGAGAACCTGAAGTTCCCCTTTACAATCCTGATCTACAACTCCAGGGTGGACAATAAGACCTTGTAGGCTGCAAGAGCCTGCCTCTGTCATACTGGCCACAAAATCTGAGAAGGACTCCTGAGGTCCCTGGACGATCTTTGTTAATTGTCCAGTGGCTTCACCTGCTCGGGAGAGCGCCTTCCAGGCCCTAATAGCCTTTTCATCTGATTCAGAACTATTAAAAACTGGCTCCTTGAACTCACCTAGTGATGAGTATAGGCTCCTTCTCCTAGAAACCTCCGCTGATTGATCTTTTTTCTTTTCTTTTTCCTTCTCCTTCCTTCCAATCTCTCCCCAGGTATTCTTACCTGACCTAAACTTTTCCTCGGGTTCAAGACCCTTGGAAAGGCCTGTATACTTATTTTGTGTACCATATTTTCTCTTTGCTCCTACTCTCTCTCCCCGCTTTACTTCTGATAGATTGTCCTGAATTTCATCTAGAATTTTCAGCCCTGCCTTAACCACTTGATAACATGTGAAAAGGAACAAAAGGGCTCCTAACACTAGAGAAAGTTCAAGGCCAAACATACCTTGTAAAGCTATTTTCCACTTTACTTCTGATAGACTGTCTTGAATTTCGTTAGAAAGTTCAAGGCCAGGCATACCTTGTAAAGCTATTCCCCACTTTACTTCTGATAGACTGTCTTGACTTTCCTTAGAAAGTTCAAGACCAGACTTACCTTGTAAAGCTGTACTCACTGGTACTCCTGTTCCCCAGCTGAAAAGTTCTGAATTCACGCAGTTGAATCCTTCTCAACAGTCTGTGATGCGGGAACACTTTATTACCGCCGTTTCCCAGCTGAAGAGTTCTGAATTCACGCAGTTGAATCCTTCTCAACAGTCTGTTTTACGGGAACCTTCGTTACCATGACCCGCAGTTCTGGTTCCGTAATGAGGGATCTTCCTTGCGCCGGTGATGGTTAACTCCCGTCCCGAGTTTTCTTGTATTTTCTCGTCCCGGGTTTCTTCTTCCCGGCTTTTCTCGTCCCGGATTTTCTCGTCCCGGATTTTCTCGTCCCGGGTTCTCGTCCCGGATTTTCTCGTCCCGGATTTCGGCACCAACTCTTAAACGCGTTCTCACGACCGGCCAGGAAGAACACAACAAACCAGAATCTTCTGCGGCAAAACTTTATTGCTTACATCTTCAGGAGCCAGGAGCGCAAGCCCCAAGCCCCAAAAACGAAAGCCCCCCGCTTACATCTTTAGGAGCCAGAGCGCCAGAGCGTCAGAGCGCCAGAGCGCAGAGCAAGAGAGAGAATGGCGGAAACCCCATCCCCTTTTAAGGAGAATTATTCTTTGCCTAGGACGCATCACTCCCTGATTGGCTGCAGCCCATGGCCGAGTTGACGTCACGGGAAAGGCAGAGTACATGCAGTGGTAAAATACCCTTGGCACATGCGCAGATTATTTGTTTACCACTTAGAACACAGGATGTCAGCGCCATCTTGTGACGGCGAATGTGGGGGCGGCTCCCAACAGATTTTGATTCATTTTGTATCACAAAGTTCATTAATCTCAGTGTGACCTGGTCCAGTCAATGCTTTAAATTGGGACACTTCTTAGCTACCTAGCAAATGTTGCAAGGAAAAGATAAAAATGGCTGTTGGCTCCTGGCTGTGCCCTCAACCAGAAGCAAGGTAGCAGTCAGCAAGAGGGCAGAATTTGTGCTTTCTTGTGCAAAGTGGCTGGCATTTTCAAGGTTCACCAGGACATGTTCTATTTTCTGTAAGGGCAGAGATGAACCCTTGGCAGCTTTGGCTTTACTGATATAATTTTCGAAATCAGACTCTCTCCCAGCACCTAGGGGTCCTGGGAAAGGTCACTGATCAGTCAGACTATCGCTTGCCTATTGATGAATCACTCTGTCCACCCATATCAATGACTGGAGTTCAGTGTTAGTCAGACTGTGCCAAAATTCCTGAGAAAACAACATAAGCAAGGAAAATTATTTGAGCTCAGAGTTTCAGAGGTTTCTGACCCATGGTTGGCTAGCCTTGTTGCTCCTGCCTGGTGGCAAAGTGGAGTGTCCTGAGAAAGCAAAGTTGGTCACCTCATAGCTACCTAGAGAGAGGGAAAATAAGTAGAAAATGGGAGAAGACATCAGAGACAAGATGTAGCCACCAGGAATACATGGCTTCTAATATTTCTAACCTACTTCCTCCATCTAAGCCCCATTTCCTAAAGTTTTCAGACTCTCCCAAAATAGTATCACCAGGTGAGGAACAAGTCCTCTTAACCTATGAGCCCTTGGGAAACATGTCCTCCTGTGGTGGTTTGAATAAGAATGGATTCTAGAGGCTCATGTATTTGAATACTTGTTTCTAGTTTGGTAGAACTGTTTGGGAGGGATTGAGAGGTGGGGCCTTGTTGAAGGAGGTGTGTTACTTTGAAGTGTCAAAGGCCACACCAGTCCCTTCCCCTTGCCTAGTGATAAGGATGGATCCTCCCAGCTTTTGCTCTAGGGCCATACCTGCATATCTGCTGCCATGCTCCCAGACATAATGGCTATGGACTTGCCCCAATAAATGCTTTTTTTCTATCAATTGCTTTAGTCCTGGTATCTTATGATAGCAACAGAAAAGTAACTAAGACATATACCAAACCAGAACAGCCACGGAGAATTCATGTATGGGAATTCACAAGTTTCCATAAAAACACAGAAATGACACTTACAAAAAGAGGGGGCAGGTTTTCATGATCGGATCACAATCTCTCCTTCAAAGCAAGGAGCTAGACTCTGCATGGTCAGTGCCACTCTAACTACTGATAATTTCATGTTTGATTCAAGCCTTTGGGCTTGGCCAGGAAGGCTGCAGATAGCCATCTCCAATGACTCTTTTTGCCACAAATACTCAATGTCTTCTGCTGGCAACCCCTCCCTCCTTTGAAGCAGTCATCTTCCAGATGTCAAAGTCCACATCCCAGCGGACAGAGAACACCCATCATTGGGGTTAATCTTGCAGGTTTTCTACATAGCTTTCAGATATTAACTTGGTCATAGGGTTCAGCTTGGAAGTCCACTTCCTCGTGCGAACAATCTGTGATGTTGCTGATGTCATACAATTAATCAGATTTCCACAACAAACCTGGTCTGTCTCAGCAGTGGTGATTAAATGTTCTGCACTCAGCAAGAGCTCCCTTAAGCACCATTAATGTCCCAGTGACAATCATTTAGAGATTAATAATCACCATATTTAGGCCATTTCCCCAAAGCACCAAGAGACGTCAGTAGATTTAATATCTTGAAAAGACTCTGCATGGTTTTTGATGGTGCAGTGCTTTCGCAGGCCCTGAGGATCTGGGAGTCTGTAAGTGACTCAATTAGGTGTTGAATTCTCCCCTGGAAATAGAGAGCAGCACATGCCTCTCCTCTCTCTGCCATAGGCTACCTGCTCTCCCTACTACTTGCTTCTCTTCAATATCAGATCACGTCTTAGGGGGCTCGAAAGGGAGAGACAGGGGAATGGGCTGCTCTGCTTTGATTTTCCATTGAGAAATTTGCCTGGAGCAAGGTTTAGTGGTAACATAGCTGATGAGACAGGGTAAGCCTCAAACTTCTGTTTTTTCAGTTGGCAATTCCATTCTCTGTCAGAGAACTTCGCTTGATATGAGGTGAAGCACAGAGTGACTCATTGAGATGTCTGGAAAAGGCTTGAAGGTCAGGAGTTAGCACAAGCAGCCTTGTGCTTGGGAGTGCTAGCTTCATACCACAGCATCCAGAGCCCTGGAGCTAACCGTATCAGGTCACAAAGTGGGCGGATATGGCCAATTCGTATGTTCTCTGAGAACATTCTAGATGTGAGCCATTTCAATTGTGTCTAGGCAAGTGGCAGAGTGACTGGGTCCCAGAGGGAGTGACAGACTTTTGGCATATCTGCACTCAGGCTGTCAGCTTCCCTCCTTAAGATTCTGCTCCTCTCTTCATCTCTTTTGGGTTTGTTCTCTGGAGGTCTTCTCAAGGATTGTATCTGAGATGGATTAGAACTCTCTTCCACAAAGTTCCTGAAAACTCTGGCAGGCTTCTCTGTTGGCTGATGTTGATGTTGGCTGAATTCCACTGGATTATTTAGTAAAGGAAGTCCTTGGTGGACACCTTGGTCTCCCATGTCAGTAGCTGTGGGGAGATTGGTCGTTAGGAAGTGATGATGGGCAAACTACAGGGTAAGGGAAAAGAGGATCCCTGAGGCTTCCTATAGTGTGTTCCCAAGCTACTTAGATGAGGCCTGCCACTTGTAGCTGTGATTCCCAGGCAAGCTATCTACACCCCCTAATGCTCGGTTTCCTCAATAGTGAGTGACAGTGGTGTTCTCACCTACCACCTGCATTAGCAGAAAGAGTGAAGAGGGGGAGGACGCAAGCAAATACTTAGTACATCAAAAAGCCCCAGCAGTCCTCAGGGACCACAAATGGTGGGTGATCCTGGCGAGGACCAAGATGCCCAGGATGGACAGTCTGCTGTTTTGCTGGCATATGGTTTCCAACCCCGAGGATGTCATCCCACACACCTCAAAAGGCTAGTTTCACCCACAACTTTGGAAGTGTTTACTCATTCTTGTCCTGAACTGTCAGAATCAATGCCAGGCAAACCGGGAACTTGGATTCCTCTCTTCAGTTATATAAATACAAGCAGAGAAAGCTCCATTCCTCATGCTCCACCCAGGAAACATGATCGCAGCCTTTGTTAGGAGGCCTCCCTTACGAATTCCCCAGGCTGAGCAACAACAGCCTCCATCCTGCCCTTTTAGCGGTATGCTCAGGATCCAAAAGCTAGCAGCCATCAATGCCACTGACATGACACTGTGGCTGTGCAGTAATAGATCTGAAAGTGGCTGAAATGGCCACATTTCCATCTCCAACTGTGGGGCCTACTGAACTAAACTTGTCAGTTTCCCAGTTCCCCCAGATGATCTTGAAGGATCCTATGAGAAATTAGTCAGTATACATCAAACATCAGCATGATGGTGTGTGGGTGCACTGCGTACATACTGTGAAAGTCTCAGATGTCACCATTGTTAACCTTCTAAGCCATTAGAAAGTAGATAATATATTACCCAAGAGAAAGAAATAGGCAGAAAGAGGGCAGTGTTACCATAGATGGATTACCCAAAGAGAAGGATTAGCTTCTGCGGGGGTTGTGTCTTAGGGTTTCTGTTGCTGTGAAGAGATATTCTGACGGCAGTAACCCTTATAGAGGAAAACATTTAATTGGGGCTGCCTTAAAGTTCAGACGTTCAGTCCATTATCATCATGGTGGGAAGCATGGCAGCCTGCGGGCAGATGTGGTGCTGGTGAATGGGCTGAGAGTTGTACGTCTTGATCCACAGGCAGTAGAAGTGACTGTGTACCACACTGGGCATAGCTGGAGCATATGAGATCTCAAAGCTCACCCCTACAGCGGCACACTTTCTCCAACAAAACCACACCCACTTCAACAAGGCCACACCTCCTAATAGTGCTTCCTCTGGGCCAAGCATTCAAACACATGAATGTATGGGGGCCATACCTATTCAAAGCACCACAGGCTGCATAGGGCCGGGAATGGGAGAACAGGAGGTGGGAGACAGAGTTCTTTTCTGCAAGATGAACGTGATGGAAACACCATTAAATATAACTTCAGGACAACTGGCATTTAAATTGGGATTGTATGCTAGATCGCATTGCTGAATTCAGTTCGTTTTCTGATATACAGATGTGTCCAGATTCTACTGCATGGTGTCTGCTCTTCGGAGCAGAATGCCGCGGTGATTAGAGGTTGGGCGGTGATGTCCACAACACAATGGCTCAAACAAAACAAATACAACCAGAAAGAATTATCACACTGAAGAAAATAAGACATACTTGCAGAGATGATGAAGTCATGGGGAAATGTCAATTTAGGTGAAGGATACACAAATTTTATTTACTCTTCTCTCTGGTTTCTTTTTAATATATATTTGAAGGGTTTTGTTTTAGACAAGTTAAGTTTTAGCAACGTTTGAGGGGTTAATGTAGGGTCTGGCTGTGATTTTCCTACAGACTCTGTTGAGAGCCTCATTCCTGACCAATGTTTCTCCCCTGAGTCAAATTTCCTTATGATGACAGCAGCCTGCTTCTGCCCCAGAAGGGAGACTGTGACACCATCGGGCAGTTCCATACGGGTCTTCTCTCTGTAACTTTGGGACTCTTCTTGTCTCCTTTGTACAGTAACTCCATCAAGCTGGTGAATCTGCTCTCCATATTTATCAGCACGTGGCTGACTGCAGCTGGATTCATCCACTTGGTAAGTAGCTGGCATGGAGCAGGCCCTTGCTAGGCCGTTTTATTACTTAACATTTGTTTTCTTGGAAAGAGACAAGTTTAGCTGTACATACAGGAAAGTGGGACAAGCTACTCAATTTTCAGAATTCCCTACCCTTAACTTCCACCCCTCAAACTGGTTCCAAATAGTGAGTAATGTTCCTAGGACCAACCGACATCTTTCAGCTTCACCTGTATTGCTTCAGGGAGACTTGCCTAGTTTTTCACTCTGTATGCAATAACCTCAGAAGGCCACAAGATGGCAGTGCTTCCACAGCAAACGCCCAGGAAAAGTCTGGCACCTATACTGAAAGTTTGAACTTCAACAGCTCTTTGTAAACAACAAATGCAAATCCTGGGATCTGTCCCTACTTCTCTCGCACAAAAAAGCTGCTTTTGACTGTCTTGCTAGATGACTTCTCAAGTCGTTTCAAAACCCCCAAATGGTTTTGTTTTTGTTTTTTTGTTTTTAAAAACTAATGACTCTTTGAATGCTATTACCAAGTCAAACCTTTCCTACCTCCCCAAGGCAGAGTTCTCTAGCCTGCTTTCAGAGAGAATAGTTACTATGAAATGTACATTTCATCTGCACATAAACTGTTACAATCAGAAGAAGCCCCCACCAGACTATAAAACTTAGCATAAGTGACTTTGTTTCCATCTGCTAAACAAGATAATTGTGGATTTTGCAAGAGTCCTATACATATTTTAATTATGTGTATGCCTGTGTTTTACTGTAGGGATATGTGCACATGTGTGGATGTACCCCTGGAGGGAAGCAGAGGGCTTTAGGCTCTCTAGAAGTGAATGCTGGAAATTGAATTCCAGTCCTTCTGCAAGAACAATGGTTCCTAACCATTGAGCCACGTCTCCAGTCCCTGTGTAACTAGTCAACCTTCACCTTTTATCATTCAGTTCCTTCTGAAGCCAATTGCCAGTTCTGGGCTCAGGTTCCCCAAATCCTGCTGTAGCCCCCACTCTTTGCTCCCTGCTGGGCTTCAGCCAAGCTCACAGAACTGAGCATCTGCGCAGACCTCAGGAACTCTGCAGCACAAGCAGAAACTATTGGCTCAAGGGCCATTTTGAAGACGTCTGCAGCCATTTCTCTGATGGTGTGTGTGTGTGTGTGTGTGTGTGTGTGTGTGTGTGTGCATGTGTCTGCAGTTTCCAAGAGGTCACTTCTCTTGTTTCGGAGGAAATTTCCAAACCTCGGAGCTCAGAATTGCTGGTGGGCTCTGGTGAAGAAAGACAAGCAGTCCCAGAAGCAGAGATGATGCTTTGGATTCAGGCTGTAGATGTGTCCCAAAGATGTTGGGTCTGGTGTTCTTAGTTACACGAATGAAAGGAAAGTCTAGAGTCTCAGCAGGAATCCCCAAGGGACTGGCAGAAGGAAGCATCTAGCACCTGCCTTAAAGAGATGCTGTAAAGTGTATCAAGCATCAGCGATGCGTAGGAAAGCACACCAGCGCTGCTCCTCCTCATCCCTGTCCTGATACCCCCTGGGGTTTCTGGTGAATCATGCCTTAGTGACTAGCAATGAGAATCATCTATTCTGTACTGCGAATATGAAGCGTATGTAAAAAACAACTTTCAGGAGCTCTGGGCATCCTGGTTTGCATATACTGTACATATGAACATCTGATGGCTTTCTTTTCTCTCCCTCCCCCCTCCCTTGCTGTAGGTGGAGAATTCAGGGGACCCATGGGAAAATTTCCAAAACAACCAGGCACTTACGTACTGGGAATGTGTCTACTTACTCATGGTCACAATGTCTACAGTGGGTTATGGGGACGTTTATGCAAAAACCACACTTGGACGCCTCTTCATGGTCTTCTTCATCCTCGGGGGACTGGTAAAAAAAAGCCCTCTTTCTTATTGTATCTATTTTAATGATTATTAATATTTTCCAATGCCCACTTCCTTAGACATAGTATTTTTAATGTGTTTTGCACTGGAAGCAAGTAACTGCCTTAATGCAACCAGGAGAGCTAAATCCAAATACCATAGTGTCTTTGTTGCATATTTCTTTAGTGTTATGCTTATCCCTTAGAACCAGACATATTGTCCTCACTGGGGACAGCCATGTCACTAGGAGCAAACCTAATCGTTTTAAGGGAGGCATGCCATTAATAAATGAGAGTGTCCTTTAGTAATGGAATTCACTATCAGATATTGTAGCTGCTGTTGATTCTGGTAGATGCTGTCCAGACTCTGTAGATAGATGGCGGTTTCAAGAGCTCCCCTCCCCTTAATGTTCCTCCCCAAACTTCCAACAAACACTGTGGCTGGCACCTGCCCCTAAAGAGCAGGGTCCCTTCACTTAGGAAATGTCATTATAGTCAGGACATAACTGTGTCTAAAGCCCGCTCCATTTCTCTCCTTGGAACAAGTTTCACTGGTTCCTATGTAGCAAGAAATCACTGCATTCAATGTAATTCCAGGGAACAGTTGCTTCATTTTCTCTTTCAAAGTAGCTTATAGCGAAGTCTGATTTTTTTTTTTTCTGTGTATGAGGTAAGTGACTGAGATTCTAGTCCACACACAGCTGTGGCGCATGTGCACTGCACACACATTTATATGAAGTGATGCATACATTTCTCTCTGTTTTGTATGCATAGGACATATACATTTTGAAAAATGTATATAAATGTGTGTGTGGGTGGACATTAGCAGCATCCCTGCAGGGTCCCGTAGTTCAGGAGACCCCATTATCCAGCCACAGAACAGACTTTGTTGGGTAAAACATGGCAGCTCCGTGTCTCCTTGCTATCCATCCTTTCCTCTTGTGTGATTTCCAAAGTTGACCTCTTATGCTTTTTAGTCATTTTTAAATGAAAATGTTTATTTTTAAATCTTCTTTTTAGTGTTTAGTATCTTTAGCTACTCATAAAAAATTCTCCTTTGAGTGTTATGTGGAAGGACTTTTTGACAGAAATGTATACATGTGTGTGTAAGTGTGCATGCGTGTACATGCATGTGTACCTGTGTACACATATGTGTATGTATGTGCACATACGTGTGTGTCCATGCATGTGTGTATCCATGAGTGCCTGTCATGAATGTGTGTGTGTGTGTGTGTGTGTGTGTGAATACTTGGCATCATTCTACAAGATGTCAGCTCATTTACGCTTGTCTCCTTTATATTTTTCTTGACTGTGGTTTATTGTTTTCTACTGTCTAGGTCAACTCACGTATGTTTCATTCTGTGTGGTTTCAGGAGCTTTCCCCTTTGTTCTGTTATTGTTGTATAATCCAACACATGAATCCGCACCTTTGCAGGTCTAATCCTTTTGTGTTTTCAGATCTTAGTATCCCCCTTCTGAAAAGGTCACCCTTTCTTTGGCCTGTCTTTTTAGTCTCTCTCTGTCTCCCCTCTTCTCCTCAGGCCATGTTTGCCAGCTACGTCCCTGAAATCATAGAGTTAATAGGAAACCGCAAGAAATACGGGGGCTCCTATAGCGCGGTTAGTGGAAGAAAGTAAGTATGCCAAGAGGTTTTTGTGGCCTCCGCGGCGTAGGGGCCTCTCTGCATGCCATTTCTGTTTGGCTCTTGTTTCTTTGTCTCATGCATGTAGGCAATGTTTGCCCGCTACGTGCCCGAAATTGCTGCTCTCATCCTGAATCGGAATAAATTCGGCGGGACTTTTAACAAACATGGAGGCAGAAAGTAAGTCAGCTGCACCTGAGGACATGTGCTTGAGTGACTTGGAAAGTCCCTGGAGCAGTGGCATTGAATCAAGCCCTTCTCGCTATCCCCCCTTCCTGCTTTTTTTAATGAGGGAGGGTGTGCATTCTGCAGAAGACTGGTTTCAGAGCATGGGAGGTGATTGGACCATCTTGAGGTCTTGTGACCATTTACAGTGTCCAAGAGATAACAGTAAATATATTCAAAGGTGTCCATGTGCACCTGGAACCATATCTTCTGCTCTCATACCTTATCATATTCACCAAGCTCATTTCACGAGCTGGTGATATGATCAAATTCTGGTCTCTGCAACTGAGGTCTCATGACTTCCTGGTAGGTCTGGCATGCACACTAATGGGCTAGAACTCTTTTCCCACTGTCCTTTGTGTCAGGCACAGGCCAAGGCCTGGCCCATCCTCCCTACTGAAAATGCCAGTGGCTGCCAGGAGACCTTGCTGATAAAGGGTTTCATTACACAGTGGAAATGCCTCCTGGGCAGGAAGTATTGCAGTTAGGGTGTCAGGGTGCCACAGGCAATTAGAGATATGGATTTTTGTTTTATTTCTCAAATGTGAAGGTTTTCCTCTTGGGAACTATTCAAGTTTCTGCTCAGGTAACTTTTTCAGCATCAGTATCATCAGTACCAATATCATCAGCACCAGTATCAGAGCGTGAGTCCAGCAGGGACCAGAAGTCTTATTCTGATGTTCATGCTGGAACCTTGGTCTTCTGATCCTCTAGTAGGGCCATCTCAGTGGAGGAGCTAAGGCAGAAGGATGGGATGGTTGCAACTGTCTTCAAAGGTCACTAAGAACTTGCTCTGAAAGCTCTTGGGGGCCAATCCGCTTTGTTCTTAATTCAGGGTATGATGTGCATAGAATAAAATGGTCAAGCACGCTGTATACCCCTAGGAGGATGTGCACTGATAGACATACCAGGGACCGACATCTGCATCTCTATTAAAATGCAGAAAATGGGCCCTTTCATGCCAGTCCCCTGTCCCCTATCATGGAACTGTTTTATTTTCTTACTTATTCTAACTGACTGTCAAATTATTACCTTAGTTTGGTGTTTAAGAAAACTAGAGCCTGGCTTGTAGGGCCTTCTCCCATGGCTGCCTCTCTGTCATGACAGTTGGCCCTGCTGGATGAAGCCCAGGGAGCCTCACTCTGATTATTGAGTCCAACACATCCTGAGCTCAGGTGTCCAGTCCTCTGTTTAGAAAATGAGGAGGTGGAGAAAGGGCTCATTTCCTTGAACTACCCACAGGACAGCAGTTTCCTTTCATAGACACAAAGGACAGTGGGAAAAGAGGCCAGTTGGCACCTTCTCAGTAAGGCGGCATGTCTTTCCATCTCCCCCTGTAGGCCTTTCCCCTTCCTATTATCTTAACAACCCTGGATTAGGTTAGAACCAAGCTGTTCTGATGTCTGGGCCATCCATTGGTTCCAAAAGGCCAAATAAGCCCAAAGATTTTCCTCCGTCATTTATCTCAAGCCAAGAGGAAAACAGCTTCCTAATTCAGTGTGCCTTTAAGATATGGGCATCCCGAGAGTCCCAGGCCCTCATTATAGCTGTCTCAGCCCATTGGTCTCAGCCAGCATCTCCTTATCCCTGTCCCCCAATGAAGTCAATAAAATCAATTGCTTTGAAATCTAAGTTGAAAGTATTTCTTGACTCTAATTTCCAGGTGGGATTTTTTTTTTTTTTTTTTTTTTTTTTTTTTTTTTTTTTACAGAGTAGTGTTTGTGGCCCAATATGGGTGGGCTGTTGGCTGACAGATTTTGTTGATGGGTGGCCCAAAATGAGGATCTAAGACAAGCACTTGCTGGTCTGCCCTGGTCTGATCTGGTCAGGTTTAAAGTCTGGCATGTCCACCCAAAGCCCCACCTGCTGAGGACTTCAGATCATGGGCCCTCCTCCAGATTTGTTCTGGCTCTGAAATCTGTTATCACCACTTTTAGATTTTGAAATCTTCTCTCTGTCTCTCTGTCTCTCTGTCTCTGTCTCTCTGTCTCTGTCTCTCTCTCTCCTTCTCTCAACTCTGCCTCTCTTCTTCTCTCTCCCTCTCTCCCTCTCCCCCTCCTTCTCTCTCCCTCTCTCCTCTTCCTCCCTCCCTCTCTCTCTGCTCCACTCTCCTTTGTGAAAGTGCATTTTGCTTTTAATGTTCTCTTTTGGATCTCTAAAGTCCCCAGACCCTGCGGGATGTAGTGTACGTCCTGTCATCAACACCAGGACTGTGCTCATTACTTTATACATTGTTTCCTGGTTCAAAAGCTAATTACCAAGTAGTTTAAAGAAGCCCTTGGTCACTTAGATCTTTCATCAGAAAATATAAGCTTGGGAAAGGAGTGGTAATAAAGAGCCATTAGCACCCTTTGTTTGATGTTGGTTCTCCAGTCAGTAGAACAAGATTGATGAAATGTTATGTTTGGCCAAAATTTGAGTTTTCATTTGGAATTCAGTGTTGAGAGAATGGGCTGTCAGAATCAATAAGTTTCCTTTCGCTTGGGATATGGGCATGTGGTAGTAATTAGCAATATAAGGTCTTTACTTGAGCAACGAAGCATGGATTCTGGCAGCAAACATAATGAGAAACTACAGTTGTTCTATTCCGAACGTCAAAAAGTTTCCAGATAAAATTAAATGCATTTGCAAAAGGGAAGGGGCTTAACTTTGTTGAGAGCTGGAGTTGAGACTCTTAAAATAGCAGGCAGTACTTGGAGTTTTGGTGCATGCAAAAAAAATGCATGTACTGTCCTCATCCACACATGTATACACACTCCCCGCCAGGACTGAATTCAGCAAATACCTAGAAAACAACTTAAACATATACATAGTTGAGAGATTTTTTTTGGTATGTGCATATTTTACTCAGCAGTAACTACACATAACAATATATTAATTTGTCAGACAACCAAATGTAACGTATGATACACCAACTGCAGAGACACAAAAATGTGAAGTCCGAAGATCATTCAGGATGGAAAACCAGTGTAACAGAGCAATGTAAGGCTTGAAAGACACACCAGCCACATGCGGGTGTTGGAGAATATGGAGGTCCTCTTGGTGCTTCCTCGTAACTTTTAATCAGTGTGTTTAGCACAACAAAACCATTTCCTGTGGCATTTCCAAATCTTCCTCCCTGTCCACAGAAGTCAAGGCCTTCTTCACCCTTTTCATTGTGTCCTCTATCCCAGCAGTAGGAGCGGGTACCCATACATATACCGGCTGCTGTGTCACATATCTGGACAACTAAGAATAGAGACCAAAGTGTTATTTATTTATTTTTTTCCAGAGCTGAGGACCGAACCCAGGGCCTTGAGCTTGCTAGGCAAGCACTCTACCACTGAGCTAAATCTCCAACCCCTGAGACCGATGTGTTAACAAAGAGTTCAGTTAGAGACCAAGAAACTTATCAATGGATAATTTGGAAATATTGTGGGCAATTAGCCCCTTGTGCTGAGACCCTAAATCTTATTCAGCATAGTAGCTCTCCTAGAGCCCAGCTGGCCTCCCAAGGCCTTTGACTCTGCCTCCTTCCTTCGTGTACAATGAAAACTGCTCAGAGGTGGTGGAGGCATGGGGGAGACGGAGACTCCCATGGCCTTGGGGTTCTTGGTTTGCTGTCTTTTCCTTCCACAGCCTCTTACGGTTTCCCCAGAGGTTTCTTCTCTGAGTGTAATTCATTCTACTCCTGGTTAGTTTATGAGAACTGACAAGATCATGGTCCAAGGTCAGATGGCCAAGGGCCATGGAAAATAATTGGCCACAGAGAGGAATCCATCAGCTGTAACCCCCTGGATAGAGACAGCACAGCTGGGGAGCCATCCAGGCCTTATGTTTCCCATGATGTGGCTTCAATGGCCCCAAACTGAGGTAGTTCTGGCCCAGGTGTTTGGGACAGAGAGAAGAGTGTGGGTGTAGAGGGCTCCACAGATTTTTGGTAGCCAGAAGCTGAGAGGACACATGGAAAGAAAGGAATTAAAAAAAAAAAAAAGACAAGGAGTGGACAAAGGAGAACAGGAAACCAGATGTAATTAGCATGGAAGGAAAATCTCCATGGTGACTTCCCAATTCTAGAGTGGGGAGCAGTTTCTACAGCCAGACCCATATCTTGCTCCAGAGCAATTGCTCTTGCTCTTGAGCTTCAGTGTTGGTCTCTTACTACAAACACCATACTGTTTTATCTAGTAGACCAGTTTCAGGATTTGTAGGTTGGTCCATTTTGAGCTCTTGATTTCCAAGAGATAGAAGTAAACTTATTTAAAGAACTCCATGTATACCTGGGACCATATTTTCTACCCTCATCTGGACCCAATGCTTCAAGAATTCAGAGAATAACTATATCTCCTTCATAATCTCCAGCTTGCCAGGGCATTCCTCTCTGCTAGCTAATCATGGGGCTCTATGCATCTCCTTCTGATTTCTTATGAGTGGGGCCTAGTTTAGCTACTTATTCAATATAGGCTGTTCTTCTCATTCATGTTCATGCTCCCTCTCCCTCTCCCTCTCCCTCTCCCTCTCCCTCTCCCTCTCCCTCTCCCTCTCCCTCTCCCTCTCCCTCTCCCTCTCCCTCTCCCTCTCCCTCTCCCTCTCCCTCTCCCTCTGCCTCTCCCTCTCCCTCTCCCTCTCCCTCTCCCTTTCCCTCTTCCTCTCCCTTTCCCTTTCCCTCTTCCTCTCCCTCTCCCTCTTCCCCCCTCCCCCTCCCTCTCCCTCTCCCCCTCCCTCCTCCTTACTCAGACCCCATGTGTTTCTTTATGCCTACTTACTACCTTGGCTCTACATGGGCTGTTCCTCTATCTTCTCCCTACTTTCAGGTTTTACCCACAGTGATTCCAGGCCATTTTTAAAGGCCATAATATGGCTATTTCCTTAAAAAGATTCTTTTTATTTGCCCCCTCTTGGGGGTCTATCCTTGCCAAAAGAGAATCACCATGTGCTGTACCTTCATGTTTATTCATTCCACATGTGTTTATTGACTGCTTGCTCTGTGCCAGGCATCAGGGACAGATACATTCCAGCACACCTATTAAACCCTCCAGCCGTACAACAGCTCTCGCTCTCTGTTGAGCTATCTGGCCACCTAAGTGGTTGGGAAGTTCAGCTCGAGAGCTTATTTAAACCTGCCTCGGATCCCAGGGAGTCTCCCTGCAATGCTGTGGTTGCTCTCAGCCTGGCCTCCAGTGTGCGAGAGTGGGATGTGGGTTAAGTCATGTGGTGCTATCTTGGCTTGATACCATGGGCCTGCTTTCCTTTCCTGTTTATGTGGATCTCGGGTGACGTTCACTCTCACTTCTCCCAGGCCTGCAAGGGCCGGACTGCTCACGGGAGGGATGTTTCCCATAAGATGTCATTTACGATTTCTCTGCCTCAGACATCACTCAGGTTGAAATGGGACTGAAGTCTTGTATTTTACACAATCTTTGATCCCTTGTCAGGAAAAGCATTGAGCACTTCTCCTCTCGTAGCCCACGTGACTCCCCTGCAATATCTCAGGATTCCTCGATTTTAAAAACCATAAATTAGCAAATCATCAACATATCACCGGGGAGGTTCATCTGGTAGCGATTGTAGTCAGAAGGAAACATGGGCCCTAATAACTGATTTTCACAAAGATACAAAGAATTGTAGACAGACAGATACAGTAAATAGGAAGACAAATAGATAATTCAAGCTGACAGGCCATCTTGAACTGATTAGGCATTCTGCTTTGATTAGCATTAAACTTTTTGTGGAAAGAGGAAAAAAAGAAAAAAAAATGTTGCCCTCATACTTTGGGAAAACGACCCCTGATGACTTCTGAAATTGGGCACTGAGAGGCAGATCACAGCGCATTTGGCATTAGATGCCCCACATGATGTAGTGTCCCAAGTAGTCCTTTCCAATGACAGGGGCCTTGGTGGGTGTGGATGCAGATACTTCCTCCTTGGCATCTGCTTTGGGTCCTTCTCAGGCACGTCTCCAGTCCTTTTCAAACTTGAACATCTGAAAAGAGACTTGGCTGCATAGTCAATCAAACTCTAGGTAATGCGGATGGGATGAAGGCCTCCCCTCTGCCCCCCTTCCCTGCTGTCTTTCTTCCCTTCCACACACTTAGCAGAATGTTCCACCTATTGTTCTCTAAACAAGAATAGAAATGTAGGTGGGAGATGAACTGGGTACCTTGCGGGGTGGGGGCGCATTCAAGCATCGACTTTTGCTTTCAAATATCCTACCTCCATTTACAAAGGAATTCTGATTGTGAATTTTCTAATTATAATCCCGAAAGATTCTTTCTGCTCAGCCTCATGTTTGATGGAGTGAGTCCTTGCTGGGTAGATTTAGAATCCCAGGAACAAATGCAAGCATCCGAGACTAAGTTGCACCCTATTTTCTGTCTTCCTGACATGCCATTCATTCTGATAGAAGTCTTTCCAGAGTTGCGACGAGCAGTTCCTTGCAGACTTGGGGTTCTTTCCACCACTGCTGTCACCATGCTCTGAAAATAAAACAGCAAACTTTCTCACTGGCCAAGTCCAGCGTCTCTTTGTATTAAAATATCATAGACATCAATGCAGCATGAAGGATGTGGAAATCTGATTCTGTTGCTGTCAGAGTTGAACCTCCATACAGTACTGGTATTACATGGCAGCAGCCTGCTCCTTTCCCCACAACCGTGGAGATTTGCTCTGACCGTGGGTACCAGTTGTCAGTAAAGGTCATTGGCTCTCCCTCCTCTGTGCAATTCCAATAAGGAGATGTGGAGGCAGATCAGAGATGCATGATGCTTCTCACAGATGCCAAAGGGTCTTGCCAGCTTGCATCTAAAGCAGATTTAGGAAAACACCCATTCCAACACACTGGCTCAACAATTATTCAAACCCTCCCATGAGCCGGGAATTGTGCTGGACTCCGTGGTGAAGAGGAGTAAGAGATTGTGATTGTTGCTCTCTTGGAGAGTATGTGAGACCTTGTCCAATCAGAGCTATCCAAGGAGCCAGTGGCAGCTAAACGGGAGCTTGATTATGTAGTAACATCATCCCAGTGAGATGTTCTTTTGGCTGGAATTTGGTACAATAAAATCAGGAAGGTGTGAAATAATCATGAAGGCAGGAAGCACATTAGAGAGAGTGTTCCTAAGAGCACACGATAACTCAGTGTGTTCCTAATGAGCTCACTGGGGCTGTTTAGGGTAGAGGTAACAGCAGAAAGCCAGTGTGCCTAAAAATCTTACAGAGCTAATAAGCAACCCAGGAAAGGGGGCTGTGGTGACATTCAGGAGGGCTTGGGACCTGGTAGTAACATTGGGAAGTCCCTAGGCCAGACAGGTATCCTTCTGTGACATATCATATCATGCCTCAGCAGGCTTTTGAGTCTATGGCTCCTTCCAAATCTCCTGAGAGTTGCAGATACTGGCATTCTATGAAGGCTAATGCCAGTAGAGATGCTCTTCAACATCAGATGGTTGTTACATCCTGATAAGCCCATTGTAATTGGAAAATAACCTGTACATAAAATGCACTCAGTGTGCTTTACCTACTGAGCATATGAGTTTAAACCTGCCTAACGTAAAGTCTACATAAAAACATTAGTCTATAGTTGGGCAAGGCCATCTAACACAAATCCAGTGTTGGATAAACCACATAACTTGTTTATTGTCAAATTGAAATTGAACAGAATGGCTATACAGGTAGCCTTTGGCATCAGTCAAGTAGAAAGCTTCTATGTGGAGCCTGCCTATTTTGGAGAGCATCTGTATGTATTTTGAGTATGCTCAGAGAGAATGGCCAGCAACTTTTGCTGGCTTAGGCAGCACCCATTGGGTCTAGTGGGTGAGAAGGGAGGATGCATCTGGCTGTCACAGTGAGACAGCCAGTCCCAGTGGCAGGGTAGGATGCATGACTTGCCAGGTGTGTTAGGGAGAAAGGTTGCACTCACCTTACAAATCAATATCATTCCCAAAGAGAAAACTATAAACATTTTACATGTTTGGAATTATTTTTTCCTAGTCCACCTTCATTTCCAAGTGGTGAGGCTGGCCTGTTTGGGTCAGTGTTCTCTGAGTTTGTCCAGGTAAGGCCAGTGTTCTCTGTGTTTGTCCCAACAGCAGATAGAGACAGGGAAAGCTTCTTTGATCTAAAGAGAGAAATGCTGTTCAGGAAAGGAAACTGCCTAGGATGAAAAAGTTCGCATCAAAGGTGTCCTGCTCTATTGAGAATGGCTAAGGATCACCGAGTCCCAAGTAATGAGATGAATGAGATGTAAAGGCCAGAGTCAATTAGGAGACCCAAGGAAGAATCCATGTAATTTGTGGTTGCATCACCATGGTACAATTAGTTATTAATAAGTCTGTCTAAGGCTTGAGATGAAGGCCAATTTGTAGAGGACTTGCTGTTCAAATGTAAGGTCCTGAGTTCTGGATCCCTAGAAAGTATATTTTAAAATCGAGACACAGGAGCACATATGCATAATCCCAGAGCTGGGGAGTCAGAGACATATGGACCCCTGGAATTCACTAGTTATCCAGCATAACCAAACCTGTGAGCTCCAGGCTGAGTGAGAGATCTCATTTCAGAAAATAATGTAGAGAGTAATTGAGGAAGATGCCTGATGCCAGCCTCTGGCTTCCATGTGCACATGTGACCACCTGTGCATGTCCAGATACAAATTCCCCTCTCTGAAAGGAAATAAAGGAGAAAAGAGTTAGCAAGGTGGCAGTGATGTGATAAAACCTGAACACTGGAATGGGTGGGTTGGGGAGCAGGACAGGGGGAGGATATAGGGGGCTTTGGGGATAGCATTTGAAATGTAAATGAAGAAAATATCTAATAAAAATATAAATAAAGAAAATATCCAATTAAAAAAAAAACTAATGAGAAACTGAAGCAAAGGTCAACCAATCTACCCTTAGAGATCTATGGTTGTAAGCAACAGAGATGGATTTTTGCTGACTAAGCAATTTTTTAAGACCCACTAAAGTAACTTATAAAATCCAGGAGAAATCTGAAGAGCAAGGTCCCAGAAAGGACAGAAAACAGCCAGAAATGAGGCTTTGCCATCCAGGAAGCAGAAATTCATGGTCATTCATTACAGAATTTGGCCACCAGCGTGGTTCAGTTGTTACCATTATCTCGAGCAATGATTAGACTCTCTTGGATGTGGAAACTTGATTAGAGGAAACAAAACCATGTGTAATTAAAAGTGAGATATGTTTGACAGAATGAATGGTATATGCTTGATAGGTGGAACCCACGCATGCTAAGGCTGTCTTTGTCAACCCTTGGATTGAAAGTCCATGGAGGTTACAAGCTACAAGAGATGTGTAGTCATTCCTTACCTGTAGACTGACTCTGACCCTGTGTCCTGCCTGATTATGGAGATCTCATTATGGTTTGGAATGGTGGCTGAGTTCTCAGCTATAAATGACAAAGTGCATCAGTTTTTCGGGCCAAGTTCTGTTAAAGGGCTCCCCGGTCTCCTCTGATGGGTCGTTCAATGCTCTGTTCCATGACCTTGGAGCTCTGCTTCATGAAGGTGCCTTTGCTGTTTGGATCTGTTTGCTCTACTGTCTGCCCCATTTAGTGAAGCAGTAAAGCAGCCTGCCTTTTCCAAAATATTCCTGTTGACAGCTGCGTAAGACGATTGCTCCATTCTCTTCCTCACCGGGAGGCACATCACATTTCCTTCCTTTCTCATTAGCAAAGCACTAGATGTGGCCAAGAGTAGATGATCTTAGCCTTAAACCTGCTTGGAAATCCCTTTGCCTTCTCATCCTTTCCTTTCCTTTCCTTTCCTTTCCTTTCCTTTCCTTTCCTTTCCTTTCCTTTCCTTTCCTTTCCTTTCCTTTCCTTTCCTTTCCTTTCCTTTCCTTCCCTTCCCTTCCCTTCCCTTCCCTTCCCTTCCCTTCCCTTCCCTTCCCTTCCCTTCCCTTCCCTTCCCTTCCCTTCCCTTCCCTTCCCTCCTTTCATCTTTCTTTTTATCCTTCCTTTTTCTTACAGGAAATAGATAACTATTTTATAGTCAGGTTGTGACTGTGGGCATGATAAATACTCCATGGTTTTGTTTTCATTTTTTGCTCCTTTATGGACTTGGGGAAAGATTTCTGGAGGCTGAGTTGGACAGCCATTCTTACAGTTTACTGTTCAATGTTGACCATGTTGCCTCTGCCTTAGTGTCCAAGCCAAGCATACTTTTGCAACAAATAAGTCTTGAAAACAAGTGGCATGTGTCTGTATGTGCATGCTGAACTAGAGCTAGATTCTTGGCTAGGATGGGAAGACACAAACAACAGGCTCTAGTCAGTTTTCTTTGATTGTTGGTGTCAGTCTTTCCCCATAGTCAAGACAGACTCCTAGGAATAGATTTTTTTTTAATAAAGAAGAAAGAAGGAAGGTTGGAATAGATGAACTTTTTATTCTGCAGTGAGGTCACAAGCCAGAAGGAGAAGGACTGTTCTGAAGGCACAACTCGAATCAGGGCCAGTTGCCTTAAGACAACACAGTCAGAAAGTCACAGCTGGGTGATGTGACAAGTGAAGCCCAGGTTTCATGAGGAAGAAAAACTCAAATTTAACCCAGCAGGGCAAACATGAGCTTGGTACTGACTACCATGAGGCCTGCAGGGCCTCTAACCACCCAACTTCTGTGTGACAAAATGCTACCCATTCTTCTTGCCAAGCGCTCCTTAAAATCCAATCGACTCACTCCGGGGGCTGCTAATGGTAGGAGGTGCTGGGAAGATGTGGGATGAGAGAGGCATGATTAGAAGGCTCAGCAGAAAGACAGAAGAGAGTCTAGCATATGTATTTGATATAAATATTATAGTTTCACAGAGACATCTAGATCAATACATGCCACATTTCATCTACCTCTTTGACAAAGTGAGTGCAATGTATTCAGAAAAAGCTGTATAGGATTTTCAATTTACTCCGTATGATTTATTGTGACAGGATGGCTATGGGTTTCTTAAGTTCTTTATACTTGTTCCAGTAAAAATGGATATAGTATCTTTAAAAATAAACAGCCCAGAGACATGCATTTTATACTATCTTCTGGTGTGAGGCCTGGCTAAGGAGAGATCTAAGACCTCCCCGACCTTGGAAGACCTGATTGTGGTCAGATTTGCCTCAGTCCTTGCTCTTTGGCTTTTGGGAGACTGAGGGGGTTGGGGGGTGGGTAAACAGGGAAATCAATCAGGAAGGGATTGCAGACGTCTAGATGAGATAAAATGATGACAAGAACTAGCGTATAGGCAGGGAGCAAGCACCCCATAGGGATTCATGAGGGTCTGGTGAGTGAGGTCCTGTCAGCCTCTTCACTGGCTCCAAATCACAGAGGCCTGAGGCTCCACAGTCTCTTGTTACCTAGTCAAGGTCATTTCCACCTCATTTGATGATGCTTCTTTTTAGAAGGCATCAAATAGAGGGCGCTGTTCTGCTCTTCCTAAGATGCACCAAATGGCTGAGCATGTGTCCTCATCAAAAAAAAAATAGAGGCATTAGACAAAGTGTGTGCCATAGACCCTCTGAAGTTAAGATATACTCAGACATCTGCGTGGGGACCTACCACCAAAACCTTTGCATGGTGAAGTGTGGAATGTTTCAAAGGTGGTTGGATCTCAGAATTACTGCCTGGTGTGTGTGTGCGTGTGTGGAAAGTGTGTAGATTTTTGTTTTCATCAAACTAAACTGACTCTCAATAACTCCCTGATGGCCCATCATCAGAGCCTTGAAAAGCCCCATCCTCCTCTTATACCTCTTGCCCTAAGGCCATCCTGAAACAGCTTGCCACTCAACCCTGGAATGTTGGGCTTCCTGGCCCACCAGAACAACACAAGTAGAGTGACTGAGGAGAACATAGATGACCACATTCTAGAGGTGGAGGTGGCCAGTGATCAGAGGAGCACTCATAACTATTTGGTGATGAATGATGACCTATGGCATAAGTAAGTGGCAGTTCCCAGTTACCCCTTAGAGAGTCTAGTGTAGCTATACATTGGTCTATTAAGATGCAATCACACTCAACTATGAGATGCCTTAGTTGTGGCAGTCTATCTATGCTACCTATCCCTAATTAACCCACTCTTTAGGGCCCTCACTCAGTGCCAGTACTGGATAAATAACTTCCTTCCACCAAGTCATTTGCTACCATTGTGTTAATATTTAACACACTTCCTTGTTCATCTGAGATGGATCTTTCATCTAAGCCATTAATATTAGCTTAAATTTATGTTACCTTTGCCTCAGAAATATCTGTTCATCCATCAAGCTTTGTCCCACCTACACGTGTCAATCAGATTAAAGTAGAAATGGCTACTGATTTAGATCTGTTGTCTGTCTTCACAGTTCTAGGGATCAAGGCCACATAGAGTCCAGGCATGAAGATTAGCATTGGGCTCAAAGAGCCAGAGCCACACATGAAAATGGTTTGGTTCCTTTCAGTGTGACCCATTTAAATAACTTCTGCTGTAAATAGTGATCTCTTTGTTATCCTTCAGATTCCTGGTCTGGTGGGAGTTCTCAGCTCCATAGGAAAGCAAAGTCTGGTCCAGATACTGACATTCCTTTTGTAGTCCCTTATTTTCTCACAGTGTATGAGTAAAGTTAAAGTTTGGTTTAGAGTCTGTGCACAGTGGCTTTGGTAATTTCTATGTCTCTTATTTTTGGTTGTTGTTTGTTTTCTTGAACCTTCTGGGACAATTGAGCAGTGTAGCTTACACTAGAGATACTGAGAAACTATGATGTCTTACAGGGGAATTTTGTCTTTGTCCATCCCATTCCCACAACAAACCTCTCTAAACCTCTAAGAACTGCAGTGCCTCCTCCTCCATGCTTTGGCTAATCCTGCCCACCCTGAGGGAACCAACCTTCTTCTGTCAGCTCCCTCTCCTTGAGCACTGAAGTCTCAACACTTGGGCTATATCCCAAGTCAGTTTCTTTTACTTCCTGTGAACATAAGAGATGCATCTCACAGAAACAATTTCAGAGGGGTGATCTAAAGATATGCTTATGGTAAGACCTTGCAGTTGTTTGAGGATTCGATGGAATTATACAAGCCACATGCTGTGTACTGATACAAAGATATCACACAGTCCCTACCCGTTTAGGAGGCTGATGGTAGCTCCTTTGCTGGCCCATCCATCTATTAGCTTTCCAAGAAGATCTTGGAGATAACCTCAGGAATGAATCGCTCTTCACAGTGTCTATAAAGCTCTGAGTTGTTGCTCCTAAGATGAAAAATTGGTGAGACCTGTCAAGGACTATGTAATTAATTAGTGTCTGACATCAGAGTATGAATCTCACCAGGCAGGTCTGTAGGTATCGTGGAAGCCAGCAGAGATCATTTGGACAAGAATCTCTGACCTTCCTCAAATCATGCCCTGTAAATATCCACTGCTTCCAAGGAGCCCACGCTCTGCTCTCAATCATAAACTATTTTCAGTCATATTGCATAGGTGGGATAATATGTATCATGTTTCTTCTTTCTGAAGCAATATTCCTCCCCAAACTACTGCCTGCAAGATGATCTCCATTTGCCAACCTTTCCCCACGCTCCCATAGGGAGTCTGGAGCTTCCTCAGACGTGGGCCGCCAGGTCTGATCTTCCAGTGCTGATACAGGGCTAGAGATACGGCATCTCCCCATCCATCAATTCTGACGACATTCAAACATTTTCAATATGTGGGCTCCCTGATAACTTCCATTGTATGGAAAACAAAATGGAGGGAAATGATTATTGGCACAAAGGGGGAAGGCCGTAAATCTTCAAATCAGATACAGGACAGATTGGAACAATATGGCTTCTTCAAGGTTGCCATGATAATGTACCTAATAACTCTCCCTGGGCAAAAAGGCAATCTGCTTTCAATCAATCCCCTACCCCCAGCGTTCCCCCCCCCCTTCCTTCTGAGCAAAAATACCAATTATGTTGAAGGAAGATTTTTTTCTTCCTTTTTTGATAAGGACTGCTCTCCACCCCAGAAATCATGCTGTAGCTAAAAGATATATATTTTCAATTGTCTAGTATGGTATCAGACAGCTAGCACCAAATTGAAAAAAAAAAAAGTCAATCTTTTTACCCCCTTCCTCTCTCCTGCCAGCATTTGTCTACTCACTTCTTAAGAGAAGTGAAAGCTAATTAAAGGCTTAAGGGATAATATTGATTGCATTGGAATATATTTTATATGTACCCGGCACACTTTCAAATAATAGAACCATGACTTTTTCTAAAGCTAAATAAATCAGCTGGCTGAACCTTTGATTCAAGGGTGATGTGTTGGGGCAGGGCTCATCTCCTCCCCTTCCACTTCACACATATCTCTCTCAGGATGAATGATTTCAGAGCAGCAATGGGGGAGGGGGAAAGATGCATACGCCATTCCTTATGTACAGGACAGGAAGGGTGAATGTTCAGCTGTCTCGAGCCACCATTCATTTGAGTCTGGCCTTGAATAATAAGCAGGCATATTCTAGCATAGAACGCTGAAGTTTGCAATATCCGAGACAGAGGCTTAGCTAGGTAGGATGAAGTTCTCAGCTTCTCCTGTATGGACTGGAATAAGTAGCTTGTGTGGGACATCCTCTCTTTGCCATCAAAACAGGGAACTAGAGTTCTTCCTTACCTAGCTTGCTATCTCAGCTAAGACACAGACAGCCCCAGCTGCAGAGATACCTGTAAAGTAGATTCCTGTCGGAGCATTCTCCTTCCTAGTGTCTTTGTGCAGGACATTAGAATTCAGCAGTTAACACTATTATCACTTGTGTGGAGTTGAAGTCAGGGGGAAAATCCTCCTTCTTGGTCATTCTCTGGACATGCTTGTCACTTTAGAATCATAAATCTCATTCAGAACCTGCATAGCTACCACATTTTGCCCATACATGCACTCATGCTACAAGAAACATTTTAAGATATGATGAAAATGGGGAAAATCCAAATAGTTTGTTTATTTTGTGAATTCAGTTACATAGTATACTTCACAGCCTTATAGTCAGAAGGGTTCATGATATGGAGGTTCGGGCATTAAGTTTGGATGAGTGGCTAAGTGACCCCCCAACCTAGCAGGTGCTGTTGAGAGGGTGATATGATCATGTTAGGATGTCTCTTCTGAAGGACTCCACTGCCACCCTTCCTTCACCTTCATGACCGTGGCTTGCCTGATTGCTAAATGCACCACCGTAACAATAACAGTTCATAATGGCAATATTATTAACTGTACCGCACATATTATTGATTTACTCTTTGTTCTGCACCATTATCCTTTCCCCAATGAGTATACTGCATTATTCTCACATCCTTAGTCAAGCACCAAATTACCACAAAAGGGCAGGCTCTTGTAATGACGTCTAATGGGACATCACATAAACCATCACCACTGCCTCCTATAATAAGCTGCCTCCAGCCAATGAGCGTTCTGCCATATTGAAATGCGATCAGAGAGATTATAAAGGGCAAAGGACCTGGGCACTCTGAATTTTTCCTGGGAAATTGCCTCACTGCTTGTTCACCACCTGACGTAGTCTTAAAACACACTAGAGATCTATCCTCTGTAATTGTCAGCCTGCAAGGTAGAGAGGGGTACCAGTTCAGCTATTTAGCACAGTGACTTTGATAGAAGCCAATGCTTATGGCTTCATGACTAAGCCTTTTGGTCTTAGGGCCAATTTTCAGATCCTGATCTTGTGATTGAGTACCATGAAGCATATGTAGTGAACCAAGGATACACTGATGTTCAGGTCACATTGGTTTAGGAAGAAATGCTAGAGAAGCTGCAGGTCTTACATGCTCTGGAAAAGGGTCTCACTTCCTTGGGATGAATGGATATTTCTAGAAACAGAGTTCAAACTACGCTTGAACAAAGCCAAAATTTTCACATCCGTTACATCCCTGGCTCCTGCCTATTGGAAGGGTCTTCAGGTGAATTAGTTTAGCTCTTGAAAGCCTCAATACTCAGAGGCAGCAGCCCTCTGGGGACACGGTCCCAGCAGCCAGCTTGATTGTCCATTCCATGGGCATCCCATCTCCATTTAGCCCTGAGTAATGCTCACTTACTGTAAAGTGTTACATGCCTCCATTGTTGGAGAAGTTATAGTGGAAAAATGCAAAATCTCCTTTTTACTGCTTATGGCCAGCCGAGCCTATAACGTGTCAAGCCGTACATTAGCCACCCTGATAAAAGTCCTCTTTCTTACACACAAAATCATCGTTTCAGCAAGATTTGTTATCTCATTACCTGATAAGCTGTATGTCATAAACCAAGACTGCTGCGGTAAATCTCCCAGGAGGGCGCTTTGTGGGCAGAAAGGGGGAGATAGGAATCTGCAAGGGACTTGATAATGTAGCATTTAAGCACAAGCGTAATGTCACTTATTGTTAAATGCATAAAACCACTTGGCCAAGTGGCTGGGCTTTTAATAGGATTTTGTGCAGCATCAGGTGAGCAGCCATATGCCTTTTTTTTTCTGTCCAGGAGCCTCTGAGCAACTGTTAGTGATATCGCTTTGCCTCATGACCCTCTGGGGATGGGTGCTGGGTACTGGGGCTGAGTGGGGAGATGTATTGCTTCCTCTGCTGATCAGAGATCAGGGTACGGGGTCATGTTGCTGAGTCTGGTTGGCTCTAACTGCTTTCTCCTGTACAGGCACATTGTAGTCTGTGGACACATTACTCTGGAGAGTGTCTCTAACTTCCTGAAGGACTTTCTGCACAAGGACCGGGATGATGTCAACGTGGAGATTGTCTTTCTTCACAAGTAAGAGCCCCCTGCTGCCACCAGACCCTGCCACCTAAACTCATGCTTCTCTCTGAGTGCCTAGAGGTGGCTGGGAATTAGGACAGGGTTAAATAAGCCATGATTGGTGCTGGCTCCTTAGGTAAGAGGTAGTTTTTCTGAAAGAATGGGGAGGTTACTTTAGAACCCTTGGATCATGAAGCAGCACCCTTGTTCAGAGCTGAAAGCAAACTCCAGTGAGGCAGTCTAGGAGTATATCTGAGTTTCTTTCTAAAAGATTCAACAGTGGAATTCCCTAGTCATCCAAGTTACCACCCTTGTACCTTCCTCAGTGTGGACCTTTGCAATCGGCTGTGTCTGTTGAGCTGGGGTAGGATAATTAATATAGTCGTATGGATACTTTACCACCGTAGGAGAGGGACAAGCAGGAGAAGAGGAGAAGAAGGCTGACATAGTTACGTCCCACACTGCTGTGGCAAACCACCTGACAAAATAACTAAAAAAAAAAGAAAGAAAGAAAGGTCTGTTTCTGCTTGCAGTCTAAGGATCCATAGTGACACGGTAGGAGAACACGGTGGTGAGAGTGTGAGGCAGCCGTTCACACTGCATCTGAATTCTGGAAGCAGAGAGAGATGGATGTCAGTGCTTAGTTGGCTTTCTCCTTTTGTATCTAGTCTGGGACCCCAGCCTATAGGATGGTGCTGCTATGTTCATGGAAGATCTTCCTACCCCCTCAGCTAACCCAATCTAGATAATCCTTCATTTAAATGCTCAGAGGTTTGTCTCCAAGGTGATTCAGGACCCTATCTGGTTGACAGTATTAAGTATCACACAATGTTCTACGAATATTGATACTGTTGTTCCAGAGTTTCCATTTGGCTCTGTGCAGATGGATTCCCATGTACTCCACAGACATAGTGCCCATTGCTTCTTTAGTTAATCCTCATTTAACCATGGACTTCCTGGGCAAGTTACTTCACTTCCCTGTGCCTCGGCTCCCATGACTATGAACAGAGGAGACAATTCTACCTCCTTGGACTATGGTAGTAACAATGAAATGAATCACTCCATGTGAAGTGTGCAGAACCCAGTTAGGTATGCAGGAAATGCTCATTAAATGCCAGCTAAAATTGTGAAAGAAAATCTGACTAGGCTATACAGTTGACTTAAGGATAGATTCCTTCCATGTAAATACATTTACCATGAGCAGACTCTTGTTAGGGCATTAGCTTACTCAATTCTGGAGGCTGAGGTGTTCCACAATGTGCCATCTCCAAATTGAACTCCCCACTCAATGAGTCAATCCAAACTTGAAGGCCTGAAGCAAAGGGAGGCAGTGATGGGAAATCCTTGTCCACAGAGGAAATGGAAGGGATAAGATGTCATGGTGTAGGTATATAATGACCAATGAACACTGATGCTACAACTCTGGATTTCCCAGTGATAGCAAAGAAGAGGACAGATAGGCCCTACTCTTTGCAAGGCTAGAGACCTTTTCAGTGGACTGAGTGGGTCTGTTCTCTTGAATGAGTCTTTCATTTAGGTCAGGGAAGGAGGCTTCTCTGAAGGTCAGGGCCTTTGTTCACATCTTTGTGTGGAAATGAACACCGAGGGAGCCACAGATCTCGCTCTGCTGCTTTAACAGCTGTCTCTCTTCTGTCTCTGCAGCATCTCCCCTAACCTTGAGCTTGAGGCTCTGTTCAAACGGCATTTCACTCAGGTGGAGTTTTATCAGGGCTCTGTCCTCAATCCACATGATCTTGCCAGAGTCAAGGTAAGGAGAAACAAGTGTTTTCACTTCTCTAGGGGTGAGGCCATGGTTCCCAGGTAGGCAGACTACAAGCCATCTCCTAACCATTAATGAGATGATTCAGATGTTGCTAACTCCAGTCCACTCGTTCATTGGCCCCAGGAGGTCACTCTGCTGGGGGCTCACTCAAGATCATCGATAACTATCACACACTCAGGTTAGTCTTAATATAAAACCTAACTCTGCTGTTTTCTCCAAAATCAGCCGTTCCCAATGCAGGACCATCCCAATAAGGGCCATCTCATCCCAGCAGTTCAGTGGGTAAAGGCATTTGCTGCAAAGCATGGTGGCCTGAGTTAGATCGCCAGGATCTACTTGGTAGGAAGAGAGAGCCAACTCATACAAACTGTCCTCTTGCTTTAATGCACACAAACACACACACACACACACACACACACACTCTCTCTCTCTCTCTCTCTCTCTCTCTCTGTCTCGAGAGACAGAGAGACAGACAGAGGCATAGACAGATGCGTAGACACACACATACACACATACAGACACACATATATACACAGAGGTATAGACACACACACACACACATAAGTAAATGAGAGAGCAATAAGCATTTCCAAGAAACTATAGAAAAAAAGAAAAAAAGCTACAGTTACTTAAGACAAAATAGGACTAAGAAAACAAACAGCAAAAAGAATAACAAAACAATAGCAAAACCACACACGTTTCAACAATATCTTGAAATAGGAATGCCAACAACTCAATAGTTGAGGGACACAAATTAGGTGAATATCTTAAGAAACAAACCATCTTTTTGTCATCTGCACAAATCTCATGTAACTTTCAAAGATGGCCACCACTTTAAGGTGAAAAAAATAGAAAAACCATCCTAAGCCAATGGGAGCAGGAAGCCAGCAGATGCCAATACTATAATACCCCCAAATAGGCTTCAAAGTAACACCCATCAGGAGAGACAAAGGACACTTCATGCTAATCAAAGCAACAATTAGCAAAGGAAATAGTATAATATTAAACATATATGCACCAAACTCTGGTACGCCACATTTCATAAAGCATACACTTGGGCTGAAATATACAGAATAACTCCAACGCTATAAGAATGGGTGATTTTAATACTCCATTTTCTCTAATAATACATAAATGTAGAAAAGTTTAAAGTTGAGATGGCTTAAAAAGGCATGCACAAGAGAGCATGATGAATGATTAGCCTTCACCAGATTGAGCTCAGTATGACCCCCAAATCTATTATTGTGTCTAAAAGAAAATTACAGAAAGCTGTAAACCATTTGAGTATCCCTTTTCCAAAACCAGACTACTATCAGTTGGTGATAAGGTCATCGTATTCTTCCTGGACCCCTCAAAGCAACCATCTTAAAGTACGTGCAAGGCTGTAGAAAGAAAGGGACACAGCAAACCAATATCTGCTATTTTATCCATCAAGTCCAGTTGTCATAAGTATGCACAACACTTGAAGTTCATTAATATTATGTGAACCCAAGGAAGGCTAAATGCTGACTGTGGCCACCAAAGAGTTCTGTAATTGCTATAGCAGCAAACATAGACAATCTGAAAGGACTTGTGTAAAATTCTTTACACTATTAAACAACGTGTGGCATACCATTGAGGGAACCAGGGCCCTCCTAACAAATGCAGGAACAGCCTAGGAAGTGTAACACTATGAGCAGAAGAAAGTGCAGACCCAGGTTAGCATGAGAATTCTCATGCTTATGAAGGCTAGTTCATCTTAATATTATCCAGACATGACCCAAGTCATAAGTACAAAGAAAATGGCTTTTGTTCACAGGCCTAATTTAAATGCAAGCAATTATTAGCACATCAAACTCATGGTCTGTCTACAGAACAAACCCCCTTTTGGCTCACATTAAGATAAGTCACTAGGTTGCCTTTTGGATCCATCTGCAACTTATCATTTCATTTATGTAAATTATTTGCCTTTTGAATACCTGAGTAGCAACGAACAGAAAACAGCATAGAGCTGTTGTCTATTGAAGGCTCTGATTTCTCACTGGGACACATGGAATGAACATGTGCATAAGGTTTGATGAAAGAATTTTTTTTTAATTTTTCTTATTTTAATTTTATGTGCATGAGTGCTTTGCCTGTATGTGTGCATGTGTACTGCCTGTTGCCTGAAGTCTACAGGTCAGAAGAGCGAGTCTGATGCCCTGGAACTGGAGTTATAGGTGCCGTGAGCTGCCATGTGCGTGCTGGGAACTGAACTTACCTCCTTTCCAAGAGCTGCAAACGTCCCTAATCACTGAAGATTCGGCCCCTTGATGATCAGTCCGTGTTGCTGAATGTGCAACTGTTTTGTCCACATGACTATCTCGGGGAAGGGGTTTAACCCACCAACCTCCACTTCCTGGCTGGAAAAATGAGGATGAGGGCACAAGACAGTTGAAAGAGGAAGTAGGGATTAGATTGAACGGCCTGATTAAGTAAATTTGAAGGAATTTGGCAAAGATGTCTGTAAGCAGCTAGGCCAAATGAAGAACATAATTACTCAGATTCAAGCTGGAATATTTATCCTTTAACAAGAACCGGACCTACAACCTACACTTTTGACAAAACTATAATTTATATATATGTACATATATATATATACATATATACATACATATATATATATATATATATATTTCCTTGAAAAAATACCAGGTTCTCTAAAATACTGGTAGCAAAGAGAGACTGCAGTTGAGTCCAACTATATGTTTGTGTTTATTATGATTTTTTTCCTTTTGGTCTCTCAGATAGAGTCAGCAGATGCATGCCTGATCCTTGCCAATAAGTATTGCGCTGACCCGGATGCAGAAGATGCCTCCAACATCATGAGGTAACTCAAGGGATCAACAGGGAAGGTCTTGGACTGGTCTCCCAATAGCCTGCATGCAACCTTTTCTTTGGGTCTCCAGAGGACTGTCTCTGTGGACTGCCTTTCCTTCATGGACCACAGAGCAATGGCTCCTGTACAGGGATGATAGAGCTGAAGAGAGCATTGACATACAGGGTACCAAAGAGAGTGTAGATATACAGGGTACCACCAATAGGAAGTTCAGACTGAGAAGGTGCCATGCTGATGCTGATAGTGCCTCTTGGGTTTCAGATTCCTAGAGAAAGAACTAAAAAAGGAAAGAGAGCTGCAGGTCTGAGTTAAAATGATATGTTCCCAGGGCTGGGAGCACAGCTCAGTTTGTAAAGGACTTGCTATATAAGTGGAGGGGGTTGATTTTGAACCCCAGAACCAATTTTTTAAGGTGAAGTTCTTTAGCACCCTTGAGTCTAAGGAAGCAGAGACAAGCAGATTCTTGGGACTCACTGGCCAACTTGCCTAACCTAATTAGGTAAGTTGCAGGACACTGAGAGACCAAGGGGTCCACATTTAATGAACAACATTCAGTGCCAACTTCTGCCTCCATGTGGAGTTATACCCTCACATAGAGATACATACCCATAAACCTTAATTTTTTTATAGATTTTTAAAAAAAAATAATATGTTACCTGAAAGGAATTAGACCTAAGATATCTTTACTTGGGATGGTCTTACCTCAAGCAGGTGTTTTGCATCCTGTGGAGATCTTTGCACTAGACTCAGCTAGCAGAGGGGATTGCTGGAACCCTGTGTATAGAGACCAGTCATACTGCCAAGTGTCCCATAATGCATGGCACAGTCCTTATCTAGAAGACTGTCTGACCCAAAGTGCTGATAGCTGAGGAATCCTCATTAGTGCTTCCCTCGTGTGTTTGCATCAAGTTGATCATTACTGCCCTGAAAGCTATTGGTTCGTTAGCTTGTCTCAGATTCCCCAGATGTGTGTTATGCAGTGGTTTTAACATTCATATGAATTTCTGAGATGCTGAATTATATAGATTATTTCTTAATCCTATTTGGATTGAAGTCTCCCCCTCCTCATCTTCCTCTTCTTCCTCCTCCTCCTGCTCCTTTCTTTTAATAGACCATGGTCTGGGGAGAAAACAACCTAGACCGCCACTAGTTTGTACCTGTTCTGCAAATGGGCTGGGCCTCTCAGAGCTTAATTTTAACTCCAACTCTAATGCCTTAAGTTACTCTCACTTCAGATAAAATGTTTTCTTTAGCTATTATTCTTCCCATAGATTTGTCATCATATCCTGTATCTATAAAATCACACACACACACACACACACACACACAAGAAATCCAAACATTTTTCTCTCATTAGCTAAAAATCCTTTTAGAATTTGCCTTTTCTGTGGTATAAATTATGGAAGAGTCCTTTGAGGTAGGGGAGGATGATAAAGAGAATCTCTGGAGAGAGCATGGACCAGGGGAAAGAGTTCGTTCACTTCCACCATATCCCCAGCAACTCTCCCTTAAGAGTGAACAGCTATCCTTTGGACCAGGCATGCTCCAAAGGCTACTTGCAGTTTGCTTCTCTGGGACCCATGGATTTACCTCAAGGTGAGAGTTGAGAAGTTGCCCTTGGGGCTTTACAGTGCTCCTGAGAACTTCCTCTTGGCTTTACCGAGTGTCCACCAGTTACATGCACTGTCCCATCGATGAGGCAGAGGAATTCCTCTCCGCTCAAGTCTTCCCATCAGTGTCTTAGGTCTGGAAGGAGCCATCCGGCATCATCTCTCTTTCCATTCCCATTCCTTCTGCAGTAGGCTTGGTCCCATGTTTTAAGAAAATCCATGTATAATGACTTGGTTTGCATGGGACTTCACACAGGAGTACATCTCCTTCCTGGTCCTCCCTAGAAAGTGATCCCATAAATCCACTTCAGTTTAGAATGTCTCCCTTGTCATTTTCCAAATGGACCAAGCGGCATTTCTACCCTTTGACACATATTCCCCGCCCCCTTTTTATTTAAAGTGATAAAAATGTAGTCCCTCAAGAGACAAGGCTCTATCTCTTTCCATATTGCTAACAAACCAGGAAGATGAAACTCATGGTGTTGACCTCACAGTGAAGTTCCTGGCATATATACTTTATTTCTTCTGTTATGGTGAGAAATAGAAGTGAATAGTTACTTTGAAATGGGCATTGCTCATAATTGGAATATTTTATTCAAACCCTGAGCATGAAGGGGTGATGTGAGCACACATGGGTACCAGGGGGAATTGTGGGATGTCAGGGTATAGAACTCACTGGGTCAGGATCATAACTAAGCTGTCCACTATGGAGAATCAGGAGGAAGACCCAAAAGGGAGTGGGAACCTCAGGGTTAAACGTGGGCTCAGCTTTTCTTTTATTTGTATATTCCTCCTTAGCTTAATGAGACCAATCTGCTGCTTTTGAAATTAAAATGTCAAAGAGGCATTTGAAATGAGCTAATGCAGAAAGCTGCCTGGCGCTGTGGACTGCTCCAAGAGGCTGATAGGCTCAAAAGCCTTGAGTTATACACAGAGGCCAATATGACACACTCTCTCAAAAATAAGAGAGGAAGTCCTTCCAGTGCACAGTGCAGGGAGGGGCTTTCTTGGGGACCGTCTCCCGACTGCTTTGGCTGCAGTTTCCTTAGATGAGGCTGCTGTCTGGTGGCCTTGTTTGTTCCCCACTCCAGTTTTGCAGAAAGGGTGGCAAAGTGAAGAGCTGAGCTCAGTGGGAAGTTTGCGGGGGCGGGGGAGATAATTGTGCTTGCGTTCCTGATGAGGCTTAGGAGGTGGGCCGTTCACTGGAATTTCATTCTTTAGCCTTCCTTGTCACAGAAGGAAATGTACAATGTCACCTCTGACAGGGTTGGTAATGACAAAAGCCATAACTTACACGTGGAGAGAGGGCTTTTAATGATTTCAAAGCATTTTAACATCTGGCTTCACATTTGTCCCTCATACCAAGCCTGTGAAGTAAACAATGCAGGTACCGTTGCCCCCCATGTCCAGATGAGAAGACAGGAACAGAGAGCCAGGGTATTTCCGGAGGGTCACCCAGTTCATTAGCACAATAGCTGTGCTGGAAACCAGGTGTTTCCATTTCTGGGCTCCTTACATCTTCCCTGTGCTGGTGTGATTGACAGGAGAAGTGGTGCCAGGGAAGGTTGGCTGGTGGGGTCATCCAGGCTCAGTAAAGGTCTGAGGGCAACAAGAGGGGATTTCCCACCAGATCACCATCTCTGTAGGGTGCTAATGGTTAACTTGAACCAGTGGTCAAGTCAGCATTATGCTGTGGAAGGCAGAGTCCTTGATCGTATTCCAAGAGAACTGCTTAAAAAGTCATATTATGAGAATGTCCAAAGGATTTGTGATAATCAGAGCCATTTGTCAGGTGGCCTGTTTGAGTTGTCAACATTGTCTCAAGTTGTTAACCAGAAGCTGGGTGCTGGGAGACTGTAGATCCCCAGAGGCTTAAGGTCTAGGCTTGCATTACCTGTCTCTAAGCATCAACAGCACCCATCTCCAGTCCATTCAAGCTCCAACTCCATTTCCCAGGCAACACAGGAGTCCCTTGTGTTTGTGTGTTTGTTTTTAAGGCAGAGTTTCATGGAGCCCAGGCTAGCTTTGAACTTGCTCTTTCTTGTCAAGTCTGGCCTTAGAGTCCTGATCATCTATTTCCATCATCACGTGGTATGGTTACAGGGTCCATTACTACTTTTGCCTAACTCTGGTATTTGAAGTCTCTGGAGTATATGCCAGTGACTGCCTTGCCATTTCTTTTTTATGCTACTAATAGGTACAGTGAGGAGAACACTTTTCTCCCTGGGCTGGTACCCAAAGTCCCCTGGATGGCCCTGGTTGCTACCTTAGTTGCAGTCACCTAGTTAACTGAATCTTCCATCACACTCCAGGTTACAGAGCCTGCTTCAGGTCTGGTTCTCTCTCTCTCTCTCTTTCAGAGTGATCTCCATCAAAAACTACCACCCAAAGATCAGGATCATCACTCAGATGCTGCAGTATCACAACAAGGTAGGTGCTGAGACTCTTCCAGACCTGAAGGCATCCCCAGAGCTTGGGTCCCGACACCTTCTCCCTCTCCACACAGCCTCACATACACATACTCACATAAGTGCATACATACACATGCCCTGAGGCAGAAAAGCCATAGTTAAAATGTCCCATCTCCCTAGGATAGCTCTTCAGAGAAAGCAGCTTGCTTTTTGTTTTGTTTTGCTTTCTTTTGTTTTGCTTTTGTTTTGTTTTGTTTTGTTTTGTTTTGCTTTGCTTTGCTTTGTTTTCGTGGTGGGTTATTGGGAGGAAGTTCCTTTGTTGCCCTCTTGTGCTAATTCATTCTTTCATTGAACCCTGTGGCTCAGAAATATTGATATGTTCTTAGATCCTGTCCAGACCTAAATTCCAACAACTTGCGTTTCTATGTCCTGCAGTCATTCAGTCAATAGCTATTGAATACCTACTCTATAATTAACACTCCTCCTGCTACTCAAAGGGTAGGATAACTAACTGTGAAGATAAAAATCTGATTTTGTGTCCTTAGAGACCGATCAAGGAAGGTGTAGAGACTTTACCAGAGAATCGAAGGACTTCTCTATGTGTGACCAGGCACACATGAAGGAACATAGTATAAGTTGGGTAGAGAAAGCAGAATGTGACATCATCCTCAAATTCACAATGGGAATCTTTCCAGTTATACTTAGGGAGGTAGTAGTTTATCCAAAGATTATACTTAAAAAATCTCCCCAGTGTTACAGCTTCTAGTGAGAGCTGGTTAGAAAGAACATGAACATGAGAGTTAGTATTGCTGTCCTGTAGTTTCCTCTCACTAAATCAGAGGTGAAGGTCTCTTATCCAAAGGCAGCACTCCTTCACCTGGCTTGTGGTTGAGCTCTCTAGACAGCTTTGGAGGAAGGAAAATGGCGTCTTGTTCTACTTGATACAATACCAGTTGTCTTCTTAATGGAGCTTAGAGACTGGAGGTTTCTCAGTACCTGGGGCCAGGTGTCCTGACTGAACAGAAATAACTCCCTGCAGGTTTATGTGTGACAGCATGCCCCATCTTATAGGCCATATTCTGTGCAAAACAAGCCATCAGGTGACCCAGAGAAAACCCCACTCTGCCAAATGCCACCAGCACCATTCCATTATTTCTTAATTGCTGGCAAGTGCTGGCCCATTTTGCTGTGTGGAGGCCCATCAGAGGCCATTGCTGAGTGGGTCCTGCTGTCAGCAACTGGCCCACTGCTTGGAACTGCTGCCCAGTGCCGACCATTGCCCAGCCCTCGGCAGGTGGCTCTATTGGAAATTCTGTTACTCTCCAGCCAGTGGGTTTGGTGGTGGGCACTGAAGGTGAATCTCCTGTTTGTCCCTGAAAACTCAAGGATAGGATAAAGGAGTTCTCAGTAATTCACAGGCATCAACCTGGAGAAGTTCTTGACTGAAGTCTCTGTAGGTGGAGGTGGATTTTATTAGTGAGGCTGTGACTGGTGACAGCTCCTGCTGCAAGGAACACTCCTTCTTTCATTTGTGACTTGAAATCTCATTTAGTGTGGGAGTGCTTTAAGCGATTGTTTAGATTTTTGGCTGAATTTAGACTGAATAGGAAAATTAATGTTGTATGTTTAGAAAGAGATGTCAGTTCCTTTTATTCTCTTTCCAACGTGTGCTGATGTAGCATCTTCAAGAAATTAAGGAGTATTTCAGCTGTGTAGTTCTTGTCAAACTGGAAGCAACATGACTAGCCTCAGAGCCAGATGGTACCTGGTCGGTATTCACATGACTACAGCCGCCCAAATATCTTGGACAGAATCTCCAATCCATCCATTTAGATACTGTGATGCAGACATCAACAGACCCAGGAGTATTTCCTTAAAAGGCATCTCATTTAGAACCACCCCACTCTACTTAGGTCTCTGGTCAGGTAAGGTCATTTTCAGAGCACTGTTAGATTAGTGAGGATATGGGAATAGAGTAACTTCGAGACAGGGCAGTTTTCTCTCTTTCTGCATCTCCCTTTTAAAGGGAGAATTCCTCTTGCCTTTATTTTTCAGATCATTCTTAGATTTTTGAGTAGATAGTTCTTCCCCCCCGCTTCATTACTTTGAATTTTCCTAAGGGCCTCCCACCCACCTTTCCCACACACTCTTCTTCTTTTTCAACTTTTTCTTCTTGTGGCCTTTTCTCTGTGCCCATCTGAGAAACACATAGAATGCCACCCATTTATACACGTGCTTGGGAAAGACCTGGTGTGTGTGTGTGTGTGTGTGTGTGTGTGTGTGTGTGTGTGTGTGTGAAAACTATGCCACCAGGAGTATATTCTGGAGGGTGTAATTGCTCCCACAGTTAGACACAAGGCTTGAAATAAAAACACTGTCAAATCCCTGTGATGTAATGAGGGTGATATTCTAGAGCCCAGAGGGATGCAGGGAAACTGCTGGCCTTGAGTTTGTCATCATAACAATTGCAGACATTTGAGTCCTGTTTTATGGTTTTAAAAGAGCTTTGACATCCATTATCTCATTTAGTCCTCATTGGGCCATCTGTGCATTTTAGCATCCCAGTGTAACTTCAGACTAGCAGGAGTCAAAGCTCTATTCTAGGCCTATCAACTCTGGTAAGCACAAATCAAGGTCACTCAGCAGCCAGCAGGCTAGGACAGTATAGCCAACTGCTACCTTCTATGTGAATGGGACAGTAGCCCACAGAACTAAACTTGGGTTCCTGGGGGAAGGATAGTATTCTCCAAAATGGATCTCTTTACAGTGGCTAAATTTCACAGAGAGAACTTTCAAACCCTGGGCATCTCTGAGTGCGGAGGGAAGAGGTACATGGTTCAGAGCTCTCCAGACACGGGATGGTGATGTGACGCTGGTAAAGGTGCTCATTCTAAAAACTCACCTGTTCATGCAGCTCTCATTTCCCCCAAAGCACTCTAATCAAAGAGGCTCTTGTCTCTGATTTGGAAACTAAGCCCCAGTACAGATGCTAGTTCTTTGAGCATCCTTGTTGCCTATGATGGCATTTGGGACACAGCCGTGTTAACCAGTTCCTTTGTAACTTTCCTGTATCTGTGGTGAAACACTCTGACAAAAGTCCCTTCATGAAGGTGGGTTTCGTTTCAGCTCACAGCTCAAGGCTCCATCTATCATAGTGGGGAAGTCAAACTACCGAGAGTGTGAAGTAGCTGGTCATGTCATATTACACAGATCAGATCCCATTATCCACTTATACAGACCAGGATTCCAGCCAGGGAATGGCACCACCCACAGTGGGTGGGGGTTCCAACCTTAATTAATAGAATAAAGATAATCCTTCACAGCCATGGCCGGAAGCCTGTCTCCTGGATGATTCCAGATTCTGTCAGATTGGTAGCACAAATCTTCATGGGCAACTTTCTGTCACTCTTCCAAATGTATGCCATAAAACTTTTGGAGGCTGTGGGCCTTGATGGGTTGGCCTTGTTTAGTTATGCTTGTGATGAGGCAACTCACCATTCTGGGAGAGATTGATAGAAAGCACTGGATTGATTCCTATCCATCAGACCAAACAGATAGGGCTGATTGGTGCCCTGTTAGCCTCTTACAAGGCAATGCTCTCAATGACCCAAAGAGTTTTTATTAAATTCTACCTCCCAAAGGCTCCACTTGCTCCTAAGAGAGTATCACCCCAGGGATGAAGCTCTTAGTGGACATTGACGGGAGATGCAGAATACAGAGTACTGTTGCTGTTCCATCCTTAGACTTTGTCATTTTTCACAGTATTTCTCCAAGGCTGAATATATAGCAAGAGAGAGAAATGTGACCAGAATTCATTTCTTCTGCCTTCCTGAAGCAGCACATTTTCATAGCTCTTCTCCATGAAATGGAGGATGATCCGCCAGCATAAATGGAGTGAGGGTGTGGTTAATGTTGGACCTAATTTTTCTCTTTGCCAAGCTAGAAAGAATTTGCCTCTGGATTCCTGGGTAGAAATGCTGAGGGTTTTTTTTTTTTTACCAGAGCCAATTTCCCTCAAATAAAAGAGGATGAAGTTTCCAAAAACAAAAAAATTAGAGTTCCTGGGTCAATATCCACTCTTGGCTTCCCGCACATAGCCTTCCCTCTTGGTCATTGGCACTTCATCCCTGCTCCCTGCCACCGCATGACTGGAGAAAATACAATGGCAATGAGAGGAGACATAAGAAGCTTATAATGAGTATGACTTTCCACATGGGGCCCAAGGGACCCAAGGGACATAAGGGACCCACGGCTTACATGTCAGAACTACATATTTTGGAAGGCATGGGGATAGGACAGACTGTGTTCAAGGTTGTCATAGTTTCTTTGAAAATGGCATGGAGGCTATGTGGTGTCTTTGTAGAGACCAGACCACCCAAATCTCTTGTTTATTACTTGGATGTAATTGATCATTCTTCTCATAAGAGTATTCTCCACATAGATGAATGTCTTTTATACTATGCCAAGGAAGTAAAATGAAAAAGCTGACGTCGTAAGCCAGGGAAGAATAGGGAAAGTAATGAGAGAGAGGGTGGGGCTATCTGTTGACATTCAGTGTGTGATATGCAGAAGACCCTCTGGTACTCAGCTCCACACAAATCACACTCTCTCTGGCCCACACACAGGCCGATTTTACTCGGGTTAGGGAACAAGCAGTCATTCTTCCATCAGTGACCACTGCTGGCTTGGTTTGGAGACTGTCACAGAGGTGGATTTTGCAAGCAGGCATTTCATAAGACTGGGGTTTCTCCAAGCAGAGCAAAGAGGTCTGGGCTCTGCTCTTTGTTTCTGCAATGTAGTCATTCATCCTTTTATTGCAACTGGCTTCTGTTGTTCCAAAAGTGAAGGAAAGACTCTTTTGCTGCTCCAGTTTGCTGCTATGTGGGGAGAAATAATTTCAGAGCTATAGACTCCTGGATTATACAGGTACTTAGAAAGACTCTGGGTCAACTTCTTCTGTAAAGCATGATTTATTATAGCATTTTGGAAAAATGCTAAGTCTTAGCCATAAAGTAGTATTCTCTATTTATTAGACATATTTCATCCATAGAAAGTTCCTTTGTCAGACAAGCCAAACCCCTTTGCTTCCTTTTAATATATATCAGGAAAGTCCTAGATGTGAAGCTAATCATGACATAGCAGGACTTGAGGCATCCAGATGTGATGACCAGCCTATGTCCCCAAGGATGTCCCTCTGTATCTTGAGCATTTCTGGATTGTTTTACTGTTTCTCAAGAGATCTTTTCCAGAACACTTATCTCCTCTTGTCCTCCTCATTGCTCTCTGGCCATTATTCAATTGGTCACTTTGCTCTTCAAGTTTGACTGTTAAAACTGGATCAAATCCTGTGGAATGAACATGGCCTATTCTTATAGAATAAAGAGTCGTTTCCCTTTGCTCTGGAGACTATAACAAGCAAGCTTTGGCTTTCTGTGTCTTGTATCCCATGGCCTCTAATAGAGGTTTGAGTTAACTATACACTTAACTGCTGCGCCCTGCTCTCTCCTTCTCTCTCTCTCTCTCTCTCTCTCTCTCTCTCTCTCTCTCTCTCTCTCTCTCTCTCATACACTCTCTTAGATCCATCTTCTTGTTTCAAACCTATATAGTCAATATTTTTGAATGTAAGTGTTGACCCTGACATCTAGATCTTCTAACTCTCTTCTCTTATTATTGTTATTTGTAAATCCCCAAACACTAGAGAACTTCCCGAATTTCAGTTTTTTCCCTCACTCTGCCATGTACAACTCTCCACTGCATGCCACTGGCAAATAATTGTGTGAGCACACCTCAGGGCCTGGGAGTTGGGCTCTGACCTAATTTTGCCATAAGAGAGTCCATCTGAGAGAGATTGTAGGATGTCTTTATCTTTGCTGCACAGTGGCCTCCAGGGAAGCAGCATTTCCTCTCACATGTAGAGGTACAGGTTCTCCAACTCTACCCCAGATCTACTCAGTTAGAAACTTAGGATGGTGGGGGCTAGCAACCTGTAGTTTTTGTACACATTGCAGGGTATGCAGAAACCCACTCAAGTTTGGGACATCCCTAATCTAGATTATTGAGAAGGCAGGAAAAAAATGCAAGAGCACACAGACACACAGGCATCTGGCAATCTGAGATACTTGAGAGCCACTTTAAAAACAAGCTAACTTGACTTCTTAATGCTGGGGGCTGGTGTGTCTCACAAGAGAAAAATCCCCTCTGGGGTGAATCTGGCTAAACAGCAAACTTGAGAGGAGGATGTGGGCCTGGTGAGTGTAGAAGCAATGTTGCCAAGAAGCCCAAGTCTGATGAACCAGAAGAATAGAACAGTCCTTAGACCCAGGAAGAGGGAAGAAAGGAAAAGTTTGGATGACCCGGTGTTTTTGGACTATGCAGCAATTCCAAGAAGAGATTTCAGACACTCAGACATGGAGCAGAACAGGGTCTCATACCTCTTGTTATTCCCACAGGCCCATCTGCTCAACATCCCCAGCTGGAACTGGAAAGAGGGTGATGACGCAATATGCCTTGCAGAGCTCAAGTTGGGTTTCATAGCCCAGAGCTGTCTGGCTCAAGGCCTCTCCACAATGCTTGCCAATCTCTTCTCTATGAGGTCATTCATAAAGGTAACGTCTTGTCTTATTAGAGCACATTAGCCTAGGATTCCATTTGTCGTGGGGTTGAGTACAGCACAGCTTAAACTCAAAACAGAACGACGGGCTTTAACTTCTCTGGTTGAGAAGAAATTCCTTGTTACAGATTTGGGAAAGAGGCCAGCTCCTTTCAAAATTATGTTTTTATTTTTATTTGGCACATCCGTGGCCATTAAATGATTGTTCAAAGCACAATCCTCTCTCTCTCTCTCTTTTTTTTTAGATAAACCACATGTTTATCTATCAACAAAGCCTCCGCTGTTAAAACAAAAATATGATTTATATACATTCCATATGGCACCAGAGTGCCTAAAGAAAAGAATTATCATTTTCCTCTTTTATATCAAGTGGCTGGTGGACCTCTCACTGTGTGGATAAATGCAGACCATGTGTTTGTGCCGAAGCCCAAACCCCAACAACATAATTCATTTATTTACTTCTGCACAATCAAGGAGGCCAGTAAGGCTGACATGCCGTGGCTATTTGAATGGAGAAAGAAAAGATGAACTGAGTCTTTACCCCAAGAGACGTGCAGTCTGGATGTGTTCATCTCCATGTCAGAGCTCTCTGGGCAGCCACTCCCAGTCTCCAGATGGCTGCTGGACCAACTAGTAGGGGGAAGAGAATGAACCTATCCAGTTCTCTAGGACCCAGGGCCTTGAGTGCCTCTGCATCTAGGTACCTGACCAAGCAAATTTTCTGGAGTGTGGGTTTAGGCAGTCAAGGTGGCATACTACATTGGTGAATTGTGTTACTTAGAGCTAGAATGTGACTGTTAGATCTTTACTTTTGTATCAATGCCATTGGCATTGCTTAACCAATAGTAATTGGCACTGTAGTTCTCATAGTATGACTTAGAGAATAACTCCTGTTGGACCCTGCTTGTCATCTTTGTAGCAGCGTTCATAGTGAACGACAACTTGATTGAAAATACATTCTCTCATGCTTACTCCGTGCCCATAGTCCTCAGCTCAACAGAACTTCAAGTTCAAACGCAGTTACAAATAAAGTTACTGCGTGCCTCTAGATGTCTTCTTTAATCCAGTCTCTTTGTGTCCTGCATAGATGAAACTGAATGCAGGCGAAATGGGAGTCACAGGGAGGTCTGTGTGGCTGTGTTTAGCGATGGGACACCAAAGCCAGATGTAGCCATGTGTCTCCCAGGACTTGTCTGTTCAATCCAAGGAGGCCAGACCTAGGATAACGAACTGTCACCAGGAGAACCGCGCTGGCTCTTTCTGTGGAGCCCTGGTGGTTTTCTTCCAGCAGAGGTTTGCTCACAGGACCCAGCACATGGTCAGAGGGACTGGATTCTGCCTTCCTTGTGTTGATGTGACATGGGCCTTGGCAGAGCCCCACCACAGATGGGGCCACTTGACATGCGTATGTTTTGATTTTGTGGTGCCTGCATGGTAACTAGATCTGCCTGTCAAGAAAATTAATAAAATGGATATGACACTGATTCTACAGTGTTATTACCAGCAGGGACAACTTCTGCCTGACTTTCCTCAGGACCCTGACAGGCCTCACCTCTAAAGCCAAGGACGTTCCTTCCAGCTCCGCTAATCCCATTGCCAAGTTACTATTTAGGAAGAGCCTGTGGGAGAGGCTGAACTGGGCCCTGGTATAAGTGGAAACACATTTGCCTCCCAGGGTTACATGACTGCATTATTTCTGTCCAGGGCCAGCTCTTCCATGTTTGGAGGCAGCTTTTTGGATATGACCTTTTGACATGGAGGTGGTCTTTCGTTAGACTTTGCCAAAGGCATAGCCTACAATAACATGCCTTCCTTTCCTATATTTTAACATTTGGAGTAGGGCCAGTCTTATTTGATGCATTCACCATTCTCTGTTGTCATGTGTGTATGCCTCTCCCTCAGTCCTAGAACCACCCGAGGACCTGGGGAAAATCATACTCCTTCGTGTGTTTTCTATATTATTGCAAAGCGTTTGCATGTTTTTGTTTGGGATGAGTGTAGGTGGAGAAGAGAATATGTAAATGGATTCTTGTTTACAGAAATCACTTCCTTCCCCAATACCCCCACATCCTGTGGTAGAGAACTCCTCAACACTTCCACACGACCCGGTTTTGGCAGCACTTTATCCTTTGGGACCACTTAGAGTTTCTAGAAGCCAAAGGGAGATGTGGATTCGCCTTCTCCCTTGCTCTGGGCAGGTTGTGTTTGTTTCCTAGTTCTACAGGAAATATTATACTTTGCTTCTGCTAAAGGAGTAAGATAAACAAGACTCTAACCATGTAGAAGTGTCACAGGCAGAAGCGCCGCAGTTATCATAGGAGCCTGTTATTATGTATGGGACCAAAAGTCCAAGACCAAAACTAAAGATAGTAAGGTTTAGCAGAAGAAAGGGATACGACTGGAATATAGGATACACAAACAGGGCCTAGATTGAAGATGAGAAAAAAATACATGTGAATAATTGCTTTTCCCTGTACCAGTCACTCTCAAGGACCTGAACCTAGGGGCCCCATAACCCATTACCTTCTAAAACCTCGTCCTCATTTAGATATGTCACCTCTGAATTGACCTGAATAGTTTGGAATTTACCTTTTTAGGAGCGATGGATTCTATGGCTTTGGTTATTACTGTAGACATTTTTGGCTTTTTGTTTCCCCCCTCATGGCTGTTAATCCTTAATCCAGTCCATTTATGCATCAGTGTGTTTCCCCTACTGTTAGGATGCGCTGGCATTTATAAATCCATACTAACTACACATCCAATACTTTTCTGAAAGAGGCCTAAGTTGGTACCCAGGGGTTCTATAGCTCTGTGGCTGTTTGCAAGGCAAGCTAAGCACATTTTTTTTTTCCAGCACAAATTTATTGTCACCCTTGATGTCCATTACTCAGAGCCAGCAGATGTTCTGGTGCCTGTGACTTATCTCCTGGCCTGGGACATCCTGTTTACTCCCTACTCTCTGATCTCCTTTCACTGGCCTCTCGGATTTCAGGGAGAGTCTCCTTAATGTCTTCTGGAAAGACCAGGACAATAGACTTGTTTAGCCTGTCTGCCATCACCTTAGCCCTCAATACGTAGGCCACACATTGAGAGCACTGATTTGGGGGAGGGGGTTGTTGTTTTTAGTCTGTTCAGTTTTAACTTCCTCTTCTGCCTGAAGAGTTTCATGATGGGCCTTGACCTTCCATTTTATGAATTGAGCTATTATTCTTACTGGAAGAAACAAACTATGCTGATTTTTTTTTTTCATTTTACACACACACACACACACACACACACACACACACACACACACACGAGTGAGAGAGTACACCATGTAGCATTGCATGTAATTTGCAAATTCTTTGTCAGGAAGCCAATGGTGAGAATGGAGAAAATATGTAATGTTAGTGTGGTGGCTTAAATGAGAATATGTCCTCTATGTGCTTGGATAGTTGAACACTTGGTCCCCAGTTGGTGACACTATTTGAGATGCCGCCATGCTAGAGGAAGTATGGCACTGGGGAATGGGCTTTGAGAGTTCGTAGACTCGGCTCCTTCTGATTTGCCAACTCTGTTCCATGGTCACAGTTTAAGATGTGATCTCTCAGCTTCCAGCTCTGGTTGCCATGGTTGCCATGCCTCTCCACCGTAATGGACTTTCCCTCTGACAATGTAAACCAAATAAATGCTCCCTTTTATTAGTTGTCTTGATCATGATATTTTATCACAGCCATGCCCGACTAAAGTGAATCATTTTAGTATCTTTAGTTTGGGTTATATGTATGCGCTGCTTTGTGTTTGTACAAGTTTGTGTTTAAAAATAATCTGTTTTAAGAGCTGAAAATATAAAGACCTTTGAATAATTGTCCAAATATACTGATTTCTATCTACTTTTAAAGCCTTGAAATTAATATTGTGTCTATATTATTTTTACTCTTCTAGTGCCCTACATATACATGGCACTGTCACTAGCGTCACTTTATAGTGGCAGACAGTATGCAGTATAAAAGGAACAGTCAGGTAGCTTAGAATTGACAAACCCTAGATATCACTCCCAAATTTGTCCCCAAGGCCACCAAAATGAAATAAAGGATGAGATGATTCCTTAGCAAGTAAAGCCACCTTACTATGTAGCTTTAGTTTCTTGGCTTCATTTTATGGAAACCATTGATTCACTAGAGATTCCAGAGGCACATATATCCCAACTGTATTTCCCGCAACACACAGCTTATGGCTTGGAATCACTAGTAAGATTCAGGAAGCTTCTATTCTGATGGGAAATGTATGGACACATATTTACATGCTCTTGCCAATAAGTCTTGTTTACCTTTCTCTCTGGCTAGATCTGTAAGGGTCAGAGTCATTGCATCAGACAGGTGAGAAGTTCACTTAGGTTAGACTGTGACAAGATCAAGAATGACCTGGGCTCTCAGGAGGACTGGATTAAGGAGTAGGGCTATCTGGAAAAACCAAACCAACTCTGTATGTGATGTGTGAATGTGTACATATGTACATGTAATCATGTGTCATATAATGGTATTTCAATCACTGGCAGACTACCTATATGGTAGGAGTCCCATATCATGTAGTGATGTCTATTCTTCTTATGGTTTGAATACATACATACTTTGATGTTTGCATGATGAAATTTCCCACTAGAGACTTCTTCAGATGTGTACCCATCATTAATCACTGCATGCCTCTATCATCTCTCTGTCTGTAATCAAGGGATTAGATTAGAACAGGTTGATTCACTTGGCATGGAAGCTTTCTTACAATGCCTGCACTGAGCTGCTGGAGAGCCACAGGGATGGTGTCGATAAGTTTGAATCCCTGAGAAAAAGGCGACTGAGTATAGATTTCAGTCCTAGTTAAGGCAGAGAGAACAGATTTCTAATGACTCCTAGTTTGTGTTTCATTACCGCTTCTGATGGTCTGGATATGACCCACCCACAGAAGGAACATAATCTCCCTTATTCTGATACCTCAAAAATATTAATTGCATCCAGAAATACCTTCAAAGCTTTGTTTAGAACAATAATCAAATATCTGGGAACATTATGACCCAGTCAAGTTAACAAAACTATCTATCACACCAACCTACTCTTATTTCTTGTTGGGCATAAATTTGACAGCCCATTTCTAGGTCAGCATGCTCATCCTCTTGTGGGAGTGTGGGGACTGTCAGGATCTCTAGTCAGACCAGAGTTGCAACTGATAAGGCATCAAGGAGACAATGGTAAAGACTTCTTTGTCTTGGAACTGAAACCTGCAGAGACGATCGATCATGATAAATAAATGTTGTTGGCTCTGCTACCCATGGGTGATGCCAGTCAAAGTAAAAGTGGCTTCATAAGAATGGGATGTCATCACAGTTACCAATGGAGTTACTCTTGCTTCTTTGGGAATATCTAATATTTTAATATCATTTAAATAGACAGATATGCTCACAGATTTATGCCTCCAACCACAACTCAGCAATATTGGTGCAACTGTCATGCAGCATTCCCATTTGAATGCTATATCTCCTCTCAGATTTGGCATTTCCAGAAGCTAGTCCCTGTTCTTGCCTGTGAGCCTGCCCTGTCCCAAGTCACCATCCACAACTGGTAATGCCATCCTTCCCAATACTATCCTTTAGGGTTATCTTTGGCTCCCCATCCCAACCTTCCTCAAATACCATATTCAATTCACCCTGGCACCCTGATTGGACCTGGAAGTAGGTGAAGAGTCTGAGTACTTGCCACCAATTTCATTCCTACTGATAGATCCAAAGAACCACCATGTTTTCTGTGGCTACCAGCCTTCTTGATTCTCAAGTCTAGATTTAGCTTGTTTTCACAAACAATGTTCCCAAACATGAATGAGATCATGTCAACCTTTTGCATAAATCTACGACATCATCCAATTGGCTCAAAACCAAAGTTTGGCTACCAGGTACTAAGCAGTCAGGTTCCTGTGATCTCGTTGACCCCAGTGTACCAAGCACTGTCCTGTACCTTGTGTCCCTCACATTCCCTTTATTGTGTTAGGATTTATACTTGCTGGGTTCCCTCTATCTAGAATGTTCTTCTTATAAGTAGATGTTTGATTTCTACCAAACCCTTCTGCCTTTGCTCAAAATAACAACTTTCAGCAAGGCTATCTTTAAAAACATCAGATTGTTTTTTTATGAAAGGGTTATAAACAAACTTTTATTTATAATACACAAACAGAAAAGGGCATTTATAATAAATGTTTAATTTGTTAAACATTAATCATCATCACAACACTCCCATGTATCCATGGTACAAATTAAGAAATAGAACATTATTGGTACCATAAAAATCCTTACTTATTTTCTAAGTCAGAGAATTGGCATGGTTTCTGAATCATCTTTGGAAATTTTACATTCCACAATATTAAACTCCTCTTATCTATAAAGTTTGTATATCACCTCTTTTTTTCTTTTTGGTACTTTGGATCTTTTTTTTTAAGGGTTATTTTATGTATATGAGTACCTATTTCTCTCTCTAAACACACCAGAAGAGGGAATCTGATCTCATTAAAGATGGTTGTGAGTCACCACTATGTGGTTTCTGGGAATTGAACTCAGGAAGAGCAGTCAGTCAGTGGGCCATCTCTTCAACTCTGTACTTTGGCTCTTAACCTAAGACCTTGTACATATAGGCCATCTGCCATGCCTGTGTGGTTTTCTTTTTCCTTTCTTTTTCCTTCCTTCCTTCCTTCCTTCCTTCCTTCCTTCCTTCCTTCCTTCCTTCCTTCCTTTCTTCCCTCTTTCCCTCCTTCCCTCCTTCTCCCTCTCTCTGTCTCTGTCTCTGTCTCTGTCTCTGTCTCTGTCTCTCTCTCTCTCTCTCTTTTGTTGTTGTCTGTCTATCTGTCTGTCTGTCTGTTTTTGAGATAGGGTCTTACTATATAATTTAGGTTAGTATAGCCTAAAACTCATGATCTTCTGCTTCTACTTTCTGAGTGCTAAGATTACAGGATGTGCCAGCATCCCCAACAGGACACTATCTATTAAGGGGCAATTGATAATTCAATTGCTTCTCTGGGAAATTGTAGGACAATCAAGAAGAAACTAAGTCTAGAACATTTTCTGGGGCTCTGCTGGCTTCTTAGAGAGCAGATATCTCATGTCTCTCTGTTCTCTAGGAAAGATGTAGATATTCTTCTCTCCCTAGGGTAATAAGATTTCCATGTGGTAACATAGTAGAATTTAATTTAAAAAATTTCCATCACTCTGGCCCGTACAATCCATACACACAGGTCTCCTTCATTCTCTTGGCTTTGTCCATTTGTCAACTCTTCCAAGATGGTATTTTTTCTTGTTTATTTCTCTTTTCCTTCATTAAATGGAGGTACTGGGAAGCCAGAGCTACTTGCAGGGACCTTTGTAAATACATCTTGAATGCATTGATGTATGAATGTATGGATGTATGGATGGATGAATGAATGAATGAATGAATGAATGAATGGATTTCAGCTTAGCCTAGCCAGTCTGTGTTTTAGATAGCTGGGTGTGGGGCCCAGACTAACAGGGACTTACAATTTGGTATGATTTGGGTTCTGAAATGTCTTCCTCTGCTACTGTATGTGGTTCATTGGCCCAATTAAAGAGCTTCCTCTCAGCGTAGAAGCTTGAGATGCAAAGCTTTCTAATCTTGGCAAGGCTTGCAAAGAAGCTGCTTAGATTTGGTTAGAAACCATCTTGACTGCCAGAAAATATAGTCACTGTGTTGTTTAAATTCACAAATCAAAATAAACACCCTGAAATTGCAGTACATTTACTAAATCTCAGTATCCCATTTGGGCCAACACCATCATGTATCCTTTTTTCTTTTCCTTCCTACTTTAGTCTCTCTAGATCAGAGGCCTCGCCACAAGATGTTGCCCCCTCCAGCATCACCATCTCTGCCCACGATCTCTCATACCCAACTTAAAGTTGAATAGCTTCCATGCAAACTATTTCAAGTAAAGAGAGAAGGAAGCCATGAGCTATTAACAGGGATTCCATTCCCCTATGGCCTTGGTAATTTCTAGAACATTGAATTAAAGAGTTCTCAGACCTTTACAAATTCTCAAGGCAAACATTATTAGCAAAGAGAAGGCCGTGCAGCATGTAAGAAGATTGCCAGAAAATGTCACTGGAACTTCTGAATAAAATCAAGAAGATTCAGCTCGCTCTCCATCTTCCTCTACCCCCTCCCTCTAACACGATTAGAAAGTTATTTCATGTGTCTTATGTGCTCGGTCAGTCAAAGGCAAACCTACATGATTGATGGTGACAGGGAACACATTTAACTCATTACTCTTTACTTTGCAGCAAAATGATTTGTGTAAACTGTCTGCCTAGCATTAAAGGTAAAACAAACTTAGAAACCCCAAAATGTTATATTTTCATCTAATATTTTCCTTTTGGTTTTATAGCTGTAATCGCATATGGATTCTTTTATTTAGCTCTTGGCATCGACGGAACAAAGGGGAAGGCAGGGCAGAAAGATTACATAACACACACTGAGTCCATGCTCAGAGAGTGTGGAGCCACAAAAGCCACAACAGTCAAGACTTAATGTGACAACCCAGGAGAAACTGTGGCTCTCTCTGGCCCCTATCATCTGCCAGGATGTTGTCACTGATATGAAATGAAGACTGTCTCCTTGATCAAGCCTGTTGATATTAAACTGGGCCTTTTCAGAAACTATTAACAGATTGCATATGTTCCTATGTGCACCTAGACACCACAGGCTTCACCTGGCTTCCATGTTCTTCCAGCTGCCTCCTCCTCTCCTCCTCTTCCTGTTCTTTCTCCTCCTCCTCCTTCCACATCACTGTAATAATTCAAGCAAGAAACACAGAATATAACTTCAGATTCACTTAACTCTGCTGCTTAGTAGTACAGCCATACCATGCAAAGCAGTGAGGAAGAGTTTCAAACTTTCCGGCAACTACTCTGCTTGCAGGAGTACAGACCCAGGAGTTGCCATTGAATCAATATGATGGGTATTTTGTCTTGGACTTTAGATTATGTGAATCCGCTCAGTTTTCATAGCCCTTTTGGGGTTGTAAGTTTTACATTTTTTTCTTTAATTATCTATTTTCTTTCTTTTTTGGTTTTTAAATATGTTTGTGTGTGCATCTGATGGTCTGTGTTTTTAACTACATGCATACAGTGCCTGCAGAGGCTAGTTAGACAAAGGAGGGTATTAGATCTCCTGGAGTTGGCCTTACAAGTAGTTGTGAACTTCCCAATATGGGTGCTAGAAATGGCCCTTTGCAAGAGCATCGAGTGCTTTTAAACTCTGAGCAAGCCATCCCTCTAGGCAAGGCAAACATTTTTATTGAAATTAATTTTTATTTGACCAGAGAATAAGTATGCTTTTTTTAATGCACCTGGAAATTTTCATAAGGGCAAAGAAGCTACGATCTCTGACCAAAACAAAATGAATGGCATCTGTCATTCTTTGAGAGCAAGAAGTTACTAAAGATTCTTATTTTGGCCTGTCCAGGTGGTTGGGGATTGGTAGAGCCAGTTTACCACACGATGCTAGCTCATGGCTCTATCTACTGGTATATACTGCTTTCTCAACTTCAAACACTTCAAACTTTCATATACATTGATATCAATAGCTTCTAAAAACAGAACCTACTTTGTAATCTTTGCAAAGGTAGTACCCTAGATTTTCTATCAACTTGGTCAAAGTATTGCAGTATAAAAACTGAAATAGTTTTCCAAGCCAGAGAGACAGTATAGCATTTAAGAGAACATGCTGCTCTTACAGAGGACGTGGATTCAGTTTCTAGCACCTATATGAGGCAGCTCAGAACTTGTCTGTACCTCCAGTATCAGGGTATCAGATACCCTCTGTGGGCACTACACTTGGATGTGTATGTACAGGCTGGCATGCATGCACCCACACACATACACACATAAATACAACTTCAAAATAAGGTAGGAAACTCCTGTTCTTCCCCCTTTTCTATGTGATCCTTAGTGTGAAAATGACCCAGGAATGTATGTTTTCTGAGATTATGACACCTTCTCATATCAAATGATTTTCTGCTTAAGTCAAGTGCTTTAACCAAATACAGAAGGAGTTTGGTAATATGCTTTTTTAGAGGGTGAGGTGAAAGGAAGATTAAATAGCCCAGTCTTGACCATCTAAAGGGAGGGTGAGGGCATCAGAGTGCAGTAGAGGAGGTTTCCAGCACATTGAAGATGTCAGAGAAGGGGAAGCCAGAGCCAGAGGGCTAAGTAGTGTAACAAAAGCAAAAAGAGTATTTTCTAGAAGAAAATATACATCCAACCTTAATCCTCTCCAACCTCTTGTGATCATAGAAAAAATGAATTCAAGTGACTCAAACAATTTGCGGTGTAGAGGGTAAAGCTGTGAAATAAATAAAAATCTGCTTGCTAAATCCAGCATTTCTCTGGCTGTTCTTAATCCTTAAGTTGTGGTCCCAGGAAGGTTCAAGAATGACTGTTCCCATCCACATCCAGTGCCACATATTTTAACACATACGCGTAGGGCCATATATCACCTCACTATAGAATAAAGAATAGTTTCCAAGCCCTACATTCCCTCTAAGCCCTCTGAGGGTCTGGGCTCCATTCTCTTTCACTATAGTTCCATGTTTTCTGGTGAGTCTTATGGAACTACTAGCAATAAGCTTCTTTTCTTTCAGAGTCTTTTTTTTTTTTTTTTTTTTGTAAAGCTCCCCCTATGTTGTTGCAGATATCAAGACTCCATTCCTTCTGACTACTGGATGATATGGCATTTTTATGGCTGTACCAAAATTTGTTCATCAGTTCATTCATGAAACAGGCACAGCAATTAGCTGCTTCTAGTTTCTTGAGTGTGGTGGTGGGAGGGGTCAATAAAAGTTGTAATAAATATGTGTATGGAAGCTTGTGTGAATAAATACATAGAAGTAGGATTGCTGTTTTATAAGGACAAATTTCTGTTTAACTGTAAAAGAAACTGCCAAACCATTACTCTGAGTGCCTATACAATTTATATCCCCTCAAACTGTGAGCCCAAGTCAATGTCTTCTTTTAAAAGTTGTCTTAGCCAGGATTTTTGTCCCAGCCATGAGAAAACTAATACAGATACGGACTCAGCCTACTATAGTTTGGGCCATGGTTCATTTAAAAGTGTGTTGCTTCATTTCCACTGTGGAGTCAGAAGAGCCCGCCCACATTTTTTCCAGATTTTCGAATATTTGTATAGGCATACTGAGCTATCTTGGTGGTAAGATTCAAACCACACCACGGAATTCACTTACATTCACTATGTATTTTACACATATGCCCCAAAGGCATACAGTTCTCAAAGGATTCTGCACATGAAAGAGTTTCAGGGAGGAAGGTTTTCTTTTTTTTTTTCCTTGGGATGTCATGTCAGTGGTACAAATTTTTCAGAATTTGGAGCACGTTGGAGTTCTTTGGACTAGGGGTACTTAATCTGGGAACATTTCTACTATTGATGGACTTACTGCTTCCTGAGGAAATTTCATCTCCATTTATTCTTGTTAATTTTGTTTTGAAGACTACTTCAGATATTTGTTTCTATAGGTTCTAAACCTTTTATTTGCAGTGTTTTGTTAAGAAAATGTCTACCCCCTCTGCTGAAGTATTCCCTTACCCCTCAAATGCATAGCTGTTCCCTTTTGGTCTCATTTGAATGCAACGATGTCATTAAATTCTAAGTTATTTCCTTTTATACCCTCCCATAGGTAGGTCAGTTTTAAAAGTCTACTCTATGAATTTTTGTTAATCCATGGGTTGTATTAATCTGTTTTATTATGACTTAGAAAAATCAATTTATTTGGATTTGTTCTCACTATTTTATTGATTGCATTATGATTGATTACTGTGTCTTCATGTTCTTCTCTACTCTTTTATTTGAGGTTATTTGGACACTGTCTTGAAAGTTATTTCATTAATTGATTGGTTAATGCAGTTTATAAACGTGAGGCTGTATACCCACTTTCAATATTTGTGCACATAAACATTACCCATCTTATGTCTTCATTATATAGATGAGCCCTGCAATTATTAGTGTCTGCTTTTATTCTAGAATATTAGTGCTGTATTTTATCTGTGGTGTTTCTCTAGCTAACCTAGGCTATTAACATTTACCTAGTCACATGTAATATAAAAGCTTTATCAGTCTGACCCCTTATGATCTCCTAAAGGGAGAAAGAAAGATGGTGCTGTACTGTGCTACATGTTACATACTTGGTGATGTTATATGGTCAAATGCAGCCGTTTGTATTCATGCCAATGCTTATGCTCTGTGTTTCTGAATTCTGCTGGTGGCCCGACTCTCCTGTTATTTCTGTCCTGCCAGCTTTGACAGTGAGTTCCCTTGGAGCCTTTCCTGGAAGCCAGCACTGTCCTCCTTGGCCTGAGAGGGGATTAGGTCAGCCTCATTCTGGACAACATTTTTTGTGGAGATAGAATTCTGGGATAACAGTTCTTCTCTTCTAACCTTTTAAAAACCCGTTCTTGCTTTCTTTGTCATGAGAAAACCCTTTCTCCTCTGAATCCATGTTAGCACCTTCAGGTAGCTTTCTCTGGATCCCATTAGGGGAGGGGGTCTGCTTCTTTTCTCCAGGTTTCTGTTGTCTTTCTAAGGAGCTTGGGTTGGCATTGTTCTTCTGGGTCCATCCTGCTGGAGTTTACTGCGACAGCTGAAATGTTAGCTTTGTCTTTTGGTGAAACTGGGTTTTAGTTGTGTTCTTTCCTGTACCACCCCACCACTCTGTTCTCCTAGGATACCCAGGCCATGAATGAGGAATCTTTTGTTTTCTTTCTTTTTTTCTTTTCCTCTTTTTTCTTTTCTTTTCCTTTTTTTTCTTTTCCTTTTATTCCTTCTTCCTTTCTTTCTTCCATAAGACTCAAACTTTCTAGATGAATTTTTTAAATGCCTTTTTTTTCTGTTTGAATTTTTTATATACTTTTTCTATTGCCCAAATCACACAGTTTAAGTTTTTAGTATTTAAATTAATTGATTCTTTCCTCTATCTTCATTCTGTTGAATCTATTTAATATTTAGTGACAATGTTTTTCAATTCTAAATTTTCCATTTGATTCTTTATTAACATTTATTTGTTTGCTTGTTCATTTATTCATTCATTAATGTGTGTGCATGCACATCTGTGAATGCAAGCAAAGATCCAGACATGACTGGATCTTTTAAAGTCTTAGCGTCTAGTTGAGGTTGATTTAGGCTGCTCATGCTTCCTAGACTTCTTTGCATTGTGAATTCCAGTTTTTCTCTTTAAAGTCTTAGATATTCTGTTTGAATTAGTCCTGTATCAGCCTCAGGCTGAATGATGGTTTAATTCTCAAAGTCAGTATCCGCTGTGAAGAGTAGGTTCTTCCTAGACACAAGGTAGGGTGAACCTGGGAGTTCATAAATTGTTCTATGAGGCTGTTTTCTCAAGATCCTTCTCTTTGATCTCTGCAATGGTATTTGATTCCATCAGTCCTTTCTTGATGCTCTAGCCAGGAAAAAATGAAATTTTTTGGATATTTCACTTTGTTGTAGACTTTCTACATCCATGGCTGTATTTGGGGTTGCCTAGTAGAAAGAGAGAGACAAAAAGCAACAGGGCTTGACATTCTCTTTCCTGGGACCAAGGTCCCATGACAGACTCTCCTACCTCCTTTAACCTTCTTCTGGTTCACATTGTCACACCTGCTACTGTTCCCTTTGGGTGTCCTGGGCTCAGGACAGAAAAAGAAGTAGCTGGAAAGAATGAACAAACCATTCTCATTTACCCCATTCTTTTCAAGTATAAATCATTCCCTTTTCTGTTCCCAGAGCCAGCATGAATACTTCTAGAGCTTTCTCTGTCCACAGTATTGTAGCTACTTTCAGATATCGAATTGACTTGAGATCAGACTAGAGGCTATCAGGGGAAGCAATGGCAAATGCACTGTTGGTTTTGTGATTTTTCTAAAACAAAGAGAACATTGCCTCTTTTGCATTGCCATCAATACTACCTATTGTAGTGTGACAATAATCATTCTCTTTGGAGGAACCCTTTTACTTATCCACCTTTGGCTAGAGGCTGGGAATATCAAAGCTTGATAAGCTTGGGAGGAGCCAGGCAGTGGTGGCGCACGCCTTTAATCCCAGTGCTTGGGAGGCAGAGACAGGTGGATTTCTGAGTTCAAGGCCAGCCTGGTCTACAGAGTGAGTTCCAGGATAGCCAGAGTTATATATAGAAACCCTGCCTGGGGAGGGGGGGTGCTTGGGAGGGTATGTTCCATAGCTAATTCCTGTTGTATCATCTGCTTCCTTGTCAGCTATGCAGTGAACTTCTCCATAGTATGTTTCTTCCACTATTGAGTCCTATCTGTACACACAGAACCAAGCAAATAAGGGTTGAACCCCAGAAACCATAAGCCAAACCTCTCTTAGTTTGTTTCTATTGGGTATTTGGTTACAGTGATGGGGGGGGGGCAGCATGCAGAGTGACTACTAAGACCTCCCTCTTATTTAGCAGATTCAGTGGGCACAGAGGCATGGTCCTTCTCAAAGAGGTAAAACCAACCTGTCTATAAGGATATGGAAAAAAATAAAAAGTAGTATTTCTAACTCAAGCAATTAATTCCATCCACTTCCTATCTCCTATTGTATACAGACTTCAGTCCTCATGATAGGACAACAGTATCTCTGTGAACTTGAAACACCAACCAAGGGGATTGCATTGCTCATGTTGTCATGAAATATATGTGGTAGTTAATGGTAAAAACTACAAACAAACAAACAAACAAACAATTCCCCAGTTGAAAGATTTTATGGAGTGTCATTTTTCAAGATGCTGTATGGATACTTAAATTGACCTCAACACCTTTTTACTGATGTCTCAACATTTCTCGTACTCATCCAAATGGGTTTGCAGTTAAAATAGCCATCTCACAGGGTTCTACCAGGAACTATCTTGTTGACACTTGTCCAGAAGAAGCTTGTCAAGTTTTGATGTCTATAGCCAATGGCAAAGCATGGATGAATTCAAGGGTTCCTCCAAAAGAATGATTATTGACATGCTAGATGGTAATGCAAAGAGGCAAAGTTCTCTTTGTTTTACATGTGCAGGGCAAGCAAGAACAGTTCGTAAAGAGCCAGGCGAGTTCCTAGTTTTGGGTGAAATCTAGGGAACACAGTGTACCTGAACTAAATGTGACAATAAGTTCTGGACAGAATGCTTTAAGCAGCTATGTCAAGACTCTGAACAGCACATAAGAGCAAGGAGGCTAAGGAATAAGACTATAGTAGGAAATACCACCAAGCCAATGATGTGTTTACCATGGCTTCCCTGGAATCCTCTGGGCTGATCTGAAGGCAATTCAAACCCTGAGGGTACAGACTACCACTGACATACCTCTTCACAGCTCAATGTTCTGACAACCTTCCAAAACATCCTCAACAGCAGGGATCTAGGAGTTCATTAACATAAGACCAGGGTGATATTTCACACCATCAACTGGTACTGTGCACAAGTCTGTGCGTATTCTTAGCTTCCATGTTTGTTGCATTTGTCTTTAGGACAATGGGTCCACTCCTTTTCATTTCCTTTTGTTTTCATTTCCTTAGGGGTTTAGTGCTTTTCTCTCCTTATTCAGATAACATTTATTTGCCAATAAGAAGGCCAGTTCCATTACATATGGGTATTTTCCTTTTCCCTATATTAGATTAGCAAGGAAAGACCTAAGCAAAGGAAGAGGCTTGGTACCTCTTTCAGAATGGAATTAGGTATCCAGCCTAACTGTGATTGAAACGGATCATCCATGGGTCTCAGTGCTTATATATCTGTTTTTCTATGCATCTATCTATCTATCTATCTATCTATCTATCTATCTATCTATAGATCAGGTTGGTATCCAAGCCATAGCCCACTGCCTTCCTATGAACTTGTGGAGTGTGGGCCTTTTGGATGTTGTACACTGGTCAAGCAGATAGGCAAGGTGGGAAAGGTGGCCAGACCAGTTTAGGATGTGATTTTTTTCCTGTGAGGTTTTGAGAGCCTTGTTCTGTTTCTAATCTTTACCTGCCCAGCAAAATAAAAGGAGAAGCTTAAGGTTAGTGGAAAATTAACAATACATAAAAACTCTTAATGACTGGTCCATAAACTCTGTCCTTCTTGGGAGCAGGTAGCGGCAAGCCCTGTTTAGACTTGACCTTGCAATGAGACTAAAGATTAAGGTTAGTGTTGAGTCACTGCTGAGAGAAGATAACAAACAAAACCTGATAGCTAACTATGCTGCAAGGTAGCATGAAACATCTCTACCTATAATGTTTACAATCTTATGTTGCCACCATTTTTGTAGCTGACTGGTATTGAGTGAGGTTCCTTAAACTCTTTGTGGGAAGAAACAGACTTGAAGAATTTTCTGATTGAGTGCATCTTCTCAGCCAGTAGCATGGCTCATCAGCCTAAAAGGTTCCAGTTCTTCAAATCCCTTAACGTTTCTGTCAGCCCCCAACCTCCTCAAGGGTTCATGTGTATTAATCTGTGTATTAATTTGGTAAAAACAAGGCGTGTCTGTTGGCCTTCCTCCAGGTCTCTGAACCAGTGGAGATTTGCTGAGTGTCCTTTCCTCCATGTTAATAAGAACCTATCCAGCAGGTGCAGCTGCTGTATGTTCAGTTCAACATACAGGGAAAGTAGGAATATGTTGGAATGAGCCACTTCCCCAAGAGTCAGAGAGATAGGTGTGATCGCCAACTCCCTACCCCATCACTGGAGTGCAGTATCCACTTGAACTTGCTCATGAGTCCAGTGAGTCTTGGGGATAAAACCAACCCTTCTTGCCATAAGGATCATCATGAGCTCTCCCTATCATCTCATGGAATGCCAACTGCAGGAAGGAGGCCAGTATGGCAGTTTTCTAGGCATATTAAACTGTAACATGGGCTAAAACCCTCTAGAAATGACACAAGGGGGGAGAAAAATATACTCCTCAGAAGTTTCTTAGGAGGCATATCATTTGTGGTTAGATGGAAGTAAACTAGGGTGGGAGGGTTGAGTCTTCTTTCTCCAAGGGGCATGTAGCAATAGATATGTTCTCCCTTGCTTTCTAGGAGTCTCGAGTTGGCTACCCTGCAAACCTTAGCTGAGAAGAGAAGGCAAAGCAAGTCCAATATTGACTTACCTGAACAGGAGAGGCTGAAGTTGCAAAACCAGAGTTGGTTTTGAAATTTCATTTATTTTTAACTTTACGTAGTATTTAGCCTCTCCTCAAAGTGCAGCCAGTCATGCATTTAATAAAATAATAGTGTTTGCAGACGCAGGCTATAGTTAAAGCGATGAGTACCTGGTTCTAATCCCTAGAATCAAGTATAAAAGGAACCTGGAAGCTAGAGTGATGGCTCAGCATTTCAGAGCACTGATTGCTCTTCCAGAGGACCTGGGTTCAAAACCCAGCATCTGCATGATGGCTCAAAACTGTCTGTAACTCCAGTCCTGGAGGTCCAATGCCCTCTTCTAGCTTTCTTGGGCACTGCACACTCACAGTACAAAGACATATTTGCAGGCAGTATATATGTGGAAGGAGTGGGTGTGGGGGTAGGCACATGCTAGCACATGTTTTGCAACCACATCTCTGGGGGAAGTGGAGACATTGGGGCTTGGTGGCCAGCCAGTCTAGATGCTTGGTGAGATCCAAGCCAATGAGAGACCATGTCTCAAAAAAAATGTAGGTAGCATCTGAGTAACAATGTCCAAGGTTATCCCCTTGTGTATACATGCATGTACACACATTTATGAGTACCTACCAACCTATCTACATACAAGCATACATACATACATACATACATACATACATACATGTGCAACATACATACACAGGGACATACCCATACCCACAGTGTTTGGGAATTTGCTGATTTATTAGCATTCCAGTCATGTGAGGTGAAGAGTTGCTGGGTTTCAGTTCAACATGAGTCCAGGAAAAAAAGCTAGATGTAAAGGTTAAGGCCTCTGTATAGAGAAATGAGAGACAAAAATGGAGCAGAGGAAGCACCTATTGAGAATAAGGGCAAGCATCATAACTAAGCCCAGATTCATTCTATTTCATTCTGGCCATCAAGGACTTGTTAGGTCCAGGTTTCCTTTGGACGCCTAGGTTGGCCTTCCCTAGTTAATGTTCATAGCAGAGAAGGCTAGGTTAGGCCATCTTCATCATCTTAGTAGGACTGTGCACACACTGTCTCCTGTTTTGGGAGACTTTCATCTTTTTCTAACTCCCTTTTCAACATCATTTGTGCTCAGGGTGATTAGGAACATCTATGGAGAATTGGAAGTACCTCTGCAGAGTTCTAATGTGTTTCTCTTTAATCCAGAGTCAATGATCAGTGCTATTCCAGCCATTCCTAGCAGCAGCTAAGTAATGGAAAGTTATGAATCATAGGCCCAGCATCTCACTGGCTTACATTCATTTGAACACTAGAAACATCTTCATAATCCTATCACTACCAGTATCACTGTCATTACTATTACTCATCACCCGCAGTGGCCACTGACATTTATAGAACATCTATAAAGTGACACTCAATAAATGACACAGTATGACTATTCCACATGCATTTGCCAGGCCCTGTGGTTCTATATGTATCACCTCGTTTGAACTATCTTCATAGAAGCAAGCATTAGTGCTACCTCATTTTTCAGGTAAGCAAGGTTATGCTGTTTGGCTGAGGGTCAACGAGGCTGGGATTCAAAGCCAGCGTTTTCCCAGGCTTAGCTACGTCCTGCTTCTATTACTCCAACCAGTGGGTACTCAGAATTGTGGCTATCCTGCTCCCAAAAGAAAATTGCTAAGCCTAGCTAAATATCTCAGTAATTTGTATAATGCCACTTCCACTCTCTGAATCAGATGGCTTTGTGATGTGGCTGGAAACCCGCTCTAGGAAGCTGCATAGTAGTCACTTCTAACTTCCTGTGAAAATATTCTCTAACTGGCAAGAGATTGTCCAGATAACAATGCGTATACAATAAACCAGCAACTCTGCCTTTGATACCTGGCTCACAAATAACCCATTTGGCTTCCCAATCACCCTGATGCCTAAAACCAGCTCAATTTATGCTTGAGGCAGCAATGGCTCTGTTCAGCCAGAAAGCAAAACTTTACGACCAAACCCTTTGCTCTGAAATGAAATCTAGTCTCTTTGGCTCGACTTTATTAGGCCATATTGTACAGCGATAGGAGACATAAGTATCCAGAATCTGCTGTCACTAAAATGGGACTGGGTTGGCAAGCATCTTCGTCCTCACAGTCAACACTGTGTCCTAAAATGGGAAAGTTGAATAGAAATTAGGGATGCAAATCAGGGCCATTTTCTGAAACTTTATTTTTAATTGAATTAAATATAGACATCTATATTGCTATTGAATCTGTGCAGCAAATACAGATGGAGACTGAGCTATTAGTGAGGTCATCGGATCAATGGCCAGAGACTAACTAGATGAATCTGGACCCTGGAAATAGTGTTTAGACTAATTACCACAACAACAACCCAAACACTTGGAGGCCCATCTTGTGCCTGATTATGTACAAGCTTCCTCCATAACTGCCTCCAATTGTACTTTATGGCCATAATTTTTCCTGTCTTTAACTCAGACCCTTTAGGCTGCCATGGGATTTCTCTAATCCCTAGTTCACAAAGGCATAGAGATTCCTGGTTCCTTGTTCTTCACTGCCTATGGGAATAACACTTTGCCATTTAACGTGTGGTCTTTATGTTTTAGCATCGTCCAGGAGTTTCCCTCAGGGCTGTGGCATTTGTAGCTACATTCTATCAAGTCTCCTTGAGCAATACTCATGCATATCAAAGTTTAGGAGGTACTGGACTTGGTGGGAGGTTATCTTTGAGGCTATTTGAAATAAAATAGCAGGTGTACCCATTGCTAAGAAATTGTTGTTAATGGCAGTGGACTTTCATCAATGTGTCTAAATTACTAAAAGATTTCTCAAAGATCTAGGCAGCACATTAAATTTCTGTGTCACCAAAAGCAAGCTTACAGGATTGGGGAAATTTCTCATTCAATAGAGTGATTTACACATAAGCATGAAGACCTAAGTTGTAATTTCCAGCACTCATGTTAAATAAATAGCTACACAAACATAAATACAGTCAGGTATGGCCATGAGCACTTGTAATCTCAGTGATGAAGGTGTGAATATAAGATCCTTGGAGCTCACTGGCCAGTCAGCCTAGCTAAATTGATGAGTACCAGGCTCAGGGAGAGATCTTGACTCAAAAAATAGGGTGGAGACTGACATAGAGAATACACATGTTACCAACAGTCTCTGAGCTCCACATGCACAGCACACACCATGCCTATCTGCAGGTGTACAGGCACATGTGCACCAATAGCATGTAGATAACATACAAACACACAGAAGTAAGACCATAATTCCAATTCAAGTGTTCTAGCTAACTCCTCCTTCGACAAGTCATTGTTGTTTTAAAGATACAAGGAGGGGAGAGCACACTCGTTTTCAGAACTTAGGAGTAATGATATTGCCAAATAAAGTTTCCTCTAGGCTTGGTCTGTGCTATTGATTACTGCTTGAGTTGACCTTGCAATCTGAACATCGAGAAGGTAAAGAGGAGGATAGTCCCCTAGGACTGGGCAAGGAGACCAGGACTTCCCTCCAAAGGGATGACGTGGGACGCAGAAGGATGGAGAGTTAAAGCACCTGTTCTTGAGCCTGCCTTCTCTCAACCCAAGCCTCTAAACTACTCTATCTTAGGATTTAGAAAACCATAAGTTACCTGTTGTACAATGTTGTACAATGACAACATTCCCCAGAAAATAATTGCTCATGGTAAGAAGTTTCCTGGGAAGTTTCACAATTACCTCCTTGCTAGAGCCCAAGACTGTAGGTTTTTTTTTTTTTTTTTTTTTTTCAGCATCAAGAGACCAAAAGTTGGTTCATTTCATGTTCCAACACTAAACGATACAAAGTTATCCATGCTCACTTATGCTTAGATGCCTGGAAAAATTGTGCCTGCTGCTCTCTGTCTCTGTCTCTGCTTTTCTCAGGCTTACATCAACTCAGCACATGCTGACCGAGCACTTCCAAGTTGCAGACTAGCATGCTGCTTGTCCTACTAATAAAAGGCAGGGTTAATGAGACAGTCTTTTCCCCATGGAAGGAGCTGGCTAACAAGGGAGAGCTTTGTGCTCCTATTACATTTCATGGCTGTTCAGGTCAGATATCTGATGGATCACATGATCTGAGAGTAAATGATGCCAGCTAGTATAGCTTTAGTACCTGCTATGTGCCAGATACCACCCTATGCATTGGATATAGACTGTCTAGTACTTGTGGCTTGCTTGGACATGGTAAGTGAATATCCATGAAAGCAGGTAAAATGCATTAGACCATGGACGTGTAAGAAATCAGGTAGCATTAAATTCAAAGGGAAAGGTAGAAGACTGGTGATGAAAAATAGCTGTGGAGAGATGTGTAGTTCTAATAGAAGACTGAAGGAATCAGTCATGCCAGGGTGGGAAGCTGAGCTAAGAAGCATTTAGCTTAGCATTTCCCATCTCCATGGCCTACTCTGTGAATCAGAGGGTCCTATGACTGTAGGTAACATCTCTCCCTTTGAGATTTATAGTTCACATTAGTAGTTAAATATGCTAAGAAACATTTTGCTAAAACCACAAAAGTTTGAAATTTAATTAAAAAGTTATTTTGTATTATTAAATCCAGCACTCCACATTTTTTTAATCCACTCAAAAATATCACCATACTCTAACTACACACAATGCCCAGTTCCAGGTAGTAAAGACTCAGAATATAAAGACTCATCAAAAGTGCCTACATTCTTGTTGGGTATAGCATAAAATTTTCTCACCGTTCACCTTAGTTTCAGGTAACACCTTGTAGGAAGTTCTGTCCAGTTCACCTTGTAATCTATCTCAGCTGAAGGTAATGCTCCTTCATTTTGAAACCTGAGGGAAGTTGTGTGTGGTACCTAAAGATCCTAAGATAGGAGAGGGAAATGTTATAGGCAATGGAGTTTCAGACACAGCCCACAGTCCATGGACAAGTGCTGTGAGATGTTTGCAGCTCACTCGGCAGGAGAGAAGACACAGAAAATGAAATGAGAATCTGGAAACTTTTTGAGGGATGGATTTTATGTTAGTTGGACCCAGTGACTTAAGATTTTGGCCCCATGCTTGCTTCGTTTTACCTTCTCATTTCTTTCCTATTGTAATTCACTTTTACTCAAAATTTCAAACATTTGGGTCTAAAAAAAATAACATGTCAGAAATAAAACAAAGCCCTGCTTCCTTCCAGTCAAATGTGTTGAGAATGGCTCCTTGGAAAATTCTAGGTTTCCAGGCCTAACTGGGGTTAATTGGGGTTAAGGCTGGGGATGGTGGGGTGGGGGAGGCAGCAATTCCTGGGAATGTTTACTTCCTGCTCCGCTACCCCAGTTAGAGGGATTTTAGGTGCTATTTTAAGAATATTATCATTTGGAGCAGAAGTGAAGATGCTATGAACTGTTAGCAAGAATGTAAAACCAAATTCCTACTTGGGCAGATGGTGAATAGGCCAACTTTTAAAACAGTTTTACATGTCTTAAACAAAAGTACCTTTTCTATATTGGAGAGGAATACAAGAGAGAAGGAAAACCCTACTTACCAGGAACGGTACCAGCATCCTATCACAGAGATAATAGTATCTTAAATAATTTCTTCATAGTTATTGTTTTGAAAAAGTTCTATGTCGCCATTTCTGTTAAACATTCTTTTACTTCAAACCCTTTGACACTTCATGCTGCTTCAGAAACAGTCTGTGCTGAGGTGAGAAAATAGGGGGAAACAACATGTATTGAAATGCATTTGTGTGTGGTGTGGTCTGTTCAGTTTTCTCTGAATATCTTATATGGGCTGATTACTTTTCTCCATAATGATTAACAACAACAAAAATATCAAAAACCTTACTTTATCTGGGAATAAAAAATAATCTGGCCTAAATCTTCCTCAAATTAATCTTTGGGGTTGTATATATTTACTCATTTGAGGTCAAAGCAACTACTTACCTGGCATTCCATCAAATCTCAAATATGTGTTTTAATTTGCTTCCTTCAGCCTTTGGAAAAAACCTGAGATTTTTTTCATTCTGTCTCCTCATTCTGAAAATCATGCCCTGAAATAAACCATGAAAATGGAATGCCAAATTGTGATAAAGACCCTGAAATCCAGCATCACTTCCAGAAAGCCTGCTGACCCTATCACCATCCAAGGAGTATGGCACTGATAGGACATCTGACCAGAAAGGAAGAACATTCCAGAAAGACAAATGTTGGGAATTGGTTTTAATGCTTTGTATTATTTTGGGTCCCAAAAGCCACGTTTCGAGACCTGAGGGTCTCTGCTCCAGCCTGGCTTAGATTGATAATAAAGACTTGCTGTTCAGCCATTGGCTGGGCAGGGAGAAAGGTCGGGACTTTGAGATTGCTCGGGTAAGGAACAAAGAGGGCAGGGGCTGGGGAAGAAGAGAATTGCCATGACTTGGAGGGAGAAGGATCATATTTAAGAGCTGTAGGAGAGAAAGCTTCCTACAATGTAGGTGGAAAGGGAAAGTGGCCATATAGAAGTGGGAAGGGCTGCCTAGAAGATAACAGGGCAGCAAAGATAAAATATAGATTTAGAAGGTGTTAAGCCAGGAATACCAGAGGGAAATGTGTGCTAGCCACAGTGAGGTTTAGAAATGCCCAATCATTGAGCTAATCAAGGCATATCAAAATTAGCTGACCTGTGTTTGTGTTTTATTTGTGACTCCAGAGAACTTTTGGGTGGGTGCAGTGCACATATGTGTTTTAACTAATTCGCCACAACAGGCAAATCATCGTTTGCCTCTGCTTCACCCCCCCCCCCCCCCCGGGCTCTCACTTTTCCTCCTGCTTATTTACCCTACAAAGCTGCACAGGCAGCCATTTTGTGAGTCGGCACCCTGTGGTCCTAAGCACTATTCTCTCATTTGGCTTTTTAATTCTGTGAGTTGCTTTAAGGATCTGTAATTGTGCTGGAGCAAGAATGGTGTAGATGAAATATCCACATGTCCCTTTGATCAACACTGGGATATGTTCATGGGCTATGAACACAGAGGGAAACAGAGGAGAGGAGAATGGAACTCTAGTGATGGGGTCCTGTTAACATGACAACATTGTTGTTTTCAGTTAGAATTGAGAGCATACAGAACTCCATCAAGCATTCCCCAGGGACAGCACTCTGTTGAGGAATGAGTATAAATGACTCCACTCATTTTAGTAATAACTCCACACGCAAGTTAGCCAAGAGCCCATAAATTCTGATTTCATGTTTATTGTTGTAATAAAATGTTTGACATGTTCTGTGGGTGCTATTTCTTTTATGTCAGGATAAATATGTTTTTAGGGGATCTAAGATAGTGTTGGTCAGTTCATGTCACTACGTTGTTGTAGAATACCACACTGTAAAATGACAGGGATAGCATACTATGTAATTTCTGTGTGCAAGTATTTATTTATATGTAAATAACTTTTTTGGATATATATTTCTATGGTATAAAATGACATTTTGCCAGGGAAGGAGTATTCACTGAGAATTCAGATAGACTTTGGCAAAGAATAAGTAGAGACTTAGTTCACCACCCCTACCACCCCGTGGGGGCCAATATTAGTGTGTAGATGTTACAGCTTATCCCATCTTATTGCAGCAATGAGGATAATAAGCATCAGTCTCTATGATTCTTTTTCGGTTCTTTATTTTTAGGTATATAAAATAGCATCTATTTGAATTAATGCAGTACACTTACATCCAATTAAATAAGGATGGGTGTTTGATAACCTTCAGGGTCATTTGTATGGCTCCTGAAGTAGGGATGGAGTTTTTGCAAAATCATTTGGCTCTAATCTACTCAGTTATTCACTGGCAATAGAAATCACTATGGCTGTTACAAACCCAGCCAGGAGGGCTGAATTGTTCACATTCACCAGGCTGTTAGCATTAGAGAAACACAGTTTTCTTTCTAATCAGGGGAAGCACAAAAAATAAAAGCTGTCGTTCTCAGCCTATCATTAGTAACACATGCAAAACCTGGGATCAGGAAGGAGTGAGTTTGCAGAGAGCCAAGGCTCATGACTATGGATGGAAGGTACATTGATGGCAAGGCTGTCTGCCCATGGGTTGGTGTAAAACCATTTGCTTGGGAGGTTCAACTAGACTGGTTGAAAAATTAGATCGTGAAGGGTAGATAAATAAAACCATAAGAGGTGTAGACAAGCTAGCCTAGTGGCTCATTCTCTTTTCTCACCGAAGGTTCTGTGCATGTTTGATGAATAAGTACCCACAGCACATCACCTGCTCATCTTGCTAGGAGCTCTTGTGAGACACCTGGCATTTGATGTGACAGCCAGGGGATAAATTGCTGCCTCAGGAAAAGCTTTGCCTTTGACTGATTGCTGAATGGTTGGAAAATTAATTTTGGCACCTTTCCTTAAGTCATTTTGGTCCTATTCCTTCATTTTTCTGCTGGGAAATGTGTCTTCACATTACAGTTAAAAAATACATTGACAATACAAATGTGGGGCACAGCATGTACTATTTATGGAAAGAAGTTGTAGGCTGGGACAGTGCTACTTCATATAATAGAAAGGATGAGTTTTGCTCTGCACTCCCCTTGCAGCTGAGCTCAATATCAGTGGCTCTCCTTGCTGGCTACTCACACTAAGGAGTTCACTGCTGATCTCCTGAGTCTTTGATGAAGGACTAGTTTGCTGTTCCCGCACTGAGCACTTGTATATAACAAACCCTCTCTGTCCATATACAACCTCTCTGGGCACCTACCACGTTATCACTGAGCAAGAGATACTTGTGTTGGGCAGTTAAGGGCATGAACTCTAAATAATGTTTGTGCAACTCACTGTCTTTGTGACTGACTTTAACTAGGTGTGTCTCAGGATGACAAAGGATGCCTCAACTCTCTCCAAATTGCTTTATGCTCTCTCTCTCTCTCTCTCTGTGTGTGTGTGTGTGTTAAAATTCAACACCTATTTTACATTAACATCTCTTCTTTTGTGGTGGTTCCACTGACAAAGGTAAGAGGGATGTGAATTTTCATTCACATGCCTTGTTCACATACTTAACTTAGGAAACCAAACCATGATAAAATGTCAAGATCTAAGCCCTGATACAGGTCAGGAAGAGTGAATTTCCATTTCCCTAGATTGCGGTATGGTCCAATGTCATAGCATAATGTAGTCAGATATTAGCAGAACTGTATGTCACGGAGACCAGCTGGACTCTTCCACCTTACTCAGCAGCTTAGAAAACCAGAAATTGTAACTTTAATTATTGATTCAAGGAATATGGTCTGAGTTTGGGATGTAGCACAGTTGGTCGAGTGCTTACACAGTAGTGTTCCATCTTCAGCACCCATAGCCCAATAAACTGGGTATGATGATACATTCCTATCATCCTAGCACTTGGGAGGTAGAGGAAGGAAGGTCAGAAGTTTAAGTTCAAGGTCATCCTTAGTTTCATAGCAAACTCAAGATAGTTTGGAGCTCTTTAAGACCAGTCTCAAATTGTAACAAATGGGATCTAAGTTTGATTTTGGGGTGCCTTCTGACATGATGTTCTCACCTGCCATCAAGTCAGAGGAGGCATTCTGGTAAAAGACAAGGCTGCATACTTACTATGCATTCTGTACAAGTTAACCCACATGGTCCTGCCAATCACATGAGCAGAAGAAAGCTCTTTAGAAACAGCATGTAGCCTTCCTAAGATGCAGATGAACACAATGGTTCCCTTGGTCTTTATTAGCCCTTGGCTTTTGAGGGTGCTCTCTAATATCTACTTGTTCTTTGCATAGCACCCAGTTGTCTCCTCTGAATTCTTTAAATGGAGATTTCAAGGCCAGAGGAGTCAAGGAGAGGCAAGAATGAGATCCTGATGCCAAACAGTGCTGGTTCCTAACCCTGGCTCTTGTGATAGGATTCCCTTCTTCATGTTCTTTCTTTAGCATGGTTTGACATCATCGTGTTTAGGACAATTAGCATCATTTATAATCAGAAGCACATAACTCATTGGCATGAAGTACATTTACATGGCTATGTAACTGATACCACCACCCATCTTCAGAATTCTTCTCATCTTGAAAAATTGACTCGTTGTGCCATAAAAGCAATGACTTTCCCTAACCTCACCAGTGCCCTTTGCACCATCCACTTCCGTGAATTTCAGACATGAATCTCAAGTAACTGGGCCCCCCCACCAATCTTTGTCTTTTGTGACTGTGGTCTGTTTTAGCATATGTGGTGAAGGTTTATCCATAGTGTAGTATGTGCCAGAACTTCCTTTCTTGAGAAGGCTAACCAGCATGCCTTTGTGGGTCTGCACATCCTTCTATAGACACTTTGGTATTTTCAGACCTAATAATGCTATTCTGACCCCTTCTCATTTTCTCTAGTTATGTATTCAGGACTGGAATTGCTGCTTGTATAAGCAATCATATTTGGAATCCAAGAACTGTTTCACTGTTTCCCATAGTGGCTGTACTAGTTTACATTCCTACTAAATGTATGTCTTTTTGGAAAGATATTAGTATAATTAAATTAGCAGTTTTATAGTGTGTGAGTATATATATATGTGTGCCTATGTGTGTAATGCCTTGATTAGAAATCTTAAAAAACATTGTAGGCTGTGCATGTGCAAATCACTCCAAAGATATGAAAGTCTTAAATAGTCAGGACAATGAATTTTAAACTCCTTACAATTTGTACAGTTGATTTGATGCTATTGTGTTCAGCATTGTAGACACCATCTGAGAATTTACATACAGATATGGAAGAGGGATTCTTGTTTTATAGAATGTTTTGAACGTTTTTCTCAGTTGTTTGGCTTTCAGTCCACAAACACTGCACATTTGCCACAGAGACAAACCTTTGGGGAAAGAGGCAAGGAGAATCAATGAGAGACAGATGCATCTAGTAGGATGGCTGCTTATATCCTAGCCAGGAAACATATCAGGAAGAATGTGGGAAAATAAACACAAGTTTAAAATTAGATCTAGTCAGCCTCTAGAATAAGTCTTAAAATATAGAACATATTCAGTAAATATTTACTGAGAGAATAAATCAATGAAATATTTTTGCTAAGTTTAACAAAAGCATAACAATATTATTATTATATAAAGAAACTGTTTCTATTTACTTACCAAATTTACTGACTAACTGTTAATTCATTATTCACAGAAGCATCCAACCAATTTTAATAATTAAGCGATCAATATGAAACCCATATTATTTGGACATTACCAGTAATGTTAAGATAAAGTTTATATTGTCAGTATGTTTGGAAATCACTTGTAATATTTAAATTAGAAAAAAATGTCTGTTATATTAATAGAGAGCTGTACAAGCACAAGCCAGACAAAGTCCCAGCATGAAGACAGGAGGTGGGCACAAAGATGCATCCCTAGCTAAGGGGATATTGACAATTAATAGCTGTTGGAAGAGGGAATATCAGTTTTCATTAATGTATGGCTACCTGATAGTTCAACTACCAGGTGCAGGTACTACCAGGTGAAAATCCTGGTAGGTCAATCATCCTCCAGTAGATGAACACACATCCAAGAATATATGGGCCACACAAATGGGACTTGATGAGTTTTAAAAAAGAAAAAAAAAAAGAAGAAACAAAGGTAGGAAGGGGGGGGGTAGATCTGGTAAGACTTGTAGAAGGGGCTTGACTATGGTAAAATTATATTACATGAAATTCTCCAAGAACTGATAAAATGTATTAAATAACAAAAAATGCTTTAACAAAAAAAATGTTTCTTTAAAAAAAATAGGTAGAACTCTTATACCTTTAGGTAAACTATTTTTTCCACAAAGCTCTGCGTAGCTAACACCTGACATACAGAGGCAGACAGAAGCAGCTCCTTCCAAGGAGGGTAACTTATGATCTCAGGCTGAGCATGAAGCCCATGAGGGAGGGGGCATCCCATTCACTTCCTGAGTTTTTATTCTGGATTTGATGGCCTGAGTATAACCACATGGTTGAAGCCTCTGCTCTTTCTCAGGCTCCCCACATCTCCTCCACACCCGGATGTTTCAGTTCTCTCAGTTAACTGAGGGATCAGTCATGGTCAGGATTCCTCACAGCATAAGAAGAGAACAACAAACTGTTAAGAGCTACTTCCTGTGGCTAGAACAGCTTCCTGTTGTCATCTTATTACTTAAGCCATCACAGGAAGTGAAGCCTGGGAAGCTATAGGGCAGAGCCAGCCAAGGCGGTCACAGACTCCTCAATGCAGAGTGATTCAGGCTTGTTGTCTAATTTAAGAGTTTCCAAAGATTGAGTGCAATGAAATCACTGCTTGGAGACAGTTATTGGGAAACCCAGATAGACCTTATTATTTAGAAAAAAATAAAAACATGCTTTTTAATGAAGTTTTGGGCATGACTCCTTTGAAACTATATTTTGCTTATTGTGATATTCTTAGTAGGGTGAGAAAAAAAATGTTTCCCCAAAGTAGGAATATGTAGATTAAATGTAATACATAGTGTGTGGGCATGTGTGCGTGCACATGTGCATGCATGTGTGTAAAAGTCTTCAGACAATACATTATCTATTTTAAAAACTAGTATCCTGCCACTCAAAAATAGTTGCTACTGATCTGCTATAAATACTTCTAGACTTTTTCATACAGCCCTATAAATATAAAAGCAGATATAACTTTTAAAAATAAAATCACCTCGGGGCAGACGACCATGCAGTTAAGAGCACTTGCTGCCTTTCTATACAACTTGAGTTCAGTTCTCAGTACCCACACTGTCTGGCTCCAGCAGATCTGATACCTTCTTCTGGCCTCCATTGGTACCCATGTCCATGTGGCATTCACGCCCTCTCACATACATATACAGAAAAAACCAAACTAATAAACAAATAAAACAGATAAAAATGTCATTATAATCTCTCATTGATTCTAAAATTTCACATGACCTGTGCTTATTTATGATATATCATGAATCAAAAACGTATGTTTATGTGCTTATGATGTAGAAACAAGTTTCAAGAGTGGCACAAACCTACAACTCCATCTTTAGCTTACCTGTTAAAATAATTTGTTTCCTTACAATAGATATGTGAAAATGGGAAACCTGCATAAAAGAGTATATGGTTCTATGAATTTTGAAAATGCCTGCAAAATTGTTCTCCAGAAATTTGTATCAGTTAACACAAATTTGTTCATTGTAGATGGGTTCCCCATACCCTTAGCCTTAGAAATCATGCAGGGTCACAGCAAAGCAAGGACTTAGAGACCTCTCTTGGTCATTAAAAGTGTTTGCTACACAATCTTGAGGACAAGAATTTGGATCTAAGGCTCACAAAAGGTGTGTAGTCTTCAAATGCCTATAACTCCAGCACTGCAGTATCCAATACCATCTTCTACACAAAGACCAATGTACACACATGCCTTTACTCTCACACAGACACAGACAGAAAGACACACATAGTCACACATACACAAGCACATGCACATAAACAATCAAACATATGCATATACACACATGTCCATACTCTCACACAGACACAGACAAAGACATAGACACACATACACACATGCCCATACTCTCACACAGACACAGACAGAGACATAGACACACATACACACATGCCCATACTCTCACACAGACACACAGAGAAAGTCACACACAGTCACACATACACACAAACACACACATACACAAACAAAACAAACATACACATATAGACACATGTCCATATTCTCACACAGACAGAGACAGAAGGACACACACATACCCATATATACTATGTATATACTCTCACATAGACAGATACACACACAGTCACACACACACACACATATCCAATCTCTCACCCAGATGCAGACACACATAAACACAGTCTCACACACACACATACACATATCCATATTCTCACAAAGACACAGAAAGAAACACAGTCTCTCTCTCTCTCTCTCTCTCTCTCTCTCTCTCTCACACACACACACACACACACACAGAGTCACACACAGAGCCACACACATGTAATTAATTTTTTTTAAAGCAATGCAGTGTTTTGAGGGAAATCTACCTGAATTCAATTATTTTTGGGGTCCCTGGGAGCTTCCGGTGGGTGCTGTGGAGATGTCGCCAGCTGCTGAGGTTGTCACCAGGAAGGTCATTGTGTCACTATTGCATTTGTCTCTTTAACTAAGACTGTAACTGGAGCCCCCCCTCTGTCAGAGCTTGTCTATACTTTAAACCCTCTTCCTGTGCACTTTTCTCTTAGATTGAGGAAGACACATGGCAGAAATACTACTTGGAAGGAGTCTCCAATGAAATGTACACAGAATATCTCTCCAGTGCCTTCGTGGGTCTGTCCTTCCCTACTGTTTGTGAGTAAGTGACCATTCACTGGATATTAATTTGCACCTCCCACCTCTGCGCACACTGGTCAGGACACTTGACACTCGTTCAGGGGTCCTTGTGGGTTCAGTCCTGCATGTCTGTGAACAACAATGCATGTTCTGATAAGGTTCCTGCCTTTGGGTTTTGTGCTGGATCCAGTTCATCCCCTAGGTCTGAAAATCTTGATGTGAAATCTGATTTATACAAACTTACAATGTGTGCAATTTGCCTGCACATCTTAAGTAACGCCTTTGAAAGGTGGCACAAACTCATGTGGCCCTGGTTTTGCTTTGTTTCATTTCATCTATATCTGTCTGTCTGTGGTACTAGGCATTGAACCCAGGGCCTCACACTCAATCCCTATCTATCTGCCTTTAATAGAGAAATAAAGCAAATCTTGTCAGTTCCAGGATAAATGAATTTTATCCTCTAATAAAGTCCTTCTAATCAAGTCTGTAGACATTTAAAGCACTTTGGCTATTTACTGAGGAACTATGCTCTCAAGTGCGCAGGAGGAGGCCTGGAAAAGGTCTTTTTCAGCACGTCTGTACTCAAATAGTAAGAACCTGAAATGGTCCCCAGGGCACCTGCAGCAGGACATACCCCGTAGCCCTGGAAGAACAAGCATCCTGGTCCCCAGTGTTCTAGGTGCCCACCTTGAGGCATGATGGGACCCCAGATTTACCACTTAGCATCTCTGGATTGAAGTAAAATCAAAAAAGGAACAAGGTGTGTGTTCCCCATGAAAACAGAAACTCTGAAAGTGGTGGACCTCTAAGCCTGACCCACTAGGACCTGACCCCTTAGCAAAAGTCAATAAATGCTCTCAGTGATAAAAGCTGGCAAGAAACAGATGGATCTGAGCTGCAGGAGAAGAGCCACAGCTTTAAGCCGGCAATTTACCAGCCAAGCCTACCCTCTGGGATTCTAGAATGGGAAGTCTAAAAGTGCTAAATCAAACCTGAGAGCCCTTCATAGTAAAGGAAAGTTAGGGGCTTTGGGACTCTTGTTCTGTTCTCTATGCAGAAGGGAGGGATGGAGATTCCTGTCAGAGAACACAGCAGGTGTTCTCTGCCAATCCCTGAGCCCAAACCCCCAAGCACTCCAAAATGGTTTGGTTGTTTACAGAAATTTCTCACCCTGTCTCTAAGCGATAGTTTAAATGCTAAATGGACTGGAAAAGTGAGCAGGTAATTGATTCTCTTTCGGAAGGAGCGCTTTTGTGGAAATGGAAGCCCTACTGTAACTCCCCTGAGCACCCTCCCTGGGAATGACTTCCCTTCCTGCCACAGGGTGAAGTTAAGCTTCTGGAGATGCTGGGAGGCTGCCCTCCTTTGTAACTCAGCCTGCTTCCAATGGGAAGTCTGGAGAAGTCAGAGCTTCCAATGAAAACAGAAGAAGCTGGCTTTTTAAGAAGGCTCTTGAAGTCCTCTATGGTCAAGACAGGGGTGGTCTGACCATCAGGGCCAAATTGGCAGCACCCAGAGCGGGGGCCCTATAATGTCAGGGATTTGAGCTGGGAAGTTTCAAAGCTCTCTTAGCCATTAATTTTCCTAATTTTTTTTTTTTTTTTGAAACAGGGTTTCTCTGTATAGCCCTGGCTGTCCTGGAACTCACTTTGTAGACCAGGCTAGCCTCGAACTCAGAAATCTGCCTGCCTCTGCCTCCCAAGTGCTGGGATCAAAGGCGTGCGTCACCACAGCTGATTTAACTAGTATGGAGCCTGACAGGAAAGCTCCAGTGAAGTCACTTCCAGCCTTTCCACTTTCTCTCTTCCTTTACTCCTGGGGAGAGGGGATGGAAGTCTTTTTTTTTTTTTTTTTTTTTTTTTCTTTAACTAGAGGCAAGGACTTCAGCCCCTATACTAATGGTGCACTGAACCTGTGGATTTGGCATGGTTTCATTTGTTCAAGGCTAGTTACCAGTATTTCTGAACCATAAAAACAACAAACCAAACCAAAACCTGAGTACTTTCTTTAAAATCCGAGTTGGCCACAGAGTCCATGTTTCTGCACAATACCAACGGGCTCCCACTTGTTTTAGTGAAAGGGCTGGATATGCTTTCTCATAAACAAGGATGGAGTGACCTGAGCTACCCAGGTCAACCCCATCTGCTTGCAGCCTTGGGCGTCTCCACTAGCCTTCTATGACTACTTGGGAGTCTGCAGTCATGCAGAGGCTGTGTAGCCCAGTTCCAGCTTCTAGGAGGAGCAGTTCTCACCGTTAGTCGTCAGAAGAGTTGACTTTTTCCAGGTGTGGGGAGGAAGAGGAAGGTAGGAAGCTAAAAGCTCCAAGGCAGCTTCCTTGGGAGCACGAGAGTCAGGCATAACACCAGTAAGATATGAATTATTTCCCTTGATCGATACTCATCTTTAGAGTGTGTTCTAATGAGGGAAAAGCTATTTTAGACCTACCTTGTTGTCAGAGAATTTAGTATTTGTTCAGTAAAGTGTCGGGATGGGAAGAAAAAAAAAAAAAACAGCTTCCGATGTGAGTGAGAATGTGTTCGGCTTAGTGCTATTATTCCTGTAATGCAGCAATTCGGCAGAGGTGGAAGTGATCAATAAAGAAAGGACATTTAATGAGATTTAGGAACAACCCAAAACATTGAAGCTCTCTTCAAGCATTTGATTATCTTGAGGCTTAATTATCTGTGTTTTCTACTTTAAATTAAAGAAAAGCCATAACTCAAAGTTACCAGCAGTTTAATGATAACACTCTTCAATTCGGGTTAATTAAAGCGCAGCCGTAATTAGAGTGTAGTGTTGTATATCACCAGGCTGCCGCGTAAGTATTTTCATTACTGTAAGAATTGGCTATTCAATTTCAAGATGACATAAAGGACGCCCAAATATATTTTAAGCCGGTTTGTGGAGACGGAAAAGAATCGGGGAATATTCCGGGTATAATAAAGCACAGATAAAATATACAGATTTTCAGAGTGGTTTCCATAATTATGTACCACACTAAAACAATATGCAACCAATGATGTTGCAAAGCATGGAAAGAAATAAATTTCCTCTTCCCCTAGGCTGGCAGCATGCCACCTAGCAGGTGGTATTGGTGCTCAAGAGAACCCGGAGTTTTCTCAAAAGCTAGATAGAGTCGTCCTACAAAAGGAGAAGGGGCCGGTAGCAGGTGAAATTGAAGGTCGTCTCTGAAGAAAACAGAAAGGGTGGGGACAGTGCAGGGGAGGCAGAGGCCCCCAAAACTCACTTCTTCAAAATTTCAAGCTGAGGGGTCTCCAGGGTGCAGGATTAGATCCCAGACACAGTGGCAGCCCTTTGATTCTACCTTATGTGTGACCAAAAGGCAGGACATCGATCCCAAGCCAGATGCTCATTTAGACAAAATGCACGATCTTACCTAACCTACCCCTGCATTGTCTCAAACAATGAAGTGAGGTTTATTCTGAAAGGGCTAGGGGTGTCAGAGTAATATAAACACCTCACGTTGTACACAAGAGGTCCCTTAGCTTCAAACATGGAGACTCAGATGACCTCTGGACACCTTTCCAAAACCACTTGGAAAACAAAGGACAGAACAACAGAACCAGGGTTTTGAGGCTCCTCCAGTCTCGTGCAACTAGGAACAGGTTAGAGTAGGTGACAGTCGAAGGCTGGCTCATTAATGCTTTCCTGGGAAACTTATAAAATGATATCCACACTTCAGCTCCAGATGTTAAAATCTGGAGTAAGGCTTTAAAGTGCGCACTAATGATTTATTTTTAAATGAACAAGTGAGGTGACCCTTAGCTGAAATCTGAGGATGGGAAGCTGCTCCGTCCTCCCCACACCCCACCCCATCCCACCCTCTGTCCTGCAGCCTCTGCAGCCTGCTTTGAGCCCCAGTACTTAGGCAAATCAGAGAATCACGGGTGGATTTGCGTCTTGCAAGCTTATGTTAAGATGTGGGCCTTTGGGAGCTAGAGAGCTAGGCTGAGGGTGCTTGCTGCTCTTGCAGAAGGTCAGAGTTCAGTTCTCAGTGCTCTCTCTAGCAGCTCACAACCACCTGTAAGTCCAGCACCTGGGGGTCAACTGCCCTCTTCTTCTTGGTGGGTTTCTATATACTAGCAAAAACGTAAGTTTGAAAAAAAGATCAGAGCTTTTGCATCAACTTCCTCTTCAGCATCACCTTTGAGATCTAAAATACCAACAACCACCTGCTTCTCCCCTCCTTTTCCAGCAAGGGCGTGTAAAAATGCAAATGACCAGTCTCAAGCCTCCAGCAAGGTTAGAGTACTGAAGCTGCATTTAACCTTAAACAGTCTTATTCTTTGAGCAATATGACACTGTCCAACATATTGAAAGAAGTGACAAAGAACTGAAGTCCGGCCCTCAGGTCAGCCACTTGCTGAGTTAAGATTCTCTGCACTTTTTCTGTGGTAGCACCAGATGTCTGGCCTTAGATGTGGTGCATGTGGTGAGATTCCTCGTGTTCCCCATGTCTTAGTACTTATTACTCATCTTCCCTTTCGGTCTGCCTTCCCCAACCCCATTCTCATCAACTATAAGCAGGCAGGCAGGCAGGCAGGCAGGCAGGCAGGCAGGCAGGAAGAAGGAAGGAAGAGAGGGGAGAGGGAAGAAGGGAAGGAAAGGGAAAAGAAGAGGGAAAAAAGGGAAAAGGGAAAAAGGGAAAAGGGAAAAGAAAAAGGGAAAGGGAAGGGCAAAAAGGGAAAGGGAAAAAGGGGGAAAAAGGGAAAAAGGGAAAAAAGGGAATAAAAGGAAAAAAAGGGGGAAAGGGGGAAACAAGGGAAGAAGGGAAAAAAGGGAAAGGGAAAGGGAAAGAAGGAAAGGGAAGGGATAGACATGTTGGCAGTTCCTGTTTCTTTTACTTTTATTGTTTAGTAAAATTCTCCAGTTATTATTAGTCACAAATCAATAGAACAGAAATGTGATGAATTAGAATATTTTCACCACTGCATCAACTTTGTTTTCTTAGATTTGATTAACTATTAAACATGGAAACTTGATGACAATTCTTTTGAACACGAAGTAAAGAATTTGTTTCCCAGTTAGTGCCGTCTTCAGAGTTTGAACTTGGGTTGAGGGAGCCCATGCCCGTACTCAGGGAGCACTAACACCTTCACGTGCTGGTAAACGCATACAACTGGTGTTAGGGCTCTCAAGGCTTCCTATACACCGAGGAAACAAGAGATGATGCCGTTTTATAGAGCTGGTCCTGAAAGAAGCTTAGGTTCAGATGTTGGGAAAGTCCCCAGGGAATAGAGAAGCTGGGCCTCACAGCACCATAGGCAGTTTTTGCAACACACATGTTCCTTTGAGGTTTTCTGATAATAACCCTGTAGATGGGGGAGAGAGGCACATTGCCTAGCGTTTGACATGTGATGCTTTGGGAGGCAATAGTGGTAGTAGTTTCATTGTGAGAGTTAGTAAAGGTGAGGATGCTCAGGTAGGTGGGGGTGGGAGAAGGTGGGCAGGATGACCTGATAGAAAGCAGGCTCAGCAATTGGGTTGCCAAGAACACAGAGTTCCAGGTCTGGAGTCTCACAGCGAGCCTACTAATCAGTCATTCATCACTTGCAAAATATAAAAGCTTAATTGTATGAGGTTTTACAGCTCAGAGGGGATTAGGACAAGAGATGTGTTTAAAATACGATGTGTCTCTCTGTCTCTCTGCAGCTGATGGAGCAGTTAAAATTCAGCTTTGATGCTGGGCAGTTAGTGCTTGAGCAACTTGGGGAAATGCAGTGGGCTGTGCTGCAGGGCAGTTCAGCCCCCAATTCTGGCTGCAAAATGTGGATGCTACTATATTGGTTTCAGGCAATGAAGAAGATTCTGGGGAGGGGGAACTCTCCATTTTCTCATTTATCCACCTGCTTTCCATATGCCTGGAATTGAGAAAATTGGACTCTCTGTGTCATCTTGTATGGGACAGATTTTTCAAAAGAAGCCACATGAAGAAAGTCAAAATTGGTACAGCATAGGTAAAGAAAGGCCTCTTGCCCAGTGTCAACTTGAGTTCTATAATTCCATTGGTTGTTTTAAAAAGATCTAATCTCAGTGTGAAACAGAGACCAGACAAACCCACTTGTTCCAGGGTAAACTCACGTAGCCTAACTTCAGAAAAATTTGTGCCAACAGAACTTAGGTAAAAACTTAAATCTTGCCTTAAAAATTTTTTCCTGTCAGAGATGGTGCTACCCAGCCGCCTATGTTGGGAATTTTGTAAATTGGGTTGTAAATGGTTGTAGATGTGAGTGTGACACTGGTGACTACTTCGGCTACAGGAACTGAGGAGGTGGCAGCTAGTTCTTTCTGAACCATGAGATAAACCACTGGCAATCAACACCCCCCCACACACACCCCGAAACCCTCGTGCAAGGTTGTAGAGGCTAATAATGGTTTGGAATTCTGGAGAGAGGCATCAGGCAAAGAATCTAGTTGGAACTGATTTTCCCTGGTAGCTGAGTGTGCAGTGTAAGCCCACAGCCTGTGGTGTGTGTTTCAGAGGAAGAAGGACAGTAAAACTTTCCCCAAAGTGCATTTGTTAGCACTTTAGAAAAGCTCTAACTGTTCACATCAAAGAATTAAAGTATTTTCAAGTTTAAATGTCTTAGGTCTGTTAGGGAAGACAGGCACTGTGCTTGGTGTGTGCACGAATGCATGTGTGTGTTCATGTGTGTGTGCGTGTGTGTGCCTGTGTGCTGGGCATGGATAGACATGCCTGTATTTGAGAGTAGGTATGTTCTGAAAACTGTCCCATCCATCCTTATCAAAATTACAAAGAAATGGAGTCTAATATCTCCACTAACAGTCCAAAATTACTATTTTCTTTGTGCTCAGTATTACAAATCTTGCTGTTTAAAAAAATATATTTTAAGTATATCTTCTTTTCTCCAGAAGCCATCCTTTCCAATTAAAGTTAAATGTGGTTATTTTCTACTCTGGCCCCTTATTTTCCAGGACACAGTGTTTGTACCACTTCCGTGGTGATTATGGAAGTTATACTGAGGTTCCTGGGCCTCTGAGTAGCTGGAGGGGAGCTGGTGCTCATAGGGGGAGCTGGGTTTAGAAGGCTCGGTGGGTTTAGATAGTTTAGAAGCTGCTCTTTCTTTTTTTCTGACACTTTCCGGGTGGCAGTCCTTTGCTCTAAGCCCCATCTTTGTCTCCAGTTTGTAAGCATACTGGAAAGTGCAAACTCCATGACAGGTTTCTATGCTTAATTCACACCAGCAAGTAATCTTTGCAGTCAAGGGGACTGATTTAATGGCAGGGACAATTTATTTCTCTCTGGGTAGTTAGAGACAGCTGGACTCTAATTCTTGAGAGCCTTTGTTCAGGAACATCTGGGTTGAAAATACTATAGTTAACAGATGATGCTGGTAATAAAAGAAAGGGGGCTTTGTATAATGGCATAGTCAAATTTGGTAGACCTCAACTTAATAATTATAAGGGAAGCAATCTAACTTGTTATTACAACAGTTTTATTGCAGATTTCTGGTTTAAGACCTTTTTGTGACAAGTGGCATTTTCCCCTCTTGGAGGAAAAAGGGGGGGTCATTTTTATTTCCCTGTAGTTTTTGCAACCAGTGACAACTTCCCACTCTGGACATATTGGGAGACTTCGTTTTAGAAACTAAGAATTAAACTCTTGCTAACTTACAGCTGGCTTTATCTTATTTATTATGCTGTGAAGCCTTTTTGGATTTTTTTTCTCATTCTTTCCCCAGCCCTGATTGGTTTTCTCAATTCTACACAAGTTCTATATACATGGAAATACAGCGAGCTGAGAAAGGGGGAGGAATAGAGATACCTGTTTAATCAATATTTAAACTATAGATGCATGCAGAGGCAGACATCAATAAAGATGGAAAGGGAAGGCAGTCTGAGTAGTAGGAAGGGGTGGGCACTGTGGGACACTGGAGAAAGTGAACCCCCTGAGGAGTCCCTTTTAGCTCCATGAAGGATGGCTCCAGTGTGACCATATTTGGTTTGCCAAGGAAAGCTGAGAAACCAGTTTTATGAAATCACATGTTGATGTCTATTTCCAGTATTTGAAGGAATACTGTGCTGGCCAAATAGTGTGGGCCAGTTGCACTTTTGGCTTCCTCTGCTCATCCGAGGATCAGCAGCACCCCACACCACATGGAGACTGAGGCTCCACTTACCTTTCTAAATGCAAAAGCCATTTGACCTTGAGCCTGTGGATTTTCCCTCCTCAGACTTCAGTTTGTCTTCTATAGAAGGAGGCTCTGGTCTTCTGGAGGGCCTCGGTTTGATCTCCAGCACTCACGTAGCAGCTCGTAACCATCTGTAACTCAGTGCACAAGACTGCCTGCATTGGATTCACTTACGAAGGGATACAATCTACTTTTGATCTTAGCTAAAATGCTGTAAAGCAACCGAATGCACACATAGCAGCGAACCTTTCCCGTCCCAACAGGAGGATTAAGTCTGTACAAACAATGAAGAACTTGGATCCCATGAACTACCAGACTCCAAGATAAAAATGACAGTGGTCCCATGGTCTCTGCTGAGATCACTTTCTTACTGAATTTTTTTTTATTTTTATTTTTGGATACTGTTTAGATTCATCCAGTAATTTTCTTCAACAAACAGTGAATAAAGAATATGACTTATTAAAACAGTTTAAACTTCAGGAAGAGCAGCTCTACAAGGAGTTAATGGAGTGCTATGGAACATAAACTAAGAAGACCATTTCCTTGCTATAGTTGGTGATACTTGGGTCGGTGGTTCAGAACTGTTCTGCACAACTACCTCAAGGTCTAGGTCTAGCAGACCAGTAGCAGGAATCAGCCTTAAAATTGCAGGGAGAGCCCAGATACACTGTACGGAAGTGTTCCTCTAAAGCCTGATTGTCAAAAGCAATATTAAGGAGCTAGGACCTCTCATGTAAGAAAAAACAGTTGATCTTATTTTCTAAAGAGAATATGAGGTACTCACCCTTCACCCGTACCTTTCTTGCAAGCTACACATCTCTATGCCTAGCAGATCTTACTAAGTCATTTTTTCAAAGATTTATTTGTTATATATAAGTACACCATAGCTGTCTTCAGATACACCAGAAGAAGACATCAGATTTCATTATAGATGGTTGTCAGCCATCATGTGGTTGCTAGGATTTGAACTCAGAACCCCTGGAAAAGCAGTCAGTGCTCTTAACTGCTGAGCCATCTCTCCAGCCCAAGTCAATTCTTCATTGTAGACTAACTACAGGGAATGAGATGGTTTAGTTGGTAAAGTGCACATTGCAAGCATGAAGACCCAAGTTCAATCCTCAGCATCTGTGTGAAAGCCAGGTTTGCTCTCTATGCATTTGCAATCCTAACGCTGGGACGGCCTGAACAGGAAGATTCCTGAATCTCACCAACCAGACAGTTGGGCAGAATTGGTGATCTTCACCTCCAACTGAGAGACCTTGTCTCAAAAAACAATATATGAGAAGCAGTCCTCAAGCAGACCTCTGGCCTCCACAATGTGCACATGCACCCCTTACACACACATATATCTGCACATAAGTCAAATCAACTCCATGTCTTTCTTTTACTGAGAATAAGCAACATATACCTTGAAGGGGCCTTTTACCCACCTTGTTTTCTGACCCACTCATGATTTGTCTTGCCTTGTTCTTTCAATGACAGCTTTATAGGCTCTGTATCTGATTATCAAATATTCAGACCATTTCCCTGCCTCAGGACTTTTGTTCTTGCCATTTCTACCCCACACTTGACCCCAGAGATCCCTTTCCCAAACCTTCTCATTCCCATCTCATCTCTGGTGCTCTCTGCATCTTCAGGGTGGTCCTCTTAAACCCATTTCCTAGTTAGTCTTTATTCTCACAAGTCAAAACAATTTCTACATTTGTCATGGCCTAGAAATTTATTATTGATTCACATATATATTGGCTTATAATTGTTCTTTCCCGATGAAAAACACACTTCACTGGAGAGGAAGATGTATCTTCCTCCTAGGGTCAGCCAGAGGCCTAGTACTTAACCATGGCATGGACTGTGTGGGTGTTCTAGGTCTTAGCTTTAGCAGCAGTCAAACAGAACTATTGATGAAGGGTAGTATCCCCAGCTTAGGAAGGTGTGGAGAAGTCAGTAGAGCCATCAAGGAAGGCCTTACCCTTTGACCTAATAACTCTTTCCATTTACTGTGCTGAGCCAGGGCTCACTTGTCATTATCACTGAGTAATGGTTCATTATTTAAAACCTCCTAAAATATACCATAATGCTTATTATAGAAATATGGGATGCATAATATATATGGTTCATTTTTTAGTTCATGTGAGCCCTTATCTCTTTAAATAGCCAATGCACACCTCAATCTAAATCATAATATATGAATTCAGGTTTATATTTTTTTCTTTGTGGCCTTAACATCTTAAAACAATTTTCAAAATTCATTTATTAAAACTTTTCTACTCCACATGAATAAGACTACTTTGAATCTTTTTCTGCACAAGCATGCTATGACAGCTCCTTTTATTTTCTTGGAGTTGAGACACTGTGAGTAGAATTCATCTCCGTAAGGAGTTCCTCTCTGTTAGTGTCTCCATTCACCATGCACTGTGGAGAAACTCCAAACGTCTTGAAGATGTTTCTGTGGCTGAGGAGAGAATGTTCAGATATGCACAACTATGAGAAGCAGCCACAGCCAGTGTAAACTTAGCTAGGAGCTAAAAGATTTGCATCTAGGAAAGGAGCTAGAGATGTTTTGGAAATAAATCTGAAAAGGAAGCAATAGTCAGAATACTGGTTGGAGGATAGACAAGATATGACCTGGGAAGATGGTTGGCAAGAAAAGAGAAGAGGAAATATTGGGGGGCAGAAGGGGTACAAGAGTGAAGCCAGAGAGGCAGGAACAAGCCTGCAGGAAACAGTCTGGTCTGCAGCCCAGAACTGTGGGCAGATGAGGTGAGACAGCTTGGATAGAGCCAGGAGTGACAAAGCTGTAGTCATGTGCTGGGCACTTAGACGGAGGCTAAGTATTATTACCATCATTCCAAGCACACAGGGGTCTGCTCTGAACAACAATATAGGCCATTTGTACAAAAGACCGAAATGGAATCCAAATAACAGGTTGCACTGCTCCAAGTCTCCCTTCCCCCGCCCCCGCCATAGTTAACATTTTACTACCCAACTGAGTAACTAATGAATCTGGCGGGTGTAAATCCCCAGACACAAATCTCTGCTTGGGGTCTGTGTCTAGACATCCAGACCAGAGCCCAATTTGCACTTATCACTTGTGGGGAATCAGGTTTAATGGGGGATATGGGGAGGTGTCATTTTACTGGCCCTGCCTTTGGCACCTGGCGGTAGACTGAGGATCCCCTGGATAATGACCGTGTTAGGGGACTGGAAGTTCCTAGGTAAGTTTGGTATATGGCTCTGCTATCAGGAAGTACTGACTGGGAGGCCTTTCCTTCTCATTGCAGGCTGTGTTTTGTGAAGCTTAAGCTCCTGATGATAGCCATTGAGTACAAGTCTGCCAACAGAGAGAGCCGGTAAGTTGCTGTTCGAGTTGGAAGTGTATATCCTGGGAAGGTCCGTCCATGTTCTCTTTCTTGAATATGATTTATTTGTTTGGAACCCAACTCAGCAGCTCCCTGACCCTGCAAAACATTTCAAGACATGGCAGGCTCTGTCATTCCATGTCCCAGTGGGCATCCAGAGACAATTACCCTGGAGAAGAGGAGGAGAGGAGAGAGACATTCTCAGTAGCTCTACCCACTATGCTATGCCTTCTATCCATGAAAGCAGGAGCAGATTCCCTCTTGAAGCCCCTTTTACTGCTGTAAGCAAAAAGCAGGTGGCCTCTGGCCTTCCTTACAAGCAGCCTGCAGTAGAGCTGTGATGGGAGGTGCCAGCTCCCTCAATAGCCAAATTGCAAGCATCCTATTGTGTACCATATGTGTTTCTCCCACCGCAGCCCATATCCAGGTGGCAGAATATCAGCTTCATGTAAATTAGCCAGGAGAGGAGAGCTCTGAGGCAGGAGCTCTCGTTATTTATTTATTTTTCCGTTAATGATGTGCAAATCAGACTGATGAGGGACGGGGTCTGGCTGAAACAGATACCACCCCAGTCGATACATGACCTTACTGCTGGTTGATGGCAGCACTGTATGAACAAGGAATCCAGTCGAGGGGTCCTACATGCAGTATTGATAACATAGGTGATCTTTGATCCTTGACTCTTAGTCATAGTTTTGGAAGAAAGAGAGCTGGTTGATAGATAGAGTGGCTTTTGTTCTCTGAAATGACGCATCCAGGTCCTGTCTATGCTCTAGTGAGGCCTTTGCTCCTCCATGTTCACAAGGGCAGAGGGCAGCCCACCCCAACACACACCTTCATAACTGAACACAATATAGGGCAACACTTGCTAGGTCATGCTAGCATCGTTTAAGGAGTTTTCATGATCTTGATGAATGACCATACACACACACACACAAACACACACACAAGCCCATTTCTAAGTGTGTATCTGTGACCAAAACAAAACAAAACAAACACTAGATCACAAGTAAGTGGATACTATGTTGTCTCTTCCCTGTAAGATCAGATTGTCCAAGGTCAATCTGATCGAATGCTGCATTCCTCTGGAAAATCCAAATCAACCAGACAACGGAAGATAAAATGGTAGATTTGGTGGCCATGTGTAGAACATGGTGGCAGCAATTTTAAAATTACATGTATGGAAAGGATATGTTTTTCTTTTCCATGTTGGCAAAGGAAATAATATTACAGTATTGTTTGAGCACGAGAGAAGTCCAGCCACTTGTCTTTCAACAGTTAAAGTATAATTTTCTGGGGTCACTCTTTGCTCCTCTTTATTCCTGGCTTCACCTGGACCCATGTTTGTGGAGGAGAAATTATGGGTCCTTGCTTTTTTTTTTTTTTTTTTTTTTTGGTTTTCTGTTCTTTTGAGCGGGTGAGCATCACCAATGGTAATCTTTGTGGTGCCAAGTCAGTACACTTTTGTGGATATGAGTGTTTTCTCTATATCACTTTTATCCATCCCTTTCAAAGCATAAGTAAATAAAAATAAAGAAAAGTGTCACCACATAGGTGATGCTAATGCCAACAAGTGTTTTCAGAGCCTTCTGGAATAATCTATGGCAAGAGAAGACTGCACCAAGCCACGAGCATCAGCCCATCAGCTTGTACATAACTTCTCTCTGGACACAGGAAAAGAAAGGGCACTGCTGGAATCCAGGCACTGTTCTAGGAAAACAGATTCCAGGTTCTATGAAGAAACAATCTGCCCTCTGATAGGCCTTCTTATTGGGTGGTAACCTGAGCTATTTTCAACAAAGCCATGTGTAGTGAAATAGGTTGTAGGTTTTGTTTTTCTCCCACTGCCTCAGAAAAGACAAAAACAAACAAACAAACAAACCCCAGGAACTTGTTTGGCTTTGTATTGGCTTTCTGTGTGTAGTTGCCAGCATTAATCCTCAATGTGGCTTGGTCTCAGTGTGGAAGCACAGGAGTGCTTGTGGGAAAAGGTGTGCTGGAGGGAATGTGGATCAGACGCTGCCCCACTAAACCTAGGACTCATCCAACAAAACATTTTAAGTCCCAAACCACACTTTTTCTCTATCCTTGTGAGAAACCTAATCTTGTTCCTTTCCAATTTTGTAATGGACCAGATAAGACAATGTAGAGAGGCCTCATCTCTTCCCCACCCTCCTACCTCTGACCTGTGTTAAAGGACATTCTCTGTTGTTGGTTCCACCCATGATACTGTTTTCATGCTTTGCTGATAAACCTTGTTTTCACACACATCCTTCAAATGCTTTGAAACAAAGGTTTTATTCCTTCCTTCTTCCTGGTGTCAGTCAATTTATTATCAAATTGTTTGATTTGAAATTCTTTTCTTGTCGTTTTTGCAGAAGCCGAAAGCGGTATGCATTCTTCGTTAACTTTCCTTCCAATCTCCACCCTATGTCTTCACTCCTAACCACAGGACTAACCATTTGCCAAGAACTCAAGAAGAGAGAGATTATATATGTGTATATATATAATCTCCTTCCCTTGTCTAGTATATATATATAGTATATCTATACATATACATAATATATATATACATATATATATATCACCTGTCTCCAACTAGAATACATCAAAGTAGCCTGCTGTTGTCATTGTTTGATTTGTTGATTATTTTGGTTGATGCACTAACTTCTTTGCAGGAAAATAAAAATAAATAAATAAGCAAGCAAACAAACAAATAAGTAAATTAATGGAAAAGCAGAGTCCTATCTTCAATCATAGTACCAATGGTGGTAACAAATCCCATTACAGTTGAAAAGGAGGACAGTTCTCTCCAGCCCTCTGTGTCTGTTATCTGTATTGTCCTGATGTTGTCCTGGCGTCCATTAGATACAGGCATCATTTTGTGTTCATTGCATATCCACATTCCCAGTGACCTCCACGTCTCTCTGTTGAGTTTTCACTTTGTAGATCAGAGTTTCTGTCCTTTATCCACAAAACAGAGACCAAGCCCTTGCACTTCTTCCTCTCCTTGTATTCGTTTGGGTTAATTTTGTTTTGACTATCTAACATCTTGAGCAGTGCCAATAATAAACTGCCTAGCTATTATGTTTATGTTCTATAATAAGCATGTTTGTTGGGACAAACTCATGGGTTTCTTTTTTTCCTTGTGTGTTTGGGCATCTTTCTTAACAGGAAGTATCTAAGCTTTTACCATGTGACTTCATCCTGTTTTGCCGCTGTTTTGTGTTGCATGGAGCATGACTAAATTATCATCGATGGCATTTTAAAAAATTATTTGGGTTCAGGGGTGATTGGTGTTGTTACATTTTTTTTTTCAGCATAGTTTTTCAATAATGCAATCTCTTAGACAGTGCGGCTGAAAGTGCAATGCCAACCTGTTCACGTTCTTCTCTGTGGTGGTAGTCGCTGTCATGTGTTTGTGTTCATACTTGTGTGTGTGTATGTGCGCCTGTGTGTGCCTGTGTGTGTGCCTGTGTGTTTGTGTTGTTTGGCACTCTTTCCAATGTCAGATCTTCTGTGATTTTATTTTGTAGTAGATGTGAATAGAGGTGGCTTCCTGTCAGTTTGGTATTATTGACATGATCCAACTGCAAGAAGTTATTGCAACACTATGCATCTTCAAAGGTCCACAGTGGTTGCACCTCTGCTGTTGGCTTTTGGCCTTGGGTCCTTTTACTTTGTGGTTAAGGCATGTTGTGATGTAGGCATGACTTGTCTTAAAGTGTACCAGAAAGTATGGCTTGCTCCCAGAACCACATATCCAGTATTATCCTTCCTAGATCAGCTCTCTCTATTCTCTCTCATGAAGTTAGTCTTTTTTGTAACACAAAACAATATATTGAAATTTAAGATGATTGATAGACACTCAGGCTAAACCAGATCTTGCCAATATTGTTGTAGACCACAGTGATGGCTATTTGAGTTTGGCCTACTGGGAGCAACCTTGATTATGGTGTCTCTGTATGTAAATGGACTAGACCTATGCATATTGAAGCATGGAATACACAAACTGTGTCTTCTACACATATTCTAATGGAAATGCATGTGTCTAGTTGTGTGGGACTCCAACAGCACTTATTGTAAAGCCCAGAAGAAATGGAAAATTCAAGAGAGGTGATAAGGTTTGAGATTTGTTTTGTTTTTTATTTTCCTAAGATATGTTATAATACAGCACAAACTGCATTGCAGTTGAACTTCCTGAGAGAGGACACAAATTGGTCCAAATGAAGTTCCTGCTGACAGTAATTGTATATGCCCATGAGTGATCACATAGATATCTTCCCAGTGGTGTGATTCTTCTGGACATAGCATGGACTGAACTCCTCAATGGCTTGGATTTGCTTACTCTGTTTAATGAAGTCCCATTAGCTTGCTAGACACAACTAGGATTACAGTGTTTTCAAGTATAAACTATACCCTCACGGAAGTTGTGATATTTTCTTAATTGTTTGGGGAATGGTACACGATGCCTTGAGGGGGTGGGGGGTTGGGACATAGGCATACTTGTACACACACACACACACACACATACACACACACACACACACACACACACGCCTATTTATCCATGGTGGATTACAGTCTCCTTTAATGTATCTATTTTAGTTAAATTACCAATCATTGGTCATCTCCTCAAATAGTAAGGTTTAGGAAGATTTAAGGAAGGACAACTAAATACTCTACAGCCATTGCACCTTAAATATTAGAGAGAGGAAAAAGAAGATTTCTCCCTAGCCTAGTCAAGATTTTCCAAACTACCCCAAATTCAAGCATGGGATAGCCAATGAAATAGATTGCAAGGTAGTGTCTGCCTTAGGACCCTGTTACAGATATCTGCTGTTGAGTAGAGCCCATTCCATGTCGATGTGTTCTGCAATCAGAAACATGGGTTTCAGTTCTAAGTAAGTTGCGCTTTCAGTATGGAAACCAATTGCTCCAGCTGCCTAAGTGACTCACTGTTTACATTTGCATATTCGCATATTTATACTTCATAGCTTGGTGGTCAATCCACAAGAACTTGTGGTCGCTCCTTTGATCAGCCTGACTGATGAGAACTACAGTTTGGGTTTTTAAAAGAACAAAGTTGCTGCTTTCATTTACTTGAGAGGAAAGGAGAAACTTTGAGAACTGCAGCCAATGACTATGACATAGGCTTTTCATTCATTCTATAGCTCTGGAAAGTACCAATAGTATGTAGGAATCTAAGCTCTACTATGAGAAACTCACAAATAAATAGAGGGATCCTGTTTCTCAGTCTTCCAATCAACAGTGGTTCCTTATACCTTATAGAAAGTGTATGTTTTGCTCTTAAAGAGGATATTATACAAAAACTAAGCCTAGCTGCAGAACTAGAAAAGCAATGAGGGAAAACTTTTGGAGAAGGGATGATACAAGCCCTGAGTGGCCATCTGTCACTAGGCATTTTCAATTAAAATCAGCAAGGTCATGGTAAAAAGAGGATAATTTATACCTTTCTTAAAATGAGGAAATGTCTTCTCCTGCCAAGATGTCCTTGTTGGAATTTTGTTAATGGATATATGGGAAAGGAAGCCTCTTGATAGGACCCTGCTCTTAGAGACACATCTTGAGTTTTATCTCTGATAAGCTCATGACTTAGACCAAATTGGAGCCAGAGAACTGATTGAAAATGATGTTTGGGGAGGAGGAGTTTTGGCATCCCCTAATAACAAAATAAACTTGACATTGAATAACCCCCAGAGCTCCCAGGGACTAAACCACTAACACATGGTAGGACTCATGGCTCCAGCTGCATATGTAGCAGAGGATGGCCTAGTTGAACATCAGTGGGAGAAGAGACCCTTGGTCCTGTGAAGGCTCTATGCCCCAGTGTAGGGGAAAGCCAGGGCCAGGAAGCTAGAGTGGGTGGATTAGTGAGCATGGGGAGGGGGAAGAGAATGGGGTGGGGAGGTTTTCATAGGTCAATAGCAAACTCTAAGTCTTTTCATTGGGGGAAGAAAATGTTATTCTTGCCTAGAATTCTTATCTACGTTTCCAAGAAGGGGGCAGGGCTAAAATTTTATTTAAATGTTTTAGATTTTGAATGTAGATAACAGTTATGACATCTGCAATGCTAAACTCAGGAATGTATGTCTCCGAAGAGTCTTTGAAGCTTACAGCCTACACAGAAAATGTCTCATGTTGTAGACCCCTGGGATCACAGGCCTGCTCCTCACTACCCTTAGAACTAAGTCTAGCCTATCTGGCACAACGTTCCTTGTGATTGCGGACTTCTTCCATTTACCTCAGGGGCTGGCCTCATTCTTTTGAATCTTTCAGCTCCCCAAGACTATCTCAGCCTAATACTTCATACAGATATAACTTTAATCTTCTCAGTCTGTCCATAGGGAACATGAGGGAATTCTGGGGACAGTGAGCCATCTATCTCTTGCACATCACTGTAAAACTCAAGAAATGGGAGTGACTCTGTGTGTACCAAAGTTAATTTACAGTAGCCACTTTCCAGATGTTGTGCAGAGACCACATGTTCACAAGAGGTCAATTAACATCGAAGACAAAATGGCGAGCAGGCTGGTAAAGCTGTAACAGCTTGTTTACTCTCACTTTTTAATCACCGGCTGATATTTATAGAAACCAAAGATTAAGGGCATATTGTATCCTTAACACATAAGCATATGCCTTTATTCTCTTAGAAACATTGACACCCAGGGGTTATATATTGCATTTCCTGGATTAGGAGAGTGAGGCTTAGCTGCCTCCAAATGACCAGAGGCAGACCCCAATGGTTTCTGGATGTACGCACCTTAGTACTTCACTAACAATGCTAGAGCCTGAGACTTGAATGCCCGGTGACCTCCAGCACCAAGCAAGCCCTCTCCAGAGCACTGATTCAGTTAAAAGGCATTTGAAGACCACAATACATTCCGTTGACGTGCATTCTCTAGACTTCAAATCCCGGGATGGCACTGACCTGCATTCTCTAGACTGCCAATTCCTGGATGTCACACTATAGACCAATTCTTGCTCAGTGTACATGAAGATCGAAGGAAATAAAAAAGAAACCTCTCTTGATGGGAACCTTGAGATCACTGCATCTCACAAAAGCACTGTGGGCTGCATTGATGGGGTACAGATAATGGGGCACAAAGCATTAGGGAAGGAAACAGAGGTCTTTGCGTATACATGTCACCAATACAACGCCTGTCACATTTTATCTTTCAGATTCCATTGTTCAAATCATGATAGGACCCCACCCACCTACCCACCCAAAACCTGGGAAGTCTTCTCCCATGCTTATGTGAATTCTTAGCAAAAGGAAGACTTCCTTAACTTTTAAGAATATACTTTCAAGGCTCCAGAAGTGTGTGGAATTTTTTAAATAGATGAACTCATGTGTTATTCTGTCACGTACAGTTTTTTTTTGAAAAAAAAAAAGTTATAACTTCATCTCACAGGTTATTATTATTATTTTTTTAATAAGAAACACAGTGTTCCAGTCTATCAAGCCAGGAGACCTCTGATGAAACACAATAGACCTGGGCACTTTTGAAAGAATAAAATGATAACAATAACCATAAATGAAAAGTATTGAGTCATTTTAACATTACTTAGTTCTTTGACCAAACACTATTGTTAGCGTTACCACTCCTTTTGTGGGGAAGAACATTATGCTCTAGGTTCAGGGACTGGCCCAAAGTTACCACCTGCATACTAGAACATGGACCCTACTTCTGATTTCAGAGGCAATCACATAGGATCTGCCTTTCAGGAAAGTGGGACGAAAATGTACATCTAAAATGCCTTATTTAACTGACTTGAAAGGGAAATCAATATAAACTGTATAGTCTCACATACGCTTTGAGGAACACAAATACAATTTTTTTCATATGTATTTATCGGTAAAAAAAAACTTGAATAATCTCAAACTTCATCCCCTCATGATTGTGCTAAATCAGAGGGCTTGTGATATAAAAGTGGGGGTTAGCAGAGGGGTAATTCATTATAAGGTCTTATTGTAAAACCTCTGCCTTTTGCAGTGTATCATTAGTGCAGACTGCTGGGCCATTAGAGTAAGCTTATGGTTCCTATTTCAGAAGGCATCTCATTGCTGCTCGGGATTCTGGGGTAGAGCAGTGAACTCTTCACACTCTGCTATTATTATTGTTAATAACAGCAATGGCACAAGCCCTGTTTTCTGCTATCAGGTCTTGTTACAGCTAATGGTGGATGCTCCTGCAACCACAACAGTGATTTTGGCAGTAATGATCTGATCGCAGTTCTCCCAACAGAACAGCAGTTTTCCTGAGTCCTCCTTGTTTTGCTGCAGATAGAGGACTCCTTTGGCAACAGTGGTTTTTTTTTTTTTCTTCCCTAGAATGGTCTTACCACTAGACAAAGATCACATGTTAATTACCATCCTTCATTTTGCTTTGGGTAGCTAGGGAATTTTTTAGCTTGAGCCCAAATATCTCTTTCCCTAATCACCAGCTTTTCAGATCAAAGGCTATTGCCATTGTCTTTTGCTTCAAGTTGCTAAATTCAACATCTGCCAAGCTCAAAGCCTGCTTAAGACAGTCTAGTGCTCTGCTTTTGATCTACAGGAACTGGTTTGCTTCTCTCATTTGCTAGGTTAGGATGCATTTGTCATTACTGCTATCCCAAACCTAACTTGCTCAGCTAATCAATTTCTGGTACTAGGAGGGCAGTGTATATTTCATTTCATTCCCCTCCCTGCAAGACAAGGTAGTTGTTTTGGTTCTTTTTTCCTTTTTTTTAAGAGGTAATTTTTATTTGTCTTTAAAACACCGAGTGACCCAATGAAGGAATGCCACCTTTATATCTTATTCACACAACCCATACAGTTTTATAAAAGCAGACTGAAGTAGTTGAGGCTATCCAACAGAAGGTAGCTTTCTTTATAACTGTATATAGATCGGGTTCTTTATGCAGTCTACTTTGATGTCCTTATCAGGGTTCCAAAAGATGTATAGTTTCCTTCTACATTATATATAATATAGGTGTCTTGTACCATTCCCCATGGAAATATGTGGTATGTATATTTGTCTGTTTCTGCATCCATATAGGGGTCCCATCAATGCTATATTACCTAAGGGAGAATGGGTGTGTGTAGAGCTTCATTAGGCTGACAGTGTTTCAATACTGGCCATCAAAATCAGTTTCAGAATGGGGTACATTCTGGAGAACTGTGCTTCTGGTCAGGGGTATCTGGGGGCAGCTAAACAACTCTGTTAAACAAACCCAGACCCTAAGGCCCAGATCTGCTTTGATTTTCCTGACTTGGAGTGTATCACCTGGAGCTAAAGGATGCCATGATTGAACTAGATGTCTGGGCCAGTAAAGATCAGTCACTCAGAAAACAAAGCTGGGTGGCAGGGGGTGGTGGTGTGGGGGGAGCATTAGACTAGTGGGGCCCCTATGAAAACAGCAGGGTGGTGTTATCATCAAGGTTTTATCCTGAACATGAGCTCATACTTGTGTCTTCTTTGTTTGTTTCTGTTCACGGAGCAGAATATTAATTAACCCTGGGAACCACCTTAAGATCCAAGAAGGTACTTTAGGATTTTTCATCGCAAGTGATGCCAAAGAAGTTAAAAGGTAAGAGTTTATTTTCATCTACTTTTCTTTCTGGTCCAGCCAGGCACCTTGATGTACCAACCCCCTCGTGTTCATATGTCCAGAACTATTGAAGCCCCTTCCTTGAGCAATCTCTTCACATAGCCAGTATCTGTCTTTAAATTTGAATATTAAAGTTTTAGAATCAGGAAACCTAGTTACCTGCTCTCTTGTCTTACAAGGAAGGTACCTGAAGCCCGTAGAACATAAGTGACTTCAAGTCATTCAGATTCTGACGAGGATTCATGAGACATCTGGCCTCTTGTCTGAGGTTATTTTCTTAATACCATCTGGGTAAAATATCTCTGAATATTACAAATTTTCTCCTGTAAGTGCCGAGTAGAATTCCCAACAGTTTGGATTAATTTCTGATGGAACATTAAACTTCCCCTATTTGTGTTTGCAACTTTCTAAGCAGTGGCTAAAATTGTCAGCCTTAATCATGAAGCATCTATGGGTTCAATGTGAGGCTCAATGTTTTATGAAATTTTTATTAGTGTCTTTATTCCTGTCTAAGCAGCTTAGGGAATCATAGGGCTTTGCATTTCAGTATGGACTATCATTATATGTGATTCCACTCTGCCCATTTGAAATGTTCACTTTCAGAGACAAGTAAGCCAAGCAGGTTACTCTGTCAAACAACTGTGCTGCTCCTATCTGCTAAGCCATCTCTCCAGCCCTTCAAGTTTCTTCTTTATCTTGGCTTGGTTTACCAGCCTATGCAAAGTAATAGTATTATCAAAAAACAATAGGATGTATTTGCAAACTCTTGTTGTGCCAGTATAGAGCAATGATATTTGACAAAGCCAGGCTTATGAATTTCTTTCTTCCTATTCAACTGTAGTGAATGGGGCCATACTAGTTTAAAAAGCTTACAAGGAAAAGAGCACATGGGGTTGAGGGCTTTATTTTTTCCATCTGAGATCTCTAATAAGTTTACTCCTGCAAATTGGAGGATGATTGACATTGCTAAATTATATGGGAGAAACACATCTCTAACCATTTCATGGATAGAATATCCTGAGACAGGAGTTTATCAGGACTATCCTAGATGGAAGTTTGGGTGAGAATGGAAAGTGGGGTGTCTGAGAGAGCCCCAGCCCCAGGGGGTCTGGAATAGTTATGTCCTTGTCCAGACATGGGGCACAGAAGCCTGAAGCAGCATCTCTGCCCTAAGCATGGTAAGCAGGGAGCACAGCTGACCATACATCATGCACACCTCCCAAACAGCAAATTCAACCTGAGCTCCCATTTGTGTAATTCTATTTCCTATTGCGTCTCTCGCTAATGAATGTCACAAATACCAGGCAGCCCGGGAAACAAATTACCTCCTATATTAGGGAATGTAATATGTCTCGTTTCTGTGCTTTATGGTGTTCACAAATACATGCTGACACCATCAGCTACAACTCCAGCCTGTAATTTTCCATGGTGTGCGATGTGTCAGAGCAAATGTTGTCAGTTAGGGGGATTTCAAATAGATGAAGAATATAGAAAACTTCAGAGAGGACATTGGAAATTTGAATAAAACTAAACAAGTTTTATTTTTTTTTTAAAAAGTGAAGTAGATTATGTTGATTTCTTATTGGGTCTTCACCCTCTGCTATGGCTGAAGAAACAAGACTACAGCAGCAACAACACACACACACATATACACACACGCACACACACACTCAAGAAGTTAGTGGAATCTGGGTCATGAAGACTTTGAGGTACAAGGCTTAGAGAAAGAGGAGTGAACCCATGTAATCCCATGAGGATGCTACTCTGGGATGAGTATTTATTTGTTCATATGCTTTTAATTTGCTATTCCTAAATATTTGTCTTTTTAAATAACTTTGGAACACAATCTGGTGTCTCTCTTACCTTCTTTAGCAGATACATATTTTGTTTGAGTCATAATTAAAAATAATTGATTAGTTGCCAAGTTAAAAGAAATTGTCTGCTTTTATATTAACATTTTTAGTCCTAGTTACTTCTGAAAACATGAAATACCCCAACCTGGGAGTCATTCTCAAACTCACTCTCTCACTCACTCACTCATCCATTCACTCACTCATCCATTCACTCACTCATCCATTCACTCACTCACTCACTTACCCATTCATTCATTCACTCACTCACTCACTCACTTACTCACTCAGTCACTCATTCATTCATCCATTCACTCATTTACTCACTCACTCAGCCACTCACTCATTCATCCATTCACTCACTTACTCACTCATCCATTCACTCACTCACTCAAGTGTAGGGAGATGCTGGCAGATTGTGGAGGTAGAGTCATGTGACTCCATTTGGATTAGTCTGGGGAACATGTAGTATGTAATCATGAACTTTGTAGAAATGAAGGAGGAGTAGGAATCACAGCTGAAGCCTAGACATGGGCCATGAACCATGAGAGCAGCAGAGATGATGATTCCTCTTGCTGAGATGGGAAACACCAGAGGATCATGGAGGTGGTAGGAAATGACTTCTGTCTGGGCCACAGCAAATGGAAGGTTGGTCCCAAACATACCATGGAGTCATGATAAAGGCAGGTACATCCAAGAGTCTGCAGTTCAGGAGAAAAGAGAGCTGTAGATATCAATATGGAGCCACATTGATAGGGGTTCCTGGCAAGGAGCAGATGACCCACTTAAGTGGAAAACAAGGGCAAAGGTTTATAAAGGGGGTCGTATAAACTTGTGGACAGCAAGATGATTAAAACCAGTGAGAGACAGCAAAGCATCTTACAGGCAGCTACAGGATGGAGCTGCAGGGAGAAGGGACAAAGGTTTGGTGGTGGAAGCCTGGGGGTGGGGGTGGGGAGAAGAGGACATGGTGTGGGTGTAGTGACTACTCACTGCTTTGCTCTCCAATGGAGAAATGCTTCTGCTGCTTGCTATCTATTCCACAACCCACTAAAGAGCAACCTCATCCTTTCCCTCTTCCAGTCACCTCTGACTCTTACCAAGCAGAACTCTTGTCCACAGCAGAACAGAGGACAAGGAGACCCTAAGGCCAGCTTAGCAGGATCTGGAGGGGGTCTTTCTGTTGGTGTGTAAGCTGTTGGGATGAAGAGGATGGGAGTTGTTTTGGAGTGAGAAGATGAGCAGCAGGAGGAGAGAGGAGACACCAGGAATGGGGAAAGGCTCCTGGAATCAATATTCACGGATTTTAACTGGGACCTGTGGGATTTTGTTTCTGGGATCTCTGAGTTTACAAGGACAAGTGTGTAGCTCTACTGGAAGGGTATTGCCAAGAGAATGTGGTGGAGGCTTCCATGAGTGAGGCAGCTCCCAAAGAACGGTCACTCGGCAAAACTCAACTTGAGGCTTGAAGAATCTTCCTCTTTAATCTGAAGAATCCATGGACACCTTTAGCTCATTACTCGTCTCCCTCATTAGCCTCACCTGTCTGACTGAAGCAGCTATTTGGCTAAGTGAAAGAAGCCAGGCAGAGAAAGACAAACACTACACAATCACACTTTATATGTGAAACCTTATAAAGTCAAGTCCACAGAAGCACAGGGTAGACTGGTCAGTTCCAAAAAGCAGGGGTACAGACACCTCAGGGGATAAGGGTCAAGGGACAGAAAACATTAATTTAAGCAAGAAGATAAATGCAAGACATCATTGCAGAGTGCCATGGCCATAGTTGGTTTAAAATAGTTATTTTTGCATTTACTTATTTATTTGTGTTGAATAGATGTGAGAATTTGCTCACCTTGAAGGAAGGTGAGAAGACAGCTTTTCTCCTTCTGCCACATGGGACCCAGGGATCAAACTCAAGTTGTCAGATTTGGCATCAACTGCTGTTTCCTGCTGAGTCAACTCCCTGGCCCATAGGTTGTTGTTGTTGTTTTTGAGACAATGTATTGTGTTCATGAAAATTGCTTTTAGCAATTTTTCTTTTCAGGTAGATTTTAAAGGCTCTCACCTCACATACAAAGTAACAACTAGATGAGAGAAAATGTGTAGCCTTGCTTGATTTAGCCACTCTGTAACAGAATTTCAAAACAGCACATTGTACATCCCAAATATACATAGTTGTGTCAGTTAAAAGTAAAATGTTTAATATAAAGTGTTGGGTTTTAGTTTCTTTAGACTCATCTCTCCATCTCTTCAGAGGAACACATTCAAGATTTTTGGCGTCTGGACTTGAATCTAGATTCTGCCATTTAGCAGTATGACCTTGAACAGGCCATTTAATCTCTCCCTGCTTCAGTTTCCTTATCTGTAAAACAGAGGTAATAATTAAGCCTCTTTCAAAGGGTTGTTTAAAGATCAAATATGTTAGTGCTTCTGAAATACTGAGAGCAGCACCTGGCCTAGAGTCCGGACCCTGTAAGAGTTAGCTGTTATTACTGCTGTATTGCTGTCACTCAGGAGAGCTTCGAATGGAAAGAAGATGGCCAGAGGAAGTAGATTCAAACTTACTTGCCCTGAGTAAGAGGATGCAGCATTGCAGTGCCTTGTAGGGCAACAGCTGTCCTTTCTGATTTTGCAGAGTATATGCCATCTGACATTGGAAGGAATTGTGAAGGAGCCTCTTGAAACAAAGAGCTTTGGGCTTGCTGTAGAAATGCACACCCTGTGGAAAACATAAAAGACCTAGAATTGTGTTTATTTCTTTAGCCTCCATTGAGAAATGGCCCTGTTTATTCCTGGCACTCAGTTTCATGTTGGGAGTGGTAAAGGCGTTAAGCCCAGGATTTTGTTAGTTCCTGGATCCAGAGGGTTGGAAGGTTGTTCCAGCGAATTTTATTACCTCCCCAGTACAGATGCTTCTCTACTTATGATGGGTTTACATCCCAATAAACCATCATAATTTGAAAATAGCTCACGCCAAAACTGCATGTAACCTCCTGAACATCACACCTTATCCCAGACTGGCTAATGTATTCAAGTGCTTCAAATTAGCCTATAATTGGGCAGAACCGTTTAACACAAAGCATTGTTAATATACTTACAGAATGTTGAGTATCTTCTGTCACCTATTGACTCTTGTGTTGAAAGTTAATAACTGAGCGGTTTTATGGCCCTGCTTCTGCACCATCTCAAGTGGAAGGGCACAAGCCAACCGCCAGGTCCCCAGGTTACTCCTCTGGGTACTATTGCTGAGAAGTGCTCAGAGCATCTTAGTTCTTCTCATCCAAAGTATCTTTGGTACAACCAAAGTTCACATTGAAGTCTCAGATTGACACTAAAGTCAGATTAGGGGACATTGTCATTGTTGTTGAATGCTTCTTCTTCCAGCCCATTCAACCCAACCTTTCCTCTCCTTATCCCATTCCAGTGGTCAGCATAAAGAGAACAAAACTTTTATCCATTATATATGCTCAGAGCAAGCTATAATGGAATGGATCTAGTCAGCTTTGGAATGCAATGGGCTTTGAATCTTAGGAGAGAGTTGACAGGAACCACTGCACTCTTTGTTTCTGTAGTCCCTCCTTCCCTCCAGTGACTCTCAAGCCTTTCTTATTTTAGTTAATAAGAAACGGTGCTTTCGAAGTGATAAAGGTAGTATTTATGTCTGACTGAGGGTCATCATCCTTGAGCCCCTTAATATATATTCAACTAGACGGTTGGGATTTCAGAGTTGTTTTTAAAGTACACTCCAAAGACTCAGAGATGGTTGACCATGTGTTCCAAGGACCAGTACTCAGTGCTGTTCTCAGAAACAACAGTCACAGACCCAGTATGTGACATCAGCAGGACCTTTCTCCCCATTTCTTTGCAAAGTTTATAAAAAGAAGCACCAACTCCAATCACAGAATCCTGGGTTTGAAATGAGTGGTCTTACAACAAACATTTCCGTCTGCAGATGTCTAAACTTTTCAAAAGATGAAAGGAAATTAGGGCTGGCATGTTTCATTAATTTGGCACCACCTCGAGGGAAACGTGGTACTCATTTTACTCGGGTGGATTATGAGATGTGTCAGTTTTTCCATTCTCTTTCTCCAGGGCATTTTTTTACTGCAAGGCCTGTCATGATGACGTCACAGATCCCAAAAGAATTAAAAAATGTGGCTGCAGGCGGCGTAAGTAGTGTTTCTTTCTCCCTCTCCGCCCTGTTTCCCTTCACCACCCCTCAATTCCTTTTTCCTTCTCCTTTTCCTATTAGAAGGACATTAAACACCAAGTGCTCTCTTGAATGTGTTTATGTATTGTACCCAGCAGTTTAAAGAAACATAAATACCTGTCCTCGCTTCAAGCAGAAGATGAAAAAAGAAAAACCATCACAGTCAGTGCCTGGGTGAGAACCTAGTACCTATTGCCCACCTCTCTAGAAGTAGACATCTCTGGCCCACACAGTTAAGCATCATGGATAAAATGGAGGATACCTACAGCTATGGAAGAGGGAATGTTTTTTAATACCAGGATTTCTAGTAGCTAGGTGGTCCCTAAGTATAGACTATACATAATCCTAGTAGGAAAATGAGTCTCAGAACCTAGTCTAATCTTGAAATCAAAGCACCGGACCGCCTTTCGGTTAGAATTCTTGTAGGTTCAGATTTAGATCACCCCCAAACACAAAACTAGTACTCCCAGTAAAGCAATCAGCCACCAATGTTCAAAAGGCCATCCTTTACGTCAGTAACCTCAACGTGCCCCTACATAAGGCACATTGCTTTATGGGGCAAACTGCTCTGGTCTCAGAAGCTTCTGCATAGTCTGTCTCAGTTGTCTTCTACCAAAGCTTTCCTAGGGACCCTCAGTGACTGAGGAACACTGGCTTATGACTTCCACAGACAACACGCTGTAAAGCTGGTCTTTGCTTTGGGGAGGGCCAACCTTTTGCAGCAATTAGAACACACACCCTGGAAGAGATTGTTCTAAACATTAGAGAAAGATGAATGAAGTGATACCTCTCCTTCCATGATGACTTGAGGTTCTAAAAGCTCCTCCTGATGGTTGCTTTGGTCCTCACCATAACCCTACATAATTACCAGGGACATATTTAATCAACTTAGAGAAACAAGGACCCTTACATGTTTAGTGAGAGGTTGAAATTGCTGATAGCCATGCAGCCAGCCATCATAGATTCAAGTCTCCGAGGCCTATCTTGGTGCTGTGTTCTGAGGGCCCTGACCTTTCTGATAAGAGCAATGATAACCTTGAGTTAAATGGGTGGGAAGAGAGTTATGGAAGATCACCCCCATAAAATACATTTTTACAAGCAGAAATTAGTCAAAAGGCCACCATTTCTTCTAGGATATGCCACCCAAGGGTCTTGTCACTGAGCTGCCTGAGGGGAACGTGTTAAAACAGTAAGATAGAAAGATGGTACCACCTAAACATTAATAAGTTGGTTTCTTGGGAAATACCGATGGGAAGTACTTGGTCTAGCGAAGTTCCTGTAGAAATCCTCTCAGATACCCTTTCACACACCAGCTGAGGCCAACTTCTTTTTTTTTTTTTTTTTTTTTTTTTTTTTTGGTTTTTCGAGACAGAGTTTCTCTGTGTAGCCCTGGCTGTTCTGGAACTCACTTTGTAGACCCGGCTGCCCTCCAACTCAGAAATCCACCTGCCTCTGCCTCCCAAGTGCTGGGATTAAAGGCATGCGCCACCACACCCGGCACGGCCAACTTCTTAACATGTATATTCTGCTTCCCCCAAACTCTGTCAGCAGCCCTAGAACAATTTCCTGATTCGCTCAAACCACAAGGAACAGCACGTGAATATGAAGAAAGGACAACATGAGCTCAACTGTCAGACCCTAGGCATCACTCAGCCTTCTTACCATGTGTCTGAGAACGTAGAAGCCCAGCAGGCATCCTCAGAGTCATTTTCTTCAGAAGGAACAGGGCATCCTGAGAGTAGATTTAAACAAGGGGGAACACCAGAGCAAGATGGTGAGCTCCATAAGGAAACTCGCACAGTGGTGATGGGGGTAAAATGGCTGGAGGAATGCTGAGGTCAATAATCCATGCGAGGGAGTTTCTATAAGCTTTCATCCTTTGGGAGCCTTAGTGAAGTGGTGAGACTATGGGCTACTACTTGAGCAGCCATTCAATGTGCTTATGAGTAGCCTCTTCATGAGGTTCTCTTCTTGGTGCCAATGATGGAATGCCGAATGAGATTCTTTCCAAGCAAAGATATCTAGCAAATACAGATAAACCCATATCATCTTACCAAATGTATAAACCCATAGAGGTCCACTTGCTAAGAAGAGGACAAGGGATGTCTGAGGATATGAGGGCTCTTACTGCTTCATACTTTGGCAGGTCCTTTGGGAGGTGGTAGTGGAGATGAGATATGGGTGGGAGGAAGAGCAAGGGAATTGACTGAAAATTAGGAAGCCATTTGCAGTGTTTTGAGGATGGATAGAAGGCTGCTGGGGTCTATGACACTGGAGAGTGATGTACAAAGTGGGATCACATAGGAAGGCAGAGAAGAAGCCGACAAGCTGAATTTCAGTCCTCTGCCTGAAAACTGCCAGGTAATTTTGGGAAAGGAGGTGGCCTCACCAGGTCTCAGTTGAAAGGATCCCCTTTGCATCTGGATGGAGAGTTCACTCAGGAAGACAGAATGGAAGAGGAAAGTTGAAGAGAGAACTCTCACTCTCTCTGAAATTATAATGTCCTTTATAGGACATTGTGGCACATCCCATTTAAAATCCTTATAAAAAATTTGACTTCCAGGGTATTTTTTTCCTTTTCAGGCAAGTAGACAGCAGTAAACTTTTACCTTTCTTGTTGTGAAAATCACACTATAATGTACAGTACCTTTATTCCCTTAATTTCCCTTGTAGTAGGTTAAGCTAGTGAAATGTTTGATCTGCCATCATGCATGAGACACAATTGCTGCAAAAGGATTGTCTCCGCCAAGCTACTCTTAAGTGTGGCAAGGCCATAGGCTGTGTGGTTAATATTTGATACTAATCAGAATTGTCCAAATGTTGTTATTCCCAATTAGAAGGCCATAGCCTGGAGGGCAGGATGCAGACATGTTTGGGAGGATTAGAATAAAATGAATAATTGAATATAAACCTCCCTATGAAGGCCAGGCACTCAAGAAATCAGAGAAAATATGTTTGGCTCTAAAGAAACTTTTACAAGAAATAGTTATCATTGTCATTATATATAGGAGGATGCTAAGGTACCAGCCAGGCACCTCTTCGTGTTTAAGATTGGAAAGGACAGTTGACTCACCCAGCTATTTATCCAAACCTCTTAGTGCATCAATTCACCATGGAATAATACAGCTTGCACAAGAGCAAAACCACTGACAGTCTCCAGACCCTGTATGTTTTCCCAACCTCCTGTCCCTACCCAGTTTCTCCTTCCCATTCCCTCCCTACCTGTTCCATTCCTTCTCATTCAATAACCTTCAATGTTTCATGTCCTCAATCGGCGAAGTATGGCGTGTGGACATTCCATTGTGGAGATCCCGTGCTGGTAGTATAGTTTAACATGCACATCTCTTTCCATCCCTTCCTAGTTCTCCATCTGTTCAGGAAGAAAGTCCAATCCAGATGTCTAGCCAAGGAGCAATCTCTCAGGCACTAGCATTTATTCATTTTCTTTTCTGTGTCACAAACCTGGTCTAATGATTTATACTTTCCCTCCTCCCAGCCTCTGAAAAGTTGCCAGGGAGAGACTCCTGAGGGACAAGTCATGTCTAGATTGATGTGTGTGAAAGAATTTCCTTTAATTTCTAATCATTGACATATCTTTGATTTATTTTGTTTCCTCTTTGCTGCCTTGGAATACGGCCCCTACTCTATTTTAACTGCACCCTGGTAGTGATCTATTGTGAGTAAAATGGGTTCCGAGCAGCCCAGAGTCAGTTCTCCTGGTCTTTTCTCTAGATGAGATCTTTTTTTTTTTCCTTTCTGTACAGTTTTAGTTTCATTTTACTTTTGGTATTCGTGTTGCATGTAGCAGTTACATCATGCCCCAACTCGCTCATGCCCTACACAGTCCTTGTAGAGTAGCCAGGAACTGGAGAGTGCCCAGAGCCCACTCTCTATGCTTCCACCCATCCCCCAGCCTCCAGCAAGCTCTGGACACGGTCTTATTTTTCCATTAGAAAATAAGACCCTGACAACAGTGTGTTTCTCTTGAAGGCCTTTGCTCAGGACTTTTAAGGGACACTGGTTAGGCTAGAGTAATTACAACTCTAGCTATAGATGCTTTGTCCATTGGGGGTCATAGTCATGCTTGCCTTTGATAAACGACACTTGTTTTTCCCTTCTACAGAGCTTGAATTCCTCTCTTGAAGGAAACACATAGGCTACATATATATTCCTAAGTTGTGATATATATATGATATGTCCTGGGGTAGCTTATATGTAAAAATGTGTATTTTTATATATAATCATAGAGATATTCCATAGAGAGAGAAATACAACGATCACATTATAGATGCCTCTCTGTACAAGAAGGTGCTTGCTGGAGATTTAATTGAATACTCCTTTGGGACTGTAAGTATCTGCCTTTCTGAAGACAAGTGGTAATTATTTCCTACAGTCTACGGCATTTCCTTGCTTTCAAAACTTCTCCTTAAGTCAACGCTCAGTGATTCCTCCACAGTTCCTCTGGGAAAGTTAAGCATCCTGGAGGAGCCATGTGCTTATTTCAGGGCAAAAACAAACAAACAAACAAACAAACCAACCAACCAAAAAACAAAAAACAAAAAACAAAACTCTGTTAGTTAATTCAAGGAGATTACTCTTTTTTTTTTTTTTTCATGAGTGAACCATGTAGGAATCTAAGCAAGCCTCTAGACTTCTCTAACTTACTAAAGACATAAGATCCCTGTCATCCAATCGGATATAGTTTTAAAGGTCAGTATTTCTATGTATAACCTACAACTGGCAGACATCAACTTTGGGTCTTGACTTACAGACATAAGACTCTCTGAAAACAGGAGACCCAATGTACAACTCATTGATTCATTGGCTCTGGACTATGGAGATGTATCAGCACCCAGGTCTTTCATCTTCCTTTGCAGAAGAAGGAGAAGGAGAAGAAGCAAGTTGACTCCCAAGTTCTGGTAGCCTTCACTGTTTGGAAAATGTATAATGTTCTGGGTGAAGCCAAAACAAAATAGCAACCTTCTTCAATACAACACACAGTTCTGCCCAAATTGGCTCTGCGGAAAGTACGTGGAAGCATCACTTCTACACCCTGAGAGCTTTCACACTCTAGCACTCTTTGAGAACTAGACGGCCACACAAAGCCAGTCAACACACAGCTCCAGAGGCAGTCTCTCTCACCTTCCTCTGCCACAGCGTGACTGTTGTGAGCCAGATCAACTAGCTGGGTGTGTACTCCAGGTGGCTGACTTTAGGCTCTGTCCTTGCCTTTTTCTGATCACAGAAAGCCATGCATAAGACTTTTCTTCTTCTTCAAAAGGTAACAGGAGGAACTGGGTTCAGGGGAGATATCATTTCTCATTTATAGGATTTAAAAGACCCTCTTATTCCTAGTGTTTCATCTAACAATATACCTCAGACAAAAGGGTTTTTCTTTTGTAGAGGATTTTGTTTATAATTTGAGCCTTTGAAGAATGGTTTCATGTTAAGAAACAATGCTTCCCTTCCCTAGACTGATTTAAAAAGTGGGCTGTGGTCTAAGAAGTGTGCCTTAATTTAACAGCATTTTTTTTTCCTTTCACACTAGTCTCCTCTTACATATACTCCCTTGGAGACCAAATTATTTTCCCTCTAGCATCTGGAAACCTCCACTTTGGCCTCTTTGGCAAGGCCACTTTTCCTCTCCCTTCCAATCCACCCCCCAAATTAAGATTCTGCAATTGCAACTTGGCTGGCCATTTGGTTGCTGATGCCGGAGGTAGATGGCACTGCAGACAGCATGGGCTGCAACCCTTCCTTCCATTCCAGACTTGGTGCAGAAGGGCCAACCAGCAGAGGACCTGAGGCCTGATACCTGATTGCATCAGTGTGCCCCAAGGAAAGAAAAGTGACCATGCTCCATCTGCAGCAGGTTTCATTTCTTAGCAACACGACCTTTGACAACAGAGGAAAAGTCGGGCAAGTGTGTCTCTGAGAAAGCCTTCCACTGTAAACATTCAACAGTAAACAGATAGCTTTGATGGTGTCCACTAGGGAAGTACTTCTGTTTTGTCTCTATAAATACTACTAGGAAGTCATAATGGAAGTATTGGATGGGCATCCATTTTATTGTGTTGAAGAGAAGCACATGAAAGCTTTCTTCTGAAGCGATGAAACTGCTCAAACAAAGTTATCTGTTTTTTAGAGGAAGGTGAGACCCAGGATCAGACTCTTGGCACTGACATGATCTCTTCACATCATTGGTACTGGTCCAAGAACAAGAACATTTTGTGGGCCAAAGAGAAAAGGAAGTCTCGGGTGGCTTATATATTTTTCTTTCCCAGAGTTAAGTTGGCCTATGGGGGCAGTTTATAGAGCATAAAGTTCCAAGAGCCCCAAGACAGAGTGACAAGTAGCCACACCATTAATAATCTGGCCCAGTCCCTCTCTCAGGAAGCTGCTGCAGAGCTGAGGCATGGGGACCCCATCCACCAATACACTTAAACCAATGTGTTTGCAAGTTGCCACTGTTGACCGCCCCAGGATGCTGTCCCAGGACCTTTCAGCCATTTGTCCTCACTACCCCTAAACATCCGCCACTGAACTGAAATAACACCACAAGATTTCAAGTCTTAGAGAGGAGACAAGGCCTAGGAGAGATGAAACAGCAAGGTCAGGGTTTGCTCTGTTAAGGAGCTGCTTGCTCTCCTACAGCAGTCCACTAGATGTCCTCATAGACCTACTCTGCTCTGCTCTCACACTACAGAAAACATTTTCATTGGTGACTGGGAAGAGCGGTGGATGGCTACTAACTAAGAAAGGAACTCAGCAAACAACAGTGGAGAGAAGATTTTCTTACTTTCTTTTTTTTTTTTTTTAATGACTAGGAATACATGAGAAACGTGTTTTAAATAGATACTGAAGTATTGCAAGTAGGTCTGTGAAACTCAACCTTAGGGGTTTAAAGTACCTCTCTGATACTGGAAACAAATCCTCTGACCCAAAATCGGATGTACAAAAAAAATAGCCACTAAGAAGGCTCTGGAAATCTGTAATTCACTGGAACCAAAGTGAAGGGTTAGGAAGCTGTAGAGTTGAGGAAGGTGACAGAGGAAGTCTGTGATGTAGTACTGATACAACTTTATTTTATAACCCAAGAATAAAATGCCCACATATTCTGGAACACCTACTACAAGGGAGGCAAATCTTCAGCTTTTCTTTGCTAATCTTCACCATGAGTAATAACGGTCCAGAGGGAATCTCTTAACTGAACATACATCCCTCAACCCTGATGGATTGCTCCATCAGATGCAAGGTCAGAATCACCCTTCTCCTCGGCTTAGGAAACAGACCTAGAAGCACATAGGTGATGACACACGTGACTGGGGTGGTGCAGAAGGGGGGCACACACTTAACTGGTTGTCTTTACTCTAGACCTTGTGGTTCATGAAGGTTTGTCAATATGTGGGGCTCAATCATTTTTAACTGTTTTTGTCTTGTCTCTGAGCCTCATGTTGATCATTCTTGCTGGTGTGTGTGTGTGTGTGTGTGTGTGTGTGTGTGTGTGTGTGTGTGTGTTGCTCTTTGTCTTTTGAGATTTCTTTTCTGCATTTGGTGGGAGTGTGAAATGACTGGGCAGGAGTGTTGACTAAGAGCATGTTTTCTGTTTTATGCATATGCTGCTCTGGAATGTGACTGCTTATAATTAACAGTTAATCTTCTTATAGCAAATGGGTTTCTGCTGCCTCAGTTACCAGTTGCAGCCTGTTACTGCATGCTAACAATATGAAATTTTACAACAGTGCATGGTCTCCGGAACAGCCAACCATGACAGTTGCAAACAGTCCCTGAAAGCCACTGGTTTGGTGTTTTGCTCCTTCCTGAACATTTTGGAAGTGGGAGGCTTCCATTGCCCATTGTGACAAGTTGACCTCTGTGGGGGGAAAAAGATTCCAAAGTTACCTATTCCCATCACCCTTCCATATGTATATATATATATATATATATATATATATATATATATATATACACACACACATGAACTTTCTTTCCCCATAAATGTGTCACATTCTATTACCATGCATGAACCCGAAATGGCAGTATGAAAATGAAAACCAGGGACTGTTGCTAATGAGAAACATAGCATTTCTGAGTTTGATGGGATTTTCTGCTACAGCATTTGATTTAAAAACAGAAAAAAAGAAAACAACTTTCAAAATAATTTATCTACAGTGAAACAACAAACAAACAAAACAAAAAAATCATCTCCATTCTCCTCGCCTTTGTAAGTAACAGGTCCATAGGTCCAGTTAAAGCATTACGAAAGAAAAAGCAAAAGACTGGCTTTCCAAGTTAAATACCAGATCTGGATACGATTCAGCTAAATTTATTTTCATGTCTTCCATTGAAGATTTTTCTTTTCTCCCATTCTTGACTTCAGCCACTGCTGTTGATCAAGATGACCTGGACATTGGCTGCAAGCCTTGGGGGTTCCTCTGACTCAAATGCTATGGCAGATTCTTAGTTTTATTTTTTTTGGTAACAAGCTAAGAGCAAAAGAATGACACACTTTAAGTTGAACAGGGCTGGGGTTGCATGTTAATCAGTGCAACAGTTAGGATGCTAAAGGACCATGTCACTGGGAATGTGAGCCTATTCACAGGAATGGAGATGCTGTTGGAGGTCTCTCATTCATCTCCCCCCAGTGCCTGCTCTTCACAGTCATGATGTTCTCCTTGCTTGACAAGCCCACTGTATGGCAAGTCATTAAGGTCTTAGAACAGGGCTTGACCCATGTGAGAGATTTAAACCCTTTCCTGGTGACTGTAACATTCAAAGAGAGTAAAACCACAAGTTATATTTTAAACTAAGACAGTGACTATTCTCTACAAAGGAAAAGAAATAAGGATAGTGTGGAGGACGGGGTGGGAGTGGAGATAACACCTCCTTGGTCCAAGTTCAGTGATTGGCTGTGATACTTGGAAGATTAATGAGTTTTTCTCCTACCCTGTAAGAGGAGCAGGCTGGTTCCTGCTAAGTGAGAAGCAAACATGTTTGCCTGTTGTAGCATCAAAAAGAGGTGCAGTGGCTTCTCTTGTACTGAAATATAAATTGACCACAAGAGTAAAACAGGAAACAATGGGGGCATTAAATTAACGAGCTTTGCATGTCGGTATTTGAGGTGGCTCCAGGGTCAGTACCAAACCTTCACACTATGCCAGAGTCTTAAAAGAACCACTGAGGGTTCCTGAAAATGCCAGCAAGATATTTCACATGCCAAGTATTTCATGTTTTGTTGTTTATAATCTCTCTTGGCTAATATTTTCTGTGTAAGGAAAAAAGTATGATTAAACCAACTAATTGCCTTCTAATTCTCTGGTGGGCAGGGAGAGAAAGGCAGCTCTCCCAGTTGATACTCCCATGAGTAGCTAAAAGCAATCTAGGAAACCAACATCTCATATTGCTTTGGGTGATTTTTTTATTTTTTTATTTTTTGTGAACTTCCTTTAATGTATCCAGCGTTAGCCCTGAGTAGAGGCATTTCTTATATGGACAGATTTGGATATTTGTTCTGTCAAGAGTAAATTTAAATTCCTGTAGCTATCATGTAAACTCACTCCCGGGAAGTTCAGCGAAAGCATCCTCAGATCTGATATTAACACGTAATCGTTTCACATTTAATTTGATGGAAACTTGTCGCAGGCTCTGCTTAATGCCCAGAAATAGATGAAAATGAGAAAACCTACATATTAGATATGTTTATATCCTGCAAAAAACATTTATTGTACCAAATTAGCAATTCATTTAACTGATTGGCTGTGTGTCTCTTTTGCCCTCCTGCATTAATTTTGTCAGGGGGAGAATGGTGGTTACATCTTTTTTTTCTGTCTGTAATTTGCTTTTTTTTTTTCATCCAAGAAACGGGATGTGTTCAGCCATGCCTTCTTCCTGTGGTCACGGCTCCATCGAGGGGACAAAAATGATATGCAACAGCCTTTGGGAATGATAAAGGCAATTTATATTTTCACTGCTTCTTTTTATTTTTGATGTACAACCAAACTGTCACCAACAATCACTGCATTTTTTTTCTTCTGTTTCTGGGTCAAGACTGTTAACGTGAACTAAGACCTGTGTTCAATCCTCCAGCGCCCTTCCAGCTGCCTTGCTGTATGTGACCTTGCCATTAACCGCGCTCTTCCTCTCCTCCCATCCAACCACATGGTTATAGCCAAGATGTCCATCTACAAGAGAATGAGACGAGCATGTTGTTTTGATTGCGGACGTTCTGAGCGTGACTGCTCGTGCATGTCAGGCCGTGTGCGTGGTAACGTGGACACCCTTGAGAGAACCTTCCCGCTTTCTTCTGTCTCTGTTAATGATTGCTCCACCAGTTTCCGTGCCTGTAAGTTTAACCTCAACACACCCAGTTCCATGTCTGTGCTTGTCTGTGGTAATCAGCCCTGTGTTTTGTGTTGTGCCCTGTGGTCCTGTAAGTCCACCGAGCTCATGTTGCCATTCTAATGTGGTCTTGTATGTGATGACATGTTGCTTGTGTTCCTGTGTATATGATGAAAAGGCTTTCCCTTTTGCCCTGGTTTATGCTTCTTGGGATAGTGAACAAAACAGGCATGTGACAGCCTGCAGATGGTCTTCCTCTCTCTTGCCTAAATAGGTGAAGATGGAAAGCCAAGTGACAGGATAGCAAGCACTATTTTAATAGAAGATATGTGAAAATGCAGGAATTTGGATTTATAAGTGACCATTAATTGGGGTAGAGTAAAAAGATGGAAGAAAAGGAATAGGAGAAAAGGTTTGCTAGCGTTTCAAAATACAACAGCATCTAGATGCAGATGTTTGTTCATATACATGTGTGTATATTCATATGTGTGTGTGTGTTTATTCCTATGTATTTCTTACTAGAGTCTCATTCCTTAGTACCAGATGGTATTTTCAGTTCTTAAAGAGAATATTTATTTTTAAATCTGCCAACCTCCATAGACTGGTAATTTCTAGTGCTTCTTTCAAAAAGTTGGCTCGTTCAAAGGAGGCTCCTGGGACACTCATTAACATCTTATATTTTCCCAACAATTTAGTCCCACTTTACCAAGGTATTGTGCAGCAGTCATGAGTCTGAATATCAAAAGATTGACATCCCAAATCTGCAGGATTTTCTTCACTTTATGGCTCAGGCCTTTGTCACCGCCAGGCTCTTCCCTGCACTAGATGCCGAAATAGTTGTGTGTTTGACAGCTGCTGAGTCTGATGAACCAAATTCCTCTTCCATTTCCATTTGGCTGGCACAGTTGGTAGATGATGTTGTTGTGGAATGCTTTGGTTTGAGATGCTGAGATGTCTTTCCTTGTCCACTGGCAGGAGATCTTAAATTCTGCACAAGGACTTGAATGCTCTTGAACTACGACCATAACTGTGAGCTCCCATTGGTGATAGTATAGGAAGTGGGAGACGATGACTGTCTCTCCGTGCTTTAACCATTTCTCTTGAAAGAACCCAGCACAATTCTTGGTGCTGTTTTGGCACTCTGTCCATCCACTCTTCCCCTGAATAATCAAAAGTAGTTAGGCTTTTTCTTCCTTGCTGTGGTTCACACCCACCACAAGGGAGAGGAGGAACATTTAGTTTCTGAGCATTTGTTCCTATGGCAAGTGTGTGTAGCTGAGTCACCATTGTCTGTGTCGAAGATGGCTTCAACACAATGGACTTGAGACCACAGGTCACTGTCTGGCAGGAAAGATAACTGCCTTCACTAGCTAGATTGCTAAGCCATGCCAGGTACTGATGTTCAAAGCTCCAGTTCGTGTTTATAGTCTGTAAGTTGTGTGTTGAGGTATAGACTAAAACTATATATTGAAGCTATATATTGAAGAGGCTTGATCTGAGACCAGTGAGCCCCCTTCTGTTTCACAATGCATTGCTCCTTGAAAAGTGCTGAGGGACTGAACTGACTTAAAAGTGGTACTTAATGAGAGTTGTACTGAGAAATATTATGGACTGCACCAACCACATTGGCCCAAGAGCTTAGAAAGGACTTTTCTTTTGGTTTCCTCTGGTTTGGTTTCAATTTGTTCTTACATATGCTCAGTTCGAGTCCATACCCCTTTATCTTTTCTCCTGCAAGAATTTTTCCTCATTTATGTGCTATGCAGCCTGGGTAACCCAAGTCACAACCATACAAAGCATTTGTCTGTGATGTACACCAAGACCTCAGGTTCAAAAATGAGTCGGTTAGGAAGACAATGGGGTAAGCTACGGTGGCACCATTGGGTCACATCTCTTTGATTGGTAATAGTGTCTGTGAATGCCAGCACTCTTCAGCCTACAGCCCAACTTCTTTTCTAAAATAACTGCTTGGCCACAGATTTGTTAGAAAAAAAAAAAAAAAGAAGCCAGTCTGGCTCTGAGCTAGGATCCTGTCATGAGCTGTGGTCATGTCTTGGCCCACTGGCCTTCTGCTCTAATCATAGTAAAATCTATGTCCCTATTTGAGGCTCATGGTGTCCAGTGTGTGCACTTTGCATTTTACTCAAGAAAAAAAAACCATAGTTAGAGGGGTTTCTCAGCTCTGTAATTTAATCCAAATACTGGTGGAGGCCAGGAGAAGAAAATCTTGGGGTAAGAATGTCCCATCCTCTCAGATATATTCTGTTCACAATATTTTCATCCTTCTGGCTCCTCCATCACTAATCTCACTGTGGGAGACAGCAGGATTCAAGCCCTAAGCAGTATTGACAGCTCTAGTGGTGGCTTGCCTTCTCTGTCTCATCATCTTCACTTCGCCACACAAAGGCAGATTTCATCCAGCCCTGTGTGAGACCACTCACCTTTGACCACAAGTAATAAGTTAGAAAAATCCACTCCAAGTTGAACCCCTTTATAAGGCTATGTCAGCCCTTCTTGTTCAATTAAAAACAAACAAACAAACAAACAAAAAACAAAGAACTTCAGTCTCTGCTGAATTCCACTGGCAGTGTGCCACGGCAATGTCCGGGCACCCCATTCGGGTGGGTAGTCGGTTGGGTGGTGTCCATTTGACAGAGTGAATAGACTCAGAGCAGTGGTGAGAGTGGGCTTTTCATTAAATATGAGCAGACGTGAAATGGAGAGGGTTTGACAATTAGAGATGGCAGGAGAAGGGCCCTGGAATCAAAGTGAGCTCACATGGGCAGATCAGATTACTTCTCTTACATTCTTTAGTTGTTCTGAAGATCATTTTGAATTAGTGTCAGTGGAACCATGATGGGTTTTGCCCTTTGTCTTTTACGCCGTGCCTGTATTGTTTCCCAAGACACTCATTAAAGGTCATTACACTATTACGGGGCTTGCTTTGGTCGCAGGGTTTCCAGTTGAGCCAGTTGCGCTTTGGAGACTGCCTAATTCGTTCCCCTCTTGCCTAGACTTTCCCTCTGCAATTTTTTTTTTCAACTTATAAAGGAAAGGATTTCCGTTTTTAAGGGACTTTAAATTGAAACACAAAGCCCCATTACATGTTTTCTGAAGTGGTAAGGGAAGTAGCTGGTTCCCAGAGGTGGTCATATATTAACAGTGTTTACAGGGATTTGAAGACCCGTCTTCTAAGTGCTGTTTGACACACCTCTCCTTGGAGGCGTGGCCCATGACCTAGGAACAGTCCTTGTTAAGGCTGGTGTTAGGAGGCCATTTGTCTAATATTGTACTCACAAGGCAATGGGAAGCCAAGCCATTAATAAGGCCTTCAGAGGGGAAGGACTAATTTTTACAGATATTTTTGTTTATAAGTATCATGAGCCTGGGGAGATAGCTTGGTTGGACTTGATATGCAAGCACAAGAATCTTGAGTTTGGATCCCAGAACCCACATAAAAAGCCAGGCATGATGGTTCATACCTCTAATTCCAGCACTTGCTGGGCGGGTGAAGAATGAAAACAGGCAGATTCCTGAATCTCATTTGTCATTTAACCTAGCCAGATTGATTCTCTTCAGATTTAATGAGAGACCCTGTCTCACACATGCACACACACACACACACACACACACACACACACACACACTAACCATTCATCCACACCCCACACACACATACACCCACACAAAACTAGGGTGGATAGTGACCATAGAGGATGCATAAGCTGAATTGTTCAATATTTAAGTCTAGACTGGGTATTCATTTCTCAAGACTAGAATAAGGTTGCACACTAAATCTAGATGAAGTGCTCAGTCTAGAATTACAGCATCATTTTCTGATTATGTAGGTTTTATTTATACTTCAGACAGTTTGGGCACTGTGTCAGCTCCCTTCAAAAACACCAGGATACTATGCATTTGACTTCTTCACAAGTCTCTGTTCTAGTACAGGAAAAAAAAAAAAAAAAAGAGCAAACCTCCCAACGTAAAATCTCATTTGCGCCAATATAGATATAGATTTTAATCAGCTCCGCTCTGCCCAATATAACTTTGTGAAATGGACATTCTCTCTCTTTGGAAGTTTATCCTTGATTCCAGTTTTGCCTGGTGGTCTGGTTGCCAAGTGTAATAGAAAGGGACAATTAAAATTATGATGTAGTGACAATGAAAGGCCCTATTGATTTGGACCTGCCTAGACCTGCCTGATGTGATTCTGGTGACAGTTCGTCAGTAACGCTGGTGTAAGCAAATTAATCAAGTTGGGAGGGGGGGGGAGAAAAGCAGGCCTTTGGGTTTGCACTGGGAACTGGTGTTAGCTCAAGCATACCTGTGATTCTTCAGACCATCTTTCTCTCACTCACTGGGAGTTTACCTGAACAATTGCACAGAGGATTCAGAAAATTACTGAAGCTAATTTTAAACTGTGCATGACTTTTCCTTCTTGTACACAGAGATCACAGTCATTCAGCTCGGATGGTTAGGCTGCGAGGAGCGACCCAATCAGATTAGCTGGAAAGGAGACACACTAAAGTCAGTTTAGAGTAATCGCGAGTCTTGCCAGATACTAAACTAAACCCTGCTTATCCTCAGTGGTCTTTGGTTTGTTCAGGGAGAGAATTAACATTGCCAACTGAGCTGAAGGCTTTCCATCAAACTAATGGCATTTTGAAGACCATAAAGGCAGATAGATACTAGGGCAAGATACTAGAAACAGCTTTAAAGTCTTCCCCAGGTCACACCTATGCCAACAGTCTTCAAAGCCCTGGAAGAGACATGAGGTTTAGCAAGCTGCATTTAAACACCACCAGTCTGTAATCATAGCATCACCTTGATAGACAGTTTGGAGGGACTCCCCAAGTCCCCACCTCCTGAGTCTTCAATGTTACACATTTACTTCTGGGACCCAATGACTCCTCATCCTGTCATCAGTGAAGAAACAGGGAAAAAGAAATCCAGAGGGTACTTGGCATACAAGTTAATTTTAGAATTTCATGGGTTTTTTTTTAATTGATATATATTGACGGAAATGCATAGGATACAATGTGAGTTTTCCATGTGTGCAGACATAGTGTCAAGATCTTATCAGCCTAATTAGCATGTGCGTCACCTCAAACATCATTTCTCGTGATGAAACCTCCACAATCTTCTCTCTAGCTGTTTTGAATGACACATTCTGAGTATCATCACCTGGAGAGAGCCTGCTAGCCCACTGGGCTCAAGAGTTCCTTCTTTCCATTTCATTACAACTTTTGCTCAATGACTGCCTCCTCCCCGAACCTCTCATGCATTCTCTTTAAGTTCATGAATCTGTGTCTCTAATGTCTCCCTCTGTTTTCATGCAACTGTGCCAATGTTTTCATATCCATTTTCATTCTCTCTCTCTCTACTTCCCTCAACCCTGTCACACACATTGGTAGCAAACACTAACAGACCCTTTTAATTCTCAGGCTCTTCAGCCAACCTTGGCCCTACATCCTGATTTATTTATTTGCATTGCGTTGTGGGAAGTGACAATAGGATAAGGAAGAGAAGTGGGACCTGGCTACCATTTTACCCATCATAAGAGACCAAGATTAACAATGTTCTCATGAAGAGACTCTTCAAATATAGTCATTGCCCCAAGCAAGGTCACTGAAGCCAACATCTCTTGCTTAATTTCCAGTAGGCACATTGGGCAGAGAGTTGACTGGAAAGTTTTTCTCTTCAAGTAAAGAGTCACCTCACACACAGTGGTGAGCTGCTAGAGTGAGTAATGTCTAAGGCAGAAATCAACCTTTGTCAATAACCTCCTGGGAAAATAACTCCTGAAATTAATGATCTTCAAAGAAGAACCCCAAACAAAGCCCATTCTCATCCAGTATGTGATGCTGGTGTTTACAAGTGCCACGTCAAAGGAAGTAATTGGTTTACAGTAAGAGGTCCTGCACCTTTCCCTTGCCCCCCAGACAAGGTTCTGTTGAATCCCTTAAAGCAAATAACCTGTGACAGTCTACTGGGTTCAAATGGAAGAGAACGTTACAGTAGACTGAAGAGTCAGTTTCAAAGGACATTCTCTGACATGGGATTGAGAAATGGGAAGTAAAAAGGCCAGAATGAGGGAAGAAGAAAGGACCCATTCTATGTACACTGTCACTTAGACATTTCCCTTTCCAGGAGTTCCGTGCTATAAAAAATAACTCTGGCTCTTTAACAGCAAATGAAGAAATACGTTGGCATAGGTACACTAGACAGAGGTCCTTATTCAAGGTGACATGGAAATTATGCTTGCATCTTTATTTTAGGACAGTGGCCGGCTATCAGGATACTGGTCTTGACAGCTGTAACCACAAGGCAGTGGGTTCTTCTTACCTCCATGGTGGAGGACAGATGGAGCCAGCTAGCACACCATTTCTCCTCCTCCTCCACTATCATGGGCGACAGATGCCAGAGCCAGCCTGCTCTTCACTTAAGCCTTCTTGTCAAGGCTCTGCCTTGAGCCCAAATTCTGACCTTTACTTGATGAAATAAATTACTGATGAACAAGCAGAGGTTTGAATTAGAGCAGGCTTGGAGCAAATGTCAAGCCCGTCTCCCTCCTCCTACCTCCACCAGGAGCATGGATTAGACCAAGTCTGGAGTTTCCAATGCCTTAGGCTTTATGGGTCTGGGGAGATATAACTTATTAACAAAGAGTTATTAAATTTTTATCAATTTTACAACACAATGTAAATGCCTCCTATGAATCTACATTGTATTCATTATCATTTAAAACGTTAATTAAGTCAAAGTTGCATTTAATTTCTCTCTAAATGGGCCTCTGGGAAGAGGCTTTTAGAAACATCTGTGGGAGCAGGCAGCTATGGAGCCGGGAAGCCCCCAGCCTACATTCAGGAGAAGTTCCTTGAGCTGATTGCTATGGTGTGTCTGCAGCTAATTTGTTATGATATGATTGGGCATTGTCTCAATCTGACATCAGACTAACAGTGGGCAAAGCCAGTCGAGAGAGACTGTGGGCTGTCGCACTGGCTTCTAGGCATCCTTCCTTTAGACACTACCTACATGGGTGGCACAGTTCATGTGTGGCACCTCCGATCTCCATTGCACATTGGGATTTGCCCATCATTTAAGCTGTTTAGATCTTCATCTGAGATAGACAGTTGTTGCCTGGCTCAGTCACATTAGGACATTTTCTGTGGCATGCACAGAAAAGATATTCGTCTTTGATTTCCACTTGAGCCCAGAAGTACAGGTCACTATAACCCTTTGGTAAGAAAAGGCACAGTGAGATTTGATGAAAACTAGCTTTCCGGATTTGAACCGGCAGTGGTACCCTTAGCTTATGTGAGCACAGAACAGCAATCCTGCATGTCTTTACTTCTATACATAGCGTGGGGGCTAGGTTTGCTACTTGGTTAATTTGGATAATGTTCCGACTAGATGGTGATGTCACTACACTAAGTCTAAGGTACTCTGCCAAAGCAGCAAGAATGGGCAGCTGTGTTGTTTAATTTGAAATGTATGTGGTCTTTGCTTCCTGCCTTGCAGGTGCTACTGCTGTCGGCAGATTCTAATTCACCCCTGCTATAGGTAGTTAGCACTGGCTGCGGGCCAATGTAGCTGTAAACTGAGGCAGCTGTAGTACACCTCATCTGTGTAGTTTCAGTCATTTGATGAGAAAGCAGTGGTAAAGCTGGGATTTGAATACAGGTTGGTATGGCTCCATTTTCCCTGGGTAAGTTGGGGCACTTAGATCTTTGCATTAATGAATAAGGTTCATAACCCAGTTCATCTCTGTGGGAAGAAAAAGAGAAGCTCATGGCAGTGTTGGAGCTAGATATGCACAATGTCAGAGTCCTTGAAAAGCAAGCAGCCTGGGGATCCATCCCATAATCAGCCACCAAACCCAGACACTAGTGCATATGCTGGCAAGATTTTGTTGAAAGGACCCTGATATAGCTGTCTCTAGTGAGGCTATGCCAGTGCCTGGCAAATACAGAAGTGGATGCTCACAGTGATCTATAGGATGGAACACCGGGCCTGCAGTGGAGGAGCTAGAGAAAGAACCCAAGGAGCTGAAGGGCTCTGCAACCCTATAGGTGGAACAACAATATGAACTAACCAGTACCCCCAGAGCGCGTGTCTCAAGCTGCATATGCAGCAGAAGATGGCCTAGTCGGCCATCATTGGGAAGAGAGGCCCCTTGGTTTTGCAAACTTTATATGCCCTAGTACAGGGGAATGCCAGGGCCAAGAAGTGGGAGTGGGTAGGTAGGGGAGCAAGGCTGGGGTGGGGGGAAGGGTATAAGGAATTTTTGGGATAGCATTTGAAATGTAAATAAAGAAAATATCTAATTAAAAAAGAAAACTATTAAGAAAAAAAAAAGCAGCCATGGGCAAGGCTTGGGATTCATTCTGTAGAATGTGGGGAAAGAAGAAGAGAAGATGAAATAGGCCTTGGTAGAGGCCAGGCAAGGGTGCTGCTCTTAATATTCAGTGCAATAGGAAGCACCTAAGATGTCAGACTGGGGAAACGAATCAACAGGTCCACTGTAGTGGGTTCCATAAAGATCCCAATCATGGTGAGATATCTGAGAAACCCTTCTACACCCCCACAAAAAGGAAAAGGCCAGAGGCTGTGATGGGAAGAGAGTAGAGGAGCTCTAAGGAGGTTTTGAAGAAAGCCAGCAGGGTCCTCTCAGATGAAGGCCATTACCAAATACTAGTCCAAGAAATTGTGGTTTCCTTAAAAACAATTAACAGATCGAGAAGTTGGATTCCATTTTTTAGTGAAATTTCCTAAGCCAAGTTCTCCCAGGCTGACTAGCAGCTGGTGGAATTCCTTTTTTTTTTTTTTTTTTTTTTTTTTTTTTTTTTTTTTTTTTTTTTTTCTTTCCATTTTTTATTAGGTATTTAGCTCATTTACATTTCCAATGCTATACCAAAAGTCCCCCCCATACCCACCCACCCCCACTCCCCTACCCGCCCACTCCCCCTTTTTGGCCCTGGCGTTCCCCTGTTCTGGGGCATATAAAGTTTGTGTGTCCAATGGGCCTCTCTTTCCAGTGATGGCCGACTAGGTCATCTTTTGATACATATGCAGCTAGAGTCAAGAGCTCCGGGGTACTGGTTAGTTCATAATGTTGATCCACCTATAGGGTTGCAGATCCCTTTAGCTCCTTGGGTACTTTCTCTAGCTCCTCCATTGGGAGCCCTGTGATCCGTCCATTAGCTGACTGTGGGCATCCACTTCTGTGTTTGCTAGGCCCCGGCATAGTCTCACAAGAGACAGCTACATCTGGGTCCTTTCGATAAAATCTTGCTAGTGTATGCAATGGTGTCAGCGTTTGGATGCTGATTATGGGGTGGATCCCTGGATAAGGCAGTCTCTACATGGTCCACCCTTTAATCTCAGCTCCAAACTTTGTCTCTGTAACTCCTTCCAAGGGTGTTTTGTTCCCACTTCTAAGGAGGGGCATAGTGTCTACACTTCAGTCTTCATTTTTCTTGAGTTTCATGTGTTTAGGAAATTGTATCTTATATCTTGGGTATCCTAGGTTTTGGGCTAATATCCACTTATCAGTGAGTACATATTGTGTGAGTTCCTTTGTGAATGTGTTACCTCACTCAGGATGATGCCCTCCAGGTCCATCCATTTGGCTAGGAATTTCATAAATTCATTCTTTTTAATAGCTGAGTAGTACTCCATTGTGTAGATGTACCACATTTTCTGTATCCATTCCTCTGTTGAGGGGCATCTGGGTTCTTTCCAGCTTCTGGCTATTATAAATAATGCTGCTATGAACATAGTGGAGCATGTGTCCTTCTTACCAGTTGGGGCATCTTCTGGATATATGCCCAAGAGAGGTATTGCTGGATCCTCCGGTAGTACTATGTCCAATTTTCTGAGGAACCGCCAGACGGATTTCCAGAGTGGTTGTACAAGCCTGCAATCCCACCAACAATGGAGGAGTGTTCCTCTTTCTCCACATCCACGCCAGCATCTGCTGTCACCTGAATTTTTGATCTTAGACATTCTGACTGGTGTGAGGTGGAATCTTAGGGTTGTTTTGATTTGCATTTCCCTGATGATTAAGGATGTTGAACATTTTTTCAGGTGCTTCTCTGCCATTCTGTATTCCTCAGGTGAGAATTCTTTGTTCAGTTCTGAGCCCCATTTTTTAATGGGGTTGTTTGATTTTCTGAAGTCCACCTTCTTGAGTTCTTTATATATGTTGGATATTAGTCCCCTATCTGATTTAGGATAGGTAAAGATCCTTTCCCAATCTGTTGGTGGTCTCTTTGTCTTATTGACGGTGTCTTTTGCCTTGCAGAAACTTTGGAGTTTCATTAGGTCCCATTTGTCAATTCTCGATCTTACAGCACAAGCCATTGCTGTTCTGTTCAGGAATTTTTCCCCTGTGCCCATATCTTCAAGGCTTTTCCCCACTTTCTCCTCTATAAGTTTCAGTGTCTCTGGTTTTATGTGAAGTTCTTTGATCCATTTAGATTTGACCTTAGTACAAGGAGATAAGTATGGATCGATTCGCATTCTTCTACATGATAACAACCAGTTGTGCCAGCACCATTTGTTGAAAATGCTGTCTTTCTTCCACTGGATGGTTTTAGCTCCCTTGTCGAAGATCAAGTGACCATAGGTGTGTGGGTTCATTTCTGGGTCTTCAATTCTATTCCATTGGTCTACTTGTCTGTCTCTATACCAGTACCATGCAGTTTTTACCACAATTGCTCTGTAGTAAAGCTTTAGGTCCGGCATGGTGATTCCACCAGAGGTTCTTTTATCCTTGAGAAGAGTTTTTGCTATCCTAGGTTTTTTGTTATTCCAGATGAATTTGCAAATTGCTCCTTCTAATTCATTGAAGAATTGAGTTGGAATTTTGATGGGGATTGCATTGAATCTGTAGATTGCTTTTGGCAAGATAGCCATTTTTACAATATTGATCCTGCCAATCCATGAGCATGGGAGATCTTTCCATCTTCTGAGATCTTCTTTAATTTCTTTCTTCAGAGACTTGAAGTTTTTATCATACAGATCTTTCACTTCCTTAGTTAGAGTCACGCCGAGATATTTTATATTATTTGTGACTATTGAGAAGGGTGTTGTTTCCCTAATTTCTTTCTCAGCCTGTTTATTCTTTGTGTAGAGAAAGGCCATTGACTTGTTTGAGTTAATTTTATATCCAGCTACTTCACCGAAGCTGTTTATCAGGTTTAGGAGTTCTCTGGTGGAATTTTTAGGGTCACTTATATATACTATCATATCATCTGCAAAAAGTGATATTTTGACTTCCTCTTTTCCAATTTGTATCCCCTTGATCTCCTTTTGTTGTCGAATTGCTCTGGCTAATACTTCAAGTACTATGTTGAAAAGGTAGGGAGAAAGTGGGCAGCCTTGTCTAGTCCCTGATTTTAGTGGGATTGCTTCCAGCTTCTCTCCATTTACTTTGATGTTGGCTACTGGTTTGCTGTAGATTGCTTTTATCATGTTTAGGTATGGGCCTTGAATTCCTGATCTTTCCAGAACTTTTATCATGAATGGGTGTTGGATCTTGTCAAATGCTTTTTCTGCATCCAACGAGATGATCATGTGGTTTTTGTCTTTGAGTTTGTTTATATAGTGGATTACATTGATGGATTTTCGTATATTAAACCATCCCTGCATTCCTGGAATAAAACCTACTTGGTCAGGATGGATGATTGCTTTAATGTGATCTTGGATTCGGTTAGCGAGAATTTTATTGAGGATTTTTGCATCGATATTCATAAGAGAAATTGGTCTGAAGTTCTCTATCTTTGTTGGATCTTTCTGTGGTTTAGGTATCAGAGTAATAGTGGCTTCATAAAATGAGTTGGGTAGAGTACTTTCTACTTCTATCTTGTGAAAAAGTTTGTGCAGAACTGGAATTAGATCTTCTTTGAAGGTCTGATAGAACTCTGCACTAAACCCGTCTGGTCCTGGGCTTTTTTTGGCTGGGAGACTATTTATAACTGCTTCTATTTCTTTAGGGGATATGGGACTGTTTAGAAGGTCAACTTGATCCTGATTCAACTTTGGTACCTGGTATCTGTCCAGAAATTTGTCCATTTCGTCCAGGTTTTCCAGTTTTGTTGAGTATAGCCTTTTGTAGAAGGATCTGATGGTGTTTTGGATTTCTTCAGGATCTGTTGTTATGTCTCCCTTTTCAGTTCTGATTTTGTTAATTAGGATTTTGTCTCTGTGCCCTCTAGTGAGTCTAGCTAAGGGTTTATCTATCTTGTTGATTTTCTCAAAGAACCAACTCCTCGTTTGGTTAATTCTTTGAATAGTTCTTCTTGTTTCCACTTGGTTGATTTCACCCCTGAGTTTGATTATTTCCTGCCGTCTACTCCTCTTGGGTGAATTTGCTTCCTGTTTTTCTAGAGCTTTTAGATGTGTTGTCAAGCTGCTAGTATGTGCTCTCTCCCGTTTCTTCATGGAGGCACTCAGAGCTATGAGTTTCCCTCTTAGAAATGCTTTCATTGTGTCCCAAAGGTTTGGGTACGTTGTGGCTTCATTTTCATTAAACTCTAAAAAGTCTTTAATTTCTTTCTTTATTCCTTCCTTGACCAAGGTATCATTGAGAAGAGTGTTGTTCAGTTTCCACGTGACTGTTGGCTTTCTGTTATTTTTTTTGTTATTGAAGATCAGCCTTAGTGCATGGTGATCTGATAGGATACATGGGACAATTTCAATATTTTTGAATCTGTTGAGGCCTGTTTTGTGGCCTATTATGTGGTCAATTTTGGAGAAGGTACCATGAGGTGCTGAGAAGAAGGTATATCCTTTTGTTTTAGGATAAAATGTTCTGTAGATATCTGTCAGATCCATTTGTTTCATCACTTCTGTTAGTTTCAGTGTGTCCCTGTTTAGTTTCTGTTTCCATGATCTGTCCATTGGTGAAAGTGGTGTGTTGAAGTCTCCCACTATTATTGTGTGAGGTGCAATGTGTGCTTTGAGCTTTACTAAAGTTTCTTTAATGAATGTGGCTGCCCTTGTATTTGGCGCATAGATATTCAGAATTGAGAGTTCCTCTTGGAGGATTTTACCTTTGATGAGAACAAAGTGCCCCTCCTTGTCTTTTTTGATGACTTTGGGTTGGAAGTCAATCTTATCAGATATTAGGATGGCTACTCCAGCTTGTTTCTTCATACCATTTGCTTGGAAAATTGTTTTCCAGCCTTTTATTCTGAGGTAGTGTCTATCTTTTTCTCTGAGATGTGTCTCCTGTAAACAGCAAAATGTTGGGTCTTGTTTGTGTAGCCAGTTTGTTAGTCTATGTCTTTTTATTGGGGAGTTGAGACCATTGATGTTAAGAGATATTAAGGAAAAGTAATTGTTGCTTCCTGTTATTTTTGTTGTTAAAGTTGGCATTCTGTTCTTGTGGCTGTCTTCTTTTAGGTTTGTTGAGGGATTACCTTCTTGTTTTTTCTAGGGCATTGTTCCCGTTCTTGTATTGGTTTTTTTCTGTTATTACCCTTTGAAGGGCTGGATTCGTGGAGAGATAATGTGAGAATTTGGTTTTGTCGTGGAATACTTTGGTTTCTCCATCTATGGTAATTGAGAGTTTGGCAGGGTATAGTAGCCTGGGCTGGAATTTGTGTTCTTTTAGTGTCTGTATAACATCTGTCCAGGCTCTTCTGGCTTTCATAGTCTCTGGTGAAAAATCTGGTGTAATTCTGATAGGCTTGCCTTTGTATGTTACTTGACCTTTTTCCCTTACCGCTTTTAGTATTCTATCTTTATTTAGTGCATTTGTTGTTCTGATTATTATGTGTCGGGAGGAATTTCTTTTCTGGTCCAGTCTATTTGGAGTTCTGTAGGCTTCTTGTATGTTCATAGGTATCTCTTTCTTTATATTTGGGAAGTTTTCTTCAATAATTTTGTTGAAGATGTTTGCTGGCCCTTTAAGTTGAAAATCTTCATTCTCATCCACTCCTATTATCCGTAGGTTTGGTCTTCTCATTGTGTCCTGGATTTCCTGGATATTTTGAGTTAGGATCTTTTTGCATTTTCCATTTTCTTTGATTGTTGTGCCGATGTTCTCTATGGAATCTTCTGCACCTGAGATTCTCTCTTCCATCTCTTGTATTCTGTTGCTGATGCTCAAATCTATGGTTCCAGATTTCTTTCCTAGGGTTTCTATCTCCAGTGTTGCCTCACTTTGAGTTTTCTTTATTGTTTCTACTTCCCTTTTTAGGTCTAGTATGGTTTTGTTCATTTCCATCACCTGTTTGTATGTTTTTTCCTCTTTTTCTGTAAGGACTTCTACCTGTTTGATTGTGTTTTCCTGTTTTTCTTTAAGGACTTGTAACTCTTTAGCAGTGTTCTCCTGTATTTCTTTAAGTGATTTATTAAAGTCCTTCTTGATGTCCTCTACCATCATCATGAGATATGCTTTTAAATCTAGGTCTAGGTTTTCGGGTGTGTTGGGGTGCCCTGGACTGGGCGAAGTGGGAGTACTGGGTTCTGATGATGGTGAGTGGTCTTGGTTCCTGTTAGTAGGATTCCTCCGTTTACCTTTCGCCATCTGGTAATCTCTGGAGTTAGTAGTTATAGTTGACTCTGTTTAGAGATTGTTCTTCTGGTGATTCTGTTACCGTCTCTCAGCAGACCTGGGAGACAGATTCTCTCCTCTGAGTTTCAGTGCTCAGAGCACTCTCTGCTGGCAAGCTCTCTTACAGGGAAGGTGTGCAGATATCTTGTTTTTGGACCTCCTCCTGGTCGAAGAAGAAGGCCCAAAACAGGGCCTCTCTCAGAAGCTGTGTTGCTTTGGCAGTTCCCAGAAGCTGTCAGCTTCTGTGGTGCAGACTCTCACCTGTGCAGACTAAAATCCTAAGTTCCAGGGAGTCCTGGAACCAAGATGGTGACCGCTGCTCCTGAGGCCGAGGCCGTCTCCCGAGCCAGGCGGACACCTGTCCTCTGGTCCGGATGGTGGCCGGTTATCTGCGGCCCGCCCAGGCTGCTGCCTCAGCGGCTCTGTGCTTCTGCCCGTTCCAGAAGCTGTCCGGTTCTCTGGCACACCCTCTAACCTGTTCAGACTAATTTCCTAGATTCTGCTGAGTCCCGGAACCAAGATGGCGACCGCTGCTGCTGAGGCTGAGGTCGCCTCCCAAGCCAGGCGGACACCTGTCCTCTGGTCCGGATGGTGGCCGGTTATCTGCGGCCCGCCCCGGCTGCTGCCTCAGCGGCTCTGTGCTTCCGCCCGTTCCAGAAGCTGTCCGGTTCTCTGGTGCACCCTCTAACCTGTTCAGACTAATTTCCTAGGTCCCGCGGAGTCCCGGAACCCAGATGGCGACCGCTGCTGCTGAGGCTGAGGTCGCCTCCCAAGCCAGGCGGACACCTGTCCTCTGGTCCGGATGGTGGCCGGTTGTCTGCGGCCCGCCCAGGCTGCTGCCTCAGCGGCTCTGTGCTTCTGCCCGTCCCAGAAGCTGTCAGGTTCTCTGGCGCACCCTCTAACCTGTTCAGACTAATTTCCTAAGTTCTGCTGAGTCCCGGAACCAAGATGGCGACTGCTGCTGCTGAGGCTGAGGCCGCCTCCCAAGCCAGGCGGACACCTGTCCTCTGGTCCGGATGGTGGCCGGTTGTCTGCTGCCCGCCCAGGCTGCTGCCTCAGCGGCTCTGTGCTTCCGCCCGTCCCAGAAGCTGTCCGGTTCTCTGGTGCACCCTCTAACCTGTTCAGACTAATTTCCTAGGTCCCGCGGAGTCCCGGAACCCAGATGGCGACCGCTCGCTGGTGGAATTCCTACTTGAGATTTTTGGAGTTTTCTTTAGGGGAGGGGCATTTACATAGTTTGGCAAGAATTGGAGACCTACCTGGCTGTGCTCCATCTATTTCCTTTTCTTACCCAGTATTTCTTTCTCCATACACCATTTTTCCCAATTGAATAAACCTTGAGCGTGTTGAAGGTGACAGAGGTGGTCAGCTCAAGGGCTGTTGTGATAGTATTGGCTTAGGCAGAGCATTGGACAAATGAGGCCACCAACTGGGACACATGACCAGCCCCTAAGGGTCCTGGCTTCAACAGTGTGTGGTAGCTTCAGTTCCAGATCATGGAAATTATTTTTGAACATCTCTTAGTATGGCAGGGATGCTTTCCCCCTCCCATCTCTCTCAGGGAGACAATGTCTCCTTCCATCTACAGAATCTACAGAGGGGGGGAAATAATAAGTAATTCACTGCCTGCTCACTAAAACCCACTGCAGTTTTCAACTGCTTACCCTACTCCAGGGGAAACATGAAACACATTTCCTGTGAGGTACACACACACACACACACACACACACACACACACACACACACACACAGAGAGAGAGAGAGAGAGAGAGAGAGAGAGAGAGAGAGAGAGAGAGAGAGAATCATGTAGCATTTCTAAGGATTGTGGCACAGTTTTCTTTTCCATTTTGCTTCTTTCTGCATAAACCCCTTTCCTCCCTCTGTATTCATTGTCCACATCTATACCTGTGACATTTATGTGCACCGTCAACCCTAAAGGTTCACTAAAACAGCATAGAAAAGCTCTGTGCCTTGGATTTCCCCATTATGGTAGGCTGTACGTGCTAAGGATGCCAACTTCCGGAAGTAGAATGTAGCTGAGTGCACTTGACCATCTAGCTGTCTGCTAGCTTCCACTCTCTAGGGTTTTCCCTTTAACCAGTAGGCTAAGCCAGGTGATCCTCCATTTGCTACAAGAGTTCTGCTTCTCCTCTAAACAAAGTCTGCAAAGACAGACAGAATGAAGGCAGCCATTTTCAAAACACTGGGGACTGGAGAAACCTCTTTGTGTGTCTAGATAGTGCCTGTTTTGAAGGTAGATTTCTACATGTATGCAGAGTCTTGTGAGGAAGCAGGTTTCTTATGATCAGCTTAGAAGGGCTGGGCTAAACCAAAGTTGGCCTCCCCCCATGCACACACTTCTCCCTCCCTCCCTCCCTCCCTCCCTCCCTCCCTCCCTCCCTCCCACCCTCTCTCCCTCCCTCCCTCCCTTCCTTCCTCCCTTCCTTTTGACCATTTCATTTGATCATCATTGGTAGGTACATTTCTCTCACATCCAAGGACAACAGTACAAGGTACAAACAAATTCTCTTGGCATCTTCTAGTTAGCTAGGAAGAACCTGTCCTAGCCCCTTTAAACAGAATGTGAGTGCCAATCATCCCCTCGGCTACAGTGGAAATACTATACAAACTAAAAGTGAACTCTTAAGGCCCATCCATCTCAGGATTGGTCACCTCTCATGACTTTTAAATGAAGTAAGAAAATTCCTGCTTCAGAACTAGAACTATACCAGCTGTGTGGATGATGACAGAGGGGCCAGAGCTGTGCCAGAAATATAGATAGTGACTGGAGCATTTATAGACAGAGGCACATGAACCATCCTTTGGGAGCAGTGTTCTTTACATGGCCTAACATTAGCTTTCTGGGCTGGAACCTGTTGGATCTTATTCGATCAAGAATGGACTTAGGGGCTGCCTTCCGTCCGTACATGGTCAGAAGTGTAGCAGTCTGGTGTCACCGACTTGGCATCTTGTACTGGCAGGAACACGTGTAGAAAATGGCCTGAAGGATTCCAGTTCAGTAAAAATTTCATGAGTAAAATATAAATAGATGAAGGGATTCTCCACCATTGAAGGGGTAGATGGCATGCAGAAACAGGCTCACCGCAGATTAATGGAGTTCCCCTAAAGGTCTCTGAGCAGCTTACCATAGAGCATGTCTGTGCACAGGTAAGAGCTAGAATGCCCAAGGAACTTAAGAGGGGAAATGGAATAAGGAACTAATTTAGGCGTAACTTGAAAGTCATCAACTTATGTGTACAGTCAGCATTCTTTGTGGAGGTTAAGTCCTGGGATAGAAGATCTAGAAATGACGCATAGGGATAAACAACAACAACAACAACAAATGGGTAGGCAAAGATCCAGTTACTTTTTTTTTTTTCTTAAAGTCAAGAGAGGTGAGGATCCTACCATTTATAGAGCACACATTCTAGAAGACCAGGGACTTGTGATGCTCCATTTAGTTTTATTAATTTCAGTGGATCCGAATGTTTTTCGTAGGAGTCAGGGTGGACAAAATAAAGCAGAAAGGGTCAGCATATAAACAGAGGCTCACTTTGGGAAGGTGTCACTATCTTCAGACAGATGTCCCTACCTGGCCAAGGGAACAAACATTTGGGACTCTTCAAGACTTCAGGGGAGGTAGGCAGATCTAATCTACCATCAGCACTTAGATCATACTTTTATTCCCTCTCTGGAGACTTCACAGGCCAGATGCTTACACCTACTCTCTGTGAGAGCTGTTATTTGACTTCACTCTACTCAAGACAAGCAAGGGACATGCTACACTCAGAAGTGAGATAATACCTCCAGCGTGAACGCTTCCAAGCCAGCACCATGAGCAGGCATTACTTCAAAAGGAGGTAGAGTGAGTGACCTGCCATGAAAAAACAGGAGGTGGAAATGCATCTATGAAGTATTCTAGAATATATGCAAGGGCAAAGGAATTGTAATGTGGTTAGCATCACACAGGCAGACATCTTCTGTATCTTCCAATTACAGTCAAGGTGGGAATTCTTGGGGCTCTTTACTATTCAGTGAGAACTTCTCACTGACAATTGAAATTGGAAATCCGAGGAACCTTAGAGCAGGGGAAGATACGTGAAGGGTACAATCTGTGGAGTGCTGTTTTGTGTGGTGGGGGACTTTGAAGTAAGTCCCATTGTGATCCTGTTTTAATATGGTCATCAAGTATCAACTTAGCAGATGCTGATTGCTGCAGTAAGAACAGTGTTGTATGAGGGTATGAAACATGATACTTCTCAAGACAATGATATTTCATCTGGGCAGTTTCAGAATAGACATCATCTATTTCTGCCCTGGGTCTCTAAATAATTTCCGGAACGACTTTCCCCATCTGTATGATGAAGTTAATAATAGGACTTATCTCTGGGGCTGCAAGGAAAGTCATAGGTGCAGAGCATGCACACACATGCACACACACACACACTCTCTCTGTCTCTCTCTGTCTCTCTCTGTCTCTCTGTCTCTCTCTCTCTGTTACATGACTACCTTGCACATGTTGAGTATTATGATCTATTATTGTTATTATCATCATTCATTAACACATGAAAAGATGAACTTGACTGAAATCACATAGTGAGTGAGTAGATGCTTAGATCGAAAGAACACCATCCTTCATGGTATGGATGGGAATAATGATAAGTAGGCACTTTGACTATAGCTAATGCATTTCTTTTTCACATGATGGAGTCTTGTCCAGCTAGCCTCATGAAAGGACCAATCAATTATAGCAGAGACAGCCCATGGATGGGAGCTGAGAGTTGAAAAGCTTAGCATGACAGGCTATAAAATTAAAATAGAATCAATTCACTTAATTTCCAGATCAAGGAATAATAGTCTCAACAGAAATAAGCTTACAAAAGCTGTCTCCCTAGGACGTTGCTTTCCATCTTGAATACCCTGAAATCTTGGTCATATTTGTATAAAATAAAAGAATCAGAAGATATGATCTCTAACATCCCTTGAAATCCTGAAACTCCCATTCTCTATTTTTTCTCACTGAAGCTTTTGGATTTTTTTAAAATTTCAATTCTTACTGGCATAAATCTTTCCATAATGCCGAAGTCTGCCTACCAACGTTCTAATGAACGAACCTGTTGAGGGAAAAAGAATGAAATTATTTGAGTACTGAAAGTATTGAGTACCTGCTTGGTTGTTGCTCTGAAGTTGGGTCCTTGGCCTATGGCCAGGTGCCAAGATTGAGAATGCCCGGAGGACTGCACTTTGTGATGGGCTCATTCTGAAGCCCCACCCTTTGAGGAAGGCTGAACAGAGAAGTATGCCTCCATCATGGGCTTATCTAAAGCCCGGGGACTTGAGGGTTATCAATCATCATACCACACAACCAGTGCCCAGCCTTTACATAATGAATGGCTGCCAGCAAGTGTCCTTCACAGCCATGCTAGCTGTGCCATATTTTGTTTCCTCCCAGTGTTCATTCTAGAACATAATCTGTGGAAGTTTGAGGGGTGCAAAACAAAGGCACATATCTCTAGGCCAAAAGCCTTTTTCTATACTGGAAGGTATGTGTCTGATAAGTGCCCTGGCAAGCCATGCCACCGGGATACTGGCAGAGGATCTTTAGGTACTTAAATGTTCAGTAAAATGTGACTCTGGGTCTCCTCCTTTCTGGTCACACTAGAGCCCTGTCTCTGTGGCTTTTCCACCTCTAAGATGGGTCTGGAGAGTCAGTAAATTCAATATGCTTTTGGAAGCTGAATGGAAGATCAGAGAGGAGACTAGAGAGGGACAGACAGGGCAGGGCAGATCTTTGTTTTCAGATTTCTGTGAGTTCATTTTCAAGATGTTTCTTTGCCTCTGTGCAATTGTGATAACAGTTGGTATAGAGGCTTCATGCCACCACCATCCTCTGGTTTGCTCTGGCTCTCTCTGCCCCTCGTTGAAGTTCTTGGTAGAGATAATATTGCTACACCTTTACCTGTGCCTTACACTGTTCCCTTTGAGTAGACCTGACATAAAGATAGGACTATTAGTTGAGTAGATTATCTGCACACATTTTGAAACTGTAAATATACATACTGTCTTGCTCTCTCATATATTCTAGCAATAGCTGATTTGGCCTTTGGGCCATATTTCATAAGCTGTCACCATTGTTAGGGGGCAATGAGAGCTAACAACCTCAAGGCTCAGTCTTTCTTGCTTGATCTACCAGTATTTCCCTCCTGCTGGTCTTCCTCATCCCAGACCACAACTGTATTAGATAGCATAGTATAGTACAATATTTATTAATGTATTATTTGGCCATATTTGAAATTGAACCCAGGACCTAACTTATGCTGGGCAAATAGTTTATCCCTAAACTAAATACCCATACCCCAGTCTTATTATTTTAAAGTACAAACGCATAATTGTTGACATCTCATTTTAAAGAAGGAGAAGATGATGAACATTTGTGTTGTTCTCTTGGTTTCTAAAACTCACTATGTAGTTCAGATTGGTCTTGTACTCTTAGCAACCCCCCTGTGTTGGCCTCAAGGGTACTGGGATTATAGGTCTGAGTCACCAGGCCCAGCTATTAAAAAAAATCTTTTGATGACTTTCCTGACAACCAGTAACTTGTCACGTTAGGAAGATCTCTAGCTTTCACTTATCAATGTGGCATTGAGACTCCTTCACAGTTTGGTCTCAATGGGCTTCTGTAGTTAGAGTTTTACAGACATTTTTTTCTAGGTTTCTTCCAAAACAGTTCTTCTGATGTATACATTGATGTGATATTTCCCTGTGACTTATTCTTTCCCTAGCTTCTTCAAGGTAATTAAAACTTACCTATCAGTAACCCAGGCCCAAAGGTCCAATCTGGCCCTTCACCTTCTTTCATGGGTGAACTTCCACTTCAATGCAGCTACCCTCATTCATTCACCTACTGTCCCTGGCTACATTTGGGGGTCACAGCAAAGTGGAGTAGTTCCAACAAAATTTGGTTCCTGAACACCAAAATACTTACCATCTAACTCTATCAGGGAGACTTTAGCTGACGCTGATTTCACAGTTCAGTTTTCAAGTATCGCCAGCTCTGGCAAGCTGTCTTGGCTGGCTGTACCCAAGCCTCAAGTCAGAATTGGTAAGTCTCCTCTGAAAGCCTGCAAAAGCCCAGAGAAACCCAATGCAGGGTAGCTTTCATGAGTTTTTATAGAAACGAGTGGTCCTTGAACTCTGGTCATACAGCACACCATAGCCAAGAATAGTAGAAATTCAGCAGACACTTTGGGAGTGACATGGAAACTGTCAAGAATATGTCTTTATGGTTCATTGAGCGTATGTTTCTTCATGCTTCCTTATATTGTCGTGAAGAATGTAATTGTGGCTGAATAGCTGGTTCTTTAGGCCACTGGACAACTCTTAGATCATTCTAGAACTGATCTCTGCTTCTTGTGAATGGAACACAGCTCTCTGATTCTTTCTGCTGACAGTCATGTGGTGTTTGAATTCTGTGGTTGATCTAAAGATGCTGCTGTCTTCCCTTCCTTGTTTGTCATTCGGTTGCCTGAGTCTTTGTGGGTAGAGACGTATATTGGAAAGGCGAGATTTCACTACTTCCAGGATGATGTCCTGCTGAGGTCCTTCCAATCCAGACTTCAGCTTCCTAATGCAAACATGCTGATTTTATCTACCTGTTATTCCTCATTGATTTTTATTCATCCACTTTTCTCCTAAGGAAGGGTTTGCTCCAGCTGTAGCTAGTTGCCTAGACTACTGGCTTATCCCTCTGTCTACGTAGAGTCAACTCACAGCTTAAATCTTGAGAGCTCAGGATCCCTTTAGAACCCCCACCCACCCACTTTTTCTATTTTTCCACCCCTTCTGGGAACTCCAATGGTAACTCTGTATTGCCAGGGCATGTGGCAGACAAATGCCACCATTTCCCAATGTTTATGATCTTCCTGGCCAAATTCCCATGTAGCTGGTGGGAGCGACTATGTGCTCAAGTGAGGTCCTCCGACCCTTGATCCTCTTGATCCAAGTGTCTTACTCAGATCATGGGGAGGATGTAAAGCAATTTTTTAGACAGACACCATTGCTTTTAATGTTGATATGGCAAAGTCTGAATTATAAATACCTTCCATCTATAAGATGTTATATTGTTTTACATGGTGATGAGGAAGTTGTGGGGAAGATATGTCACTGATGCTGTGGGCAGAGAAACACTACCTGTCATTTTTTCTGGGGGTGGGGTAGGGAAGATCACCGAGACGTGATAGCAAAGGAACGCAATTAAGGTGTTTCAATGCTAAATCAAGGAGGAATAATCGGTAGATAAAATCAGCGTGTTTGTGTTAGGAAGCTGAAGTCTGGATTGGGAGGACCTCAGCATGACATCTTCCTGGAAGTACTGAAATCTTGCCTTTCCAATATACTTCCCTACCCACAAAGACTCATATAGGTGTTGAGAGCCACCCTTTTGGTTGTTGCCTGAGCTATTTTTGCAGTTCTTAGAGATTAAATCTCAATAACTTTTTGAAATTAGAGTGTGTTTCTCTCGGCCGAGTGGGTCATAATGTTCTTCTGCTTCCTTGGCACCCAAAGAACAGTTCTGCCCTCCCCTAAACCCCAGAGCATTATCATGTGATAGTGTGGCTTGAGATAAGATCAGGGTCGACAGAGGAATTGTCATTTTTCATTTCTTGGGCCCCTTTGATCCCATTTGGGGTTTATATTTTCTGAGTGAAAATACAAACCCTATTGCATTCTTCTGTCCTTTAGAGTCTTTTATTATTCTTATTTTTCCCCCTGTTAGAGATCTAATCCGAGTCTTAAGTGGCGTGGCCATTAGTTATCACCACCAGATTCACAGCCTACCTGCACTTTAGTTCTCTTACTACTGAACAGAAACCTCCCCTGATGCACAGCAACTGCTGGCTGTGGAGCTACCATCCGCATCTCATGGGTACTTGGTGTTAATTTATTTCACAGTTTCCTTTGCAGATATAATCAGACACACTATCACATCCCGGCTTCTCCTCTTTATTGTGTTCCTTTGCTATCACGTCGTCTCGGTGATCTCCCCCCCCCCCCCAGAGAAAATGACAGGTAGTGTTTCTCTGCCCACAGTATCGGTGACATATCTTCCCCACAACTTCCTCATCACCATGCAAAACCATATAACATCTTATAGATGGAAGGTATTTATATAAACGCCTATAAGGTATTTATAATTCAGACTTTGCTATATCAACATATTTCCCAAATGGCATTGTGGTCAAGGAACTTGTTCTCCAAAAATGGGGGGAGTGGGGAGGGGGAGGAGAGAATGTTCTTTTCTTTCTCAATTGTAAATAAAGGAGAAGTTAATAAGGGGAAGCCTTGCCCCTGATTCCTCCATATTTTGAAATGCGCGTTGTGAATCTCATGTTAAATGATCAGTTGTATTAATAGCACACTGTTAGAACAAAAAGGAGCTCTCTCTGTTGATGTATTTGGGTATTTACTGGGTGAGTTACAGAGCTTTGTGTATTAGAATTGGTTTGTCAACAATTAGCATGCTAGGTTTTTATATAACCTATACTTCAGGTAACAGAAGATTATTAAACTTCAACCAGTGGGTTAGAAATCTGCTGACGGGCAATAAAATTCTTACGTATAACAGCGCTGGAGAACTGCAGTTGTACAGCTGCACATTGAGGCTTAGATTGTGAGATAGATGGCCTCAGATCAGGGGGACTTGAAATATGAAGTAACCAGAAGGTGGCACTGCAACCCTATAAATGAAATGCTCCCTCCCAGATGGCCTCTAAATGCCTATCCTCCTGCCTCACTTCCTGCCTTTTCTCTTTCTCTTGATTCTCCTTTATTTCTCTAAGATGGATATCTGAAACTCTTTTTGCAAGAGATATGCATCCATTAAAACAACACCTCTCAACTTGCGATATTTCTTTTAAATCCAATTTGCCCAGTCTAATGCTCACTTGGAGAAAGTTCCAGCTAAGTAAACATTCACTGAATTTAAAAGACAAAGACCCAGAAAGCAGAGTCAGCCTCCAGTTGCCTCCCCACCACCCTCCCGCTGTTGCTGAGTGGAATGGCCATGTCTTTAATCTATTGGTTATACAGGTTAATTCCCACAGTACCCATCAGGATATGGAGGGCATGTTTATAAAGTTAATAAATAGACTGGATTAATATCCGTCTGAAAATAATTCCAACTTGATGCTGTCTCACAAAGAATTACCAAGTTAGAATCCATGTTCACCAATGGGTGTTGCTTTTCTCTATGGGGCCAGAAGTCAGTCCTGACACATGGCATAAGGGTTTATTTTTATGTCTTGTTTTAGATTTCAGTAAAATTATTTTTAGAAAAAGTGATTTGTTTTTCAACCTGGGCATTATCAATGAGCCAAATAAGACTACCAAAATAAATATTAAATACTTTTTAAAAACATAACTATAGGCAACAACTGTTTATTTCTTCTATCTATATGTATAGCCTATTTTCAAATTTATTTTTTAAACCAAAGATACATCTTTAAAAAAAAAAAAAGAAAGAAAGAAAAAGAAAAGTACAACATGTGATAAATACTGCCTTGTTTACGAGACAGACATTTTTATTGAGAGAATAATTTACCTATTTTCTTTAGTATTCTACCTGTTAGTAACTTGGAAGATATACTTTACTTATGTTGTAAATGAATAATAATTTTAATTCATTAACTTTGAGCGTCCATTAGGACATTTCTGTGCTGGGCTTTTGAAACTTCCAGGTATAAGTGGTGGGCGCTGGCCAGTGCTGGACACTCTTTGCCTTGCCTGTGTGGTTTACAAAGTGTTATTAATCCGACCAAACCACACAGCACATGGTGGGGAAGCAGTTCCCTGTCCAGGACTCTACTTCCAAGAACTGATTTTGTTGACAATGACTTTTCAGAAAACAATTGTCATTAGTTTTCAGTAAAAGCTGGTCCCTGCTGGCCTCCCTTCCAGATCTCTGCCCAGACGACAGGAAACAACAAGCTGAGAGTCAAGGATAGGTTGATCACTCAGTAAGACATCAGCTTCCTATAACCCACAGAACCCTTCTCCAAGAGGTTCAGTAACTTTATCTTGCCATCAGTTCCCCTGCTCGGGATAAGAAATGTCCATGGCAGACCCCTGCACTTAGGTTGTATGCGCTTCTAATATGTCTTATCTTGGACAAAGTTATAAGTGTAACTTTGTAGCAGCCTGAAGGAAATTGGGCTGAGCTAGGCAGGGTTTCATCATTTTCTCCAACGAGTTTACTTCCCACCCACCAGAATAAAGGGGAAAAAAGTTTAAGATGATCTGACTTGCTCAGGTATTGTCCAAAGTCTGTCATTCGGGATGTGAAGTTTTATAGCATGTATCTATCCAAGACTCTTTAGCTGTGTGCTCAGGTACCCTGGTTGTTCCATTCACAGTGATCCTCTTAGAATCCTTATATTAGTATTTTCAAGGTCTTTGCTTTACTCGTTGCTTCCACCCTCTGGTCTCTCCACACTTTATTATTGCCCATTTCTACATTATTCTCAACTGTGTGTATCCGCAGAGGACCATGATCTTTGGGCACACAGAAACCCAGGCTGGTATGTCTTCCCATCTCATTCTTGTCTCTAAACTTATTTTCTGTGAAGGTCCCACTGGGTAAGACTGACTGTCTGGGGTGTGTATTGATCTCTGATGTGACATTGTCATATAATTCTTTTGTATGGCTAGGTTTATATAACTTGTGTATTACATATTTGAGGGTAAATCTGTCTTGTTTATCTAGCTTAACTTGTCATTCTCATTTTTTTGATGTCTTTTGGAGATTTAAAAGGAAAGTACAAGAAAAAGCAAAGTCCTGAGGTTTCATTTAATTATTACTTTATTTACTTATTTATTGCTTCATTCATTCATGTATGTATATATGTATGCATGTATGTATAGAATGTTGGGAATTGAACCTAGGAACTCGTGTTTGCTAGACAGTTATTCTACTCTTGAACTTCATCCTCAGCCCAGTTTTCCCAAGGTTTTGGTTGAATAGACAGGCATGAGACTCAAACATTGGCATTCTACAAATTTCCCTGGTTCATTTCCTTGGAAGCCAGAACTTTAATCGCCAAAGCAAATCAGATTTTCCCTGGCACAGCAGTCTTTTTTTTTTTTTTTTTTTTTTTCCTTTTGTAACCTTCTAGGTGGAGTCTGGTAGGAAGTATTAGAGAGTTATTTTGTGGCTGGCTAGTTATGTGGCCTTTAGTCAATGGCTGGCTCCAATTATATTTCCCACATAATAGGAGACAGCGTTCAGGCTCAAATCATCACTGAGCAGAGCTGGGAAGGTCTTACATTTAATGAATTCCAACCTCCTAGGATGGGAAGTGTCTTGCTGATGCCGCACATGAGATCTAGGCCTTGGATCAAGAAGCCAGGGCTCCTGACCACGAGACCCTTTCCTTTACTCTGCCAAGCTTGATCTAGCCACTAGGATCAATTTACTAGTAAACCTCACCAGGGGCTCAAGTCTGTGGGAGAGTCATCGATGTGTGAGGTGTGTGTAACGACATTAGAGGGACTTCAAAGTCTAGTTGGGGACACATTAGAGCAGGAAATAAGTTAATAACAGAACTAACTAAGGAGATGACAGGGAGTAATATGAGAAGAGCCAAGAAAGTCTTAAAGAAGACAGTCTACCTCATTTAGGAACGTTTTTCTGGAAAGGGAGAGGGTAGCTTGTTTCTTGAAGGCTCAGTAGACTAATACATTGGGAAGGAGGTATCACCTCCCCCATCCCATTACTTAACTACCCTGCCAATGTATGTCTATCATCTCATGGCCCCCCCACCAGAAATCCAGGAAAAAGAGCCCCTTACAGTCAGACAGCACACGTTTCCTGTAATTTAGAGGGAACAGTGGGGTTTCTCCATGTTTCTTCACATCTGAGTTTCATTTGTCACAGCCTCCTCAAGTGGAGCCCATTGAAAAGTTTTTTGGCTTGCTTTGTTTTATGACACTTAGCAAACCTAATTACTTGGCCTGAACAGTTCACTGGGGCCACACAAATATGGCTCAAAGGCCACTGTTGAATAATGCAAAGGATGAGGGTGGTACAGGACACCAAACTCATTCTCCCAGTTGGACAAAGGATCAGTTGCCTACGGGAGGCAGAAAGAGAATAGGAGCCAATTTAAATAGAGTGCTGAGCCATTAAAGGACAATAGACAGGCAATGTGGAGGATCCCATAACAGACTTCCAAATTATTCCTCAAGTCAAGAAAACAGTTGTGGAGAAAGTTTAGCAAGAGTGTAACAAGGGGACTCATCAATGCACTTTTTACAGTTTCCATCCATTTTCAGAATATCACTAGGACCTAAGTACTTGGACTGTTCACATTACATAGGAAAGCCAATTGGAATTTTGTAAGCCTCCAATGTGTAGGTTTGAAGCCAGTAGGGTGCTTTCCAATCCTGGTACATAGCTCCTACCCTCCTTGCCACACAGTATCAACTGACAATTGGAGACATAGCATGCCATAAGAATTTGCCCTATCTTGGGAGTATTGTGCTTAAACAAAGGCTAATGAGGACTGCCTGCCTTGTGAAGCCAGGGACTATATACAGCAGTGGGGGATTTGTCCAGTTGCGGAACCCATATCCTGTGAGACAACAGACTTTCCTAGAATGAATACCTGGTTTCCTGCAAGATTTTTAAATGTAGTTAGAAATCCATGGTTTTGTGGGTAAATTTCTGGCTGAAAAAAAACAAAACAAAACAAAACAAAAAACAAAACAAAACAAAACAAAACAAACAAACAAAAAAAAACTGTCCCCTACAGAATTCCCTGGATTAGCAGGATGGAGTTAAGCAGAGCTTACCAGTGACTCCATTTGTTTGTCAGGCTATTACCTTGTGATCTCTGCATCACAGGGCATCTGATCTCTCAGATCTCTAGAAAGAAAAACAATAGATCTTATAATGCCCAGTAATTCTGAAACCAGAACCCCAAAGAGGCCTAGAACACTGTGAAAATGGCTCCATTTGTAGAGTTCTTATGATGTAAGCATGACGCATGACAATAGAAGTACACTCCCCAGAACCTGCCTCAGAAGTCCCATGTGCTGCTATGTACCTGTAATCCCAGCATTGCAAGAGCAGGCATAGGACATGTTGCTAGTCAGCTTAGTCTAGCCATATCATTGAACTTCAAAGATTAAGGTGAGAGAGATTGAAAAAGACAGTTAATGCTGACCTCTGGCCTGCACATGTGCGCACTCACACACACACACACACACACACACACACACACACACACACACACACACACACTGTTAAGACTTCCAAGATCCCCTATCATCTAATTCTCCTTTATGGGTGGGGTTCTGGTGGCTAATGATCTGAGTTCAGTGAGCAGACCTAAGCTCTGCTTCTGGCTTTGATTTTTAGTGTAGTCTTGAACCCAAAGAAGATGAGACCAGAGCACTTTGGAACCCTTCAAGCCGAAGGATCTACACCCCACAGCTTCTTTTCACAGTGTGCTGAGCAAGGAACCCACTGCACACTTGTATTCTTAAAATGCTGCACAGGATATATCCGGACAATAAATTATAGTAGAGATGGATTCTGAGCTGACCATTCAGCACTGTCTTTAGAAGGTTACTATGTCCTTAAGAAACATACCATACTAAATGTTGTGTTTAGTGTAAAATCACAATCCCAACTGTGCCTTGCCTCCCAAGGTTAAAAGCATCCCATATTTCTAAAGGGCTCTGTCAGGACATTTTTCACTGGGTACCTGGGTTGCACTAAAAAATCCATGCATTTTGCTTTTATCAGAGTTTCAGAGAAATATCGTGTTAACCATCTGGAATACATATTAGAATTCTAGGGCCCTTGACACAATGGACTCCACAGCAGATATGGTGTTTATGGATGACCTGATAATGGTAATATTAATGATCTTTATTTATATAATACATGGTTTAGAAAACAGCTCTATGTAGACACAGTTGGATTCGGGGCTGGTCTTTAGAAGGCAGAATCAGCCCACCAAGCACTAATTTTAACAACAGAAATAGCAGAGTGAAAACGGAAATAAAAGTATGATTGACATCTGCTACTCATATTCATGTGAAGCTGTTTAGCGGGGAGGGGGAAAACAGGAAGAGGGTGAGATATCAGTTAAAGCATACGAGCTAATAGGAACTCGCAACCCAAACTGAAAATGTAAACCAGCATAGCAGTAACTGGGAGCGGTGGATGTGGGGTTGCACTGATGTCTGCAAGAGTTCTGACACCCTCTCACTTTTTTGTTTCTCACCCTGGGCAGGTGGCAAGACTCAGGTTCCAAGGCAGCATGATCCTTTCTCCACTCCTCTGGCTATCTGACAATTTGTAAACCCAGGAGGAAGCCTGTGTTGCACAGGCTGTCCTTAGCAATCTCATGCACACAGTGTGAAGTGATCCAAAGAAATAAGCCACTGGTTGTTTACCTCATAGCATTCTGTGGGGTGGTGGGAACAGCCACTCGAATGAATGCCCTTGAGAAATGCGCAGGGCCAGGGTAGGGAGAGGGTGCAGTCAGTTTTAAGAGCATATCTGGAATCTCAGAAGTCAAGAACGTCATCTAATATCTTTAAATAATGAAAATAGAGGAAAGATCATAATGAACGAAATCTCATCTTTTTGAAAGGATGACCTAGTAAACAAGGTTTAATGCCAGTGTTTAGCCTTGGAATCTAACAGGGAGGAAACCAAAATGGGCAGCAGTAAGCTGGGAGCTTCACTTACCCATGTGAGTCCTTTTAAGGTGCAGAGAGCAGTGGCTGGCACCTTAACAGGGGTTTTCCTCATGATGATATAAATGAAACCTACACAGTAATAAATAAGGCATACTAGAAGGAAGTTTGTTTTCAGGTACCCCACATTCTGTTACATTTCTTTATGTCTTTGTTAAATGTTTGAGCTGAGAATTGCCACCCTGACATTTACAATGATGGTTTTAGACAGGAGGCTCAAAAATATCAGCACTAACCTTAAAATAAGTAAGTAAGTAAGTAAGTAAATAAATAAATAAATAAATAAACAAGGATGCTTGTATATTCCACGTCATCACTCTGTACGCTCCAGCTGATGATTTTATTAAGGATGCAGCAGGAAGGAAAGAATCAAGGATAATTATAAATTCATAAATACATAATTCATTGGCATGAGATGATTTTAATGGGATGGATGCTGGGTTGTCTCTTTCTTCAAGAAAATAACGTCAGTGCTCTGATTAAAGCCCATAATCTGGCCTCTATGAAATACTTGCCAAACTGATGGGGTGCATTTTCTTCTCTGAAACCATCTTTGATAAGAAACGCATTACAAACTCATCAGTTTGGCTTCCTGTTAACAAAGAGACAGCAGCCGTCTGGATCATTCTGGATTCTCAGTGAAACTGCCATCCCATGTATCCCACAACTAACGCTATGCCAGTTTGACAAGGGGCAGACGAATCCAGGAGTTACTATGCGGGGGTTTAAATCTATGCGGCAGCTGACGGTTGAAATAATCATCTGTATATGGCTCTGAGCTAGCCGGGGAAAGGTTGAAGCTGTATATTTTCAGCATATCTACTCTAATGGTTAATCTGTTGTCTTGTACAGGGCTCTCACAGGGTGGACCTGCAGCACATCCTGACAGCTTAGAGGAATTACTCATAGAGGATGGGCTTTCGCCTTGACTCTCAGAGTATCCCGGTAGATGAATTTAAGTTCGCTTGATTGAAAAAGGTGGAACTCACCTGACTCAGGTCCTCAAAACATGAAGGGACCAATAGGGCCCATAGCAGGTTGGGTCATAGGGACAGTAGTGTCACGAAATGACCTCTATCTGCCCCCAAGTCCTCAGACTGTGTGCTTCAATATAATAGGACTCTGACCCATTGTATTGCTTGCCTGTTTGGGCAAGTGGGAAAGTATAGTGCCTTTTGGAAAGGTCAGAAGCTGGACAGATGTGCAGAGGAGCCTGCTGAAGGCATCAACACAGATTTTCTGCCAAGGGTCAGCTGGTTAATATCTTTAGCTTTGTAGGCTATATGGTCTCTATTGAAGTTATGAAGTTGCTCAATATTGATATAGAAGAAAAGATGCTAGGGACAACAGGGAAATAAATGTTGGTGGCTCTGGTCACATGTAATTTTATTTATAGAGACTAAAACTCGAATTTTGTTTTGTTTTGTTCTTGGTATTCTCAGTAGAATCCAGGTCAGCCCCAAACCCTAATCCTCCTGCCTCAGCCTTTGAAGTGCTGAGATTACATACCTTCCCATGCCTCCTAGCTAACACCATTTTAATGTTTTAGGAAATATTAGCCTTATAGCTTTTACCAATCATTAAACAATTGTGGGCTATACAAAAGCACATGGGAGGCCACTGTTGACCCTGGTTATGAAGAGTCATGAGAAGAAGGCAGCTTCTGGTGCCAGGAGCTGAGCAGACTTCATCCATGCTCTAAATGACCTAAAAACACAACCATCGCACAGTAGGGCTTCAAACAAAAAAAAAATCAATTCTACCTTTGGCCTGCAGGCCTTCCCATCTGGTTGGCTTGAGGAAGAATGTGGTGGGGGTGGAGGGTGGGGTGGGGTGGGAGATGGTGATTAGGGTTGAGCTGGGTTTTTTTGAGTTCTGTTTAAGTCCTGCCCTAGTTTGGTTCAAATGAATTAAAAGTGGTCTTCTTGCTCCGGTAGCCCTCTTTAGACTCGCCTAGAATCACTCAGGGATGTTCTTGCATTTCTCATTTCACTTGTATGCTCCTCCCCCAATTCTATTGTTCATGTCTGGGTCTTTTTGCTGAGAGGGTAACACCTAGGATTTTCACCTGAGCCTCCACTGTACTGGAGGCAATAGAGAAGCCTATTCTAAGGTGAAAAAATAAAAAAGAAGGAAAAGGGCCAAAGGCAACTAGATGTCCTAAAGGAGTGCATAGTGATGGGCAAGTACAGCAGGGTCAGAGTTCAGGGAAGATAAATGACCCGAGATTCTAGATGCAATCCAATTGGATGGAATTTGTGGGTACCATGGGAATACACAGTCTATCTAGTTTGATTCTAGAGGAGTCTTTATTCCTATTTATAGAAAGAAATTACAGTGAAGGTCACATGGATCCTGTTAACATATTCATGTAGTTTTTTTTTTCTCTCTCTCGTGTAGGAGCTGAATTCTTCCATTACTCTATATTGATGGACTCAAACTTACATAATTCAGGTTTCCTAGGCATTGAATAGAGCCAGAAATATACCCTGTGATTAACTTCTACATAACCTATTGTTCCTTAAAGTCTCCTTTCCTATTCTTCTATTAGCACTACAAAAGCCAGAAATGGAAAATCACCAACAAACCCTCCCCTTTCTGTCCTACTAGCTCTCCACGGGGCGGGTGCGCCCTGTGCCATGTTAGTACAATATAGCCGCCCATTTTCATTTTATATAATGACAGATTCCTTTAATAACCTACGCCCTCCGAGCTTTACAAATAAATCTGTTTCCTGTTTTTTCAGCTACAGGTTGTGAGATTTCCCAGCTGGATAACGTACAGGAAGACGTGACTGTTCAATTTTAGGGAGTTTTGTATGTTTGAGACAGTATGGTGGTGGGGTAACATCCTTCATCTTGTCATTATTTGTACACTAATATCTTGCCATGATCTTTCACAACCACTTTCCTTGATTGATCTTAGTAAGGGGACTGTGAAGAATTCTTGGATACTATATCCCCTGAATGTCAGATCAGAAATTCTCATCCTAAGGATGACTTCTCTATGTCCCCCACCCTTTGTCTTAGCCATGCTTAGTGCCCAGTCTCATTGATTGACTCATGGCAATTCCTAGCTACAGGCATCATCCTTCATCAACAGGTACTAGCATAGACAGTTATGGTACCCACCCATACTATGGGTTATCTGTCTGGAATTTATTATCATTGCTTTTCAGTCATTTCTAAAGGACCACCACTTCCTGTTACCAGCCTGTGTATATATGACAGGATGCTGGGGGTGGGGGTGGGGCATCCTTCTCTCATTTAGGATCCATTTTCCCCTGGTGTCCACATTATAAAGACCCAAAGTGTTAATTAGTCCAGACTCCTTGATGGAGAACAGGCCTTTACATTTCTCAGGGACTCCAGTCAGTCAAGGACCTTTTGTCCACATGACTCTCTCTGCAGAATGACAATGTCACCGGGACTTCTGTGGTCTGTCTTGGAGGAGAGGAAAGGAAGCATGCTATTATTAACCTTGACAACAGCAATTGTGCGGTCACTGTTTGTCCTCAGTGTTTGCCAGAGAGCAGCTGTAGATCAAACAGGACCACTCTAGAAAGTACTTGTGTCTCTCTGATGGAACTGATGGTACAGATGGCTCAGGGAAACGTGGCACATCACAATCTCCCCCTTTCTAGTGATGCTGGGGCTAGAACCCAGGCCATCACTCATGCTAAGCAAGCACTCTACCTCTGAGCTCTGCCCTGAATGATCCGGCCACACTACTCTTTCTGAGTGTCCAATGCATGACATTTAGATTTAAACCAAGCTGAGCAGTGGTATCAAAACCAAGATGGCTGATCGGGCCTTCCATAGTTTAATACTGAGGGATAAAGACATGAAACATGAACAGTATTGAGCAGGACTTTCTCCAGTACTTTCCAGAAGATAATCTGCCTGATCCTGCTAAGATATTAGTTTTGGGGTATGTGTGTGTGTGCATTGTAGGAGAGAAGAGGAGCTCTATATACTTTTAGAAATTTCTGCATAAAGGAGAATGTCTTCTTTAAGTTTTACATGTCACCCCTCCAGAGAGTATTTTAGATGGACACTTGAGGGGTGGGGGTGGGGAAAATCTGCCATTCAGCCACAAGGGAGAAACTTCCATTCTAACACAAAATGATGGTTGTATTTAATGTTAAAAAACAGTGGGTAACTTTTGTAATGAACAATTTCATTCGGGATTAATTTCAATTTTCTTCTCTCCTTATTGTTTGGCAGTCAAGGTTGAAGCTAGAGCCCGCTATCACAAAGACCCATTTATGCACAAGAATGCGACTCCCAATTCTCCACACGTGCCCAAGCCAGGTGAAGGAGTGCTGGGCTTTGTCCCAGTGTTTAACAGTTGCCTGGTACCCCTCAGCGTTTCACTGTAACACACTAAGCTCAGTTGCAGAAGACAGAGAGCTACTGTGGCTTTCAGCATGCATTTAACTTCTTTGGGCCACAAAATTTGAAAGAGAAAAGCCATTAAAAAAAAAAAAACAACCAAAAAACAAAACCAATGGATGATCATGAAAACAACCCCACTCTCCGACTAGCAGCTTGCACCCTGACTTCAGTAGGAAGCCCCTTCAGTTTGATGCCTTTGTGTTCAATACCACTATGCATGCCATTTATTCTAAGTGACTCCAGTGTGAATATGACATTACTAATGATCTGCTAAGTGTGTGCAGATGTGGGTTACTCCAGATGTGGTCATTAATAACGTAATGGAGATAGCTGTTTGACTCATGTTTATGAGTTGTTACCTTTTATTACTTTTCTGAGTTTATTTGCTTTGAGCTATTTTTTAACTCCAGCCAACAAACTCACCTTTAAATCTCAGAGCTTCATCTCCACCCCACCCCACTCTGCCCTCCTTAATCTCTTGGGGAAAACAGGGAGGAGGGAAAATGCCCGGGGCTGGAGGGGACTGGTGGATTCATTCCATGTAAGTAACAGGCTACTTGGGCAACCTGAAAGTCACAGTCATTACCCACTCCACCTCACGGATCCTTACAAGAAGCGCCAGTGGTCTCTGGCATAATACTTGCAGTCTGGAGAGGAAGACAAAGGCAGGGGTTGCTTTAAAAAAAAATCTTGTAAAATATCTGATCATTTTGAAGTAAGCCCCAGCCCCCGGCCAATGTTTCTGGAAGACGTTGCTTTGCTCTTGCTTAAAAACAGAACGCTGATGTGAAGGAGAGCGAAATGTTGTTACAGATGTTCAGCTCTGCATTAAGGCTGTTGGAATTACCACCACATCTTAAATCAATTCCCAGAGCATTGTCTGGAGGTTATGTCACCGAAATAATGAATCCTCTTTAGTCAAGAAAACGCAAACATGTTAAAACATCATTGTAAGTTTAAATTAAACTCCAGCGCCAACGAGGGGATCTGAAGCCTCATTAGACCTGCCTGACATTTTCCTAACGCTGACTCTTCTCCCCAAACTGTAAAACTGTTAGATTCAGGGCCTATTAGACAAGAGAGCGCTGGGAAGTTACAACAGAACATTAAGTGTTATACTTAGGGATGCGCAAAAACAAGCCCTTGAATTTTACGAGGGCTCAAAGACTTGGGAGAGTTTGGCTCCTATAAAAATTCCACATTAGATTCTCGAACTTGTTTGTGTTTTAAAGAAGCTGGCAAGTCAGGTTTCTTTAAAGGAACACCTCTTCATTCAGCTCGTGTGGAGGCATGGGAAGATGCTAGAAAGGTAGATTGCAATGAGCCAGAAAGCAGGTTAAGTTCAAGCCTGTGACTCTTTGTGCTCCCAAGGCAGTGGCTCGCTGCTGCTTGAACATGTTTGTCTTTCGTGAAAGCGAGTGAGCTTAAGTCTCTCTTTTGTTTTCATTTCTCATGTAGTCATAGAAGCCATGAGATAAGAATTATATCTGAGAGATCAGCTACTTTTCCTAGAACTGCTTTCTGTAAATATGCAGACATTGGTAAAACCCAAAGAGAGGATAATTAAATATATTTTCTGTCCCTCTTTGTAAAGAGAACGTATCCTTGATCTTCCTGTGCGACCTGAGCCATGTGAAATGCTCTCCGTTACGCAGCATTCGTATATTTAAGCCGGGGACATTTTCCATCCCAGCTCTTCAGGGAACAGATTTCCAGGCTCCGAGTAAAGCTTTGAACACAGTTCCATTGAAGTGAACAAATCCCAGTCTAAATGTGCTATGATTATGATGGATGATCTCTCAGACTCACAATGAAAATAAATAGTCTCCTCGCATCGAAGCAGGCATTAGACTCCCTCCACAACGAGGTGTCTCCCCAGAGCTGGCGAACACATATTAACTTGCAGATCTCACATCTGAGGAGCCATGCCAGCCAACAGCAGTGACTGGATAAAAGGGAAATGTGTGCTTAACCAAAGAGGGTACTTTATGAGAGGCCTGGAGCTAATGGGGAAGAAAAAGTTAAGCAAAAGAAGCCAGCAGAACAGCCAGTGTGAGGGACGAATAGAGACCCTTTCCACAATTTGCCACAACCATGGTAATATGCAGGGTTCTCAGGTAAACCCAGCCGTTGTCAACTAGGCTGGATGAAAGACCTTTTGGGATGTTGCACTGTGAGCTCATGAAAGGAAAAGTATAGTTTGTACCTCCCAATAAACATCCTCATGAACTCACATAAAAACTCACTGAAGTGGTGTACTAGCAGCCCCCCAGGTCCCACAGTTGCAGTGCAATGGTGGCCCCACACACTAAAAGATATACCCTTGTATTATGCGAAGGACCAATGTGAGACTTCCTTCTGCAGCCTAAGCCAGAAAAATGCAAAAGTATACCTAGGCACATGTGTGAGCACGTGCACACACACTCACACTTCATCTGGCCTCCAATTGCTTTGGTTGCCTACCTCCTGTCCTCTGAAAGAAAGATGAATTCAGGTCAAACCCAGAGTGCCTGTTTGCCAGCTGAGAGATGCATATCAACCCTAAGTGTTTTTTTTTTTTTTTCAATACCATTTATGTGGCTTGTATTTATTTCCTTTAATCTTTTAAGTGCTGTTTAGTCTCGGTGTGATTTGCTGTGGATACTCATTTCTGATAAGATGTGATATCCTCCCAGCCACATAGTCCCAGCCTGGAGCGCTAAGTGACTGATAGGGTCTCAGCCTGAGTGGAGCCTAGGGTGGGAGGTGGGGGTGGGAGTGTAGTATGGAGCAGGTGGGAGAGAGCCTGGGGTTGGGAGCCTTTGCACAGCCTTTCTGCCTTTCTCACCTTGACACACCATTTTCCCTTTGCCTTGGGTCAGTCAGAATGAGGTAACCCCAAATTGACAGTAGAAAAGCTACTCCTAAGAAGTGGGAGATTCTGGGCTGGTGAGATGGCTCAGTGGGTAAGAGCACCCGACTGCTCTTCCGAAGGTCAGGAGTTCAAATCCCAGCAACCACATGGTGGCTCACAACCATCCATAACAAGATCTGACTCCCTCTTCTGGAGTGTCTGAGGACAGCTACAGTGTATTTACATATAATAAATAAATAAATATTTAAAAAAAAACAAAAGTGGGAGATTCTGAAGCCGATCTGGAGTATGCTTAGATTGTTCGAATACCTGTGGTGCTGTGTGTCCTAACCGCCTATGTTTATTTAGGGTTTTCAGGGAAGCACTGTAAGATGCATGTTCTGTTATGGGTCTTCTGGACAATAGCAAGCAGCTGAGCTGGCCTAGCCACCCTCCCCACCCTCATCTAAGCCTCATACATGTTAACATATACCAAGCTTCTTTTGATGTTGTCGCTACTAATGGTTCTCTTCTTAGCTTTAAGGTAACTTCCATGCATTCCGAGTTTCAGGGCTGTTTCCTCCTAGTCTGTGTGACAATCAACTCTAAGAATCTGAGGATCCTAGATCTCCTTCTCAGCATCACAGCTTTAGCCTGGACTGTGTGGGGGTGGGGAGAGCAGGACTGGAATTTTATGGCACATGCCCCTGGAAGACAGGCTGCGCAAAGATGCTGATTATCCAGCATCTCTCTTTACAAACCAAGCATGGTGCGGGCTAATCCATCTCCAGCAGTTATTAGCGGGTAGCTTTGGACAAGAGCAGCAGACTCTACTGCTCTGTCTTGTCTGTGAGTGAAGCTTCACCTTGCTTAGTGGCCTGTGTGGTTTAGACATTTGGAAAGCAGTCTATGGTTTCCAGCCCCTCCTCTCCACCACCCTCTATCCCCATCCGCCATATCATTAAGAGGCATCATTCAGTAGCCACCTCTTCCTTCATGCCAATGTTCTTCACCAGCACCAAGTACCCTCCCTGGCACAGCGGCAGGGAGGAGAGCTGAGCTGGCCTGGGAACTCTTGAGCCTACATGCACTAGTGTTCCTGGCCCATTGGGAACCATGGGCAACCAAGGCCTGGGATTTCTGCCTTTCCTCAAGATTCTTGCTGTAGGTGCAAGGATTGGGAACCAGTTAAGATGGTTCATTTGGAAAGGCGGCAGGCTGGCATTTAATCTGCTTCCTCAAATACAACGCTGTTTCTGATTTTGGTTACAAGAAAATTCATTTCAATTGTTCAACCAAGCAAAGTATTAACTCTTAACCAAAATTAACTCAAGAATAATGACGTGATTTTTTTGTGTGTAGATAAATCATTATTTCTTACCTTCCTTAATATGCCAGGGCATTTATATATTGTTCTAGTCTGTTTACAGTGCATGCTCAAGGGTTGGAGCATAAAGCAATATTGCTTCAACCTCCTCTCAGCTGGTCTCACTGACTAACGCATCCAGTCTTTGTCATGGGGCCTCTAAAGACAGCCCTGCCTTTCTAGTGAGTGACTGAGCCTTGAATGTGTGTCCTTTGATATCTTGCCTGTGTTTCGCAGTCTGCCCTCAAACTGTTCATAATCTCACAAGCTGCCTGTATTTGCAGTTGAAGATGAGCAGCCGCCAACCCTGTCACCAAAAAAAAAACAACGTAATGGGGGCATGAGGAACTCGCCCAACACCTCCCCGAAGCTGATGAGGTAAGCAGGCCCCCCTCAACCCCGGCATGGTCACTTCCCCAGCTCCTTCACTGGCTTCCCCACCTGCCCAAGCCCAGGCCCAGACCTCCCTCCCTACTCAGCTCCATGGGGGGAGGGGAGCCAGATCGTTAGATGGCTTCTTAAAGGCTGGAGTATTTATTCTGTCAGCTTGTCAGCAGTTAATGATAGAGCTGAAAAAATTCTGTCACGAAAAACAGTTTGAAAAGCTGTTTGAAAAATACATAGGCTTTAAAGTCTTAGCTGTCACCATGTCCTGTCTGTGTGTAGTTACTAAACAGCAGTGGCACTAATGACGCTGGGAGCCAATCAGAGGGACTCTGTGGTTAGTTTGCCTGCGGCAAGACTCTTTCTGCTGGAGTCCCTCTGAGGACTGGTTTCTGTACTTAAGGCCATATGTGAGATGTATCATCACAATAAAAAATGAACCTGAAGATTACCTTCCTTTTATCCTGTCAATGGAAATCAAATTTCTGCTAATTGATTTTGACTGAGAAAAAAAAAAGTTTAATAATCTGTGGGCTTGCCAAAGCAAAGTTCAGAAGCAATCCAGTTCTGCTTAGGTTAAAAGCAATATTAATTATGGAGCTGGGTGTGCTTCTTCCTTCCTCTTTCCTTCCTCCCTCCCTTCCTTCCTTCCTTCCTTCCTTCCTTCCTTCCTTCCTTCCTTCCTTCCTTCCTTCCTTCCTTCCTCCCTCCCTCCCTCCCTCCCTCCCTCCCTTCTTCCCTTCCTCTTTCCTTCCCTCCCTCCCTCTCTCCTTCCCTCCCTCTCTCCCTCCATCCCTCCCTCCCTCCCTCTCTTTATTGATCTATCTTTCCTTCCCTTCCTCCCGCCCCCCAAGACATCATCTAAGAAACAGCGAATGCAACAGAATTTCAATACAACTCTACAGGTTCCTGTTTGGACAAATTCATCTTGTGTCAGCTTTGTTTCTTTGATTGTCTCCCGACACTACCATCTGTTTTCTCAGACATCCTAATTCCCCAACACTATACATGGCAAAGATTTCAGGGCCTGTGAAGGCAGTCCAAAGGGTAAAAGTATTTATCTTACAAATGTAAAGGCATATCTACAATCCATGGGTACTGGGGAGTAGCCAAGTACAGAAACTCATGGGTAATCCTAAAACTGGAGAGAGGGAGACTGGTAGATTCCTGGGGCTTGCATGCCATCCACCCTAGACTACTTGGTTAGTTCTCACTCAGTGAAAGACTGTCTCCAAAGAAAAGATGGAAGGTGCCCAAGGTATGACACTTGAAGTTGTCCTTTGGTCTCCGTGTGTGTGTGTGTGTGTGTGTGTGTGTGTGTGTGTGTGTGTGTGTAAGAGAGAGAGAGAGAGAGAGAGAGAGAGAGAGAGAGAGAGAGAGAGAGAGAGAAATGGGAAGGGGAGGGGGAGAGGAGGAGATGAGGAGGGAGGAAGGGAGGGAGAGAGAGAGAGGGGAAGGGTAAAGGAGGGAGGGAGAGAGAGAGAAAGAGAAGGAGAGGGAGACGGAGAGGTAGAGGAGGGAGAGGGGAGAAGGAGAGGAGAAGGGAGAGGGAGAGGGGGGAGAAGGAGAGGGGAGAAGGGAGAGAGGGGAGAGGGGAGAGAGGGGAGAGGGACGAGAGGGGAGGAGAGGGGAGAGGGAGATTTTAGCACTGTATATCCCAAATGTTCCCTCTTCGGGAACTATGTGCCTCCCTGACATTGTGTGCCTCTTTCCCAGCCATGGACCCTCTCCCTGTGATTACTGGGATGCAGTATTGATTGTTTCTAATTCCCACTTGTCTGCATTCTTGCTTCCCCTGTGTCCACCTGCCTGGGACATGTCTTTCAGTACTGAGGACATGGATCCTCCTGGCCCCTTCCCTCTCTTTTGTCACAAATACACTTTTCCAATCCTGTGAAAAAGGCCTCGGAGTCCTACATCTCTCCTGTGCCGCCTTGCTGGGGCGCCACTGATTTACACGCATGTTTACGTGTTTACAGTTCATGGGAGGGAGGGAGGGAAGGAATAAAAGGCACCAACTGCCAAGCCACTGGGTTTATGACACCAGTTGTCAGCCAAGCATAGAAGTCCTATTTACTCACCTTTAGGTAATCGGCTTATCTAATGCTGAGAGTTTTCTCCATTTAAAGGAGAGAAAAGCCCAAGTGCTTTCTTTTGCCTAAATTTAGAGAAGCAAATAAATAAATAAAGAGGAATCTGAAAAATGTGAAACCTTGGGAGCCAAATTCCCTGTCCCTGTTTGCTATGTAAAGTATGACTCGCCGCTTTGATCTCGAGTAATAATAATTCTGAGGAGTTACACTGTTTTCATATGCTTCAAAGCTGTGTCAAAGTTTTGCTGCTTAAGGGTACTTCTTTATTCTGTTGGCTCTTGGGTACCAAGATGACAGGTCTCCTGTAAGAGGTGGAGGCTTTTTAAAGTTGTAGCCTTCAGCAAAACATCAAATTACCAAATCCAGGGTAACATACTTCTACACAAATGCCTTTTCTGTAGATATATTATACCATATATATTAAATACTTTAGTGTTACGTGCTACATTTTATGTGCAATAGAAAGTGATGGTTGGAGGTAGCCTTGGGGGGACTTTTTTCCATAAGCAGAGAAAGCTAGTGTATACCGTATCAAGTATGGTTTTTACAGGACTTTCTGCCTGAAGGCCTTTGTAAATAAGTAATGATCAACAGATTGGCTGTGGGTTTTTGAAAAGCATGCCCATGTCAGTTTGCATGATGGGGGAGAATTTTCAAAGTGGATCTTGCTTTCATTGCCTGCCTGAGAGGGACTGAGGGAGACAGTCATCCCAGGCCAGAGCTGTCTGCTTCATAGTACATCAGAATAGCTAAATGGGGGTCAGGTGGTGAGCCAAAACTTGCCAAGCTACAGAACTCAGGCTTCTCCTGTTGGTGCCTATGGGCTGCTGATCCTACTAAAGTTACCATCATCTGATGTGCTATCTCACCTATCTACAATGCTCTCCATCATGGCTGAGCTAGGGAACACCATCCACACAAGTGGATGATACTCCTCTTTGACCTTGAATCCTCCCCCCCCCCCTCAGGTGGTTAGCAGTCTTTATCTAATGTCAGAGACACAGGGGCAGGGTCTATGTTGAGTCTTCTCTATTTTCCTTCATTTCCAGCCTAGCAATGGAGGACCCAACCAAAGGACCTTCTGGTTGACCTTGGAATGTATAGCACTGTTAATGAGACTTCCAAATCCTTTTCTTTCAGATCTCTTTTGCTGATTTATACCCAAACCTTCTTTCCTATTTCCTCCTACCTCTTCAAATGCCCCTTTTCTACTCTTCAGGAGATGGGACTCCAAGGTCTTATTCCTTATAACAGCCCCTCCCTGTCCCCAGATCCATAAAGAAGCTAATGACTTGTTTGAAGTGGGCTTTCCAGCATGGTGCCATGCCTCACTTTTGAGCAGAATCAATCATTCCGAGTGTGGGCAGGTTTTAGTGGCCTATGGGTGGTGATATGGACAGCTTGAGAGAGACTCAGAGCCCAGAATGGCCTGAGATGGTCTATAATTTACCACCTTGGCTTCTACAAATAAAACAGCCTCCAGAGTGAGGCCTTTCTCCAAATCATTTGCTGGCAGGAAATGTGGGGATCCTCCACTAATGATCCTGTCTCCTTGTTTGTTCTGGTGTCAGGCTCACCCTGGTGTTTTAGTGGCACTTCATTCCCTGTATGATCACTACATAAATACCCGTGTGTGTGTGTGTGTGTGTGTGTGTGTGTGTGTGTGTGTGTGTGTGTGTGTGACTGGGTATAGAAGTAGTAGAGATTTTTTTGGCACTGTACCCACTGAGAAGTGAGCCACAGTGGTCCCTGAGTCCCTTGCTCTCTCTGACTGTCATCCCTTCTTTGCTGGTTTCTTAACTGAGAGTTACAGAAAGAACTTCTAGTTTTTACCCAGATCACCAAACCTGTTGTCTTGTTCTTCCTCCCTGACGGATTGCTGATTTGTAAATCCCTGGAGGGCAAGAATGTTGTCTCTAATAGCTCAGTCAAAGGTTTTTAATTTGAAGCCTCACAGACCCAATTTCATGAACGCTATCTAGAAAGTTAGGGAGGCAAGCCAACCTGCCCTGTGATGAACAGTTAAAACAGAACAATGTGAAGCTGAACCTACCCCTCCTGCCCACAAGACACACACACACACACACACACACACACACACACACACACACACACACACACACACACACACAGGGACTCTATAGTTGAATCCCCTTCAGTTTTTTCATAGCCATATATAGTGAATTGTGTTCTTTGGCTCATCTCTAGATGGTGATTATCTGTACCTGGGCTCTCACATGTGTTCATAAGTGGAACTCCAGAAAGGCTGTGTGCCTCAGGTGACTGTTCATCTCCCAGATTAATTCTCATCCCGCAAATATTCAATGAGGCCTACTGTGTTTAAAGCATTGTGGGAAGTCTTTGAGCTTGGTGGGGTAGAAGGGAGTCTAGTCTTTAAAATGAGACAGGCAAGCCCATGCCACACAATCAAGTGAGAAGGGTTTATAGTGTCTGGGAACATAGAAGTACTGATGTCCCTCAGTATGGCCAAGGTTGATTTGTGAAAGATGAAGGCGGTCTAGTTTGCCATCACTTACAGGAGATCCTCAACTGATGTTACTATCTCCTTCTGGTTCTCCTGGGCATAAATTTCAGAGTATTATGCATGTAAACTCATTGATGATCATAGCTCTGTGAGCAAGTATAGCTCTCTCATATGGCAGATGAAGAAGCTGGGACATAGAGAGGTGAAGTCTATCACATCTGGGGAAGTCTCATGTCATCAGAAAGATGGAGGAAAAGGTGATGCTTCTCAGACCACTATATATGGCTTAGTATGGCTACAGTGAAGGGTCCATGGAGTAATAGGACAGGAGCTGAAAACGTGTGTATGGTCTGGTCTCCCAGTTATGGACGATCTTGCCTGTTGTAGGCATCAGGAAACTCTTGCAGGTTTTTGAGGGACTGGTTCCCTAAGTTAGGTGTGGGAAGTAATTTTATAAGGGTCACCTTGGAGTCCTCCCTCAGGGCCTTTCTGTGACCATAAATATAGAGTTGTGTAAGAAGGATCCCACCCAAACCCTACCCTCTATTAGAGTTTTCTGGGTATCAAGGGACTCAGAGTTTGCCGTTGAAATGTATATCAGGCCCAAATTAGACATCGTTCCTAAGAAGGTCACATGGCATTGCTAATATCAGTCCTGAGATCTGCAGAGAAGCACAGACATGAGGATTTATGTGTGGTATATGTCAGGTAGACAACTTATACGAAGAAATAGCTCTCACCCAGGCTAGCACAGAAAATGAATGATGCCCAAAACAGAGGCACTGGACACTTTGAGGAGCGCTTCATGCCATGAGACTCAGGAATCTTAAGACCTCAGTTTCCTAAGAGGGAAGGGACTATGATGTGAAGGAACACATTATCCCTCTTGGGCACTGACTGATCATTAGGTGAAATGAACTCATCTACTCGTTAAATCATATCTCTTCTCTTTTGACTCATACCTTTCATGGGGACCTTTTGTTATATTTTCTCACATCAGACCCTGCCACTGTGACAGATTCTAATAATAGGAAATGGTAGAATGGCCTAGAGCCCACTCAGGGTTGGGGACAGAATGCCACCCTCCTAATTTTTCCACTGGGCAGAAAAAGAAGGAAGGCAGCGACAGGTTAGCTAAATAAATTCTTGCCCTAATGCACAAACTAACAGCATGTGACAGTCCCCCATGGGACCAGAGAAAAATAAATCATGGGTGTCATGAGTCCAAGGTTTGGATGAACTTGACACAGGAATCAGAACAAGTTAGTGCTTAGCAGAAGGTCATTATTCTGTTCTGTCACTTAAGGGGTTATAGAGCCAAGGACCATGTACATTCTCCTGAGCCATTTCCTCAGGGTAAAGGTGGTAACTTCCATTTTTCTCTGAAGATGATGTGTAGCAAGTGATGCTGTATTAGATAGAAATGGGAAACGCCAATGCAATTAGAACCAGAGGACCTGAGAGGGTCCCATGTTGCCCCAGAGTGACTAGAGCCTGGTATGAACGTTTTCTATAGATGGCTCTGTGATTGTCAATCTGGCAGAAGACAGTGGCTGGGTCCTAGAAAAGCCACATCCCAGAGACAATGATGGCGGTTAAAGAGTTAGATGCAGAGTTGACAGATTCTGTCAGATGCCAGACTACACAAAGCAGGATCCGCACAACAGAACTGAAAATGTTAATTTCAGAGAGCTAAAAGGCACTCAGGAATGGTGGCTAGAACCTTCCTACTAGAACCAGAACCATGAGAGAAACTTGAAGTGATATGCTCTATCTTTCAGAAGTATTCATATTTTATACTGGAGTTCTAAGTTTCTTCCTTAATAACATCTGTCTGGACCACTAAGAACATTATACCTAATTCCTCACTGCTACGTAGTTAGGGCAGCTAGCTCCAGGCAAACTCCAGGCAGCCTTGATTGCTTAAAGACATACTTTATAGTCTCTTCCCACCATGATGTCTTTCTTAATGGCATATACTCTGTGTTAACTCAAATACACTGTCTCTGTGTATAAATGATTAGAAGAGCCCAGACCAAGTTATCATAAGATAACAAAAGAAGCAGGCTCTTGCTAAGCATAGATACTGGAAGCATGCTGGGTGCTGGGTGTAGTGATGCTCAGAGGGCAGAACACTTTGAATGGTTCTTGTAAATTTGATTGCTTATTGTGTCCTCTGCTGGTTGCTGAAAATGCATTGGGCTAGGGGTAGGGGTGCAAGATCCTGGTCCTGTAAAAGTTTAGCATCTAATGAGGCAGTCACAAAGCCCTTTTCTCTGAATGAACAACTCACACCTCTGTAGGGAGAGACTCACACAACTCACTGAAGCTGAGGAAGAACATTTGAACCAGAAGATGAAGTCTAGGAAACACCCTGTAGTTCCACAATCATACCACAAATGCATCTGCCATTTAGATGGAAAGGTTGTGGGGGCACTGTGTTCACATTTTACCCTGATGCCCATTTCTCGGAGCTCACTGCAGGATGGGTTGGCCTCTATCTGGGAGGGATGCTTGTGGTGATGGAAAAGGCCTAACCATGTGATGAAGCCTTAGGTCCTAAAAGGTGAAGCAGGGAGAAGGGTAAAATTCTGAAACTATGTAGTAACAACTTCCTTCTTTCAGGAATTTCTTGGGTTCCACGTGTTTTAATGTGAGCTTCTGAAGTCCAGTGTTGAACTCAAAGCCATACAGTAAACTGGGTTTTGCTGCCTTTGGCTGTAAGCGGAACTCTCCTCTTTAAAATATAATTCGACTTCCTCACAGCAGGTTTGCCTAGCAAAGGGATTTGCGGTTTAGCTTTAGGCTCTTGTCTTCAAGGCAAAGCTTTCTGTGTTTCTGCTGTGGCAGGGCATTTAGTTCACTTCCTGAGATTAATTGATGGCAAGTGGCCTTCCTTGCTCTGCACACCCTCAAAACAAAGATCTTTTATTCTCCTCTTGAAGTCAGGCATGCTTAATTTCTAGCTGTGGACATTGGAGGAGGTAGGAATTGAGAGGTGAGGAGCAAAGAGGGGGGGAGATGCCTAACTCACTGGGACTGCTGTGTTAGAAGTAGTGGGCATTCCTAAACCAGCCTTCAGATCTTTGGCACATGACAAAGTCTCACACAAGCCTTAATTGATTTTTGAGCCACTCCTAAGCACATTGTCTTGACAAGGGGCTCGCCGGGATAATTTTCTACTGAGCATTCATGCAAGCTGTGCACTTCATACATACCCTTGATGCTGTTTGCCCTCTCTTTACAGCTTAGGGCATTGTGACTTGGGCTGCAGGGGAGAGGGAACAAGACACAGCTGCCTCCTGCTGGAGAGGGGGGACTTAGGGGAAGGGGGGGACTTAGGGGAGAGGGGACGAACAGTACCGGCTTCTGGTCAGTCAGTCTTTCAAAGGATAATCCCGCTGCACCACTGGAGCTATTCTACCACCCCCTCTTCTCACAAGCACACACTGTTTCCCATCCACACACATGGGCTATTAATAACCAAAAATGCCTATGAGTATTAGTATGATGGTCAAATGACAAACAGTGGGGGGGGGGAGGCATTTTAACATGGTAACATTTATAAGATTTCAACTTATGGGAACTCTTTGTCATGGCAGTAGGAGAGCCGACAGAGTGTCCTGTGTCTTTCTGGCTGGCCTTCTCCACTTTGCCTTCTTCCTTTGACCATAATCCGAGCCACCAAAGCAGGACTGGATTCTAAGCCAGCCATAAAGAACAGTAGGGAAGGGAGCAGTAAACACTTGGTGAAGACAGGTCTGCCGAGCTCCGGGCTGTATGCATGATGCGCCTTTCCTTGTATACTCCCTAAATTGATTCTATTTGATAATGATTGTACTTTACATTTCCATTTTACAGATTGAGAAGCTGAGGCAGGGTACAGCTTGCCAAGTATGAGGCAAACTAAGATTTGAAGACAGATTTGCCTCTGGGGCTAGAGTCCCCAACCCACCATGTGAATTGCTTTGGAGGAAATAGGGGTAGTTTCTTGCCTTAAATAGTATTGGGAAAACAATACTCTCAGTTGATAAGACTGACTGGCTGGTGACTAGTTTCATCTTTCCTCTGGGTTAGGCTGTCAACTGTATTCAGTGCAGGTTAAAGTTCAGTAAACATACCACTCAAGAGAGCCCTGTAATCGACAGTAGGAAATTCCTTTCCCTAAGTTCTGGAGGCTAAAAGTTCAAGGTGGAGACTTCAGCAGGACTGGTTATTTCTAAGGGGGAAGAACTGTTTTAGCATCTCTTTCCAACCTGCAGATCTTTTTTTCCTCCCATGATGTTACTGTGAATCTTGTTCTATCAACTTCAGAGTCCAGATTTCCATCCTGTATATGGAAAGTCAAAACGGGACCCACCTCAGGGATCTTAGTTTTATAAATAGCACAGCTCAAAATATGATTATGTTCTGGGGTAGGCAGGGGGAAGATCTCAGCATGCAGATTGCACAGCTGGGCCCCCAACAGTGAAGCAACAGCTATAGCTGTCGCCCAGCACATATGCTTTCTGTCCCTTTAAAACACAACAAGAACCCTGGCAAGTCATAAGTGGCACGTGGGCATTGAATTTCATAGGGAACATCTTAGGAGAGTTATGGAATGACATGTGAGTAGAAGAAATAGCCAGTCACTACATGAAAGGGACTAGTATTTAGTGATGCTCAGCAGCTCCACTAGGTCTTAAAGAGCTCACTGGAGGCCTTTGCAAGCTGGAGATATCGGAATGCCCTGCACAGAGACTTCCCATGATCCTCCCCTCATGCATAGCAACCTGCCTGCTTCCTCCTGATTCCCTTGGACCACACTAGTGTTGAGCGTTATGCTCCATGACAAACACATGGAGCTTTTTCTAGAAGGACAACTTGGAAAATTCTTGATTTAAGAGGTGGAAATCCCTGGAGACACCCACTCCTTCTCTTCCCACCCGTGCCAGGGGTCTCATGGCAGGCATACACCAGTGAAAGACACTCGAAATTGCTACAGGAACTGACATGGTGAAGAAATCCATCATGGCTGGCCCAAAGTAATCACGTAGTCTGATGTCGCTGGGAAAAGTCACACTCTGAGCACCACCAGCCCCTCACAGCAGAATCTAGTGAGCATGACCTTTAATGGACCTGTAAGTCTGTTAGTCTTCAATGCTCTTCACCCTACCCCACCCTCCAACAACTGTTCCTTACCTAGCCACTACCTTCTAGCCTTTCACAGCCTGGCACTGAGCCAATCCTTTCCAGATCCTTCTAGCTACTTCTCTTCCCAAGGAGGACCCACTGCTTCAAACCTGAAGGTCCTCTAGGCCCACCAGCATTTGTAGTTAAATTACCACTAATAGTGCTATCTCTTGTACCTTACTCAAAAAAAATAATAATTAAAAAAAAACAAAACACCCAAACCTCATTTTCTATCTTATATGACATTTTTCATTTCGGGAAGCATGGTGTCGAATCTACCTGCTGTCATGCATTCGTTAGTCTGTTGTTCGTATGAGTCAGTGGGCTCATCCTCTATTGACTGCCAGTACATATCTACGAAGCTCTCATACAACTGCACTGAGGTTTCTGTGCCTTAGGTCAAGCAACAGGACACTGGACATTTCCAGTCATCTCTGTTGGGAACCATTTTGTGGCTACTTAAACCTCACTTCTTGAGTGGATTCTAACAGCTGTTGGTAGAACAACACAGAAATGCTTATCTTTCTCAGCCTACCAGTTATTCCCATGGTCCTCCTCTCAATAGGCCAACTGTTGCTGGCTTTCCCATCAACCCTTCCCAGACGCCACGCCAGCCAATGGGGAATAAGCATGTTCTTTCTGGAAGCCTTCACATTGTCCTGCATATGATAGGTATCTGTTAGAGCATGCACATGCTAGTGTGCCGTGACCTTTGAGCTATATTTTCTTTTTTCTGCTACATGTGAATCTCTATTTGACATCACTACACCTTCCTTTCCTGGCTAAGAACAGAGTTTATTGATAACTCATGTTGATTGATTACTGATTAAAGAAACCAAAGTTGGAGATTCGGGTGCCACATCTGGTCTGTAAAGTAAATATCTGCGTTCAGGGAAATTTTCTGTGTTTCTCAGGTCAGACCCTTCTGGGGAAATCCTAGATGATGTATATTTAAATCATCTAGGCCTGACTCAGTGACCCATGTGGAGGGCAGAATATCTGTGGAACTCCTCTGAGATTGGCTGCATGACTTGACATGTTAGAGCACAAACCATGTCTCCAGTCCCTAGAGTTATATATAGCTGCTCTCCCTGAACTCCAGTCTTAGTTAGTTTATAATTAACACTCACTGCCACTTTTTCCCTTCATAATAATGGAAAAGATAGATGGGACCATCTATCTTTCTTTTAGGCCACTCTTACTACATCTTTCTGACCAAAGAACAAGGGCAAGAGAATTTAAACTTGACTCTGTCTTCAGGGCAGGTCTAAGATTCTCTTGTATCCCAAAACATGTTCTTCAAGGTTTGAAAGAGACTCTCCAGCTCCTTCTCTAGAGTAGCTTTGTCCACCTACCTAAGACAGATGTTGAATAGAGAACCGTCAAAGATTTCTCAAAGTTGAATAAGAAAAGCTCTCATTTACTAAAGTGTGTGTGTGTGTGTGTGTGTGAAGGCAACCACAGAGGGTCAGTTCTCTTTATACACCTTACTTGGCTTCTAGGGATCACACTCAAATGTCAAATGCTTGCACAGGAAGCACCTTTGCCCACGGATCCATCTCAGTGACCCTGATTTTGGCACATTTGGCCTCGGCTTTATATGTGAGAGGTGTCCTGGTAGCTTACAGCACCTTAAGACCTGTCAACAGCCGGGCTACTGAGATGCTACTCTGAATTGGGTTGTCCTGACTCTTTAAAGATCAGCTGTGACAGTTGCTGCAGTAATCTAGCATGCTCCTTGAAGATGACACCACAGGATCACATCACAAGGTATTCATCATTTGCTGTGGCCTCAAAGCAAATTGCCGAGAATAAAAACACTCAGTGAGTTTGCTGTCTTCTCCATGTGTGGAAGGCATAATAGACAGGTCATGCTAGATGTCCAAAAGCTTAGTACTTTAAAAAAATTGCTGCCTTAGTCTCTATAGTCAGAACAAAAAAAATGAGAAATATTAGGTATTTCTCAGGGAAAAACATTAGTACATAAATAAAGATTATCCTTTAAATATCTGGAATAGATCATTTTAAAGGTAACATCACTTCACTATACAATATTGAAATTTAAATCTATTTCTATTTTTGGTCTGTCTTGGTCGACAGTTTGCTTAAGGAAATTAATTTTGCTGCAAGATAGGTCTGCCTGGGATATCTTAATTGTACATGGTCCTTGTTGTAGAAGCCAATGAGGGCTTCCAACATACTCACATGCTGACAATATCAGATATAGAGTCTCAGACAATGAGTATAAGTTGGTCTGTAAGGCTTGTTTCTTATACCATGGGCATCGTAGAGTTGCCTGATTTTATTATAATTCCTTGGGTTGTCAGTTAGACCCTGACATCCCACTGAAGGGAAGACTTCTATGCAGCCATACTTCCAGTGGGTGTAGCCTTGAGAATTTCAAACAAGTTTATTAAGATGCATATGAGCTGGAGGCTCTCATCCAGAGAATACCATGTTGGGAAATGAAGGTGGAGATGAGGGGCCTGTCACTGGACTGTTAAGCACAAATACAGTTGTCAAGGCGAGGAGAGAGGGTGTTGTTTAGTATTGAAATCATGTATTCCAGATGTGGACATTTGGTAGTCAATCTGCTCTGAAGTGACACGCTGCTGAATCTTTAAAGGGCTTCATCCAGGGAGAGCAAAATCTGATTGGGCAAATTGCTAAAATATTTAAAGTGCAGCCTGTTAAAGCTTTTACTGCGAAGAGCATCGCGTCAGAAGTTGTAGTCAGAAAGAGCAAGTAATTGGCTTTCCATCCTGATGCCAGTCAGCCAGCATGAGGCTCTATTCCTATTCCTCCCTCTTCATTGCCAATGCTAATAGCAATCCTTTGGTGTGTGTGTGTGTGTGTGTGTGTGTGTGTGTGTGTGTGTTTGTGTGTGTGTGTGTGTGTATGCTGGGGAAACTGGATAGTTGGTAAAATGAGACAACAATGAATGAGATAGTCATAAAAAAGGAAGCTGAAATGTATTTATGTATACAAAATAGCATGAAGCCCATTTGCAAAATGGGCAGGGAAAAAAGCAGAATTACTACCTGACAAAGTCAAGTGCCCTTCCAGAGGGGTCCATGGACAGCTGCCTTTCAAGGGATATTCTCTGCAGGAGAGGAGATGGCCATTGGTGACATCCACTTTCTCAGCGTCTGTCATCTCCTCTGAGATGTGACTCTGGGGGACCCTTTGCATTTATAATTTATCACATTTTCCACTTAGGTTTTCCTGCCTTTTCTCCCCAGGCATGACCCCTTGTTAATTCCTGGCAATGATCAGATTGACAACATGGACTCCAATGTGAAAAAGTACGACTCCACTGGAATGTTTCACTGGTGTGCACCCAAGGAGATTGAGAAAGTCATCTTGGTGAGTGAGGAACCATGATGTCGACGTCTGTCTCCTCTGCCTGGCATGAGGAGTTTGCTCAGAGTGCAGATTTCCTTAACTGAATAGTAGAGGACACTGTCACTTGCACCAGAGGCTGAAGCGGAGAGATCTCTGATCAGAACATGAATTTAGGGCAGAGTTGTTTTCTTTTTCCTCCCAAGAGCAGAACTTCCAATCTCTGCATTTTTATCAGAACAATAGTGGTGATTATGTGTATGACAAGTTATCATGGGAGATAGAATACACATCTTCCTGATCCTCATATGGCTCTGGGAGCAGAGCCTGGTCCTGTCATCTGATAGTTGCATGGCCTTAGGCCAGTTCTTGAACTCTGCATTTTAATTATCTCATCTGTAAGAAGATAGGATGAGAATGACCCCAGCTTATGTAAGATTGTGGTGCAAATCTAATCTCTCTGTCCTCAGAGGCACCTTTCTTTTACCTGCTGTTATTATCATGATTATTTGTAAATACCATGAAGAAATAGGAGTTATTGCTGGGATTGTTATCTTTTGTAATTTTGTTTCATTTTGTTTTGTAACATGTTTGTATTCATGGGCTTGTAGTACCGCATCCAGCCTTTTCTTTTTACCGGGGGTAACAGGAATCAAACTCAGGCCTTCATGCTTATATGGCAAGCACTTTATCAACTAAACCATCTCTCCAGACCTCCAGTAGTGTTTCCTCCCCTAACTAACTTGTTTTCGGTCCTTCTTAACACATGATGCAGACAGGCAAGTGCATTTGCTGAGCGTGACATTGCAAGACTGTGGTCCGTTGTCATGGTGCAGCTCAGATGGTTGCTTCAAGGGAAGGCTTTAGGGATACCTTTAGAAATAGCAGGTTTCTCTGCTCTGGCACAGGAAAGCTAGCCCAGACAACAATCCATTCCACTGTCTGCCTTTGTCCTGTTAACAGCTTTAGGGTTTATGCCTACACTGGCATCCCTAGAATTTATTGTCTTGCTAATCCCTGAAATGTGGGTTAATAGTCAGGAAGGCTGGCCAGACTGGATTCTTCTCCCTTGTGCCTCTAATCCCCAGATGGCTGTGGGCCTTCTCCATTTTCAGGTAGGGAAATTCTATCATTTTCTATTTCAGGGCCACCTTTCCTTTAACAAGGACTTTTCCAGATCCTCAGAGTGGTTCTATATGTTAAGCCACTAGATTTCTCCACTCCACTATGCTTTAAATAGTGTGTGTGTGTGATTTCAAATTAATTATAAATTAGCATTATGAGCCAATAGAGGATTGTGCTGGAAGCTATCTCAGTTTGCAAAAACTGCAGACACAAAGTTAAAATGCTCAGCCAACAGTCTTTATGTGATTTGCCAGGAGGTGAGATGGTTCTAACCGCTTATACACTCTGTGATTGGTTACCAGTGGCTTGCTCACATCTGAATAATCTACATAGAGTGTAGTGTGATATGTGATCATTATCCCTTTTTAGAAGAAAGGAATTTAGGAATATGAGTTCATCTGTTCAAACAGCATCAGTTAAGGAAACATTTATAGTAAACACACTATGGGTTAGGTACTGTTCTTGTTCTGAGACATGACGCACAGGGCTGGATTCTAGTAGGCCAAAGGGAAGGCCAGTGGGGTGGTGAATGAGTCTGTGAGAACAATTTAGATATGAATGAAGGGCATGATCCTGGGAAGGACAGAGTCTAGAGGTACTACTGAGGCAACAGGATCGCAGGAGACCTCTCTGCAGTAATGAATAGATGGAATTTTTATTCAGTGCATAGAGGAGAAAAATGGAGGGCTGGAGGGCAGAGATGTGGAAGCACCTGTGAAAGATGCTTATGGAATCGATCTATTCACTGAGGGCTTTGGATGATTTGGAAATGGAAGAGACAGTGCTCTAATTGAAAAGGAGATAAAAAAATTGAACCCTGAAATAATCTTTTTGATGCTAAGTGGTGTGAGATACAAAGTCCGCTTCAGATCCATGGAATAAGCACCAGTCTGGCTTTAAGATAGCCAGCGAGTCCCATCAAGTCCAGATAGGTTCTGATTAGGAGGGCCTCAAGGGTGTATGGGGAAACTCTTGAAGGGATTTTCTCTTGGGTCTTAATCATAGGCAAGTCAGGCTCTCCAAGTTTGAGGTACAGGACTGGAACTTTACACACTTCTCTAGGGGATGTACCTGTGGCATCATTGAGAACTGGTATTTGCCCCAGATCTAAGCTCCCGAGGTTAGCTTCTGTGCCTGAACCATTCTGCCAACTAGTATCTAGCTAATTTTTGGATCCTTTGATTTCAAGTTTCCATCCTCCACCCCTTTTGTACTTCTCTGCTGAGGGGAACCAGATTCTTAGGTGACCAGGCCAATTGAAAATATTAAGGAGCCCCACTCATAACACCTCTCTGCTTCTGGCTCCAGCCACTAGTACTTCTGTGAGGCCAAAGAACTAACTTCAGGTCTTCCCCACAAAGTGGCAAGAAGTGATGGGAGCTCTTGGGGAGCCTCTTGGGTCACCTTTTGTGACACGTTTCTTCCAGCGCGTGTCTCAAGCTTCCTTAGACTCTGGGAAATCAGCAATGATGATAGGTTCTTCTTTATTCGAGAAATGAAAGCTAGCTTCCTCCTCTCCTGGTTTTTTCTTTTTTTTTTTTTTAAATAACCCTGACAATATTGTGAATATTGGCGTTTAAGCAATCAATACACTGGTCAGTGCTAAGGATTAACTCAAGCAGAAGCTGGTATGTCCAGTGGCCATTAATATGCCTCTGCCAAAGCATTGTAACCCACTCGGGACCTTATGAGCATGTGCTAAGGAACGGGAAAGATGGCAGGCAGGGTGAAGGTGTTGACAGAGGAGAAACAAAGAACGAGCCCAACCCTGACCTCACCCTGTTGTCCTTTTCACTTGTATAATGAGCAAACGGCCAGTGATGGGCAGATAGCCATTTGCATTCTGGGTAACTGGGGTCTTCCCCTACATAGGAGTATTCCTTCCTTTGTCATCTTCATGGATACAGGTCTGGGGCTGGGAAAAGACATTAGTCTGTGTCTTTATTGATTGGCTGCTAGACCCTTATCATGACTATTTGTGGGTTTTTATATGAGGCGAGCCCTTCCAAAAATAATCCAGGAAACCCTAAAGTCTGAACACAGGGTCAACATGCTTTTTCTGTAGAAGGAAATATTGAGTGATTTAAGTCTCAGAAGCCATATGATCTCTGTCTCAACTGACAACTCTTGTTTTCCATTAAAGCAACCATGGAAAATACCTAAATATTATGAATTGGCTGTGTCTCAATAAAACTTTATTGGAATGTGAATTTTATATGATCATCATTCATAGTGACATTTCTAATGTTGATTTACTTTTTAGCCATTGTAAATTTTAAGAACCAGTTTTAACTCAGTGGACATATAGAAGCTTGTAGGTTTGTATCATCAGATTGAGGCTACAGACCACAGCAGCCAGCCTATGGTTTCAGATATCACATTCGATCTACTGAGACAGTGAGGGGTATGCCACCTTACTGAAATATCTAAAAAGAGCACCTCAAATTTCACCTGAGACCAACTAATAATCATCTTAGCAAAAGGGCCTAAAGGGATCTCATTTTATCATCCATTTTTCTCTTTCTCTCTCCCTTCCTTCCTTCCTTCCTTCCTTCCTTCCTTCCTTCCTTCCTTCCTTCCTTCCTTCCTTTCTTTCTTTCTTCCTTATCTCTCTCTCTCTCTCTCTCCCCCTTTCTTTCTGTTTTTGTTGTTTTGTTTTGTTTTGGAGACAGGGTTTCTCTGTGTAGTCCTGACTGTCCTGGAACTCACTCTCTAGACCAGGCTGTCCTCCAACTCAGAGATCTACCTGCTTCTGCCTCCAAGTGCTGAGATTAAATGATTTATCACCCATATTTATTTATTTATTTATTTATTTATTTATTTATTTATTTATTTATTTATTTATTTATTTAGGTTTTTCAATACAGGGTTTTTCTGTACAGCCCTGGCTGTCCTGGAACTCACTTTGTAGACCAGGCTGGTCTCGAACTCAGAACCTCTGCCTCTGCCTCTGCCTCTGCCTCTGCCTCTGCCTCTGCCTCTGCCTCTGCCTCTGCCTCTGCCTCTGCCTCTGCCTCTGCCTCTGCCTCTGCCTCTGCCTCTGCCTCTGCCTCTGCCTCTGCCTCTGCCTCTGCCTCTGCCTCTGCCTCTGCCTCTGCCTCTGCCTCTGCCTCCGGAGTGCTGGGATTAAAGGAGTGTGCACGCCACCACGCCCAGCCTTATCACCCATTTTTATGGCCACTAAGACTTCCTTTTTTTCCACATACCTAAACATCCCCCTTTTTTGTCTTTGTTCTCCTAAAGATTCCTACCTCCTGTCTCCTGTTCACAGGTCTACATGGTATATCCTTCTTAAACCTATTGTTCTAGAAGGTAGTACTGTGTGAATATATGCTTACAGGAATTTATGATATAAATAGAATATATGCCCCTGTATATATTACAGGCATTAGAGAGTATATAACATGTATATAATGGCATAGTAAAACCAATAGCTGTCCTGTAAACCTTACTGGTATTTTACTTTGATGGTTAATAGAATCAAGAAAGAAAAAAAACATAGTGCCTTCTCTACATGTATGCTTGCTGTATGTACTAAATTTATTAGAAAGATTTATTTGTTCTCTAACATGCTGGACATGGAGTTTTCAACCAGCTTTCAACTTCCAAAAAAAAAAAAAAAAAAAAAAAAAACCTGGTGTTTATAGCAGCCCACATGGTGACCTGAGTTTTACCTTTTTTTTCCAGCTCCCCACTTTCCTGAGTAGACTTTATCCATTAGAATAGGTGCCTTGTGCAATTTTATACATGACGTTGAAGAATCACTTCTTTTCTATTATTCTGAACTAAATTAAACCTTTTGTTTTACTACAGTACAAATAATAGCTGTATTGGGTACCTTTGTGGTATTATAATAAAAATGTCTGACATAGCTAACTCACAAAGAGAAAAGGTAGCTCACAGTTTAAGAAGTTCGAAGTCTAATGCTGGGCTGCCCCAATTGCCTGGTCTCTGGTGGGGTGGTGGATGATCATAGAGTGTAGAAGCAAACATGAGCAGAGAGAAAGGAGGTGTGTCCATGTTTGTTCTTCTCATACTGACTGTCTTTGGAGAAGACATGGATCAAGGAGTCACATGAAAACTCCTAGGCAGTTGTACATAAACTGCTCCACACTTTCAATAATCTAAGGACCTCAACAAGGCTTTAACTCAACAAAGCTCCACCATAAAATAATGCTATTCTAAAGACAAAGACTTTAACCACAAAGGGCTCTTGGGGGACACTCTTTAGACATCACCTAAACCACAGCAGTGGTCCACAGTAGGTGGTCAATGAGTGTTCGCTTTCTTCTCTGCGTAAGTGATGCTTTCTCCCCTTATACCAGTGTTGTGAGCACTTCTTTCTAAAACTCTTGCAACCCTCTCTGTTTCAGACTCGAAGTGAAGCTGCCATGACTGTCCTGAGTGGCCATGTCGTAGTCTGCATCTTTGGGGATGTCAGCTCAGCCCTGATTGGCCTCCGGAACCTGGTGATGCCACTTCGTGCTAGCAACTTTCACTATCATGAGCTCAAACACATTGTGTTTGTGGGCTCCATTGAGTACCTCAAGAGGGAGTGGGAAACACTGCACAACTTCCCGAAAGTGTCCATATTGCCTGTAAGTCAAGTCGCACTATTTAATGTCCAGTTCTTCATCTTTACATTCAAAAGAAGAAGTCCCAGGTGGCTGTAATTGTTGAGGCTTTGATCGTGTCTCTGCTCCTTTTTGTTGCTACAGGCCTGAGGACATAGCTGTCCTTCCCCTGTGCTCTGCTAAGAAAGTAAAACCCTGGGAGGCCTTATTAAAAGAATTTGCAGCCAAGTGCAGCCTCTTGTCGGGTGAAGTTGAGCTACCTTCACACGCACTAGCTTACCATTGTCTAAACTCTCTTTCCTGGGCAAAATTTAGAACGTTGCCCTATTTTGATATATGCACCAAGAATTCACTCATAAAATTATTGTTGGCATTTTAATTTGACATGGTTAATGCTTAGAGAAACACAGATCTGTCCCATCTTTCATCTGATATTGGCCAAATAAATAAAGAGCAGATTTATCTCTACTGTATGGAATTCCATACCTCTGCTCTGACCAGCCTCTATTCACTCTTTGTCTAGAAACCCAGAATTTTTTCCATGGCTTTCTGTGTTTGTATATACATGTAAAAGCATGTATCCATAGGTGCTTATTGATTGCAAAGATCACAGGACACCAATCTATAAAAGACAATTTGGGACTCCATAATTTAGTGTGAAAATAAGGGATGAGTGATTTAAAAGTCAAATGGATAGTAACTTTCTAATTATAATATATTCTCCACAAAATTTTAGACTTAAAGAATATTAATTCTTTTCAAAGTTTTGTGTGGTTGCCTATGTCAGAAATCCAGAAAAACATTACCTATCCTTCAACTATTTTTATTATCAAGTCATACCTAAAATCAAGAGACATTTAGCCCCTTAGCTGTCAAGAAGTTTGTTTTCTGCAACTTTTTATCAGCTTGCAGAACAGCAGAAATGCAGCCACAAGAGCCAAGGAATATAATGTGTTAAAGGGTATATAAGGGGCTATCCACAGTCACCACCCTTATGTGCAACATGTGTCTCCCATAGTGCCTCATCTAACAAGTCTCTTCATTTCCAAAAAATGTTAGACAGACCAAACCCTGACTGCTTTAATGTATACCTGTAGTTAAAGGTGGTCACCTGTTACAATTCACTCATCAAAGAAGCATATCTGCATACTGTGTAACCTTCACTAAATTCAGAAATATGACCAATCGATTTGATTATACCTTTCTGTGGTTATCACTATCTTATGTGTCCTATTCCACATGACCCCTTTACCTCTGAAGGTATCTCTGTAAAACTAATTTGCTAGGTGCACAGGTACATATTTATGTAGGAAGGGCTTGTGTGTATTTGTGGTATTTGTGCGTGTACACACGCGTGTGTCTCTGTGTGTGCATGTGTGTGTGTGTGTGTGTTTCCTTCTGTATGACCCTATTCACATTTCCTCACCTGCCTCTGCAAGTCAGGATGAGTCTTATATTTGTAGAGCCTTTATAAATTCCCCCATATTTAGCATACTTAAGCACAGTGGGCTTGTACATTATAAGCCCTAACCCCTGTCTTCATTGTTTAAACTGTGTCATTCCTATAAGGGTATCCGAGAGAAACAAAAGCTTTATATATATGACTTTGGTATTTTTTGTGCCTTGAAATCATATGCTTACAACTGGACGTGAGCTCCTTCAGATCACAATTACTGCTGACTTTCCTACAAGGTGAAAATTAAAAGAACATGGACATCGACAGCTGATGTTTATACGCTGGCAATGTGATACAAAGAGTTGGTCACACTTAATTTTGTACCAAGCTAACATAGAAGACAGTGTTTTTTTGTTTTTTGTTTTTTTTTCCTTCTCCAGGGTACCACTCCAGTGCCTGGATCAGTTTATGGCCCCAAATGCCCTTTCTCTATGGCTCAACTTTACAGCAATATTTAGGAGCACTAGAATAGAATCATGACTTCTACTGCATTATAAAGAGGAGCTAAAGGGCTCCATAGTTATCCAGATCCTAATTTCCCAAACCCCATTTAGTGATGGGGACAAGGGGAGATGTATACAGCAGCTGGCAAACACTTAGCCACTAGAGGCTGAGGCTGAAGGTAACTTGTGTATCCATATACACAAGGGAAAACTTAAATCCATCTAGAGGATCTGGGATGCTTTTGGCTGCATGAGACCCCCAAAATAGTGCCGTGCAGCTGCTGGGGGGCTCTGACATGGCATGGCCCTGTGTGCAAGAGTATTCATCCAGTCTATCAAATCTACCTTACACCCCATTATTAACCTTGCATCTACAGAGGTTTTTCTACTGTCTCACATTGTTATAGGATTTTTAAAAACTCTGTTTACTGGCTTATTTATTTTTAATTGCACCGGTAATATACAAATCTGTTCTTGTTATAAAATATTCAAACAATATCAGAGTATGTAAAGTCAAAAGCAAACTTTCCACTCCATTCTTTCCTCTCCCAGAGGTAATTACTGTTATTAGTTTAGTGTATAGTTTTTCCCGAGTTTTCTTTTTGAATTTACATATATTTATAAATATATAATTTTTACTTCAAGTAGCTTCATTTATTCCAAATAAATGGAGTTATACTTTTTAAATGGTTCAAGATACTCACATTCCCACCACTTACTAATCCCTTTATCTTGGAGTTTATTCCAACTCAGTGAGTTTATGGAAGACTCGGATGTGCCTATAGTATACGTCCTCTATTGTATATGTGTCCCAAAATAAATTTAACTACTCTCATGTTGTTAGAGCATTGTGTCCTTTCCTTGGCATTTTTTTCTTACTAAACATTATGCAATAAAATTTTATGGCCCGAAGCTTGCCCCTTTGCCTCGCCCTTGTACAAAATGCACACTAACTCCACTGGCTCCCTCAGCCTCCTGATTGAGCAGAGCCATGAGCTCCCACCTCCTCACACCCTGCTTTGTGGATTTCCCCATGGCTGCTTTGGAAATTCTAGTTGGATACGCTGTCTGTTGCCAGAGACAGAAATGACCTGCTATTAAATAAACAGGCATTTGAAACCCACCTCCTCGTTATGTTCTGAAAGGCAGAGGTTGCCACAGGACAGTTACTTAAATCAAGACAATTTCCAGGCAGGAGGAAGACGTAGACCCTGGCATTATTCGTCTCGGGTTTGTTAGTAATAGCTTGATTGAGTATTGAGAACTGGCCTGAAATGCTGCCATCAGCACCAACTACCCTTTAGATTAGCGTGCAGCCCTTATTCCCTGAAATGTAGTTAGGGCAGCTTAATGTCAAGACATAAAAAAGATACTTGTTAAATAATGTCCCAAAGCTCCTGCCCAATCTTTAATTTGTTTTTATTTTTTCTCTTTCCCTCTTCTCTCTCTCTCTCTCTCTCTCTCTCTCTCTCTCTCTCTTTCTCTCTCTGTATTTTCATATTCTTTCTCTCTCTCCCTCTCCCTCCCTCTCTCTCTCTCTCTCTCTCCCCCTACCACCCCCATGCCAAAGGGTACACCATTAAGTCGGGCTGATTTAAGGGCTGTCAACATCAACCTCTGTGACATGTGCGTTATCCTGTCAGCCAATCAGAATAATATTGATGATACTTCGCTTCAGGACAAGGAATGCATCTTGGCGTCACTCAACATCAAATCTATGCAGTTTGATGACAGCATCGGGGTCTTGCAGGCTAATTCCCAAGGTAAGGACAGCCTATAATACTTCTCTGCTGTGCCTATGGGGGACAGGGGCTGGCAAGAGGGATATCCTTCACTCAGTAATTCAAAGAGGCTCACATCAGCCTGTCTGGCAATGAAACCTGTGGTCGCCACGATGGCTTACAGAGGAGCATCTGTTCTTCCTGCCATCTAAAGATACAGACCTGAAACCTGATGTATGTCTCCCTCCCCCAGTTTGTTGCCTTTTGAGGCAATAGAAGCATCTTTAAATGCCTACTCTCTCTGCCTTTTCAAACAATGGGCTTTATGACCAGGGTCACTGTCTAAGAGCCAGAGTAATGTATAAATGCCAGCTGTACAATTTCCTTCTCTTTCACTATGAGTACTTTTCTATGGAGCTAAAAAGGGAATGTTAAGCTTTGCTATGGCTAGTGTCACATGCAAGACTCTACTCGCCTAAGGATGGAGATCTCTAATGATACAGACACTTGAAGCTGTATAGCAAGGAGTGATGCTTGCTGGACTGTACATTTTCCTATAGAAGGCACGGGGGCCTGAAATGGCACATAGCTGTCTTCTCTCTTGGCCTCAATCTTCCCTGTCATTTGTTCGGAGATCCTGGACAGGTGGTTATAAGTGACGATGTCATCCTGTAGTCTCAGGGAAGCGGCACAGCAAGTAACCCCATAATGAATGACCTTGGAAATCAGGAGAGAGAAGGATAGGAGAAGAAATATTTTCTTCTGAGTGACAGCTCTATATGGGTCATGCAAGGCTTACTGAATGGGAGTGATTGACTACTGAATTGGGGGCCTCACTCCCATTATTCCAAGGAGCAAAGGCCACGAGAGTTGTAGGAGGCAGGAAGCTCCTCACTGGTAGCTCGGCATCAGGAGCTTCTGGGAGCTTGACTAGATCTTGGGGCTAAGACCTTGATGCTCTGCTGTCTCTGAACAACCTAGCATTACCACCCATGCCTCAACTCCGCTCCGCATTGCCAGAAAACCAAAGACCCTAGTACCTGAAAACCCCTCCATTGCAGGTTCTCTTCCTTGCACTGGCCTTGGTGGAGAGCTAGCAGGGAGTGGGGGGTGTGGGACTGGGTGGGGGAGGGGACAGGCACCCTGTGGTAGGATTGGGGTAGGTAGTGAAAGAAAAGGAGAGGCCTAAATGCTTCCCAGTAGATCCAGGAGCCACTGTGCAGTTCAAAGCCACTCTCAGGGGAGTGTCAGCCTTGCTGCTGTGGACCAGAAGAAGAGGCAGAGCCATTCTTGGGGTCCCTAGCAGCTTTAGGCTTTTGCTGACTTGTGCTTCTCCAACCTTTCTGAGAGTTGCATCAGTCTGTAATACTTACCGAGTCATGCCCAGCTTCCACTTTTCTGACATAACCCTGCCTCAGGCCTAACTTTGGCCTCTCCATCCCATCATCTTGCCTGATGGTCGAAAATATAAAGATTGGTGCAGCCACAGAAGAAAAGAACAATGTGCCAAAACCCAAAGAGACACCCTGAGTTCTGCCAGGCTGTATGCATAGGAAACAGAACTTGCCTCCTGCCCAGCTTGCCCAGAGAGCACGGGAGAAGGAATGTGGAAAGACAGTGAGCTGACCTTCCAGGGGTTGGATGCAGCTAGCTGGTATGTGTTATCTTCCTCTAAGTCCCTGCTCTTTAATTTGTCTTCCCCATTCTCACCCTGATGTGAGCATCACCTGGGGCAGCTTGTTGGAAATACATCTTGCCAGGGCCTACCTTATACTACCTGTCAGATGTGCATTCTAATGAGATCCCTGGGTGACTGGTACAGGCTGTTCTAAAGCAGAGCATCGAACATGCTGATCAACTCTTTCAGACATGCCTCCTGTCCTGGAGAGGGAAGAGCAAAGGGATGGGAAAGATTTGTGAGGAGCACTTCTCCCCTGGGTTAGAGACACAGAGAACAGGAGAGGGCAGGGAGTGCTCCCTTTCTCTGGCCGACCTGTGTCCTCCCAATATAGTCAGGACTTCATGGTCTGCAGACATGTAATAATACACCACCACGTACACATGTATACTTGAAATGGCATGTGTCATTTTCTTTCTCACCCTATCTTCTCCTATCCTGTCATTGGCCTGCATATCATCCTCTGGTCCCACTCTGGTATTCCAATGACAATGGTCCAGTGGTAGTTCACAGCACCAAGAACTGGCTCTTCTCCACCACTCACCTCTAGAGCCCATGCAGTGTGCACTTCTTTGAGTTCTAGCCACCGGATAGAGAGGGGAGCTGAAGGTCTCTGCTGTTCCCCACCTCTAAGATCTCTTTGACTAGCTGGTATCCCCAGTGGCCTCAGATCCTTGCTTCTCCATACAGGTATTTGGAAGGTCCATACTCCAAGGGAGCGGTTGGAGTCACAGGCAATAGAGGCACCGCATTGTTCTTTGCATTTTGGACAACGTATCATATGTGTCCTTAATGTAAACTGTAGAGTTTCCTCACACCTCCCCACCAGTTTCATCTTGATGAACCACATGGTCCTTGACAAAAGCCTCACAAACTCCTTTACCTATGCACAAGCCACGTTTTGATTCTTCCAGAACCCAGCTGGCTCCAGAAATGTGGACTGAGGACAGCTGGTCTGCTCTATTGTGGAGTGCTCATGTGACCATGTGGAAGCTGTTTTAACATGCTACAGTTGACCAGGATAAGGGCCCGTTAGAACAGCACTGAGAAGTCCAGCCACCATGGGAAGGATTTGCGTCTGTGTCTATGCCCTTGCCAGGGCATGTTACTGGGACTCCTCTCTTTTCCCCTTTGCTTCTCTTCTTTAGTGTCACTTTTCTAGCCCACACGGTGTCAGGACTGACCCAGCCTAGCGATTCTGGACCAGAGACTTTCTGAAAGGAAAGGAGATGTCATGGCTGCTTGTCAAAAACAATTACAGCAGAAGGCGGCATGTTCCATGTGGGCCGGTATATCCGATGTGACATTTGGGTCTATGAGATGCAGTTTTAATATACAGCAGGCAAAACCGCACTGACAGTCACATAAAGCAGGTGAAGCTGCCTCTTGCTGGTCAGCAAACATCAGCGCCGAGCCACTTTACAGCTCTTTACCAGCGACTAAGTGCCTTTATTTGCAGAGTGCCTGTCATTTCCCTTTGGCTGGAGAGCTGGTGTATTATTTAGCACGCATTTATCTAGGGAAAACACTTCCATTTAAATCAGCTGGTACAATAGTGCCTCGTTGCCAGCCCATTTCCCTGTGGTGCTAAAAGATGAGAAGGAAGTCCGATCTTGGGAAGAGTCAGGGTTCATTCCCAGAGAGCCTCTGGGATCAGCACCTAAAATGAGAGATGTGGTGCAGTCGCTCTCTTTTTGTTGTTTTGTTATTTTAAATATAAAAAAATGTGAAATGAGCATCTTGCACCTTATTTTCTCTTCCAGTCAAGGCTTCTCTTAGGGAAGAGAAAGGAAGGCAGGCGAGTCCCCCATGCTCCAGCCACTCTAAAGGACAGCAGTGACTTGGATTCAGCCGCTCCCTAGCAGCAAGGAACTCAGGGAGTGGAGGACAATGACAATACAGAGAAAAGAGGGCTGGGTTAGCAGAAGAGGGACCCAGAGAGGGGCCTTATTTCATCTATTCACACATCTTTGTAAGTCCTCCTAATAGAGGCGACAGCTGGGCATGCATTGAATGCAAGTGGCTATTGAGCCCTTGAGATAGGCCTGGTGTCAATGCAATGGAGGAACTGAATTTTCCCCTTTCTTAACTTTTAATAAAGTTACACTTCAGTAGCATCAACTGCTCTTTCATTGCTAGGACAAGGTATCTGACAGGAAGCAAGTGAAAGAAAAAAGAACGGATTGTTCCGGCTCATAGTTCACAGGGAGATATACTATTGTGGTCCGGAAGGCATGGCGGCAGGAATAGGAGACCAGTTGGTCACATAGCACCTGTAGTTCAGATGCAGAGTGAGCAGGAAGTGGGATCAAGGGGATCCAGCTATAAAACGTCAAGGTCTGCCCCCAGCGATCTCTCCCCAGCAAGGCTAATGGTTCCACAGCCTTCTCAAGAAGTTACAATCAGGGACAAGCTAGTATACATGTGAGCCTGAGAGGGGTAGGGCATTTCTCTCCCAAGTTATGAGAAACAGTTTTCCACAGCTAGCGGCTGTATAACTAGACATCTTACTGTGGGGAGATAACTTTTTTGACTTGCTAAGAGTTTTGATTTGGGGATATCATCCAAGATTTGTCAGACCAGGGCAAGTATACATCTGTCTTTGAAAAATACAGCTTGACCCTAGCTAAAGGTGAGTGGTGGGAAAATGTTCCAGGGAAATGGGTTGCTGCTCCCTGCACAGCTTTGTAGTGTCAGAATGAAGCAAGGCAGACATGGAGGTGAATTTGAAGTATAGGAGAGATGGTTGCTGAAGACAGTGGATAAAAACAAAGAATGGGTCAGGAGCTGGGTTTTGAGATTGGCGACTAGACGATGACCTTACAACTAAGGAAGAAGACAGGACCAAGGAGGAGATGTGAATTGGGGACGAAGGCAAAGAATTTAGTCCTGATCACTTTGCACCCGTGAGGACCACAAGGAACCATGAAGATGGCCTGCACAGCCTGCAGGTTAATTCATTAGTGCCGCTGTGAGGAGCAGTAGGTGCTTCGGCTTTAGATGGAGGCTGATATGAAGCGAAGGACTCCATTCTCTGAAAGGATGCAGATGCTCTTCCACTTGTCCTGGGGTCATATCCCAGTCGACTGATGAGAGTTGAAATAGCATGCCACAGGCCGTGGAGATTGCTCCACTGGTACTAGAAACAGTCGCAGCAGAAACCTGATGACCTGAGTTTGATCCAGGACCTACTTAAAAAGCTGGATGCAGTGGTGCATGTCCATGATCCCAACACTCCTATGGCAATGCAAGAGGCAGAGATGGGAGAAGCAGCTAGAAGTTCATGGGCCAGCCAGCCTGAACTATACTCCTGCCGTTGATTGATGATCCCTCTTTTCTTTGCATATTTTTGGATCATACTAGCTTTCTCTGGACTTGAAAAAACTCAAGAGGAGTAAAAAGTGGCAGGGGGTGGTGTGGGAATCTTTTGCCCAAAGGTTCCACTTGCCAACCTGGCTTCTGTCACGATCTCAAAGTAATAAGTACAGGTGTCAGCTACCCAGCACATAGCTTTGGAGGTAACCCAGCTAAGATCCAACATTTCCTTGATGTATGTCCCAAAGCTAGCAGGATCTTGTCCTTGAGGCAAGTTGAAGTGGGGGAAAGGGACAAACAATGGAATTGTGGGAAAAGGACAGCCAGAATGAGGAATGCCTGAATGAGCCATTTACCAATGGTTAAGACCAGGACCAACAGTTAATAATAAAAAGACTAGGTTTTCCCTTTAACATAAGGAAGTCATTCCCAGGAAACAGATCAGGCTCTGCAGAGATTGGGAACATTCTACCATTGTGTACTAAAGGGAAGTTACTGGCCACCATGATCTCTGTGATGAGAGGCAGATTGGATGGGATGAGCCCAGTGGTCCTTTTTTAACTGAGCGTCTCTGGAATTTTCTTGGTTTTTATTATACAGAGTTCTGCATTTTATAGGTTCTGTAGCCTTGCTCCAGAGGGAGAGCTGTGGTGTTTGGCAGAACTGGGGTCACGGGTCTCTTAGTGGAAGTGTTCACATCCTTCCTGAACGGTGATGGCAGTGTGGCCAGTGCCGGGTGAGCACCTACACATCTGGTGTTTCCATTAGAGTGACAGACCACCCCATTCCCAACTCCCATGTCACTCTTCAACATCTGCCCTTCCCACTTTGTGCTCTCCTCCTCCTCTGAGCCTGGCTTCTTGTACATGCAGACTACCGACACACCTATGCACGTTTCTTCCCACCCAGCTTCACTCCCTGAAATCAGAGAAGCAGTTTTTTAGCTGCTCCTGTATAGCATTTCATTACCTCAATATTCTCTCTCAATTCTAAAATGGCAGTGGGGGAGCGCCATTTCTCTTTATGCCTACTGAACGAAGAAAGCTCAGCACTAAAATATTTTCCTTCCGTTGTAGCTGAAATGGCTGTTGGCTTCCATCCCAAAAACCAGAAAGACAATTCTACTTAACTGTTTAGAGATTTATACATACCACACTGGAGTAGCCTCTAGGTAGTAACTTTAGATACCCAGCCCAATAATTTTCTTTTATTGGCTTGTGATTTAGATCCTATTTGGAATCCTCCATAATAAGAGTAGTACATTTCATTAAAAAAGCTTACTAAACAATAAAAGAAAGTCTGGCTTAGGGCTCTGAGAGGGTCTCAAGTACAGAGTGGGGCCTGCGCTGTTACATTTCTTCTGCAGACTTCACAAGATGAATCTCAGCCCACTAGTGCCGATGTGTTTGGTGAAGCAGCAGTTGCAGTTGCAGCTATTCTGTAAATGCCTTTGAGTGAGGAGAGCTTTTCCTACATAGCATATTTTGTCACATGAAAGAACCTCTTAGGACCACCATTTGCTGTTCTGGTGACACATTCCTAATTCGATAAACAAGGATTGACAAGAGCCATTGCAACATGAGATTGAGGAGGTCATACTACTTTCTGACCCATACTGAGTGCCTTCCAAACAGAGAGAGAGAGAGAGAGAGAGAGAGAGAGAGAGAGAGAGAGAGAGAGATGCACATGCAGGTATGCATAGGAGCATGTGTGTGGAGATCAGAGGTGGACATCAATTATCTTCCTGAATTGTTCTTCCTCTCTGATTTTGAACCATGGTCTCTCATTGAACCCACAGTTCACTCCTGGGATTGTTTGTTTGTTTTCCTTTGCTTGTCAGTTTTTAACGTGGGTGCCTTGCATCTGAATTCGGATCTTCGTGCTTGTGCTTTAAGTATGTTTCCAATGGAACCTTCTCTCCCACTCCAACATTTTTTTCTTTGGGAGGTGAAAATGGAAAATGAAGTAAAAAAAAATACAGGAAGAATCATCCTTTCCTTCCATCTGTATACAGAGCAGTTGACATCCCCATGCAGACTCTAACCAGCCTGGGGCAACACAGAGAGAGGGAATCTTAGTTTTGGAGGCAGAAAGCAGATATGGCGTAGTGTCCGGAATGGACTCAACTCATCACATAAACGTCAGACTGTCACCTGTTAGGTGACTCCTCCAAGTGTATGTGCCTCAGTCATGTCTCTTTTAAAAACTGTAATGTCTTTCTAGCTTACCCAGGTGAGCCATGACCCCTACTTTCACATACAGTGTTATATAATCTCCCTGGAAACCTGCTGAGGCAGAGATTGCACTCTTCATTTTAAGGAGGAGAAAATGAGGCTCAGAAAATTAAGCATCTATTCCAACATCTGAGTTAGTCAAGAACACATGGAGCTGGTCCCCAGGCAGTCTGATTGTAAAGAAGGTATTTTTCCAACCACACCAATCTGCTCCAATTAAGACAAATGTTAACTGTGCTCTGATGAGAAAGTGCCTTGACTCTGTGTATCTACTTTTAGGGGTTATCCTTGGATAAACATTCCAGGGAAGAAAGTACCCCAAAAAGTCTGCCTTGCCCCTAAATTACCTTTGTGCCCAAAGGGCTGAAGTTTGTCTTGAAGTGTCTTTTGTCTCAATGAGTCTTTTGTGGGGTAGGGGGTCCCTGGCTCTTCCTACTGCAACAAGAATCACTGGGAATCCTTAAGGTTGAGTCTTTTGCTCCAACCAACAACTATGCAGAGAATAGAGTGGGAGGAAATGTATAACATTATGCTGAGTTTTTCTTCATGAACAATAGATTCGTCTGAGCTGTTTTTTCCCTATGAATATGGATCGGATAAGCTGTGAAGTTGATTTAATGAAGTGATTGCCACTTAAACATGAAGGCCTGAGTCTGATTTTTGGCTTATGTGAAATAGATAGATATGGTGGAATGCATCTATACTTCAGTGCTAGGAGGCAGAGAAAAGTGGATATCTGAGGTTCTTTGGCAGGCTAGCCAACCCACCCTAGTCCGTGAGCCTAAAGTCTACTAATAGACCCTGCTCAATAAACAAGGTAGATGGCACTTAAAGAAAGACACTAAAGGTTGATCTCTGGCCTCCTTATACATGCCCATACACATCTGCACACATCCATGCCCACTTCACCAACCACCAACATATGCATGAATGCACATATACACTCAATGTGGATTGACTACTGAAATGTCAGAAAAAGTGTGGAACATTTGAGGCTTGACTTTTGTTTTCTTTTGTAGAGAAATGTTTAAAACTATTTCTGTTTCCCAGAAGAGAAGAAGGTTCAGTAGGAAGCATCAGGTTAAAATGAACACAAGCTTCTACTCCCCAAAGCCCCCGTGAATGGTCCAGATAAATGGTCAGATAAATGGTTGTATGGAATCCATGCAAAATTATTTAGTCAAAGAAGACAGTGAAAGCCTATTATCCTATAGATTCTGTCTCTGTTCTGCCCCCTTACTTTCTTTTATGTCCCCCATGTCTTTCTCTCTCTCTCTTCCTCCCTTCTTCCTCTTGCCAATGCTTCCCCTTTCTCTCCCTCCCTCTCTTTTCCCTGTCAATGAAGTTCTGGGTAAGGGAGGACTTTGGCTCAGCCAACAGTTCCTCTTCTGAGCATCAGTTTCCCTTACATTTGATGCTTTCCCTTACACTTGAGATTAACTGTTCCTGTCATCAGGAATCTAATGCGATCTCTACAGACAGAAGTGACAGAGACGTGCACAATAAGCTGTGTGGCATCATGTGGATGCACATAGTTAATGATATAGGGTTTGGGACATTCCAGAGCACCCTGTAAAGTTCCTAATGCGAGCCATTTGTAACTTCCTGAGACCTGATTTAATCCACATGCTGAAAATAACATGTGTGCCTCAAGCTAGCAAGAAAGCCTTGCCAACCATCCAAAGCATTTTTGCCTCTACCTATCTTTTTTTTCAGCTGAAACTCACGTGAAGTCTCAAACCATCATTTCTTCTTTCCTATGTGACCCTGCAAAGAAGGCATCTAATTTACAAATGACTTAAGTTTGGAGATTTTTAAAGCTCTTAAAGGTATCCGTGAGCCTAAATGCTTCAATAGTATTTTATGGAATGTTCTAGAGGCTCCCCCTCCATTTGTAGAGCAGTGTATTTATCCCTGGCCATCTTGTTACAGGTATCTTGTCAAGATGTTCTATGAGGTATTTTAAGGCCATGCAGATGTGTGGTGATATGTCACGAGATTGCTTTGGGTTGCAATCAGTTTTCACCATGGCATGTATTAACTATTTTTGGATGAATTACTTGGGTTCAAATCTATCTCTGCCACTGATGAAGCCCAGACAGCCACTTCAGTATCTCCGTGTCTCATTTTTCTCATTCTCGCTGCCTTTGGATCAAGTTGCTCTCAGAATGCAACCTTTAAGTAAATCAGAAAAGGCTTTCTCTTTTGTCCAGCTCCCTCATTTCTATCTGTTGGATTGACTCAGGTCAGGTTTTCATTTTTGAATTGTCCTTGCTTCTTATTTATTTGGGCTATTGACTGCTGGCCAGATATCTGGTTATTAAGTCATTTTTCTCACTTCGTGCAGCACCTTTTCCTTTGTTTGATGGTTTCCCTTGCTAAATGGATACTTTTTACTTTAAAAATAATTCCACTTACTTATTCTTGCTTTTGTTACCAGGGATTTGGTGTTTTATTTAAAACCAACAAAGTGCTGAACTCTACCTCGAAGAGGTGTCTCCCTATCTTTTCTTCTAGGAGTTCCTGCTAGAGGTCCCATATCCAAGTCTTTAAACAGCTCCAGGTCCATTTTTGTATGAAGTATAGGGAAATGGTCCAATTTCATTCTTCGACGACATTTGGGATTCAGTTTTCATCACGTGTTTTTTGAAGAGACTGTCTTGTTCCCATGAGGTGTTCTTGGTGCCTTGTTTATAGATTAGTCAATCATGAATGGGTAGATTTTCTGATTGAGCTATTGGTATTCAACCTTAGTTGCACAATGCAGTCACCTCAAGGATTTGTAAGAAATCTTGAGATGCCCCGGCTGCATCCCAGGACAAGTTAGTCAGTCATCAGAAGTGCTATGCATCCTACAATGACCCCAACGCACAGCCAGATTGAGAGGCATTAGTTCATTCCCTTCCCTTCCCTTCCCTTCCCTTCCCTTCCCTTCCCTTCCCTTCCCTTCCCTTCCCTTCCCTTCCCTTCCCTTCCCTCCCCTTCCCACGGTCACTGTTTTCAACCCTCCTATCAGAATTGATGAGCCATGGACGCTTCCTCTCATAGATCTGGCAGCCTTGTGAGTATGATGGCTGGGAAGTTTGGATGGCATGTAACAGAACTCATTAAAATGCAGGTATAATGAGATCTAAACTTTGATACACAAACTTTTGCATGGTTCCCGGTCCACCCTACACATCCTGATCAAAGAGAGCAAAAGAAAGCAACCAGGGGAATTGCCACTTGGGAGACCCACACAGATGGGCACGAGCAGTTCCTTGCATACCTGATGGGCATAGGAATGGGAAGAATTCTAAAAATTAGTCAGAGTGCATGACTGAAAGCAAGCAAGAAGGGTAAATGATGAGAGCTTCATGGCTGAGGTCTCACACTTAAACCTACTTTTTAAATAGGTCTCTGGGTGGTTCTAAATTCATGGTGACTTTCTTTTTATTGTGATTATGGGAGGGCTATTCTACACTGCGGAAGGAAGACATTACTATCACCAGAGTGTTTCTCATCTATTTATTTGCATTTAGGATATTGAGGAATTAAAGGGGGAAAACAACTCTTTGCAAGGAGCATTAATTATATGCCATGCAAGGAAGCAATTGTGTCTATGTTATGAAATATTAAATCAAAATGCCTCCCATTCTCACATGTCCCAGAGATAAATACGGCAGTATTTTGAGGCCCCTCTCGGAGCTGTTTTGCCTGCAAATTTATTGTTTTGTCTCTATTTTCAGAAAGCCCTGTTTTCTGTGAAGTATAGCACTCTAGGTAGTTTTTAAGGCACAAACTCCTCTAGAGTCGTACACTGGTAACAACTCTTATGTAGATGGTACACAAGGGATGGGGTTGATCGTCTCCTTTAAGATGACAAATGGGCAGAGGGGGTTATTGTCTTTGATTGCAAGCCTTACATCATCTGTATGTAGGAATAAGAGGGCCATACTTTATCTTTAGCCATTTTATAAATATTTAAGTCTTTATAGTTGCCGAAAGATATTAAAGCATATTTTACAGTAGTCGGAGTATAAATATTATATATAGCACAAGATACCAAAGTCGTTTAATGAATTCATAATTTTCAGTTCACATTTATTGGAATGTGTTTTATGTTCCAAAAAAAAAATCCCATTTAAAAAATAAAATCTCATTCTGCTCCCTGACAACACACCCAGCATTGGCCAGCATTTAGGGTGGGGCATCAGCCACACCATGCGGAGGTTTCCCCTTAGGAAGCCAGAAGGCAGGAAGGCAGGCCCAAGGAAATATTTCCTCAATCACTAAGCTTAAAAAATATTCATCCAATATTCTTTGAGCAAACACCTTTGGCTTATATAGCATCTCAGCAAGCAAAAGGAGGAAAAATACTTTTTAAAAGAAAGTATTCTGATGTAGTCCAGGCTGACTTTATCTTGAACCTCCTGCCTCCACTACCTAAGCACTGAGAGTTACAGCATGGACTACTATAGTTGGCTGAAAGAGAAAACGTTTCCATAAACATTCTCTGGTTTTGATGGATTCCTTTGGAAGACCTGAGGAGGGAAGAGTGAAGATGAAGTCTGAATTATCTATCCTCCCCTTCCCCAACTCTCTTTGTAAACCAGAAGGAGAGGGCTTCAGGGCACAGTGGTGACTCAGAGTCTAGTTTTGGACAATGGCTTCCCAATGCATTCTGAATAATCCTCTGTAATTTAGAGAGTTCCTGGTGGGTTGTGTTTCCTTTGGTTTGGGGGTTTCTGTTTGTTTGTGAGTTGTTTGTCTTCTACCCTTTTCCTTCGTGCAAGGGAGTGGCATACAGTGTATGACTACATCTCTTTTCAATTTTCCAGCGAAATATAAAGACTTTTCCTCTTTAATATTTTACAAAGTTTCTCCAGCTCCCAGCGGGAGTCCATGCTGGGTAATGTTTGCTAATTACCAACAACAAAACTAGACATACAAGGCTGGTAAATTACCTGACCCTTTCCATTTTAATGAGACAACAAGGATTTCACCAAGTGATGTTGTTTCGCTGGTTAATGGTGTCAGCAATGTTGTAATTGTGGGTTGAGACACATTAGCTGAACAGCCACATGTAGAAAGGGTTTTCTCTCAACAAGCCCTTTGGAGACTAACGCCATATTATCATTAAGCCTTTGTCGTTTGCATGCTGCTAATCACTTACTTTATTATCCCTCGTATCCATTGTCTTTCTTTAATTGCTCTTTAAATTAAAATTAAAAATAGTTTGAAAGCCCTCAATGGCTAGAATAGCATCTTGATTATGAAGATAACTTCAGGAACTTCAGGGGCTGGTGATGTATAACCAGGATTAGGAGAGTCCTACAGCCTGCGTGCTGCCGTGCTTGAAGGCCTCAGGGGCCTGATTGTGGCAGTTTCTCTTTCTTTAGCCTGTACTGTTTGTTTAATAAATGGTTATTTATGGCCCTTTTGGCCATTAGAGAAACTTCTAAAAAGAAGTACACTCTTTTCATAAGTCTGGGCATTGAGCAAAGGGACAAAACTGAATGGGAAAGAAAAGGCTGGGCAGGAGAGTTTGAGAAAGCATCCTAGGAGACCCAGTTCCCATTCTAGTTTAGTCTGTGGACACATACTTTTGTCATTTGGGGTCCTGAAAGGGACTTACACCTCAGAGATGAGAAGGCCTTTGGGGTCATTCCCATAGATGAAGGCACCAAGGCCATTACAATTGTCACAACTCTAACCTCATGGCAGCAAATGAAGATGCTTTGTTAGTGGAATGAATTCAGGACTCCTTGAGGGAGAGGGGACCATGCCTGAGGGCTACTTCTAAGAGATAATATGGTTCTGTGCCTAGGCCTGTAATTTGCTAGCTGCTTGGTTGACATGGTACAATGTATGTCCCTTGGATGTATGTGTCAGCATGTTTGTTGATAGACTCCTAAATACTACTTTAAAACAAACAAACAAACAAACAAACCAACTCCAGTGAGATATCATTGCTGACTATTGAGCGACCAAAGCAAGACTTAAAAACTTCCCAGTGTTATGTCTAACGTGGCACTCACACTCGGGAGATTTGGAGTATTGCTTTTGCCTCTTTTTAAAGATGGGGAAATCAAGAATAATCTATGTGTTGAATGCCCATATGGGCTCTTTCAGAGTTAGAGGTTGACCTTGGACTAAAATCCATGCCTTTGGTTTTCTCTGACAGATCAATAGCCAATTGTTGATGAATAATAAGTAGTTAAGAATAATAAGCAGTTAAAAGAGGCTTGAGAAATAGCTTGCTCAATAAAGTACTTTCATGCAAGCAGAAGGACCTGAGTTCAATCCCAAGACCCATGTAAGGAAGCCAGCCATGGCAGTTAGTGTTTGTAATGCTCGAAATGCAGAATTAGAAAGAGTGGGTCTCTGGGGCTTGCTGCTTGGCCAGCCTAGCTTACTTAATTAGTGAATTCTAGGTCAGTGAGAGACCGTGCATCAAATAAAACAAGGTAGATGGCATCTGGAAGAAAGATACTTGGAACTTATCTGTAGCCTACATATATCCATGCATGCTTGCACATGTGCATGCACACACACACACACACACACACACACACACACACACACACACACACACAAAGTTAGTATTTAGAAGTACTTGCTATAGTATTGAAAGTTGGCTTATGGGACCGGAGAGATGGCTCAGAGGTTAAGAGCACTGACTGCTCTTTCAGAGGTCCTGGAGTTCAATTCCCAGCAACCACATGGTGGCTCACAACCATCTGTAATGGGATCTAGTGTACTCATATATACATAAAATAAATAATTAAAAAATAACCCATACCATTAATATATTATGATATATATTAATATATCACCATATATATATGTATATATAAAATATGTCACCAACCCATTTACAGTCTTCATAGCATGTTACTATTTCATTTATAGATGATGAAATTGAGACACAAAAATTAAATTGCCCTGGACCCCAAAACTAGAAACTGAAAGAGACAAAGCTGAATAATCAGTCTGTCCTAGCTCATTTCTGACTGTAGGTTGTAGTCAAAGAATCTTTAGTGCTCACACCTTATGCGCATGGGCAACGTCCTGGAATGGACTCTCAGGATTAAACTAGCACTATTCATATCCTCTTGTGATAATTACTATGTGCATGCAGGCACACCCTTGTTCTTTCTAGATCCAAAGTGTTAACTATACATTTATCCTTCAATAAAACCATATATACCGAAGGTCTTTCATCCCTTAAAAGAAAAAGAAAATTAAATGCTTTCATTTAAAGGATTGTTAAAGGCTTGGCACCTTAGTATCTTTCTTGGCCTACACACCCTTTCTCTAGGGCAGTAGTTCTCAATCTTCCTAATGCTATGACCCTTTAATATAGTTCCTCCTATTCTGGTGACCACCCCCCCCCCAACCATATAATTATCATGTTGCTGTTTCATAACTGTAATTTTGCTACTCTTATGAGCTCTAATGTAAATATCTGACCTGCAGGATGACCTTAGGTGACACCTGTGAAAGGGTCATTCGACCCTCAAAGCAGGTCTCAACCCACCGGACCCATCAGGGACACCTGGAAGAGGGTTGTCAGTGATAGGATTCTGTTTTTCTAAGTTGTGTGGCCAATCCTTCTGTCACCTGGTAAACTAGTCCTTTACAGCTACTTAACTGTCTTTGAATTTAAGATACAGTTGGTTGTTTGAGTTGCCTTGTGCAGTTTTGCTTGGCTATTGGTTCATGCTAAACAAAACAACTGTGGCCCATTTGGCATTAGGTAGTTTTAAATGCAAAAGGACATTTGAACTGCAAGACAAATGCTGGGAAACAAAGCCTTCAGCCCTGAGAACGCAAGGGGACTGTTTATAATGAAAAGGTGGTTGCATTTCTAGTCAATCTATCACTTTAATGAGCTCTTTGTAGTTCTTTGATTAATGTTCACAAAACAGGGAGAAAAAAATTGATGTAATGGAAACAAAATGCTATATAATCTTGGCAGCAGGCAGGGGCGGATTTCTATGTGTTTTATTAGCACCCACGTCACATCACCCTCTTGCAAATGTATATGTCTGCATGTTCCCTGACATAGCAACCCTCCAGTTTACTGGAAATGCAATCTGTCATGAAAGATGAGACCTTATGTTGGTAGCCAGACATCCTTTGTCCCATTATAGTGGCAGTAGGAGGAAGAGCTACCCAGAGCAGGAATGGAGAATCGCTAATAATGGTGAAAAGTTGGGTTTGGTCTCTGCCATATTGAAATGAGGTGTCTACTAGGTAGATGACAATCAAGAGGAGCCAGGGCAAGATGTTTAACCTTGTACAAGCATTAGCATGTAGCAAGTACTATATAATAGCAATCCATGTACTTTAAATAAGTCCAGGAAAGGGCATGATAGAATTCAGAAGACAGCTATGTGAAGCAACTCAGTGTGTGGGCAGAACACCTCTAAGGCTCCCCAGAGGAAAAGGCTGAAAAGCTGATTGGAAATGGAAGGGAGGAGACAACAAGTTTGAAGTGGGTGGGAGTAGGACCAAGAATCAGGACAGGCCACTTATCCCTGGGAAATAGCCTTGGCTTGCCCTTACTGCAGTAGTGTACATGAAATATGGAGGCTTTTCATGGACTTCTTAACCACCAAAGAGCATCCCATGTCAGACCTCTGCTCTGACAGTGGCTCCTATAAAATAGTGGGGGGTTGAACAGCAGCGGCCTGGGAACCTGGAACCTGGAACCTCCTCGGCTCTCGTTTCACTCCAAGCCTCCTGACTCTTGGAGCTGTGGTCTGGCCAGTTTCTTCTGGAAACTTCAGCCTCTCAGAATGAACTTGTGAATCCCACAGAGCAACAGTTGCCACGTCAGCAAAGCTCCACTCAGCCCAGAAAGACTACACGCACGCAAGGCTTTAAGACTGCCACCTTCTTTCCAACTTTGGTTAATTTATAATTTTAAAATTGTCTCTAATTACCTGAATGAAATGTGCTCCCTTTAAAACATCCAAGAGCTCATATAAGTAAAATTTGGGAAGACATGGTGAGCTTACACATTTTCTATGCATATTTGTATGTGTGAGTTTATACGTTTGTGTGCGTGCATGTACACCTATGTGTGCATACATATAGAAGCCACAGAGCAACTTCTAGCTGCCTCAGGCACTGTCCATTGTTATTTATTTATTCATTTATTTATTTATTTATTTATTTATTTATTTATAGACAGAGTCTCTTGCTGGCCTGGACTCTCCAAGAAGGCTTAGCTAAGCCCCCGGAGATCTGCCCATCCCCAGCACTGATTTTATAAATGTGTGTCATCCTGCCCAAGTGTTTTGCACAAGTTCTGGGGATTCGAATCAGCTCCTCTTGTTCCCAAGTCAAGCATCTGCCTGACTGTGCCATGGCCCTAGCCAAGGATCCTAACTTCACTGCTCAAACATACAAAATAGGACATATTGTTGTCTCCATAGATAAAAATACTTCTTAACTTTCAAAAATAGATCATACATTATTTTTTAATGCCCTCATTTTTCCATAGCATATCTATTGGGTGAATCCTTAACACAATTGATTTGCTAAAGCATGACATGCATGCTGCTTCCTGTTTAGTGTTATTCATGGATTGCAGAAAAAAAAACCATGATACCATGTAATTAATAGAAGGGATTAATATGTAATTAATATGTTGCTGTACACATATTTTTTTTTTCAAAACAAAGTAGTTTGGAATAAAGAGCAGGTAAAATGTTAAGTCCCCTGATTCATACTGTGTTGTAAAGTTTCAAAACAAATGAGAAGGAAGGAAAAAAATGTTCAATAGATAAACAGTAGGCAATCATATGGCGCCATGCTCTAATAATAAAATCACCTGACTGGGTAGATATTAGGCTTTTCCCCAAATCTGTGGTTTTAGTTGCATTTGAATAGTGTCTTAATTCATCCTACTTCCCTCCCTCTCCCCCACTTTCTTCCCTTTTGCCCCCTTTCCTTCCTCCCTTTCTTCCTTCCTCCCTTTCTTCCTTCCTCCCTTTCTTCCTTCCTCCCTTTCTTTCTTCCTTCCTTCCTTCCTTCCTTCCTTCCTTCCTTCCTTCCTTCCTTCCTTCCTTTCTTCCTTCTATGACCTTTTCTAAAGCAAGTATTAGCACATACATTCTTTAACAAGAAAGACTTCTAAGGGGTGACTCTTGACAGTACATTTGTTTTCCATGTATGAGATTTCCCTGACTGCTGAATGAATCTCACAAGGAATATCAAGCCAACAGATTTAGACAAGGCTCACTTGATTGGTTGGTTTCATTGCCTGTGCTTTGAATCAGGTCCCAGATGCAAAGCAGAAAAAGATAAGGCACTTTATGCAGCAGGTGGCATCGGCTCCCCAACGTGCCAACGAAATACAGTCTCTATGAACATCACACCACAAAATAATATCAGTGTGACTTACAGCAAAGAATTAGGACAGGGGTACTAACTCATGTCATGTCACTGGTCACTCATAAGCATATGGAAAACTGATTGAAGAAGAACTCACATGCTTTGCTAGAACAATCTATAACATGAGCTAGAAAGATGACTCGGTTGGGAGTGTTTTCTCTTCTTCCAGAGGACCTGAGTCTGTCCCTAGCTCACAAGTGCCTCTAATTCCAGCTCTAGGAGATCTGATATCCTCTTTGGCTTCTGCAGGCACCTGTATACAGATGGCTCACATAGATACACATACACATAATTAATAATACACTTTTAAAAAAGAATAATCAGTGACATATAAACCACTCCGTGGGTATTTCCCCCAGTAATTGCACTCATTGGGGCCTTTGGGTATAATAGAAATCTAACTGAAAATGCTAAAGTAGTCACATGTCAGAGCTTGGCTTAATTTTTTATTTTTTCACCACCTGATTAATTTTCCTTGTCTCATTCACCCCAGGGTAGACTACTGAATGCTAGTGAATATTGTAACCCCAGTTTATAGTCCCCTGGCTGTGTATTGTGTGTGTGTGTGTGTGTGTGTGTGTGTGTGTGTGTGTGTGGTCATAGAGATGGTTTTGTGAGACCTAAGTCATCACATTACCCAGCAATGACTCTCCACCAGTCATTCTATGCTAGAGATACAAGATTTCTTGGGATTCTCTAGTCAACCCCTTCAGATGCAGAAAATGAGACTCAGAGCAGAGACAGTACTGGGTTCAAGATTACAAATCCAGCGACTGCTGGGCGTGGTAGCGCACGCCTTTAATCCCAGCACTCGGGAGGCAGAGGCAGGTGGATTTCTGAGTTCGAGGCCAGCCTGGTCTACAAAGTTAGTTCCAGGACAGCAGGACAGCCAGGACTCTACAGAGAAACCCTGTCTCTAAACACCTAAAACAAACAAACAAACAAAAACAAACAAACAAAAAACAAATCCAGCGACTGGCCAACCTACGAGGCAGTGGGTACCTGTTGCCATCTGCTCTCTTCAGCTCCTTTCTCATATGAGGATCCCTCTATATAGAAGTTGTTCATGGTGTGGAGATATCAAGGTGGGCAAATTTGTCTTCCCCCTGAATAGTGTAAAAACAGGAATGAGTCAGATCTCTGAGTTTATAAGACCAACAAGAGGGTCCCTTGGGACTCTGATCTCATCATCAAAGGTCTGAACTCTTCAGCTTAAGGTCATTCTACCTTCCCTACAAACCTCTGGTAGAAGATGGTAAAGGTACTGAAGGCAGGCCTGGGGTGCTGGCTCCATGGGTAAGTTGTTTGCCATGTAAACATGAGGGTTAGAGTTCAGATTCCCAGCTTGCACATAGTAAGTGGCCCACCTGTAATCACAGTGCTTAGGGCAAGGGAGGCAATCATCCAGGCAAACTGGCTAGCTAAAGTAGTCACATTATCAGAATCAGTTTGCTCCAGATTCATTGAGAGACCTTGCCTTCATCAGTTCATCAAGAGCAACTGAGGAAGGCACCTAGCATCAACCTCTGACTGCCACACTCAGGGACACACACAAAGGAATATGCATCTCCCCATACATGAATAACACACAGGCACACAATACATATACGTACATGCATACAGGCACATTCACACACACATACACATGTGCATATACACATGGATAATTATGTATTATGTGTATGCCTACAAATAATAAAGTGGTCAGTTGGAGTCCCCTTTGGGCGATGTCAGAAGAACTTGTTACCCCAGTAAATGATCTCTTTTTAACTTTTTTAAATTGCATAAATCCTGACACTAGATTCCAACATTAGAATCCAGAGTCCAACCTGTAGAACGTGTATTAGTCTATTTCAAGGTTAATGCAAGGTTCTCTTTGACAGGATTTTTCTGGTAGCTTTCGCCCACAATCTCTTTCCCAAACCAACCCTATAGGCATGGGTTATTTCTGCCCATCCAAGTTAGAAAGCATTCATGCCTCTCCAACACGGAGTTTTCTTTACTTGGGCTGCTGATAAATTTGTTGGCGTACACACTGTAGAAATGACTGCTGTGGCTATTACTGTAGTTGCTCAGGGGAGCTATTCAGATGCCTCATTTATTGGAGCTTAATAGATTAAAAGTCTAAATTGAGTCTCATGATATAAGCCTAATCAAGTTCTAATCTGCATAATTTTCCCATAAGCAGCAATGGGAAATTTGGATAATTGATGTTTCAGCAGCCGCCAATCATGTGTTAAATAGCACTGTTGCATTTACTTATCAAAATATTTTTATTGATCCTTACTTCGTCTGACATTTGGTTTGGGGATTTTTTTTTTTTCCTTGCTGGCATTAACAGGAAATCTAATTCATCTCCTAGATGATGTAACATGAGATGTTTCTCTTGATTTTTAACATGTCTTTATAGATCATTTTTAACGGTGATCTTTCCTTTTACAACTTCATATTGAATACCTGTCTCAGCAAACCTCGATGACTGGGCCTAATTTATTTCCCTAGTTTAACGCAGCATATGGATTTCTAACCATCATTTATATGCACACAATAAAAGATAATTTGGCTCCCCCTTTGAGCCAATTCCTTTATGTTAAATCCATGGGGGTGTGGGAAGCACTCACCTTCACTTCTCCATCTATTCTAGGGGAGGTGATTGATAAGAATCTCCATCCCCCTCTCTCCCTGGGAAGGCTTGGGGATTTAACTAGGGAAGATTTAGAAAGTACTTTGTGTTTCCCCCATGGAAAAGTACTGTAATAAAGTATTTATTATATACACTGAGCTGTGCAGGCAGCTCTACCAAAGCAGGTTAAGTCTGACTGCAATGGCTCCCAGTCATTGTATGCTATTGTTTAAAAGTGAAAACAATTAAAAAAAAAAGTTAGCCTGACTTGTCTCTGAAAATTGCCTTCCAGGGGTTGGGAGAGGGGACTGGGATGGAGGGAGAGTGAGGGTGATGTCTTCACACAGCTAGGGCATGGAGCACACGGTTGGATTAGTTGTTAATGCTTGGACTCTTAAGTCCAACTATCTGGCTGTGGCCCCCAGATCTGTCCCTTTTTACTGGGGAAACTCCAGCAGCTTCTCCATGTGTCTCAGGACCATTTTCTCTTTCTAAAAGTGATAGTGTTTACTGGTCTCTCAACTCCTACACCTGTGATGAGGACTAAATGATGTGGCCATGAAAGTGCCTTTGGCATAGTCTGGTGCACAGAGAGAAGAAAGAGTTGGCTTAGAGGAGCCAGCCCTGGGAACTCAGTGTGGTTCTGATCTGAGATCTGCTTAGCAACATGGGATGCCCTTGACCACACTGCCTACCCTCTCTACAGGCCATGGTTAGGCTCAAGCTTCCTCTTCGATAAAACCGTGTTTGTTTAGGGAGGTCTTGAGACCTAGGTTATGAGAACATAATTTCTCCTTCCCCTGCAGTGTGATCTTGGTCTCTTTCCATTAATCCCATTACCCTAATCTGTTTGGCTTTATAGTATCCTTCCATTTGCTTTGAGCCCTGTAAGTGTATGACATGGAGCCTTCACCCCCTTTCAGCACATTCAGCCTGCATTGCCCCACAGAGCTCTTTTCTAGTCTTCTAGTTTGGCCGTATCATAGGTAGCTGGTCACTTAGATGCAGCAGAAACCAACATGTTTGTATACAACAGGAATCAGAAACTTTTCTCTCTTTTTGTATTCTTATACCCAGTCCCTTCTGTACTTCTTTTTTTTTAACTCAAGGGAAACTTTATAAGTTTTAGAGATTATAATTTAATTATAACAGTTCTCCCTTGCCTTTCCACCCTCCAAGCCTTCCCATGTATACACATGTCCTCCACTTGCCTTCAAATTCATGGCCTTTCAAAAAATTAGTGTTTTGTATGCATGTGTGTGTGTGTGTATACATATGTATGTATACATATATATGTACATATATATACACATATGCATACATTCCTAAATATAGCCTGTTCAATTGGCATAATGCTACCTGAATGTATATTTGTAGGGCTGACCATTGGTACTGGAAAACACTTGGTGTGCTTTTCTCTGGGGAGAGCTACTTCTCATGTTCCCAGCTTTCTTAGTTGCCCATAGTCTTTCCATAGGAATGAGGCCTCATGGGCTTGTCCGTACATGCTTTGCTTGTCCCTTGCTGCCATCCCTGTTCAGTTCACATGTGGGCAGACATATTGGTGAGATTTCATGGGTGTAACTTCTGACATTACCAGGAGACACAATCACAGCAAACTCCCTGATCCTCTGGCTTTTACAGGATTTCCACCCTTCTCTCCATAATGTTCCCTGAGCTTTAGATGAGGGAGGAAACACTTTTTTAATCAGTGAAAACATTGTCAGTGTTACTTTTTCCTGTCTTTTCTCCTAGCTCTTAGCAGGAATCCTCCAAGTACATGTGTCAAATTCCTTTGTTCCAAGCCACCCTCACTAAAGTATAATGCTCTGGACTTCTCATTAGCTGATGCTTCCCCTTCCTCTCTTGTCCCTGGATGAGGCCTCACTTGTCCAGCCTATGAGATAACCAACATCCAGAGAAGAAGGTCAGCTGCAGCGGCTGACCCGGCTCAGTTTAGTACAGTAGATGCAATAGAGATGATTTCACTGGAACAAAGATGCCATAAAGAAACACAGAATGATGATAACAGTTTCAGGAGTTCCAAGAAGCAAATGACTTCCAGCTATTTAAGGGGACCAGAAATCAGATCTAGAGAAGAGAAGGTTCTAGTAAGGGCCTACACTTGCTAATTTGAATTAAGAACCTTTCCTGTGTGAATGCTGGTCACCAGTTTCCTATAATCCTGAAGAAAACCCCAGCCTTCCTAGTGTCCAAATTCCTTCCTGAGAAGCTTCTAGCTGTATATTATTATTATTATTATTATTATTATTATTATTATTATTAATCATCACCATCATTGTCATCATCATCATTACTATTGCAGAAATGATCTATTTATAACCAAAACATCTGCTGTGATTCTTGGCTTCTTATTAATTTTCTGACTTTTTTTTGTGAAAATTCTTTTTTTAGAAAATCTAGCAAAAAAAAAAAAACCAACAAAATCTATCATTTCTTTATCCAGCATAAAGGGTCTTGATGGGTGCTGGACCTCTCTACCAGTATTTGTTGAGTACCTCATATAATATAGTCTTTGGTAGACAGCATTTCTGAGTGTATGCTTCACCCTAGTTATGGCACATTTCACTTTAGCCTTATAGATTCCCTGTGTAAGGATGCTTCTGGTTTTTAGATGAAGAATCAGAGACTTTGGAGAGAATACTGGTTACTCTGTACAAGGCTAACACAAGTCATAATATATACCATCCTCTCTAAGACTTAGGGGGCGTTGTGGAAGAGGGGACAGAAAGAATGGGAGAGCCTGAAAATAAGAAAGGCTGTGAACTAACATCTTTGCAAAACAAGGCCAGTGCAGTCCCAGATTCACAACAGGAGCAGATGCCTGTGCTAAGTCTATATAAGAATGGACCAATCAATAGTCAGGCATGGATGGAGGCGGGGCTTGGGTCTCTACCTCCCTCTTGATGGACCAATCAACAGTCAGGCATGGATGGAGGAAGGGCTGGGGCTCTACCTCAATAGTAAATGACTTCTGGTTGATCCAATGAGAAGAGGAAGCATAGCCTTAGTCATGTAACCCCTGATAACCCAACTAAGCTCCAATGGACAGTCTTCATCCAAGAGTCATGCAGGTGACCCTGATTAAACTAAATTGGTCAGAAAATAAAATTGAAAGTCATGAATCCTAGGATGGGATGAAAAAGCATCAGAGGGAGATAAGAAATGGTACTGGGGAAAGTAATGAAATTTGCATGCATGGAATGATATAGCCAGATGACAAAATAACTAAGCAAAAATTTTTTTTTAACATTTAACAGACTCTGGAGAAAGAAAATAACAGAATTTGGACCTGTAACTTCCAGTTTCAAGTCTATTTTCTTAGCTAGTCACATTTGTTTGTTTGTTTGTTTGTTTATACAAGTCAAGCCTGTTTTACATAAGCTGAAAGTTCAACTAAGCAGGGAATTCCCTGGCCTAATATACTTCCTACTGCCCATGAAATGTGATTGTCCAGCCCGAGATAATGCCAGTAAAGGTGGTGGTTGCTTGATGCTAAGTGAATAGCAGAAATGATACCAGTCACAGCTGCCACTGGGATTCAGGACAGGGGACTTCCCTGGAAGGAGAGGAGGTAGTCTGGGAAAAGGATTTCTAACTCCATGGAGAACAATGTTAACATATTAAAGCAAAAACTTAGGCAAGTCACAAATTTAAGATAGAGCCTTTTCTAAGTAAGGTTTCTTCCTCTAGATCTCTAACACTGACAATCTTAGTACTTTTGGCAAAATAAAGGGCTGTCTCCCATGTTGGAACATTTCCTAGTTTTTCTGGTCTGGCTGAAGTTGCCTGGTGTATGTTCCACATGTCCAGGCTTGCATGTCCAGAACACCAGTGTTGTTCTATGTAAAGATGTGAAGGGATCCTGAGGATAAAAGGGTGGAGGCTGGAACACTGTGAAGATCTGCTTCTTGGTCAACCATGACCTGATGATAACATCCAAAGGTATCCTCCTGTCTCATTCCTTCAGGTGCAATACACCAGGATTTCTCTTCTCTTCAAGTTTATTTAGGGGAGCTGCATTAGCCTGGCACTTCAGACCATAGTTTTCTATATTAGGGCCCCTAAGGAGGAAAAAACCAATGCTAATCAAGTCTCATTGCTGGTAATACAACTATATGAGACAAAGGGAACAAATCCATACTTTCAAAATTTTGTCCTACCTCTTTAAAGTGTGAAGACAGAAAAGGAGCAAAATAGGAGGACGTGTGGTCTGCCTGGAGCTCTCTTGTTAACATTACTATCCTGTTCTTGGGCTCCCATGTGAAGGAGAGAGAGAGACCTTTAGTGGAAGAGTGTCTGTCTCCCCATCACACCTTGTAAATTGCAGACGCTGATGGAACCAGCCTTGGTGACTATAGAGGAAATGGAGTGTGTAAGTCAAGTGTAAGAGGCCTAGGAGACAAGTACCCCATTTCTAAATGAACGTTTCACGCAAAGAAACTGAGTCTTTCCACAGCTGAAAAAATGGAATCTTTAAATAAGATAAAATAAAAGGATGCTTTTGGCTTGTTGCAGGCTCCGAAACAAAATACAGCTTTCCTAATACTGTATGACCCGTATCTCTGCCTGCTTTATGGGCGCTACTCTTTGAGGTGCACACCCATATTTTCTCAAGTCAGCATTTGATGATGGCTGTCAAAATACAGGCCATGTATTATGCATATAGCATTACCGATGTAAGGTGTTTACTTGTCAAGTTGAAGAAATTCAAAAAATGTCACATCCACGGAATCTGCACAGCTGTCACTTGCAATTTTTCATGCTTTTGAATGCAACTTCTGATGAAAACAGTTTATTTCTTCCCCTTCACTGTTCAAAGGGAAGGAAACAGCTAGCATTTAAAATGTGTGCTCCTGGTTATGCGGTTGGCTGAAAAACAGACAGATTCCGTAGTTTAGGAAGAAGAATGAACACTAACTCACTGAACGTGAGTTGGTCTGTATGAGGAGAAATAATAGTACAAAAATAAAAATTAAGTGCACTCAGGGACTGGAAACTAAGTAGTATTTTTGTTCTTTTTAAAGTTTAGCACTCAGTAGAACATTTATATAAAGGAGAACAGGAAATAAGGAGCCCTGTACATGTCTCTGGCACTTTGTGCTTATGAACCTTCCAAGGGACATGGAATTCCTGAGCGCTAGACATCCCCAAATGAATGGCAGCATCAGCCCAGCCCTTGTCTCATTACCAACCGGTGACTGTCTGCAAAATGTGGTCCTTTGATCAATTTGCAACTTCGATTTGGAAATGAAGCCAAGTCTCCTTGTACCTTGAAATCTCTCATCCGTTGGTAAGCCCATACAGAGATGAGAAACTGAGGAGTCAGGGATGGTGTTGCGCACCTCTGATCCCAGTACACAGTAGGCAGAAGTAGGTGGATCTTTGTGAATTCAAGGTGAGTCTGGCAGATATAATGGGTTCCAGACTACCCGCGGCCCCATCTTATCTCTTCAAAAATGTGTTTTAATTAAAAAGATGAAAACCAGAAAACAATCCAAAGTGAACAACAGCACAAGGCTGACAGCTGCAGTTGCTGTGTGCTTCCAATGGAAAGTGATTTTCTAACCAATGCAGGCATGATACAGAGAATGTTGCTGTCTTTGTCTGCATCCTTAACAGAGCACACAGTGGGTTGGGCTGGAGGAAGTCTCACCTTTACTAGACCTGGCATCCCAAATCTTAAATCTTTTTTTTTCCATAAATCTCATGATTTCTCAGTAGTGCTGGGTTAGTTACCTCAGGAACTCAAGGATAGTTCTAGTACTTAGTTCAGACAGTATCAGCACATTACTTTTGTTACTTCAACCTCGTGCAAAGATTGATGTCCGGGGTGTAGGATCTGCAAGCCAATGAAACAGTGTCCTGGGGGAATCAAAAGAGTTGAATTTCTATGCATTTCTTTTTTAAACCAAAGAACAATTGCTGAAAGCCTCTGGGCTGAACTTCCTCACTAAGCAGAAGGACATGCAATCAGCCAGCTTAAGAGAACAGGCAGAATGGGTTGAGATAGGCTGCAGTAACAATCAACAAAACATTTCTGAGATTTAAAACAGCCCCTCATTCTCTTTCACTTAGAATGATTTATGGGTCAGGGCAGCTGTCTGGACTCCATCTCCATAGTGACCCATGTCTCCATATTAGGTGTGGTTTGGGAAGAGAAGGACAAGACCAAGTCATATACCAGACATGATGTGTGCTTCTTTGCTCGCTTTCCATTAGCAAGAGCATTTTGTATGTCATATAGTCATTCCTACGTAAGGACAACTAGGCACAGGAGAGGGGAAACTGTAAGCAGAATAAACCTTGACATGGTCTGGACTTTTAGGAAGGTGTCAGAGTAAGAACTGCTTCAAGTGACTCTTCTGTAATGTCTAAACAAACAACAAAAAACTTGCTGACTTTATCCCGTGTTACTTGGTGACTTGTCAATAATGTGTACATTGCGTTTTGAGGGTTTTGTATGTATACTATACTTTTTATCAATGCCAGTTTTTCTACTCCTCTGAATTTCTCCCCACTAGGATTCACACCTCCTGGAATGGACAGATCATCACCCGACAACAGCCCAGTGCACGGGATGTTACGCCAGCCGTCCATCACAACTGGGGTCAACATTCCCATCATCACGGAACTCGGTAGGGGGTCACTGTAGCTCACTGCGTGGGCGTTCTGTCTTTCAGACCATGAAGAAAGTAAGGAGTTTGTCCAGTTCTTTAGCTTTTTAGGCATTGTAGGTTTCTGTGGGACTTAGGGGGGAATAGTGAAGGTGAGGTTTGAGTAGTGATATGGCAGGTTATTTGAAGGAAAAAAAAACTGTTCTATCTTTCTCAAAAGACAAATAGACAGTTTTCTTCCTGCTGGTTCCTGTTTTCAAAGGAGCATGAGAATGGCTTTGAAATCGGGGCATCCATTTGGGAAGGGGAAAGAGAAGAGGCGTGAATTCCTCTTCAGGTGGCTTCTTCTTGAAGGCCCCTCTTCTGAGTGTTCTGTTTCAAAGGCTCCCACAGTTGCAAGCCTGCTCAGAACCTCAGGTCTAAGCCCTTCCCACCTGAAAATGGATCCCCTTTGAGGATGGGGTAACATGTCTGTCTGCTCTGCTATGTGGCAACCCCACCTTGACCCTGTCCTAGTTGAGATTCTCACCAAAGGTCATTTTTAGCCAATGACCAAAATATGAATGGGGAGGGGATTTGTGGGGTTTGAATGCTGTAATCTGTAGCCAATAGAATCCAACTTCTGACATGCCCATGCCATTCTCTGGTAGCCTCTGTGAAGTTTAAAAAAAAAACAAGAAACAAAAAAATACTGAATGGCTCTTCCCTTGAGACAATACAGACTCTCTATTGTCCGGGTGGCTTAGCTTGAGAATGCTGCCTCTGTTTTTCCCTCACTCTTTTCTTCTTTTCTGTACTTTCCTCCACTCCCTTTCCCTGGACCCTTAAATGCTGTATCCAATTAGCTAAGCCGGGCAAGTTGCCTTTGGTATCAGTCAATCAGGAAAAAAACAGTGGGACGCACATTCTAATGATAACGGAGTTGGGTAAGAAGTGCTTGTCTTCTTTGACATCAGTATTTTCTTTTGTTCTGATCTTGGTGTTTCCGACTCTCATTGGCTCCCCCCACCTACCCCCTCCATTTCGCTGGCTGTAACAGCAAGGCTACCCCATGGCACTGCTTTGAATGTGTTTTATTTGTGGCTCTGGTTGGAATCGACTGTATTGTTCTGGCCTCTCTTAATGATTTTTTCCCCCACACAGCATCAGTAAACCTTTGATCACACCCACCTGACCTGGCAGTAGCCGCCAAAGCATCTCTGCTCTAATTCATTTTCCGTGGCCCAAGCCTTTCTCTCTCCCTTTCTTTTAAATCCCACGCGTGCCCACTCTCCCCTGCCTCCTCCTGGCATTCCTCTTCCAACTTGCTGTCAGTTTGACTGACATGTCTTCACAGCTCTCAGAGGAAGTCAAAGGAGAAATATAAAAATTTTAAGATAAGAAATCCTAGACAGTGCCTTCCCTCCAGCTGTTTATTTTTCTTTATTCTGACTTTATTTGCCTTTTTTCCCCCTACTAGGCCCTCTCTCAGAAGTTCTGCCTCTGAAGCCATAAAAAGCAGCCAGTTCCCAGGGGATCTTTTCTTACTCAAGCCAGATTTCAAGAAGGGTGCAGAACAGGCTGGCAGCCCTATACTCTTACCCCCACCCTGCTGGCCCAAAGCCCTCCCTGGGAGGTTCACAGTGGATTTATCTCAAAGATAAAGGCCCCTGGTCATGGCTGCATTTGTCAGACCCCTCCATGGCTCCCCATGCCTTGGTTAATAACCCACGAAGGGCACCCATCAGCAGCAGGTCTCACAACTGGAGATTGCTCTTCTAAATAGACACAGCAAAGGGCTTCTTGGCAGAGACGCAGCGGGAGGGGAGGGAAGCACCTGCCTTCACAGGACTCACAAATGAAACGAACACTCCATTTTCTTGGCCCCCCAATATATTTCAAAATAAGAGAGGAGGCTTTTAACACAGAAATCTTGCTCGTGAGGTGTCTAGAAACCAAGGAATAAATTGTCCACCATGCAGCCCCGCGTTGTTGTTAGACAGAGCTATTTATCTGGACAAATTCACTCAGGTCAAGGAGTATCACACTGTTTTCAACAATACGATAGGTGTCTTTTTCATGTTTAGCGTTGTTGGCTAAAAGCCTGGGATTCTCCATCGTTCTTCCTAGAACCACAGGGCCATAAACGACCAAGGAAGCTCGTGTACCCCAGACGACTGTTTTGAAAATTCATTGAACATCTCCAACACAGATACCCACAGTAGCTTTCTAAAGTACCCATGCCAAGAATTTCTCTTTTTATTTAGAATCTGTGTGCTAGTAGCTGATTAGAATATCCTGATTTTTGATTAGAGGAAAAGGAAAAGCAAAAAGCTTGAGGCTCCAGATACAAGGCAGTAATTTGGTTATTGAGTCTCCTAACCCTCTTTCAGACCAGATTTTTTTTTCCCCTCCAAGCTTTAGGGTTTGGGCCACTTCTTCCTCCTACTCTCAGGGCTAGCTTCTCTAGGAACCATACCACTCTGCTCATACCTAGCCTCCTCCCACTTCACCCCTGCAGATATTCCCCCTTTGTCATCTACCCTGGCATGTGTGCTCTGTTGTATTGCCTCAGCCATTTGCCCCTTAAAACACACAGAGGCAGGCAGGAGAGACGGGCATGGGGTAAAGTGCTGGCTGTGCACCAGGAGGCCCTGGGTGCTGGTCGCCCACATCCAAGCTGAGCTTGCCAAGGGATGTCTTGTCATTCTGAAAGTCCTTATAGACAGACATGGAAGGATCCCGAAGGTTTGCTGCCCAGGTAGTCTAGCTGAATAGGTGAACCCAAAAGTTAATTGAGAGCCCCTCCCTCAGAAAATAATGTTGAAAGTGATTAAGGAAGACAACTCATGTTAACCTCTACTTTCCACATGCATACATACAAGAACACATACATACATGAGCACACACAAAAACACAGAGGCAACCAAGGCCAAACACATTTTAAGACTGTCCTCATCCATCCCAATATTTCCATGATAAAGGCTCCTGACATTTCCATGAGAAGTAAAAACCAACTTTGTCCGAAGCCATTTAACGGGCTACTTCCCAGCTCTATTTGATCACCTGCATTGTGGGGCAATGCACATTATGTAATTGCTTATTGAGAATGGCGTACATTATGACCTATGTAGTGGCTGTTCTGGGAAATGGGCCCAGGCTGCATGTGCTGTTATCTTTCTAAGACTGGTGATCCCAGAACAATAAGCAAGCTTTTCACTGAAACGTGACTCACACCATGACATTTTCTTCCAATCCTACATCCTTAGATTGCTCAACATCCATAGCTGTTCCTTCTACTTGGGGCCACACAAAAGTAGCGCTGTCTCTTACCCATCTCCTCATACACAAGGAAGAGATACTGCTCCACTTGAAATGATTGTATAGCCACCATCAGCTGCTGCTGTCAACAACGAAAGTAATATGCCAATACATGTGCTCTTTTTTTCTGATTCCCAGAGCAGAAATACTGTGATCATTACAGCATGCTTTTGGAATGTCAGAAGATACAACTATAGACTTGGGACTTAGTTTAGTTGATATGAAATGCTTGCCTAACATTAACAAAGTCCTGGGTTCAATCCCTAGCACTTTATAAATTGCCCACACAGTACCATACCCACAATCCCTACACTGCAGAGGTGAAAGGAGAAGCATCAGAAGTTCACCCTAATCTTCCACTATATAATAAGTTTGAAGCAAACCTAGGTGATATGAGACACTGTCAAGAAGAGGGGAGAGACAGAGAGACAGAGAGACAGAGACAGAGACAGAGACAGAGAGAGACAGGGAAACACAGAGAGAGAGAGGTTTTGAAAATGTTTTTAAAATATTTATTATTCCTATTTTATGTATATGAGTGTTTGCCTGCATATATGTATGTGTCTTGTGTGTATGCTTGGTGCCTGCAGAGGACAGATGTGTATGTTGGGCTCTTTGGAACTACAGTTACAGGTGAGCTACTGTGCAGGTGCTAGGAAGCCTACACAGGTTCTTTGCAAGAACAGCAAGCGTTCTTAATCATGGAGCCATCTCTCCAGTGCCTGGTTTAGAAACCTTAATCTTCTTTATTTATAGTTCTAGAGTATGGCAGGAACCCATAACAAAATGGTTCCTTATATTTGGCCCACTATGAGAGCAGTGGTGTGTGTGTGTGTGTGTGTGTGTGTATCCATCTCCACAGAAAAAGGAAGTGAAATATGAGAGAAGAAAATGAGACATGGAGAGACAGTCTGGCTAGACCACCAGTGGAGCTTGTCTTGTTCTAATCTAGTTTGAATACAAAGCCACTTGTGATTGGCTGATCCCAAGCTACTTATTATAAGAATTTGTTATATCATTTCCACATGAGGTGAGGCACATGAAGTTCAGGACTTATACTTTTAGTTGAACATGAAATAGGTATGGAGACAGCTTAGGGCCTATCATAATTCAGTTTAACAGAACTATTTGGAGGGCCCATAAGTAAACCTTTAGTGATTCTGAGAGGATCAGAGAGAGGCTGGATATTTCCATAATGTCATGGATTGATAGACAATCAAGATGCCAGTCTCCATTTATCCAGGGCATGGCATGGATCACATATGGTCTTCCTCGTAGGCTCAGAGCTACTTCTTGAGAGACTGCAGAACTTTTCCCGTTTTCCAGTGAGAGCAACTTGGCTGCAGGGTCAGGAAATGCTTTGTCAAAAACTCAGTGACAAAACAAGACTGGAGACTTTTGCCCACTCTCCTACAATTCGATTGCTGCTAATACAACTGAGACCCAAATGTGATCAAATTTGGAAAAATCACCACAAAGATTTGCCTCCATTAGAGTCATTTTCTAGGGTGGCAAAAAAAGATAGTGCCATTTAAAAATAATTCCACGCCTAGCCTTTCATCCTATTATCATTTATTGTGACTCATGCAATAAACAAAAGGGTTTTTTTGTTATTGTTGGTTTAAGGAAAGTTGTCAAGAAAGTCCTTTAAAAAAATTAAAACAATAACTCTAGGGAAGAGAATTAGCTGCAGATAGATTCAGAAAAAGACACAGAAAGGAAACCTCATCTGTTCTCTTCCTAAAACTGCCTTAATTATTCCAGAAATCACAAGTGTACCTCTCTCCAACACCCCACACTTCCCTCTATTACAATTCAAAATTGATCATTTATGAAGCCAAGATAGGAATAGAAGTGAATTTATCATTTAATTTTTTTATAAGTTAAAGACATCTTACTTATCACCCATTTTCTAAATTAAAGCACAACTCATCAGTCTGTGGGTGTATGCAGGAGGAGTCCTTGGGGGCCTCCTCAGATGACAATGAAGAAAGACATCTTGCCCTGGCCATGTCTTCTTCTAGAACACAGAGAAGACAGAGCTGTTTAGAGGGGGAAGCAGAGTGTGGGGAGATTTGCAGAGGAAGTCAGAAAACAGCAGGAGGCATCCCATGTGTTGAGTAGAACCCATTGAGCATGGGCCTGAATTCAGAGAAGAGGCACACCGGGTCCTACACAGGCCCATGCTTGGGGCCACCTCTAGGTTCTGCCTGAGGATAAACTGCTTGCCATTTGGCCTTGCTGCATCTCTGATCCATTGCTTTTCTTTCTGCATAAGTTGCTTTCTTTTCTCTGTGGCTAACCTTACCATCCCAGCATGGCTACTCATGGCTATGTCCCTCTCTCAGAGGACTTGGCTACCAAAAAATGCCTGAGGGTGTTTCTTGGTCATGATTCTAAAACTGTAACAAAGGACTGGTCAACTTGCCATCCACTTGCCAGTCCTTGACAGTTGCCATAGAACAAACCTGCTTGACCTCATTGCTCTCCAGGTCTTAGGAATTAAAGCAATCCTGTAGGAGCAGGCCACTTGATCCCAGTGCTTGCCAACCCCGGGATCCATCAATAGCTTCCTCATGCTTTTTTTCTTTTACAGTAACTTAAGTGTCTCTAACCCAGTCACTTAACTATCTCTCTGGCTTCACTAACTCTTGTGTAGTCTCCAAAGCTAATTCTTATTTTATGCCTTTTCTAGTGAATGATACCAATGTTCAGTTTTTGGACCAAGACGATGACGATGACCCTGACACAGAGCTGTACCTCACACAGCCCTTTGCTTGTGGGACAGCATTTGCCGTCAGCGTCCTGGACTCACTCATGAGCGCGGTGAGTTGTCTATCTTCTTTCTCTCCACTCAAGCGGTGGGGTACACACCCATGGACTGTCTTCACAGTAGGAGATACTGGCAGGAACTTGAACTGTGCATGGAAAAGAGCAGAAGTTCATGAATGTGTCTCTTTAGAAAGGACACCAATGTTTATCAATCACACAAGTAAATATTATAAATTCCTCAACTTGCAAGGAAGACATGGAAAGATATGGCCTGGTTTGGAGGATAAGAGAAACACCACTTAAGGAAATAAATATTTTATACCAAGATGTGAGACTCTCTCAAGGAAGACAAAGGAAACTGAATCAGAATGAGTAAAGAACAGGGAAGACATTGAAAACCATGTTCATGAGTCTTTGGACTTAATACTGAAGAGTGATCAGGTTCATGTCTGAAGCGCTTGCCTTATCTATGAGGTGTCTTGGTCAGGCAAGATTGGGTGTAGTGTCCATGTAAGCATCTTTTCTAGCTGGACGGAGGGAATTCTGATAGTGATGCAAGCAGGTGGGCAGGTCTGGGCACTCGTTTGTACGACGGGGAACATTTGGGAATAGCCTGAATGTGAACAGAAAACAGAAAGGACAGGGTGCCAAGGGAGACACCAGCATCCCTGCCTATCACTAAAAGACTAGACCTTAAATGAGGATCAGGCACAAGGCTCTTCCCAGCTGAAGAGCAAAGAGATAATGATGGTAAAGAGGAGTTGTTGACTAAGACATCAAAAGCAGTTGTTTTTCCCTTAGTAACTTTATGTGTATCAAGTGGTCAAGCCTTTTACCACCCCCCTTTGTGACCCTTCAAATAAGCAACAACTAAGAAAGCACATTCCTGCATAGTGGCAGTATCATCCACTGCAGCAGACAACAGCAACTGTTTAGAACAGGCCACAGCAGGTACTGGGAGTACTTCCCAATAGTATCTTTCTTTACCAGATAGACAATGCTCTTCATTTTGCAGTAGTCAAATTCACAGTTTGTGAAAATGAGGGTGGGCGATGGATAAAAACTGACCTTTGCTGAATCCACGGAACAGGGTTTTATTGAGCATGTTAAACTACAAATATAACTCGGAGGAGGTTTTTCCATACATATTCTCACATTGCTAAGAAAGGTCATTCTCTTGATTGTGTTAAGCAACTTACATTCTAATTATGCATTATTATACTCATTCATTAAAAATGAATCCCCAAAGGATTACTGTGTAAGGAAAAGAGGAAGACATGAGGCTTTCAGAGATGTATTTAGTTTATTCCTTATTACTGAACATAGTACAAATATAAACATATCTTAGTGAAATATTAGAGTTATGGTTTTAAAAATAATTATGACATAAGATCACCTGGGTTAAGGTTGATTGGTGGCTTTTGTAGCCAGTAAGAAGAATCGCTGGGCCCTATAGAGGGGTCCTCCTGGTTTCCTGGGATACTGTGACTGACGTTGGAGCTGCTGCTAATGTTGGCCCAGTTTGTACAAACTCTTGAGCAGGTTGGAAAGAACAATAAACACTGCTTGATTGGGTTCAGTAAAGCACCAAATTCTCTGTAGGAGGCCAGATCTCATCTCTTTAGAAATGTCACTTTAATTTTGATCCTAATTTCAGTGATTTTAGAACTCTGATCTTACTGACATACAAGTAAGCTGTTTATGAGAATTTTTTTTTGTTTTGTTTTCAGAAGAGAAAATACCATTAAGAGCTTTTTAAAACTCAAATTTATAACATTTGTATTTCTAGGCAGTCAATGTGCCCCAGGTCGGATCAGATACATCATTTATAAAGGGTGTGTTTTTATAAATTACTGGGAATTCTGAACTAGTGAAGCTGTACAACAGAGCAGGCCAAATACTTGTGAAGCCGGTGATGATCTGAAGCTGATGGGATTGAAGCTTCTGCACAAAGGGACACGTGATTGACAGCCTGGAGTTGGGGCATGTAACAGTGTGGAATCAGGGCATATCCGCATATGAGTTATAAGACTCACCATTGAACAGCATCACTAGGGAGTCAGTTCTCAGAAACTAGGATGAGAAGTTGAAATGAACTGATTTTGTTTGTTTTTTGTTTTTTGTTTTTTCAAGACAGGGTTTCTCTGTATAGCCCTGGCTGTCCTGGAACTCACTCTGTAGACCAGGGTAGCCTCGAACTCAGAAATCTGCCTGCTTCTGCCTCCCAAGTGCTGGGATTAAAGGCGTGCGCCACCACTCCCAGCTTCTAATCACTGTTTTTAAAGGTCATCCATCCTCAACCTCTCTCGATATCAAAATTGAAGTGTTGGGACAAAGTGACTTGTGCCACACAGATGTCATAGCCTGTAAGCAGTATTTTTCCTGCATCATAGCCTAGAGAAAAATCAATCTAGGAACTTAGTACTTGTTTTTCATGTTTCTTATTAGCTGCATTGGTTATTGAGGGCCTAGAACTATGTAACACTTCAATAACACAGTCTGATCTTTTAGACCACAGTGTGGGAGAAACAGGTTTAGGTATTGGAGCAAGGCATATCAACAGGCCCACTGACAGTGTCCTTTCCTGTCATCAATCAAAATCCTAGCCAAATTATTCCAGACCTTGCTCTGTTATCTAGGATGAAAAAACTCCAGTTGAGGTCTGGCTCAACACAGACAATTAGATCCAGACCCTTTGACAAAAAATGCTACCTGTGATGTCTTTGTATTTCACGCCAGCCTTCATTTATGAAAAAGAATGTAGTTTGGTCAATTACCAAAGCCCTAACTAGGAAGAGCTAAAATGAGGTTCCACCAAAGAGCAGGAGCAGAGGTAAGACAACCACAGCCTCCATCTGCAGGCACCATCACAACGCCTACCGACTTTAAAGCACATGGAGTAACTGGGACAGTGTGGCACAGGGTCAAGGCAACCTGAAGCGTCTAGATCTGATTCACCACCAGCCCTTGTTTATCTTTTCCATTGTCTGGAAATCAGTTGAGACCAAATGCTAATTAAGCGTGATGTGAACAACTCCTTATGTCTTTGTAGTACTTGGAGAAGGACAAAGGAATATGAAGGTCTTTCAACAAGCAGGCACATGTGACAACAGAGCTGTAGATGTGTTATTTACATGCCTGTAGATGCATATATATATGTATATATATATATATATACATATATATATATATATATACATACACATACACATATATATACATACACATATCTATCTATCTATCTATCTATCTATCTATCTATCTATCTTTATCTGATTACTCATTCTGTCTCCTGAACACATGCGTGTACTCATGCTTAAGAACAAAAGTTTTCAACCTATGTGTTGAGATTCCTTTGGGAGTCAAACAGCTCTATCAAAGGGGTTGCCAAAGACCATTGGAAAATCTAGATATTTACATTATGATTCATAACCGTAACACAATTACAGTTAGGAAGTAGTAATAAAAATGATTTTATGGTTGGAGTCACTAAAACATGAGGAAATATAGTGAAGGGTTGCATTATTAGACAGGCCTAGAACCACTGTTTAGAGAGATAAGACCCGGGAGCTTTTAGATAGATGAGTCAGAAGTCTGTAGGAGAGATATGTCTGTGTTTTCATGTCTCATATGAACTGGTCTCTTGATGTCAGAAATAACAAGATTTGTATTACTAAGACTGGAAAACATGTTCCTCTGAACCATGGGTCCTCCTCCCCTGCTTTCTACCTGTACTATAACTTCCTGGAGTGGGGCAAACCCTGGGTGAGCCTTATGGTGAAGGCTGAACTGTCAGCCCAGGATAAGCTGCTGCTCTTCTAGAGATGCCAGCTATTTACTGCTCATGATGCATCTCTTATACTCCATCCAAGAGCCCCCGTTTCTTCTGCTCACAAGCAGACAGGCAGTCCGCAGGTGCAGCCAGGGCAGATGGGCTAGCAGCAGTGTTATGTCTGAGCAGCAAACAGCAGGATATTGTGCTGGACTCAAGAACATACCCCTTGCTGCTACACCAGGCAAGGCAGATCCAGGAGAAAATAATTGAAATAGTTCTCATTGCTCGTGAAAGAAAAATACTAAAAATAAAAAATCCACACTATGAAAACCAGCAAATATAAAAAATGGCAGATATGACATGGAAAATGACAATTTTAGTGCAATTATAGACGAAAGGCAGAGTGCCATTAAAGTTAAGGCAATGTTATTAAAAAATGTGTTAATTTTCAGTTAAATTTTCTATAAAAGACCAATTAGTTTAAAAGGCTTGACAGCATTAACTGTGAAACATAAGCTCCAGTAATTATACTTAAAAAAAAAAAAGTAGAGAGAAGATGCTCTAGTGAGGTGGAGCTGCACAGGCGGGGGCCAGCACACATTAGGCTAGGTGGCACTGCAGATTCAGCTCTTCCTTCTGCAATTCCTCTGCCCTTGTTCCAGCCTTTCACGATTTTGCAGTGTGTCCTTACAAGACCCAAGAGTCACTCATTGCTAGAGGTCAAGGGAACCTCACACATGATTGAAGGCAGCCCTCCCTTATTAGAGATGAGAACACAGGAGCAGAAAGTATGGGCATATTCTAAATTGGCTGCATCGGGAGTTAACTGTTCTTTTTTATAAATTATAATTCATTGAGTACTGGTTGCATATGGGAAATTACACAAATTGTCTTGTTTAACACTAGTCTATAAATTTGTGTTTTTCTTTTTTCTTCCCTATTATATGGATGAGGGGTCAAGACCATAGAAAACTTGGGTAACTTTCCCATTATCATAGCTATTGAGTAGCCAAGAAAGGATTAAAGATTATACTGTAGGGCATGGTGAGATGGTTTAGAGGCAAATGCACTTGCTGCTAAATATAATGACCTGAGTTTGATCCCTAGGTCTCACATGAAGGAGAAAATAAACTCCCCCAAGTTGTTCTCTGTCCTCTACCAGTACCCCATAGCACACACTTACACACAAATAAATAACATAAAAAATTTAAAATCTCATAATCAGGATGACAGCTTACTCTACTACAAAGAAAGCCTTCCCAAGAAAGTGTCTTCTTCTCTTCCCAAGAAGCGGCCTCTGAATTCTTTAGACTGCACAGGTGTCCTGGCTGCAGGTAACAAATAAGAATCAAGTTCATCTCCCATTTGCTCCCCAGCCACCAAAGTGACACAGGATTGGGCAGGACATCTGTGAATAATCTTTTCAGTCTACAGGTTTCATGCAGAAGAGTCTCCTAAGGCATTCATCACATCTGTCATGGACTTGGTTCATGGTGGGGCATAGGAAAGTCTGGAGAGTGTAGGAGCACAAGAGACAAAGGTTCATGCATGCCCTTCACAGTCTACAAATCCTCTACACCAGAATATTCATTAATCTACAAAATAATTGTACATTCTGGCTTCTTTATCTTCTGCAAGGATAGTCTTTGATAGTATTTGGAGTCCTAGTGTGTTTTGCCTCATGATACTGAAACAGACCCTTCCTCTTCACCTAGTCCTGTATGAAACCTTGTCACCTACTTTCAAGCTGAACCACTCATGGACCATTTTGAGACACTGTCTTTGAATTACATGTAAATGCAGGCCTGGAGACTATTGACTACTCAATTAGTGCCAGTGTCTCTGTATAAATCATTTAAATACATGCTGAGGTAAAATCCCAACAATTCAACCAAACTACGTCCTTCCATGTGGACCTTATCTGTATATTCCAACAGGTAACTCTACCATACTCATTGCTTAAAATAAACAGATTGCAGTTTCCACATGGAGATAGATAGCCACTTTTCTTTTGGAAAATTTAGGAAGCACAAGAATATAGAAAAATATTCAAGTGGTTTGTATTTCCAAGACTAAAGAAAAGTGTTTACTATTTTGGTATGTGCAAATATATATATGCATTTTTTATAGATAGATAGGATAGACAGATGGGAATAGATATAGACAGACAGACAGACAGACAGACAGACAGACAGATAGATAGATAGATAAAAAATAATAGCTAAAACTTCCAGTTTTAAATATTGGTTAATTATTTCTTTTTAGGTAATATTTTGTTGAGAGAATTTAACATGTTATTTTTTTTTAAAAAAGTCACAACTTGCAAAGCTCCCATAGGATTTCGTGATACTCTCTTTTAAAATAGACCACAATCTTTTACTTTATTGAGGGGTAGTTTTAAGATATTTTGCTACAATAATAGTCCCTTTTATTAGCTTTCAATTACTATAATAGATATCTGAAAAAATCTACAGCAAGGTTGATTTCATGGTTTTGGAGGTTTCAGCCCATGACTGGTTGGCCTGGCTGCCTTGGGCCTTCATTGGGCTTTCACTTTGGTATGTAGCAGAAAGAGATTAAAATCCCACAGTGTTTTGAAGGATGTGTTCTCAATGATGAGACAACTTCCCTCCAGGCCTCACCTGTTAAGGGTTCTACCACCTCTCAATGCACCAAGCTGGAGACCATACATGGGCCTTTTGTACACATTCCATATGGAACCTTTAACACTCAAGGGTTATGCGTTTTGTACATGAGTCTTGGAATGAATAGCAGTGCATTTGTTTGAGGCAAACCTACTGTATGTCGAGCAGATATGAACATTTGTGAAGCTCATGATAGCCTTTCCTAATTATCTCCCCAGAATAAGTGTGCCCACACGCTCCTATCATGGGTATGCAAATGCCATCTCATGTCTGTGGTATTCTGTGCTGCCATTTGCCATTTTCCCTAGGAGGACCTTTAACTGTGTTTATGATAGCTTTCAATATATACACTTTCATTTTTAGTTAGTCCTGTAAATTTTATATATATATACATATATACATATATATATATATATATATATATATATATATATATATAAAATTTTCTTTTGATAATTTCAGTTTTTATCCCTAAAGACTTCTTGCTGTATAAAAAACTATCAAAAGAGATGAATAATTTAGTTGTATTTTTAATGTTTTTGATACTTCCTTTCCTTTTTGAGAATTTAAAATGAACATTTTCACAGTAGAAAAACCTATGAAATAAATAAAATGGAAATTTTTTTAGATCAAGAATTTGTTTTTACAAAATACAGATGTATCTGTCAGTTCAGATCTATGTTTTTAACATAATTTTTAATCGTAATGCATATGAGATTCTACTTTAAAAACTTTTACCAAAATGTATTTTTGCCATACTATAATTTTCTCAAAACATGTTAACATATGCACAATATACCTCATATAACTGTTTTGTTATTAATTCAATCATTGTTATAGACAGTTTCCCCCAATCCACGTGTGGAGAAATCACCCTTGTCCAGTGATGTGTGATGGTTTCTGGACTGGATCAGCCAACCTTCTCTGTAAAAGCCTGGATGACCAGACTTTTCACTTCTTAAGAGCTGTAGTGGCAGCCATGGCTACTTCCCTTAGCTGTTGTTATCCTGAAGTAACTGAAAGTATTACATAAACAAATGAGCATTTCTGAGTCCCAATAAAAGTTAATTAAAAAAAAAAACCTGACAGTGGCTATAACCAACCCTGCATCTTAATAATTATAACCACTGAAGTATGCATTCTTGTTGATAGAATTTCTAATCCTAGCCATAGTGGCCAGAAAAAGTTTACTGTAAAACTTGAGCGGAAATATAAAGCTCTCTCCAAAAGTCACTTAATGTAATTGTATCCAGTTGTCTTTTGAAGTCCATGTGAAACCTACAGTTAGGTACAGATCAAACTTAGCTGACTAGGTGTAAAATAACAAGTAGCTCTGTCCCATGTTATAAGAAACAGAGGTGGTCTTTTTTCCCTAACAGTCTTTCTTTGCAGATGACTCTTACTGTGGTTCATGCTTTAGAGCAAAAACAATTCTTTGTAAAATATTTACTCAGTTTTAAAATTATGAGTGTGTACATGTCATTGTGGGTAGGCATGTGCATGTGAGTGAATTTGCCTGTAGAGGTGTGGGTGATCAGAATCCAACATAGGTTCTGAGTAGTACATGTCTTTAACAATTGAACAACACCTCTAGTCCCCACACATGTACCATTATTCATGTCCAGAGACTGGTAATAAAGAGATTGACATTAATTATTTTATATACTTTGGATGATATTCTCCTTCTAACTTATGATCTTATTGTTGTTGGGATATTTTTTCAAAGCATTATTTCTAGGCTCATCAATTCATTAAATATCCTCTTGATAGTTCATTGCTTTATGGCCTCATTTTTCATCATGCTACTCACCTTAGGAAAGCATAATTTAAAACACACACACACACCAATTTATAGCATAGATTTATTCATTATAATGCTTTTGTCTTCGAACTGCTTTTATATTTTCAGGTTTATTCACGACATTTTTTTTTTTGCGTGTCATAATCAAATATCCCTTATATTTAAGTAGTCTCTATTCTAAGTTTCACTTGGATCTTCATCTGCTGCTAGACATTCAGCATATTTAGACCCATAGTTCTTAACCTGTGGATCAGGACCCCTGCAGAGGTTGAATATCAGCTATCCTGCACATTAGATATTTATTTTATGGTTCATAACAGTAGCAAAATTACAGCTTTGAAGTAGCAACAAAAATAATGATATGTTTTAGACTCACCACAGCATGAGGAACTGTAGTAAAGGGTTGGGGCTTTAGGAAGGCTGAGAAAGGCTGATTTAGAGGATCCCCTGAGACATTGTGTAGTTGCTATTGTTTGTTACATTTTATCCATAAATAGTTGGAGCTCTTTTGTAAATGTTAGCTATTATCACAATATACTGAACTCAGCATATTTTAGAAATTTTCTTATAATATATTTTGTTGTTCTGTTCATTTTGTATAAAAATACTAATATGGCATTAATTTTGTTTTACAATAGATCTGAAAATTCTTTGTTATTTTATAGATTCTTTAGCTGATTATGTTGTTATACTGTATATAACTACATCTGTACTTTATTATTAATTATTATTATTATACCTTTTCTTTGATTCTATGATTACCTTTTACCATTCATCTTTTGGTATATAGGTTAATATTAAATGCTTAACTGTTTATGTCTAGTGATGCTTAAATTTGTAAATAGTTCTGTGTTTAGCTCTAGTTAGTGTTTAATGGTCCCCTCTATAAATACACTCAAAACTGATATTTTAAGTATTAATATCTAGAAAACCTTGGTATCTCTTGTTTTTCTCCTTGTATAACCAGTTTTAGTGTCATTACTTCCTCTCCCCACCCTTCTATTTCATTTTTTGAATTATAACATTCACATTGTACTAATAGATGATTTTATGTTGTCATTTTTCTTTTCAGAATTAGTTTTGACATTTGTACTCAGTTGTATAGTATTTTGTTTGTTTAGTAAAGTTTTATTTTCTCAAATGTACATTTGATTGACCCTGTTCATGCATCTTCAGTAGCAGCTGGGGCACCTCCACCCTTTGTGTTTCTGGTGTGAATGACTTGGGCTCTGCTTTGAAGCCAGCTTGATAAGTCCTTCACTAGGCATCTCCTGAAGGAAGGGCTGCCCTGACCAAGGAGCTGCGAATCTTCAGTCTCTCAGACAGCACAGCTGGAGAACTAAGCTTGTAGCTGGGTACTTCCTTACAGAGTTCATATTATGCAGATTTGTCAAACAAGATGAGATTGCTCAGCTTATCCCTAGCCTTGCCCTTGGACCACTTCCTTTTTGCCTTGCACCAGTTTTATTTACTGGGTTTTTGCCTTTTTTGGCTGACTTTCTATCATCTTTCTTCTTGTCATTCTTGGGCAGCACGGTGAAGCTCAAAGGAGTATGCCACCACTGCAGCATCACTAAGATATGGCGGGAAAAAGCTGCACTGTTTTTTAAGTGACAAGTATGACAGCCTTTTGTGCATTTACATTTGCACATGTGTGTGCCTTCTTGTGTGTGAAAGAGGCTAACAGTCAATATCATTTGTCTTCTATTACCTTTCACCTCATTTTGTGAGACAGAATCTCCAACTGACACAGGATCTCAAGGATTCCAGGAACTGGGAGCATGGGAGCTTTGGGGTCATCTGGTTTTGTCTTCTCAGTACTAGGATTACGGGCATGCACCAACACTTGTCTTTTTATGAGGAGTCAGGAATCTGAACTCAGATAGATCCTCATGCTTGTATGGTGGATATCATTGACTGAGCTGTTTCTCCAGCCTCATGACAGCATTGCACAGTCACATGTCTTGATATACCTCTCCAGTATTTTCAAACCTTTTAAGGTTAAAAAAAAAGTCAAATTGTATTTAAGAAAGCTAGTTTTTGCTTCTGAGTATCTTTTAAAAATCAAATGAATAGAAATGGCAGGCTGGAGAGTTGGCTCAGCAGCTCTGGGCTTCATACTGCTCTTGCAGATGACCAAAGTTCAATTCCTAGCACCCTAGTGAGGCAGCTCCAAACTGCCTGTAACTCCAGCTCCTGGGGTCCAGCACCCTCTTTTGGCCTCCACAGGCACCTGTACTGTATGCACAACCCCTCCCCACAATAGTCTAAAATGAAATCATCTTTAAAAATGAACTGAATAAATTCTTCAGTTCTCCAAGATCCAGAATCATTCCAATTGTTTTCACAAATTAGGATGACAGTTTTATAGTCTATAGAGTCCTTGGAACAAATCTGTCCTTTCAAACTTAGTTGGCATTTCGTTCACATTTGTTATGGGAGTCCCATTTACCTAATGCTGTTCCTTCTCTTTTTTTCTAAGAATAGGATTGCTAGTCACTTTCTTTCTTCATTTAATAATTTAAATCCAGATATTCACTGGGCACAGGGCTTGGCATGACTCTTGTTTCTTTGGTGAAGCCCTGGGTCTGCTTCTTAGGTTCATGCTCCATTTTAGGAGGGGTGGTGCTTGTGTGATGAAGTGCTTTCTTGCCTTAGTTTCTTGAATTATTTACATGCTTTTAAAATATGGCACTACTGTTTAGCATATCCATCACTGTCTTCAGAATTTGTCAGATTCTGGTTTTTTTTCTAGGACAATAAAACACTCCCCATTACTCTCTCTCTCTCTCTCTCTCTCTCTCTCTCTCTCTCTCTCTCTCTCTCACACACACACACACACACCCTCTCTCTCTGTGTCTACATATGTGCCCATGTGCATGTATGCATGTGTGTGCTTACATACTTTTCAGTTTTACAGCTTATTACTCCACAGATAAGAATTTAGCCATTACAAACATAATTATCTTTTAATCATGTAATTATCTTTTAACCAGTTCTTTTAAGAAGTGTTTTATTAGAATATTAATAGACTATAAAATTCACCCAAGTAAACAGTTTTATGTTTTTTAAGCATATATAAACATCCCCAAGAATCCCTTTTAGAACATACTCATAACTTTCGAGAGAAATCTGTCCTCGTTTTCCTTACTACTTTAGCTACGCAGCCCTGAGCACCCACTGATATTTATATCCATCTCTCTAGAATTGACTCTTTTGGATGTTTCATATAAATAAAAACTTACTTTGTTTTTATGATTCATCCATGTTGTAGCATGTATCAGTGCTCTATTTCTATTTATGCACAGATAATTGATTCCATGGTTCTAACAGTTGGGGATGCATTCACTAGCTGATTGCCATTTTATTTGTTTCTAGCCCTTTGTGTCAATGGCAAATGATGCCATTATGAATTTCTCTGCTTGGGTCTTTGTTCTGATGTGTATTTCATTTCCCTTGGGTATGGTTAGGGTTTGTGGATCCTGTGGTAACTCGAAGTTTACCAACTAAGGAACTCCCAGACAGGTTTCCAATGGTTAGACTGCTTATTGTCCTACTGGAAGTTTATAAGGGCTTCTGCTTCTCCACATTCATACCAGTTCCTGCTATCTATCTGTCTCTTGTTTTATCACAGCTATCCCATTGGGTAAAGACAATCTCTCACTACGACTTTGGCTTGTGTCACCCTGTGGCTACTGATCCTGGGCCTCTTTGGGTCTTTTGATCACGTGTCAATCTTGTTTTGAGGCCTCATCCTTTTTCTGTTTTTCAAATTTATTGCTTTTTGGTAGTTGTGTTATTGGGGGACTTTAAACACTTGATACTACTCCCTTATAAAATGCACTTTTCTCCAATATTTTTACTAATTTTACAGAGAGTTTTTACTTTCTACATACTCTTCCCCCATAAGTTTAAAATATTACAAGATACAAAAACATTCCAGGAATGTTCTGGAACTGTATCATGTTTATGGGTTTGCTCTTATTCTAATTGTATCTTCCAATCCATGAACATGGGATATCTTTCCACTTATTTGGATTTCATTCATATCTTTTGTAATTATATATAGATTTCAGTACACCAGCCTGTGAACTCCTTGAACAAACTTCTTCTGAAGCATCTTCCTTCTTAAGTTCTTCTTGTTTATTGAAAGTTTATAGGAGAAGGGTTTGTACATTTGCTTGTTGATTTTTGTACCCTGAAATCTTCCCGAACTCCTATTACTTATGATCATGTTAGTGCGTTCCTTGGGACTTTCAATACAGTGCCATGCCACCTGCTAATGCACATAATCTTCATTCTTTTCCAATGTGAATGCCTCTTTTATTTCTTTCAAACTGGCTAGAACCTCCAGTGCAATTTAAGATTAAAGTCATGAAAGTAGTTCCTTTTGATCCTAATTATAAGGGGAAAACATCTGCCCTATATGCTCCTTAGTATATTTTTGGGTTTTTTTTTACCCATATGTATGTATGCGTGTGTGTGTGTGTGTGTGTGTGTGTGTGTGTGTGTGTGTGTGTGTATTTATATATATGCATATAATGAATTGTAGTCAGTTCTATTCCCCTCTTTTCATTTCTCTGTCCCACTGAAACTCCTTGTCTCCATAGTTCTCACTTCTACTTTTCCATGTTCATTTTGTCTGTGGCCCACTCAGCTTAATTAGGGTTTCTTACCCAAGCTTGAGTCAGAGGATATTTACTAGAACAAGGACATTTGCCTGTGGCTACACTACTGAGGAAAATGATAGCCTTTCCTCTAACAGTTTTTAACTGCCAATCATTCCTACAGGAGGGGTGGGGTCTCTCTGGTTCCTCCCCCTATCCATGATGAAATATTATTTGACTCAATTTTGTGTAGTTCTTGTGCAGATGACTATAGCTGTCATCAATAAGTGCATTGACCATGTTACATCTAGAAAGTTTTGTCCTTTCTCGTTCCCTGAGCCTCGGAGGAGTGTTATAGTTGTCCCAGTCAGACCGCATCACTCTACTGTTGCTTACTTTCTGGTGACTACCTACTCAATCAAACAGATTCATCTGCATTTTATCTTGAAAACTGTTTCCTTCTGAAAGAAAAAAATGTCCCTCATTTCTTTATATTTGGGTAGACGGTGTGTCAGCAAACGGGGTTATGAATGTTTGCCATCTATGTACCTATGGTTGGATTTATCTCCTGGCCAGTGGTCTAGAATGGTGATTGGAGCAGAGAGGCACCTGTAAGTTTTGTGTTCAGCTCTCCCTTATTCACCATGGTAGATGGGACTCGGGAGGATATTCCTCTGCTTCTGAGGGCAGGGGATCAGACTATAGGGAAAACTTTGGGAAATATTAACATGCCATTGGTAAGTGTAATCAGGCTCCAGTATGTAGTCTACAGGACCTTCCCTGTGCTCTTCCTTAGTCTAGAGCAGCAGTTCTTAGTCTGTGCATCACAATCTCTTCAGAGTCATAAGGCATATCAGATATCTACATTATGATTCATAACAGTAGCAAAATAATAGCTATGATGTTGCAACAAAAATAATTTTATGGTGGGGGGGGGGTTACAACAACATGAGCAACTGTATTAAAGAGTCCCAGAAATTAGTATGGCTGAGAACCACTGGTCTAGAGAGATCTTGGGCACTGAGGCTGATAGAGATAACAGGTACAAGGAAGAAGGACAATAATGGCCCTCCAGCTTCTAGGACAAAAACTGCAACAGGAAAGAACTGTCAAGGGATATTTGGGGATGAGAGTGACTGTCTTCTGTCATCAACAACAGTCCCTCCCCCAGTGTCTCTGGGATCAGGTCAGTCATATTTACCAGCACTTCCTGGACCCTGAGTTTCTCAGTCCTTCAGGTGCTAAGAATTGGGAATCCTATATATGCTCTGATATTCAATTTTATGTGTGATGACACTGAGACCAAAAAGGTCCAGAACTCTCTAAGGCCACAGCTTCTGAGAAAAGCATTCCACTATGGGATCCCGATCAAAAACAAAAACAAAAACAAAAACAAAAACAAAAACAAAAACTCAGAGGATTTGGTAAGTATGCAAATACTGCCTTGCCTCTGTGAGCCCAAGCATCAAACTCTGACTCCAAGGAGACAATAAAATGCAGTGGCTGGGCTGCTACCCAAAGGAGGGCAGTCCCTGAGACTCCAACCCCCTTAGCCATCGCATATGCATCTGCTCCCTTGGGTATCCTAAGCTCTGCTTGTTCACACCAGGGAACAGTTGAACTATGAGCATACATTCTCAGCTGGATAGCCTGCGTGTAACTTTACCAGCATTCTTTGCAGTCAGAATTCTATGTGCTCTTCCTTTGAGTGTTTTAATAAGGAACATAAACTTAATACTAATAACCATGCTGATTCAAGTGACTGTAAACACTGACGCTCAGGACAGGATGACACAAAGCTAGTGACAGAGTGAGAGGAGCCCTCATCCCAGTCTGCTTTGTTCTCAGTGACCCACTGTCAGCTAAACTTTCCAAAAAGTTGCAAGTTGCAGCTAAGGATGCACCTGCCTTTTCTTTCTTTCTTTCTTTCTTTCTTTCTTTCTTTCTTTCTTTCTTTCTTTCTTTCTTTCTTCCTTCCTTCCTTCCTTCCTTCCTTCCTTCCTTTCTTTCTTTCTTTCTATTGGTTCAATTTCTTATTTTTTTTTAATTAGGTATTTTCTTCATTTACATTTCCAACACTATCCTAAAAGTCCTCCGTGCCCTCCCCCCTCTTCTCCCCCGCCCCCTTTCTTGGCCCTGGCGTTCCCCTGTACTTAGGCATATAAAGTTTGCAAGACCAATGGGCCTCTCTTTCCACTGATGGCCGACTAGGCCATCTTCTGCTACATATGCAGCTAGAGACATGAGCTCCAGGGGGTACTGGTTAGTTTATATTGTTGTTCCACCTATAGGGTTGCAGATCCTTTAGCTCCTTGGGTACTTTCTCTAGCTCCTCCATTGGGAGCCCTGTGTTCCTAGGCAAAATGATGGACCTGGATGGCATCATCCTGAGTGAGGTAACCCAATCACAAAAGAACTCACATGATATGTACTCACTGATAAGTGGATATTAGCCTAGAAACTTAGAATACCCAAGATATAAGATACAATTTGTAAAACACATGAAACTCAAGGAGAACGAAGACCAAAGTGTGGACACTTTGCCTCTTCTTAGAATTGGGAACAAAACACCCATGGAAGGAGTTACAGAGACAATGTTTGGAGTTGAGACGAAAGGATGGACCATCTAGAGACTGCCATACCCAGGGATCCATCCCATAATCAGCCTCCAAATGCTGACACCATTGCATACGCCAGCAAGATTTTGCTGAAAGGACCCTGATATAGCTCTCTTGTGAGGCTATTCTTGGGCCTAGCAAACACAGAAGTGGATGCTTACAGTCAGCTATTGGATGGAACACGGGGCACCTGCCTTTTCTAACAAACTCACAAGGCACATAGAACTCCAAAAGCCATGGCCAGGATTGGGTTTGATTTCATTGAGATACTTTGCTTTCTTCTCATGGAGGAAAATAGAACATGCCACCTTTACCTGGTGTTTTCTCACATTCGGCTGGGCAACTTGTGCTGTTTTAAGGTTTTTTGTTTTTTGTTTGACCTTAATTAATATTTTTAAAGCCCCCATGGCCTTCTTCCGGACAGGAATGCTACTATATTCCAGGTGGGAGAGAAATGTACATGTAGGGGAAAGTTCTTTAATCACCCATATTTGCCTCAGATAGCTGAGGCTATTTGCAAAAAATCTAAGACATGCACACTAAACTACTCAGCTCATAGGTTTATGCAGCTGGTTGATTGGCGAGGCCTTCTGGGTCCAGCCATTATCAAAGCCTACGATAAGTCACTGAGTGTGGGGCATCCTAGATTCTCTGGGCATCTCATTCCATAGAGAAGGAAGTTGTGCCATTTGTGGGTGGCCTCCTAACATATGGGTGACAGGCTCTCAGAGGTTGCCCTTCTTTGGATAGCAGCCCAGGCATGCTGCATTTATTTTGTCTCCAGCGTCAAAGTTGATGTTTAGGCTGACAGAAGCAAGGAAGTATTTGTATACCTGACAATAGTAGGGTTTTTTGGGGGTGGGGGGGTGGGGGGCACCTTTCTTTTCAACTTCCTTTCAAGAAAAATCCTCTGAAAAGAATTTTTAAGTAAGGTTTCCATAGTAGAAGCAGTGGGAGAGAAAAGACCGAAAGGATTGGAGGCTGCTGTCTTTTCCCTTCCCACAGACAAGTATTCAAAAAGACAGGCCAGAATCTTTCATGGGAGATACTAAGAAAAGTTGTAATTTGGACATCAATTGTGATTTTCGGTGTTGGCTTAAGAATGCTTCTCTTCTACCTTCTTTCTCCAGACATACTTCAATGACAATATCCTCACCCTAATACGGACCCTGGTGACAGGAGGAGCCACACCAGAGCTCGAGGCTCTAATAGCTGAGGAGAATGCACTTCGAGGAGGCTACAGCACTCCGCAGACATTGGCCAACAGGGACCGTTGCCGAGTGGCCCAGTTAGCCCTGTTAGATGGTCCCTTTGCAGACTTAGGGGTGAGTCTACAGCTCAAATAACTCCTGAGTCCAATGTCTGTAGCAAGTATGATCTGAATGACCTATGTTGGATGGTGACAAGCTAGGCATCTGTGTGTCTCTCTTCCACTGTAATAGACTAAAGAGATGGAATTTATGGAGCCTTAGTTACCAGGACCCACACTTTATACAGAGGTCTTCCTGCAAATTCACCTACCAGATCTTTGCTCTCTGGCAACTGAGGCGCTAGGGCATTTGCACCAAGGCATCATGGCTTCGATGCTGAAGGCCTTTCCTCCACTGCTGCCTTCCTTGGGTATTTTCTTCACAGAGATGGAAGGGGCAGGTGCTAACACAACACAGCCAAGGTTGTTAAGCATTTTAGCAGAGTCTTGATACTCAGCTTTGACTCTACCTGAGCATGGGGATTCTTGGCCCCAAACCCTGGTACCATAGTTTTGTATCTGCATACTGTTGACACAAAAATTATAGCACTCATCTTAAAGGGAAGTAAGAGATACTTTATTCTAGAGCCATTTGGGAGGTTAATGGCTAAGGAACACATCTTTACATACTACAAATTCCTTGTTTTCACATGAAGACAGTTTCATGAAGTTGCATAGTTTCACAGAACCAAGGAAGCTAGAAATTGAGGCAATTTTAAAATTCATCAGTAGATACACCAGAAGCAGATACAGCAGGCTGAGAGATTTCCTATAGGCCCTGGATGCTGTCTGGTAACATTTATAACTTTTGGGCTGGTGGCACTTAGTGGTCTGCTAATTAATAAATTTTGAAATGTTTGTATTAGTCACAAGATGTTAGTTCTGACAGAGAGCACTTCTGACAGGGCAATCGGCAGCTGTTGTAGAGGGCTAGAACCAGCCCAAAGGCAATGAGCTTCTGACGTTGCAACGTTCTAATCTTGCCAGTGTATTGAAGTTCTGATCAGTCACTGGACTCTATAGACACAGCTTCATTTGAGGATATTTTGTTCATAGTACCATCCAGGTTCTGGTGGGATTTGAAGCATCAAGACCATCATGTGTATCCAGCACCATTAGCCAAAGTGGCAGGGTCTCAACCAGCACGGTAGATGTCTTGATGTCTCTAATTGGTCTTAGGGTTTCTGAGTCTGGACCCAGCCACTCTTTCCCAGGCTTCCTTTAGTGGAGGAGAGGAGAGCCTCTGTTTGGATTCTGTGTACTCCCTTGGGTCAGGCACTTTGGGAAAAGTCCCACCTTGACTTTTATTCCAAATTCACCTAAAGAAGGAGTTTTAGGAGTGGAACCGTGAGTCTTCGGGATATTTATACTTATTGCACAAAAAATAGTGTTCCCCAGAATGTCCCATTGTGGAGAATGTCTTGTTTTGTAACACACCAATGTCTCCTTGTGGGCTAGGACCTACATTAATCTGGGGCCATTTTAAAAGGAATTCCATAATCAGTGGCTCTTTTTTATTACTTGCTTACTTATACACTTGAATCAGACTTGTGTTTTCAACAATTGTAAGATGTTAGAACCTTTTCAGTCTAATATGATGCCCATCATCCTGATTCCAGCTATAGCAAAGATATACAGTTAGTCTCTCTGTTCCTATTTAATTCACTCCGTCATGCCATTCTGAAATAAAGTCTGCTTGGAGTCATGTGTCTGCATGAAGCCCAGAATTTTTGATTCATTTCCAAACAAGAACACTGTTTTCACCTTGTGCACCTTGTGAGTCGAGCCCCAGAACTTGGGATGTGGTTGTGAACTGATTAGTACCTTGAATCCCAGTTATCTCGCCTGCAGACTCCCACATCCTCATTCCCCTAGACATCTCTGAGGTCTGCAAATTGTGCTTTTCACACAGTCCTCATCTGAATGAATCTTCTCACCATAGGACTTACAGGGGTCTCTTTTATTCTTGCAGTGGTTTTCATTATCACTTGGGCAGTTTTGACATCCCGGTCCCATCACAGTGGACACAGCCGAGTTGGGGGAGAAATAGAATCCTTGCTTCCTTTGTAGGGTTCCTTTCTTCTCTCTGGCAACACAATTGAGACCCTCCAGTGTCACACACACACACACACACACACACACACACACACACACACACACCCAACACACCTCAGGTAAGGGAAACACAGAGGTTTTTTGAGCTACAGACAGACCTGTGGGGACACCAGAGGAAGCTCCTATGGTTGTCAGATCCCCAAAGTGAAAGTACAGAGGGTCCAGGTTGTTAGCCACACTGACATCTTCAGCCACAGTCTCTTGGCGTAGACCCTCCATCTCCAGAGACCAGGAAACAAGCTTCTCTTTCCCCCAGACCTTGATTCCCAGGCAAATAAGAACTGATGTTCCTCTCACTCCCTTTGTTGTCTCCCAGGATGGTGGTTGTTATGGTGATCTGTTCTGCAAAGCTCTGAAAACATATAATATGCTTTGTTTTGGAATTTACCGGCTGAGAGATGCCCACCTCAGCACCCCCAGCCAGTGTACAAAAAGGTGAGTGTGTCTTCCCACCCTGCCATCTCACCTGAATGCAATGGTACCGATGCCTTTCCTTGTCTCCTCCAGGCAAATGTCATTGTGTGCATGTCTTCAACACACTGCTTGCATCAAATCTAATACTGAGCTGAGGACTGAAGAGAAACATTTATTCTTTTAATTACTAATAGTACATGTGAAGCCATTGAGGGAAGAACTTGTGCTTTGTAGAGTCCCTTACCATTTGTAGGTCCCTTACCATTATAGAAGTCAGAATCTCAAGCTCTGGTCCCATGCATTTCTTCCTTGGTTGCTGATTTGTTTCCTATAGCTGATATTTCAGCTTCATATATTTTAATTGACTCACTTTCTTTCATATATATTTAAATTTGTGTTTTTTTCTGATATGACTTAATTTAATAAACTCATAACAGGAAAAACATTAAGGATGCATCTTAGAATTACTCAAACCTATGAGTTTGTATAGTATAGTCTAAGAAAGAGGGCCATAGAGGTATTTCTCAGATCTATAGATTACAATTAGCTGAGGGGTTAAAATAAAAATACTATGATTACAGTCATTTCAGGTGTGTATAAGGTAAAAGCATTTGTGTACATTTAAAATTATATAACAATGTTTATATATTTAATGCTTGGGAATTACAGTGCTTAGCCAGAGCTAAAAATTGTTACAGACTTGCAGGGCAGTAGGTGTGGGGGAATAAAGGGAGTGGGGGAACGAACTCCTGCGACATGCCAGGGTTCTGGTGCTCTGGGCGGGAAGAGTGCAGCATGCTTTCCATTTGGCCTGGGTGGATGTCTGGCAGGGGATGGACAAGGGGCAGTCCAAGGTCTCTGGGCCCCATGGAGGCCAGAGATAACAGGTTCTCAGTCTTGGGCATCTCAGATGCAGCTGGACACTGTGGAAGAGCTGAGAACAAAGTGGGGGCCCTTGGGGGTGGTTAGGTCATCCCCAGGGCCGAAGGGAGGAGAGGGCAGGGAGAGAGGGGCAAGAGTCCCTGGTCTGGTCCATGGCTGGAATGCAAGAAGGCCTTCTGGCAGGAGGTTTCCTCTTTAGAGGAAAGCCTATCCCATCTTTTAAGCACAGCGGACCTTGATGAGCAGAGACAGTCTATGGTTTTAGAGTTTTATTGTAGAAAGGCAGGGAGAAAAAGAGAAGGTAGAAAGAAAGAGAGAGGTGGGCCATGGCCACCTGGAGAGAGGGGGAAGGGAGAAAGAGAAGGAGGGCTAGAGATGAGAGTAGAAAGGTGAGAGCTTAAGGAGAGAGAAGGGCCAAGCAGCCCCTTTTATATTGGGCTGGGCTACCTTGCTGTTGCCAGGTAACTGTGGGGAGGAGCATACCTGGCTATAGTCAGATAACTGTGGGGGTGGAGTCTAGCCAGAATGCCTGGAGCTTGGGGCTTTATCTACGTGACTTATAGTCACAGAATTATGGAGTTGGGGGCTCTGTGGTGTCAGGCACCGGTCACTGGTCACTGGGAACATGGCTCACTGTTCCATTCCTTGTAGAGCTTTTTACTGAGACTCTATTGGAGCAAGCCAAACAGGCTGCCTTTCACGGTCCCACACAGACTAATGTTTTTCTGTACCTTGGTAAGTAGGAGATTCACCTACAGAGTTTCCAAAGACCAAATTACAGAGCCCCACCCTGGGGCTTGTGATTCAGTAGATCAGGGAGTCAGGTTACTAAAATTTTTTTCCCTTTTGTTTTTAGTTTGCTCATTTGTTCCTTCCTTTCTTCCTTCTTTGCAGTGCTAGGGAATGAACCTATGGCCTCTCGAGTGCAAGGCAAATGCTCTACCACTGAGTTATATACCTGGGAACAACACCCAGCATTTTTCTGAGGTTGCTGGGAGTCTCTGAGACCACACTTTGAGGTCCATTGCTGCAGAGGCAATGAGCTGATGATCACTGTAGTTGTGGGGGTGTCAGCCAGAGAAAGCCTGATCTAATCGTCAGAGGGTTGGTCAAGCTCTCACACCTAGGGAGCTATTTGGTTAAAGAGGTACTAGGTATGACAAAAAGAGACCCTGCGGTGTGTATCTGTGACTGTCAAGACGTTCTAGAATGGAAGTTACAGTGCAATTGTGCGACTGTCGTGAACTTGACCCTTGTACGTTTGGCCCATATGAATGATGGTGTGGCTTTTCCATTACCAGCTCTAACTTTGCATCTTTGCCTGCCCTTCTAGCTGCCTTGTTGAGTTAAACATGAAGATTTCCTTTAGTTTGGAAGCAAATTTGAGGCGACTGGAACAAGTAGATCATTCAGTTCCTCAGATAGATCGAAGCAGTCAGGCAATTAGTTCTTTTAGGTTACAGGAGAGTCCCGTGGTGTGCCTGCTTGACTCAGCCTGCAATACCTTTGCTTTCTCTGCCTAGGTACGTCATCACCAATCCTCCCTACGAGTTTGAGCTCGTACCAACAGACCTGATCTTCTGCCTGATGCAGTTTGACCACAACGCTGGCCAATCCCGGGCCAGTCTGTCTCATTCCTCCCACTCCTCACAGTCGTCCAGTAAGAAGAGCTCCTCCGTCCACTCCATCCCGTCCACAGCAAATCGGCCGAACCGGCCCAAGTCCAGGGAGTCCCGCGACAAACAGAAGTACGTTCAGGAAGAGCGGCTTTGATATGTGTAGCCACCGGCACCCGTGTGTGAAACTGTATCTGCTACTCATTTCCCCAGTTGGTATTCCAACAGAGTAACTTTCCTGCTCCCTATAGTCCCCTCTTTTTTTTTCTTTTCTTTTCTTTTTTTTTTTTACACATTTTGCATATGTATGATAGTGTGCATGTGGTTGTCATTTTTATTTCACCACCATAAAACCCTTGAGCGCAACAGCAAATAAGCAGACGGACCAAAAGTTATTTATGCTTCCAGGGGGAAAGTAACGTAAAGGCATCCTCCAGACATAAATAGCTCACTGCAGGGATGAGTTCACAGGTTAGAAGGGAGCACCTGAGAGTTAGGCAACGGAGGTTTGCCTGATTTATCAGGATCATCAGGATGCTTTGGGTTTTGCGTTTTCATTTTTTGTTTGTTTTCTCTCTCTCTGTTTTTATACACAAACAATAAGTTAGCACACAGTCGTTTGAAACAAGCAACCAAAAAGCAATGAAAACGCATTGATCGTTTCCACTCTGGGCTGAGGTATCGCAAAACATTTGAAAAGCTTTCCAAGTGTGCGCAAAAGATGATCAAGTATCTGCTTGTTGTGAGAGAGCGTCAGAGACTTTTTTTTTTTAACGTATTCACCAAAGCCTTTTTGTCTCGGAGCTAGCGTCTTTCAGGTGTTTGAGTGAATGTTTCTAACTTTAATGCAGAGAGAAAAACAGGTTTCCACTCCTGGATGTATCAAATCTTAGTCATTTCATTTACCTGAAAAAAGGCTTGATCACATATTAAACTGTTATTCTGTCTCCTTATGCTGCCATAGGGATAGCTAGTTTTTTTCTTTCACTTTTGACATTTGGGATGAAAAGCCATATGTATCATAAATATCAGATGTAAGTCATTAAGAACTGCCTTCCTGGGACTTTTACATCCTTTAAAAGGTGAATCACTTACCTTATGTACAGAATAAATAACACTCAGAAAAGAGCAAGTATTTTTCCATGCATTCTCAAGGGACCTTTTTACTCCCCTTTGTTTGACTAACGAGGGCCCCGATGCCAAGTACAATTCAGGCTGGGGCAATGGTAGAGCAGGAAGGAGACACCCAGTGATAGATAATGGTTTCTTGTAGGAGCTGACGTGCTCAATAAATCAGAATGTAGGAGGATAGAGCCACAGTTGATTCAAGAAAGACAAAAGCTAGCGACCACATTTAAATTGCTGGCACAGCTGCATGATGCTCTGTCCCAAAGCAGATGGCTGGCAGGAAAGGTCTAACATAGGTAACCCTCTTAAATGTACAGCCAATTCCTATAGGTAGATGAGAGACAGGGGAGAGAGCTTCTCCCTTCATTTCAAGATTGGAAGGAGGCGGCTGCAACAGTAAGCCAAACACATTGCAGTAGTTAATTTCTTTCTTTTCTTTCCTTTTTTTTTTTCTTTAAAAAAAAAAAAAACAAACCTGTTATTCATCAAGGGAGGGAAGATAGATAGATACCTTTTCCCCAATATGCAACTATCAGATGTTTTATGCATGCAAATTATGTTTTAAGAACATAGTTCTGAAGAATTGGCCAACTTTACCATAACCAAATTCTGGTATGGGTAGACTAGCCTTGGGCTCATGTGAACGTATTTGGGATATTTATTTAGAAATCCACTGATAGAACAGGGGGTAGAAAGGAGGGGGGAAATCTGTCATATCTTTAGCATCTCTTTTTAAAAGGTGTTTTTATGGTGAATGTTTTGGGTTTAGATTTTTGATCCCCTGTCCCCTCCAGCATGATGGTTTTGGAGATTTGCTTGCTGTGTGACTGACAAGCACTTTTACTGACAAAAAATGGTGAGGCTCTGTCAGAACCTCCACCTCACCCCACACCAAAGACAGGGGCAGTGCAGTATTCCAACCAGCAATGGGTGGGCAGTCAATGTATACATGTAAATTCAAAAGTCCTGTGAGTGGAAGTATTTTTTTTCAAATTATTTTTGTCCTTATGTATTTGATTTATATATGACATCTAGTTATCTCTTTATATATAATTATATATATAAACCATATATATACATATATATATAAATATATATATTTATATATATGTATACATGTCCCCTAGTTTTGGATCATGAGAGATCTTCATGCATTCTTTGCAAAGGAGGTTATGAGGTTACGCCTTCAGAACATTGATAACTATAAGAATGTGCCAGTTAAAGTGCTCAACAGGAAATGACAGTTTCAAAGCATTGTAAAACTCACATAGCTTACTTCTCTCTCTAAAGTGCAACAAGGATGACTAGAATGGGCCAAGGTATGACAATTAATGGTTCTGCATGACCTAGCCACTGCTGGGGGTTTTCTTCTATAACGTTGTCCTTGTGAAACTTTTGTGGAATTAAAAAAAAAAAGGAGTTACAAATTTTATTCTGTTATTGTTTATTTTTATTTAAATTGTTCTGTTTGTGGTTCTCTTTCATTTGTTTTGCTTCTCCACCCTCCCCCTTTCTCCTCCTCTTCCTTTCTCCCTTCCTTCTTCTTTTTCTTCCTCCACTTTCTCAATTGCTCAGCGCAATGAGGCTGTGCTGCTGCTATGGCTAGATCCCTTAGAGTTTGTTTTGGTGTTCTTGGGGGTCGGGTAATTGGGGGGTAACTTCTCTCCATCTGGCTTGCCTTCAAATCTGCACGTGGCCTCCCTGCCCACCTCGGTACCTTGCCCCAAGTCCAAAAGCATTTTCCCATTGAGAAACCCAGCTTCTTCCACTGGCCCCATCACCACTGCCCGAACCCAGCCCCAACTGGTCTGTTCACATCTCTGTGTTGATCTTGGCAAGACCCACCAAATCGAACAATGATGCCGGTTGATAGATGTTTTTGTAAGACATTCACAGCTATTCCATTTGGCAAATGTGCTTCTCTGTTAATAGTTGACCCTCCTTTGGTCTGTAGGAGGAGGGTTATTAATGGCAAATGCATTGGTCTGTTTTCCTGTTTGATCAGAAGGAACCAAAGTCAAAGCTGTTGAGCCCCGTGAATCCACTTGAGAGCACATGCCAGGTTCTGAAGGAGCTGATGACTCAGTCTGGACAGAACTCACACGTGTCTCCTACCACCTGCCATTCAGACATTTGTTAAATCTCAACCACAAACGGGGCAGACAGATGCCAATCCAAAGTGTCTTTTTAATGCAATTGATTAGTGGCTCCAGTAGATGAGACTGTAACTGACTGGAATGGGAACAGACTGTGACATGAGATGAAATCTGGGAGTTTTCTCTGGACTTTGGGCACATAATCCCCACTGGGTAATTACAGATCATTGAGAATTGATCATGAGTGACTACTGATATATCTGGTGGCAACGGGATCATGGGGGATCATGGTGACCTCTCTTTTATTAGCTGAAACTTCTATATTATACTCTTCTTAATAGAGTGAAGACATTCCTCCACCATTTACCATTTGACTCGAAATTCCCTCTTTCAGGAGAAGAGAGGCTCCTTTAGGAAGGAGGCGCGTGGGTTCTTCATGTATTGTCTCTGCCCTACTTCTTCCTTGCCCAAACTAGAAACAGACAAGGAATGTTAGAAAGTGAGAGAACACTGTGAAAAGAAAAATGCACATATTTTATAAGAATCACAGCTTGAAGCTCGGTGATATCCCCAGTTCTGGAAGAGAAGCAGTTTGTGAGCCATTCAGTTTGCTTTGGTCAGGCTTTGGAAAGGGCCAAAGTGAAGTGAGTTTGGAGAGTATGAGGAAAAGCTTTGCGCCAACTGTCTGATAACTGTGGAATTGTTAATATCCCTAGAAGCTGCTATTGGAGTCCTTCTCAACTCCAGTTGAAAGAGACCCTTGAACTTTCCAGTCTCCCCTATATTTTGGAGATGTTTCCAATTCCATTATGAAATTAAGGCTTATGGCACAGGATATTAAAGTAGGCACACACAACACGTATTTGAAATCATTTTCCCATTTCAAACTCTCTTATAATTTATCTGCATCCCCTTGGTTTATTCTTGGAAAAGTAGCCATTAATGCCTGAGGTGTTGACACAGCTGATTTGCTGGTGTCAGACTCTTGGAGCCAGATTCTGTTTCTAAGCCAGGGAGACAAGCCCTGTGAGCTTAGGGACTAGAGAGACTGACTATGCCTGATGGCAACATTATTGAGATCCTAGGTGACCAGAGGAACCTTTGACTGACTATCTTTCAGCATGGGGAATGCCTTAAAGGTGTCTATATCCCAATAGAGACAATTATATCAACCTTCCAGGTTCCTATAGCAACAGACTCCTTGAAGAACAAGAAAGTACAGAAACTTCTGGGAGCAAAAGATAAGACAGGGTACAAATCAATTTCTCCACCAGCTTCCATCAGCCAATCCCTGCTTTGACACAATATGATAAGGGAGTAGCTGTAGGCATCTGTCATTGAGCTGGATAAATATCTCCCATAAGGAGACTGCACATGGAAGTGAGCAGAAGAAACTCCATTACCTAAGAGGCAAGAGTATCCTCAGGGTTTGGCTGGATGCAAGGATGGACAGTCAGAGTGGTCCATTACAGAGAAATGAGATAAAAGGAAACTTGTCAGAGTCTGGTAGAAACTGTGCTTATGTTTCAGATGGCTATGTTCTCCTGAGGTAGAAGAGGAGGAGGCTGGATGCATAGTTTTGCCTGGGAGGCATCTGGTTTTGTAAGTGTAGGGAGTTTACCACACTGCCTATCAGAAATGTAATCCAGGAAACCACATAGAGTTGCCCTTACAGATTGGAGCTCTTTGTAGCTATTGCTGTCTTCTCCTCTGTATCCAAATGGGATCTTTCCCTTCCATGCCTTTGCTCTCAAAGCCTCAGCTTGTGGTGCTATGGAAAGCCAGTTATTCCACGTGCCTTTACTGTGTTATCAGCTCCCCACTTCAGCAGTCTTTTCTGGGGAGTAGTTATATGAAAAGGCTGATCACAACACTGACCAACCACAGTGCCAACAAAAGTCCTGTGTTCACAGTGCGATGGTTTTTCCCTCCTCTTTGGGAACTTTAGGTAATTCAGCCCTTCTTTACCATAATAACTCTCTAAACTCTTGTTCTAAACCAATCATTTCCTTATACTGGCAATTGAAGACATAGGTGGTTTTCCACGGGGCAGGACATCCTTCACATGAAAACTGCCATCAGAAACAAGGACCCACTACCTCACAACCCTGAACTCCCCAGTATTACACCATACTATAATTATTATAGTAACTATTCGGCCTTACTTTAATTCACCTTCCAGGCAAAGACTACCCACAAGATCCTCCTGAGTCACCTCTATGGCAACAATCTACATTCTTCAGGCTAGCCCCCAACTTAGACACCTCAGGTCTCTGCTTCTGGCTCCTCCATTGAAGAAGTTCATTTGCAAATACTACATTCAGAAGGTGTCACCCACTCCTACATCATACTTATACCAATACTAACCTTAAAGCTAATGCCTAAGGCAGCCATCACTGGTACTCTACCCAGCAAGTTACATCTGTAAACACATTTAACTCTCATGATCAAACCAGATGGAGGGCTTATGAGAATCTTCACAGGACAGATATGGAATATGAAGAACACCAAAGTCTATGCACTAATCTTAGCCATTGTAATACAGTGCCTGAATCATGAATAACAGTAACAAACTTAGCAAATATTATTTGCTGACCATGTAGCTGAATGTGTAGTAAGTCATTGATACCTGTTCCATTGATATAGCTAACAAGATTTGGAAGAGTATTTTCTCAACCCTATTCTATAGAGAATGATTAACAATAAGATACTTTGCATAACCTTTTCAGAGCAGATAGTATGTGAGAGAGATCCAGGTATACTTGATACTAGTCCACAAGCTAGTGCCATTTCATTGCCCCCCCAACACACATAGTGTGTCCAGAGTGTACTTAGTGGCTTAATTGGCCCACTGTGTGACACTCACAATAGTGTAGCTGTCATTTTTACCTCCAGTTATTTTCTCAATTTTATTTTGTTACCAGCCTGCTTATCACATATAGGAACATGTCATTTCCTTACTGTCTCTAAGTGCCTTATGACAAAAGCTCCTTAGAGGTCACACAGTGTCCTCAGAATGAGGTCATCATGTATATATTAACCACAAGAAGTTTATGAACAAACAGGGGTATTTTATTTTGTTTTGTTTGCGTTTTGATTTTGAGTCTGGTACCAGGAAGGTCCCCAGAGATCACAGAACCTCTTGTCTCAGGCATGAAATAAGGCCACAGAGAACAAAGATAAGCCAAGCATTAGAGTGGAGTTGCCTTAACTACTTCAGTACTTATTAGAATTCCTAGTTTGAGTCCTCCTTCTAGTGTTCACTTTTGTACTTCTCCATTGGCACAGCTTTGTCCTTAAATGGCAAGATTCTGTGTGCCATATTGTCCCCATATTACCTGAAGGACATTACACAGAAGCCTAGTGACTGATGACCATTAAAATACAACCCCTCTGATGCTGTTTGGGAGACCTTTGTCCCCCAAAATTTTAGACACTGTCCAGAGCATCTCACTAGTTCGATTTCCTCAACATCTTACTTGACCATGCCTCCACAGCATAGACATTGAGACACTGGAATTAAACAGTGTCCTGTCAGGAACAATGAGAACCTCAACTCCTGATGAGAAGGTGTTTGCCTTCAACCCTTTCCTTGCTTGAAGCTTCATTCTCAAACCACATGGGCTAGACTGACTAGGTTTTCTCTTTTGGACAAGAAATGTAAAGAGAAAGGAGCTTAAATGAGGCCAATAATGTTGTCTTTCCTACAGGCAGTTGGAGGAAATTGATACTCTTTCCATGGTGAAAGGTCAAAATACCCCCTTTGAATTGAACTGTAAATACTAAATTCTCAACAAGTATTCTCAGCAGCAGTTGTAAAAATTTCAGCAAATTGCAGCTGTTTGGTTTTTCACCCAAAACACATCCCCCCCCTTTCCATCAGTGAGACTTACTTTTCCTACCTTACAACCCAGCACTAAATCCCTTCAGCAAAATCGTTCCGGGTAACTATTCGGCCAAGAGCCAAGGGCAGCTTGGGCAAACAGCATAAACACCAGGCTCCTCTCTGAGAGCCATCTCTGCACATAAGCTGTTTGAGGAAGTCATAGTTGGAAATTGTTTCAGAGACCTGGCAATGCTTTTAAAACATGATAACTATCACACTTTACTCTTCTCTGAAAGGTTAGTTTAATCGTAGATCACAAAAAAATTGGTTTCCACAAATGCATAATGGTTCATCTATGTCACACTTGAACTAAATGGTTTTTTAAATGGAGCTGAAATTATTTTGATGTGTACACAGTCCCAGATTTCTATACAACCTTTTTTAACCAGCCCATCAGGAGTCTTGCCTCTAAAGCCTCATTAATAATTCAGATGTGCTGATGACTTTAAAAGATCTATGGAATTGAAGCTCAGGGAAAGAAAAAAAAAAAAAGGAAAACCTCTGCTTGACAAAAAGATAAATGAATGTAGAAAGAAGCTGTAGGAGGCTGGCGAGCTGTAGATCATCCCAGAACAGATTGTAACTTTATCATCCTGTCAGGGGGAATAATTTAAAGCGCTTAATCAGTTAGCTTCACTGTGAGGATACAGTGTTATGAATTCCTCTCAGCCAATCTGTTCAAATCAAAGTGAACTTCATTGTCATAGGTGAGATAGCCAGGGCAGGAGGAATCACAGAGAGGAGCATAGAAGAGGCAGGAAGTGTCCTGAGGGTTAACCTGGGCTCTTGAACCTTCCTCAGGCTTTTTCCCTGGCCCCAGAGGCAGCCATATTGACGAGCCAGGGCATGAAATGGTGGAAAAGGCAGAGTGATCAAGAAGTCATCACAGATGCTTAACGTTTATGAGCCAACACATACACACACACACACACACACACACACACACACACACACACACACACACACACACACACACAGTCATATGCAAAGGCACACACACAGCAAGCTGGGCAATCATTTTAACAGGTAGGTCTACAACCAGACACAAGGCCAATGCAAATGGTTTTATAAGCAATAAAACAAACAACAAACAAACAAACAAACAAAACAAACATAACAAACAGAAGCAAGAGGGATCATCCTCTCTTGGGCAGTGAATATGTTTGAAAGTTGCTTTCCTTCCCTAAGCCACTGTAATGAAGCCTACGATGCCCCACGCTAGATGTTCTATTGCCCAGTTGCTTCACATGGCTTATTTTTCAGAAAATGTCAGTTCTGGAAAGGGGCATACATTGGACTTAGACCCAGCTAAGAGACTGATCCTCTGTATAGAGCCCGAAAGGCCCTGACTCAGCAGTCTCACTCATCCACTTCTTAGCTCTTAGTGGAGAAATGACAGTGGCAAGCCACCATGAGCTCTCTGTTCATAGCTTGGGTTATTAGAGTCAGCTGAGATACTGCCACCTGCAACTCCTTCCATGACCTCATACCCACAGAGTTCTTGTGCTTTAAATAAAAGCCACTTAGAAATTCTCTTTTAAAATAGTTTTCTATTCTGATTTTCCACGCTTATTGGCCAGCAAATCCTGTGGGGTTCCTTTAAGGGATGCAGACAAGACAGAAGTGGTCCAGCTAACAACTGCCTTTGAGTCTGCTTATCATAACAAAATCAAAACAAGGCTGGGAAAGAGGTTAAACTGAAAAAACCTTCTGAACTACGTGCGCTGCAGTAGGGATGCTGTTCATCTACTCCACCATAGTCTCTGAGGTCGGGCTCCTCCTAGTGTCTCCCAGTCCTGATGATAGCACATTCATTTCTTTCTTCACTTGCTACAGGGAGGAGAGGCATGGTTCAGGTTTCGGGGGCTTCTGTACACTGCATTTCTTAGCAATTACTCACTGCCGGCTTCTATTGATTACCTTTATGCATTTTCAATGAACTTTCCAAAAGCTCAACCTAGGACTAATTAAGCTTCTCATTTCTCCTTCTTGTTCTCTATCCATTTTGCCCTTTAGCAGAAAAGAAATGGTTTACAGATGAGCCGGATAATGCCTATCCCAGAAACATTCAAATCAAGCCCATGAGTACCCACATGGCTAACCAGATCAACCAATATAAATCCACAAGCAGCCTGATCCCTCCAATCAGAGAAGTTGAAGATGAATGTTGACTCCCAGGAGACCAGAACTATTTTTTTAAAGCCTGACAAACTTCATAAATGGTGACGTGACTTTTCTTCCTCTTACATGCTGAATCACTGGTGGAAATTCTAGAATAAGCAAGAATTGCAAGAAAATAAAGTTAGACAGATCTTTCTCTTTGCCTTGAATACTGCTTCCATGTATTTTGGAAAAGAAAATGATTTCATTTATAAATGAACATACTAAAATAGTCATGTATAGCTTCTAGTGTTTTAAATTATTTTTATTTATTAGAAAGAAAATATATTTTTTCTTTTTTTTTCATTGCCAGATATCTTCCCATATATCACAGCAATGCAAAATCAAAATGAGTTAGTGGCCAGATTCCTTGATGCACATTTCTCTTCTTTCTCTCTTTTTCTTTGAGGAGAATGATGGTCACCACCCCAATTTGTAAAGAAGGGAAATGGATTACTAAAACAAATTTAAGATGGCCAACATTGTATGCACATAGTTCAGTAAATCAAAAAAAAAAAAAAGTCAAAAGAGCGGAGGTGAATATTTCCCCCTCTCCTGGACGGGTGTATGTTTTGATCTGCATTGACACCAGCTCTTAACAAATCAAACTTCATTATCTTCCCAGTTGAAAGTCATTATCTTTGTAGTTTCAGTTTTCCTCCAGTGTTTCTTATCCTTTGTTTATATATTTAGAAGAAAGAGCTTCTTGTAACATTTCTGCAGTTGCCAGATCAGGTTTAAGCAACCAGCTCAGGATATGGGGAAGGGTTATAGGCACACCTAGAATGTGAAGGTCGTGAGCCAGAGGCACCCAAGAGCAGACTCTGTTGTTCTCATGGTGAGGCCTCCTCCGCCATTCTTTATGCTCCCTGTTTCATACTTCTAAGGCACCCATGCAAGTCATGTGGACTGTGGGAGAGTCTGCTATGTTCTTTTCCCTGCTCAGAGCTTTTAGCCTGAAAGTTGGTGAACATCAACGAATACTTTACCTAACAATAGGATCTAAGAAGTATGCATGCTTACCACAAATTTTTGGTTCGGTAGTCTGTCAAGGAGATGACTTTTGCTCAGATTTTCATTTGTTGGCTTTCCTTGGTTGAATTGCTGGGATAAAACATTCAAACTCGCTAAAATACTTACAAAAAAAGAAAACCAACCAACCAACTAACCAACCAACCAACCAACCAACCAACCAAAAACCAGTAAACAACCAAAAGGAAAGTAAGTCATGCTCTTAACATAGACTGTTAGAAAAAGGCCTTGGAAAATTACCAGCAATGAAATAAAATGTATCAGCCACTTCAACGTGTGGTCAAAAGATTTTTCTAGCCATCAGATGCAATCGTGATGTCTGAGCTCTGCTGTTGCATGCATGCCCAGTGTACAGTCACCTCAACAACTGTTTCATTCCAACGACTCAGAAAGTCTTTTCAACTTCACAGTGATCGACCTTTGATATGATCATCAGGGTCTCTGGAGAATCCTGGGTGTGACTGTGATTTTTATTTCCTTAGAAATGTAAAATGTGAACACTTTTCCAAACCAACAAAAATTGCCCCTACAGACCCATGACATCTCTTCCATGAACTCTTTAGGCCATGATTCTGTGGTACCTAGTTATGATAGTACAAATCAGATCAGAGAAAAGCAATGTGATCACTATGGAAACATGTCCACTAAGGACTCCAATTACCAATGTAGGCAAAATGAGCTTCCACCTCTGTCCACTCCCTGCAGAGCCAATATAGCTGTGCTTCCACCTTGTAGGCGTTGTCCTGCAGTGACTTGTCAGACTGTGGTTACTCTGTTGTCACACTTTGTAGAATTAGTTCTATAAAAGTATTGTGAATATAATGTGTGTCCAATTGGATTGTTAACACAAAAATATTTATAACCAATCACTAGTCTACTCAGGCTAAAATGATGTCAGCAGTTTTATATTCGGGCTTATAAACATTTCTTGGTTTCCAACAGAACTCAGATGTGTTGGTGGGGAGAATCCACTGCCAGAATCTTGACAGCATTCCTGAAAGCTAAGACTTCCTTTAACATCATGATTTTGCATTTGGGGTTACCTAAGTACATTCATGTCAATCCACGCTCTTCTTTCCTTCCTGAACCATAGTAGGCTCTTCTTTACACTCATTCCAATTAGTCTTACCTCTGAATTTGTCTTAGTTCCTTAATCTCCCATGGTGACCAATGTTTTTTACCTAAATAATTTTCCATCAGAAAAATAATGGTCTCAACACTACCCCATGGAAGGCAGGACTCAGAAGCATAATCCCCATTTCCCACTCTAGCTAGAGATTTAAATCTAAACTTGTTTCTCAACCACAATGGCTCTAATAGTTTCCTACACTAAGTGACTCCCTCCACTCACCAATCAGCTTCCAAAGCCCTAGATAGTAGAAATCCATTTCCTTCTATGATAGAGTAATAAATGAGGAAGAGGTCAAGCATGATTCTCAGATTGTCCAGAAAATGACCATGTGGTGGCCCCATCTGGCAAAAGCTTATGGCAACTCAGTTGAAACAGAAATAACATTTGTTAAAAAAGAACTGAAGGGCTCAAGACAACATGCAAAGTTCCCAGTTTGCATCTGTTGGTTGAGTTCTGAGTTCTCTGTAGGATTAAATAGTCTTTCCATCCACATTAGGCCAATGGTGGTCCTCTTTGGAATATTCCACATTAGAAGGGTCTGATCTTTAGTCCCTGATTAGGGTTTCAGAAAAGCTATCTTGGCAAACTAATGATGCTTGGATGCTTTGGGAATCAGACCATTTGTAAAATAGAAACTACCTGTGTACATCATTGTATAATGATGATGTACCTGTAAACATTGTACCTGTGTACATCATTGCCATCACCATCTTTCTCATGAATGCAGTTTGTCTTCGTTTAAGCAACTGTATTTTGAAATTACTCTCCCCTGCTATAGCAAATAGAAGACATTCACTTAAGGTGTTTTATATTTATAAATTGATTACGTCTAAGTCACTTGGAAGAACAGCCTTCCTTCTACAAGTTGCACTTTGTTTTTGTTGTTATTTGTTTGTTTGTTTTTAAGTGTTGGAAGACTTTAGTAAAGGAATTAGAATGGTTTTGGGTTGAGTTGGAAGTGTAGACTGGGAAAATGTATGAAATTAGAGATATTTTGAATGGAGAACAGAAAGTTTCCAACTGTGCCTGATTTAGAAGTTCAAGAGCACTCATATAATTTTAGCTATTAACTATAAAAATGTTCTTTAAATTCTTCAAGTTTCATTGACTTAAACATGAGGTTGGTTCGTGGAGATGGCGAAGGTCTTTTTCAGACCAACTAAAGCAGTGGTTGCCTTACCTCAGCCAAGCCCTGGGAGATTATTTTTTTTCCAGAGCTGTAATTATGGCTCTCTGGCCATATTATCCATATAGCATTTCTGAGCTAAACACAGCATCCACTCTCTGCTCTGGACAAAGAACAGTCAGGTTCATTTCTATATTCTCCAGTTTGAAAGCTCTTAGAGTGGAGATGCAAAGGTTTACCTTCAGCCTCACCTCCACCACTGATGAGCTGGGTTTAGTCATTCTGGTTTCTTTTTACAGCCTTCCTTCCCACCTTCCCTGTGTCTTGGTGCAGTGGAGATTGGATAGTCTCTTCATTTTTAGCCCACATCTCCAATAGTATGTAGAAAGAGTTTGGACAACCCTACTCTGCTACTGCTATTCCCATTCATGTCCCCTCTCTACACTCACCCTTACTTCTCATTTCATTCCATTTGTCTGGTTGTGCCCACGTTAGCACAATGTCTTTGCTGCTTACATTCAAAAGTGCCATTATGAGTTGTCAATATCATCGTCCAGGAGGACCTCGTGGAAAGAATGATAGAAAGAGGTAGAAAAGTACAACAAAAATCAGTATCAGACAAGTGACTCAGAGTCATCTTGATTACCAAAAGATCACACAAATTCACTGAACATTAAATTCTAGCCCAAGATCTGCCCATTTTTATTTTAACCATATTTTCTGCTTTTGGAATGGTGGTAAAGTCATAGATACAGTAGCCCTCACTACTTATCTCTTTAGCCATCATTTTCAAAAACTTAGACAAACTGAAGAATCACTTTCAACTTTCCCACTAGATTCTCTTTCTGCCTCTGCTGTTTCCCCCATGTTTTAAACAAGTATGTTTCTGCAATAGAACAATGATTTCTCATTTAAATCTCATAACCTCTTGATAAAACAAGGAGTCCCTTTGGACTCATTTAGGTTATTTAAACTAAGTTTATTTTTAAGTGGTCATAGCCCATACCTATTAATAATTCCAAGATTACCACTAAAATAAGGCTATGCAGAGGACATTTTAAATTTCAGTTTTGAATACCTATGGTAAGAGTGATTTTAAAATATTTAAAAGATTAAGAAAGGGACCCATGTAGCCCTACACTTGTTAGAATCCCCCCTGCATTCCAGTCTCACATGGCTTCATGGAGAAATGATTCTCTTTTAGACTTTTTGTTCTAGATCACTCTTTTTAACTGTGCTTTTGAGCATGAAAATGCACAACTCAGAGTATATATCAAAAGGCTAGAAGGAAGAACAAAAAGAGATAGATGCAACACTTTAAGAAGCCCTGGAAAGAGGTGGTACTTACGTAGAAAAGAAGAGGTTCCCTTGAATCATGAATGGGAAAAATAATAGGCTGGGCTGTGGAGACTTTTCAATAGGAAATACTTAGTTTTTGACTGGAGGCACAAGGATCGTGAGTTTTGTTTTGTTTTGTTTTGTTTTGTTTTGTTTTGTTTTTCCAATGAAAGAGGCCTTCAGGAGCTATAATGCACTAGTACCAAGATGATTTTGCTATATGGAACAACTTACCTTCAAAAATAAGTTTGTGTCCATGTACTTACTGAAAACAATGTATGGCAAGAGTTCATGGAAGGAACTAGGAAGTGGATGGTTGAAGAGCCACATTGAAATCAGAGCATTGATTTAGAAAGTCAGAGAGAACCATGGAAAGGGCCGCACAAGGAGCGATGGGTAGTGGTGACTGTACCCTTTGGGGTTGAAGCCTTTGAGACATTCTATTCTTTCTGGAAAGCATCACAGAAACATAGGCTCTCAAGTTGAACCATCTCTCAGCAACTTGAGATCCTGTGATTGCACTCAATAACAGCTCACCATGAAGAACACCTACCTTCTTCCTACATTTCCACCTTGTCATGCAGTACTCAATTATTAAAACACCCATGGGTCCACCACACAGATTAAAGGAAAGGAAAAGATTTTCAGATTATTTTACAAAAGAGTCCTGCTGGTTATACTATTTTACAGACACTAATATAATAACAGACACCAGGGAGACCACCAAAAAAAATCATAGAATAATCAAGAATTTAGTTGGAGGAATGAGTATGACACATTCTTGCTTGCAGTAAGCTTGAAATCCAACTTAAAGGAGCACCCTAAAGAGCCAGTAGAGAAAAAATAAGCATGGCTAGAACACTGCCCTCCAATAGAGCAGGAGATAAGAAACAAGCAGTTTGAAGCAGTTAATCAAGCGTTGTAGACTAGACGGTGTTTCAGAGTTAAGTATGCTGAGGAGCAACATCCCAGCTCATTCAGGAACATGGATGGATCAATGATTTCATGAGTTGATCGAGTAGTCCCTGTGCACCTGTTGCTGGACAGCTTGTGTCCCTTCTTGGCAACAGGAGACATGTTATGTAGAACATGCATCCAATAAAGACTTTTAATTGGATGGGCTACATAGCAAGTAAGTACCATGACAGCTGTGGAAGTTTGACTTGGATTCTAAGGATGGGCAGTTTGAAAGAGTCTATAAAAAGTAATGGTTTGCTGCAGACCCCAAGGACAGAGCAGTGCAGAGGGACAGAAAGAAGAGGAGAGATGAGAATGTGAGACAAGAATTTAGACAGCTGAGAAAGGGGCTGCTTTCATCCCTATAAAAAGGAGGGGAGAGATCCATTTCAATCATGAAGGTATTCTGGACTGAAGATGCAAACAGCTGAGAAGATGTTTTGGGAGGTCCAGATCATGAGGAAGCCCCCTTTAGCCCCCCCGCCCCTGTGATTCAGGTAATTATAAAGGGAGAAGTCTGGATGAGGTTTTTCAATGAAGAAAACATAGGCTTAGATGACAGGTCAGTAGAACTGTCTGGAGGCTATAGCCAAGTTTTCAGGGGCTCAATGGAGCAAACCAAGCTGATATGATTAGGACAGAATATCTTTTTAGTATTGGGAGAGTGGGAAACAGAAAGGAGGGCTTAAAATAGAGAAAATGAACCAGTAACTGAGGGTTGAGATACAGGGGATCTGAAATAGTGAAGTAATGAGGCAGACTGTAAGGACCAATTTCTCCTTTTGTCTTTATCTCATGTGGTTGCCATGAAGACTGGAATGAGTGGGAAAGTAGCAGGTCATTCTCGGTCAGTTTTTACACCATGGAAATGGGGTACACGGGGTACCCAGGTCATCAGCATGCCCTCTAAAGTACCCACAGAAAGGTCTTGAGAGGTGGTCTCTCCTTTCATCAGTTCATATCACCCCCGTTGTACCTCATCCCTCATGCATAGCACACCCAGAACCTTCTAGTTGCAACAGTCTTCATACACAAAATGCAAAGGTCGCCTTGTTCTGGTGGCTTTTCTGGACCGGGGTAAACAGGAATGCTTTTTGGCCAAGTGAAAACTGAGCTCCTTTCTAGGTAGAATATTACATTGAAAAGAGATTTCCCCTGGTCTGTTTATCCCATGAGAAACTTCTGTGTTTCTTCTTGTCCTCCAAAGCTGACCCCGAAGCTCCCCAGGGCCTGTCTTAGGAAACAGCACCTGTCCTGCTGTTTAGAGTCTTCGATGGAAATGTACACACACAACACATGTGCCTGTCAAAGCATCCCCGAACTTCCTGCCCTAGGGATCCAGGAGGTAGCCATCCAGGAGGAGGTTGTCATAGGGAAGGACAGGAGGAGGTAGTCATCCAGGAGGAGGTAGTCATGGGGGGAAGGAGCCCCTATAACGAGACAAGTCAAGCCCCAGGTCTCCACGAAACCAGAGCCGTTCCCCTTCTCCTTCCGCTGTGTACACATTTGACCAGAACTGCAACATTTCAAACATAAACCCAGATCTGCCTGGAAATCCTAATTAAAAACGTTCCATTCCCAGGTGGTACAATCACATCCTGCCTAAAGTGTCTGGCTCACGGCCCACCACACAGATGCCGAAAAGAGACTTTTCCCCACTTAACACCAAAACCTTCATTTGGGATTTCTTTAGGGGACAAAGGGAAAAAAAAAACCAATTCAGAGGTACCCATATGCAGAGGTCAGCCTACAACACATTCATTAAGGGAAAAGAGCGTGGTTTGTTTCTTTGTCTTTCACACTTTGATTGCTGGCATGGTGACTGTGGCTATGATGAATTATGTAACCAGACAGGAACTGGAGAAGAGAATAAATGCTGGTGCTCTGAAATGACCTACCCAACTCTGTCATCTGTAACAACCAGTGATAACTCTCTTGTCTTGTAAAAAGGGTTTGTACATAACTTGTACATGGTTTCATTTTGTATTTTTCGCAGATTAAAAATTTATGTATTTGTGTTCTAAAACAAGGAGTGTTTCTTGTGTCTTTGTAACTGTCCCATAGGGTGTGGGGAGGGTTACCTAAGGTCCCATTTCACCCCCTTCTCCTTTGTGAAGGTGAAATTGTGGACCAGAAGCAGCCATGAAGTTGCTTCTTCAGTTGCAACTGTGGGACAGGGTACTTCCCAACATAGGCATGAGCAGTGTTGGGGAGGAATGGACGCTGGTGTCATTAAAAAGTTCAGAGTCATACAGGGCCACACTGGTTGAGAGGGTCACATGCTGCTACAGGCGACTCCAGAATATAGTGCTCTAAAGACACTGCCTACATTCCATAGAACCTTGAGAAGTCAACACTGGATCACTTCTGCCACCTGCTCCCATGCTAGCTACCCTTCCTTGCTATTCATACAAATGAGCAAAGTCTCCCTGCTTCTTCCTCATCAAAACACAGGGGTTGAAGCTTGCTTAAGGGGTGGGCCTTCTTGTTCTTCACACCCATAGATGAAATGCCCAAGTCAATAATATCCAGTAACAATGATACTATTTGAGTCTAGATCTTCAGAATCTTGTGGATTTGAAGCCCTTACAGGACACCAGTCTCCTTAGTCTAAGACTGACCTGGCTTCTGAGAAAAGAAGATGCTGGTGAGAGGGTTCCATGTATGTACTATATATAGACTGTCAAAAATTAATATCATTAGAGATTGTACCCTTCTTCATTAGCCAACATTAACTAACTTCATTAGTTAGTGTTTACATTCCTTTATTGGGACTTGTTGACAAAACAGTATGTAATAACATGACTCTGGGTCTCTAGTTGAAGTAATAAATTATTGGTTCACATATTAAAAATTGATCTGTGGGAGAGAGTACAGCATGCCCTTACAGAGACATAAAAGGTTTGCTTAGCTATTGAAGAACAATCTGATTGATACCTTGAAAGCCAAATCTCTGGGTACGTATGCTTATTAGTCTTTGTCAACGCAACAGAGACTAGAACCATCTGGAGTGAGGAAACCTCAATTGAGAACTGCCTACAACAACTTGGCCTGTGGGCATTTCTGTGAAACATTTTCTTGATTAATGATTGATGTGGGAGGGTCTAGCCCACTGCAGGCAATATCGCCCTTGGGCAGGTCATCCTGAATTGTATATGAAAGCAAGCTGAACAAGCCACAAGGACCACTCCAGTAAGCAACTTTCCTCCATGCGCTAGTATCTGCCTCTGTGTTCCTCCCTTGGCTTGCCTCAGTGATGGACTAAACCCATAAGTTAAAAAAAATAAAAAGCCTCATTCTTACCAAATGTACTTTTTCTCGATGTTTTATCAAAACAACAGAATAGAAAGCAGAGGCAGTACTCAAACAAAACCAGCCCCAAGCAGACCTTATTGCCAGGAGTGAGAAACTGCAGACTTGCTTACCTTCTCCTGCCAACTCCTCACAGATCTTTGAGCTCCAGAGTCTCAACTTGTCTTCTCAATATTTGCTAACAAATCTGAATGTTGTTGGGGAAATGTAATTGCAGAGCATATGGTCTCCATTAGTCAGGCAAACTCTACTGCCAAGTTCAGCTCCAAGGAAGGAGTCTGCATAAAGGATGAAATATTAGGGAACGATCCATAGTGACAGAGAAGCCAAATGAAAGAGATGAGGCACTGAGTTGCAAAACAGTAGGCTTGGACAAAAGGACACAATGACTGTGGAACATGGTTTTCCATTTGGTAAGAAAACAAAATATCTGTGAATTTCTACTGAGATCTCTCCGTAGCAAAAATCAAAGGAGGCCATTCACCAAGATCAATATTAACTGTTTCTCAATGTCAGACGAGATAGATTCTGCCTGGGAGAAAATCGTAGGGCAAACAGAATACACAGCTTGCTAAAGGAATAAAGCAAGGATGAGATCAAAATGTAAACATCGGGCATAGTGCTATTTTCAATTGCTGAGGCTCAGCCTTCCAAAAGAGAGACAGGTTCTCATGCTTACAGATCTGTCCCATTCTTAAAATGTAGGGTAAAAGTCAGAAACTCAAGGGATCTAAGATCAAGAAAAATTATTCAGCACCCTTGCCACAAAAATGGTTTTGCAATATGCCTTTTAAAATAAGAAAATATGTTAATAAGTTGGTTATACTTCCAGATTGATACACATAGATTTAATTTATCATTTTACTCAACATATTGAGTCTAATAGCTAATCTTGGTTGTCAACTTGATAGACCTGGGAAAGGGGAACCTCAAGTGGAATTGTCTCCAACATTTTGGCTAGTGGGCATGTTTTGGGGGGGCACTTTCTTAATTGCTAATGAGTTTAGAAAGACCCAACACACTGTGGGAAGTGCCTCCTCTGTACTGGTCTTCCTGGGTGGTAAAAAAGAACAGGCTGAGCAATGGAAAGAGATGCAGAGACCCACAGTCAATGATTAGACAGAACTCAGAGAGTCTTCCAGAAGAGTTGGGGGAAGGATTGGTGGACTTGAAGAGGACAAGGACTCCACAGAAAGACCAACAGATTCAACTAACCTGGGCCCTTGGGGGCTTCCAGAGACTGAACCACCAACCAAAGAGTGATCCCAGGCTGGACCTAGACTCCCTGAACATATGTACCAGATGGGCAGCTTGGTCTTCATACGGGTCCCCCAACAACTGGAGCAGGGGCTATCCCTGAATCTATTACATACCCGCCTGTGGATCCTGTTACTCTAACTGGACTGCCTTGTCTGGCCTCAGTGGGAGAGGATTTGCCTAGTCCTCCAGTGATAATGTGCCAGGGTAGGGTAGGGATACTCATGGTGGGTGGGGAGCCTCTCTATTCTCAGAGAAGAAGGAGGAAACCGGGGAGGATCTGTAGTACTTGGAGGAGAAGGGAACTTGTATTGAGATGTAAAACAAATAAATAAATTTATTAGTATTTTAAAAAGAAAGGAAAGGAAAAGAAAAACAAAACGAAAAAAAAAAAGCAACTGAGAACCAGACAGGGGACCCAGCAAAACAGAGTTCCTCCATGGTCTCTCTTCAGTTGTTCCCTCAAAGATACTGCTTTGACTTCCATCAAGGATGAATTGGAACCTTTTACCATCCCCCGTCCCCCCCACCACCTAACATTGCTTTTGGTCAGTGTTTTATCACAGTAAACTAGGAAAGAAGCTGGTACCAGGAATGTGAGGTTTTGCTGTGATGGACCTGACTATGTGGACTTTATGTCTTAGACTGTTTTGTGGGGGAGAGGTGGAGGATTTGGGAGATTTAGGCTAGAAAAGCCATTGAATGCTAAGATCTTAATGAGCTGTTATGGGAACATGGATAATATTTCAGAGTGCAATGGAGACGAGATAATGGAGACCTGGCTTATGGTCCTGGACTATCGGGATCATTTGTGTGATCGTATTTTTATTAAGAATCTGTGAAAGTAAAACATTTTCTTTACTGTGACAAGCAGTGCTGGTTATCTGGGGTTTAAAAAGTTAACTGCAATTAATATGAGACCAGCATCGTTAAGGTGAAATTTTCTGGGAAGTGTTTGGTCAGAGTTGGCACAGAAGCTGTGGTCTAGACAGGGCCAAGGCTGCATCTCGAGCTGGAAGATGATCATGGTGATGTGTATGTCTCCTATATAGTACTGGTTTTGAATGTATAAAGGGATTGTAGAGAGCAGCAGAGGCTTGGTACTATGAGAGGTTAGGAGAGGGTATTGATGAAAGTGCAGTCTCAGCTTCAGTGGACACCCCAGGACATTGGAGATGCCAGGACCATAGGATGAATGCCAAGGACAAAAGCAGTCTGAGCCTACACTATACGCTGTGTCTGTTCACACAAATGTGAACTTTCAGTCATGGTATTTGTCACAGGAACAGAAAGCAAACCAGATCACAACCATTAGGCTGGGGCCTAGCAAACACATAAGTGGATGCTCACAGTCAGTTATTGGATGGATCACAGGGCCCCCAATGGAGGAGCTAGAGAAAGTACCCAAGGAGCTAAAGAGATCTGCAACCCTGTAGGTGCAACAACATTATGAACTAACCAATACCCTGGAGCTCTTGACTCTAGCTGCATATGTATCAAAAGATGGCCTAGTCGGCCATCAATGCAAAGACAGGCCCATTGGACACGCAAACTTTATATGCCCCAGTACAGGGGAATGCCAGGGCCAAAAAGTGGAAATGGGTAGGTAGAGGAGTGGGGGGGGTATGGGGGACTTTTGGGATAGCATTGGAAATGTAATTGAGGAAAATACATAATAAAAAAATATTTAAAACAAAAAACAAAACAAAAAAAAACCAATGAAGTAGGCAAGCTAAATTACAATAATAAACATATCTAGCATTAATATGCTATGTACTTAATATATGATATTCTAGAATTAGTGTTATATTTTTATATATAACATGCATATACACATAGAGACACAGACACACACAAAAGCACACACACATGCACATGTACCTTTTAGGACATTCAGGTTGTTTCTCACTTTTTCCTACCTTCTTGAATTCTTCTCATCTTTGATAGATAGAACCACTACTCTTCTGAAGATGTCTATGCTAGCAAGTGGGTAGAATAAAAAATGAGCCCCAAACTTACAATACCCAAGATACAATTTGCAAGACACACGAAACTCAAGAAGAAGGAAGACCAAAGTGTGGAAGCAGGAGTGGGTGGGTTGAGGAGTGGGCCGGGGGTGGGGGGTGGGGGGTAAAGGGGACTTTTGGGATAGCATGTAAATGAAGAAAATATCTAATTAAAAAAAGATTTAGCATGCCTTCATAATAAAAGCCCTAGAACAAGTAGGACTGTAGAAAACATATTCCAACATAATAAAGGTTTGTATGACAACCCCCCCAAAAATGAGCCCCAAGAGAATCAAGCTAAAAGCCCCAAAGATTTTTGTCTGTAAGCCAGTTGTTTCCTGTTCATCAAAACCTAAACAACTTATGGGGGTGGGGGGGAGTAAAATAAGTTAGAAGGGAAATTGATGCTGAGGTAATTAAAATGGAATATCTGTGTTCTGAAAGCTGAGAAAGATCACATTTAATACAAAGCAAACATAGGCATGCACTTGGGGTTTAACATTAAGAAAAGATTGTAAGACTGAAGGAGTAGAAAGCATGATGCAAAGTCTAAGATGGAGCACTGTGTAGAGATAACGACATATGTACAAGACCAGGGATCTCTGTGGTGGCATGTGCAGAGCATGTGAGAGGTCCTGAGTTCCAACAATGAAATGAAGGACTAACCTTATTCACTTACTTTTCTCTTATAAAAAGACCTATGCTACAAATGTAAAACCTGAAATTAAGCTGTACAAATGCATCATCAATGAAAATAAGTTAGAATAGCTGGGAGTAAGGAACCATGGGAATTTATTCTAACTAACTGAAAATGTGTGTTCAGCTGGCATTAACATAGGGAGTGATGTCGTTAAGAATTAAAAACAATAAGCAGAGTATAAACCATTTTAGCCAATAAATCTGAGAATTTAAGTGTAGTTAAAATTTTAACAAAAGCTACTTAAAACTGATTTAAGAACGAAGAAAAATTGAACAAGGCATAATACAGTTGATAAAGCCAGTAAACTCTTGTGATCCAATTTAGCTTTAGAGGGAGTATGTGTTAAAGGCTTTACATTTTAGGAATAAATTATGGCAATAAAAAGGAGAATGGCTTTCCAAAATGAGAGAGGAAATTTGAATGCTAATATTTGATTTCCAATATTGAGGAAGTCAATTTTTCTGTTATTACTTAACTTGTGTGTGCTTTTGTATACTATTCTTAAAAATAATCTACCCACCTTAAAATCGTGAGAAATGATCTCCTTTTATTCCTAAGAATTTTACATTTGCAGCATCTTCATCTGGGTCCTTAGTCAATTTGAGTTAATTTACATTGTGGCAGTTTGAATGAGAATGTCCCAGTAGATTGAGAAATTCGAATACTTGGTCCCTAGTTGGTAGCATTGTTTGGAGGAGGTTTAGGAGGTGTGACCACGCTGGAGGAAATATGTCACCTGGGGCAGGATAGAGCTTTATCTAACCTGCCTGCAGTTCAGTGTCTCTGCTTACAGCTTATAGTTGAGATATGATCTCTAGGCTTCCTATTTCTGCCACCTCGCCTGCTGTGTGTAGCCCTGCATCTCAATCATGATGGACTCTTTCGCCTCTGGAACAGTAAGCTAAAATAAACTCATTTTCCTACATGCTACCTTTCACAGTGGTGTTTCATCACAGCAATAAGAAAGTCATTAATATATTTCACTTTTTTTAAAATTTTAAGTCTGTCTTATTTTTCTTATCTTTACTACTTTCCTTAGTATTAAATGGGACATTTTTTATTTTAACATTTTAATAATTTAATATTTTTCAATTTTAAAAACAATTTTATTAATTTCTTACAATGTATTTTAACTCTTTCATAGCAACACCACCCCACCTTGCCCTATCCACTAATCTTTGTGTCCTGACCTCTTTTGTTTTCTTATCAACACTAATTTGTGTTGCCTGGGTGTGTGGTCTTCCACAGCATCCTGGTTGACTAGAGTCTACACTCTTAGAGAAAACTCTCTCTTCATCTCCTAATAACTGACAGTTGCCAGTAGGTGCATGGGTGGGGCTGGAATTCCTATATATCTGTCTCCACACTGGACATTTGGTATGGCTGAGTTTTCCATACACTCACAACAATAGAAGTAGGTTTGCCCCTCTGCTAGCCACCATAAGCTTTTGGCTCAAAAATTGTGCCAGGTGTTTTTTTCTTCTCAAACACTGCTTACATCTAACCAGAAAGTGGCTGTTTATTCCCCTAATGTTTATGCCCTGTGTTATCCACCAGTGGCATGTCTGCCAGTCCTGCCATTATTAGACCTCTCAGCGTTCACAGGAAGCTTGATTGTTACATTTCCCCATTTGGTAGAATGTAGCCTCTATCTAGAAACTATTACTTAAAAATATTTATTTTATTTGTATTTATGTCTGTGTTTGTGTATGTGTGCACACATGTGTGGAAGTGCCCGTGAAGGCCAGAAGAGAGCATTACATCTCTTGGACATGGAGTTAGGCATGAGAGATTGTTAGAGCACCCCGCCATAGGTGCTGGCAATTGAATTCTGGTCCTCTGCAGGATAGCAAGGGTTTTAATCTCTGAACCAAGGCTCTAGTCCTACAATCATGTTTCTTCTTACTCTGTCCTTTGCATGTATAATATTTACCAATGTATTTTTAAATTTGATATTTCTGCTGTCAATCAAAATCTACCCCATATTCCTCCAAGCAAAAATGTCATTCTTTTATCATATTTTCTTTACCAAAATTTTGATCTAGTTATTTCTCTAAAAATATTTATATTCCTTCTACATTACAGCATTGCCCCCGCTGCTCCTTTAGTATTGTTCCCTTTAGCTCTTTGAGCTTATTTACAGTAGCTGTGTTGAAATGTTTTTGTGTTAATTTTACATTTTAGTCTTCTTTCATGAACATCTGCAGCCCCTGTGACTTCTCTTGTGTGACGTTCACGCTTACCTCTTATTCTCCTGATCTCACAATTCATATTGAAAACTGGATGTTTTTGATGATATATTTCACCAACTTTGTATGTATACTTATGTATACTTTCATGTAATTACCACTTTATATAATTTTATATCTTAAAAGCTGAGAGAAGGAAGGAGCACATGTATATATTTAAAGAGTTTTTAAAATTAACCTTCTTAGTTCAGTGCCTTATTCTACACTTTTGTTAATGTTGGATTGGTTTACTTATTCCCTAGACTATTTTAGTAAAAATTTTCTCTCCTTGCAACTGTGAAGCCTTAAAGTTTTCTCCTTAGAGGTTTCAGCCTGGGGCACCAGACAGTTGTGTTGGGACATCATGTTTTCACTTGGACTCTCTTGTCTCCTTTTCCACATCCCTATTGAAATACGTGCCCCTCTTATGTACCACACCAAACTATTAGGCTCCAGAAATCAGGCTGATTCCCCTCTGTTTTTTGTGAATGCTTTGGGTCATCATTTGTTTCATTGTTTTATGATCCTGAATTAAAGCCTATAGTTTAACTGATAATACTATGTATGAGTTTATCAACCTCCTTTTGCATATATATATATATATATATATATATATATATATATCAGCTTTTAGAACTCTTAGACTTGAAATTCCCTATATTTTGTTCTAAATGTTGTCTAAAACTTCTTGATAATGAAGAACAATTTGTTTCTACAACTTTTATTCTCTTCTGAGCAAAACTGCAAGGCCCTTGGTCCAGGACTGGAGGGCAGCTAGTGTTTTACTTCTGAGTGGTACCTCTGACTCATAAGCATTAGTCAGGTGGGGATCTTTAGCCTCTGACCTTTTCTTGTCTCCCTAAGCACAGAAACTGACTTTTTGAGTATGCTCAGTCAGGGGCAATCAGAACTTCAGTACTCTTTGCTTGTAACTGATCTACAACCCCCACAGAAAAGCCAAGTAGGGACCAATCTCCTGCCATCATTTGATGTTTCACACCATCAATAAAATCCTGGTGGCTTATCTCACTAGAGTAATGGGACAATCCTTTATTAGCTGAATGGAGATCCAGTCCTGTTTTATCACTCAAACCCAGTGAGTTGTCCTTCTATGAGGCTATGTTGGGAAATTTGAGAAAAGGGAGGAATCTCATGGTACTTTAGACTCCCTAGGCTTACCTTGGTTTAAAGATTTGTGTCTTGGAGATATGTTTCTTCATTTGCTGTTCTATAACTTCAATAGATATTAAATGGCTACTTAAAATTATTATTATTATCATTTACAAATTGTAGCTATTTCAGTCGGAGTAAGTGAATAGTACTTTGTACTAACATTCTTGGCACTCCTTGTTTGAGATCCTTTCTCTTCCCTCTCCCGTCTTTCCATTTTGTTTCTCTCACTTTCCTTTCCCTTCACCCTTTCTATTCTTGTCTACTTTCTCTCTTTCTTACTTTCTATTCCCTCCTCCCTTCCATTTATCCTCTCCTCTCTCTCTCTCTCTCCTCTCTCTCTTTCTTGTCCTTAGGATCAAACCAAGGGCATGCATGCTCTATGAGGCCACAACCAAGTCCTTGGGAAATTCTGTAGCAAGATGGAAAAAATCATAAGACAAACTAAAAAGAAAACCATATTTAACTGTATTAAATTTAAGAAATTCTCTGGATTTAAAGAATTTAGGGGGACTAGTGAGATGGTTCAGTAGTTAAGAATGCTTGCTGCTCTTCAGTACTATGGGGGATCAATTTCCAGCCCTTACTTAGAGCAGTCTTTATCTCCTGCCTCTATAGGTACTGCACTCATGTTGACAAAAACACCCACACAGACATATACATGGATTTAAAAAGAATAAAAATAAATCTTTTAGGAATGAATTCATAACAACAATAAAAATGTCAGAGGTTAGGATAATCTTTTTGGAAAAAAATACAGTCATGTAACAGCTATGTTACTATCTATAAGTAATTAGAAAAATAAAAAGACAATGGGATTAAGAATAGTGTGAAAAACTCATCTGAGGGAAGAGAAACTGACATATACATGATAACCCTACAAACACTGTGTCTATGTAGGTATTTATGTAAACAAATTACAACTGGGAAGGGACCATATTACATATTCCCAAGTTTCCATGAATTACAGTATTTTATGAATAACTTTCTGTGCTCACAATGTAGGCTCCATATGCTATTTCCACTAAAAGAAATTAGGAATTGGGGAAGCAGGTGACTTCTGGTCTGAGAAAGATAATCAGAGGATGAGTATGGAATGTATATATATATATATATATATATATATATATATATATATATATATATATATATATATCACAGCTCTTAAAAGGATTCAAGATCCAAAGCCAGAAAGGAAAGAAAAAAATACAACAAAATGACAAGCAAGAACTGAAATGGACTGGAACTCTTTTTATACATTTAATTTTACAAGTTTTAATAAATATTTTATCATTATGAATTCAAAAGAATTCAAAATAAATTTAATGTTCATCATTAGGAGATCATTGTAACTGAAGTCAATTTCTAAAGAACTGGTAAATAAATTGAATGAATACTTTTTTTTCATAGTAACCTGATTGTAGTAGAAGAGAGCATGTCTTCTTATAGAGTATTCCAGCTCCTCAATTAGAAGAGAGGGCGAGGACCAGGATGCACCATCTTGCAGCACTGTGTGAATTATGAATTCCAAGACTGAGCAGCAACTTCCAAAGTCACAAGGAACTAGAGAATCACAAATTGTGATGGAAAAACACAACTTAAGCCTTTAGATTTAACTAGCAATATATTGGGACATAGCTAATAATATGAAGGAGGTAATTAGCAAAAATTACTCTGTGAGAAATTCTATAGGATAATATTTATATATATATGCCTATGGGGACATTCTTATTCAAGTACTACAATATTGATTAAAGTACACTATTAATACAATATATATATATATATATATATATAAAATCTCCAGTGAAAGTTAAGGGAGAAAAGATGAAAAGCACATGTTGACTACAAAGATGTGTGACATACCAACTAATTTCAGTATGTGAATCTTGAACAATTCTTGTCTTAGTGTTCTATTGATGTGAAGAGACACCGTGACTCTTAAAAAAGAAAGCACTTAATTGGAGACTTGCTTACATTTTCAGAGGTTTAGTTTGTAATTATTATGGCAGAGCACGTGGCAATAGTCAGTTATGGTGACAGAAAAGTAGCTAAATTTACCTGTTGATCTGCAGACTGTAATAGTATCTTTTATTCACCTCATGTGATTGTCATCTCAGAGGCTTGCTGCCTCCATCTTCTAACCGAGGCCTAGTACTGGAAGCTTCTAGCCTCAATAAAGTCTAATCTAGGTTTAGAATGTTTTCAACCTCTGAGACTTGCTGCTGACTAAGCTCATCCTTTCCACTTCTTTCTGAACTCTGGCTGGTTGGTTCAACTCAGCTGTTTTGGCTCAAACTCTTCTCCAAACGGATTCAATCTGGCTTCTCTCTCTGCCTCTGAGTTTTTTGCTCTACTTGGCCTCGAACTAACTCTGGCAATATGCTCTACTAAGGTTCCTTCTCATTCTGTGGCTCATTCTGTTCTCACATGTCTCCAGCTTGTTCTCTCTTCAACCTGTATCAGTAACACTTTCCAGGTCTCCTGTCTCCTTTTCTCCCTCTGTGCTGTTCCCTGTTTTGATGACTCTCTTTCATCTCTCTTCTCATTAGAGTTAGGTATATGCCATCTCATCAAATATTTCTCTAATTCATCAACTTGTTTGCCAATCATTTAGACATCATTTTTAAACATGGGTGCTTCCTAATTTACCTTCATTGTTTGGGATTAAAGGTATGTTCTAAGGGCTGAGCCATACCACAACTAAAAACAGATTTTCTTTCAGTAAATAACACAGTGATAGATTTCACAGTGTGATCAAATATCCTGCAGAGAGAGAGAGAGACAGAGAAAAAGAGAGACAGGAAGAGGGACATTCAGAGAGAGACTTCTATCAACATGGCCACACTGCCTGATCGTTCTAATCTTTTCAAACTGTTCCAATTCCTGGTGACTATGCATTCAAATATATAAGCCTATGGGGACATTCTTATTCAAACTACCACAATGCTGATTAAAGTACACTATTAATCCATGTTTATGCCAGGTGTGGTGACACACATCTGTAATCCTAGTACTAAGGATCTGAGGATCAAAACTGTGGGGCCAGCCTGAGCAACATAATGAGAACCTGTCTCTGAACAAGAAAAAACACAACAAAATTGATGATGATAATGACCACAGTTTGCTATTTAGATATGACTTCTTCAGGGCTGGTAATGATATTAAGATCATCTATTAAATTTTCCTTGTACCTTAGCCCCAAATAAACATCTATGTTTTCATGCTCCTTGTGAGTCAAATATCCAGGAAGAGGAGGCTGAAAGTTTGTAGGAAGCTCAGGTCATAGAGGAATGCTGTCATTACCTTCTGGACACAGCTGAGCCAGTGTACTCATGAACTGAATTCACAGTAGGTCACCTGCTTAAGACCTGCACTAGATCAAGCCCGTCAATATCACAGCATCGATGTTTGAGGGACACACATGTTCCATGCCTAGCAAAGGAGCTATTGGCAGTTGATTGCTACTGAGGGAGAAAGAACAATCTTCTCCATGAGCGTGGCTCCTGATCAGTTGCCTATGTTTCAGGTGATAACTCCATGCCTACGCACATAATTAGGTTTAGCAGATTTTTCATAAGGATATGAAATTAGGAGTCAGGTGATTTGGAGAGGAGATTCAAGACAAGTTGGAGGTGGTAAAAAGGATGGATATGATCAAAATACATTGTATACATCTATAAAATTGTTAAATAAAAATATTGTTTTAAAAATATAAGACATAAAAATTCCATATAGGTTATAAAATGATAAAAGAATTAAGGATTAAATGGTGATTTGAAGGATTAACATTCACTTAATAGTTACAGGACAGGAACGTGGACATAACACAAATGAAACAACATTGGCTGAGAGGTGACAATTCTTGACATTGAATGATAGAAACTAGCCCATTAAATCTCTATTATCTCCTTTAATAAAAAGATTTATTCATATTGATGTGTATGTGTTCCTCTGTGCATATATCACTCATGTGCAAGAAGAGAGTGTCAGATTCTTTGGAACTGGAGTTACAGGTGGTTGTGTGACCAGTGTGGATTCTGAGAACCAAACTTGGGTCCTCTGGACGAGCGGTAAACATTTTTAACAGCTGATCCAGTATCATACATCTGTAATGCATAAAAATTTTCCATGTAAATGCTTTAGTGTTTGTGACAACAACTCTTAGCACTGATCTACAGCATCTGCCGTGAAGAGGATTTGGGGAAGAAAGGAAATGGATTCATTTTGAGACAGAAGTAGTGATCTCTAGTGTATTTGAAGATGTGTAACTTACAGGGAAGCCTTTCTGCCGTTGTGTCTATGCTGTACATAGAGGTAACTTCACAGAAGTGCCCAGAAAGCAGGCAAAATATTTTCAGAGCAGACCATATTTTTGTGTGCCAAAAATGGAAGCAACTTCAGTGTCCATCAACAGGGGAATAGACAGATTGTGTTATATTCATCAAATGCATTTCAATAGAGCAATAAAAGTTAATGAACTATAGCCACATAAATCAACTTTGATGATTCTCATAGCACAAGTATGAGGTTGAACAAAGAAAGAGAAAATTTTAGAAGAATCCATATATTTTATGTAAAGCTTTAAACATATTTAACAATGCTCTTCTCACACATGTGTGAATCATCAAAGTGGCTATAAAATTATAATGATATGCAGTGAAATGGCAGGTACCAAATCATGGGTAGTGGATTTAGCAAAGAGGAAATGTGTCTTGGGAAGGGAAAAAATGGGCTTCAAATGCATTGATGACATGTTGATTTTTATGTTCACATACCATTTAAGTATTTGTTAATTTGTTTATAATTCTACATGTTTGAAATTTCAGAATCTTAGAAGGCCGTTCCAAGCCACAGTTTTCAGCCTAGTTGTGGTCACCATCACCTGGCTAAACAGAATTTCTCCAGTCATGCCATGAGTTCATGCATAGACAACATTTCAGATCCTGGTACACTGAGAATAGTAAGAATTTTACCAAGGGAACATGTATTTGAAAGAAAGAAAAGAAGAAAGAAAGAAAGAAAGAAAGAAAGAAAGAAAGGAAGAAAGAAAGAAAGAAAGAAAGAAAGAAAGAAAGAAAGAAGGGAGGGAGGGAGGGAGGGAGGGAGGGAGGGAGGGAGGGAGGGAGGGAGGGAGGGAGGGAGGAAGGAAGGAAGGAAGGAAGGAAGGAAGGAAGGAAGGAAGGAGAAAAACAGACAGATATGTATCTCCTATACCTATAGTTCCTATTATATCATTTTTGGATACAGAGATGGAAAGGTGTCAGAAAACATGCTCTTGTAGAGTAAAGCAGCTATTTATTCTACAAGGAAAAAACAAAACAAAACAAAACCCAAGGTATTACCTTGTGTCTAGAGCCAACTACTTGATGGCCAACTCCAAAGAATGTCTATTACTAATTCTCTGCCTAGTTCCTGACATGGATCATGGTTCCCAAATACACTTCACCTCATCTCATGGAGCATTTCCTTTTCCATGAAAATCTCATTTAGATATGGGACAATATTGCATCCCTAGCACTAGGACTACCTCTCTATCAGTGTATGCATCTAGGCCCAAGCCCCCTTCCCATGTATAATTTTCCAGCCTAATATTAATAATGGTTCAGCCCTGCATTCTAGGACTGATGCCTGGACCTACAGCACATAGCCAGGAAAGCACATAGCCAGGAAAGCACATAGCCAGGAAAGCAGTCTCCTTTGGTTTCAATACTGCTCTGTGAACACATTAGCCATGCAACTTCTGCTTTACATCTGTTCCTTGTTTTCACCGTTTGAGGGAAAAAAAAAAGTCAGTGATAGTGATGGGACCTCCGACATTATGACGGAGATGCATGAGCACTGGTTACTGTGCCTCACACAAGAGCTGCTGTGTTGATGCGAAATAATGATATTAGTAACAGCTCATCTACTATTAAATCTTCTCTGCATGTAGCTGCTCAGTTTCTCTATACCACGTCTCTGCTCTCAATATCAGAAAGGAAAGCTGTCTGTAGGGTAATGACAGGGTGGGAAGGGCTTGAGCACAAATCAATCTAAAAGGGACTAATGACATTGCTACCCTATAACTCATTCCAGGTAACAGTCATAGCTAGCTAGAATCTCTATTCAGTTCACAAAAGTGGACACAAAACTTTAAAGTGGGTCACAGCAGGAGACTCCTGTGGCAGCGAGGGACAGAATCAGAGCGGGAAGGGAAACTGAGAGGGGGAGGGAGGGAGGGAGGAAGGAAGAGAGAGAGAGAGAGGGACAGAGAGAGAAAGAGAGAGAGAGAGAGAGAGAGAGAGAGAGAGAGAGAGAGAGAGAGAAGCAATCTTCTGTCCATTTAAAAGAAGAAATCAAACAGGAGTTCTTCATTGTATCTACTGAGACACTTTCTAGAAGAAGGTGGCTGACTTTTTATCAGATGTGTCACTCTGAGAAATAATTGCTTGCAATAACGGTGCAGTGGCAGCCCCTTGGAGTAGTATTTATCCATGTCTGTTCTAGCTTTCAACTTCAAAGTGCCTACTGCCTCACAGTGAACATGAAAATGACGCCAGTGCTGTTAATGACAGTGGCCTAATGCTGCACACAAGACTCAAATGATTTCTCTGGATAGGCAAGGGGGGGGGGAAGTGTGGTCTGTGTGCATATTCTGATACTTCATTTGAATTCACAAGTAGGGAGATGGAATGAGATTGCAGATTTATTCACATTCAGGGAAAAGCAGAACGTGAGGTGGAGCATGGAGGAAGGAAAGCAGTTAAAAAACAACAGAAGAGGCAGCACTTCTCGGTTTTCCTCTGTAATTTGTTTCCAGATTGGGAGTGGCTCAATCCCTTTTGTGATATAAAAACAACAACAACAAAACTCAGAAAAACATGGATGTGATTGTGAAAGAGTAAAGAGATTCATAATTTTGTTGCAGTCGACTTCAGGAACATACTTGGGTCATCATATCTTTTTCTGACCATCCTGAAGACCATATCTCCTCTTACTCCCCAGGGGAAACTGTATCCTCAAATTCCTTAACTTCAAAAGCCACTCCTCATTGGTCCCTACCCCACTGCCTGGATCATTTCTGCTTTGCCTGTTTGGTCAATATACCTAAGTTGCAGCACCAACACTCAGTAGCTGCCTCTTAGACATCTCAGTATCACTTTTTTTGACTTTTCTCTTATGGGTCCTGCTAACTTGACAAATCCTGGGGGAAGATACTTCTTGCTTCCCTTCCAGTCTATCTATAAGACCGCTACCAAGGATTTGCCATGCTCATGACTGTTTCCATTCCACTATCCCAAGTAATGACATGGCCTCTACAAAGATGGGAGGAAGGGGTAGTGCACTGACCAGGACTCTGGTTAGGAGCCCACCAGGCTTGGGTTATTGTCCTCCCTCAGCATTGTGGTGAAATGAGGCAGAAAGGGCTAGGGCTGCAGTTCTCAAACTGTGAGTCATGACCACTTTGAGGGTCAAGTGACCTAAGATCATTAGAAAACAGATACTTACATCATGATTCATAACACTATCAAACTTACAGCTATAAAGTAGCAACAAAAATAATTTTATACTTGAGGGTCACTATAATATGAGGAACTGTGTTAAATGGTCGCGTCCTTAAGAAGGTTGCGAACCATTGGGCTAGGGACTACCTCTTGGGAAGACTTGAAAGTGATGTTGATCATGTTCTACTTGATTCTAGAAGGTGAGGATATGTAACCCAAATGGAAACAAATAGATCGTAGCCTCTTCATATCCATCACTTCCTAGCCACATATCCTATGGAATCAGCTTCCTGTTCTCTCTCTCTTGAAGTTTTGCTGATTATTACTGGTGCAAACTTGCAATATGATACCTGAAAACATGAGACCACAAAGTCAGTAATGTGATGAATACAACTTCTCCTATCTTCCTCCCGTATATAAAACCTATTTCATTGCCAGACAAGTACTTAGCATTGAGTTTTAGAGCCTCACTATGCTAGGCAAGTATCTATCACTGAGCTGAATCTTAGTCTATTCAAGTTATCCCTTCTGTTGTCACAATTTCTTTGTTCTTGGGGGTTCATATGATTCTAAGGTTTTAATTGAGGATTTTTGATTCTGATAAGTCAGATTCCATTTAGGTGATTACCTGCTAAGATGCCCATCCTTTTATTGTTAGTTTATGTGTCTTCCTCTGAGCCATCCCTCATCCCTAAGAGCAAGGCTCAACAGGCCCCTGTCTAAGCTAGTTCTGTACCTTTATAAATTGAACAAGAATCAGCCAGCTGCTCCTGGCTTTAGAGCGCTGTAAGAACTTTGGTGGGGCTCATTAAGATTTTCCTCACCTTCATCCTTCCTCCACCCAAACCTTCCTTTCGTCTTACAGGAACACAAGGAACACTGGAGCTGCTTGCGGCCTATCACCCTGGGCACATCATGGTGTCATTTATATCCTGCCTCTTCTAGCCTCCCCAGTCTCTGAGAAGCAGAGGCACAAACTTCTATGTTCTCAAATTTCCTAATGCTATTTATTTTTGAAAATTGAAAGTCTAAGCTCTTTAAAATCAAAAGCCATTTTCTTTCAACATCTGTTCTGTGCTCCCATGGATACCACATGGGAACAGGCCAGAGGATACAAAGAAATTCCAGGGAAATGTCAACTGTTATTTCAGAGTCTCACAATCACATGTACGAAGTGGGATAAAATTATTTCAGGCTTACGAGGTAACCAGCCTAAATGCCAAAAGAGGAGTAAAATTCCTAGCAGTGTTTCGTTTAAATAGGCACAAGACAATACCTTTTCCTTACTCCGTCCTCTCTTCTTTGCTTTTTTCCTTCATGGATTTTCATCCCTATCTGTTCCTTATATCAAGTAGTTCCTTGTTATGTTGTCATCTCTGAAAAGATTTTTAAAAACACTTGTGTGCATGAGAGAGTGTGTGTATATGTGTGTGTATGTTCAGGTATCATACATGATATGAGCACATATCTGTGGAGGCCAAAGAACACCCTCAATTATCTTATTCTGTCCCTTTCCATCTCTCTTCTGAGACAGTCTCTCACTTAATCTGGGGACTCAAAGTTTCAGCCAGGCTGCCTAGCTTGGGCTAGCACAGTCCAAGTATCCTCTCTCCTCTTCCCCCTCAGCATGTGAACTGTAAGCTCCTACATCCATACTAAGCTTTCTCTGTGGTTGTCAGGTTGTCTTTGTGCTCATGCAACAAGCAAAACTCACCAATGTGGCTGTGTACCTAGCTCCTTGGAAAATACTTTTCCCTGCTCTCCTAAATGCACAGATATCCACATTTCCACATTGGGAGCAATGCTCGTGTGAGATTCCAGCTCTGTACTTCTTGCTGCACCCTCTGGATCAGTAAGAGCATAGTTTTTACAATTTTACTTAAGACAGAACCTGAAAGATGGCTGGTTCAGTTTTTGATTCACCCCAGCTATCCTCACAGCTGGGCTCCTTAGCACTTCATACTCCATATCTTGCTCCTCCAACTAATCCCCTTTCTTTGTATTTCTGGCTTCCTCTGGCTATTTGATGGCAATATTCTATTTCTAAAACTCCAATGCTATGATGTAATCCTCCCAGCATAAACGTGTACAACAGACTTCATTTCCTACAGGTAAAGCTCTTTGCTACTGCTCCTCCTCCTCCTCCCTCTCCTCCTCTTCTGCCTCCTCTCCTTCTTCCTCCACCTGCTCTTCTTCTTCCTCCTCCTCCACCTCCTCTTTGTTCCCTGTTATATATATATATATATATATATATATATATATATATATATATATATACATTCCTAAGCAATTCTCTGCATTCATGTTATAAAAATGTAGTTGAAGTCCTTCCCAGTGGTGATGTGGCATTGATGTAGTATTGCTACCACTAAGATATTAGAGGTTTAGGATATATGCATATAGAGAGAGTTCCTTAAATATTGTTATGCACATATACATTGAGTGAGGGCAAAGAGACAGTGCTCTTATCTTAGGTATTTCATTAGCTTCCATGCATAGTTTCTTAGATTCATTATTTTAATTCTCTCTCTCTCAGTTGTGTGTGTGTGTGTGTGTGTGTGTGTGTGTGTGTGTGTGTGTGTGTGTATGCTTGTGTGTATGTGTTTGTATGTGAGTGTGTGTGTATGTGAGTGTGTGTGTGTGCCCATGTGGGGGAAGGTTTTAGATCACCCAGGACCTTTAGTTTCAGGTGGTTATGTGTCATCCAGAGTGGATGCTGGAAACCAGACTGTGGTCCCCAGCAAGAGCACTGTGCACTCTTTAACTCCTAAATCATCTCTCCAGTCCCTTAGAAGAGGAATTATCTTAAAAACCACTAAAGAAATGAAAACTTTGCTGCTGTGTCCTTTCTGCTTTGCTGGGATATACCTATTGGATGTGGATAACCTACCATCCTTCCATTAGGCACCCAGTTGCTGGCAATGGCTTTGCTGCACCCATTTTCCTATGTCTTCCACCATGCAGAATCATTCTAATGTTTCAAACTCAGGGGAACATCAGCTCCTCCTTGAAACCTGACAGTCACGAGTCCCTTCTTGATGACAGTATGTTTCTTCCTGTGCCATGTTGTGAGTGTGGTCTGCAGGTGCACTGGCTCTTCGTTTTGTTTCTGTAATATGAATTCTACATTATTCCAGTAGAGAGTGGAGAACCTTTTTCTCCGGTTTCCAGCACGTATCACAGGCACTCTGTAATCCCTACCCACTTTTATCCCCTTTGATTAAATAGGAAACTTAGAAGCAAGAAAACTAAGAACTTGCCAGCTCATCACATGCATTGAGCAGAAATGCCTGAATGTAATTTTAAAGAGAAAACCTGGTGGCTGCACATTCCAGTATTGCAGAATCACCTTCACCTCATAAGTCGGTCTGTTTGTTCAGTGTCCCATACACAGGAGAATCCAGATCCTTGTCTTCCAGGGGCTTCTTACTGGTGTCAGTCAGATAACTCAGAGATCTCTTGCTTCCAAAACTTTCGCCACTCAAGAGAGCAGGAACACACATTTGAAGACTCTCTGCCAAAACTGGAGCATTAACACAGAAATGGCAGTAGCATAGCAGTTAGCTAGTCAAAGATAAGGGCCACTTTTCATTATACACACAGAACTTTAGAAGACGATGGGGGGCGGGTGTGTGTGCTGTAGTTCATCAGACTCAACACATGCTTTTTATTTTTTTGTTTTTTCTTCCAATGAATGGATGACCTAGGTGGTCCAATTTTTTAAAGGCACCTTTCCTTATCTGTCTTCCACAAAGACAGGGACAAGACCTTCTCATTCACCCACTTTGCTCTGTTGTTTCACTTTGAACTTTTCTTTTCAATTTATGTCCTTGTAAGGAGTTGTAGCAGGAGACATTGGAAATTTCATAGAAGAGCTTCCCAAGGTACTTATCCTGAGGGATTCAACTCAAAGATGGTTATATGATCCCCAAGGCCCTGCAGCCCCCCAAATGCCATCTACAGTCTGGCTTGTCCTATCTCCTGAAGGTAGAAGCTAATAAGTGAAGCCAAATCTTTCTTGATTTAAGATCTTTTAATGGACAGCTAGAAGCTTGTCCACCACTTTCCAGCTGCCACTGTGTCAATCAATTGGAGAGAAAACTATTTTTATGTCCATCAAGGATTCCTTGGGGGAGGTTGTAAGCTGTTATGATGTGTTATTATCTTCTGACCACTGTGACTTGAAGCCCCTGTCAGTAAAGAGCATGTGCTAGATAGAATTAATTGTATTCACATGGAAACCGTGAACGTAGTGCTGGAGTCTTTGTGCATTCTGGAGAAGGAGTCTATCATTTCTGGTGCACTGCCAGCCTTCCTAGCAATGAGATAGAGTAGGTAGAGAGTCAGGGCTACTGCTCTCTTGCTGCAAATATTTAACGCCAGTGTGATTACTATTATCTGGTATTAATGTTCTGCCACAAGTGGTAACAAGACCAGTATAACAAACTGACTAATTTTCAATGCCCTGAGCACCCCATGGTGAAGGAGATTAATTTTCCTAGAAACGGCCATTGTGGGAAACAGCAATATATAGGGCTGAGGCTGGCCTTCCACATTTTAGTGGTTACAAAAATGTCTCCCCCCACCCCTAGTGAGTTACTGCTCACTGAGGCCTGACCCTGAATCACTTTATCTCCTTCAGTAACTGCCTTGCTGTGCCTGACTCGGGGATATTCATCGGAATGACACCAACCTCAGAATCAGAATTTGGACTCTAAATCTTGAGCTTGTGATGTTTTTCTTTATGGGTCAGATTTCAGCGAGGCCCCAAAGAAGAGAGACTTGCCTTGTACTTGTTCACAGCTCACCTCAGCCATCACAATATATGTCCTTAGAATGACCTGCTTTAAAATGAAAGCTGAAGGGAATAGCTACAAACAGGAGAATGCTTGAGGAGTCAGTAAAACAACAGGGAGACAGGCAGGGGCTGCAAAACCCAGACAGAGTCCAGAATAAAACAAATTCATTCTCCCGTAAATTGCTCGCACTATGTGGGAGTCTATGATGGGGAGTTTGTAAGAACCTAAAAAGGAGCTATGGATTCCTACTATATTCTGAGTCCATTGACCACGTCCAAATCTTTAGGGCCAGAAACCTCTAACTTAGGATGGATTGCTCATAGTTAGGGAGGGTGAGTAGATAGGAGGTAAATTAAACTGGATATCCTGGCCATTGTGTGAAGTCATTCTCTGTCCTGCATTTGGCCTTGCCATCCCCAGGGCCCAGTACAGGGCCAGCCAGAACATCTAGTCCTCAGTATCTTTTGACTTCAAAAAGATTGTCTTGAAGTATTACAGCATTTTATGTTTATCTGAGCCCTGAATAGGCATTCAGTAAGTATCAGTAATTCAATTAACTGTTCTACCATGAGCTTCTACCATCTGACCATCTCTTCTCCATTGTGGGTGTATAATCCATACTATGATATACCTGTTTTGTTTGCTTTATTCATTCATCTATTCACTCATTAATTATTATTATTTACTAATAATTAATTACTAACTAATAATTGATAGCCCAACGATAGGCACTAATCAGTCATCTGGAATTTGGTAAGAGCTCTGCCATTGAATGGCTGTGAATTCAAATTCTGCTGTGATTTTCAGTGGATTCCTTAATACCTCCAAACTTCTCTTTCTGTTTTGCACTTATGATGTTAGGGAAGTAATTGGGAGGAAAAAAAAAAACACAAAGAATTTTCTTGCTAATGTGGCTAGATAACTCACCTATCCATCTCGTAGAGTGATTCCATGTCTACTTGGTGTCTATGGCCTTGGTTCTGGATTGCACCTGCACGGCATACTTCCTTGTTCAAATTCTTTCAATGGCCACTCAATTCTGTGATTTGGCAACCAACTTACTCTTTTCAAGAACAATTCTGTTCTCTACCCTGGCTCCGATGCCCTGGCTTTCTTTATGTAACACCTTTTCTAATTTAGTAAGAGCCTGCCCAGCTCAATCCAGGTCTGATTCCTATTTCACACAGGCAATGGCCTGGGTTCCTTTGTATCCTAAGACTTATAAGCAAAACTTGGGCAACTATTGTATTTTATAAAATATAACTGAGCCAAGCCACATGTACATCTGTCATGTCCTTGTTATCCCATAGTGCACTAAGACCCAAATAGCAATCCCCAATGGCAGCATATGACAGTGCATAGGTATTCAGAACTCCCACTTCTTCTATTTAAATTTAAAAAATGAAAAGTACTCATGAAGCAGGAAAATGTTTTTGTACACTGTGGTATATGTAGCACTGTGGTATATATTCAACATAATAGCATGTATATATTCCAAATAGTACTTAAAGAAGATATTGGATGATAGATGAAAAATTCATGATTAAATAGTGGACAACAAAGTCTGTACTGAATTGCATAAGAAGTGCCTGAAAAGTGGCATGGTATGAGACAAGCTATTTGACTTGTTGCAGATGTATAGGATTGTCTTGCTTGCCTGTGATGAGTGCAGAGACAACTGCCACAGTGCTAGCCATGAGTCTGCATCCCAGTAGGAACATAGAGGGTAAATACGGATAAAAGGGAATTAAATCAACGAGGAATGCAACAGTTCTGTTTACTTGCCATCAACCAACTCTGCTACATGAAAGGCCTGGGTGGAAAGGAGTGGAGGAAGAGGAGGCTGGGTATGGAAATGGTCTCACCCAATCAGAAGTGATCCTCCCAGCTGGGCATGCTCACTGTCTAACTTTGGAACTTGGTGCAGTCTATAGGCATAACGTTAAAGAGTCTTTTATAGACTGGAGGGGGAATCGTAGAGAGAATATTTTGTGCGTTGTATTAATTCATCACCTGTCAATCAAAAAAAAAAAAAAAACCAAACAAACTTATGCTGTATAGAAAAGGATAGAATAAAAATGCGACATCTGATAGGTAGAAAGAATTCTGGGATAGAGCCAAGCACAAGAGGACTTGCAGGGGAAAGATGTGAAGACAGACGCCTGGTCACTGGGCAGAGGTGAGCAGGGATGACTTGGCAGAAGGTAGATAAATACAAATGGATTATTTAAAAATATTAGCTAGTCAGGGAACCAGCCTAGCTATATGGCCTAGGTATTTGTAAATCTATTTTGAGTCTGAGTCATAATAATGGAAGCTTGGGACCCAGGGCTAAAACCAGCCCACCATACAACAGCAGTTTCCAATGTAATCACTGTAGAAAGAGGGGCTGAGGCCAATATATGGCCCTCCCTCCTTCTTCTCCATTAGCCCTGCCCTGAGTCTATGTATTGTAAAACCCAGGATGTTCAAGATTGGTGTCAACACCTTTGTGTCTCATGGGGTATCCCGGGCCTTTGTGAATTCTGAGTTCCTTGCAATCACCAGACATGCTCTCCAACCCCACTTTCAGAGAGAAAGCAAGCCCCCTTCAAAGCTATACCACCTGCAAGGTATCTGGTCCTCACTGTGGAAAACTTTCCTCCCTACCAGATTGCAAATTACTCAACAGGCAACATATGCTCCTGGTGAATAAATGGCTACCTCACTCTCATGTCCCTGCAAAGCCCAACTCCCACAGAACCTCTGCTAGGTTTCTGCTTCCAAGTCCTGTGCAGGTGATCCTGTCTGGCCTGCAGTACCGTCCAACTCTGAACCATAAGTACCTCTCACGATCAAAATGTATTTTATTGTGTCTATTGGGTCGGGAGCTATGCATTCATCTCATGTGTTTTGTGGCAAAGGCTTTTTCCATAACCTCATAACCAAAAGGAATGAACTAGAATGTTCTTATCTTCCTGTCTTCCTTCCACCATCACATGTTTTTAAAATAGTGCTGAGGAACCCAGAACCTTGTAAATGCTAGACAACCAAGTGTGTGTGCGCGTGTGTGTATGTGTGTGTGTGTGTGTGTGTGTGTGTACATGCCCTACAGAGTGGATTTATCATTGCTTATATGTAAATTTATTTAGAACTTACCACTTGGTATTCAGTAAACGTTCCGAAGGGCTTGTTCTTGGAGAAAGTGATCCATCTCGGAAGCCATTTATTTATTGCCCATAGCTCTTTATCTAGGGGTGGGGCATAGTGAGATTTCCCTGATCCCTGCCATGTCAACTGGTATTGCCATTGTCCAGGTCTTATTTAGACAGCCATTTTATTGAGATTTATTGAGATTCATAAAAGTGTTTCCTCTTGTATATCTAGAAGATACTTCATCAGATTTCCTGGCCCTTTGGCTTTAAAACTTTCTGTCTCTTTACCTGATATTTTCCCTGAGCTTTAAGTTAGGGTTGAGTTGTACATGTACCAACTGGGGATGGGCACCCCATGCTCACCTTTCCTCTGCATTGTTACCAGTTGTGGATCTCTGTAACAGTCTCCATCCACTGGTTACAGCAGCTGATATGGATGAGAGCCATGCTTCTCTGTGGGTTTAAGGATAAGCATGTAGAATAGATAAACACTGCATTAGTTTATGAAAATGGCACTAGTGGGCTGTCTTCTGGAGTCTATGGCTTCTCCAGCTTCAGCTCAGATGACAAAAGAAAACCACTGATAGATGAAAGAAGACCAGCATTGACAAGCAGAATTATAATCATAGCTTAGGACGGTGTGGGAAGAAGTACCTAATTATCTATGCTTAACAAATCAAATATGTTCCTATGTTCTTAGAGTCTGTGGTGCAGGAGTACAGATCATGTCCTGGTTTGCAGTACTAGAAATGAGTCCCCTCCTACTGAGTGGCCCTTAATTATAATTAGACAGTTCTCAGTTACCCCTAAATGAAACTGCAAGCATTGCATCACTGGCGATATCTTACCAGGCAGCCATTGGGGTTCACATGTTTTACAGGACTAATGATTATTTTCTGGCTGTTTTCACAGCACCATCCTATAAAAGTCCTTAGAGAGCAGGCTTCCTGTATATTGCGAGTGGGTTTCTGTCTATGAGTGTGGTATGTGGGTGACAGAAAGTGACAAGCAGAAGGTCAAGGTAGAGGTCTGGGTAGAAGATTATGTTCTGAGCTAGCAGAAGGTCAAAGCTACAGAAAAATGTACAGGGAGTGTCTATGACATCATACCATTCTCTAGAGGGACTAAAGAATGCTCAGGCTCTAAGTGATTTTACATTCAAGGCTTTTTAAGAGTGTTTGCTAGCTTCAGGAAGGTCAGGGAAATCAAATTCTTCTGCTCCCTTAGAAGAAGGGTTCAACTGCCAATGACACCCACTGTTTCCTGAAAATGATGGCATGTAGAACTTTTCTCAGCTGTGATAAAAAACAGAAACAAAATAAAAACAAACACAAAGAAAACAAAGACAGACAAACAAACACCTCGTAGTGTTTAACACTGGTAGATCATGTTCACCTGTAGAGACAAATGACTTTGTTATTATCAGAGTGGATCCTACTCTGGAGCGCCCCCTCATGGTTATGAGGTGGCTGCTCATTTAAGGCACTGGAAAGTATGAGGGGGTAGGCTGTGGCAGTGTCTTCACTGGCTCTCTTCTCTGCAGAGCTATGTTGCCTATGCTCCTCCCCATGTCTTCTGCTAATTCCCGATGGGAAATTCAGCCCCTAGTGCCTGGGAAGCTACACTCTAGCCAGTCTTCCTGTTTTAGATTCTATAGGAAGCAGAATGGGAGAGTTGCTCTAGGCATCCAGTTAGAACCCTTTCACAGTGTTTGTAGCAAATGCCCTGTAAGCCTGGGTTATATTTGAAGCAGAGAGGGAGAAGCTATGGATATAACAGAGGTCAGGCACTGTCATGAATTGTACGAAAGGTTTGCTGGGAAACTGCATTGAAGAAATATATATGGTTAGGAGGAGTACCTCAAAGCACGATCAAGTGATTTTCAGTGTGCTTCCCTGGTTCTAAGTACTGTCACTTGTCTTCATGTCAGACACTTGAGTTGTTTCAAAATCACCAGGCAGGTTCACTGCTCTTAAATTACATATACTTGGGCATGCGTGGGTGCATGCAGACACACACACACACACACACACACACACACACACACAGCCCCTCTGCTGGCTGCAACATCAACACCATTGATTTCTTTGGACAAATATACTTCTCAAGACCAGAACTCAATGGAGATGAAGACTAGTGTCTCCCCCGAATTTCTTGCCAAATGAATGGAGTATAAATTCCATCTTTCTTGTACACATCATAGCATTTGATTCTCATAGGCCAGCTGGCAGAATAAGCTCCGTTCCCCAGCTTAGGAGAGGGAAGAGATCCACGGGAATGCAGTGCTGGGCCTACAGTCCTCTTGTGCAGATGAATCAGACAGTGCTTCCATGGTCCAGACTGCAGTTGCTTCTCATGCTAGATGATGCAACAGACTTCCGGGACAATGGCAAAACAAGATCATGATCCCTATCTTAGTGGTAAAGAAGTCAAAATGGAGAGAGAATGTTGATGGGTCCCTGGTAACAAAGCCCCCAAGAGGCAGACTAGTATTGGGTTGAGCAGTATAGCTCCAGTGTTTATACTCTCCAGCCCTCTTAAGTGATCCATAAAGACATGAATGTACACGCCTGGGTGGTTTCTTGAGAATTCCTAAGTATGGGCCTAGAATTTACTAGTCTATTGACTTTCTATCTAAACCAGAGGTGTATAAATCATGGCTGTGGAGTAACTGTAGTAGGTCTTATTTTTGAGATTTATTTTAAAGTGTGTGTGTGTGTGTGTGTGTGTGTGTGTGTGTGTGTACACATGCATGCACTTGAGTCCAGTTGTCCATAGAGCCCAGAAGAGAATTTGTATCCCCTGTATCTAGAGTTACAGGCTATTGTAAGTCACCTGACTTGGGGCTGGGAACTGAATTTGGGCCCTCGACAAGAGCAGTTTGCTCTCTTTCATGATTGGGCCATCTCTTTAGCCATCTACATGTAACTACTCTTATATATTGTGCATTATCTGTGGCTCTTGAAAAAAGACATGTGGAATTTGCTTTCGAAACATTTATATTTTGGCTGAAGGAAATGCAATATTTAAACATTACCCAGAGCCAAGAATGGTTGTCATGACTGTTCTGAACGGAAGAGACAGGATGGTCAGTATCCCAGGACAGAGGGGATTTGTCGTAGATAAAGCTGTTTTAGCTGGGAATCCTGTTATTGAAGATAAAACATTTTAATATAAAACATGGAAACAAAAAAAGTATGAAATGATCCTCTCAAAAAGAACAGGCAGAGAGCTTTCCAGGAAGTGTGGAAGTGTGGCAGTCATCCTCGAGCTCCCATGTGTGCTGAATAAGGACAGTTGTGCAGAAATAAATATGAGTGTGCAAATTTCTCTGTGGCAAGGTTTAAAGTCCTTGGGTTATAAACCAAGGAATGGTATACTTGGTAGGTATTCAGTAATTCTAATTTCTTTCCTTTTTTCCTCCTCTTTTTCTCTTCCTCCTCTTCTTTCTCCTCCTTCTTTCTTTAGAAACTCTCACAGTGGCTACACCACCATAAAATCCCATCAGAATTGAATAAGGCTTACTTTTATCCTCAGGTCCTAACTAGAATTTATTGCTATTTATTTATTTTTTCTTGTTAATCATTCTGGCTAGAATGAGATTAAATCTCAAAATAGTTTTAATTTTAAAATTCCAGATTTTTAAAAAGAAGTGTTCCATCATAAAATATCTTGGTTGAAAGGAGACTTTAATGGCAGAATGAGTACTGGCAAATTAAATCCCAAGTTAAAAAAATAAAATTAGCAAAACAAAAACAATGCAAGCCAAAATAATTTACAAAGAAGGGATATTAATCATGTAATGTACATACTGTGAGTAGAAAAATTGTGACTGTAACTTACAGATCAAACACCTACCTTATAAAATGAAGCTGTATGAACAACAAGCTCACATAATCAAAAAGGAAAAAGTACCAAGATTTCTAAACAAGCCCAAATATGAGATATTGAAATTTTCCTAATGAAATACAATTAGCAAAATTGACACTATTGGAAATAGAACAGGTAAAAAATGTCCAATATCCAACGAAAGATGTTATCAAGAAATTACTTCAGAAAACGGAATTGACACAGATGGCATCATTGATGGTGTGGCATATGGCATCACAGCAAATTCTTTCAGACCTTCAAAGATCAAATGGTTCCAATGTTCCATATATTGCTGCAAAACATTGAGAATAAAGGGGAAAATGTTTCATTTTGTTTTGTTTATAATGAAAATGTCACAGTGATACCCATGCAGGAGAAAATCAGTGCAACTAAGAAATTACAGACCAACACCACCTGCAAGTACCAATATAAAAGATTTAAATTAAATACAGGAAAAATAATTAAATTAATTATTATCTATGAGAATACAGTATACCACTGCATGAAGAAAATAAGTCACCATAGGCAAATGGCATACATTCCAGGAATGAAAAGTTGACTTAATAGTAAATCAATTAATTTATCATGCTACATTAGGAAGTCTCAGAAAATGTTGTGTCTCTGCAGATGTCAAAATTCATCACTCATTCCTGATTAAGTTGACTGACTCTGATAATAAGAAATGTAAATTCTCACTATAACCCCCCACTCTCTTTCTGACTAAGCACTAGAGGGATTTGTCATGATAACAGAAGCAAAACAAGCAACACCACTATCTCCAATAAATAGCCATTTATTAACACTAACCAGTGCAATAAGGCAAGAAAAAAATCAATTCGAGGTATTGTAATAGTAAGGCAGAGCCAGGCATGGTCATATAGAGCCGGAAGTTCAAGGCTTATTTACACTACAGAGAGATTTAAAGCCAGATTAAGCAAATTGGGTCCTACTACTTTTTTTTTTTTTTTCCCAACTGGGTCCAACCTATCATTCATCATCTCCCAGTGAAACATCAGGGTGTGACCCCATCAAGGTATCTTATCACATCATAGCCCTCATGATCTAATTGTCCTCATTACAGACCTTCATCAGAGACATACCCAGAGATGGGTGTCACTAATCTACAAGGAATTTCATTTTTTTCTTAGATATTTTCTTTATTTACATTTCAAATGTTATTCCCTTTCCTTGTTTCCTCTCCAGAAAATCCTTTATCCCCTCATCCCTCTCCCTCCTCCCCAACCCACTCACTCCTGATTCCTGGCCCTGGCATTCCCCTATACTGCAGCATAGAACCATCACAAGACCAAGGGCCTCTCTTCCCATTGATGACCAACTAGGTCATCCTCTGCTACATATGCAGCTAGAGACACGAGTCCCATCATGTGTTTTCTTTGACTGGTGGTTTAGTCCCAGGGATCTCTGGGGCACTGATTAGTTCATGTTGCTGTTCCCCCTATAGAGCTGCAAACCCCTTCAACTCCTTGGGTACTTTCTCTGGCTCCTTCACTGGGGACCCTGTGACCCATCCAGTGGATGACTGTGAGCATCCATGTCTGTATTTCCCAGGCATTGGCAGAGCCTGTCAGGGAAACAGCTATGTCAGGCTCCTGTCAGCAAAATCTTGTTGGAATCTACAATAGTGTCTGGGTTTGGTGGTTGTTTATGGGATGGATTCCCAGGTAGGGCAGTCTCTGGATGGCCATTCCTTCAGTCTCCGCTCTGAAGTTTGTCTCTATAACTTCTTCCATGGGTATTTTGTTCCCCCTTCTAAGAAGGATTGAAGTATCCACACTTTGGTCTTCCCGCTTGTTGAGTTTCATGTGTATTACAAATTGTATCTTGGGTATTCTGAGCTTCTGGGCCAATATCCACTTATCAGTGAGTGCATATCATGTGTGTTCTTTTGTTATTGGGTTACCTCACTCAAGATGATATTCTCCAGATCCATCCATTTGTCTAAGAATTTCATAAATTCATTGCTTTTAATAGCGGCACAGTACTCCATTGTGTAAATATATCACATTTTCTGTATCCATTCGTCTGTTGAGGGACATCTGGGTTTTTTCTAGCTTTCTGCTATTATAAATAAGGCTGCTATGAATATAGTGGAGCATGCGTCCTTATTACAAGTTGGAGCATCTTCTGGGTATATGCCCAGGAATGGTATTGCTGGGTCTTGCGGTAGTACTACATCCAATTTTCTGAGGCACCATCAAACTGATTTCCAGAGTGATTGTACTAGCTGGCAATCCCACCAGCAATGGAGGAATATTCCTCTTTATCCACGTTCCCACAAGCATCTTCTGACACCTGAGTTTTTGATCTTTGCCATTCTGAGGGGTGTGAGGTGGAATCTCAGGGTTGTTTTAATTTGCGTTTCCCTGTTGATTAAGGATGTTGAAGATTTTTTTAGGTGCTTCTCAGCCATTCGGTATTCCTCAATTAACAATTATTTGTTTAGCTCTGTACTCCATTTTAAAAAATAGGTTTATTTGGGTTTCTGGAGTCCAACCTCTTGAGTTCTTATATCAGATATTAGCCCCCTATTGGATCTAGAATTGATAAAAATCATTTCCCAATCTGTTGGTTGCCATTTTGTCTTATTGACAGTGTCCTTTGCCTTACAGAAGCATTGCAGTTTTATGAGGTCTCATTTGTCAATTCTTGATCTTATAGCACAAGTCATTGCTGTTCTGTTCAGGAATATTCCCCCTTGTGCCCATATCTTTGAGGCTTTTCCCCACTTTCTCCTCTATAAGTTTCAGTGTCTCTGGCTTTATGTGGAGTTCCTTGATCCACTTAGACTTGAGCTTTGGACAAGGAGATAAGAATGGATCAATTCACTTTCTTCTACACGATAACCTCCACTTGAGCCATCACCATTTGTTGAAAATGCTGTCTTTTTTCCAATGGATGGTTTTAGCTCCTTTGTCAAAAATCAAGTGACCATAGGTGTGTAGGTTCATTTCTGGGTCTTCAATTCTATTCCATTGATCTACCTGTCTGTCATTGTACCAGTACCGTGCAGTTTTTATCACAATTCCTTGAGGTCAGGCCTGGTAATTCCACCAGAGGTTCTTTTACTGTTGAGAATAGTTTTTGCTATCCTAGGTTTTTTTGTTATTCCAGATGAATTTACAAATTGCCCTTTCTAACTCTGTGAAGAATTGAGTTGGAATTTTGATGGGATTGCATTGAATCTGTAGATTGCTTTAGGCAGAATAGCCATGTTTACTATATTAATCCTGCCAATCCATGAGCATGGGAGATCTTTCCATCTTCTGAGATCTTCTTTAATTTCTTTCTTCAGAGACTTGAAGATGTTATACAGATCTTTCACGTCATTAGTTAGAGTCACACCAAGGTATTTGTGACTATTGTGAAGGGTGTTGTTTCGCTAATTTCTTTTTCATCCTGTTCATCCTTTGTGCAGAGAAAGGCCACTGATTTGTTTGAGTTAATTTTATATTCAGCAACTTCACTAAAGTTCTTTATCAGGTTTAGGATTTCTCTGGTGGAATTTTGGGGGTCACTTATATATACTACCATCGCATCTGCAAATAGTGACATTTTGAATTTTTCCTTTCCAATTTTTATCCCTTTGATCTTCTTTTGATGTCTAATTGCTCTGGCTAAGACTTCAAGTACTATGCTGAATAGGTAGGGAGAGAGTGGGGAGATAGTCCCTGATTTTAGAGGGATTGCTTCAAGTTTCTTTCCATTTAGTTTGATGTTGGCTACAGGTTTGCTGTATATTGCTTTTATTATGTTTAGGTATGGGCCTTAAATTCCTGATCTTTCCAAGAATTCATCATGAATGGGTGTTGGATTTTGTCAAATGCTTTCTCAGCATCTAATGAGATGATCATGTAGTTTTTGTCTTTGAGTTTGTTTAGATAGTGGATTATGTTGATGGATTTCCATCTACTGAACCACCCCCATATCCCTGGGATGAAGCCTACCTCATCGTGAAGGATGATCATTTGATGTGTTCTTGGATTCAGTTTGCAAGAATTTTATTGAATATTTTACATCAATATTCATAAGGTAAATTGGTCTGAAGTTCTCTTTCTTTGTTAGGTCTTTATTTGGTTTAGGTATCAGAGTAATTGTGATTTCATAGAACGAATTGTGTAGAGAACCTTCTGTTTCTATTTTGTGGAATAGTTTGAGGAGATTTGGAATTAGGTCTTCTTTGAAGGTCTGATAAAACTCTGCACTAAATGCATCAGTCCTGGACTTTTTTTGGTTGGAAGACTATTAATGACTGGTTTTATTTCTTTAAGGAATATGGGACTGTGTAGATCATTAATCTGATCCTAATTTACCTTTGGTACCTGGTATCTGTCTAGAAAATTGTCCATTACATCCAGGTTTTCCAGTTTTGTTGAGTATAGGATTTTTGTAGTAGGATCTGCTGATTTTTTTGATTTCTTCAGATTCTGTTGTTATGCCTCCCTTTTCATTTCCGATTTTGTTAATTAGGATACTGTCCCTGTGCCCTCTAGTTCGTCTGGCTAAGGGTTTATCTATTTTGTTGATTTTCTCAAAGAACCAGCTCCTGGTTTGGTTGATTCCTTATATAGTTCTTTTTGTTTCCATTTGGTTGATTTTAACCCTGAGTTTGATAATTTCCTGCTGTCTATTCCTCTTGGGTGAATTTGCTTCCTTTTGTTCTAGAACTTTTAGGTGTGCTGTCAAGCTGTTAGTGTATGCTCTCTCCAGTTTCTTTTTGGAGGTACTCAGAGCTATCATTGTGTCCCATAAATTTGGGTATGTTGGGTCTTCATTTCATTAAACTCTAAAAGTCTTTAATTTCTTTACTTCTTCCTTAACCAAGTTATCATTGAGTAGAGTGTTGTTCAGCTTCCACATGTATGTTGGCTTTTTATTAGTATGTTGTTATTGAAGATCAGCCTTAGTCCTTGGTGATCTGATAGGATGAATGGGATTATTTCAATATGTTTGTATGTGGTGAGGCCTGGTTTGTGACCCATTATATGGTTAATTTTATATGGAGAAGATACCATGAAGTGCTGAGAAGAAGGTATATTCTTTTGTTTTAGGATAAAATGTTCTTTAGATATCTGTTAAATCCATATGTTCTATAACGTCTGTTACTTTCACTGTGTCTCTGTTTAGTTTCTGTCCCAGGATCTGTCCATTGATGAGAATGGGGTGTTGAAGTCTCCCAATATTATTGTGTGTGGTGCAATGTGTGCTTTGAGCTTTACTAAAGTTTCTTTATTAATGTGGATGCCCTTGCATTTGGAGCATAGATGTTCAGAACTGAGAGTTCATCTTGGAAGATTTTACCTTTGATGAGTATGAAGTGCCCCTCCTTCTCTTTTTTTGATAACTTTAGGTTGAAAGTTGATTTTATTTGATATTAGAATGGCTACCTTACCTTGTTTCCTGGGACCATTTGCTTGGAAAATTGTTTTCCAGCCTTTTACTCTGAGGTAGTGTCTGTCTTTGTTCCTGAGTTGGATTTCCTGTAGGCAGCAAAATGTTGGGTTTTGTTTATGTAGCCAGTCTGTTAGCCTGTGTCTTTTTATTGGGGAATTGAGTCTATTGATATTAAGACATATTAAGGAAATGTTGTTGTTGCTTCCTGTTATTTTTGTTGTTAGAGTTGGGATTCTGTTCTTGTGGCTATATTCTTTTAGGTTTGTTGAAGGATTATGTTCTTGCTCTTTCTAGGGCAGTTTCCCTCCTTGTGTTGGAGTTTTCCCTTTATTATCCTTTGAAGGGTTGGATTTGTGGAAAGATATTGTGTGAATTTGGTTTTGTCATGGAATACTTTGGTTTCTCCATCTCTGGTAATTGAGAGTTTTGCTGGGTATAGTAGCCTGGGCTGGCATTTGTGTTCTCTTAGGGTCTGTATAACATCTGTCCAGGATCTTCTGGCTTTCATAATGTCTGGTGAGGAGTCTGGTGTAATTCTAATAGGTCTGCCTTTATATGTTACTTTAGCTTTTTCCCTACTGCTTTTAATATTCTATCTTTATTTAGTGCCTTTGGTGTTTTGATTATTATGTGTCGGGAGGAATTTCTTTTCTGGTCCAGTCTATTTGGAGTTCTGTAGGCTTCTTGTATGTTCATGTGCATCTCTTTCTTTAGGTTAGGGATGTTTTCTTCTATAATTTTGTTGAAGGTATTTACTGGCCTGGCCTTTTAAGTTGATAATCTTCACTCTCATCTATACCTATTGCCCTTAGGTTTGGTCTTTTTCATTGTGTCCTGGATTTCCTGGATGTTTTGGTTTAGGATCTTTTTTTTTTTTTTTTTTTGCATTTTCTTTGATTGTTGAGTCTATGCTTTCTATGATATCTTCTGTACCTGAGATTCTCTCATCCATCTCTTGTATTCTGTTGCTGATGCTCGCATCTATGATTCTCTTCTCTTATATTCTGTTGGTGATGCTTGCATCTATGGCTTCTGAATTCTTTCTTATGTTTTCTATATTTAGAATTGTCTCCTTTTGTGATTTCTTTATTGTTTCTACTTTGATTTTTAGATCCTGTATGGTTTTGTTCAATTCCTTCAGTTGTTTGGTTGTGTTTTCCTGTAATTCTTTAAGGGATTTTTATGTTTCCTCTTTAAGTACTTCTACCTGTTTAGCTGTGTTCTGCTGTATTTTTTTAAGGGAGTTATTAATGTCCTTCTTAAAATCCTCTACCAACATCATGAGATATGATTTTAAATCTGAATCTTACTTTTCCAGTGTGTTGGGATATACAGGTCTCTCTGTGGTGGGAGTCATGGGTTCTAATGATGCCAAGTAGTCTTGGTTTCTATTGGTAAGATTCTTACGTTTGCCTTTTGCCATCTGGTAATCACTGGTATTAGATGTTCTTGCTGTCTCTTGCTTGAGCTTGTTTCTCCTATGAGTCTATAAGCCTGTGTCAGCACTCCTGGGAGACCAGCTCTTTCCTGGCAAGACCAGTGCACAAAGGGCTGTGTAACAGCCCCATCTCCTGGCTCCAGATATAGGCCCATAGGATCCTGTCCTACAAGCTCTGTTGCCTGTGCTCTCTGGAGTGGACCTGCTTTAGAGAGACACTGGAGGGAAAATGGTGATCTCACCTGAGTCCTGTGGTCAGAGCCCTCCCTCGAGGCAAGCTCTCCTCTGGGAGTGAAGGTTCACAGAGGCCTGAGGATCAGCTCCACCTCCTGGAGTTTCTTAATCCAGGTAAGTTGATGAACAGTTTAACCATCACAGCAATGCTTGAAAATCAACAGCCTTATATTCACAAATAATAGTCAATATGAAGATGGAGAAACTATAGTAAAAAATTAAGTTGCCAAAAATAAGCTAAACAGGAAATATGCACAATGTTTATGAGTAAGACTTTAGGAAGTCTTTTGAAAGACAAAAACTATACTTGATCTGATGTCATCCTTCTTGACTAAAATGACTCAACTTTCTATCAGTATGCGGTCTGCTAAACTGCAATAGTTCTGAAAAGAGCAATACAAGTTTGATGTAAAGCTAGGCTTGTTTATGTTGAAAATCAGACATAATAGCAGTCAGGAAAACAAGCATAGAGGGCACAGGTGGATTAGTAATGGAGGCAGTAGTAAACTTTACCAGACATACATTTCTAGAACCTTTTTACAAGTAAAAGAACCTTCTTTTACAAGTAAAAGAATCTTACCAGACATTTAACTCTATAGAGAGCCCTAAGAATTCAACATGCCAGGAAGTCTCGCAAGCCAAATATCTCCAACAACTAGAGAGATGGCTCAGTGGAGAAAATACTTGCCAGGCAAGTGTGTGTGTGTGTGTGTGTGTGTGTGTGTGTGTGTGTGTGTAGATAGATTAGATAGATAGATAGATAGATAGATAGATAGATAGATAGATAGATAGATAGACAGAGTGTATCACAGGCACAAGCAAACACACAAACATGCAGATACACAAAAGCAAATTAGTCAACTGGATATGAGAGCATATTCTTACAATTCCAGTACTCAGAAAGCAGAAGCAATAGGATCAGGAGCCCAAGGCCAGCCTTAACTACTTAGTGAGGCTGAATCTGCAAAACAATGTGCCTCTAATCAAGGAACCATATCACGAGTCAAAATGGATTTATTGATAAATTATACAAAAACTAAGTAGCCAATTCAAGAAAGATCACTTTAAACCCAGACTTCACACCATACCCAAGAAGAAATTGAAGAGTTTATCTGATGCAAAGATTTATATACAAAATTTCCATATTCTACTACATTCTTAAGAATACTACTCTATCATCTATCTATCTATCTATCTATCTATCTATCTATCTATCTATCTATCCTATCTATCTATCTACAGCTTAAGAGAAAATTAGCAAAATATATGATTTAGGTATAGAAATTGCATAATGGATAAAGCAGAAGTTGGTTTAGAAGTTAGAGAATAAAACAGGAATTTGCCATTCCATACAATTATACATAATCAATTAAATGAAGTTAAAATAGGAAAACTTGCTCTATCTTAAGGTTATATTTTAAGAAATAAACAAAACTGATAGAAACAAAAAACATGGTAATCATAATATTGGATAAGATTCATTTGTGTTTGAATACAGTACACCTATTTCTATGTATACACACATATGTATAGTTGTATGAGAAATTAGATAAAACCAAGTTGAGAGACAAGTCATAAAATAAGTGGCCAGTATTTTTAAACAAACCAAGCCATGAAACTCAAGGATTGAGAAGGTTTTTCAGATTGATGATTATTTAGACAGAAGTGGCTGAACTCAAGGTTCTACATTGGGTTGGATCGTAACCCCCAAAATGGATGTAGGTGAGCAAACTGGTAAAATTCTCCTAAGCCCTATAGACTAGCTGTTAGTATTCCATCAGTATTGATTTCTGGATTTTGTTGATTACATTGTTAGCGCATGTGCGTTCTGGTCACAATTTATGTGGTAATGCTTTGTTTGCCATGTTTTGTGCATTCTTATGAATTTGAATTTATTTCAAAATAATAAGTTAAAGAACTAGACAAATCTAATGACCTAACCTCTCTGGAGTTTGGTGACAGACATTTAAGTGCATAATAACATGCTTTTTCTTTTTTTCTTGGTGTCCCTGTACAAGAATTTGTAAGGTCTCACCCTACATCATGCAGAGTTCTCTATGTAACAGTTGTGGGAAATGAATGAAAATTACTAACTACTAGTTTTTACTAGGATTATACCCCATTTTAATAATAAAAGGAAATATTTTTATTAACTAGGAAGTTTCCTTTTAACAGCAAACTTGTTGGTATCCACTTAGCTAGAGAGAACAAGGACTCAAATATCACCAAGGGCTTTTCTCTTTTTTGTTAATTGAACAAGAAACATACCTGGTTCCCTTCAAAAGTGTTGTTCAGACAGCTTGAGACTGCCTGGCAATTGCTTGTCTGGGGTAAATGCAGAAGGTGTAGTTAGCCATGTGTCTATGGCTGGGTAAATATTTCTCCTTGGAAGCTAGGTGTGGTAACTGCTGTAGCAAGAAACAGACTAGAATCACTTCATTAGTTGAAATGGAGATTCCAAAAACATGTTTAAAGAACACCACATCCTCAATAGAATTCTGAGCTCTTTCACACCTTCATGCTGCCACTGCAAATGATCGCTACCAGCCCCTCCTGCCCATCACCACAGCTGGATCAATACCTGTGCTGCATATAAAGTTATGTCTTACAGAATGTCGATATTAACCTTTCAAGTATGCATCTTTCATGATTTATCCATCAATAGCTCAACTAAATATGTTTTATATGCTGCAAGCACTTATTTTTACCTGGCAAGAAAAGTGACATTTCAAAGCTAACTTCCTTCCATCAAGACTATCTTCTGGAGTAAGGGATATATCTTACCTGGCTGGGCTGGAACTAGCCAAAGCTTTGGTCATATATGAAGGCTATGTTCAGCTTTGGTCATGTACATATGGCTATATAATAAATATTGACAAAATAATTCCCAATTTTAAATAATTACTTTTAATTTTTACAGAAATTTTAAAAGCTTGATGATATTATGTTTTGTACATCTAAGAAATAAACCTGTGTAGAGTTACATCCCCAAAGTCACTTAGTTAATGCAAATAGGAGAGAGAGTCACTGTAGCCATGTGTGTCTTGGGCTTGGTATTCAATAATGATGTAAAATGTATCCAGTCACTTTATGTGTTGTTGAGGATAGTTTGGGCTTAAGAACAATCTCAGTTCTAGTCTGTCCTGTAGTTCTAGTCTGACCATAGTATTTCTCAATCTAACTATTCAGCTAAATCTGTTATCTCAATGCTCCAGGGTGACAGATTTAGAGCAGGAAAGTTCCCATGAGTCACTGTGATGCCTGTACTTTCTGGTCCTGTTAACAAATCACAAAGGGTTGTGTCTTGAGCAACGTGTTATCGCTCCAGCAGGACAGGGGTGTTCTGAAGAGATGCTTGCCTGTGCCCCTCCTTTTGTCTGCCAATCAGCCATTTAGGTAGAAAAAAAGCAAGTGGCCAACATACCCTATCCAAAGTTTAGGTAATCTTATTAATAATCAGGAAAATGCAACTTTTGAAAATGTTATATTTTACAATCAGTAGAGTTAGTCATGTGACAAGTTAAGATGTTAATATGGAAGAAATTTAGTGGCCACAGAAAAAAGAAGACATGGGATTAAGAGGAGAAATTGTTGAGAAGGATTCCTGAAAGACATAGGAATAAGGGATGAAGGGAGATATTGTGACTAAAATTAATTATGTAAATCTATAAAACAGCCAGGCCGTATGAATATTTTTTAAAGAAATAGTAAATCATGTGTACTAATAATGAGAACCAAATGCAATTACAATTGCATTTACAATTAACGTCATTAATGCCAGGACTTTAAAAGTATTTTGATCAATCTACCCGTAGACACACTCACCAGATATCATCTTACAAGGGTATGTGGAGAAGTTTTCAACCATGCTGGCTAATGACCTGTGTGTGATACCAAATTAAGACATGCTGTAAATCATGATGAATGGGCTGTACATAGTTCCGTGTAAAACATTCTAGAACAAATGAAGAGAGTCAGCCGCAGTCCAGGATGTAAATTTACATCCCACAACCTACAGTACAGCCTGTAAATTTAGTGCACACTTAAACCCAGAATTATCCATTGGTAGGAAGCCCCTCAGACAGACCTTTACAAAGCTTAAAACAATAGCATAAATTATGTGACTATAAGCATGCACTTATGTGACAAAAGTATACATGAGTCAGATGTATAAAACTTCGCAGTCATGTCGCAGGTATGAATATGCATGAGTTAGCTTTTTAAAAGTCAGACTAAACATTCATCTGCCCATTGTACCACCAGGAGATAAATAAGAAAACTTCTGTGTCCAGCTATAAAATTTCCTATTCTTTCTCGATTTAGCCCCCCCACCCCCCATCAACGACTTTGCCTTCCTCTTACTGGACAAAAGCCCATAACTAATTTCTGTCAGATGACCTGAAGCAGTTCAGTATCATGAGAGAATGTATACCTTCCGAGAGGCATTGATCTGGGCCATCTCTAAGCAGTAGCTTACAGCCATTTGCCTTGCTTCTGGGGCTGAGTCTAAATGGTTAAACCAGAAAAGTGAACTCACTCTTCTAACGTTTACTATTGTAAAGATCTGGCTAAAAACAAACACCTTGTGTCACGTTAGAGTGCCTAAACCGCAGTCACTGTGTTCAACACTAGAGTTATTTTAAAAACAAAACAAAACAAAACACAAAAACCAACCAAACAAAAAGAGTTGTAAGCTTTGAGGTGAATGAAGACAGGGTGGAATTCAGAAAAATGAAAACACCTTACTCCATCTATTGAACATCCACACCATCAGCTATTATTTTCTGATCCTACGGAAGGAGTGCATTCTACCCCTGGGACTGGCGGTTTACTGAAGGGCTACAGTAGGGCCTGGAGAAACCTGATCGGCATTCACACAGCCACCCTCAGCTGTCTTCCAGGCTTATTAAACACCCGGCACTGTAAACTCCAACTTGTTTCTTTAAAAATTGTTAAAGCAGATATGCCAGCATGTCAATAGCAGAGTAATATCCAAACCATATATTATTCCTTCCAAGAGGCTACAACAAGGTAATGCGCATCGCCCAACGAGGACAAGACTAATCGCGGTGCAGGGCCGAGGCTGTGGAGATTTCCCCAGGGAGTCCATCATTTTATCATATGCCACAGCTTCTCTCCATCAGCATGCTTTCCAGAGCTGCTCCTCTTTCCTCCACAGGTACCATGCCGAGGAAAGAGCTCCCTGATAAAACCTACCTAGCACAGATCCGGCCTGGTGCACAGGGCCATGTTACTGGTATACTGAGTAAGGGAATCCGAGGCTGCTCACTAACAGGTGCTTTGAAAACTCACCAGCATCCAAGTGACCATTGCTTTGTGTGCTTCAGCAAACTGTCAAATGACATATGTCACAGCTCCTCCTATTTCAGGCTACCCTGTCTCTGCTTTGAATGAACAACTATGACAGGCTTCAGAAACAGGACTATGCTCTCATGCATGTGTACATATGTACATAAGTACACATAAGGCATATTTATCAGTCCACATAAGACATATTTAGCAGTACACTTAAGACATATTTAGCAGTACACTTAAGACATATTTAGCAGTACACATACAGACATATTTAGCAGTGCACATAAGACATATTTAGCAGTACACATACAGGCATATTTCAACATACACATACATATTTAGACATAGACATAAAACAAATATTTAAAAGGCTGGTCATAAATACAGTTTGCCATTCTGCTTCTGAAATTCTGATGAGATAGACCAAGACCCATAACTCTTAAAATCACATAAGGCTACAAGATTCTGCATGATTGCTTTTCTCTCTCAAGCGGAGGGGTCAGGTAGAGTTGCACATAGCACTTCTGCTGCTATTTGAGAAACATAAAACCCACTTCGTTTTGCTGCTTTGGACTTTGTTTAGTGATTGCATCCATAAGAGGCATGATTCACCTTTGTGATGATGGAGATTGAATGCTAAGCAGTGCCAGCTTAGAAAGTATTGACAGGTCACAGTCAAATTTGAGGTCACCAGGATCAAGATAGGGTGACAAGCTCTAAGCATCTCAAACACTGAAGAACCCCCCCCCCCCACACACACACACACAAACATCCTGCCTGTGTTGCGTAGCACAATACTGGCCATAGGGCTGGAGAATCCCAGGATTTTTAGGTGCCTAGGGAATTGGCATAGTTCTCCCCAGCTCTGAAATCCCACAGTGGTCATTCTGAGTTACTTTAGTCTCAGCAGTCACAGGAAGTTTTATGTTCACTCAAGTGGCATTGAGTTGACCTGGCTGGAGATGAAAATATATTTTCCATCCTTTGTTCTCCTGAAGTGCCCTGCACTCCCTCAGCCCATGCTTCCTAGACAGCTAAGATGGACGGCAAGGAGCTGTTAAAACATCTTGCTGGTAATGAATAGAAATGAAGCGATTGTCTGCAGAGACCTGTGTGGAGGTGGCAGGGATGAAGGAGGGCAATTGTTTTGTGAAGTACAGTTGTCACTCTGTGTTAATAACTGAACATGACCTTTCCGTGACAAAAATTAGTTGCTGGGATCTGTGCCGAATGATCAGAACAGTTTAAAATTTAAGCCCAGACAACAGGGGACCATCCATTTGAGAGAGCAAAACACCACACTTATTTCCTCCCAATCCATTGCCTGTCACAGGCGCTCGGTGGAAGGTATGGAGGGAAGGTGGGAAATGACACTCAGGTCTCTCCCCAGAGGACGCTGCTGCTCTTGACAGCAGTAGAGGTGGAAGCTTCTAGCTGCCATTTGAGTACTTTCTCAAGATCAACCAAGATTCCACTGCTCTTTGCCTCAGGTGTAAACAACAAAGAAAATAACTCACACGTATTTGTTGTTCCCATCCACAGCCAGACTTAACCTCTCCTTCTATTGTACACATGAAGGGGTACCTTCATGACAACGGACATCTTTCTTCAACCTCATCTCCTAAGTGATATCTCTGTCTGATCTTTGCTTTGCATTCCTCCTGCCCAGTTGCCAGCTCACTCACAGGCTCTTGTCCCCTGAGCACCTATCTCAAGGGCCCTGAAGCTATTGTCCTCAGCTGTCACTTTCCTAAGATTGTCTCTTCTGCTTTGGTATACAGCATATCAAGCTTGCCTTCTCTAGAGTAGCAATAGGCTTTTAAACAAGAAAGGGCTCATCTGATTTTCACTGCTATTGTCAGAGGCTGTATCAGGTCTGGGGGACCATCAGGAGGGGTGAGTTTCAACTGCAAGAAATTTGTTTTATTTGCCACAGCATACTAGGATAGGAGCTGCTAGAACAGGCCATTAAAGCAGAAGAGTCACTTCCATGCTAATGTGAACAGAAGAGGAGGAAAGAGTTCTAAATACTGATATCCTATCACTTTGCACATGCCCAGTTAAGATCCCAAAGATAAAGGGATTGGCTGTTGGCAGGGTCCAGGCATTAAGACCGTGTAATGTTAGTGGGAGCTGTTCAAGATAATCACAAATATCCCAATGCTTGTTTAGTGTCAGGTCTGTATTAAGAGCTTTCCAGGGGTTGGAGAAACCACTCGGTGATTAAAAGCATCTTCCAAGGGATCGGAGTTTGATTCCCAGCATCTACATGATGGCTCACAGCCATCTATAACTCCAGTCTCAAGGGATATCGCACTTTCTTCTGACCTTGTCAGGCACTAGACATACATGGTGTACAGATATACAAGTAAGCAATATACTCATACACATAAAATAAAAATAAAGGAAACAATTTAAAAAGAATTTTGCATAACATCTCTCAGGTTATCACTCCAGCCCAGGAAATTGATTTTGTGCGCGCCTGCATGCCTATGCACGTGCACTAGAAATGGGAAAATGAAGACACTAAGACATTTTCCCAAGGATCTAAGGACTAGATATTGAGTTCTCTAGACAGAGAATCCAGCATGCAGCTAGCTCACTCTGTGAATCGTTGGCACACACTTCACATAACTTCAGTTAATTGGGAAGAAAATAAATCAACTAAAGTGAAATTAAAACATCACCTGCTCACATGACTTTCTGATGCTCCATGAATCCCTAGAGCCTGGAGTCTTCTGGTGTGGATCCCTGGGTACCATTAAAGGCATGCATGACAGGCAAGACCATTCTCTAAAGGGCTTTGGTGTCCTCCCTTATAAAATGAGAGGGTTGAATCAGATAGTCACAGTGTTCCTTTTCGGTTCTTGCAGCCTGAGATTTCAAGGAAAGATTTCTACATTCAAAGCCTATAAATTCTGACTCCTTTCAGCAGCCCTAAAGAGGGAATGAAAGGAAAAATGAATGGTACCTTTGTGCAAATGTAAGTGCTAGAGAATGGAGATACCCCCCTGGTGAATTCTGAGGTGATATGCATGACTTGGGCAAAGGGAGAGAGAGAGAGAGAGAGAGAGAGAGAGAGAGAGAGAGAGAGAGAGAGAGAGAGAGAACTTCATGTGGCACCAGAGAGGAACACCTTTATCTCAGCCCATCTTCCTGCAATAAAAATACAAGTGGGTTTTTCAAGTGAGTTGCTTGATGTATCACCCCGTTCTTTCTCATCAGTCTTGCATGATTCAACCAACATTAGAGAGAAATTTTTCTGCTTAAATTCCTTCTTGCAACAGAGGTAAATATCTTACTTTTATAAAAATATATTTCCTAAAGATAAAATACAGTGCTACAATGCTGTTTCAGATGGATTTGCCATAAGTCAGGTACCCTCATTCAAATAATAGACTATGAACACAATCCATCTTGGGGAGTCAAGACGTAGTGAGCTTGGTCTTATTAAGGTGTTCTGTTATGAGGCCCAGTCACTGAGACCGTGGATTGTTTTTCAACAGGGCTGTGGGCTGCCACTAGAAGTATTTGGCTTGAATGAAAAAGCAATTAAGAAAAGGATCTGGAAGAAAGATTCACACTAGATATTCTTCTTCTTGAGCCTCTAACATAATGAAAATGGTGTGTAGTCACCAGTCACTAAAACTAAGTAAAAAATGTAAAATTAAGTGACAGATGAAAGCTAACTTTATTTCTAAAAACACTCCTTCCTTCTAGTGTTATTACACCCTTGCATTTGTTTCTTGCAGAAGTTCTTGCTATGGGTTCTTAAGTATTCATGTGAACAATAGAGAAATTAAAACATCAATAGAGAGAAGGCAATACTAGAGCCATCTGACTCTTTAAAACTTAAAGCTCTACTTACCTTCCTCTTTTAGGAAAGCTTTAGTCTCCCAAGAAGATATCATATGGCATTGCATCAAAGGCCATACTATCAACCTATTCCTGCATAAACTACAATGTAGTAATTTAGAAATACAGTGTTGTGGCACTGTGGATATAGATGGATGAATGGATGGATGGATGGATGGACAGATAGGGGTGAAGGGGGAGATGAACTTTAATAACACCATCAACTGGGATGCAGAGAGAGGTGGACCATGGAATTTTTGAGCAGCTAGCCTTGTCACATTAATGAATTTCAGATTGAGTTAGAGGTCCTGCTTCAGAACCTAAAGCAGGGGGCTGGAAAAATGAGTTAGTGGTTAAGGGCACTTACTGCTCACAAGAACAGGAGTTCAGTTTTGAATGCCACAGCAGACAGTTGACGGCTGCCTGGAACTCCAGTCCTGAGGGAATCCTATGTCCCTGGCCTCTGAGGGCACCTGCATTCACCTATATCCTCACAGACACAAGCATGCTCACACACAAACACACATCACATCATTAAACATAATAAAATGAATTAATGGAGAGTAATTGAGGAGACAGTCAACATAGGCCTCTGGCTTCCACATGCATGCACATACATCTGTATAGATGCATGCAAGCATATATAACACAAACGTATACAAATATAGATTTATCATTCGACAGTTCCTTTGGGATTGGAATCTGGGCATGGCTTAGCAGGGCCTTCAACTTTAGGGTTACATTAAGGCTTAGTTAATGTTCACTAAAATAAGATTCACTGCCTAGCTCAGTCAGTGGTTATTGACAAACTTCAACACTTTGCTTGCCCGGGTGTGGGCTCCATGCTCAGCCTCTCCAACATGGCAGCTTGTTCATCAAGCCAACAAGACTAACAGTCTGCCGCTGATGTTTTGTAACTTAATCAGAGAATTGCCCTTGCTTGAGTTTCAATATCACTTTGATTAGAGGTAAATCACTAGTCTGTCCACACAGTCAATATTGCTCAAGTCAGTATTTAAGAGAAAGCCATGCATCATAAAACTGTCTCACGATGAGAGTCATGGGGAATTTGTAAGCTCTACTAAACACTAACATGCTATTTTTGTAGATAACCACTCCATCAAATATGGTTCTTTGTAAAGTTTCTTAGTGAATCACACAATAATAAAATCTCTTTGCATTTAATAGCCATAATGTATGAAAATATATTATTGAACATTTTATAGTGGGCTCCAGGAGCCAAGAAAGACGACTAGAAGAGATTCATCTGCCCCTTTTTTTCCCCAGGAGGTGTCCTGCTCTCAAGACATACATGTTCGCTTTTTGAAAACTATTGACCTTTCTAAAGTTAATGACAATATTGGACACGTTGAAAAATATCAGATCAAGATAACCTATAATATTTAGGATTATATATTTTCAGTGTTGCTTTTCATAGGAAACTTCAAACTAGTAAAATATAAAGCTGTTGAAGATGGTTTAAGATTATATATGTGCATGTTTAATACCCTGCAGCTTAAAAAAAAAACATTGCCTGTTGGTAGTAAAATGTCTTCATTCCCTTTGACCAGAGGAAGCCAAGTTAGTAAAAATATCAGATTTTTGTCTGTTATAATGCACACATGAGGAAAATGACCTCGGCTCATCTAGTCTACCTCTAATTTATATGAGAACCTTCTCCTTGCTGCCTCAAGGGACCTCCAACATGCCTGCTATTATCAGTGAATGGTGTAAAGGACTAACAGGCTTCTGTAATCCTGAGTAGCTATAAATGCATTAATATGTTCATAGATTTGACTGAGTTTGCTAATCAGCTGACAATATAGGGAGGTGCTTTGGGAAAACCTTGTGGACCCTGTGGAATCAGGAAGGTCCTTAAAAATGACAGAGGGGATTGGGTAGGTTGGTATATTCAGTGTTTTATGAAAAATGCTTATAATCCTTGCCCTGGTAATGCTGAATCCAGGGGAAATCTCAAGTTCAAGGCTAACCTATCCCACATAGTGAGAGTGTCTTCAAAGGAGCAATGTAGGTATTCTAAAGAGGACCGAGATGGTAGAGAAGCAGATTCCCCCTAGAACTATCATGTGAAGACAGTTTACTTATGGTGCTAGCATCCTGAGACTCATTTTGGACTATTAACCTTAAGAACTGCAAAAGTAGAAATTCGGTTTAAGCTTCTAAATTTGTAGATATTTGTTGAACAATTCACAGGAAACAAACACTGATATACAGCTCTCTACTTCCCCAAATCTCACCCACATTCCAGACCTGACCAGGCAATGTGGAATAATGGGATAACTATTTATATAACAGAATATATCTGCAGGACACACTACAGAATACACCTTAGATTTTAATATAGAAGTTTGTTCTAAACCATTGTGTGTGAACAATGTAACTCAGCACGTTCATTATCTTGATGTTATTGTATTATGCTTTAGGAAATCCTTCCAACGTGGTGACATGGAGTGTCCCAAGTTCCTCTGCTTTCTTATAAGTCATATGTATAGATAAGGTTATTGATAATTACATTATTTTATGGATTTAACGTGTCATGGAACTGTATAGTGCTAAAGACATATATAACGTACTGTGGAGCGGAGCGGCAGCTCAATGATTAAAAGAATATGGTATTCTAGAAGAGAACTTAGATTCACATTCCATCAGTCTTATGGTGGCTTAAAACTGTCTGTAACTCCAAATCCATTGGATCTGATGCCCCCCTCTGGCTTCTGCATGTTCGTGCATGCACATGGTACACAAAAACTTAGATATACATATATATAGATATAAATTTTAAAATTGTTTTTATAAATCCCCACAAAACTTAACTTCAAAGCCTAGATATCTTCAGGATGTACTGAAGAGAGTGTTGTCTTCCTTGTATGGTGTTGAAATCCTGAAATGATAGATCATAAGTAAAGGGGCTGTAAAATTACATAGTTACATATTCATCATCAAACTTCAGAGTTGCTTATTATTATTTTATTTATTACAACTCTGTGTACAAATCACAGTATCCAGGAGTATATAGATTGTTTCACAGGCTCAGGGTCTCAGCACCTGGGAATGTGAGTTCCCATTCTTGTTCCTGTGCCCTTTGTTTATGTGCATGAACCCAAGGATGCCTTTTTAATTATGCAAGGACATCAGCTGATGATATAACTGCTGTTAAAAGATCCCAAATTAAACAGCCAGAACTGGAGGCAACCTGGAGTTTTTTGAGAGCAATCTCAGAGCTTGGAGAATTCACAAACCAAGTAAACCTTCTGACATAACTATAAAATGTGGTATAAACCCTAGAAAAAAATGGCCATCTTGAAAGGGTAACAGCACTTTTACGAGAATTCCAGCCGCACCATGGCAACATCAACCCGTCAAAGCAAATGAAGGGTAGTAAAAGTAAAATTAAACATGATGAAGGGGACACCAGCTTGCTAACAGCTTTCCAAGCAGTAAAGCTTTCAAATGTTATCTCTTCATTGGTCTGTTCAATCACACATGCCTGCTACCAAGCTTTATCGCATTATGTATCTTTCTCATAGCCACAGCCTGCCTCGCCTGGATGGACTTGTCTATCTGTTCACACAGGAGGGCTCTAGGCTCTCCCCTTCCCTTCCTAGTCCATCTCTGTGTGTCCTCTTTTCTCTGCTGTAATTCTCTCTGTCTCTGTCTCTGTCTCTCTCCTGTTTCTTTCTGTTTCTCTTTCTCTCTCTGCTTCTCTCTGTTTCTCTCTGTATGTTTCTCTCTGTGTGTTTCTCTCTCTGCTTCTCTCTTTCTCTCTCTCCTTCTGTCTCTCTCTGTTTCTCTCTCTCTGCTTCTCTCTGTTTCTCTCTCTGCTTCTCTCTCTCTGTGTTTCTCTCTCTGTGTTTCTCTCTGTGTGTTTCTCTCTCTGTGTGTGTTTCTCTCTGTGTCTCTCTCTTTGTCTCTCTCTCTCTCTCTCTGTCTCTCTCTCTCTCCTCTTTTGCCCTTGCTTTAGTGTCCAAGTCTCTGCAATCAACAGCATTGGCTGTGCCCTAGGAGCATAGGGGTCTAAAAATAGCTCAATGCCTCAGGCAGCCTTCAACATCCTAAAAATAGGATCCAACCTGATTCTGAGCTTGTCCTCTTGTTTGCTCCAAAAATCATGTCATTTTTCCCCCTTGAGCCTCTCCCAATGAATCTCCTCTCCATACCCCTTGTATAGACTTCTGCAGGGGAGACCATGGGGGGCTTTTACCTGTGTGAACTCACAAACTAGCTGATCCCTGACTTGAATACATGTCCCTCTTTGCAGGGATAAAGAAATCTCAAGGTTACATTTAGTTTCAGACTCACTCAACCTCTAGAGACTCCCTGAAACAAAATTCTAGTGCACTTTTTCAGTCCCTCACACCTCTCCTTCATTCCATTTCTGTGTGTATGTGGCGTTGACACAAGCCAAAGTCCTCTGCCTTTAGACTACACAGGCTATCTAGCTGTATGGAAAGCAAAATAGGAAATCACGTGAACAGCCAACTTTGGCTTCCCATAGCCCACACAGAGAGGAGGAGATAAGGGGGGAATAAAAGGCTAGGGTATCTTTCTATCCTTAAAAATAGTCAATAGGAGAAGAAAAAGAGAAGGCAAAACCATGAGAAGAGAAACAAGTGGCCATGCTAAGTGTCTCATGAAACTGCCAGTATTTAGCTCCTTAGCCCTAGTATACTGTCTATTTACATGGTAACTCAATTGCTCTGAATTGTTCCCTCTCCCTCTTCCCCTCCTTCCCCCCACCTCTCTCACTGGTATGCCAACCCACTTTCCTATGATCAACCTTGAAGTCTGTTCCCAGTTAAATCAGCCCTCGTGATTTACTCGTTTGCCCATTAGCTTTCACCATTTTCAGAGTGACACTTCATATGCTTTTAAAATCTTTGAAAGGGGTCATTGGATTTACCCAATGGAGCTTAGGGGAGAGCGTTCTCAATCATACTTAGACAGCTCCCATCTTTGATCTATAAGCTTCTCTTTGGTTTGCCTCATAGAGCTCATCCTTAGGTACCTGGTCAAACCATCTTGATCCTCTACCAGGAACCTAGATATTTGCTCCTGTTGGCTTCCCATCTTTTATTCTGTCCTTACACATTTACTAGACAGTTCCTTAGCTCCCATCTACAGCTGCTGCTTTAGTAAGCATTAAAATCCACTCCTTAACACACTCAAGCAAATGATAATGCTTACTTCCCTTTTCTCCTATTAGGATGTCTATTGGTGTCATCCATGTTCAGGTAGCCATATCAGTGAGACTGCATGGGTTTAGCTTTTCACATTTCTAGGGGGCAGTATCCCTCATAGTAAATCTTCTGTTTCTCTGGCTCTTGAAGTCTAGTTATGAAGATCAAATACACTGGAAATAACTGGAGTGTGTGTGTGTGTGTGTGTGTGTGTGTGTGTGTGTGTGTGTGTGTGTGTGTGTGTGTGTGTGTTTTACTGGGGATAGAACTTAGAGCTCTGATTATGCTAGGCAAGGATCAGCTCCCAAGAGTTTGTATCTTTTAGGAGTTGTTGATTTTTGAGGAAAGGTCACTGTACTCCAGGCTGACCATGAACTCATTATCTTCCTGCCTTAGCCTCCTGAATGCTAGGATTATAGGGATGTAACATTACACTTGGATTCTCTTCAAACAACTGGAATAACCTAGTAATTACTTCATTCTCTCAGACATGCTTTCTCTTGGATTAAAAAGAACTTCAGACTACATCTCCTCTAGATTTCCCTTGGGGATAGTCTGTGACACTTTTTTCAAATTTCAGAAATATACTCAAGAGAAAACAATCCTAGGTCTTTCCTGTGTTTGCACAAGTTATGAGTGTTTTATAAGAACATAGACCCCGGAGCGACTCTGCCTGAGTCTGAAGCTTATATGTTTGGTTAGTAACCCTCACTATATCACCAGATTTCATCTTGTCTCTGTCTCTTTCATGTAAGCCAGGAATATTAATACTATCATTTGCCTATTCTAAACATCAAATTGATTAGCATTTGAAAACTACTTCAGGTCAGGTGACTGGTATATATTTTGTAACTGTTACATCCATTGCCAACCTGAGTGGAATTGGTATCACCAGTAGACACTGTTGGGCACATCGGAGAGGATGTCTCTAGAGAGGTCTAACTAAAGAGGAATGAGTCTTTTTGGGTGTGGGAGGTACCTTTCCACAGGCTGGGGTCCCAGACTGAGTTTCAAAAGGAAATAAAAGGAAGGAGTTGAATCAGCATTGTCTCTCTCCAGCTTCCTTACTGTGGGGGCCTGGGACTATTTGACTTACAGACCTGCTGACACGCTTCCTAAACCTAGTCACACGGTGCCACCAACTGGGACTAAGTATTCTAATGCCTGGATTATGGGGGACATTTATCATTCAAACCACCACAGTGCTACAAGTGTTAAGCAAGAATTTCTACAAATGCATATATATAAAAATAGGAATGAAGTCTCCATGCATCCAGCTCTTATTCAACTACAAACATATTTTGGAAACTACTCAGCTATAGATCAAAGTAATTGGAAAACTTATATTAATTCAATGTGATAACGAACATGGTTTTTCTGAATATAAATCATGGAAGTTGTGATTAATTCTATAAAGATTTAGCCTCAGATCTAACTCTACATTGAATGTTTCTATATCTCTGGTTTTAATACCATTAAAGGAAGGCTATATACATAAATAAGTTTCTCAAATGCTATAAATGCCTTTAAGACTTTGCAATTCAGAGTAACCAGATCTAGCTTTTTATCAGCATTCTATTGGAATGACAATTTAAAAAAATCTTTATTTTTGAGAATCTTGTATATTCATATAACTCAATATGATGGTATCTACTCGCCATTTCCCCTTTTACTCTCCCTGTACTACCCCAAACTCCCTTCTTCCAACTTTATTTCTTTTTGATTTTCTTCTTTTGGATAACACACCAAATTCAGTTAGTATAGCTCACATGTATAAAGATGTGGATTTGAAGTCATTTACTGAGTCATAGGCAGCCTACTAGTGACCACAGCCTGAAAAAAAATTGTTTCTTTCTGCAACAATTGACTGCCAATAGCTCCTCAGTAAGGGGTGGAACCCAGAATGCCAATTTTAATTATAGATAATGTCACTATGAAAATGTCCTCTAATTTCCAGGCAGAAATCTGGAGGACATTCATCATGCCCACCTCTTTCTCCCCATTTTTGAGCTGAATTAATCTTCTCACAGTCACCTTTAAAACAGTCTCCGATTCTGCATTCTACTTTCATCTACTTTGTCCTTCAAGGCTGAACAACTCTCTACTTTTATACTGTTTCTGCCCAGCCTCCCAACTCTGCCTGCTTCACTTGATATTCCCCCAGCTTTTCCTTATATAATTTAACATAAACTATGCAACTGATTGTGGTCATAATTTTGTGCTCTATGATAAAGCTAAGAACCTCTGAAGTAGTCAATTGTGTAGGACTTGAATATACCTCAATAAACAAACACTAAAACACTACACACAACACACACACACACACACACACACACACACACCACATACATACACACCACACACACACACACACACACCACCTGAAGGGCCTAGTATATGGAGAATATTCCACTTTCCCAGTCTCTGTAAGGTCATCTTCCTCATGAGTTGATCCCCTCCCCCCAGCCATTCAGCCATGCCCGTCTGCATTCATTCTCTCTTCTACAATCAAGGTTTCAGAAGTCTTAAGTCCTTTGCTCATTACCTTTTCTTTTTTAAGGTTCTCTCGCCATAAGAATGGGTCCTTCTCATCTTTCAGATGTTTATGTGAACATCATCTCCTCAGTGAAGCTTTCTCAGATCACTGCAATGACATCGCCCTGTCTCTTGGATTCATTGTCAACTCTTCATCTACTATATTGTCCATTTTCTTTCTTGACTCCTCACCATTTTTTATTTTCATTTATTTATTTAAACTCCAGATTTTATTCCTTTCCCGATCTACCCCCATACTACATCCTATACCTCCTCCCCATCCCCTTATCTCCATAAAAATGTCTCCACCCCCTACCCCATTCCACCAGACCACTAAGCTCCCTCCTAGGACCACGGGGCCTCCAGTCTCTTGAGAATTAGGTGCATCTTCTCTGACTAAACCAGATCTGGCAATTCTCTGCTGTATATGTGTTGGGGGCCTTGTAACAGATGTTGTATGCTGCCTGGTTTGTGTTCCAGTATTGTAGAGATCTTGGGAGTCTAGGTTTATTAAGACTGATGGTCCTTCTACAGGGTCTCCCTCTTACTCAGCTTCTTCCAGCTTTCCCCTAATTCTACCACAGGGGTCAGCAGCTTCTGTCCATTGCTTGGGTGCAAATATCTGCATCTGACTCTTGCAGCTGCTTGTTGGGTCTTTCGGAAGCAGTCATGCTAGGTTCCTTTTTGTGAGGGCTTCATAGCCTCAGTAATAGTGTCAGGTCTTGGAGCCTCCCCTTAAGCTGGATCCCACTTTGGGCCTGTTGCTAGATCTTCTTGTCCTCAGGCTCCTCTCCATTTCCATCCCTGCAGTTTTTTCAGACAGGAACAATTGTGGGTCAGAGTTTTGACTGTGGGATGGCAACCACACCCCTCACTTGATGCCCTGTCTTTCTGCTGAAGGTGGGCTCTACAAGTTCCCTCTCCACAATGTAGGGCATTTCATGTAAGGTCCTTCTCTTTGAGTCCTGAGAGTCTAACACCTCCCAGGGGTCTGGTACATTCTGGAAGGTGACTCTTCACCAATTATAGTCACAGATTTGTGTCTTTGTTTCCTGATTTTTTGGTCACTTATCTAAGAATGTTATCTTAAGGGCAGGCATCCGGTTGGATGCCTAGTCTACCTGTGAATACCTAGAATGGTGTATGACCCATAAAATGCACTTAAAAATATTTGAGAAATAACATTATTATTCAAACCCACTATCATTGTGGGTTTAAGTTCAGATAGGTTTTTCATCACAATAATTCCAGAATATTCTTCAAGTTGGCTCATGCAAAGACAGGGTTAAGCTAGTACGTTCTGACATGTAAACACATATGAGACAGAGATGACTTAGTGGTTAAGAGTACTTTAGTGGTCTTGCAGAGAACCTAGGTTCAGTTCCCAGCACCCATATTGGGTTACTTACCTGTAATTCCTGTTTCAGAGGATTTGACTCTCTCTTATAGCCTTCTGGGACATCTACATGCATGTGGTACACAGACACAAAACTTCTAATTTTTAAGAAAACTTTTAAAAAATGACACCAATTTACTCTTTGAAAGTTTATCGGGTTGTAAATTCAATAAGGGCCTCACTGAGAGCAATCAAAAAGTTCAGCTGTGTACAATGCCTTTGAAAATCGGGGAGGAATCCATTCAGGTTCTTAGTGGCTGTTCCTGTTCCCAGGCTCATGATTCGTCTTCTCTGGCCTCAAAGGCAGGAAAGAAAGCTGTGTCCTTATCTCTTTTGCTCTCCTTTAGCTGCTTATCTCACATCCACCACACACAGTGCTTGAACCAGAAGCCTTTAGCTATAGAGGGCATTGAATAAAATGAATGAAATCGTGAAAATACCATTTCCCCCCTGGATTTCTATTCCCTATACACTCTCATGTGTTTTGGTGCTGTTCATTGTGAATTATCAAATATGGTTAAAATACAGTGACAGAAATTATTTATCTTCCCACATTGTTCATTTGTTTTTCCAAGACATAGAGTAAAGATTACATGTTGCTCTAATGGGTTGCTTACTATGGAGAATAGGTATTTGAACATACATTCTTTGTCAAACTGGTAAACATTAGATACAGGTTGTATTGCCAACAGTACCATCAAAACCCCTATAATTCTGTTGTAATAAATAAGTGTTTCATGGGAAATTTTTCATTTTTTACAGTTGCTATGTGAGTAGATCTTACTTTATCATCACCAGTTAGTTTCAAAGTCAGAGCAACTAGAAAACATGAGTGAATATATCATTTGCTCAATCTTTCCTTATTAAGTTATCTAGACCTGTAAGACATCCAACCTACATGTGTGACTATTACACTTACAAGCCTCATTCATCTTGCTATAGTTTAGGAATTACAATTATTCTTACTATTAATGTGATAATTATTACAACTGAATTTTTATATGCATGGTACATATATGTGTATGTATATGCATACACAAATGTAATCATCTATAACCCCCTATATTATCTATTATACAGCTCAATATGGTGACAGGCACTTTGCATGTATATTATTCTCATTTTTATGATGACCAAGCAAAGGTGACATCACCACTATCATCTCCCATTCTAAATGGAAGAAGCTAAGGCCTAAGAATATATTAAAAAGTCACCTAGGAAGGCCCTTGTGCCAGAGTTCTCCAAAGGAGTCCTCCAAGCAGACTTGCCCAGTTCAGTACAGCTTTTTTTTTTTTTTTTGCCTGGATTTATGCTTACTGGGATGAGTCATGGCCTATGCCCAGAACAAGAATGTCCAACCTGAAGGGAGGACAGATAGTCGCCAAGTAACAGAGAGAACTATTTGAAGCTTAAAACTGTAGCTGCAACTGGACACCATCCAAGGCCCAGAGGAAAGGCAGATTGCCTAGAGTCAGAACAAGCATTTCCATGATGCTGATCATATGCCCAGCATTATCTTTAGCTTCATTCCTTGCTCACCTATCCTCATAACAACCAAACGAGGATACCTCCAGCTAATGTGAAACAGAGACCTGGAAGGCTGAGGCAATTTGCCTGAGGTCACAGAACTAGGAAGTGACCAGCTAGGGCACAAAACTCAGACAAATTTAAGAGCTTGGCTTCTCACAGGTACCAGTGGCTTCAACATACCTATTGTCTCATTGAATCCTGTTCTCTCCTGGTTGCCAAGTACCAATAAATCTCAGCTTCCTTCTAACCATGTTAACTGCCATACCCATTACCTTGTGTTGTTTCATTACAGTAACTGCCTCCCAAGTGGGTATGAGCTGACTGTCCCATCTGTGCCTCTGCAAACTCTCACTGAAGCTGATAGGCCACAGGCATTCAGCTGCTCTCCCCAGCAGTCCAATTTTACCCATCCCCATTGCTCTAACTAGTCCCAGAGTTTTGCCTTCTGATGCAAGGTTTACAAGGGAGCCATAATCACACAATTACCCCCCCCACACACACACACACACACACGCAGCGCTGACAATGCAATTGTCTGTCAGCAAATGACCTGAGCAGGTCCTGCATGGGGCTGTGTGGACCACACTGAGCAGAAGCAGGCTGTTGCTAGGATGCCTCTAACCAGAGAAAAACAATAGGGTTCTGTTCATCGGAACGGGAGGATGGCTTTGCCTGGCTTTCCTACTCACATTCTGAGATCCAAGCATGAGCTGCAGAGGAAAGGGGAATTATCTGGAGACAAAATGCCTTTGTCCTACCTCTTTAAACAAAAAGCGTTGAACAAGTTTTGCAGAAGGTTCTTGAAAGCTGATTACAAGAGGCTTTGCATTTCTTCTCCTGAAAGGGGTGCTCCTAATATTACCTGGCAGGTTTGTCTTCCAAATAGAAAAAGAAATTAAGTGGAGCAATGGGGACACCAACCCACCCATAAAACCTTCGACCCAAAATGTATCCTGTCTACAAGAAATGCAGGCACAGGGGTTTGGAGCAGAGACTGAGGGAATGGTCAAACAATAACTGGCCCAACTAGAGATCCATCCGATGGGCAACCACCAATCCCTGACACTATTAATGATGCCCTGTTATGGTTACATACAGGAATCTAGCATGGCTGTCCTCTGAGAGGCTCCATCCAGCAGCTGATTCCAATAGATTCAGAGACTCACAGACAAATAGTGGATGGAGCTTGGGGACTATTATGAAAGAGTTGGTAGAAAGATTGAGGCCCTAAAGTGGATAGACACTCCATAGGAAGACCAACAGAGCCAACAATCTGGACCCTTGAGGCTCTCAGAGACTAAACCACCAACCAAAGAGCATACACAGACTAGAGACCCTCCGCCCCCAACACACACATATATGTAGCAGATGTGTAGCTTGGTCTTCAGGTGGGTCCTGAATAACTGGAGCAGGCTCTATTCCAAAAGCTGTTGCCTGTCTGTGGGATATGTTCTAGCTGGGCTGCCTTGTCTGGCCTCAGTGGGAAAGGATGCATCTAGCCCTGCAGCGGTTTGATGTGTCAGGGTGGGAAGATACCCAAGGTTTCCTCCACCCTCTCAGAGAAGAATGGAATGGAGGGATGAGGGAAGGATTTTGAGAGGGGATAACCAGGATGAAGGGAAGGCAGCAATCTAGATGTAAAGTGAATAAATTAAAAATATGAAATTAAGTCATTTTATGTGGTCAGTGGGCAAGCGGAAAGACTGAGTTTGTATGCCATGGCTTAGTCAGCTAAGCCCCAGAGCTCCACCATGCTGGTAATGCTGACTAGGTAAGGAAGGGTTGATCCCTTTCTATTATAAGAAAAATGAGGCCGGGCGTGGTGGTGCACGCCTTTAATCCCAGCACTCAGGAGGCAGAGGCAGGCGGATTTCTGAGTTCGAGGCCAGCCTGGTCTACAAAGTGGGTTCCAGGACAGCCAGGGCTATACAGAGAAACCCTGTCTCGAAAAACAAACAAACCAAAAAAAAAAAAAAAAAAAAAAAAAAAAAAAAAAAAAGAAAAAAGAAAGAAAAGAAAACTGAAGCCTTTTCCTCTAGTACTATGAAACAGTCCCAGAGGCTGAAGGGTTTCTCCAGGAGACATCCACGTTCCACCTTGTAACTCAGCTTAGATTTTATTAAGACTTGCCTTCCAGCCTATCCGGCTACTGTCTATCCCAATAGCCACTTATCAATACATCCTATTTTCAAATGCATTTCTCTTTTGAGACAGAATTTTATGAATTTCAGGCTTGTCTCCAACTCACTATGTAGCCGAGAATAAACCTTACACTTCCGATTAGGCGTATACCACTCATGGTCTATTGGGTTCTGGGAAATCAACCCAGGAATTTCTTTGTGTCTGCTAGACAAGACCTCTACAAAGTGTACTTTAAGTTGCAGATTTTGCCACATTTTACCCCAAACATGTATTTCTAATCAAATTCAATAGTTATTAATATCTATCTCTCATATTTTAGTTTTGAGGTAAATTTTGCACATAGTATTGTATAGGAATCTTATAATAGTCTTTCCTGGATCTAGATGTATGTGTGTGTTATTGGGCTGTATACACACTGTATACAGCCATCATGCCAGAAAATTCCCTCATACCACAATCCACTCTATTCTTATGCCTGCTTCCCTGGATGCAAATTGTAGGGGTTGGTCTGGTGCTGCTTGTATTCAAATGCTAAATTCTGTGCCCTAAAATCTTGCACCAAGATGAGAGAATCCTCTAGCATACCAGCTTTTGTTGTGTAAACCTTGCCCCCCACCCCACCCCGCTCCCACTTATATCTGATTGATTAATAAGGATGACTATAGCCAGGAGCTGAGCAGAAGAGATGGGGGCAGAGCCTAGGGTTTGAGGCATCATTGACTAGAGAAGAGGAAAAGGAAGAAAGAAGTCACCATGGAGTAGGTGGATTGTGAGTGAATGGCCATGAGGGTTAGCCTGTTGGAATAGGGGAGGCCTTGGCAGAATATGGAGAGTGATGCCGCAGGCTTTTGACAGGGAAGTAAACAGAAGAACACAAAGGGCTGATATCTGCCCAGCTCTAGTGCTTTAAGGCTTGTTTTAACTATAAATGTGTCCTTTATTTTGGAACTAAATTGTCTAGGTGGTGTAGAAATCTATGGACTAATATTTACCACAACTGCAAATGCTATTTAGCCCAGATTTCCCCATCACAGGTGGGATATATTTGCCACGGTGTGATATTATGGATCATAAAGCAGATACTCTTTTTGTGGAAAATATCCTTCATCTGTTGATTAATGCTTGCGCTGCCTTCAGGCTTGGCTGCTTCAAGCAAAGCTTCTATGAATATCTCTGTGCACATCTTCCTGTGGGCATGTTTTCATTTCTTTTGAGTGAATTGGTGGTAGGATAGCTGAATGTGTCATTTCTAAGAAAGCTTTGTCCTCCTTGCAAAGTAGATATACAGTCTGACACACTCGCTGGCAGTGTGTTAACATTCACTTGTTTCCCATCATCACCATACGTGAGTATTGCCAGTCTTTTTGGTTATTCTAGTTGTAACCTTGGTGTAGGCACCTCCATGAAGTATTCATTTATAATCCACTAATAAGGTGGAACTATTTTTTCCTGTACATATGACCATCTCTATAGCAAATTTTGTGAAGTGTCTTGTCTTCTTTTAAAAGTAATTCACCACAATCAAGTTGGCTTTATTCCAGATATAGAGATGGGATATACATACAAATAGATATATAGATGTAGATGTAGGTGTAGATATAGATATAGATTAGAAAATGTCTTTTCTTAGCTTTGGATCAGTTTCTTTCCCCCCAGAATGAATGCTTGGTCAAACACAGGCTCTCTTTTCAGGGAAACAGCATCCCATGCATAACTAGAAAGTTCCTGGCTCATCCCTCATCTCCACTGCTCGGACCAGTTTTTGAAGAACCTGAAGAAGACATGCTAATTTTTGAATAAATGCTAGTTATACTTCTCAGTTACTGGGCGCTACTAATAGGCAGCAAAGATTGACGGCTTGTTAGTAGAGCCTGGCCCCTTTGTGAGATGTTTGCAGAATGATTGATTTACAATAAAGTGGTTCCTGGTGGGTGCATGCAGGTGGAACTGATGCGGATCGATTCCAGGGGCGCTAACTAATCAGCTGTTTAGACTGGCAGGAAGAGCGCCCAGTGACAGATACAGCGCCGCAATCATTCTCCTCCTAAGATTACAAATTAACTTGTTCTGGTGTGCTTGCTTGTGTGACAACCCGAGGCCAGCTTCAGAGATGGAGAGGCCAGGGAAGGGCAGCTATGGCCTCCCTGGGATCCACCTTTCCTGTTAGCCTGGGTCTGGGATCATTCTGAGGGAAGGAAAAAACCCAAAAAACCCTCTCCATTGAATTCATTGAAACTCTCTCCACTGCATTATGGGAAGAGCTGAGTTTTGAAAGGCCCAAGTCTCTCCTCTCTCTTTTGGTAGGCCCTCTCTCCTCCTCTCCTTTTCATAAATAGGGTCAACACAGAGGGACCCAATCTCTGCCTTTGGAGAGAATTCCATGTCTTCAAGTGAAAAACCCATGGTTCGAGGAAGGTTGCTATATTTTGTTCTTCTCTTCACAGTGAGATTAAAGTACAATATGTTTTCAGCTTATTCAATAATACAATATGCTTATACAATATGCTTTTCAGCTTATTATTTTCAGCCTTGCCTTTTATAATATTCTCTACAAGAGTGTTCTGGAAACATGTACAGCTGTGGTCAAGTGGCCAGATAAGGTGTGGAGAGCAATGAAGTTATACCTGGAGAGGCCAATGTAGCTGAGGCCAATCACAACCACTAAGAATGCTAAACTTGACACTTTAGCAGTGGCAAGGGAACAACCCCTGGGGTAGCTGTGCGGTTCAGTTCCTTAACCTTAAGGTAGCTCAGTGAAAGGCACTGTACTGCCTCTTTGTATATGAGAAAATAGAAATTAAATGTCACTCTCCCGAAGATCTAAAAGATCTGACCTCAAATGAAGCCCTCTGTATGCTAAAATCTCCAATGAGAGCCAGGTTTTATACCCACACCCACCTACCCACACTTTATGAACTGTCTACAATGGAATGTTTCTATACCACTATCCAGAGATAAAACAAGATAACACTGCAATAGGGAAATCAGTCTGGCCTCGGGATAAACAACTGACAAGTGAACTAAGAAAACTCTGGGGTGTTTTCCATGAAAGATAGAATGAACAATGTTAAACCTTATAGAGAAGAGATATATTAGAAAGCATGTGACTCATTTGGGTGGTGCTAGCTCACACCTTTAATCCCAGCACTTGAAAGGCAGAGGCAGGCAAATCTCTTGAGTTTGAGGCCAGCCAGAGCTAGAGCTAGTTTCAGTACAACCATGGTTACACAAAGAAATACTATCTTGAAAGTCCAAACAAAAACAAACAAACAACACAGGATTTTAGAACAGTGGTTCTCAATTTGTGGGTTGTGACCCCTTTTGACGTTGAGTATCATATATTTATATTACAATTCCCAACAGTAGCAAAAGTACAGTTATGAAGTAACAGTGAAATTAATTCAATGGTTGGGGAAGGGGCAGCGTCGCTGCAACCTGAGGAACTGTATGAAAGGGTCACAACATTAGGAATGCTGAGAATCACCTCCCTAGAGCAACTGGAAAGCTGTTGGAAAAACTCTCTGTAGAAACTTAACAGAAGCCAAGTTTTAAATAAATATTAAATGTGTCCATGTAGAGACCCAAATCCTAAAGTCTTCAAAATATTTAGGTAACTATTCAAGACTTTGAAGTATAACGGCTCTAAGTAGAAAAACAAAGGAACAACCAAGAAATGAAAAACATCCATAATGTTAAGGTATAAAACCTTTGGTTTTGTATTTTTATTGTTGCTATAAAATAATGGAAAGATTAAAACCTAAACCAATTAGAATAAGAGGAATATTTACAACAAGGGTGCTAAAGGGTTAGTACCACTTAATATACAAAATGTTCCCATAGATAAGAAAGATGGGAAGCTCAGTGGGTACATTAAGAGTAAGATATAAAGAATTAAGTTATAATGGAAGAAATGAAAATGCTAAATTAGCTTTTTTTTCAAATTCACCAGTAAACAAATGATTAAAAACTGAGATGAGGTGTCATTTTTCACTGATCAAATTAGCTAAGATGTGAATAGGATAATACTGAACCTTAGCAACTGCATAATAAAACAGGCAATCTCCTGCACATACGGATGAGGTTTAAGTTGTGCAATTTCTGGCTGCTGTGCCATGCTCTTTTCACTGATGTACTCTAGTCTTAGCTCAAGCTGGCTTTGCCTTTGTTTCTGTTCTGGGGCATCACACATATTTTATAAAACTAACATGCTATCTATCATGCTAATGGGGCATCCTTTCAAACACATTTTAAATACTCAGAGGGCTTCTAGTGTTCTCATCATAAGAGGGTTTCTCCTTTCACTAAAATTGATTGTGTGTTTCTAAAAATCACATACAGGTGACTGGATCTCCAGGAAATCTTCCAGTCTCAGTTCTTGTCAGTCCAACACTCTCCTGATGGGACTCCATGGGGATAAAATGGCTGCCAATTCCTGGTGCTAGCAAGAGGACAGTTCCTTGAGCATTGAGAGTTCTTTCTCTTACCCTTTACCATAATTATAAATGAAATCTGTAGACTAAAGCAATTGGTTTTAGTCTTATCAAAGGTAAGTTGTTTTGCACTGAAATCTATGGCACTACATGTGTGGGAAGCAAGGTAATAATGGTTAACAAGACTGTGACAGAGCAAGATGTGGTTTTGTGAGCATAGATCCTTAATGACTGGTCTTCCATTATAAGATAAACTTAGAGTCTTCAAATAGAATCTCTAATATTATAAAGCTTGGATAATATTGGAGAGATGGCACTTATTATTTTCCTAAAAGGCAAAGTCAACTCCTATTCCCCTTGATGGTTTGTACCTAGATATAATGAATAGATTACTAGCAAATTGCAAGGAGATTTCTACTTGCCCACATTGAGAATAATGAAACCACAAAGTTTAGAAACAATGAGATAGTATTGTAATGACAACACAGTGGACCAAGGTCATATTAAGAGACAATTAAACCTTTCTGCCATAAGGAAACTGTCTCCTGGATCATGATCTTTTTAAAAAACACATGAGATTTGATATTTTAGTGCTGTTCTCAATAATGATTTTTTTTGTCTTTGTTACTCAAAATAAACAGCTTATGGGTCAAAATTTATTTCACCTGACTTGTTTCAATGGATTGTAAAGTTTCCTATTCTCATATAATATGTCAGGGCAAGATCTTTGTTAGTCAATGACTGTTAACTTCAACCAATGGAAAAATAAGACTCAAGGTCAAAGAACTCTTTAATAATTAGAGGAAGCAGATGAGCTGGATCTGATTATGAAACAATTAGTCAATGTCTATGCAAATAAGAAAGATATGAATACTATATTGCTGTATCTCATTAAATGAGTCAGCCACCTGTCGTCTATCACTGTATTCTTATTAGCCCAGGCACCAGTTGGGCCATACTAGGAAGTTATGAACACATAGATGGTAAAGAATAAATAACAATGTTATAGATTGATGTTCATTACTTTGTACTTTTTTATAGTACATAGCTCATGATACATATATAGTAGCCACACAAAAGACAGAATATGGCTGTTAAGGCACTTTTAATATTCTATAAAATGTATGGAGAAATGATTTGTTATTCCGCAAACATCTGTATGTTTTTTGTCATTGTGTAACATTTTTACATGTTCCATTGAAGACTAAGATACCTCATAAGCATAGAACAATGGGTACAATAGATTCAAGTGAAAGAAATCAAGCCACGTTGTGATTATGAGAAGCAGGTTGGTGGCAGTAAGGAGACTTTTAATTTGGGGTGGCCCAATGAAAAGATGACTGTTGACCTGATTCCTGAATTGTCCAGCCCTGTAATAAAGGATGGAGATGCTACAGAAAGGAAAAGTCCTAAGCGTCCTTTGATTGTGATGTGCCAAAAGAAATAAGACATCTTTTACATCCTGAGTATGATGAAAGGCCTTGATATAATGTGCTTGAGCTTGAACAGTGAGCATAGGCCCGCCTGCCTAGTGACCTGTCCTTCAGGGACAAGAACCATCTCAGCAAGATGGAAACATTCAAGTGCATTGCTATATGATTTTAAAAAGAGTCTCTCATTACAACTCTTGACCCTAAGGCTCAGGGATCATAGCAGAAAAGAGATCAGAAAGACTGTAAGAGCTGGAGGAACTCCTAGATATGTCAGAGAAGCTACACCAATGGAGTATTATCAACATGGCTACATAAATAATGCATGAACGATAGCCAGGCATGGTGGCACACTCCTTTAATCCCAGCACTTGTGAGGCAGAGCCAGGCAGATTTCTGAGTTCGAGGCCAGCCTAGTCTACAAAGTGAGTTCCTGGACACCCAGGACTATACAGAGAAACCCTGTCTCGAAAAACCAAAAAAACAAAACAAAACAAAACAAAACAATGCATGAATGAGGATAACACCAAAACACGTGTTAATGTAAACAAGTAATGTCTGGTTGGGGTCTCAACCCTAGACAGAGGACATATTCTACTCTCTACTTAGGAACACTGGCAGAAGGAGAAATGGTCTTCTCTAGGAAAGAGCTCTTAAACTGATTATCCAGTACCAAGTGTTCAATCCTAAGATCATATATAGGTAAATAAAGGGGAGAGCATTTAAAATGCAATGAAAAAAAATCTAATAATTAAAAAAATACTGAACAGGTTGTAATCATACATGCACACGCACACACAAACACATACATACAAAAGAGAGGCCATAAATTTCAGAAAGACTAGACATTACATTGAGGCTTTGACACACACACGCCCACGCACACACACACACAGATTGAGAAAGAGAGAGAGAGAGAGAGAGAGAGAGAGAGAGAGAGAGAGAGAGAGAGAGAGAGAGAGCAAGCGAGCAGTAAATAGAGGCCATGGATTATACAAGTCTGTCTTTGGTCCCTGGAAACCATAGAAATATGTAAGTAGAGAATAAATACCATAATGCTGTTCTCTGATCTCCACATACACATAGATATGCCATGTGTGTGTGTACATGTATGCACACACACACAGAGCATACACATCATCATCATAATTGCTATTATTAGTAATAAACTATTACCACTAATATAATAAAGGAAAAATAATAACAATTGTAGGAGTCCAGCCATAAAATGATGCTGGCTCACACAGGAATGAAGCTGGGCAGTGACACAGCATCCTTCAGAATATGTTTAGAAGGCAAATATGAAGAGCCTTGACACTACAGGTGTAGTGAAGTGTGATGATAATGGAGGAATCAAAGATGATGTCACAGTTGTGATCTGTAGTGCCGGTAGTTTAAAATATGTATTTAAAAGAGACACTAAGATTAGGGGCTGGGAGGTAGAGAGATGAGATGGCTTACCAATTATGAATGCTTGCTGCTTTTGCAGAAGACCTGGCACTGAAACATAGCCCACAATCTCCTGTAATTCCAGTTCCGGGGATCCAACACCTTCTTCTGGCCTCCACGGGTTTATGCATATGCAAATGGTGTGCACACACTTATATAGGTACACTCACACACAAACACACACACACACACACAGAGAGAGAGAGAGAGAGAGAGAGAGACCAATAAAATAGAAACCAAATCTTAAAAGTAAAAGATTAAGTGTCTACAGCTCCTATTGGCTACCAAGCTTTTGGTCAGAACTTACATCCAGAGGAACTCCAAGGAGAGATGAACAGACAGGATTCATGACAACATTGCTGTGAACTCAAACCTAGCTAAGTCTAAAAGCCAGAGACATGGGGTTCTTGCTAGTTATGTGAATCAATAAACTCCCTGTTTACACAAGAGTGCTTGATCTGGGATTTGATTCATTGCAAATAAAGGACAATTGACAGGAACAGCACTTTACTGGATCCAGAGAACAGCAACAAACAGCCCACGGTGCCAAGCCCGATGCACACACGTTTTACACTGAGAAACATGGTTGAGAGAGAAGTGCTTTGCTTTATGTTTTAAGTGTTTAATAGTTATTGTATTGTTTGGCTTCAGTGTGTCTGGCTGTTTATTTACATTATGCCACGAAGTCAGGAAGAGTATTATAAAGTATAATTTTTAGATTTTACTATGTCTTTTAAATTAGTTTTATATAGGGTCAAAAATGGAAGCATAGAATAAAGATTATTAGTGCATTATAAAGATATCTAAATCTGTGTCTCCAAAAACATTTTTCACTAGACTCAGTCCATAGGTTGTTAGGCACCTGGTCATGGGCAGATACTGAAAAATGCCTGGAATCTTAAAATGGAATGTTTCTAGCCTAACTGTCCATAGGCTAAAGCTAGAATGTAGTGCTTTTATTCCTTGACTTAGAGCATGCTTCATGTTTATGCAGGTAGTATGGAGCATGTACGCTGCTCATTTTTGTGTCTCTAAGTAGGGTGCCTGAGTTTGACAAGGAAGGGCAAAGAAGGGATATAAAAATCACCATCAAAGATTCATGCTGAGGAAAGTATCCTTGAGAAGCACATAGAGACAGGAGAACAAGAGGGGTTTCTTCGTAGGTGGAAAGAAGTGATAATTAAACATAATTTGTAGAAGAAAATTAATAGTGATAGACTTGAATCCTTTATAGCAAATGTAAATTTCAAAGCAATTTTGTGTGGAGAAGTAAAAAGCTGTAATATATGGCTGAGTGGTATATGCTGACAGTAATGGTCCTCTTGTGTTATGAGTTATTAAAGACTTTCATCTCGTCATTTTCAATAATGAAAGGAAGGCATTTTGGGGCATTTTCTGAGCTATGTCCCTGGTGTTGATTTAGCTGGCATGATCAGTAGGTTATCTCCACAGCTGTATGGAAAAGGTTAAATTTACTAAGGATGTGGAGAAGTGAGACGTGAGAAGCATCTTATTTTAGGAAGACATACTGCTACTTCTGATACTAACAACCTATAATCATGGGAAGTCATTTGATCCCTCAAGGGCTGAGTCTCAACATCTTGTCCAAGGATCTTGTGTGCACAGCCATTTCTAACTCTGATAACCTGATTTCTTCCTGTGATGAAAACATCCATTTACAATATGCTTTTTTTCCCCCCTTTGCAGACAGATCACTATGAAAACAACTCAGAGACATTTTACTCACAGTCATTTTTCTCTTCTGTTCCCTCCAAGACTGCTTCTCTTCCACTGAGCGGAGTTTATGGATTATGAAGGACCATGACTGGATCATAGTCCTGGGTCAGAGGGCTGGATCATGGTGCCAGATCACAGAATGAGATTACAGCACAAGATCAACGTCTGGTGTTCATAATTTCACAAAAAGTTACAGATGGAAAATATGCCTGGAAACCAATAGTTCTGATAATTAGGTCATTGTTTCTTTTTAATTAGGTATTTTTTTCATTTGCATTTCAAATGCTATCCTGAAGGTCCCGCAGACCCTCTCCCCCCCCTCCCCTACCCACCCACTTCCACTTCTTTGCCCTAGCGTTCCCCCATACTGAGGCATAGAAAGTTTGCAAGACCAAGGGGCCTCTTTTCCCAATGATGGCCGACTAGGTCATCTTCTGATACATATGCAGCTAGAGACACAAGCTCCAGGGGTACTGGTTAGTTCATATTGTTGTTCCACCTATAGGGTTGCAGACTCCTTTAGCTCCTTTGGTACTTTCTCTAGCTCCTCCATTGGGGGCCCTGTGTTCCATCCAATAGCTGACTGTGAGCATCCACTTCTGTGTTTGCTACGCCCCGGCATAGCCTCACAAGAGACAGCTATCTATATCAGGGTCCTTTCAGCAAAATCTTGTTGATGTATGCAATGGTGTCAGCATTTGGAGGCTGGTTATGGGATGGATCCCCGGGTATGGCAGTCTCTAGATGGTCCATCTTTTCGTCTCAGCTCCAAACTTTGTCTCTGTAACTCCTTCCATGAGTGTTTTACCCAACGGAGTACTACTCAGCTATTAAAAAGAATAAATTTATGAAATTCCTAGGCAAATGGATGGACCTGGAGGGCATCATCCTGAGTGAAGTAACCCAATCACAAAAGAACTCACATGATATGTACTCACTGATAAGTAGATATTAGCTCAGAAACTTAGAATACCCAAGATACAAGATACAATTTGCAAAATACATGAAACTCAAGCAGAATGAAGACCAAAGTGTGGACATTTTGCCCCTTCTTAGAATTGGGAACAAAACACCCATGGAAGGAGTTACAGAGCCAGCTACATTCTAAACATAACTTAGAGTTATTCATCATTTAGCCTAGTATCTTATACTTTTCTCACATTTTACTTTATTTTTTAACATTTTTAATTAAAATTTAATTGCACAATTTCCCCCTTTCTTCTCCCCCAACCCCTCCCAAGTCCTCTTGCCCCAACACTTTCCATGTACTTTCTCATTCTCAAATTGATAACCTCTTCTTCCCCAATTATTACTGATATTTATGTGTATACATATGTACAAATATATGCATACAGCCCACTGAGACTTTTTTATGTTTGTGTGTATATGATTTCATGGCTGATTACTCTGTATTGGACAAACAATTAGGGGATTCATACCTGGGAGAAGCTAACTCTCCCTCTCTCTGCATTCACCAGGTGCTAGTAGTTCCTTGTTTAACAGTATGGCCTCATGAGATAACCCATTCTACATTAGCATGGCTATTGATATCACCATTGTTTAGATATTGTTTATGCAGCCGTTTCTAAGAACAACTGTTTTATTAGCAGATTACTTGGTATTCTGAATTTTACAATCCTTACACTCCCTTTTCAGCAATGTTCCCTGAGCATCTATGGATGAAGGAGCTGTGACATAGATGTATGAACAAGGTTGGGTTTCCCACTGTTTGTAGATCTGTGCATTGTATCCAGTTGTGGCTTTTTGTCATTTACTGTAAAGACAAGCTTCTTTGATGGGGGTGGTAGCTACACTTATCTGTGATTATATGATCAAGGTTTAAAATACACTTAGAAATTATTCTGGTCTAACAAAGTGGTAATAGAAGATTCTTCTTCTCACTGGATCCAGAGAGATGGCTAGGCTTCTAGTACAGGCATGGTTTCCTAGCTGTTCGAGGGCCTTAAGGCCAATTAGACAACTGTTGGTTACAACCAACATGCGAGTGTCACTTATCATACTTTTATGTCTGTCTTGTCATGCTGGTCATTGATATGGTTCATAGGTGACATGATCTTGGTAGGACTATTAATATTTTCCTTCTTTTGAAGCTTTCAGAGTTTGTTCTGGTACCCCCAGAAGCTAGACCAGGGGAAGGAGGCTTTCAGGACAGACTCAGCTCTAATCATCCAAGTCCTGCACTTAGGATGCAGAATTCCTTCAACCTCTCAGAGGCTATCAAGGGCAATAGGCACAGTTTGTTTGGGCAGTCACTTGGACTACTCCACTAATCATTTGAAAGATCATTTCTTGTGTCTGGTATTGAGGTTTTTACTAGTCTATGATTCTTGTGGGGAACATTGTCTTTAAGTGTGTGTGTGTGTGTGTGTGTGTGTGTGCCTGTGTGTATAAAATTTCTGTATTTATATAAATATACTCATATATATCCATTAAGGCTTTATAAAACAGTTTTGGTGCTGTTTGTTTCTCCTCTAACCTCCTTCTATATTGACCTTCCTCCTCGATCCCACTTGGAACCTCTTCCTCTCTGTTTTTCCCTTCTTGTTTCCTATCACCTGTACCCCACTATTCCTCTCTCTGACCTCCCCCACATGATGCTTTATACTTTTCTGGCTTGTGTGGTTGCTCCACATTGGTTACTCATGTAGGAAGATTTAGGGTTAGGAAGCATGGGAGAGAGAGCATGTGGCTGTGCAGGTGCTATAACTGAGTTGGGATTGACAGGATCAGAAGGTTAGTTAGAGTCTATGACCATCATGTTGGGAATCGTGGCAGCAGAAAGGCAGGCATGGTGTAGAAGCAGTAGCTGAAAGTTTATATAAGCTACAGGCAGAGAATGCCAACTAGGAATGGTATGGGCTTTTGAAGCCTTAAAGCTGACTCTTAGCAATTCACCTCTTCTAATATGCCTCCTAATCCTTCCCAAATAGTTCCATCAACTGAAGATCAAGTATTTAAATACATGAGCCTATGGGGGCCGGTCTCCTTTAAACTACCACAGTTATCTTACCAAATACAATCTTATAAAGGTCCATCCATTTACATGTAATTTCATATTGTTTTATTTATAGGTAAGTATTATTATATTGTGTGTATATACCACATTTTTGATATCTATTAATAAGTTAAAAGTCTTTTAGATTGCTTCCATTTCTTGGCTATTAGGAACCAAGCAGCAATGAACATAGGTGAGCAAGTAAGTGTCTGTGAAACAGGGTGTCAAGACCCACAGATTTATTTCTAGTTGTCTGAGAACTCTCCATACTCATTGTCAGAGTGGCCAGCACCATTTGTTGAAAATGCTGTCTTTTTTCCACTGGATGGTTTTAGCTCCCTTGTCAAAGATCAAGTGACCATAGGTGTGTGGGTTCATCTCTGGGTCTTCAATTCTGTTCCATTGGTCTATTTGTCTGTCGCTATACCAGTACCATGCAGTTTTTATCACAATTGCTCTGTAGTACAGCTTTAGGTCAGGCATGGTGATTCCACCAGAGGTTCTTTTATCCTTGAGAAGAGTTTTTGCTATCCTAGGTTTTTTGTTATTCCAGATGAATCTCCCGATTGTCCTTTCTAATTTGTTGAAGAATTGAGTTGGAATTTTGATGGGGATTGCATTGAATCTGTTAAGACAGAGTCTTGGTATGTATCCCAGCCTGACATTGAAACCACTGCATAGTGTCGGCAAGCTTGTAACTCATAGCACTCCCCCTGCTTACTGTTGGGATTCCTACGTGTACCTCCACACACCTTTTCCAAATGATAAATGATGTTTCATTTCACTTACATTCTGATTTGCTACCTGCATGCATATTCTCACTGGTGATGTCTGTGCATTGAGTTGTCCTCTTTTTTTTTTTTTTTTGAAGTTTCATTTTTTTAAATTAGGTATTTTCCTCGTTTACATTTCCAATGCTATCCCAAAAGTCCCCCATACCCACCCCCACAATCCCCTACCCACCCACTCCCCCTTTTTGGCCCTGGCAATCCCCTGTACTGAGGCATATAAAGTTTGCAAGTCCAATGGGCCTCTCTTTGCAGTGATGGCCGACTAGGCCATCTTTTGATACATATGCAGCTAGAGACAAGAGCTCTGAGGTACTGGTTAGTTCATATTGTTGTTCCACCTATAGGGTTGCAGTTCCCTTTAGCTCCTTGGGTACTTTCTCTGGCTCCTCCATTGGGGGCTGTGTGACCCATTCAATAGCTGACTGTGATCATCCACTTCTGTGTTTGCTAGGCCCTGGCATAGTCTCACAAGAGACAGCTATATCTGGGTCCTTTCAGCAAAATCTTGCTAGTGTATGCAATGGTGTCAGCGTTTGGAAGCTGATTATGGGATGGATCCCTGGATATGGCAATCACTAGATGGTCCATCATTTCCTCACAGCTCCAAATTTTGTCTCTTTAGCTCCTTCCATGGGTGTTTTGTTCCCATTTCTAAGAAGGGGCAAAATGTCCACACTTTGGTTTTCGTTCTTCTTGAGTTTCATGTGTTTAGCAAATTGTATCTTATATCTTGGGTATCCTAAGTTTTGGGCTAATATCCACTTAATCAGTGAGTACATATTGTGTGAGTTCCTTTGTGATTGGGTTACCTCACTCAGGATGATGCCCTCCAGGTCCATCCATTTGCCTAGGAATTTTATAAATTCATTCTTTTTAATAGCTGAGTAGTACTCCATTGTGTAAATGTACCACATTTTCTGTATCCATTCCTCTGTTGAGGGGCATCTGGGTTCTTTCCAGCTTCTGGCTATTATAAATAAGGCTGCTATGAACATAGTGGAGCATGTGTCCTTATTACCGGATGGGACATCTTCTGGATATATGCCCAGGAGTTATTTGCGGGATCCTCCGGTAGTACTATGTCCAATTATATGAGGAACCGCCAGACTGATTTCCAGAGTGGTTGTACAAGCTTGCAATCCCACCAACAATGGAGGAGTGTTCCTCTTTCTCCACATCCTTGCCAGCATCTGCTGTCACCTGAATTTTTGATCTCTTAATCGCTGAGTTTTCAGAGTTCTTTCCATATTCTGGATACTGGTCTTTAATTCACTATGTACTGTGTAAGTATCTTATGCCAAGCCAATGTGCATCTTGTTTAATTCTATTAACAGTGAGTTTTTACTTGGGAGGCAGAGTTAGGTAGATCTCTGAGGTGGATACCAGCCTCATCTACAGAGTGAGCTATAGGATAGCCAGGGCTATACAGAGAAGCAATTTTTAAAAGCCCTAAACAACAACAGCAGCAAAAACAAAAAAAAATTATTACACTTGTTCTATTGCTGAGGTAAAGAAATGTAATCAATTTTAATATATTGACTGTATATAATGTCACGTGAAAGTGCTCATTTCTTGGTGCCAAGAGGTTAGCTTTTTGGTGGATGTGTGCTGATATTATAAACACCAGGCTTTTCTACATTGATGGCACATCACCTGTGAATAAGTCCCTTTTTATTTTGTGATCTGTTTTGCTATTTTCTCTTGTTTTGTTTCACTATCTAGGATCCCAGTATAGTGTTGAATAGCTGTAGTCTTAGCAGACATTCTGCCTTTGGTCCCAAACCTGAGAAGGAAGTGCTCACTTGTCTGATCATGTTAACTATTGCATCTTTCTCTACAATAAAGAAGTCTCTCTTCAAACCATAAGTGAATGCTTAATTTTGTACTTTCTGTATATATTATTAAGGTCTCAGAAAGTGGCTATATTCAGAAATGACAGTATTAACCCACCTCAAGAGGGACTATAGAAGAATTTCTGGCTCTTTAGATAAAAGCCAGCAATCCTTGGAAACTTGTAAAGCAAATTCCTGCCAGCCAAAAGAAATCATTTCCTTTTCCTCTGGCAGAAAAGATATTTGACTCTTCATTGGTATATACCTGTGGTTATATATATCATAGCTCATGCAGGCCTGCAGATTCCTACAGTCCCTTTTCAGGAGGACCCATTACATACTTCAAATTTCCCAAGCTGGCACCCTCGCCCTTCTTTTTCATTTTTCAAAACAGGACTTCTCTGTGTAGTCCTGACTCTCCTGAAATTCAGTCTGTAGACCAGGCTGGCCTTGAACTCTGAGAGCTGCCTGCCTTTGCTGGCAGTGCTGGGATTAAAGTCGTGCACCACCACTGCCTTTTGCTATCTCCTTCTCTACCCTGAACTCCCAGGTCTGTTGCAGCTCAGAGTTTCTTCTCTTGATATTCCTCAGTATCTGCTCTTCCCCAGCAGATAGTCCTGACCATGTCCAGTCTGCAAAGTTTCTTTCTCTTACTCACAATAAAAATCTTCCCCTAATGGGGCAACCATTTTGGTAGTTTCTACCCTGTGCCCTTGTCTACACTATTGAAATGAGCTTACTGCCAATTCTTACACCATTTGCAAGGGCAGTGAATTGTATTGATTAATCAATGATACTGAACCAGCCTTAACGTAGTAGTGACTTGTCTCCCTTTTTATTTCTGAAGCCTACTGACAAGTATTTTGGTAAGAACTTTTTCTCCGTCTTTATAAGAGGAAGTCATGTGTAGCTTTCTTTCCTTGGACACCTTTCTTGGGTTTTACATTATACTTTATGCGGGCCTTATAAAACAATCTCAGAAGTGGTGCCTTTTCTTGCCTTGCCGTAAAGAGATTGTAGATAGTTGGTATCTTTTTTTTTTTTTCCTGAAATAATTGGTGGAATTTACCAGTTCTGCTGTGTGAAAGTGGTGGTTGTAGTTTTAAACCAGCAATTCAACTTCCTTACTGATACTGTGCTGATATGTCTATGCTGTTCAAGGCATTGGTCCATTGCATCTAAACCATCAGATGTCTTGCCATTGGTTCTGATAAGACATTCTTGCTATCCTTCAGAAAGGTAGTCAGCAATAAGTAATCTGTATTATTCCTGGCATTAGCAATCTGTATCATTATTCTTTTTATATGGCTTAGTCTGTTTATGGGCTTACCATTTTTACTATCTTGCCTGATTATTATTATTATTATTATTATTATTATCATCATCTTAGCCCATTTATAGGCTTACTGTTTTTTATTATCTTCTCAAAGAAAAACTTTAGTGTGTTGTTTTCCCACTTTAACTTTTATAGATTTCTACTTTGAGTTTGGTGATATCATTTTTTTTTCCCTAGTAGTTTTAGATTTAATTATTTTTCTTCCCAGAATTTTCTTCAGAAAATGTTTAGGCTACTGAACTTAAAATGTTCTTCTAGCATCTATACATTCCCCTATAGATCCCATAAGTTTTGCTAAGCTGTGATGTCACATAGTACAAAACCTTTAAACTTTCTTTGGAAACTTATTTTATTATGTAGAAATGTGCCATTTTACATGCAAATGTTTGGGCCCTGTCCAGCCACTGGTCTGTTAGGGTTTTCTAGTGTAATTCTGTTGTAGTTTAAGAGTATGCTTTGAGTAGCTGTTATTTTTTGAAAAGCATAAGGTGAACCTGGAGTGGTTGGGAGAAGGCTGTTTTTGAAGAGGATCTGCTCTCCTTTCCTAGAACCAGGAAGTAGCTCATAGTCAAATCTCTAACTCCAGTTCCAGGAGATCTCAGGCCCTCTTCTCATCCTAATGGGCACCAAGTTAGCATGCAGTAGACATATATACATGCAGGCAAAACCACTGAGACATATAAAACAAATCTAGAACATTTTTTAAAAATATAAGCTTTTTCTTTTTTTTTCTTTTTTTTAATTTATTTTTTTAATTAGGTATTTTTTTCATTTACATTTCCAATGCTATCCCAAAAGTCCCCCAGACCCTCCCCCCTCACTCCCCTACCCACCCACTCCTACTTCTTGGCCCTGGCGTTCCCCTGTACTGAGGCATTTAAAGTTTGCATGACCAATGGGCCTCTCTTTCCAATGATTGCCAACTAGGCCATCTTCTGCTACATATGCAGCTAGAGACACGAGCTCCGGGGGTACTGGTTAGTTCATATTGTTGTTCCACCTATAGGGTTGCAGACCCCTTTAGCTCCTTGGGTACTTTCTCTAGCTCCTCCATTGGGGGCCCTGTGTTCCATCCAATAGCTGACTGTGAGCATCCACTTCTGTGTTTGCCAGGCCCCGGCTTAGCCTCACAAGAGAGAGCTATATCTGGGTCCTTTCAGCAATTTGTTTTTCAATCTCTATTGTTGAATGGGCCCTGTGTACTGAGAGACTGAGTGATCTGTTTCTTTTTGGGGGACTATGTTCTACAATGTCAATTTGATCAATTTGATTGTGTTGTTCTGGAGGTTTTACTGATTGCTAGCAGACAGATTCATCTGTCAGTCACTCACTCACTCACAGACGTGTGTTTAAGTCTACAGATGTGATGGCAGGTTTGTCTACTTCACTTTTCTGTGCTGTTAGCTATTGCCTTGCCTCTCTCCCAAGTCTCTTACATACTTCCATGGCTATGACTGTGGGTTTTACGTCTTCTTGGATAATTAACCTCCTTCTGTTCTCTGTAAAGCTTCTCTCCATCCTTCAAAATTGCTCCTGCTTACAAATCTGCTTTATCTACAATGAAAAAGACAACTCCACTTTCCTTTTTGAGACCTGTTAGGATTTCCTACCCTTTGACTGTGTCTCTACTTTCAGCCAGGGGGACAAATAGGTTTCTAATAATTATGTTTGTTCTTTGTTTTTGTTTTTTTTACCTTCTTTTCCAGCTTTGCATTATATGTAACCCTTAGAATAGCATTTGTATCCCCCTTAGACATGTCCCAAGAGACTGCCTCAAGATACCCTATGTATGTGCATATTAAAGTAATCAAAATCTATTTCAAATACTCTCATAGCCATTCAAGTCCAGCATACGGGTTTTCTAACAAAATCTTCCCAATTCATTTAACCATCCTTGAAGTAACTTTGGTGATGTATTTTACTATCCATATGCATCAGTTTCATAATTCATTGGTCTATTGTTTCTATTAAAAAGCAGTTTTCTTTGGAATAAATTTAAGAGTAATAAAAGAATCCAGATTTCTGACTTATAAATTTTTCCAACAGTCTGAGGTGTGGGAAGCCACATATGCCATTACAAGGTGGCGCTGGCTACCACTGGCCACCACGCATAAGTCTGGGTAAACAACGAATGTGTACATATGCAGTAAAGTTTTTCACCAAGTCACTGCCTGGCCCGGGCATGATAATGAGGCTCTGCAAGGTACTGAGAGAGAATAACCAATCAGATGAGGACCATGCAAATGAGGTAGAATGCATAACCAATCCGGGTGTGAGACACGCCTCTCCTAGGCCTATATAAGCAGCACCAGTTCTGGGCTCAGGGTCTTCTTGCCTATGCAGTAAATGCTCTCCCAATAAATGCGTTGCAGAAGAATCCTGTTGTGGCATCTGCTTTGCTGGCAAGTTGGGCACTCACACTGAGGAATTTCTATTACTTTTTTCATGACTGGTCTGCCAGCAGCAGTTTCCTTTGTCACTCTCCCCACCCCCCACCAGCAGGGAGTACGTTTGCTTTGCTTTTGAAGGACACTTTGCTAGCTATAGAGTTCCTTGGATTCTTCTTGGGCAGTCCATTCAATACTCCATTGCATGCTCTTCTTTTACGAATTGTTGCAAGGAGTCTGCTATGTGCCTATCCTTTGGATTGTCTTATGCTAAAATATTTCCTTAAAAAATTGTTGAGTAACTAGCTTGAGTTTCATAAAATTGGCTTAATGAATATTGATGGAATTACGGCAGAATGTCTAGCAATTTCTGAAATAGTCCTTTATACAGAAGGTGTTCTCAGCACTGATGAACACACAGTCAAGATACCATTGAACTATGAGGAGTCTTCAAGTTGCTCCTTCTCTTGCTGCATCAAATATTCGGTATAATATAAGCCTTCATATGAAGACAAACAAGCCAGTCCACATCATGGCTCATGAACTTGCTTTTCTCTTTACTGGGAGGTTCACTGTGTGTATATGGCGAAGCACTATTTAAAAGGAAATTTCTTTATGTTTTCTCTTCACTGAAGCTTGATTTTAAAATATCTTTTCTTTTTGATTAATTTATTTATTCACTTTACATGCCAATCGAAGATCACTTCCTCTCCTTCCAGTCCCACCCTCACAGCCCTTCCCCCCATTACTCCCTCTTTTTCTTCTCAGAGAAGAGAAAGCCTCTCTTCCTCATGGGTAACTAATCAGTCCTGGTATAGCAAATCACAGCAAGACTAAGCACATTCTCTCCCACTGAGACTAGATAAACAGCTCAGCTTGGAGAAATAGATCCAATGGCAGGCAACAAAGTCAGAGATAGCCTGCTCCAATTGCTAGAGAGCCCACATGAGGACTCCAAGCTGCATATCTGCTACAAATATGGAGTGGGGGCCTAGGTCTATCCCATGCATGCTCTTTGGTTGCTGGTTCAGTCTCTATGAGCCCTCATGGGCCCAGCTTAGTTATCTCTCTAGGTGTTCTTGATTCCCCTGCCGCCCTCACTTCCTCCCCCCACTCTTCCACAAGAGCTCTACCTGATGTTTGGCTGTGGGTACCTTTATCTGTTTCCAACAGCTACTAGATGATGCCACTCAGGAGACAGTGCTAGGCTTCTGTCTCCAAACATTCCAGAGTATCATTAATAATGTCAGGGGTTGGTTCTCTCCCATGGGATGGGTCTCAAGTCAGGCGAGTCATTGGCTGACCATTTCCTCACTCTCTGTTCTGTCTTTATCTCTGCATATCTTGTAGGTAGGACAAATTTTTGGTTGAAAGTTTTGTGGTGAGTTGGTGTCCCCCTCCCTCCACTGGAAGTCTTACCTATAAGACTATAGGAGGTGGCCACTGCAGTCTCAATATCCCCTGTTCATAGGAGTCTCAGGTAGGGTCACCCCATGGACTCCTCTGAGCCTCCCCATCTCAGATCTCCAGCTCATCTCAGAGATGAGCTCCCCCCTGATTTTCATGTTCTCTCCCAGCTCTCCCCCCTCTCTCCATTCCTTACTCTCACTCCCATTTCCTTCCCCACCATATCTCCCATCCACTTTCCTCCCTCCATACACACTACCACTGATGTCTGTTTTATTTCCCCTTCTGAGTGATATTCAAGCATCCTCCCTTTGGCCCTTCTTGTTCCTTAGCTTTGGGACTGTGGATTGTAGCAGGGTTATCCTGTACTATATGGCTAATATCCACTTATAAGTGAGTATATATTATATGTGTTTTTCTAAGTCTGCATTACCTCACTCAGGATGATATATCCTAGTTTCATATATTTGCATGAAAACTTCATGATATCTTGTTTTTAATAATTGAAGAGCATTCCATTGTATAGATGTGCCATTTTCTTTACCCATTCTTTGGTTGAAGGACATCTAGCTTGTTTTATTTTCTGGCTATTATGAATAAAACCTCGATGACTATAGTTGAGCAAGTGTCCTTGTGGGATGGTTGAAGCATCTTTTGGTTATATACCCAGGAGTGGCATACTTGGATCTTGAGGTGGAACTATTCCCAATTTTCTGAAAAACCACCAAATAGGTTTTCCAAAGTGGTTGTAAAAGTTTACAATCCTACCTGCAATGAAGGAGTGTTCCACATCCTCAATACTAATGTGCTAATGTGCTGTCACTTGAGTTTTTGATCTTAGACATTCTGTCATATGTAAGATGGAATCTCAGAGTCATTTTGGTTTGCATTTCCCAGATGACTAAGGGCATTAAACATTTCTTTTAGTTCTTCTGGGCCATTAGAATTCTCAGTTTAGCTCTATACCCCATTTTTAAATTGGATTATTTGGTTTGTTGGTATCTAACTTCTTTTTTTAAATTTTTTTATTAGATATTTTCTTCATTTACATTTCCAATGCTATCTCAAAAACCCCCTATACCACCCCTGCCCTGCTCCCCTACCCACTCACTCCCACTTCTTGGCCCTGGCGTTCCCCTGTACTGGAGCACATAAAGTTTGCAAGACTAAGGGGCCTCTCTTTCCAATGATGGCCGACTAGGCCATCTTCTGCTATATATGCAGCTAGAGACATGAACTCTGGGGGTACTGGTTAGTTCATATTCTTGTTCCATCTATAGGGTTGCAGACCCCTTTAGCTCCTTGGGTACTTTCTCTAGTTCCTCCACTGGGGGCCCTGTGTTCCATCCTATAGATGACTGTGAGCATCCACTACTGTATTTGCCAGGCACTGGCATAGCCTCATAAGAGACAGCTATATCAGAGTCCTTTCTACAAAAATCTTGCTGGCATATGCAATACTGTCTGCATTTGGTGGCTGATTATGGGATGGACCCTTGGGTGGGGCAGTGTCTGGATGGTCCATCCTTTCATCTTAGCTTCAAACTTTGTCTCTGTAACTCCTTCCATGGGTATTTTATTCCCTATTCTACAGAGGAATGAAGTATCCGTGCATTGGTCTTCCTTCTTCTTGATTGTCTTGTGTTTTGCAAATTATACCTAGGGTATTCTAGGTTTCTGGGCTAATATCCACTTATCAGTGAGTGCATATAACATGACTTCTTTTGTGATTGGGTTACCTCACTCAGGATGATATCCTCCAGATACATCCATTTGCCTAAGAATTTCATAAAATCACTGTTTTTAATAGCTGAGTAGTACTCCATTGTGTAAATGTACCGCAAATTCTGTATCCATTCCTCTGTTGAGGGACATTTGGGTTCATTCCAGATTCTGGCTATTATAAATAGGGCTGCTATGAACATAGTGGAGCATGTGCCCTTATTTTAGCAGTTGGAACATCTTCTGGGTATATGCCCAGGAAAGGTATTTCTGGGTCCTCTGGTAGTACTATATCCAGTTTTCTGAGGAACCACCAGACAGATTTCCAGAGTAGTTCTACAAGTTTGCAATCCCACCAGCAATGGAGGAATGTTCCTCTTTCTCTATATCCTTGCCAGCATCTGCTGTCACCTGAATTTTTGATCCTAGCCACTCTGACTGGTGTGAGGTGGAATCTCAGGGTTGTTTTGATTTGCATTTCCCTGATGACTAAGGATGTGGAACATTTTTTTCAGGTGCTTCTCAGCCCTTCAGTATTCCTCAAGTGAGAATTATTTGTTTAGCTCTGTACCCCATTTTTTAATGGGGTTATTTGAATTTCTGGAGTTCAGCCTCTTGAGCTCTTTGTATATATTGGATATTAGTCCCCTAGTAGATATAAGATAGGTAAAAATTTTTTCCCAATCGGTTGGTGGCCTTTTTGTCTTATTGACAGTATCTTTTGCCCTACAGAAGCTTTGCAATTTTATGAGGTCCCATTTGTTGATTCTTGATCTTACAGCATAGGCCATTGCTATTCTGTTTAGGAATGTTTCCCCTGTACCCATATCTTCTAGGCATTTCCCCACTTTCTCCTCTATAAACTTCAGTGTCTCTGGTTTTATGTGGAGTTCTTTGATCCACTTAGACTTGAGCTTTGTACAAGGAGATAGGAATGGATCAATTCACATTCTTCTACATGATAACCACCAGTTGTGCCAGCACCATTTGTTGAAAATGCTGTCTTTTTTCCACTGGATGGTTTTAGGTTTTTTTGTCAAAGATCAAGTAACCATAGGTATGTGGGTTCATTTCTGGGTCTTCAATTCTATTCCATTATCTACCTGTCTGTCATTGTACCAGTACCATGCAGTTTTTATGACAATTTCTCTGTAGTATAGCTTGAAGTAAGGCATGGTGATTCCACCAGAGGTTCTTTTATTGTTGAGAATAGTTTTTGCTACCCTGGGTTTTTTATTATTCCAGATGAATTTGCAAATTGCCCTTTCTAGCTCAGTGAAGAATGGAGTTGTAATTTTGATGGGGACTGCATTGAATCTGTAGATTGCTTTCATCAGGATAGCCATTTTTACAATGTTGATCCTGCCAATCCATGAGCATGGGAGATCTTTCCATCTTCTGAGATCTTCTTTAATTTCTTTCTTTAGAGACTTGAAGTTCTTATCATACAGATCTTTAACTTTCTTAGTTAGAGTCACACCAAGGTATTTTATATTATTTATGACTATTGTGAAGGGTGTTGTTTCTCTAATTTCTTTCTCACCCTGTTTTTCTTTTGTGTAGAGAAAGGCCATTGTTTTATTTTAGTTAATTTTCTATCCAGCTACTCCACTAAAGCTGTTTATCAGGTTTCAGAGTTTCCTGGTGGAATTTTTAGGGTCACTTATATATACTATCATATCATCTGCAAATAGTGATATTTTGACTTCTTCCTTTCCAATTTGTATCCCCTTGATCTCCTTTTGTTTTTGAATTGCTCTGGCTAGGACTTCAAGTACTATATTGAATAAGTAGGGAGAAAGTGGGCAGCCTTGTCTAGTCCCTGATTTTAGTGGGATTCCTTCCAGCTTCTCTCCATTTACTTTGATGTTGGCTACTGGTTTGCTGTAGATTGCTTTTATTATGTTTAGGTATGGGCCTTGAATTCCTGATCTTTCCAAGATTTTTATCATGAAGGGGTGTTGGATTTAGTCAAATGCTTTCTCCGCATCTAACGAGATGACCATGTGGTTTTTGTCTTTGAGTTTGTTTATATAGTGGATTACTTTGATGAATTTCTGTATATTGAACCATTGCCCCATCCCTGGGATGAAGCCTACTTGATCATGATGGATGCTCATTTTGATGTGTTCTTGGATTAGGTTTGCAAGGATTTTATTGAGTATTTTTGCATCGATATTCATAAGGTGAATTGGTCTGAAGTTCTCTTTCTTTGTTGGATCTTTGTGTGGTTTAGGTATCAGAATAATTGTGGCTCCATAGAATGAATTGGTGAGAGTACCTTCTGTTTCTATTTTGTGGAATAGTTTGAAGAGAGTTGGAATTAGGTCTTCTTTGAAGGTCTGATAGAACTCTGCACTAAACCCATCTGGTCCTGGGCTTTTTTTTTGGTTGGGAAACTATTAATGACTGCTTCTATTTCTTTAGGGGAAATTGGACTGTTTAGATCCTTAATCTGATCTTAGTTTAACTTTGGTACCTGGCATCTGTCTAGGAAGTTGTCCATTTCATCCAGGTTTTCTAGTATTGTTGAGTATAGCCTTTTGTAGTAGGATCTGATAATGTTTTGGGTTCCCTCAGGTTCTGTTGTTATATCTCCCTTTTCATTTCTGATTTTGTTAATTAGGATACTGTCCTGTGCCCTCTAGTTAGTCTGGATAAGGGTTTATCTATCTTGTTGATTTTCTCAAAGAACTAGCTCCTGGTTTAGTTGTTTCTTTGAATAGCTCTTTTTGTTTCCACTTGGTTGATTTCAACCCTAAGTTTGATTATTTTCCTGGTGTCTACTCCTCTTGGGTGAATTTACTTCCATTCATTTGAGATCTTCTAGATGTGCTGTCAGACCGCTAGTGTATGCTCTCTCTAGTTTTCTTTTTGGAGGCACCCAGAGCTATGAGTTTTCCTCTTAGGAGTATTTTCATTGTGTCCCATAAGTTTGGGTATGTTGTGTCTTCATTTTCATTAAACTCTAAAAAGTCTTTAATTTCTTTCTTTATTTCTTCCTTGACCAAGGTATCATTGAGTAAAGTGTTGTTCAGTTTCCATGTAAACGTTAGCTTTCTATTATTTATGCTTTTATTGAAGAACAGACTTAGTTTGTGATGATCTGATAGGATGAATGGAATAATTTCAATATTTTTGTATCTGATAAGGCCTGTTTTGTGACCGATTATATGGTCAATTTTGGAGGAGGTACCATGAGGTGCTGAGAAGAAGGTATATCATTTTGTTTTAGGATAAAATGTTCTGTAGATATCTGTTAAATCCATTTGTTTCATAACTTCTGTTAGTGTCTATGTGTCTCTGTTTAGTTTCTGTTTCCAGGATCTGTCCATTGGTGAGAGTGGGGTGTTGAAGTCTCCCACTATTATTGTGTGAGTTGCAATGTGTGCTTTGAGCTTTACTAAAGTTTCTTTATTAAATGTGGTTGCTCTTGCATTTGGAGCATAGATATTCAGAATTGAGAGTTCATGTTGGTAGATTTTACTTTTGATGAGTATGAAGTGCCCCTCCTTGTCTTTTTTGATAACTTTGGGTTGGAAGTCAATTTTATTCAATATTAGAGTGGCTACTCCAGCTTGTTTCTTTGGACCATTTGCTTGGAAATTTGTTTTCCAGCCTTTTACTCTGAGGTAGTGTCTGTCTTTGTCCCTGAGTTGGGATTTTTGTAAGCAGCAAAATATTTGGTCCTGTTTGTGTAGCCAGTCTATTAGTCTATGTCTTTTTATTGGGTATTAAGTTCATTGATGTTAAGAGAAATCAAAGAAAAATAATTGTTACTTCCTGTCATTTTTGTTGTTAAAGTTTGGATTCTGTTCTTGTGACTGTCTTTTTTTAGTTTTGTTGTAGGACTACTTTCTTGCTTTTACTAGGGTGTAATTTCCATCTGTGTGTTGGTGTTTTCCCTTTATTTTTCTTTGAAGGGCTGGATTCATGGAAAGATAATATGTGAACTTGATTTTGTCATGGAATACTTTGGTTTCTCCATCTATGGTATTTGAGATTTTTGTTGGGTATAGTAGCCTGGGCTGGCATTTGTGTTCTCTTAGGGTCTGTATAACATCTTTCCAGGATCTTCTGACTTTCATAGTCTCTGGTGAGAAGTCTGGAGTAATTCTAATAGGCCTGCCTTTATATGTTACTTGACCTTTTTTCCTTACTGCCTTTAATAATCTGTCTTTATTTAGTGCATTTGTTGTTATGATTATTATGTGTCGGGAGGAATTTCTTTTCTGGTCCAGTCTATTTGGAGTTCTGTAGGCTTCTTGTATGTTCATGGACATCTCTTTCTTTAGGTATGGGAAGTTTTCTTCTATAATTTTGTTGAAGATATTTGTTGGCCCTTTAAGTTGAAAATCTTCATTCTCATGTACTCCTGTTATTCATAGGTTTGGTCTTCTCATTGTGTCCTGGATTTTCTGGATGTTTTGAGTTAAGATCTTTTTGCATTTTGTATTTTCTTTGATTGTTGTGCCCATGCTCCCTATGGAATCTTCTGTACCTGAGATTATCTCTTCCATCTCTTGTATTCTGTTGCTGATGCTCACATCTATGATTCCTGATTTCTTCCCTAGGGTTTCTATGTCCAGAGTTGTCTCCCTTTGGGTTTTCTTCATTGTTTCTACTTCCATTTTTAGATCTTGGATGGTTTTGTTCAATTCCATCGCCTGTTTGGTTGTGTTTTCCTGTAATTCTTTAAGGGATTTTTCTGTTTCTTCTTTAAGGACTTCTACCTGTTTAGCTGTGTTTGCCTGTAGTTCCTTAAGGACTTCTACCTCTTTAGCAGTGTTCTCCTGTAATTCCTTGAGGGATTTTTGTGCTTCCTCTTTAAGGGCTTCTACCTGTTTAGCAGTGTTCTCCTGTATTTCTTTAAGTGAGTTATTAATGCCCTTCTTTAAATCTTCTATCACCATCATGAGATATGATTTTAAATCTGCATCTTGCTTTTCGGGTGTGTTGGGGTATCCAGGACTCGCTGTGGTGAGCGTACTGGGTTCTGATGATGCCCAGTGTTCTTGGTTTCTGTTAGTAAGATTCTTATGTTTGCCTTTTGCCATCTGGCAATCTCTGGTGTTAATGTTCAAGCTGTCTCTGGCTGGAGCTTGATCCTCCTGTGATTCTGCTAGCCTCTCAGCACTCCTAGGAGTCCAACTCTCACCTGAGTTTCAATGGTCAGAGCACTCTCTGCATGCAAGCTCTCCTCTTGCAGGGCAGGTGTCCAGAAGTCTGGAGCTCTGATCCACCTCCTGAGTCCTGCGGTCAGAGTCCTCCCTGTAGGCCAACTCTCCTCTGGCAAGGAAGGTACCCAGGGGTCTGGGTCTCAGCTCTGTCTCCTGGTTGAGGATGATGGCCTGACAGGACCCTGTCCAAGAAGCTCTGTTGCTTCTGTTGCCCACGTGCACTCAGGTGATCACGAGGTCCTGGGTCTGCTAGGGGTCCTGTGGCATGGAGAGTCCTCTGGGGCCCTAGATGCCCTCAGCTGGGTTCATGCAGAAGATGGCGGGGCTTGCCCCAACCTGAACAGATCCCAGCCTCTGGTCAGGTGGGGTTCCTCCTTCCCTGTTCCTGCTGGCAAAAGACCCTCCTCAATTCTTTGGAGATGATGTTGTGGTCCACTCACCCATGATTCCGAGATCCTGTGGAGTGGAGAGTACTCTAGGGCCCCTGGCAGCCCCTGGCAAGTTCAGACAGAATATGGCAGGGGTGGCCGGTGTCTAACTTCTTAAGTTCTTTATATATTTTGGATATTAGTTCTCTGTCAGATGTAGAATTGGATATAAATTTTCTATAGACACATATCCAGGATTACATAAAAAAGTTTCTTAGGCAAATGGGTTACAGGTGGAAACAGATATCAGATGCCTTGTCCTGGGGACCTCTGTCTCAGGATGTCACTTTCCTGATGTTTTCTGTTTGTCTGTTTTTTCTTCCTCCCACTATTACCCTCCCAGCATCCCTGTACTAAGTTCCTGCTTCTGCTGATGCTTTTTTTTTTTTTTTCCACTTTGACAATAGGTGACTGAGATTGCCTGGGGAATACTTCCCTTTCCTGATTTTCCTAGATTCTCATCACTACCCTTTGGCAAAGGAGTGCCCTGGAGGGTAACACTTTGTGGTGGAGATGGAGAAGGAAAAGAGATAGTTACTCTTAGTTTTCTTTTCCTCTAGTCAGAGCAGGCAGTGTGGGTGTGTCTCCTTCATCCTCTCCTTGAGCAACTGATAGGATATCAAGGTCAAGTGTAGGAGCTCTTCTCTGGTTTCTGTCCCCAGGAGCTATTCAGGATCAAATTGTAGGCATACAGCCCTCAGACATCTCTCTTAATTCCCAAGCAAAGAGTTTTGCAAATTCTGGTTGCCACTTGACTTCTGTCCCCATCACCACCCACTCCTGTCCCCATCACCACAGACTTCTGTCACCATGACCCCTGACTTCTGCCCCACATCAGCAGAGATGCAGAGCAGTGTGTCTCTAGATACTCTCATCTTTTCGGATTTTGGAGTACAGCTTACTCTATGGCCTGTTTTTTGAGTAGATGTGCAAACAGTTGTTGATTTTCAGTTTGCCCCCATTTTCTCTTGCAGAGTTCCTCAGATGTCAGCTTTAAAATTGAAAATGCTAGTCTATTAATTTCAATAGCAAAAGTGGATGTGCTCTGAATTAACCCCAGAGACCTCTACATAGTGCAAATAGAAGGATAAATTAATTGAACAGTGAAACAAGTTCATGTGGCACACAAGCACTTGAAGTCAATAGATGCACAGGGCAATCCAACTTGATTTCATTAAAGGATGAAGAGGACATTTCAGAGCAGAGTTGTAGAGATGAAGTGGCTTTTGGGAAGGAACACCCGTCATTCTGTACTTGGTGACCATTTTTACATGAATGTTGAATCTTGAATGGAAATATTAAAAATACAGAAAACATCTATTTAAGGAAATAAGAGCTGAATCTAAAGGCCTGTCAAAGTGTGGGAAAACTGCACACACTCTCAACAGGCTGTTGAAGAAGTATCTCCCCTGTGTCCTTCTTACTTGGCAAATATTGCAGATGAAATGTTTTGGTTCATTGAACTATAAGTTGCAGTTTAAATTTGTTCCATGTGAGAATCTCTGACTAGAGCTGTATCCAGTAAACAGGGAAATGCATCTTCACCTAAAACCATAACATTACCACGTCTCATTGTAGAGAATATTCACTGTCTTAATGTTTATTTCCATGGGAATGCCTGTGTGTGTGTGTGTTGTGGTATAGGTGCTTTGGTGAAAAAGTCATTACAAAATAAAGGAGAGAAGCTGTGTCCAGAAATCAGTATATAGCTTTTCTTAAAGCTGTTATGGCAACCAACATTAACAGTGCAATTCCTTTGAATTCATTTTGCCATTCATTGTAGCTTTGATTTCTTTTCAGCCTGGAACTAGTTAATTAGGAACTCAGCTTCCTCCAGAGCACTTGAATTTTTCTCAGCTTTGTTCCTAATCTCCACCAAAGAATGTATGGCATACTCCTGAAATTTTAATTTGCATTATTGTTAAATTCTTCCTAATAAAACATTATTTAGATCCAACCACGAGTGGCCTTCACTCCTTTGCTAACTGCTTCTTCACACATTTGCCTGCTTCCTCCTGAGTTCCTTTTTATTCTCATTCTACAAGTCATGCTCTGTGAAGGAGTCAGCTTTTGACACAGTTTATAATTAATAGACTTTGAAATTGAAGTTCAACTTTCAGTATTATATGTGGGTACAGAATTGTAGGGTCAAAATATTTTCTTCCGTACTTGCAAGATATGATTCCATTGTGACATTAAGTATAGTTGTATTGCTGACAAATTGGGCAGAAGTTCAATCTTTGAAATAGGTTGTGAGGCAAAGATGGCACAACAGGATGTGCATTGGGAAGATGATCCCAGAAATACTAATGCCATGTGAGACTAGAAGGGAAGACAAAAGCAGTCACCGTGGGGGCAAACGAGGGTGATCTCCCTGGTCAAGGCTGAAAAATGGGATAGAAAGTTCCCTTGAAATTATCCCACTTTTATTGAGAGAGAGAGGGGAGAGAGAGGAGAGAGAGAGGGGAGAGAGAGAGGGGGGAGAGAGAGGAGAGAGAGGGGGGAGAGAGATAGAGAGCGAGAGAGAGAGAGAGAGAGAGAGAGAGAGAGAGAGAGAGAGAGAGAGAGAGGTGTTGGTTCTGCACCCCTTTGTTACTTGTTGGCTTAGAGCTGTCTCTTGGTGCTGCCAAGTCTTGTTTTTCTTACGCTCATGACCACAGAGCAGCTTGCGGACCCTGAGTGATTGTTGCAGGTGACCACATCTTTTCCATAGTAAGAGTTACCATTTTCTCCTCATTGTTAATTAACATGTGACTGTGTCAGCAAAGCACCGGAGCTATGTGTACATTTTCTTCCTGTGCTGTCATCCTTTGCAACTTAGGAATATGTGTCTTTCTTAAATTCTTAGAAATTATTGGTCATTTTTTTACTATCAATTTTCTCTTATTCCCTCTATTCCTTTCTCTGAGCTTTCTACTAGTCTGTATATGTTTAGAATTGGGTCATCTGTTTTCCTGTTGTGAAACACTCGACAGTCTTTATATATTCTGGACCCAAATAGGGTGTTAGATATAACTTATGAACATTGTGTGGATTGTTGTGTCTCTTCAGAGAACAGAATATTCAAATGAAGACATTCTTAATTTTTATGAAAGTTATCTAATACCAAACCTTAAAATTTTCCATAGCTTAATAATGTCTTTCAAGCCAAAAAGTTAAATCCAACTTTATTCTTTTTTTCAGTATTATTTTTGCGATTCTAGAAATTCCATGTTTCCATTGGAATTTTAGAAAACCTCCTTTGGAAATTTCTGCTACAGTATTTTCTAGAAGTTTAATTATAGTTGCATTGTATATATACATAGTTTAATTTGAAGATAACCACAGTTAAATGGCAATATTTAAGGTCCATGAATATAGTATGTTTTTCAATTATTTGTGTCTCTCCCTTCCTCTTAGCTGAGAAGAGCATCCCTCCCCCATCTTGATGAGAAATCTACTCCTGATATCATTCTTCAAGCAGAAAGACAAATGCCTTCTGTTTAGGACCAGAATTAACCAGGAATGTCTGCCTTCTCTATTGTTATTTAGCATTGAGGGATCTCAAACTAGGGGATGTCTCAGTCAGGAAAGTGCTTGCCTTAGAAGCCCGAGGTTCTAATTTTAATCCCCAGAACTCCTAGGAAATGGCCTGGACATAGTTGTTGGTCCTTATAATCCCAGTGCTAGAGGAAAGACAGAAGATCTCTGAGGCTCACTAGCCAGACAATCTAGCCTTACTGATGAGTTCCATGATATGGAAAATTACAGTATTCATGCTTCTGAAAAAAAATGAATGATGTTATGAATGTTGGTTCCATCCCAGTCAAAATCACAGTAGTTTATTTCTAATTGGTGATGAATTTTATAGAATGAAATAAATAGGTAAAAAGACTGTTCTGAACATGTTGACCATTGAAGTATACAATTCTGCTGAATTAAATGGTGTAATAGAGCTATCATTTGAAGTAAGGTAATTCCAAAATATCCACACACTTCTGTGGCAAACTGATTTTCAACAAGTATGACTAAGTAATTTGAAGGAAGAAGAAAATTGTTTTTCAACAAAGGTTTCTAAAATCATAGAGCTTCTATGGAAGAAAATAAAGGTCCACCATATGTCACACCATATATAATATTTATGTCAACATGAATTATAGAGATGAAATTAAGAAATAAAGCCATGTAATTTTGAGGAAAAAAATAATAAAGAGACTCCTTGTACCCTTGGCAGAGCAAGGTTTTCTTGATATGGCACACATACAAATAAAAAATTATCTAATAAAAATGTTAAAATTGATTTCATCCAAATTAATAAAGAAAAAATTTCTCAAATAAAGAAGTCCCATACTGATTAGAAATTTACAAAGCTGGTGTTTATATATTGTGTGTATATATTCAATTTTACAATGAATCCATTGAAGAGCAAATTACTTGAATGGATTCTTCATCAAAGACAGTAAACAACCAAATGAGCTCATGAAAAGATAGTGAGTATTTCTCCAAAATACAAGTGGAATATTTAAACCAGAATTAAACACTCCCACACGCCCAGAAGAGCAGCCGGAATGGAAAGAAGAGCAGTTTTGTGCTGGCAAGGTTATGAAGTGGCATTATCACAGACTCACATAACTGCTTTGAAAAGCACTTGGTGGTTTTTAACACAATTAAGCATACTGTTAACACTCAACCCAGCCTTCCCAATATTGAGCAGTAATTACAGAATATGAAAACATGCCTATCAAAAGACTTGCACACAAATACTCATATCTACTTAATCATCATCACTACAGTCCGGAAACAGAGCAGGGGCATGTGGATAGTTAGTAGATAAACATATTGTGGGCCATCAACTTCAGAAGCTGTACTCAGCTGTGTAGAAGGCATTGAATCAGTGACATGATAAATCCTAAATGCATTCTGTGAAGCTAAAGGGGCCTGATATAGAAACTATTGATTCTGCAATTCCATTGAAATAAAATGCTGGAAGCTACAGCAACAGCTACTAATTTTGTGGTTGTTTTGGCTTGGGTATGGACTGGACTGGTAGCAAAGGAATAAAAGAGGCCTTTATAGGAAAGGATTAAAAGATTCCATTGTGTAATGGAATAATGGTAGATATTAGTCATTTTTATTATAATGGTCTCCCTTCCTTCCTTCCTTCCTTCCTTCCTTCCTTCCATTTTTTCTTTTCTTTCTCTTTCTTTCTTCCTACTTTTCTATCATCTATGTATCTACCTACCTACTATCCAGCAATCCATAGATAGTTCTACCAATATTTTGATGATGATTTTTGATATATAAAATATGCCTTAATGAAGCCAATAATACAAAGCAAATATTTGAACCTCATGTGCTTATTCATGCCTGTAGCACAAACACTCTAGAAGCAAAGACAGGAGAGCTGTGAGTTCAAGGCCAGTCTAGGTCACATAGTCACAGGACAGCCTCTCATTTTATAGTGATACCTTGTCCCAAAAATGTGGGAGCAGGTTGTAGGGGATAAGGTAGCAGAAGGCAAGACTGAAGAAAATTCCAGAAAAATAAAAGTCCAGTTTTTCTTTGGAGGAAAATGCTGAGTGAGGTAACAGACCAGTTATCACGGTTTCATTATAAGAAATCCAAATGTCACTTAGAGGAGACTCCTCTAAATACCTACTTGTGCATTTTGCTTCAGACTAAGATTTTTATTTTCTTTTCCTTTTTAATGTAAACTATTCATTTCTCCTGTACTTCAAAAGATCTTTAGTGAACATTTTTTAAATATGAAAAATGCAATCAAATATTGGTCATTTCATTGTGTCATTCCTGTGAGTAGATAATGCTGTGTGTCTGAAGTCAAACATATGTAGGCCTTTCCTCTTCCTCTTCCTCTTCCATATTTAGTCAGCACTTTCCCCTTGCCTCTGGGACTGAACGCCCTGAGTCTCCAGCCCGGCCACCACCATAGTAAATTTAGACAGGAACCTAGGGAACCAAGGGCAGTGTGAGCCTTCCTCTTAGTTGACCTTAACAGTGGCCTAGGTCTAAAAGCCATCTAGCTATAAAGGGCTGATAAGACAGGAGACATTGCAGACTCAAGATATTTTTAATTATCAGATTTTTGGAAAACCAGAAGTGAGGGAGATCTCTCCCAACCAGCCTCATTAGCTTGCCTTGCATGTCCTGATGGCTTCATTACCAACACAGTCACATAGAAGTATTTAAAAGTTTGCTGCTGTTGGGAAAATCTTTAGCCCCCAGCTTTTATGGCTTTTCCATCTTCTGTAACTGTCATCTCCAGCATTTGCAGCCCTCCTGAAGAGAGAGGAGAAAATATGTGGTGTACATAATCTATGATGGCTGAACCCTCTCTCCATCACTCATAGGTATGAAGGAGAATGAGAGTATGAGTTATCCTCACCTCTTCATTCACAGAGATAAAAACATAGAAATGTCAGCCCAGCACTTAAGCAAGACATACATGCTAAGCAAGGTGGAGAACAGTAAATTGCCCCAGGATCTTCTTTTACTCTTTCAACAATAAAATGCTAAGCTTGAAGGAGGCAACATAAGTTGAAATAGAACTACTTTTTTTTTTTTTTACCAAATTACTCTTTATATTGGTTGGTATATACAAAATGTTTGACATTGTTGGAGTGTCCAATAACCATGGGGACCACAGAGAAGAGCCGAATGTATATGCAATGGGTAGCTTCATGGCATCTATCTAGTTCAAGGATGTTTATGGTGTAAGATTGCAAACCATCCAAGAAACAATTCTACAAATTATATGACTTTGAGTCTGTCCTTCACCTTAATTTACTCAGTACCGAGGCAGGTTTTACAGTCCTACCCATGTTATTGTCTATGCACTCTGCCTTTTCTTGGGTCAGAGCTTACTGTCACCTGTGTGGGTATCTGTAAACCACACCAAATGCAAACGATTTCAGTGAAGAGAAGGCTTCTCTCATCAAAGTTCACCTTTACTAACTTGGAGTCTCATAGGAGTTTGTGATGCTACCATATTAAAATTCCCATGTTAGAGCAATCCCACAATATTTATTGCTTGGCATATTCTTCTCTAACTTTTCACAGAATAATCTTATAATATTCTGAAGCTAAATTAAGTCTCTTGTATGCATCAGCCCTCTCACAGGTTATTCTTGCAAAGCAGCACAGGATACTATATGAGGCTAGCTGCTTGTGTGGACTCTTGTTCATGGTGAGGCCATCTTTCATACTTATGGAGTGTTGGATCCATACAGGAACCTTAAAGACTGTTAAGATGATTAAAAGCTGCATTTAGTAGTTGCTCTAGTAGCATCTTGACAAACATTTTCATTTTATATCTCTCAAGCAAGCCCATAAAACAGCATGATCTAAAAATTCTTAACAAATATATTAATAAAAAATTTAAAGATGCACCGATTGCTGGTGCTGTTTTGAGTTAATTACACAGTGCTGTTGCCTCGTGTACACCTTAATTAGATTAAATATTGATCAGCACACTTGCCATTGATATTTAATTAGCACACAACAACTGTCTTGTTATATCTGGATGTAGCTTTAAATTAACTTAAAAGTCTAACCTGAAATGAAAAGTAATGGAATGATATAGAATATATAAAAAGGGTTGGGAAACTCAGCTCAAGAATTAAAGAAGTGGAAAAATGAAGGTTCATCTATTTTAAGGTCTTAGGGCAGTGGTTCTCAACCTGTTGGTGAAGACTCACGGAGACCATCTGCATATCAGATACTTACATCACGAATCACAATGGTAGCAAACTTACAGTTATGAAGTAACGACAGAAATAATGGTATGGTTGAGGGGTCACCAAAGCATGAGGAACTGTATGATGAGGAAGCGTGAGAGCTACCGGTGTAAAGTAATTAGAGAAAGAATAACAAACCACGGTAATTTCCACATGTAGTCTTTTGCTTGTAATTCTGCTGTGCTATGTTCATCTATCACTCTGTATTAAGGACAGCATTATGAAATATTGCACTATTCCCAAGGAGTATTGTCTTTGTTTATTTCCGAAAGAACTGGGGTTTTAAACGGCATCATGGCGTTCCTAGCCTGTGATTAAGGCTGTTTATTTTCTGGCTGATGAGCTGAGGCCCATTTCACTGGGGAGATGCTGTAATTTTCCCATGATCTGGAAAATAATTCATAGCACTTTTATGTTGTCATTAACTGTCACATCTCTTGAGTTAAATATGAGTCCTGTCATTGGGAAGTCAGAAAGTGGCTCCTAAATTTCTCAATTTCATTAGCAATTGATTCAAATCATTTCCTGAAAATCGTCTGAATTGACATGAATTGCAGTGGTCCCTCAGCTCCGTGATTAATTAACCAAGCCATCAGGCTCACATTAACCTATTTATCAATCTTACGATTTCCTGCTTTTCAGAAAAAAATTAAAAAGCACTCTCATGATATTTTATGAGTTTTGAGAAAAATTAAAATGGGGCTAGGAAAAAATAAAAAGGCGATCTGTCCTTCTTAATCCAGAAGCGCCATGTTACTAAATCCTATAAGCCCAGATGGGGCACAAAGAGGCAGAGTCAATTCATTTTTGCAAGTCCTAACTCCTTTAGGAAGCTGAGCTGATAAATGAATAAAGTAATCTATTGCTTTTCTAGTACCTTAAAAATTGCGTTAGTTCGCACACACAAAAATACACACACACACAAACAAACACACACATTATGTTTTGTTACTGTTAGCATCCATTACCCAAGTTTAAAAGTTATCTATTGACTTCAATTAAGAAACAAGCTTATGGGGCTCAGGAATGGCTCAATTAAGTGCTGGCTATGCAAGCAAGAGGACCTGAGTTCCGATCCCCATAACTTACTTTAAAAAGTAAGAAATTAAAGCAGAGTATGGTGGCTGAGAGGAGGCAGCAGAGGGGTCCCTGGGGATTGCTAGCTACATCAGTAAACTCCAGGTTGAGAAAGTCTGACTCAGATGATGGAGATGGAGTTTGGATGACACCTGCTGTCAATCTCTGACTGCACATGTACATACACCTATACGCATGTGTCCACACATACACACATGCACAAACTTATTTGTAGGACTTCAGAGGCTCAAAAGAAAAATTACAATTGGCATCCTGGGGGCCACATAGATTACTGTCTTGCTATTTGCATTTGAAATACTATTTTCAATTAAAGACCATGTTGTGTGGACCTCTTTTGAGCTATTATTTATAACAAGGACCCCCAGTCAATTGCTTCAACCAGGAATGCCAGTATCAAGGCCTTCCAAGCTTGGGCCACACCGAAAGCCATTTGTTAGCTGAGAAAAGAACCAGCAAAGCGCCAAGCTGTTTACTTCTCTGAGTTCTCTCAGACATTGCTAGATTCAATTAATAATTGGTTCTTTTCCAAATAAATGAGTAGCCAACTGAACTCAGCCCCCTCTCTATGCAAAAAAAAAAAAAAAAAAAAAAAATCGCTCTGTGTATAACTACAAAATGAACTATTCATTCATCACAAATTCCCCTGTTATTATTTGCAGCAAGCTGGGGTTTCTCTTTTAAAACTGACTGCCAGGCCTCCTCTGGTGATGGATAACAGTTTGTGCCACACAGAAGCAGCCACACATGAGGGATTAGAGGAGACCCAGGATTTGGTAAATCTCTTCCCTCCACTCTCTGCCTGTGGTGTCCTGAGAGGAACAAGAGTCTGAGGACCTGGGGTCCTAACTGACCTCATCATTTTCATAGCTTCCTCTGGTCAGCCATCGGGCTCAGGGAGATGAAGAGAATTGAACTGTTTTCTCTGAGGCTTCTCATTTTCAGAGAAATGTGTGGCTGGTTTTCCTCACACTGTACTGTACAGATGAAGCCTTGTCTAGGCTGAGAGAGGACCACAGAGAAGTCACCCCAAGAGTAGTTTCCTGAGAACCTGTGTGAAGTTCTCCCTCTCCTTGAATAGCCACAGAAGGACTCCTTAGTGAGGAGAACAAGAGTCTGGTCCTTGAAGTCACTGTAGATCACTGTACCTCTGAGGTGGACCTGCCATGTACCTCTGTGCATAGTAAACACCCCAAGGAAGCCAACTTCCTGGAAACAATAGTGTTTTTCAATTCTTATTCTTAAATTTTTACATTAGTAGGTAATAATTACAGGGCTGGATAGATGGCTCAGTGGTTAAGAGCACTGATTGATCTTCCAAAATCTGACACCCTCATACAGACAGACATATGCAGACAAAACACTAATGCACATAAAATAAAAGTAAAATTGAAAAAATAATTGCATGTATTTTGTGGGATGGTGAGATTTTTTTGAGCATACACATGAATAAATAATTCAAACTCAGTAACGTATCCATCACCTCATATACAAAAGAACCTAAAAACAAGTTCTATGAGGGCTAGGTTGGTGGCATAGTGTGTAAAGCATCAGCTGTGCAAGTATGAAGACTTGTGTTTGAATGCCCAGTATCCATAGCATGTGCTTGTAGCCATACAGATGGGGACAGGGACGGGCAGAATCCAGGGACTTGCTGGTCAGCCAGTATTGCCAAACCAGGGATCTTTAGCTACAGTCCAAGATCCTGTCTCAAAAATACTACAGAGATCCATATAGAAAAACACTTGACATTGACCTCTGGTGTCCATACACACAGGCATGGATGAATATACTGGCATACATAAGTGTGCATAGTCTCCAAAGAAGTTCTCTCACATCGTGCATATGAGAATCAGGGGACATTCTTAAGCTCACTTCATAATCTGAAACTTATGTTCTATTATGGGATTCCTCCCCCTGCGCGCGCACACACACACACACACACACACACACTTATTTTTCACTTCCCTTGTCACCTTATGCACAGCAAAACTGTATCTTTTTTTTTTTAACTTAAAGAGTTCGTTTTGTATGACCATTTAAACCCTGACAGGACTCACCGTCATCACCTTATTTCAATGCCTCCTCTCTCTCTCTCTCTCTCTCTCTCTCTCTCTCTCTCTCTCTCTCTCCAGCTCTCACTCTAGTGCTCTCTCTTTTCCATATAACTTCAAGTAACAGAGAAGCCCAGGTCTCCCTGAACCTCTCTGCTGTGCTTGCAGTCATCATTTTAATCTGTATAGTGCTAGAGTCTCACCCTGTGGAAAGACAAAGTCTTATCCCGAGGAAAAATAACCACAGGAGAGATGCATTATAAGTACCAAAAATGAACGACCTAAGTCTGTGCTACAGCTTTGGCACATTGCCGAGAGATACCTCCAATTATATTACTAAAGAGAAAGAAAGATCCCTTTCCCATAGATTATCTCCTATCCCCACTCTTTTGCTATAAAGCATCGTTATCCCCAGCCCTTTCTTGAATCTGCCAGGCTTTCAAGATCCTGGGCTAGCACCGTGAGGATGGAAAGGGATTGCATTTGCAAATGTCAGCCCCCATCATCCATCTCCCCTCATTCCAACAATACACATTCGAGGTTCAGCAATCACAGTTATATATTTTTCCTTAATGTTGTTGTAAGGTAATGGTTCTCTTATCTGAAATTCATCAGCCTGCTATAAATTTAAACTCCATTACTGCCAATAGAGAGAAGCTAAGCAGCAAACCACTTTCAATAAATTTGCACTTATGCAATTGAACTGTTATGGCCTCCTAGGAGAAGGTGAAACTCGTCCTGAGATATTTAAGTTAGTCTGAGTCACTGCTTCCTCTGGTGTTAAATTGGATCCACCGAGAGATGCTGGGCAGCACTTGTCAGTCCTGAGTTATAAGGAGAAATTTCAACTCCCCCAGCACCTCCCCACCCCCATTCTGTCTCCAGCATTCCTTATTAGATGGCATAATGACAAGGAACCACTGCATTGCTCTGTGACTTGGCACAACTAAATCCTACAAATGGAAACCCTGATGGATGGATACTTTTATGAATGATGTTAATGAGGATCAGAGCAGCCCACACTCTGGGGATCCCTCATGTCCATTTATAAAGCTGTAAGTGAGGGCATGTATACACTCAAAGCCAAAGAATAATCACTAACATGTACATGGGATGTCATCCATGCGGCAAGAATACGGCTTTTGGGTGTGCAGCTATCCTGGCTACATTTGCTTACCTTCTTTTATTTCTGATGGGGAAAATGAAGTTCTGGGAGTAAAATGTCAGGGTGTGTGGCAACTATGCCTTGGTATCAGTCCTCCTGGCCTGTGGTTTTGGTAAGTGAAAACACATCTAATTCAGTAGCCTTCAGAAGAGAGCTAAGAAGATTGGTTGTTGAAACAGAGTTCCTTAATGTCAGGGGATGGCTGTCGGCAAAATGCTTGCCTTGCAAGTATGAGGGCCCAAGTTTGGTTCCCAGAATTGTTTCTTTGTTTGCTCATTTGTTTTAATAAACAAGCTCCAGGTGTGGTGTCATATACACTTGCACCGGCGTTAGGGAGTAAGGATTAGGGAGATAAGAGTTTCCTGGAGCTAACTGACCATCAAGCCTTGCTTATTTGGCAAGATCTGAGTTGGTAAGAAAGCCTATCTCAGAGAATAAAAGAAAACAAAACAATAAAACAGCAAGGTGTCTGAGAAACAATAGCCAAGGTTGTCCTCTGGCCTCCACATTCACATACATACCTGGTCATATACCTGCACATTCACCTGTACAGACACATGAATCTATGTATTAACACATACATAGGCACCCCAACATACACAGAGAGAGAGAGAGAGAGAGAGAGAGAGAGAGAGAGAACCTTTAATTGAGCTGAAAGGAGAGAATGGGGAATGAGCTATAGCTATGGATAGTCACTGCTGGAGTCTCAGCTGGAGTCTCTAGAGGCCACTCATCTTAGGCATTCCAGCTTGGAAGCGAAGGGAGCTGGCCAATTAGACTTGATGGTTTGCAAGCTGGGGACAGGGTGAGCGACCAACAACTAAGCTATTAAGGAGAAGGTTTGGAGATGCAGAAATTTAAGATGAGGTCTGTTTATGGTTGAGAAAATTCTCACATCTCTCTATATACTTGGCATGGGAACTTTATCTCCCTGGGCATAATGAGCATGCTACAGGTTTCAGGAGTTTAGTTGTCACATATAAGCACATGAACACATGCACACATGCACACACATTTGCCTCTCCAAGCTGTATTTTTGCCCTTCAGCCTTGATACCCATGCTAAGGCCAGAACTAGCATTGCCTACCAGTCACAAGAACTCAACAGCGTTTGTAGTTAATTGGATGATATACATTATTCATGAGCCTCAAATCTATGATGCTTTTGGCATTTGTTGTTGGGGTGTGTGTACGAAATAAGGCCTTAGTTTTCTTGGTACAAAACATTCCTTATTTAAACTGCATTTTACAATTCACTTTTCAAAGTGAGAAAATTAGAAATGCTTTTAAGCGAAGTTAGGGACTACAAAGTAGACAGGAAACAAGCAGCAGAGACCATATGGACGAAGCAGTAAGGGGTGAGAGTTTCCACGCTCTGGGTATAGCTGTGAAAGATGAGGCCTATAAAAGAAACAAGCATGTTGATAATGACAAATAATTTTATACATATATAATTCTATATTCATATTATTTCTACTATATATATATGAATACAGGTTATATTGATCAATACTTTATAAATCTATACATCTATCTCCTCAAAAATTTATTTCAAATCACTGAGTTTAGGGATTTTTTCACCCCATCTCATACTTATATATTCTAAAAGGCATCACTGAAGGATAAAAGAAACTGACTTTGGTGCTTATATGATGTCCATTTTCTTTTCATTTAGTATAAACATATCAGACTCATTTGCAGACTTCATGTTGAACTCCACACTTTCCTATCCACCATGTATTTAGATTTCTCAGATGAAGGTTATGTAAAGAAATCACTTTCTTTAAGAAGTGAGGAAGTTAAGGCATAAGGACAACTCGAGCCCCCTCTGTTTCAGTGGGAGAGAGATCAAGAAGTTGGGATTTAGTGTATGTACTACTCTGACGGTATCATCACTCATTGCTGGGGAGACACATTTGTTTTGAACTGAAACAAGCATGAGCCCAAACACCATCAAGTCTGGGATCATGGGTAAGTTTCTTGGTTGTTACGTTTCAATTCTTTATTGGGCACAAGCTCCTGCTGCTAAGTCTGATGAGCTGATTTCTTTATCCAGGACCCACGTGGTTAAAGAAATATCTGGCACTCACAACTTGTCCTCATACCTCCACACACTTACACACACATATATGCCTGTATACACAAATATGTATCTGCACACACATATACCTACAAACACATACACACATATGCTCGCTCTCTCTCTCTCTCTCTCTCTCACACACACACACACACACACACACACTCACACTAAGTAAATAATGTAGTTGATTTCTTCCTATGTTTGTTTCTTCAGTTGTAAAATGTAGACAAATTATGTACTTTTGTTATGAGACTTAAAGACAATAACTCCAGGTTATTGTAGAACGGTGCCTGGGACATGCTGGTTCTTTATAAGCATTTGACTGGCTTATCTATTTTGTCAGTGTTATTATAGAGTCTGAATATATACCCCACTGGGATATTCTTAGCAGCACCATCCAGCTGGTAAGTGGGGGCATTTGGTGAAATTCTCTGTCAGACATTAAGTTCTTCAGATCAAATATAAATTTCAGTTGTATTATTGTATTTTAACCAGACCATAATTCAGTCAGTGGGTAGTCAGTAATAATATAAATCATGTTTTTACATCAAATAGCCTTGAGTAAGATGGTATTTTTCACATACCCCTGTTTAATGACTCCATCAGAAACCAGTGCCAATTCTAGGTTTTTGAGATGCAGAATGATTGAATGTATAAGAATATTGACAAGACAAGTTTCTCTTAGAAGCAGTGGTTGATGTTCTTAAGATCAAACAAGTGTCAAGATTGCTGCTTATAGAATATGAGCCAGTTTTGCAAGGAAATGGTGATAAACCTATACACCACTCAGCATAGGCTCAGAACTGGAAAAGAATCTTCACATAGTCATCCTATATTCACCCAGAAGGCATTCCCAGCAGTCCTTCCTTCTCATGTAGACTCTAGGACCATTGTTTTGGTTGAACTTTTAGAAGAGCAGAATGAATAGGCTGCCAGGTTGCTGAGTATTTCATCAGAGAAGTCCCCAAGCTGGAGTAAAGTGATTGCCTATCACCCAGAGTATGATGCATGGCCCAAGAGACTCATCGCAAGGGTGAAAGAACTTTCTTAGAAGTTTCCCATTAAAATTCATGTCCATTTACATTCAACTTTAAGGTATATGCCTGTTTACTTTAATGCACATTTGCCCCTTAAATCTCTTAAAATAGGCATTCTGAGAAAATGCACTGAGTTTGTTCTGCATGTTAGGATAACCAGGCTCACAGCTGTGCGGCTCTGATTAGAAATGAGGGTTTGGAGGGGCTCTCTTTACTTGGGCTATTCCCCAAATCTCAGGTCATGCCAAAAGTGTGTGCTGCACCTCTGGTTTATCATCACTAGGCACAAGCTGATCAGCGTCTGTGGGTGAGGGTGTGTCGAATGATGACCTCTGACCCATCTGTCAGTTCTTCTTAAGGAACCACAGAGGACACTTGCTTCCCTTCAAAAGCTTCAAGAGCAGCAGGACTCATTTCTTTTCTGTCCAAGTGTATTAATTTCTGCTTCCGTAATGAGATGCAAAAGAGAAAAGGGAAGAAGAGTGACTGGGCATGATGAGTTGTGGCGCTTGCCTCCTCATCAGCGATGTAAAACAGCCTGGCTCTATTTACTGCTGCTGTCAGCAAGATCAATAAATAACACTTCAGTGACACAGAGAGGGAAAGTGTGCACTTACAGAAACCAAGGGGACCAGAAGGAGAAAGAGATGGCATCCCTTTCGCCTTTCACTGTGCTTGGAGTCACCTGTTTCACAGGCAAAGAAAGAGTGACATAAATTTAATTTTGATTTAGAAAAGGAGGATGAGTATCACCCCCCACCTCACTCTGACCCCTACCCTAGAAGCTTGAGTAAGCTTTGGTTTAGAGAAGAGAAAATAAAGGGGTCCAAGGATTTATGACCTCCCCCTGTGTAGCTGAACCCCCATGAAAGCCTATGAGCTCTCCCCCAAACCAAGTATGCAACAGACCCATCCTCCGTGACTCGATTCCTAGTTTCATTTTCAAAAGTGTGCAGGGATAATTTGGAGCCCAAGGGATATACAAAGGATTACTGGATGGCCAAGAGGATGCTGACCACTAAGAAATCCCTTCTCAGATCCACAAGTAGTATGGGTTGCATGCTGGAAGGCAACACGGTACTATCAACAAGAGGCTGATAGCACCACTATGGAAGTCTCATGCTTTGTGACATATAACCTACATGAAATATCTGGTTGGGTATTCAGCTGGCTGGCCTGGGCTATTCCACAAATGGAAGGCAGTACCTCTGGCCTCTTCTCTGTGAACTGCTGTGGGATAAACCTCCCCTGAAAGCAGATTAAGAATACTGTGTCATGTTTGGAGAACAAAAACATTCTATCTGTTTTATTTGTGTTACATTTCCTAATTTGGTTGACATTTGACTAGCACGTACACTTGGACTAAAAGCTGACCATGTGTGAGGTGAGTGTATAGGTCTTTTATATAATAGAGTCTCTGCGGCATTTTTTTAAAAGTTTGGGTAGAACCCAATTGTAGTAGCTGCAGAAGTATTTGGGAGATAGAAGGAAAGAGAAGTGGGGAAATCATTGAGGTAAGAGTGGTGAGTTGAGTAATGGACAGCAGAGAGCAGGAGAGATGGGTAAAGGGTGGCATGGAAATTAAGCCAGTGAAAGAATCCCCTTTCATTTCAGGATGGAAAGGAAAATTGCCAGCTAGTAGTTCTGGGTGCTTACCAGATGCCTTGTACTGTTGAAAGTACCTTCCAGGTTTCTAATCCTCAACTCGCATGCCAAGTCCATGAAATTGAGCACAGAGGACGATGGACTGTTTAAGGCAGTGGCTCTCAACCTTCCTATTACTGCAACCCTTTAATAAAGTTCCTCATGTTGTAGTGACCCCCACCCATAAAATTATTTCATTGCTACTACATAACTGTAATTTGCTACTGATATGAATCATAATATAAATATCTGACATGAAGAATGTCTTTTTCTTTAAAATTTTTAAGAATGATTGAGCCTTATTTTTATGTGCATTGGTATTTTGCCTGCATGTTTATCAGTGTGAGGTCGTCAGATTCCCTGGAACTAGAGCTACAGACAGTTTGAGCTGCCGTGTGGAAATTTGGACACAGGTCCTCAACCACTGAGCCATTTCTCCAGCTCCATAGGGTATGTGATGTGTGACAGACTCCCAAAGGAGTTGGGACACATAAGTTGGAATGTAGTGGTCTAGGGCCACAGGAGGCAGGATTTGACCCCAGGATTTGATTGTGAGATGACTGCCTGGGTCTGACCTATCAGATGCTCTCACGTCATTCATTTGCTCAGTAGATTCTTATAGAGCACCTACAGATCTGTCAGTTTCCTGTCAGGGGGATATATCTGAGAAAAGCTCATCACGATCTGAAGGACAGGTGTGCTGATGAATAGAACTTTACCTTAACTGTTAGCTCCTTGTTTTGTGATGTTGGTCTACTTATCCCTAAAGTGATAAGATAGAGGTAGGAGGAGAGTGGATGGGTGTTATAGGGAGCACTTTTCTGGGCAGGAAAGTGGCCTGATTACATGACTGAAAGGTTTCCAGGGAGAAAGCAGGAGAAGATGTCTCGAGGTGTCCTAGAGGCAGGCACTTGTAACCATGGGAGACAGGTGATGCTCCCAGGCTAACATGGAGTTCAGAACAGACCAGTGAATCGAGGTGGTACAGAAGGAGAAATGGGCATTTGGAGGCAATAAACCATAGCCAAGCCAAAACAATACAAGAAAGATTTTTTTTTAAAAAAATTGGGAAGTGAATAACCATTTGAATTTTCTTCTGCCAAGAAGTATGCTTCACACACTACTTTAAGGTAGTTGGCAGTTAATTTGGAATAACAGTAATATTGGAGTTTAAGGGGGTGGAGTAACATGTTTTAATTCTCTTGCCCACAACAAGCACTACTAGAACAAGAGGTTAGATTTTATTTTTTTTCCATTTTTTATTAGGTATTTAGCTCATTTACATTTCCAATGCTATACCAAAAGTCCCCCATATCCACCCACCCCCACTCCCCTACCCACCCACTCCCCCTTTTTGGCCCTGGCGTTCCCCTGTACTGGGGCATATAAAGTTTGCATGTCCAATGGGCCTCTCTTTGCAGTGATGGCCGACTAGGCCATCTTTTGATACATATGCAGCTAGAGTCAAGAGCTCCGGGGTACTGGTTAGTTCATAATTTTAAAGGTTTGGTTTCACAGGACCTGGTGAGCTTTTTACCCTCAGAGGATGTTGAGAGGAGGAGGACCCTCCATGTCTGCTCTGTGTCTGAGCCTGAAAAATGTCAGGCCTCCAGCTTGTTAACCACTGATTTGGCCATCATTGGTTTCTGCTTCAGCCGACTGCTACATTCATTGACTTAACACATTACCATCCCAGCATATGGTGGTCTGTAGGTGTTCTTCTATTATGGTCAAGTGCCACATTGGAACATGTTTCAATTTCAACTGACACACTAGTCTAACTTTGTCTATCCTTTAATTTGACTCAGTGGTAACACTGCCTGAGATAACAGGCAACGCACAGTGAGTTATGATAGTAGTCTGTCATCTTAACATTCATCTAACACAGTCTCCCATGATCTAGCTGAATCTTACCAGTGTGCATGCATTTAGTTCCTGACATCTTGTTTGCCAAGCACCTCTGCCATGATACATGAAATGTGCATACATCCTTCCATGAAAACACGTGTGAGTTGTGTAGTCAAAACAAAGATAACATGGCTGATTCTCCTCCAGTATGCATAAGTTAATTGCATTTTTAACTGAGTAAAAGAAATTGTTTCTTGAAGAATAGTTGGGAATAATATATCAGATTTTGTGTTCTAATATTCTTTCTGTAAGATTCATTATTGTTATTTTTTTCATATTTTGAGGCAGGGTCTCACTTGGCTAGACTAGATTTCACCACATAGGTTAAGCTGCCTTCAAACTCACAGAAATTTGTCTACCTCTGCCTCCTGAATGCTGGGATTACAAGCATGTGCCACCATTTTTGTTTACTTCTATTTTTATGAATGTGTGAAAAAGAGACAGAGACAGAGAAATATAAAGACACAGAGAGACACAGAGATATAGAGACACAAAGACACACAGAATCACAGGTGTGCAGATGTCTCAGGAGTCTGGAAATAGCACCAGATCTTTTTGGAGCTGAAGTTACAGGTAGCTGTGAGCTCCCTGTGAGTTCTAGAAAATAAACTTGGAAGAATAGCAAGCATCATTTCAACACTGAACCTTCAATCTCTCCAGGTCTTGGTGCTCATTTCTGAGAGGAAGAGACAGGAGAGATTGCTACTGGCCACCATACCGTGGAGAGGAAACCTTGTTTGACCTTTGTGTGATGAAAGTAGTAGGGATGGTTTTGGTGGCAGTGGAGAGGTCTAAAACCATGATGCTGGCATATGTACTCAAGTCAAGGGCAAAACGAGTATTTGAGAAACTTGTCTAAAAGCACTGCTAATTCAATTAGCCGCAATAGCTTTTTATAGATTTGAAAAAGAGATATGCTGTATATTCACAGGTGTGTACACAGTCGTATCCATGTGATCAGAGCAGTGCATCTGTGTATTCCCATGATCACTTTGTGTATTTATACTTCTGCCCTATCATTCCAGGATCATCTCTATAGAGTATTTACTCTATATACATATATCATACATATATACATACTACATACATATTGATATAAAAGACAGCTAGTCTTCAACTTATGTGTCTTAATGTTGACCCACTGTTTTCAGCTTTTCACAACTGTCCTTAAGCAAGGCTGTCTTAGATAACAACCTTGTTTATATACTTGCAAACTCCTCAGATGGCTGGGTATTGTCTTTATGTAGCATTGAAGGTCCCTCCTAGGGTAGCAGGGTAATCTTTGTTGCAAGTGTTTGAGACCTAATGGTAACTAACATCTCACATTGAGTTTCTTCAGTTTGCATTTACTTAGCCTAGTTTGAAATCAGTAATGGAAAAATCAAGCTTGGCATTCTTCTGTGTGGTAGGGTCCTCCTCAGATAAGGTCTCTATTGATGATTGGAAAGATGGTTGTTGGCCTCCCCAGTCTTCATTCTAATGGTTTGTGATGTAAAAAGATGAGAAACATTTTTTCTTTCATTGTCATATGTGTATTATTTTTTTTCTCACTAGCTAATCTTGGGTCAAATTCTACATACCCAGGTCTTATTACCGAACCTGATAAACTTTAATCTAATTATGGTGATTTGACTATAACCTAGGGCAAGGGGGGAAAGTAGGGTTTCATGATTCTAGCTCTATCAGAACTATTTAGACAGTGAGTGTTTATGTTCGTGTGTGTATGTGTGTGTCTGTGTTTGTGTGTGTATCTGTCTCTGTGTGTATGTGTCTGTGTGTATATGTTGTGTTAGAGATAGAGAAGGGTAAGAAGCAGGAAATCTCAATCATTGAGATTTCTCCACACTTGGCATTCACCAATCCTTACTGATTTATCCAACCTTTAACCACAGTCCTGCCACAAGCATCCTCTAAGTAACAGGTGGAGATATTCAGGACTTTCCCAAGGAGGTCATGAATCAACCAGGGCCTGAGAGAGACAACTCATGCTAGATCAATAATCCTTCATTTATGAATCTTAGAAAAAGTAGCAAGACCGTTTGTAACATGTAATATGCATCACACAAATGATTGGTGTCCAGGAAGATGAGGACCACAGATTAGATCATTGGAAGAGTGATATATCCTTCAATAGTGCCTCCAAGGCCACTCTCAGCTTTCATCCCCAGATGATCATAAACACAGTCCCTGTTCATAGTGGGAACCCATGCTTAAGCTCTTTAAGCACCAATTTCATGGTCATTGCAATGGGCATGCAGATTCTGGACTCTCTCAGTATTCATCATGCTTCTCTTCTTGATAAACACAACCCTACTTTTAGTAGGAATACCAATATACTGTAATGCTTAAACCTCCAGTCTTCTTTACAGAAAGCCAAATAAATTATAAATGAAAACTGTTAGGAGCAAAGAAATGGAATCCTATCAAAGGGAGCTTATTAGACTAATTCATGTTACTGTAACAAAATGCCCAAAGCTGAGAACTGATGAACAGGTTTATTTAGCAGGTAGATGGATCAGGATTCTATAGTTAGCGGTAAGTTTCTTGCTGACAGAATTGTGCAGGGCATCACATATGTATCCTATGATTACTCTCCCTCTTCTTATGAAGCCACCAGTATTGAGCTAGAGAACTCAGCCAGGATGACCTTGCCCATTCCTCAGCTCCCCAAACTACCTCACTTCCCATAAACACCACAGGATGATTATGTTTCCAATATCTCCGTGTATCATAGAGAGGATTAAAAGTTTTCAATACTCGAGTAATTGGGGGCATACTCAAACACTTTCTAAAGTATAGCATAGGCTGTGGCTTTGCCTTTATTCCTTGTTCTATCTGTCATTAGAGTGTGATGTTTTCAATGGCCACAGCAGTTCCCTTGGGTCCATGAGGGTAACAGAATAGCTAAGCTGACAGTGTCAACAGCTACTTTCTTCTTTTGCTATTCAAGTAAACAACGTGTATGAGGGTTGTTGTTCTCCCTCCCCTCCTGTTTTTTTTTTCTCCATTAAAGCAATCTATATAAAGCACTCATTTCAAACTGAATCTAAACCACTTCTATTAGATTCACTATGCTATTGTTTTGTTTACATTAGCAGGTGTCCTCTAGCTACATATGTCACAACTGCCACCTGGCTGACAACTTGTGTAAACTGAGGTTGATTTATAAGATATGCCCAGTTTCGGAGATGTTAACAAATGAACACCCTTTGTTTGAGAATTGGCAGTCTAGGATAATGATAGCGGCTCTTGATCACAGCATACTTCTTATTCTCATGTATAATGGTGCCTAGCTCATTGCCAGATGCATGGAGCATCCTCTAAGTGTTAGATCTTCCCTTTCATTCTTCTTAATGTAATCTTAGGATGTATCCACAGACCCAAGAGGCAGTGCCTCTTTAGACAACAGACAATGTAAGTTCCAGGTGGTGGCCACCAGAAATAGTTCTCTCTTAACCATTAGAGACCCCTAATCATGAATTTGGGAAATATATCAAGTACTGTAGGTATCTCTTATATCTATCATTCCGATTGGCTCTTCAGACTAGTTCTAATTATTGAGCTGGAATTAATCTTATTGGGACAAACCAGTTCATTGAAATATTAAGTGTTCTCTCCATGTCACATGCCCCCACCCAGGTCTGGTGGGAATGCAGCGTTTCCATGACAATACCGTACATTTAGTCAGCTGCACCTCAGAGTAAACAGTAATCCTTCAGAAAAACAAGAAGGTCATTACAGCAACTTGTCAAATCAATGCAGAGGGTGTCAGGGCCGATTAAGGCATCTTCTCTGGAAGCTGACACAGTGTCAATAGTACTGGGCCACCACTGCACAGGCAGATGATTGAAGTGAAGTGCCCATCAGTCAGGGCGTTGGGGTGGACTAACGATTCCCCGCGCTGCCTATTAGAGGTACATGACAACTCAATCCTGCTTGCTGGCAAAGAGAGAGTGAGGGAGAGACAGGGAAGGGGGGAAATGGTGACCTTGTTGCTTTGTTTGAAGCTGAATTAAATTGACAAGAACAGCTAATCTTTACCTTGGGCGATTAGCAGAATTAAAGCCCACAACAAAGGCACCCAAGGTTTTAACATCTATGCAAAGGCTCTGGGATGGTTCTGACATAGGAAGGCCTCCTTGAGTATCCAGGTACCATCCACATAGTGATTCTGGGACCAGCCCCCTCCAGATGATATGTGGGCAATCCCATTAACACCTTGGCACAGCAGCATGCAAGGATGCAGACTCTCCGGATAAGTATGCCTCCCCCTATCCTTTTAGGAGTTGCTCTTCCCAGTGGCCCAGGCTGATTATTTTAGACTTATGAACCTGGACAGAGAAAAGTCATAAAAACAGGGGGCTTTTTAATATATTTCCCTGAAGAATAGTTTTGCTATATTTTAAATCTTCTACCCCAATGCTTCTACAGCAATTAGCCCTTCAAGCTATCTAATAGTTCAGCAAAAAGAGACATGTCTGTGGTAGTGAACAGATCCAGGGAAGGAAATGAGCAGTTTCAGAGTTCTTGAACAGAAATTAGACATTCTTTCCTATTTATGGGAATCTTCTATCCTTGGTCCTATGAAAGACATAGGAATATACATTTTTTTCTATTAGAAAAAAAATTTGGCCAATAATATAAAAGAAGAAAATTTTTCTTTCATGTAAAAAGTACATTTAATATTTACTGAGAATACTTCAATTACTCAATGTGGGGCCATCAAAATATGGTTTTCTATAAAAGGCTAGAGAGCAAATATTTCAAGTTTATTTATATCGTTTCAACTCTACCACTGCAACATGAAGAATATACAACATCATAGTGTATGGAAGTGATTGGTGGCTCAAGAAAAATTTTATTTATAAAATAGAGTGGATACTAGATTTCAACTGCTGGTTCCAGTTTGTAGACTCCTGAAGAAAGTAGGTTTTTTGCAACTAAGCAGCTGTCAGGAAGTGCCTTCTATATGTCATGCTGAGGCCTAGCTGTGACAAAAAATGATGGAGCTGGCAGGGTTCCCATACTTGAACTTGCAGTGCGGTGGGAAAGACAGACCTGTGGGCATAGGGTTATAGGTCAGTAGATTAGCAGCTATGATTAAAAGAACAAAGATGAAAGAGACTATGACAGAAAGTAGATTTGGGAACTATACATTCAAGGATGGGAAGGTGATTATAGTAAGTACAGTAGATCAGAACGCCATGGAGTCAGGGTGATCAGAGATTTGACTTTTCATTTTGTGTTTGTGGGAAGGGAAATAAGATGAGTAGAAAGGGTTAGGGAAAAGGAATGGAGACAAGAAGGTTGGAAAAAAACCTAATGGTAAGGTACACTAGTGGTAAGAACAACAAAGGGGTTTGCTTGGAAAAACAAAGATTTGTAATTGCTAGTCTGTTGGCAACAAAGAACAATTAAGCAGGGACTTTATGCCCAGGAATAATACAATCATCTAGCTGTGTGAAGGAAGGCAAGCAAAGTGGGCACACCCTGTTATAATAGTCTCAGGAAATAAAATAAAATAGAAACTATGGATTATGGTTGATCAGGGACTAGAGAGGACAAAGATGTAAGAAATGTTTTATAAATAGAATCTGTCAAGTATCTGCTCTTAGGGATAAGGCAATTATGGCTGGAGGGTTGACATAGAATCTGTTCCAAGAAACTTGTTCTTGGGGGAATGTAGGACCTTGAGAAGAATTTTAACAGTGCTAACCAGGGCAACAGAGCCAAGGGGCAAATGTAGTCTAAAAGGATAGTCAAGAATATCACCATGGAAACCATCTCTAAGTGCCAAGTGTGGAAGATGATCCAAAGGTAAGAGTGAGGTCATGGAGCGGTGAGGTGAGAACCTCAGGAGATTTAGTGGAGGTCAGAAAACAGAGCTGGACATAGAATTGGAACAAACTCCTCCAGGCTGAGGTGAGCAGGAGGTGATCCCTCTCTCTGCTTGCACTCAGGAGTGGGAGACAAGATGATATGCAGTGTGAGTTTATACAAACTCAGATACTGATGTCACCAGAAATTACTCCCAGATTTCCAGCTGGGCATGTCACGGTAGGGTACTGTTATCTGAGGCAGCAAGAATAGACGATGCTGCAGACAGAACACTGTCTGGGCATGTCATAGCAGGGCAATGTCACCCGAGGTAGGAAAGACAGAAGATGTAGACAGATCAATATTGACTTCTGATGGCACAATGAGGTAGAGTCTCCTGCATGCTAACAGGTGACTTGATGGATGGGATGGAGCTTGCTGAGATCAGCACCATTTTGGGACTATTCAATATGTCAGAATAGTGAAAGGTTCTGAGAAAGGATGAAAATACCCCAAAGGAATGTTTCCCTGAAAGGAATGGGGAAACTTTAACGTCCTTTGAAAACACTTGGGGAAAACATGGTGAAGAGTAGCAATGTATAGATTCCATTTTGGCAGATGCTAATTTAATTTGTCTAAGGTTTGGCCTCAGGAATGAGGCCTTTAATATAGCATTCTTAGTGCACAGGCACACTTGAGAATGTTGATGGGGGAAGATGGGGCACAGGTGGCATTGTGCTTCCATGACATCCTATACATTATATATTTATATGTACCTGTATATGTGCAGAATACTTTTGATCTTTAAAAAGAAGAACATACTGACATTTTATGACAACCTGGATGAAACAATATTGTGCAAAGAGAAGTAAGTAAACAGATAAATACTCTGTGGTCTCAGATGAAGGCTTTGAAAATGGGCTAATGTATAGAAATAGAGAGCACAATGGTGTTTACCTGGATGGGGAGCATGGGTAGAAGAGGCTGATAGAGGCCTAAGGAGATGCAGTTGTAATTATGCAGCATGAGTAATTCTAATTATAAAGTGGATAGAATTATAAAATTGTACTAATATTTATGTTGCAGGTTTACTAAGGAGGTTGGTTGAATAAACTGTAGGTGCTATTCAAAATTAAGGAACGGAGACATGGGGCTGAAGAGACGGCTCAGTGGTTAAGAGCACTGACTGCTCTTGAAGAGGTCCTGAGTTCAATTCCCAGCACCCACATGGTGGCTCACAACCATCTCTAATGGGATCTGATACCTTTCCTGGTGTGTCTGAAGACAGCAACAGTGTACTTATATACATACAATAAATACATATTTTTAATTTAATTTTATTTTTAATTTATTTTTACACTCCATATTCCATTCCCCACCCACCCATCCACCCTCTATCTGCTCCACATCCCACACCTACTCCCTACCCCACCATCCTCCAAGTGGATGCCCCCACCTCCCACCCCACCGGATCTCTAAACTCCCTGGGGCCTCTAGTCTCTTAAGGGTTGGGTACATCATCTCTGAATGAACACAGACCCAGAAGTCCTCTACTGTATGTGTGTTGGGAGTCTCATAGCAGCTGGTGTATGCTATCTGTTTCGTGGTCCAGTGTCTGAGAGATCTCAGGGGTCCAGATTAATTGAGGCTGCTGGTCCTCCTACAGGATCGCCTTTCTCCTCAGCTTTTTTCAGCCTTCCCTAATTCAACAACAGCGGTCAGCTGCTTCTGTTCATTGGTTGGGTGTAAATAGCTGCATCTGACTCTTTCAGCTGCAAGTTGGGTCTTTTGGAGGGCAGTCATGATAAATCCCTTTTTGTGAGCTCTCCATAGCCTCAGTAATAGTGTCAGGCCTTCAGACCTCCCCTTGAGCTGGACCCCACTTTGGGTCTGTCACTGGACCTCCTTTTTCCCAGTCTCCTCTCTATTTCCATCCCTGTAATTCTTTCAGACAGTATTAATTTTGAGTCAGAGATGTGACTGTGGGATGGCAACCCCATGCCCCACTTGATGTGCTGGCTTCCTGCTGGAGGTGGGCTCTATAAGTTCCCTCTCCCTACTGTCAGGCATTTTATCTAAGGTCCCTCCCTTTGAGTCCTGGGAGTCTCTCACCTCCCAGGTCTCAGGTGCATTATGGGGGTTCTTCCCAACCTCCTATTTCCTGAAGTTGCCTGTTTACATTATTTCTGCTGGCCCTCAGGGCTTCAGTCTTTTCCCCTCATCCAATACCAGATCAGGTTTCCCTCTTTCCCCCCATGCCCCTGCCACTACCGTACCCATCCACTTTCCCTCCCAAGTCCTTCCCTCTCTCTCCCCTTATGATTGCTTTCTTCTGTCTCCCAAGTGGGACTGAGGCATCCTCACTTGGGCACTTCAGGTTGTTGAACTTTTTGAGTTCTGTGGACTGCATCATGGGTATTCTGTACTCTTAAAAAAAAAAAAAGCTAATATCCACTTATTAGTGAATATATACCATGCATGTCCTTTTGGGTCTGAGTTACCTCACTCAGGATGATATTTTCTAGTGCCATCCATTTGTCTGCAAAACTCAGGGTGTCCTTATTCTTAATAGCTGAGTAGTATTACATTGTGTAAATGAACCATATTTTCTGTATCCATTCTTCTGTCCTGGGACATCTGGGTTGTTTCCAGATTCTGGCTATCACAAACAAGGCCACTATGAACATAGTGGAACATGTGCACCTGTGGCAGGGTAGGGCATCTTTTGGGTATATTCCTAAGAGTGGTATAGCTGGGTCTTCAGGTAGATGTATTTTCAGTTTTCTGAGGAACCTCCAGATTGGTTTCCAGAGTGGTTCTACCAGTTTCCAATTCCATCAGCATTGTAGGAGTGTTCCTCTTTCTCCACATCCTCTCCAACATGTATTTTCACCTGAGGTTTTGATCTTAGCCAGTTTGATTGGTGTAAGGTTGAATCTCAGGGTTGTTTCATTTTTTTTAACCTTTATTTATGTGTAAGCATATGTGCATGTGTGTGTCACAGTAGAGGTATGGAGATCTCTGAACAATTTGCAGAATTGGCTTCCCTCCTTTCATCATGTGGGTTCCAGGGATAGAACTCAGGTTGTTGGGGTTGGCAGCAAGCTCCTTTACTGTCTAAGCCCATCAGGATTACTATGGAACAATGGCTTTTTAATAACTTCAGTAAGGCAATCAGTACACAGGGACTCAGGGTCAGTTACCTGTAGCCACTTTTTTTAATTAGATATTTTCTTTATTTACATTTCAAATGAAACTCAATAAGAAGGAAGACCAAAGTGTGGATACTTCGTTCCTCCTTGGAATGGGGAACAAAATACCCATGGAGGGAGTTACAGAGACAAAGTTTGGAGCTGAGATGGAAGGACAGACCATCCAGAGACTGCCCCACCCAGGGATCCATCCCATAAACAGCCACCAAACTTTGTAGCTACTTTTTAGTTGACAGGATTAGATTGAGTGTGTGGTACCAAAAAGTCAAGGGAGATACCAAAGAAAATGGGCTTCCTGGTAAATAGTGGGTTGCTGTTATTAGAAGAAATGTGGAAAGATTTAGATATCCAGAGAATATATGAATTTCTAGCTCTTTTACATATTACTTTCATGTCTTCAAAAGTTTGGAGCACTTATAACAATGACTGGGTAAATTGACCTCTTTATTTGTTCTCCAGCATAAGATTAGTCCAAGTTCTTTTGGAGTCTATAGGCAACATGACATTGTAAGTAAAACCTGGGCTAAATGTTATAAAAGGAACATTGTTGTGGAGGTAGGGAAGAGGCTAACATTTGTATTTAATGTTTCATGCCATGGTGGAAAGTATACTACAGACTTTTTATAGTTTATGTCACTTAATATTCTGTGTGGAGTGGTGAAAAGAAAGTTGTGATCCCTATTTGCTGAACGAAGATAACAAGAGCTCGTGATAGCTAAGTCATGTGGTCACAAAAACTACAAAACTAGAAAAATTTGGAACGAGATATATCTTATCCTAATATCTCAGTTCCTAACTATATAGCCCTCTATTATTCTCAGTATCTCATAGTGGACAGCTGCTGGATTTGGAGTAAGCTTCTCATAGAGTCTCAAACATTTTATCTTTGATTATAAAATGGGAGATTGTTTTCTACAATGACATTAATGAACTTCTTTTTTTTTTTCCTTATGAACTTCTATGTGGCTGAGAATAATAGCAGCAAATTAGGTCCACATCTCCACAGATATCCTGTAAAACCAATAGAGATCAGCCCCAAATAAAACACAAACACACTCTTAACTGTAAGAGAGATTACCAAACTTCAAAAAACCATAGACAGAAAATATGCCAAATGCCAGGGATCGATCACTCATGCCTCCAACTGAAAGCTTTTGGCAGTGAAAGGGCAGTTTAAGAAGAGCTATTAAAGGTAGAAGGGAAGAAAGGTTGGAAGGGAAGGGAGAAAATAAAGATTGACATAAATTTGTTGGTATCCATTGTCAGAGAAAGTTCATCTTAAGTACAAAACTGCTCAGGCTGCTTATTGATAGATCTGATTACTGATGGCAAGAAGTACTCTTACAAGTACACATGATTTACAACAGCTTTCTTTAGAATACATGACAACGTAGGAAATTGTCTTAGTTACTTTTTTATTGCTATCAAACACAATAAGCAAGGCAACATAAAGGAAAGTGCTGAATTGGACCTACAGTTCCTGAGGGTTAATGTATGCCATGATGGTGAAGCAAAGGCATGGTGAATGAAGAGTTGGAAGCTCAAAGCTTGGCCCACAAGTAGGAGGGAGGGAGGGAGGGAGAGAAGGAGGGAGGGAGAGAGGGAGAAGAGAGAGAGAAGAGAGAGAGAAAAGAGAAGACTAAAAATGTTTCATTATTTGAAACCTCAAAGTGCACTACTAGGAAATCACCTCCTCCAACAAGGCCACATCTTCCAACCATCCCAAATAGTTCCACCAACAGGGGACCAAGTATTCAAATATATGAACCCATGAGGACAGTTTCAGTAAAACCACCACAGGAGTCAAAGACATGAAGATCAAAGTGTGGGGGACTCATTAGGCCAATAGATGATAGGGAATAAAACAGATGAAAAGAAAAACAAAGAAGACAAAATGCTTGCAAAATATGATTTGTGGACCATTTTCCCATATTTTGTGTACATACTACATGCATGCATACATACATACAACACACACACATTTTTTAAAGCTACCCCTTTTATTAGATTTAACCATCTTATTTTAAGAGCATTTTGCCTACATGTATGTATGTCTGTGTACCATGTGTTTGTTTGGTGCTCACAAAGATTATAAGGGCCATTAAATCCACTGGGACTGAGGTTTACAGATGGTGGTGTGCTTCCTTGCAGGGGCTGGGATTCAATTCCAGTCAGTCCTCTGTAAGGATAGGAAGTACTCCTAACCAGATGCATATAAGTCCACTAAAGACATTGGACATTATCATGCTAGCAGAAAAGGGAAGAACTAAATTAGAAATACCTAAATATCAGAAAATCTTTTATGGATGAAAGCCAAATAGAAAATAGTCAAAATTATTACTAAAACTCAGAAAATAAGAGTCAGTACATCCTACCTAAATTTCCCCACTTAATGACACATGAGGCATAAGAGATAAGATGAAGATAACACTGAAAAGTTAATTAGAAATTTGAGAGGGCTAAAAAAATCAACTGATGCAAAAAAATTTAAAAAGAAATTTAAAAAAAAATCAAGACAACTAACACAACCAGGTAAAGGAAAATGGAAACTCAAATAGTTTGAGAAATGAAGACAAAATTGATTAGAAAAAAAAGTTGATTCAAACAAAATTCTACCAGAGTCATTGAATAAATTTACTTAAAAGGAGAGTAGAAGTGGGATAAAGAAAAGGAAAAAAGACATAGAAAAGGAGTTGGTAGTGGAAGACAAAGAAGAGATATTATATTTATAATTGGAGACTTTAATTAAATAATGTGAAATAGTGGATCAGACTTAATATTGAAATTGTTAATTAATTAAATTAATTTAATTAAATCTTAATTTAACACAACTATGAAGTTTTTGTGAAATTCACCCAGAATGCTCAGTACTGGCACAGATATTTAAAAAAAATTTTTTTTTGCTTTAAATTGTATGTATGTGCATATCTGGGAGTCCGAATATGTACATATTAGTACAGGTGCTCACAGATCCCAGAAGATGGCATCAGGTCTCCTGGTGCTGGAGTTACAAACATTTGTGAGCCAACTTATATTGGTGTTACGAACTGTATTCTGGTTCGTAGGAGTAGAACACGCTTTTAACTGGGGACACCTCACTCTAACCCCACTGAAGCATGTCTTGTAAAAGACGTCAAACATAAAAGAAAAATTCCCTCCAATCTTCCAAAAAAAAAAAAAAAAAAAAGAAAGAAAAAGAATAATTTACAATGCCCAAAATCTTTACTGGAATCAAACTTTTCACAACAGTGCCAGATACACATTTTAAAGACTTCAGTGTGAGAGAACCAATTTAAAACATAACAAAGTTTAATGAAATCTATAATGTACTTCCCAGAAATATACAGAAATTTCAACTGGCTGGTAGCTGACTCAAAAACATGACAACGAAGAGAGAAAGATTTATTGTGGGTGGAATATAGCTTACAAGACAGGAAGAAAATCAAGATCAAAGATGGTTGTAAAAATACTATTTACTGTGTCAAACTAAAAATATTCAACATGGCTTAGCAGGTGTCTTAGTCAAGGTTTCTATTCCTGCACAAACATCATGACCAAGAAACAAGTTGGTGAGGAAAGGGTTTATTCAGCTTACACTTCCATACTGCTGTTCATCACCAAAGGAAGTCAGGACTGGAACTCAAACAGGTCAGGAAGCAGGAGCTGATGCAGAGGCCATGGAGGGATGTTCTTTACTGGCTTGCTTCCCCTGGTTTGCTCAGCCTGCTCTCTTATAGAACCAAGACTACCAGCCCAGAGATGGTTCCACCCACAAGGGGCCTTTCCCCTTGATCACTAATTGAGAAGATGCCTTACAGTTGGATCTCATGGAGGCATTTCCTCAACTGAAGCTCCTTTCTCTGTGGTAACTCCAGCTGTGTCAAGTTGACACAAAACTAACCAGTACAGCAGGTAAAGGCACTGGCCACCTAGCCCGACTTTAATTTGATTGTGGTTCTACATGAAAGAAAGAGAGAAGAGAGAAGAACTTCCCCCAAGTTGTCTTCTGATCTTTATATGTGCATTGCAGCTTGCACATGCTCCACAATGCAGCCCACACACAAATAAATAAGTATATAAAAGTAATAAAAGAAAAAGATACACCACCACCACTAATAATAATAATAGTAATAAAGAAATGGAGGAAAAATAAGTGATTATGGGCATTAGAATATATACATAGAAAGACAACTACAGGTGAAAGCAAAAGACTTTTCTAAGTGCAACAGTATTTTAAAAAGATTAAAAATATGAGTCAAACGCAAACTTTATATGCCCCAGTACAGGGGAACGCCAGGGCCAAAAAAATGGGAATGGGTGGGTAGGGAAGTGGGGGGAAGGATATGGGGAACTTTTGAGATAGCATTGGGAATGTAATTGAGGAAAATACGTAATAAAAAAATATTAAAAATTAAAAAAAAAAGAAAAAACCCACCTCCTCTCTTCCTTCCTTCCCTCCTTCCATCCTCTTTAACTCTGAGAGTATATCAAAAGAATCAGGTTGTTAATATCTGATAATGACAATAAAGGGAATCTTTATTGTGTAGTATTATACACCTATGTTGTTTTATAATAATCTTCAACTTGCTTTAGGATAAAATAAATAAATAGCAAAATTAAAAAAATGAGTCAAGTAAGCAAATTAACAAAGATATATAATATGAAACATACTTTTAAAATATGATGACAATGATATCAGCTTGAAAAATACTTACAAATTGGCTCACAAAGTAAGATACACACACACACACACATACATGCACACGCATGCACAACATATAAACATGTATGTGTACCCTATTCCCTGATATAACAGAAGCCATCTAGGGAAAGTTCAAGTAAGCAAATTAATTTTTCTGGAGATGGCCCACCATTTTGCATGGCCTATGATGGGTGAGCTCTGAGAAGCAAGGTCCAAAGAGACTTCATTCCAGGATTTCTTCTTGCTGGTGATATGCCTTTTTCTGTCATTATTATATAGCCTAATGATTCCTGGGCATCAGCTCATCCTATTGGATACATTTATTGAAGATCATCATGGAGATATACTCTCATGTAATGATACTATATAGAAAAATTGATTTCACAATTTCTGATAATGTTTTTATAAAATTTTTAAATTGATACAAGTAATCAATCCCAAGTTCCCTATCTAGTAAAGATACAAGTAGAGCTCTGAAAACCTTCACATATCATGAGCCAGTTGCACTAGGATAAGAAAACAGGCTTGAAACAAGTTTGTGGTCAAGGAAGACATTCCTTCTAGGTGAGGTCCAGGGGTGAAGTCAGAGGTGTGCACTAGAATAAGGCAAGGCCATAAGAAAGTGTTGCACTGAACTTATAATGAGCTTACAGAATGAAACACTGCTCTGAACTTGCTATCAACATCCTTCTGTAACTCCCCTTTATGTAACATTTTATCTATGAGGTAATTCTTCCTTACATAGAGAACTTATTTTCTAAAAGCTATAAAAAGCTGGAAGTAATAATAAAGTGTTCACATAGCCATTTCTGATTCATCTGGTGTGCATGTATGTATAAATGACTTTTTTCTTTCATTCTCTTTTCTTTCATGAAGAGTTAATGAACTCTAAGCATGGCTTAGCCTCCTAAACTGGAGAGAAAAGAGCCCTAGACATTAAGCCTTTTCTGTTATTAATCCCCTGCTGCTGAACAGCAGGAGTTAATTACCAGAATCCAACAGCTTTTGCCTTAGAATAGCAAAGAGTTAAAGAAAGAGAAAATTTACCAGAAGTAGAGAATACTTTAGCCCCCAACTTTTGCCACCTCAACTGCCAATGTCACCCAGCACTGCATGCCTCAGTACCTGGTGCTCTGGCTGGTCCATGACACGTGTACCAACTTCTTTCTTAGTTAGGGTTTCATTGAGGTGAAGAAACATCATGACCATATAAACTGTTACAAAGAAAAACATTTAATTGCGGCTCTCTTAATATTTCAGAGATTTAGTTCATTATTGTCCTGGCAGGAAACATTGTGGCATGCAGGCAGACCTGGTACTAGAGAAGGAGCTGAGAATTCTACATTTTGATCCCCAGAGAACAGAAGAAGACTGTGTTCACACTGAACATAATTAGAGCATACATGACCACAAAATCAGCCTCCAAAGTGACACATTTCCTCCAACAAAGCCACACCTTCTAATAGGGCTATCCCTATGGTCAAGCATTTAAACACATGAGTCTATGCAGGCCATATATATTCAAACCACCACATTAGCACTGCTGCCTTTAAAATTCTAAAAGCTTAAGAGAAAACAAAGTGCATACTCCTAAACAATAAACAGATGGGAATTTTGAAAGGAGGGAGTGATAGAAATCAAGATGCACATGAATATAGGACACAATGGTACATGACTAGAGTCTCTGTTCATAGCAGTCAGACTGCGAGTTCCAGGCCAGCATGAGGTCAGCAGTGCAGGCATGCTCTCCTTTCCTGGGCACTGAATTTCCACCTCTTGAGACTTAGGTCTCAATGGTTGCTGAGCTCTTTGAATGCACTCATCACTCATGATCATGGGTTTCAGAGGCCAGTTGACCTGAGTCTGTGGTTTATAGTAATTCTTAATTCTGTAATTTGTTCTGTGATGATGGTTTAGGAGAAGAGGGCTGTTCATATGATAAAGAGTTCTAAATTAACCAGTAGATAATAGAGTGTTTCTAGAAAAACAAGGAACACAGTATGCTAATTTTCTACTAAATTACATATATTGCTCAAACTCCACAGTAGCTACAGTGATTGTTTAGAACTTAGTCTAAGAATCTCCCCTCCCTTGGGAAAGGAGAGTTTACTACTGAAAATGTTTAAAGTTGTTCTCAAATCACAGTAACAACACCTTTAATTCTAGCATTTGTAGGGCAGAGTCAGGTGCATCTCTACAAGTTTGAAGCTATCTTGTTCTATATAGCAAGTTCCAGGTTAACATGGACTACATATCATGTCTCTAAACAAAACAACAACAAAATAATTAAATATAACTGTAAAGAGAATCTCTTATATTTTGGATAGAAGTATCATATGCCAACATAAAAGCCTATGGCCAATGAGATAAGGGAGGACTGGAATGTGGGGCATTGAGCAGAGAAAGAGAGAAATTGTTGGAAAGAGTCTGGCATGAGAGATTTGTCCCAGACTCTTTAGAAGTCAGACACATAAAACTGAGGAGAGGTAACTAAACACATGGAAGACATTAAAATGGGTTAATTGAGTTACAAGCTAGTTAAGGAATAAGCCCAAGCTTGTGGCCTGAACATTTATTCATAATAATTCTGTCTCAGAATCATTTCAGGGAACAAAGAGGCTGGGTGAAAAACCACCAATGTGGACCATAGAATTCAAGTTTAGAAAAGTCCTGGGTAAGAATCTATGCAGCTACATATAACTTTTACTTGATTCTATTGTTATTAATAATTTCTTTGCAATGTAACCCCTCATGACCCACGCATGGCTGGTCTTCCCATCTTCCTACATTTGAGACACCATTGTGTGAGAGCTCATGCATACTTCCTTCATAATCTCCAGGATGGTGCTTGATAATAGTTTGATGGACACTTGTTCCATTTAGGATGCTCTACCCTACTTGTAAGAAGAGGGAATACTCCAATGATTTATCTCTATATCCCAAATTCTCAATGTTCAATAAACTCTCAATCATTGTTTAGTGAGAGAAGGATGTTTCAATAAATGTATTTATGTAAAAAGTGACTAACATCTCCATATAAATACTCCTGGAAAAGAGTTGAAAACAAAATCAAGTATCTCTCAAGTCCTCTCAGCCAGTCTATGTAGACTTGTCATAAGGCAGATGAGATGGTCTTCACCAGAGGGCTGAGCTCCCACTTCTGTTCAGTGAACTGCACAGCTGTGAGTGGTGGAAGGAATTCAGTACTGGTGTTAGAAAAGTCTGGATTCACAGTATGAATCTTCTACTTATTGCAAACATTTGAAATGATTAGAAACCTCAGTCTCAGAGCACTCAGTGTTAAGATTTGACCTCCTCCCAGTACCACACAAACTTCTTGTAATATAAACGAGATGACTCTGTTGTGGTTTCATGGCATAGAGTATGGCCATAGCAGGGGCTTGGTCATTTGGTTTCTATCTCATTCCACTCTTTTGCTGTGTGTTAAAACTCTATCTTCATCTCTACCACATTATAAAGCCCAAAGGACATCTTTACTGTAGTATGACTTTCCCTTAACATAGGAAACATTTATTATAACTTAGTTGTGGCCATAGTAAATATTTTTCATTACCAACAAGGAGATGTGATCCTAGAACCTCAGGGCCTTGATACTGTCAGGACCATCCAAGAGAGCCTGGTGGGTGACTGACAGAGCAACTGGAGAGTAGTTTTTAAATCCCTGCTGGAGCTCTACATAACACCAGTTGGGGAACCACAGAGTCCAACAACAACAATTATCCAGCCTCATTTTCTCTTCTTTCAGTAGATACTTAATTGGCATCTGTTAATCAACTTGACCAGATTCCAGTAATCACAACTTATTTTCCAATTTGACAGGACATGCTCAGAGGAAAAGAATAAAAGAGCGCACAGGGGGATAGATGTAGCAACAGATAATCAACATTTTTAATTGAATTCGAGGTTTGATCTTAAGCCTCTCATTGCAGTGTCTATATTGAATCTATCATTAGCAGAATAATTCTATTTTCTTTTTCTCATTACTTTAAATTGGCCGGCAAAAGAAAAGTAGGATTCCAGACAAGCATGCTTATTGGGGAAAATAACTGAACTGATTGAAGCAATAGTTTAATCCTGTGCGTTCTAATATAATCTTTTACAATGTGGAAAATGTGCTGTTCTACATGATACAGTGACTGTTAGAAATATGAGCATTGGAAGTATGGCTGGCACAACAGAAGAGCTAGAATAATTTTAATTTTATTTATTATACATTAATTTCAGTAGGAATATGTGGCTAGATACCATGAGGAGTGACACAGACATGAAGCCACAGAAAGAGTCTTGTTTGCTAAATGTTTTCAGAGTTTTCACGTTGAGCCTGCATTGTTGGAAGGGCAAGCTGGTTCTGTATTACAAATGTCTGTGTATGTTCCTGTCCAGCTAGAGCTTTGCCAGGTTGTCTGTAAGTTGCTTCCAATCAACCCTAGATCTGGCTTCCTGATGTCTATCTTGCAAGCTGCCCTTTCTCATTTATAAAGGTAGTTGACGTTGACTTATTTTACTCTTAACTGCATTGTACCAGTTTCCCTTTTGGTTTCTTTACCACTTTCCTGGTAGTCCTTTGTCTTTTCCTATATAAAACTGAAGTGGTTTTAGTACATAACACTTTGAAGTAAGTGCATTAGACACTGCTAAGTAAAGAATCACTGAACTGAAAAACATGTCTGTGGAAATTTTCCAAACTGAAAGCACAAAGATAAAAGCAAAACAAATGAGAATCCAAAACTGTTGGATACCTAGAAAATGTAAAGTATATGCATTCCCAAACGTTCTGAGAATGTCACATGGGATACATAGCACAAAACCTAGACCTGAGTATATTGTATCCAAATTGTGGATACCAAAAGACAAAAGGACACACTTAAAAGGAGCCATAAATTAAGAAAAACATGCTACATATAAAGGACAATTACTGGCCCCTTATCTCTAGAAGCCATACAAGAAAGAAAAAAAAAGTGAAGCAAATTATTTAAATTTTTGAAAAATAATACCCCATCATCCTAAGAATCTTAACCCTGCAAAATATTCTCCAAAGATGAAATAGAAATAAAAACTTCCACGATGAAAAGAAATCGGAAGAAGATCTCCTCCAGTAAGCCTTCCTTGGATGACTTGTTTTTAAAAATTAATGCTATAAATAAGAAACTCAGACATATATTTAAGAAATGACAAACATTGAGAAGGAAAGAAATGAGGGGAATCTGAATAGTTAAATGATTTGGATAGGAGATAACCACAACCGGTTCATGTGTTGTGTGCTTGGTTCCCAGCTGTGAAGTCCTTTTGGAAGGTTTGAGAAACTTTAGGTTATGGAGGTTAGCTGGAGGAAGTATGTCATTGGGGACAAGAATTTAATGTAATACCCTGTCCTTCCTGCCTTCTAATTCCTGCCCTTTACAAGGCTTTAAAATAAAAAATGTCCCTACCATGTACTCTTAGTCCCATGATGATTTGCCCAAGTACATGAAGGCAAGCAGGTGCTGTCTGAGCACTCTGGAGACATAAGTCTAATGCCTCTAACCTCCTTTAAACTGTTCTCACAGTCGGCTTTCACAGACACCCAAGGTGGCTCAGTGTTCCTTTCTTATTATTCTTAATAGATCTAATTATTACCGTTTGTTCATAAATAATAACCGAATCAAAGTGTTCATTACTTATTGGCTGTGGATAAATGAAATGAATGGCCACAAAGTTAGATGATAGAAATTGTAAAGACCATCCTCAAGGAGTCTTTACTAACTGTAAAGTGCTGTAGTGTTATTTAATAGCATATAACACTATAATGAGGCAGTATTATATTAAATATAGATGTGTGATGAAACCTAATAGAGCTACAAATTTTTATATTTATTTTATATGTAATTTTATTAATTCTTAGAAAAATTTATACAATGTATCTTGATCATATTCATCCCTTTTCTGAATATCTTTCAATGCTGGTAACTGTTCTGGTTTGCTGGAATTGTAGGTGGAAAATGCGGGAAGCGGGTGCGGGCGCATGGGCCAAGATGTTTACTGCCTTGCCGGAGCAAGCGCTGTTGAGGCTGCATGCGTGGGCTGCCTGCCAGGCTGGACAGTTCCTCGTGATCGGACCTGTCAGCCTATCTGTGAACGACCTGAGGTCATGCCTGGAGCGTGTATGAATTCTAATTGGATGAGGTGGGGTGGAGCTAGAAGGAGGTGAGTCTGGGCAAATAGAGTTTTAGCCCTTGCGGTGAGTAGAAGTAGTAGAAGAGAAGCTGTTGTAATAGTTGTTTAGCCCTTGCCCTAAGAAGAAGCTGCTGGGGAAGAAAGCTGTAAAGGAAAAAGGCACAAGAAGCCGTTGCGGGAACACGACTTGGTGTCCTTGGTGTTGTTTCTGTTACCGTCGGAGACTGTGGAGACCTGAGTTGAGAGGACCGGAGCAGAAAAGACTAATGATTGCTTTCCTCATTCAGGAGCTTGCATGGCTCCTTCTAAAACTTGTAAAACTTCACTGAGAAATAGTCCTTTTTCCTCAGTGAGGTAACTCCCAGATAAGAAACAGATTGGTGTATCTGCCTTGGTCCCAGAATGTGTGGTCTCTTGAGCAATTGAGCATTGTCTTCTTTTACTGAAAAGCACCATGGGCAATCACACTAGCCTATATTGTTCTGAGCATCTTTTGTACTCCCCTGACCGACGATTCCAAAGGAGGTAAGGACATGTCTCATGCCCTACACTGGGATTAGTTTGTGACCCCAATTGGTGTAGCTTCAGTGTTTTATAATGGGTTTTGTCACTTTAGAATGATAAGCCATCCTTGAATTCTTAGGATATATATGACTTGGTTATGGTATATAATTCTATTTAAACAATGGTTAGATTTAATTGGTTACTATTTCATTGAAGTCTCTTACAGTTATATTACTGAGAGATACTGTCTATAGCTTTATGTCCTATTTATATTCATTTGGCTTTTGAATTAGCGTAATTTTCACTCACACAGTTCCTTGTCCTCTAATATTCTAAACAATTTTAAAAAATAATTGGCATAGCATCTTCATTAAATATCTTATGCATTCACCAATAAATCTGTCTGGGCCTGGTGTTTTCTGTTTTAACAGGTGACTTGTTACCAGCCAATTTCTAGAATAAATATGGGTCTAACAGGATTATATGGTTTTACTTGTATGATTTTCAATGAATTGGTCCATTTCATCTAAGCTATTTAGTTGTTAATTGTAAAGCATAGAATTGTTAATAATGTTGTATTGTTAACCTTTTAATGTTCATGGGGTCAATAGTGAAGACTGTTCCTTTATTTCTGACATTAGCAATTGGGATCTTCCTTTTTGCCCTTGGTTAGGTCTGGTTAATGGATTATTTTATTGATTTTTCAAAAGAAACATCTTTTGCTCATTGATTTTTTTTTCTCTACTGATTTTATGTTTTCAATTTCATTGATTTCTGTTATAACCTTTAATTTTTGAATTCTTACTTTGGATGTGATTTGTTCTTGTTATCATTTCCAAAGGTACAAACTTTGGCTAGTGGATTTAACCTTTGTTCTCCTAACAAATGCATTTGTAAGGTCAAGGAAGGGTTCTTCCACCAGACATGACCCCGTGCTTCATCTTGTCCTTCTGTCACACCATTGACTGTATGGATAAGTATATTAAGCACATGAGAAAGCCAGTAACATTTAGGAGTCAAATACAAGAGTAAGTTATCACAAGCCATGAAACGCTTTTCACTGGTGGCTCTTTTGGTTAGCACTACACACAGAGACTTTATGGAGACTGTCACTCCAGTTTCCTGAAATTAATTCCACAGCATACTCATGTGTACTCTATAGTTCTGGAGTAGGGTGGGTAAGAAGAAAGCATTGGAATCAAGTGACCTGGGTTTGTCTCTCATTCTACGAGTTACTTGCTGAGTGATCCTGGACATTTCACCTTGGCCTTTCTCACTTATACAATGTGGGCAAATTATAGTATATGGAGATGTAAAGATTCAGTTCAGCAAATTCATATAAGAGTTCTGTAATGTTGCCTGGACCATACCATTGACTTTTGTCCAGATGGGATGAGCTGCCATGATCTATGTATATTTCCATCGAGTCTGTGACCTGACAGCTTTGCCAAACTACTATCTTGCCATTCTTTTGATATGACATCCATCATGTTGACATCTAGGGAAATACTCTGCAGGAATTTGACAGGTAATATTTGGATTGCCATTCTTCAAGTCACCTTGAAGTGAACATTGCCTAGACATATTCACCAAAGTCTGTGACCTTCAAAGGTACACAAAACACAGTTACAAATAGCTCTAATAACTCCTAGAGTGCACACACACACACACACACACACACACACACACACACAGAAAGAGAGAGAGAGTTCTTAAAGTTCTTCATGATAGGGTTTTCTAAATTCAGTTGTGTATACAATGCCTGCCAGCAGAAACTGGTTCATCTTTAGTTCTCTCTGGAATAGTTCTTCACAGATGGCCAAGTCTCAGGCAAAGTATAACTAAAGAAGCAAAACTAGGGGATATTGACAAAGCAATGCTGTCATCATAGAGAAAGAGAATACTTACCTTTTGTTTTCTGGCCCATGTGGCTGGTTGCCTTTAAAAGGATGTCCATGTCCCAAGGATTGGATACAGGGTTCAGAGCTAGCAAATCTGTACCAGACACACACCCTCACCCACAAGAGACTGTCAGAAAGAATTAGAATCTCTCTGAGTTGGAAAAAGACACTTCTCCTGGTGGCAGGCACTTATCTTACTCAATAATACCATGTCAATGTGGCCACACACCATAGTCTCTCAATGACAGAGGAGAGGCATTATCCCACCCAGGGAGAAACTACTCAGTACCCGATGTGAATCAGAGGAGGTCAGACTCATATGGATACCATTTGTGGAAAGTTTATATGAAAACTAGGAAATTTGACTTAGTAGACTGGCGGAAATAAAAATTCAAACAAACAAAAACATTTTCAAAACCAACTCTGAGGGGAAAACTAACAGTACAAAAGGTTTATCGTTTCCTCTAAGATGTCTTTGGCAACGTCATCATTTTCTCAAACTGCATTCCTTGGAACACTAGTGTTGAGTGGGATAGTACTAGAAAATGGTATGGGCTCAGAATCAGCCCAGAACAATCAGTGTTGTACATTCCCTGTTAGAAAATGACACACAGGGACTTTGAAAGTTTTCAAAAGAAAATAAAAACTGTTCATTTTGGTCTATTCCAGATTTCTTCAAATTTATGTGAGCATCTAAGCATTTTATTTGGAATGTTTTACAACTGATTACAGTCTGTTGAGTGGTAATAGTGATGATTTCCTTTCTATACCATGACCTGCCCATTGTTGCCCACAGCCAGGCGACTCACAGTTCCAAACATCTGCCCATTCTGATTAGCTACGAAAAGATATGTTGTGGATAAGAAAGTGGTTTTAGAGAGGCTTGTAACGTTTATGTGAATACATCCCATGTACTAGATTGCTAGAAACACTCAGAAGTGAGCCAGTCATGCTAAGCAACACTAAATGAATTAAATGAATGTATCGCAAAGAGCTCCCAATTTTTAGCTTCCCTGAAAAAAAAAGTAATAAAGAGTAAACAAAAGTTAATAAAAATTATCATTTGACTGAAGGAGGAATTATAATTTGCAAGTTGAATAAAAAAGCTTGCTTAGTTCATCAATTTGACAAATGTTCCTCAACATTTATATTGAAGATTCTTGCTATGAGAAGTGATAATCTTATTCAGATGATCTATATCTAAAAGGCCTTGAGAGGGGCTGAGGAGGTACCTGAATTAGTACAATATTTGTATGCAAGCTTGAGAAGCTGAACTCAGATCCTCAGCTCCTCTGTAAGAGGCTGGGGGCCCTGGCATTCCCCCACACTGGGACACAGAGCCTTTTCAGGACCAAGAGCCTCTCCTCCCATTGATGACCTACTAGACCATCCTCTGCTACATATGCAGCTAGAGCCATGAGTCCCACCATGTGTTTTCTTTGGTTGGTGGTTTAGTTCCAGGGAGCTCTGGAGGTATTGATTAGTTCATATTACTGTTCCTCCTACGGGGCTGCAAGCCCCTTCAGCTCCTTCAATGGGGACCCTGTGCTCCATCCAATGGATGGCTGTGAGCATCCACTTCTGTATTTGTCAGGCACTGGCAGAGCATGGTCATGGTGTCTCTTCACAGCCATGGAAACCCTAAGACATGTTGGATTCAATCCAATGTATTGGAAAACAATTAACATAGGGTGTTGGATAGTTTTATGTCAATGTGACACAAGTTAAAGTTATCTGATAGGAGTGAACCACAGTTTAAAAAATGAAGAAAATGTCTCTATGTATGTCCTCCCTTCAGGTTCCTGCCCTGTTTGGGTTCCTATCCTGACTTTCTTTAACAGGGATGAACGGTGATGTGGGAATGTAAACCAAATAAACCCTTTCTTCTCAAAAAAAAAAAAAAAAAAAAAAAGGCCTGGAGGCTGCAGTGTCAGCAGTGTCTGCAAACTCAGTGTGGGGAAATGGAGCTCTCTGAAGCTCACAGGCCACCCAGTAGCCTAATTGATGAGTATCAGGTACCAGAGAGAGAGAAAGACTACCTCAAAACTAAGGTTAAACAACAACAACAACAAAACAATGACCTAATGTTGACCTCTGGTCCTACGCATACATACACACACACAAGGTCACATAGACTCATAAATGAACTTGTGGCATATTGCATTTGATAAAAATGAAGTTGGCTATTCTGGTCTGACATACTCTTCCAGAAAATTTTTCTATCCTTTCCCTTGGAATTGACAGTTATTTTTCAATTTCCTGTTTTAAAATCTTGCCTTTTCTTTTCTTTCTCAATCGTGCTCAAAGCCGGGTTACCCAGCCAGAGTAGCCCTGAGCTATGTTTGGTGGCCTCACTGTACTCACATATCGATTCAAGTGCAAGTGAATATTTATGGAGTGTTTAACTTGATCTAAGCAGAGTTCTAAGTGATCTACCTGAATTAACTCATTAAATCAATTATAACTGCTATGAGGTAGATACCATTAATATCTCTATTTTCAAGAAAAGGAAAATGAAGATGTAGAGGTGTTTTTTGTTTTTTTCCTGACCACAGTCTGCTTGACTTACAAAGGTCAGAGCTGGGATTTAGACTACAGCCCGGAAGCCCCAGAAGCAATGCATTTGCTACTGTCCTCCAGTGAGTACCATTATTCTACCCATTTAGTATATATGGGGCACCTGCAAATGGATAAGTGGGTATCTCCCTATGAAAACCTTTCTTACCCATGGAAGGGAAGAGGATGTAATCAAGCAAATTGCAATTCAGTATATCCACTCATTTAAAAAGGAGAGTGTATGTAAAACACTGTGAGAGCTTAGCATGGGAAATGGTAGTCTTTACCTGAGGTGAAGAATCTACCAAAGCATCAAAGAGTGGTGGTAGTGTGCTTGTCCTTATAATTAAAACAGAGTTTTTTGCCCTGGAGAAGAGGGATAGATGGAAAGCTATTCAGGGCAGTGTATTCAAGAAAGGTAGTACCATTTTCTGTAAAACAAGGGGGCATGCTTCTTTCTTTCAAACACACACTTATACTATGTAGTAGACACACTTACGGAAGGTTGAGAACCATCAAGTTGGTCTACTCTCTTGAGCCTACATTCTTCCAGAATCTTAGGAAGATTCTAGCTGGGAGATCGAGCAGCTTTCTCTGTGCTTTCAGCCAGGCCAGAATGCCCTCTTTCTTCATCCAGGAGTGCGGGCTCAGATGGTTTCCATATTTCCCTAGATTCCCCAAAGAAGACAAATGGTAACTTTGGTCTCAGTTTTTACTTTTTGCAGAAATCAAGAAAACCACCTCCACATCCTTCCAAGAGGCACAAAAGTAAGGGACTTCCTCCCTTAGCTATGCACTTTGTCAGAGGTTGGCATGTGCTTGCAGCAAATTGGCATGTGTATGTGTGAGCATGCACGAGTACATGCGTATGTGCATTTTTCTGTGTGTGTGAGCACCTCATTGAGTGTGGGCTGCACATGTGCTGTATATGCTGTGGAATGAAAGAGTGGGAAGGCAGTGTGTTTTAGTCTTCATTTGTGGCTTAGTGTTTGCAGAGCTTGGCTTTGCTTGCACAACACAGTGCAGGGGACTGCATCTCGGGTTTCAGTAAATGACAAACCTTATTAGAGAAGAGGAAGGAAGGAAGCATACACTGCTGTTTTCCATAGTTCTTCAGAAGGCAGTTGGATTTCAGCATCAGAACAGAGAAGGGCAAAGCAATTGTCCCTTGTCTCGGGGATAATTGAAATGATCTCTACTATTTTATTGGAAAGGGAAATCCTCCTTCTAGTTGGTCTCCCCAAAATTAGGTATTGAAATTTTCCAAAGAAAATTCACACAGTACACAGATTTTAAAGATAATTGCTTCTGTCATGTGTTCTAGAATGTGAGTTCTGAGATATATTTTAAATCTTAAAACTATGTTTATTGGCTTTTCCTTCCAGAATCCTGAACAGTGATTCTCAATATTCTTTCTAGAAAAACAAAACCACAAAAACATGTGGGCCTGGAAAGATAGCTTAGTGATTAGAGCATGAGGATCAGAACGAGACTGTGTCTTAAAAATAAGGAGGAGAGTGATACCTACAATCTGGGATCTAGGGAAGTAGAGACAAGAAGACCCAGGGACAAGGTACCTAGCTATGCCAGCCAGTCAGCAAGCTCCAGGTTCAAATGAGAGATCCTGCCTTGAAAAAGAAAGAGAGCACAATTGAAGAATCCATCAGGTTTTAACTTCAGGTCTTCTCATGCACACATATACACATCTGTATGTATAACCACAGGCACACAAACCACACACACACACACTAAAAACACAAGAACTCATTTATCACATGGTAATATCATCATTCACTCAACATGGTTTATTACTTTTCTAGGTGCTGTGTAAGGTAGGGGATACAGGATGAATGGACAGACTCAGTCTCTTTCTTCAGGGACCACATTTACTGGCTTCTCATTTGTGTCTGCCATGATGGTAGTAGGGGATGGATAATTCAGGGTGCTTGGAAAAAAAAGAAAGACTAAGGAGATGGCTGAGCAGGTAAAAGTGTTTGTCAAACAAGCTGATGACCTGAGTTGCATAGATGGAGCCATTGTTGAAAGGAGAGAAACAAGTCTCCATTCATACATATGCGCGCGCACACACACACACACACACACACACACACACACATACACATACACACACACACACATTCATGATCTTCACCACCACCATGACCACCATCATCGAGTACTCTGGAGTGTTTCAAAACTAGAACTTTCAATAGGATGGCCAAAGGCAAAGGTTATCACTTACTCCCTCAAACTTTGAATTTGCTATGCATTTTCTGATAATCAGGTCATATATTCAATCAAATATGATCATTTTCATAATATGTAATGAAAATGCATGTGTAACAGGTAGAAGACTTGAGAGCTAGGGGCCAGCAAACTCATAAAAGTGGCTCTGCAGCCTTGTCAGCTGACACTAGAGACTTAAGAAGCAGACCGCTTGAGTCAAATTTTGGCTTCATAATCCTTTAGCTCTGTGTCATTGAATGTTAGTTAACACAGTATTATTTCCCATCATGTCCATTTCACAGATGAAGGAACTGAGGCATACAAAGTTAATTTCTGTGAGGTACACAGATCTTTGCCTAACTTGTGATATTTTGGAGGGTCTAGTCTCCGGCTGCTGTGCTTCCTCAATAACTTTCAAAAAATGTTTCTCTCCTGTATTGCTTGGTACTGCCTTTATCACATGGGCTTCTCAGCAGGTGGAGGTTCCAGCCCAGAACCCAGCCAGCCAGAGTCTGGGAGTGATTTTTAAGGAGTCAAAACAGGACCAAAAGTGGGCAGAGATGTGTCCATGACAACAGAATTAGCTTATATTAGGGGGTTGTCAGAGTAAAGTCCTTCCCCTTCAATTGTCATAAACATCAGGCCTATAAACTTGAGAAAGGGAAAATACACTGTTCTCTAGGCTGAGTCTTTCTCCCCAAACCAAACAGATGGAGCCTGAAAGTCAGAGGGTGTCAGGCCTTTGGGGACTGTCCTTCCCTGCTGCACTTCCTACAGCTGACAAATGTCACCCTTTTTTATTCTGCAGCCACATAGGCTCTGGAGTGAGAAAGGAGCCCTGGTTCAGGGAAGACAGCTAGGCAAAGGATAATGGATGGGGGCTTCAGTTTCTCAGATGCTTGGAAGATATGTCCTATTCCAAAGTAAGTGACCACATCAAGGTGATTGGAGAAAACACAGAGGTTGTAGAAAACAGGCACCAAAAGAGGGCTCTCTTATAAACAAAAGCCAAGTAGTAGCTAAGGTGAGGAAGGATGGGGCCTGGGGTGGGACTAAGAGATGAGCAGGAAGAGTACCAGCAGAGAGTCTCTACAAGTTTCAATCAAATATCCAACCAGTGAGCAAGTTCCTATTTACACACCCAGAAGAGCTCTGTGTTTTGCAGAGGAAATATCCTCAGGACATTGCCAAGGACCACCCTTGGCTTGGAGAGGGTTTCTGAGGAAGGGGTGTTTGAGAACAGCTAAACCAACAATTTGAAGTCAAGTTGTGGGTTACAAGCTAATGGCTTATGTTCTGCCTGAGTCAGCTTTCAGACTGCTCTCTTCCTCTGTTCTGATTGAGACAGCTTATCTAAACATTCTCTGGGTAGCTCATATCTTGCAGACAAAAGTCCAATCTTTTATTTACATATTAATTCGGTAATTACTTGGGGTTCCCTTTTAATTATCTCATGAATCAGCATCCTATAACCCAAGTTCCAGGATTCCTAAAAAAAAAAAAAAAAAAAAGACACCAAGCACATTTTTTAACATCACAAAAGAATTTAAAGATCTGCCTGCCTTTGTTAGACACAGACCTTGAGATAGTTGGGTGGGATCCTGCCCTGAAATTACCATTCCTACAAAGTCTGGGGCTAGACCTAAACTCCCCCTGCCCCATGCTGACTTTGAATTCAGGAATCTGCCTGACTTTCTAAGCATAAACAAAAAATTTAGCTGAGTGGGATCTTGCCCTAAAACCACTACTCCTTAAATCTTTTTATCTCCATCCTTAGTGTCTTTCTAATAATCTGGCTCATTAGTACTGCTGCCTCTTAGATCTGTGAAGCTCCTTATACAATTCATATTGTATCCTTATATTTTGCATAGTTGAGAAATTATATATTTTTGAACTCATGTTTTCAAGAGTTCTTTCCCACAGCCTTAAGGGCTGTCCTGAAGGTCTCAGCATTTACCATTTTGCATAGATATAAATACACTCAACTCCTAGACACATACTGCTTCTAATTATCATGGAGTCATTAACATTGGCAGGAAGAACATTCCCTGATAACCTTGGCAGGGAGAATATTTCCCAAAGGATGAACATGAAATAATATGGATACAGTTATATATGCAAACCTTATGCCCATAGCAACCATGGACACTCATGAAGGCCCACACCCTGCTGGCTCTGTTCCAGGGGTGGGAACCATGTCACACCCTCCCTGCTGTGGCCAAGCCAAATTTGGCAGGACCTGGCCTTGGAAGTTTGCCTACCTGATAAAACACTTTTGCAAAGGGTTCAAGCAGAAGCTGGAAGACCTGAGACATTTGTCCTTTTTGGTTACTATAAGCACAATTAAAGGCTCAGCACTCTACAAAGGCACCATTCTGTCTCTACCCATAGACCATCAGTAAGCACATACATATCATACCTCAGCTTCACCTAAATTCCAGGACTTCTCCCAGATCTTCCTTATATCAATGGCTTGGAAAATAACTCAAGCCTTTATTCATTCATTCATTCATTCATTTAAAAATGTATTTACATTTCAAGTGCTATCCCCTTACTTGGTTTCCCCCCTCCTAAAAACCCCCTATACCATTGCCCTGACCTGCAGGACTAAATAGCAAGGATTTTGACGGAGTAAGTGAGAATGGGAAGGACAGGAGATGTAAAGAAAGGAGACAAGACAAAGATCTGATCAAGTCTCATTTGCTCTTGGGAAACAGAGGGCTGATAAAGCTGCAAACCACAAACGGTATTGCCCAAGTTGCACAGGCCAAGCCAGTGTTATCGCTTGTTAACACACTGATGTCAATGGAATGTCCACATTGCAAAATGTCCAGAAAGTCCCCTGTCATAAAGTGTCCCAAGTCAATTACAGGAACAGAAGCAAGATAGTAGAAGAAACAAAAGAGTGTTAGTTATAAGATGATGGCCCAGGGACAAGATAGAGTCTGAGATGCATGGGGCTTTTGGGTCCCAACAGGTTTCCCCTTTTTTTATACAGAAACAAGGCATACTTAGGATGGCAATATCTTCATCAGCTTGACCCTAGAGACTCCAAGGGGACCATGCCTGTTTTAGAACAGAGAGGTTACAAGGACAGTCATGCCCATTATAGGGGGGACTCCATCATCTTAGCAGGGTTCCCTGTCTTAGGTTGTCATCATACTAAGGGTGGCTTCCTCCTCTCAGTTGCCCATCTAGCCAGTCCATCACACTGGGTAGGTGAAGGACCAAGCATGAACTTGGTTATTTTAAGGGCTGTTTGTAAGAATGTCATCAAAACCATTTCCCAGATCTGACATCGCCAGCCAGTGGTAATGAATCTGCAATGGTTGGGCCTTAATTGCATCTATTTGTCCCTAAATTAAGGCCATAATTCTATTTAAAAGAAAAGGTCCTAGCGATAGTAGAATTAGTAAGAAATATGAGTATCCATTTGCAATAAGATTAAGTATAAGTCCTTGAGAATTAACACCATTATGTGGAACAGGTAGAAATTGAGGACACTAAGAACAAGTCTTTACAATTTGACGTGCAAATTCTCTAAAATTACTGAATTATTATCTCAAGCCTTTACTATTTTGATGAAGTAAAAGAGTGAGATTATATGCCCAACTGTACTTGTGTAAGGTCTATAATCTGCCTGGGATACAAGTCTTCTGTGGTACTTCCTTAAGGGGTCTTGTCCAGGCAGTCCAGGATGAATTTTTAAATGTCCAAGGACAGTCCTTTAAAGGAACAGTATTTTCTCTTGAGTTGTATATGCATAAACGATTGCAAAATTTGAGAATTAGCAGTATCTAAAAAAGGAAAAATTTCAAGCAATTGGCTATATATTCTGATAGCCAATATATATTAATTATACAAATTAAAGCTTAATTTTTTAACATTTCAAAAATAGCAGCTACAGCATGTGGTTCAATTATCTGTGCTGAAGCAGGAAGAAACTCAAAAGAATAAACATGTGATCCGATCACAATAATTCTTCCCTGTTGAAGGTCTGTTTATAAATACAGTAGATATATTCTTTATGGGATGCACTGTGGAGAGCCATTTGGGGTGCGGCTTGGCAGGAAACCCACATTAGCTAAGGACAAAGAAATGGTGCCACTTGGCAGTAATCTGACATTGGCCATGACAAGGAAGTAAGCTTCAATCTTTAGGCTATAATAGGGAAGTAGGTTAAGGCATGAATTTTAATCTTAGGGTGGAACAAAAGAAGTAGGCTTCAGGCAAGATTTGGGGCTTGGACAAGGAAGTTGGCTCAAATATTTTGGTCATCATGACAAGCCCTTTCAAAGAACTGTCATGGGAGTAATCTTGGGACTTTACTCAACTACCTTGCTAGTTCCTTATTGTACTGTTCACCCTTAATACTTGCATGTAATTAAAATAGTATAAAAAGCAAACCGGGAAAATTAAATTTGCCTTCAGTCTCAGAGTTGACCAGGGTCATGCCACAATGTTGTCTAACTGTCTTTCTTCCTTTTAATCCTCACTCCTGCGCTGGAGAACCTGTTGAGTGACTGAGCAGACTTGGTCAATACATGTATAAATTTAAAGAAAATACAAAAGCATGCATAGAAGGAAATTTTAACAACTTATCATTTGGTAATGATTATCAATTTTGTTTAAGAAGTTTGCTATGCAATATGCCAAATATCAGTATTCTTAAATAACCAGTTTACTTGCTGTTTGAAACAAGGATAGATGTCTCATCAGGTTTTTAAGATATTTTTTCCAAAATACTTTCATGATTGTATCCTATAATTTTTATTAGATATTTTCCTTATTTACATTTCAAATGCTATCCTGAAAGTTCCCTGTACCCTCCCCCCCGCCCTGCTCCCCTAACCACCCACTCCCACTTCTTGGCCCTGACATGCCCCTGTACTGGGGCATATAAAGTTTGTAAGACCAAGGGGCCCTCTCTTCCCAATGATGACCGACTAGGCCATCTTCTGCTACATAAGCAGCTAGAGACACAAGCTCCAGGGGTACTGGTTAGTTCATATTGTTGTTCCACCTATAGGGTTGCAGACCCCTTCAGCTTCTTGGGAATTTCTCTAGCTCCTCCATTGGGGGTCCTGTGTTCCAAGCAATAGATGACTGTGAGCATCCACTTCTGTATTTGCCAATCACTGGCATAGCCTGACATGAGATGGCTATATCAGGGTCCTTTCAGCAAATTCTTGCTGGCATATGCAGTAGTGTCTGGGTTTGGTGGCTGATTATGGAATGGATCCCCGGGTAGGGTAGTCTCTGGATGGTCCATCCTTTTGTCTTAGCTCCAAACTTTGTCTCTGTATTCCATGGGTATTTTGTTCCCTATTCTAAGGAGGAATGAAGTATCCCCATGTTGGTCTTCCTTCTTCTTGATTTTCTTGTGTTTTGCAAATTGTATCTTGGGTATCCTAAGTTTCTGGGGTTCTTTCCAGCTTCTGGCTATTATAAAAAGGGCTGCTATGAGCATAGTGGAGCATGTGTCCTTATAACCAGTTAGAACATCTGGGTATTTGCCAAGGAGAGATATTGTTGGATCTTGTGGTAGAACTATGTCCAATTTTTTGAGAAACCACAAGAATGACTTCCACAGTGGTTGTACAAGCTTGTAATCCCACCAGCAATGGAAGAGTTTTCCTCTTTCTCCACATCCTCGCCAAAATCTGCTGTCACCTGAATTCTTGATCTTAGCCATTCTGACTGGTGAGAAGTGGAATCTCAGGGTTGTTTTGATTTGCATTTCCCTGATGATTAAGGATGTGGAACATTTTTTTCAAGTGCTTCTCAGCCATTCGGTATTCCTCACTTGAGAATTCTTTGTTTAGCTCCGTACCCCATTTTTAATGGGGTTATTTGAATTTCTGGAGTTCAGCTTCTTGAACTCTTTGAATATATTGGATATTAGTCCCCTACCAGATTTAGGATTGGTAAAAATACTTTCCCAATCAGTTGGTGGCCTTTTTGTCTTATTGAAAGGGTCTTTTGCCTTACAGAAGCTTTCCAATTTTATGAGGTCCCATTTGTCAATTCTTGATCTCACAGTACAAGCCATTGCTGTTCTGTTTAGGAAGTTTTCCCCTGTGCCCATATCTTCTAGGCTTTCCCCCACTTTGTCCTCTATAAATTTCAGTGTCTCTGGTTTTATGTGGAGTTCCTTGATCCACTTAGACTTGAGCTTTGTACAAGGAGATAAGAATGGATCAATTTGCATTCTTCTACATAATAATTCCCAGTTGTGCCAGCACCATTTATTGAAAATGCTGTCTTTTTTCCATTGGATGGTTTTAGCTTCTTTGTCAAAGATCAAGTGACCATAGGTGTGTAGATTCACTTCTGGGTTTTCAGTTCTATTCCATTGATCTACCTGTATGTCACTGTACCAGTACCATGCAGTTTTTATCACAATTGCTCTGTAGTACAGCTTGAGGTCAGGCATGGTGATTCCACCAGAATTCTCTTTTATTGTTGAGAATAGTTTTTGCTATCCTAGGTTTTTTATTATTCTAAATGATTTGCAGATTGCCCTTTCTAACTCAGTGAAGAATTGAGTTGGAATTTTGATGGGGATTGCATTGAATCTGTAGATTGCTTTCCTCAGGATAGGCACTTTGACTATATTAACCCTGCCACTCCATGAGCATGGGAGATCTTTTCATCTTCTAAGATCTTCTGCAATTTCTTTCTTCAGAGACTTGAAGTTCCTATCATACAGATCTTTCACTTCCTTAGTTAGAGTTACACCAAAGTATTTTAAATTATTTGTGACTATTGTGAAAGGTGTTGTTTCTCTAATTTCTTTCTTAGCCCCTTTATCCTTGTGTAGAGAAAGGCTTTTGATTTGATTGAGTTAATTTTCTATCCAGCTACTTCACTAAAGCTGTTTATCAGGTTTCAGAGTTCTCTGGTGGAATTTTTAGGGTCACTTATATATACTATCATATCATCTGCAAATAGTGATATTTTGACTTCTTCCTTTCCAATTTGTATCCCCTTGATCTCCTTTTGTTTTCGAATTGCTCTGGCTAGGACTTCAAGTACTATATTGAATAGGTAGGGAGACAGTGGGCAACCTTGTGTAGTCCCTGATTTTAGTGGGATTGCTTCAGGTTTCTCTCCATTTAGCTTGATGTTGGCTACTTGTGTGCTGCAGATTGCTTTTATTGTGTTTAGCTATGGGCCTTGAATTCCTGATCTTTCCATGACTTTTATCATGAAGGGGTGTTGGATTTTGTCAAATTCTTTCTCATCATCTAATGAGATGATCATGTGGTTTTTGTCTTTGAGTTTGTTTATATAGTGGATTACTTTGATGGATTTCTGTATATTAAACCATCCCTGCATTTCTGAGATGAAGCCTACTTGATCATGATGGATGATCATTTGGATGTGTTCTTGGATTCAGTTTGCGAGGATTTTATTGAGTATTTTTGCATCGATATTCATAAGGTAAATTGGTCTGAAGTTCTCTTTCTTTGTTGGATCTTTGTGTGGTTTAGGTTTCAGATTAATTGTGGCTTCATAGAATGAATTGGGGAGAGTACCTTCTGTTTCTATTTTGTGGAATAGTTTGAGGAGAGTTGGAATTAGGTCTTCTTTGAAGGTATAATAGAACTCTGCACTAAACCCATCTGGTGCTGGTCTTTGTTTTTTGTTTGTTTGTTTGTTTGTTTGTTTGGGAGACTATTGATGACTGCTTCTATTTCTTTACGGTAAATGGGACTGTTTAGTTTGTTAAGCTGATCCTGATTTAACTTTGGTACCTGGTATCTGTCTAGGAAGTTGTCCATTTCATCCAGGTTTTCCAGTTTTGTTGCTTATAGCCTTTTGTAGTAGGATATGATGATGTTTTGGATTTCCTCAGGTTCTGTTGTTATGTTTCCTTTTTCATTTCTGATTTTGTTAATTAGGATACTGTCCCTGTGCCCTCTAGTTAGTCTGGCTAAGGGTTTAATCTATCTTGTTGATTTTCTCAAAGAACCAGCTCCTGGTTTGGTTGATTCTTTGTATAGTTCTTTTTGTTTCCATCTGGTTGATTTCAGCCCTGAATTTGTGTAGCCTCCCATAAGCCTGAAGCAGGCTAAGCCAGAACTTGACCTTGCTGGCACTAAGGAGCCTTCCTCCCTAGATCACTCTATTGTTCTGCCACTGCCACTGTTCCTCTTCAAGATACTGCTACCTGCTGAGAGGCCCTGAAGCTATTCTGGATCCTATGCCCTATTCCACAAGTTATCACCTACAGCTGGTTCCAGGCTCCAAAGATGAATTGGAGGGAATGGACTTTCCCCCCTTTTATAAAGCATGTCTGCCATTAAAAATTTGAACCTTGAGCAGACTAGTTGTCTTGGTTCCATTATTTCTCTACCTGCCTAGGCTCCCTCTTTTCTTCCAGATTCCAAGATGCCTTCCAGGCTCGAACATGGACATGTGACCCGCTGGCCAGCCCCAACAAGTTTGATTATTTCCCATGGTCTATTCTTCCTGGGTGAATTTGCTTCTTTTAGTTCTAGAGGTTCTAGGTGTGCTGTCAGGCTGCTAGTGTATGCTCTCTCTAGTTTCTTTTTGGAGGAACTCAGGGCTATGAGTTTTCTTCTTAGGACTGCCTTCATTGTGTCCCATAAGTTTGTGTATGTTGTGGCTTCATTTTCATTAAACTCTAAAAAGTCTTTAATTTTTTTCTTTATTTCATCCTTGACCGAGTTATCATTGAGTAGAGTGTTGTTCAGTTTCCACGTGAATGTTGACTTTCTATTATTTATGCTGTTATTGAAGACCAGACTTAATCCATGGCGATCTGATAGATGCATGGGATAATTTCAATATTTTTGTATCTGTTGAGGCCTGTTTTGTGACCGATTATATGGTCAATTTTGGAGGAGGTACCATGAGGTGCTGAGAAGGTATATCCTTTTGTTTTAGGATAAAATGTTCTATAGATATCTGTTAAATCCATTTGTTTCATAACTTCTGTTAGTGTCCATGTGTCTCTGTTTAGTTTCTGTTTCCAGGATCTGTCCATTGGTGAGAGTGGGGTGTTGAAGTCTCCCACTATTATTGTGTGAGTTGTAATGTGTGCTTTGAGCTTTACTAAAGTTTCTTTATTAGATGTGGTTGCTCTTGCATTTGGAGCATAGATATTCAGAATTGAGAGTTCATCTTGGTAGATTTTTACCTTTGATGAGTAATGAAGTGCCCCCCCTTGTCTTTTTTGATAACTTTGGGTTTTAAGTTAATTTTATTCGATATTAGAATGGCTACTCCAGCTTGTTTCTGTGGACCATTTGCTTGGAAAATTGTTTTCCAGCCTTTCACTCTGAGGTAGTGTCTGTCTTTGTCTCTGAGGTGGGTTTCCTTCAAGCAGAAAAATGTTGGGTTCTGTTTGTGTAGCCAGTCTATTAGTCTATGTCTTTTTATTGGGGAATTAAGTCCATTGATGTTAAGAGAAATTAAAGAAAAGTAATTGTTGCTTCCTGTTATTTTTGTTGTTAAAGTTGGGATTCTGTTCTTGTGGCTGTCTTCTTTTAGGTTTGTTGAAGTATTACTTTCTTGCTTTTTCTAGGGTGTATTTTCTGTCCTTGTGTTGGTGTATATTATCTTTTGAAGGGCTGGATTTGTGGAAAGATATTGTGTGAATTTGGTTTTATCATGGATTACTTTGGTTTCTGCATCTATGCTAATTGAGAGTTTTGCTGGGTATAGTAGCTTGGGCTGGCATTTGTGTTCTCTTAGGGTCTGTATAACATCTGTCCAGAATCTTCTGACTTTCATAGTCTCTGGTGAGAAGTTTGATCTAATTCTAATAGGCCTGCTTTTATATGTTACTTTACCTATTTCTCTTACTGTTTTTTAATATTCTATCTTTATTTAGTGCATTTGTTGTTCTGATTATTATGTGCGGGGAGGAATTTCTTTTCTGGTCCAGTCTATTTGGAGTTCTGTAGGCTTCTTGTATGTTCATGGGCATCTCTTTCTTTAGGTTTGTGAAGTTTTCTTCTATAATTTTGTTGAAGATATTTGATGGCCTTTTAAGTTGAAAATCTTTATTCTCATCTATTCCTATTATCCGTAGGTTTTGTCTTCTCATTGTGTCCTGGATTTCCTGGATGTTTTGAGTTAGGATCTTTTTGCATTTTGTGTTTTCTTTGATTGTTGTGCCCATGTTCTCTATGGAATCTTCTGTACCTGAGATTCTCTCTTCCATCTCTTGTATTCTGTTGCTGATGCTTGCATCTATGGATCCTGATTTCTTTCCTAGGTTTTCTGTCTCCAGAGTTGCCTCACTTTGGGTTTTCTTTATTGTTTCTACTTCCCTTTTTAGGTATTGGATGGTTTTGTCCAATTCCATCGCCTGTTGGTTGTGTTTTCCTGTAATTCTTTAAGGGATTTTTGTGTTTCCTCTTAAAGGACTTCTACCTGTTATTTCTTTAAGTGAGTTATCAATGCCCTTCTTCAAGTCCTTTACCAGCATTATGAGATATGATTTTAAATCTGAATCTTGCTTTTCGGGTGTGTTGGGGTATCCAGGACTGGCTGAGGTGGGAGTTTTGGTTTCTGATGATAGTGAGTGGTCTTGGTTTCTGTTAGTAAGATTCTTCCATTTGCCTTTCACCATTTGGTAATCTCTGGTGCTAGTTGTTATAGTTGTCTATGGCTGGAGCTTGTTCCTCCTGTGATTCTGTTAGCCTCTGTCAGTAGTCCTGGGAGTCCAGCTCTCTACTGAGTCTCAGTGGTCAGGTACTCTCTTCAGGCAAGCTCTCCTCTTGCAGGGAAGGTGCACAGAGGTCTGGCATTCAGACCTGCCTCCTGGCTGAAGATGATGGCCTGAAACAGGGTCTGTCCAAGAAGATATGTTGCCTCTGCAGTTTGTGTGCTCACCTGCACAGACTCCTAGGGACCTGGGACACAAGATGGTTCCCTTACCTGCTCTGGTGGTCAGAGCCCTCCCAGGTGGCCACCTCTCCTCTGGTGGGGAAGGTGCCCAGATGTCTGGAACCCAAAACAGGGCCTGTCCCAGAAGCTGTGTTGTTTCTGCAGTCCGCATGCTGCTATAAGTTTTTATTAACACCACAACTGCTTCATAACAGGATGTTAAAACTTTACTTGGAGATAATGAAAGATGAATCCATATTAATCCTCTCTTTTGCCAAAGAATTGCTGTGTGCACATTGAGTAATAATAACTAAAATTTGATTACAATTGATTACAATCAAAGCAATTGATTACAGAAGTTTCCTCTACTTTCTGCAAAGGTATTTGTCTCTCACCAGTTAATTTGCATCTCCCTTGAGAACATCCAACAAAGGCTTAAGTCCTCCTGTGATGAGCTTAAGGTGAAGTCTTCCCCCCAAAAAATCTCCTGGAAGCTTTTGAAAATAATTTGAAGTAAGCAAATCATCTTTTCTTTCTTGAATTTTTTTGTGCCACAATTTGTCTAGTATATAGCTGAGGCCCCGAATATTGAAAAAGACATTGCCTTTAAATCTTTTCTGGAGCAACAGCTACTCCCCAAAATTTTAAAGCTTATTGTATAAGAGCAAAGGATTGCAGTAAAACTCCTTCATAGAAATCAGCTAATAAAATATCCATATAATGAATAATATACCCTGAATGTCATAACTTCTAGTAATGAAGTCAAGACAAATTTTTCTTTTTTACATAAACTAGTGCTATTAGTCATTCCTTGAGGCAAAACTTTCCAATGATGTCACTTCATGGTTCTTTAAAATTACAAACTGACTAAAAGCAAACCCTTTGCAATCATCAGGATGCAAAGGAATAAAGAACAATCCTCCAAATCCACAATAATCCAGAAATTTATAACCAAGACATGCATATCATATTTATACTTTTAAAACCAGTCAGAAACAAAAAAATGAAATGGCTACACATTTCCTTTTTTTAAACCAGACAATATTCTTAGTTTTTCTAGCTGTAATTTCAAGAGAGGAGCTCCTTGTCGCCTGTTGAACCCAGTAATCACAAACACAGAGATCTTTCTAGGAAAAACAACCACCAGTTCACTTACCATAGAACTTGAGAAGCTTCTGGCCCTTTTAAGAGCAGCTTTTCAGAGAGACTACTGGCAGGGCTTCTCCAGCTGTGCTAGACTCCCAACTATAAGTACAGTGCTCCAAAGGCCAATTGAGACTATTTTTTACTTATTTCTTTTTCTCTCTTTTAAAAAAATAAGTTAAAACTAAATCAAGAGCTGAACAACCAGAAGATAAAGTATTAACTATTTTTTTTGAACATGAAACACAGAACAACAAACAATCAAACCACAAAACAAAAACACAGACTTAACATAAAACAGTCAGTTTTGATGAACATGGACAGATTGGTGCATCAAGGACACACAATAGACAGAGAGGGAAGAGAATTAGATGTCCCAAAGGGACCCAGATATCCTACCTAAGAGACCCAGAACCAAGCATTCCTCCAGTAGGAGCCAGAGAGGAGGCAGAACATCATCTGACATCTTCCTGTCCCTAGGAGAGCTCTGAAACAGCTTACATAATATTTCCTTCTCTTTGCCAAAGCACCTCCTCCCCCCATAGTTGATAGCCATTGAGGACTGTGTTTCTTAAACCCATTCTCTTGTGTCTCAGTTGTAAACTATCCCTAGTCAGGGTCCAAAGACTAAAAACACCTATGACATTTACCTTCACCTTTCTAGATTTTAGCATAGCTCTAAACACATACACAAAACACATTTTAGAATTACCTTGTCCTCTACAAGGTTTATTCACCACTGGCCCAAATCTTTATAATAATCTTGGAAAGCACTACACATACACTCCCATCTTTTAAGAGCAATGGTACCTTTAAGAGGGAACCATGGACAAATCTCTTTTACAAAATCAAAGAAAATGCAAGTAAGTCTTTTAACCTTTATCCCTTGAGCCTTTAAAGCCCTTTTCAAACCTTCCACAAAGAGTTCATGGCTACTAAGTGCCTGTCCCATGATTACTGCAGACTAACCGGGATCCCTAGTCAGGGCAGCAGGCTCCCTTGCAGGGCGTCTTCCACACAAAATCAGCTGAACAGAAACACCAAGGCATTCTTCACTGAAGCCCCCATACTCGAGCCCCACTTGCTGGGTGCCAGTTGCCCCAACCTGCAGGGTTTCAAGGGAGGGACAGGAAGATGCAAATAAAGGAGACAAGACAAAAATCTGATCAGGTCTCATTTGTTCTTGGGAAAGAGAGGGCTTATAGAGCTGTAAACCACAAACGGTATCTGCCCAGGTGTACAGGCCAAACCAGTTTTATCACTTGGTAACACATTGACGTCAGTGGAATGTCCCCATCACAAAATGTCTGGAAAGCCCTCTATTGTAAAGAGTCCCAAGACAATTATGGGAACAGAAGCAAGATAGTAGAGGAAACAAAAGAGTGTTAGTTATAAGATGATAGCCAGGGACAAAATGGATGCTGAGATGCATGGGGCTTTTGGGCCCCAAAATCCATACCCCAACCCCTGATTCTTTGAGGGTGTTTATCCACCCATCCACTCCCTCCTCCCCACCCTTGATTCCCCCACCCTGGGACATCTATCAAGCCTTCATAGGACCAAGGACCTCTCCTCCCATTGATAACTGACAAGGGCATCCTCTGCTACTTATGCAGCTGGAGCCATGTTGGTGGCTTAGAAAGTCCCTTACACACTCTTGTGGATAATTTAATTGTCTCCTTGAGTCAACCGATAAGGGATTCTCAACTGGGGCATTTTTCAGATCAGATTGGTCTGCAAACTTGTCTGTAGGTACTGTCTTGATTGTTCACTGATGCAGGAGAGCCCATCCTACTGTGGACACCATCATTCCCTTGACAGGTAGGCCTGAGTGATACAAGAATGATCATAAGCCTACAATGAGCCATCCAGCAGTATTTCTCCATAGTTTCCACTGTACTGTTTTGGTTTTGAGAGAGTTCCCTGGTCAGAGGCAATACTATATGAAATAGCAAGGAGGCCTTGTCTTTGGGTTCTTTCATGCAGTTTGTGATTCCCTAATTTCCCTCAGTGAAGGATCATGATAGAAAGTGTTTGACACATAAACCCATTTCTGCCAAAGTTGCTTTGGTCACAATGTTTTTATCGCAGCACACAAAAGAAACAGAAATACAAAAAGTTTTCCTGTTTTTCTGTCATGTTACACCCTCCCCTCCCACGAAACAAACAAACAAACAAAAAACAATGAAGTAAGCCAGTAGTTCTCAACCTTCCTAATGCTGTTACCTTTTAATACAGTTCCCCATGTTATAGTGACCTCCAATCATAAATTTTCTCATTGCTACTTCATAACTATAATTTTGCTAGTGTTATGAGCTTTTAATATAAATATCTGATATGTAGCATCTCTCATATTCCAACCCCAAAGGTTGTATTTGTTTCTTTCCTCTGATGGATGCTACACATTCAGATCAGATATGGAGACAGTCTCAACATGCTAATAAAAGTGAGACTGCCCAGCGTGCCATAGTGCCTCCATAGTAAGTTAGATGAGAAGAAGAAATAAGAAAACCTCTAAAAAGACCATCACCTTCTCTGGGCTTTTTAGCAGGGTCCAGCAATCAGGAGTGAGGGTGGGATTTTTGGTGGGAGTGGGAAAGCCCAGCACAACTCTGTTAATTACATAGCTACAGAGGGTGGTTCTAATGAAAGGTTCCCTCAAATTCTTTTCTGTCCTAATCCTCTATTAGTGTGAAGGCCTTGGTGAGAGATGCTTAAATGGGACCCACAGTTAGCCAGCATCATTCTTCAAGTAAATCATATTAATGTTCTCCATAATTGGCACTTTCTTGAATGATAGGAGTTAAATGCTGATTTACAACATGTTATTGCTTTCCTCTTCATAATCCAGTGCTATTTGTAATCTAATTTCTAATCTCAACATTGATATGACTCTCTGAGGAAATGTTAGGCCAGGGCCCAGCAGCAGTACTAAGCTTCCAGGACCATCTTACTGAGTTCTCTGAGTTAGTTAATAGGTTCTGACCAGCTTAGGACCATCCTGAATGGCATGTTCTTTGTCTCCACAGAAGAACCTTCTCAGATATAGGTATGCCCTACTCTTTGAATCATTTGTTGACCATTTCCTTGAACACTCAGCTACCTCCTTGTCCCAGGTTGCTATGACTACAGAATTTGGTAATGTTCCCGGAACAAGTTGTCTTTGTGCATAGATTTTTATTCCAGTTACTTATTTCCTGATGCAATGATGGAGTCTTGCCTAACTGACCTGTAATTTTTGGAACCATGGAGAGCTGACAGTCAGCTCAGGCTACAGAGCAAAATACTGTGGTCTTGACTCAAACAATAGTAAATTATGTCCTCAGGGTTCTGGAAAACTGGATGTCTAAGGTTGATGTTCCAAGATGGTCTATTTCTAGTCAGGCCTTTCTTCCTGGCCTGCAGGCAGTGTCTTCTCGGTGTATCCTTTAGGTGTGTTGCCAGGGCGAAAGACCTTGATTTCTCTTCCTGGAGAGCCATCAGTTCTGTCAAATTAAGGCCCAAGCTTTATAATGCCATTTAAACTTATTTGCCTGTCTCCCACAGGGACTTAGGTCTTGGATACATAAATTTCCAGGGGCACATTTGAGTTCATAGTGGTTATTCAACTAGAGAAATTTCTCCAACCTTTGTGTGCAGGATACTATTTAAGGGGGCTACTCTACTCTGGTTGTATATTTACCTGCCTGAGTATTTGGCTCTTTCTTAGTTTTTGAATATGGTATGATATCTGCTCACTCCCTAGCCACACATCAACTCCTCCATGTGAAATGCTGCAGAGTGGAATGAGAGAAAATCTGTCTCACCACCACCCAGACATGCAGGATTAGAATGGTGTGATCAAATTAGAGGTCCCAGAGTTTGCCCAAATACACCATCTTGCAGCATTGATCAGTGTGTGAGGAACGAGGAAGAGCCACAACAAAAACTTACTATTGAAAGAACAAACTAGAAGCTAGAAGTAAGGAAACTCAAATGGGACAAGGATTTTATTCCCACCAAAGATAGGAAGTAAAACTTTCTTTCTTCCTCTTTCCATCCGTCCCCACTATCCCTTCCCACTCCTGACATTCTATGGCACACATATTCCATAATAGTAGATTAAAAGAAAAATGGTTGAGGTAAAGATTTAGGTTTCTACAGAACACACAGACACACACACACACACACAGACACACACACACACACACACACACACACACACCACTTGTATACACATGGGCACACGCATACCTCAAAAGATGGAAATAGATGAAATCCCATCATTGTTTGGCTAGCTGAGAAAATATACTTATGGTCTTTGTCTTTCTCAGGAACCTGAGGAGTCTAAAGCCCTCTGTCAGGCATTGTACACTAAACAATGTAGATTTGCATGTAGTAAAAGAGCAGACAGCAGCCCAGTCAGATACAATCAAAGTATAATTTGGAAGAGATAGATCTGGGAAGGAAACATGAAGATCTTAGAACATACAGGCATCCCCCACCTCTGCCCCTATGAAGGTCTTGCTTCACAGCCATTACCATTGTACTTGCTTAAGTCAAAGCCACATTTTCCACTGGATTCTGAATGTATCACATTGTAGAAGTTGGCATGCATGGTTTTGCTACTGTAATGTCCTCATGGTCACTAAGTTGGTGCTGGGCCACTTGAAATTTGAGGTTTTACTGCTTTGATTTCTGGAGAACCAAGGTCTGGCTCAACCTAAATAGAATTCAGAGGTTCAGTGCTGGGGTGTAAGATCACTTAAAGCCATAAGGCAGAGTGTCCCGTGCTCCATACAACTTGGAACAGATGGCTTAGGCTTTCAGTAGGTCGGGCACAGCCCCTAACCACAATCATTCTCTTGACTCGTCTCTGGCAGTGAAAAGCTGGACAGGACTCTAATGGCTGGCTAATGAGCATGATTAAAACATGGTAATGACTCATCCTGGGAGAAAATGTCTGATGCTTCAGAACACATTCTGCTTTATTATCTGTGAACTTCTTGCTGATGGGGACCAGAGATCGACAGAGTTCTATTATGTAGAGAGCTCGGCACACAGGCTTGCTGAAATGGAAGGTAGCTTCAAACTGTCAGTGCTGGAGACTCAAGAGGCATGACTGCAGACAGGAAGGCCCTATTCAGGGACGTTCAGAAGAAAATTTTGACTCTTTCCTCCTTAATGCTCCGGCTCTAACCCCGAAAGAGAAGCAGCCGTTGAGTCTAAACAGAAATGTGTTGTTTTCTGCAGAGATTTGATTAACACTGTGCTGGCGAGTCCTTAGGGTCAGGGCAGATTATATTACAGTCATGACAAGTAGTTAATGAATTTACACAGAGCAATCCATACAGTGCTAAAGATTTTTCTGTCAGGATTAATATCCAAAATGTGCAGGACACTCAGTCTGAAGCAGGGCTCTGCTTTTTATGATGGGTGGCTTGTGTTTAATGTCCTATGATTAGAGCTAAGTGACAGACAGGAACTCTGCACTGGGATTGAGGATTTCTTAGAGCAGGCTGTAAACAGAATCCAAGATGGGCTCATTCTATTCTGAGTAGGCAGCAGATATCTTGCTATCCCGTCCCCTGCAGCCACCAAGCTCCTCTGAGGATCCTCACAGTACCTGTGACATCTCTAGAAATCACTCTATCTTATCCACATACTTCTCTGACTACTTATCTTCCTTTTTCTGTTTGCTTGGCCCTTTGTCTTCTGTGTATATTCAGCCTGATTCTGACCTATAGCCAATTTGGATCTTCAGTACCTGCCAACATCTACCCCCAGAGGGAAGAACAATCCTAGATTGCTTGCCTCTTTTAGAAAGCAGCTCTCCCTCAACTGTTACCTTAGCTCTCATGAAGCCTTCTAGCCACATCCACATTCCCAACAGAGGAGCCTCACTGATGGCCAGTGCCTGCTGTTTGATGACCAGTAGTTGCTGATGGAGATGGTATATTACTAAATTGTCTCTGCAATAAAATAGATACCAAAGGCAACGGAAGGGAGCAAGGGTCTACTTTGTATCACAGTTTCAGGGAGCAGTCTATAATGGTAGGGAAGTTGTGGTGTGAGCTTGAGGCAGCTGGTCATGGTGCAACTGCAATCAGGAAGCAGGGGGCAATGGATGAGGCTAGTGTTCCGTTAGCTATTTGTCTCGTTTTCTACGTAATTTAGGTCCCCATAACAGAGAGTTTAGGGTGGATCTTCATACTTCAAATGATATAATCTAGATATTTTTCCACAGAAATGATCAGAGGATGACCCTGTCAAGACAATTTTTTAAAGGAGTGTCTAGAAATGTGTCTTCTTAGTAGTTAAAGATCCTGTCAAGATGACAATATTATCTATCTGGGATGGCATATAGCAAAGTATGATGGAAGCCAGCACTGCCTTCAAAATGTACCAGGTATTCCCACTCAGGTCTCCTTCCACTGAACGTGGACCTACTCCCACTATGCTCTTCTTATCAAGTAGCACAAAAGATTCTTTATGATCAAAATGAAGGAGTTGACAACCCACACTTCAAAAAAATCAAGGATTATGCCAACATTTAAATAAATGAATGAATACATAACTAAATGCTGGTAGAAGTCTTTTGTTTAAAAAGAATCAAGGACATCTGTGCTAATGCCACCTCTAACTTGTTCCTTTCCAAGGTAGCAGTGTGTGGACTAACTAGTTTATTGACGCATGATAAGAGTAAATTTGAGCATTCTGGGATCAGCTTTCTGAGAGTTGACTCTCAATACTAGGATCATTCTTATTTGTTTTCCAAAGTTTGAGGTAAAACTAAAAAAACCAACAACCTTGGCCACCGCTAGTTTTCTTTGCTCCCAGGTTCTGTCAATTAAGGTTGGGGAAAAAAAAAAGAACTTTCAGGTGAGAACAGCAAGATTCTAATGAGCAATTGGCAGAAACAGAAGGAAGAAAGAATGATGGCTGGTCCTCAAAGCCATAGCCACCATGTGGTCACTTAAACATCACTTAGCTATAAATTGATCATACTTTGTCCAAATGGAAGCTGGAATAGAAAGTTATAGAATATCATTCTGGACTAGGGATGGAGACTAATGGTTTGAATTGGACCAACAATCTTAAGTTTGTGGTACACCAGAAGGGGATCTGACCTCTACTGAGAACCTGACAAGGCCTGGAGTTCCACAAACACTCCTGCTTTTACTCTTCCTAGTTTTTACTCTCTATGCTGTAGTAGAAATACTTCTGAGAGGAATTCAGATTCAGGAATCTAAAGTCATCCACCTTCAGGTTACCCATGTAGCAGGAGCAGGATGAAAACTCTAGTTAGCTACAGCAGAAGGCTATTTCTTGAGTTTGTCAAAGATGTTAGTTTCAGTCTGATCCATGGGAGCTTTACACCTGAAAACTCAGCCCCACCCTGAGCTCTCTCTTTTCTATATTCCTCTAGGGGACTGTACAGTGTCAGGCTAAGGCCTGATTGTATCCAGCACTGTATGCCCTGCTCTTTCTAACACTGAACTACTAAGATGGATAGAATAAGTTAAAAGGCTGTGTGTCACAAACACAATTCAGTGATGACCCAAGTCAAGAAAGAGTCTTAAGTGTACAGATTTATTTTCTCATGAATATCAATGCTAGAGCTATATAATCATATGCTTTTATTCATTCTTAGAGACTCTGAAATTTGAGTAGAACTGTGATATATTTCCCTCTCCCTATCACTTTTCTATTTGAATCTTATACCAGTTATTTCCTCATTCATGAATCTTTCCAGTTTTATAGTGGCAAGTTGGTCTTTTTCTTCTGGTTCTCCAGGTCATTTCTGAGTGAGTCATATTCTGATATTCCAATGTCTTGTTCCTATAGTCATATGTCCCTTCTACACTGTGCATACCTGAAAGGGAAAAAAAAAACTGAATTGTATTTGCTTTCACATGAAAACAATGCTCAATAAATGGTAATTTCATTCACAAATGGGAATCAGCCATATTGTCAAAATTGACTTAATGTCAACCAAAGCCTTAGACTTATTATCAACCACAAAACCTGGTCTTTAAGACACTGAAAAGTCAAATAATAACAAAGATGCCTTGGAAGGAGCTGTTGCCAGAAATGCCTACTAAGTCAGTATCTCTGTGGGAAACTGAGTCCTTTCCTCCTCATCTGATCCAGACCTAATGTGAAATATCTAGGCAGCTGGAAGACAGACTTCCTGTCATTTGCTCTGTCTTTCAGATAAGCTGCATTCTTGTCCCAGGCAGAGGCATGGTTTCTGTTATTTTAGGTAAAATCACTGATCATCTTACATTGTTTTCTCTAAAGGGGTCTCCCCACTGGAGCACCCCTAGAGTCTCCTTTGATCCACTACTGAGAAGCTTCAAGGGATTTTCTACTTTGCTGAGTCTGAGCCATGGCCTGGAAGAGCCTTTGGGTTCACACCCAAGGCTTGTGTATCCCTGTTGTGAGGGCTCATTGTAGTAGTTACACTCTCTCAGAATCCATTCCTACATTTCTGTTGATTTTAGTTGAAGGGATGTTCGGCTAGGAACAAGAATGTAGATACATTTCCCAAGATTAGCCCGTGCAACCCCCACTGTAAGGAACTCTGTGAGAGACCACTCTTCAAGAGGTCATCTAGGTGGCTCTTTCTGGCTTCATAGAATTCCAAGCATCTCGTGCTTGGTTAGTCTTGTATCTGGATGCTGTGTGATATCCCATTTGCCTCAGGGGGACTACTCCTCCTTCAATTGAACTCTTTGAGCCAGATAGAGATGTTTTTCTTAAAGTGAAGAAATGTTTGCTGTCCTTTAAGCAGAGCTGTTGAAAGGTCTTACTCTTCCAGGATAAACTTCCCAGTAGAGAAGGGAAAATTTGTGAAAACAACACTTTTTTCCAGGTTTGGGATGCTTGTCACAGCATAGGTTCTGGGTCTACTTGGCAATCAGCATTTCCTATGTAGTCATTTGACTTGAAATGATCAAGCACGTGCACCCACATGGAGTATTGTACAGGTACACGTGTACTGGCAAGGAAAACTAGGTTCTTGCTCTTGGGAACCTTTATAGACAAGTGGCAGATGACAAGTCCTCCCCAGCAAGCACCAGATTATCATTCTTTTCTGTCTTCTTGGCTTTTTACTCCAAATCTACAGAAGCTGTGGGGCATGCCTTTAGATATGAGTTTGAGGCCACCCTGATATAATAATATACTTATATATGCATGTATATACATATATATACATATACCTAATATACATATGTATACCTATAGGTGTATGTATTTATGTATATATGTATGCTTGTATGTATAGTGAGTTTCAGGTCAGTTAGGACTACCCAGTGAGGCTGTCTCAAAACAAACAAACAAAACACTTGGATTCTTAAAGAGGTTGTATTTATCAGATTATATTTGCTTGAGTCTTATTAATTCACATGTCAAGTACATACATTTAAATGTGAAAATATAAGCACTTTGTTTTTGTGAATAGGCTTTTTTTCATTTTCTCCAAAAAACTGTGCTGTCATTGACCAACACTCTTTCTTCTCTTGATCAAGTTAGAGAAGTGACATTTTATTCCCTGAGCTATAGTGGCACAGGATATCTTAACTGAATCATTCCCCTAGAGAAAATATAAGTTCTCAAAGAGAGAAAGAGTCATGTCATAAAATGTTTTAGTGTCCCAAAATCCCTTTGGATGTCAGAGAGCCAACATTCCATCCACTGCTCATCATTGAATAAGTAATTAATAAGGCCTGGTCTCCTAGCCTTCTCATGGGACATCTCTGCTGACAGGTCATTTTTCCTGGCTAAGGATGCTATAGCACATGACCCCTATGCTGCCTGTAGTTATGCAACATAGAAGGCCAGATGTAGTTGAGAAAGTTATTCCTCATATTGCCTCATTGTACTTACAGGATAAGTATGCAATCTACCCTCAGAAGCCTGTGAGAATTGGTAAAAGTCTGTAGTAGTTATTACGTAAAATACCTAATGAAAGAAATTTAAAGAAGGAAGTGTTTGTTTTATGTCATAGTCCAAGAATACAGCCCATCGGTGGTGGGAGCATGGGCCTGCTGATCATATTGCATCTGTAGTCAAGAAGCAAAGAGAGATAAATGCTGGTGTTCAGCAAAGTTCAGGACCCAACTCAATGAGCTTAATTTAGAAATGCCTCACTTCCATCCCCAGAAGCTTGCTCTTCATGAGTCTAGATCAGAAGTTCTCAACCTTTTGGGGTTCTAAAAACCTTTTTACAGGGTTTGCATATTAGATATCCTGCATACCAGATATTTACATAATGATTTGTAACAGTAGAAAAATTACAGTTATGAAGTAACAACTAAAAATTTACATGAAGAACTGTATTAAGGAGTCACTCAAAGCAACAGGACAGTTGGGAACCACTGCACTAGATACTATCAAGTTTACAATCCGTATTCATCATCCCGATTTTATGAGGACATTCTCCATAGTTCTAGAAACTCCAGTGTTGAGTTCAGGAACACAAAGGACAGACAGAGAAAAATCACTAGGTGAATGGGGGGAACTCTAAATGAAGTTGTTCTAGCAAATGAACCATTATCAGAGAGACCTAGAGGTACTCAAGTGAGCTCAGGGTTATGGAGAACCACTCTTGGTTCCTTTGATCTTTAGTCTATTGCTTGGACCTGTGCTTGGCTGGATGGATTTTTAGAGCACACTGTTAATCAAGCCAAGATCTCAAAGGTAATCCTTGCTCAGTCTTTCCATAGCCAGAGTTGCATTAGTACCATTACCAGAAAGATGCATACACACTCACACAGGCATGAAGACACATGCACAAATTTCACATGCATCCATACATACACACGTGCACACACATATACATATACACATACATACACATGCACACACATGTACACACACAATGTACACACATACACAGATGGACACACACACATTAGAACATGTGCGTGTATACACACACACACATATTTCTCAAAATTTTCTTTCTGAATTACTAAGAATTAAAGCACATGATCTAAAATTTGGAAGGGAAATCTGCAAATCTCTCAGTCTTGTCTTCCACCCTATCTCTAATGTCTTTGGCCCACATTCGCTCAGCCTTATGACAGCCATAACAATTCTCACTGCTTTTGCAATTATGGCTTACTGACTTTTATGGCACTTGTATTCTTCTACCTCATCTTCATTTTCACCCTATGAGACTGGCACAACTAACATCCATATTTTACATATTGAGTTAGATAGAATGCTCAAGATCACTCTTAAGTAGAAATGGAGACATTTTAACCCAGAACAGAATTGAGACTAGAAATGTAAAATGTAGCTCAGTGGTTAAGTTTAGTTTAGTTTAGTTTAGTTTTTTTATTTTTATTTTGCCACAAGCAAAGACCTGGGTTCAATACTTAGAACTACAAAACATTTACCCAGGTCTGCTTGACTCCAGAGAGTCCCCATCTTCATCACTATTATTTTACAGTGGTTTTTACCCACCTCAGTGATGGGGGGGGGTCACTATGTCACCAGTGTTGATCATGAGGAAGTTGGTTACCACCCACGTTTATCTTCCCATGCAGTAAGTCTTCCATTCAACACAACACATTAAGTTCTCTGTCCATGTGTTGGACTGCATCTAAGTCTCCTAGATTTGCTCTGTGAGATCATATGACAAGTTTATTTCCTTCAGATGTCTGGAGAGGGAACGTGTAAAATTTGCTCCAATTCCTTCTAAGATTGTCCTGGAAGGCCATTCTCATCACTCTCCTCTTACTCATCGACACCTCTTTTCCATGTGGCATTCAGTTTTTCAACATTCACACTGAGGTCTGGCAGATTCATTTAGCAGAAATGAAGTGCAAATTTATGGTTTCTTTGGAAAATCAGTTGTGTTGGATGGTGTTTTGTTGGGACAAACATGTGAAGGAGTGTTTTTCTGTAACAGATATAGGTGAAAGGATGTTTTGCTAGCTCAAACATGTGAAAGGATGAATGATGAAGGAATCTTTGCTAACAACACACATGTTTGCCTTACATTACATGGCTGAACTCCACTTATGGTGACACCATAGAGAGAAACTCACCAAAGAACTTCTCTTGAGGTTCCTGTGGCTTTTTGCTACTTCTGCAGACGCAGGACAATTGGCAGAGTGATGTCTGCTGATACAGACTCACTTGGAGTTTGCTAAGACATTCTCATGTGCTGAGGCAAGACACATGGTGAGGCAAGACCTATGGAGGACATGTGATGTTTGGAGAGAATATAAATAGCTCTCAACAGACTGAGGCTTGCTTGTATAGCTAGCTTTGCAAAGTTTCTTGGTCTGATGTATTCGCTGATCTTCACTTCATTGAGAGAGGCCTGGCAGAGAACGTCTCCTTGCATCCTTGGTGGGCTTGGTTGCTCCTGTTTCTTCTAGGTCGTGCCAACACTGGTGATTTAGGTCTATCCTGGCACCACTGAACTGGACTGATGGTGTATTTGTGAGGTAGTTGAGAGTGGATCAAGGTGCCACAGCTGAATCTTGGGAACTGAACTACTGATTTCCTGACAACACGGCTGGGATTTGCTCCAAAGAACAGTTTCTACACAGGTCTACTTCCCTTGTATCCTAATAACCTTTCTTTTCCACTACCTCTGGTTGGTGGAGGCCTAGATGGAGGTTAAAGCATCTAAGAACCGTTATCAAAAATGGGGTTGAGAACAAGCAAAGCCTACGCAGAACCACCAGCTTTCCCAAAGAAGCATTCTAACCACAAAGGCCTCTGAGATGTTGACCATTTCCAAATATTGTCCTCATGTTGTGACAAATAGAAAAAAATATGAATATCTTCTCTGGGTAACCAGTTACAATCATATACACCAGTAATAATCTTAAGTGTTTCATAAACACACATGCATTTTACCTTCACCACAACCCTATGGTGTTATGGTTCCCAATTCAGACAAGAAAATGCAGGTTCTGAGAAACTAAGAAACTTTTCCTGCCACTCAGTCAACTGAATCCAAGGAATCTTGTAGAGACCAAACTGCATCTCTCATGTGGGTTTTAGCAGCTTGGAAAAGCTTCCTCAAAGTATTAGCATTGGCCAGCCAGGCCGGATTTCCCTTACCAGAGTTCTTTCTGAGAAAAGTTCCTAAGTCGGTGTAGGGTCTGCACGGGCTCCAGATGCATATTCCTCTCTCTGACCTGTATCTCTGTATTTATGGATGCAACTCATTTCAAATTGAAAATATGCCAGAAAAAAATATTGTGTATGATTATATATGTTCTGAGTGTGTATAGACCTTGCTCTTGTCACTGTTTAAGCAATGACAGTATGACAACCTTTTATACAGCATTCATATTTATTGACTCTGTGAGGAATCCAGACACAATTTAAAATAAACAATAAGGTATACACAGGTTAAGTGCCAAACGATAAGACAATTTCCAAGAAGAATTCAAGTGTTTTTAGTGCACTCTGGATCCATCCACCCATGGATACTGTACAACACAGCTCAGCTCTCCTTGCTTCCAATCCCACTGTGGCATCTCATGTCTAGTTTTTCTCTGCTTCTCGACGCACCTTGTCTGAAAGGATGTCTTCATTCTCCTACCCCAAATCCTCCATTAAGAAGAAAAATGCAAAACTATTACACATTCAGTAGCCCACCAGCCCAAGGGGAGCATGGCATACTTATACACCATTGGAACTTTTGAATATATGTGTTCCTTAAAGCAACAAACACTTTACCCATTACACCATGGCCATTTTTTAGAATCTACTGAAAATTCTTCTTATAAACTGTCTATTAACATTTGCTAGTTCTGTCATTTTCAATAGGAAGGTGATTTTTTTTTGAACTTCTCGTCATATGCAGGCAGAAATTTCCTCCACAGAGAGAAACATGGCTCCTTTACTCATTTCTGAACATGTATAATTTATGCATATATATTAATTTTGTAATTAATGGTTATAAAATACATCAAATATGAAACATGTTGCATAAGTACTTAAATAAAAACAGTGCTGATAATTAATAAGTACTTCTCAAAGACTAGACAGGATGGTAGTTCAGGATGACTACCAGTTAATGATCCTATTGTTAATAATAAGCTCAACATTTTATGTAAAATAAAAATTGCTAAAATTTCTTTATTAACTAATGAATCAGAAGTAAAAAGTTCTTTAAAAATATTTTCACCATGTAAAACCTCTGTGGGAACACAGCTTTCAAATTTCTCATTTTAGAATCCTGGTTGAATTCAGTTTCATGATAATTTTTTGACTCAGAATTTTACTATTTTAATACTATCACTTTAAAATTCCTATTTCTCCCCAAGGAATCCCGAAAATATAGCAAAATCCAAGAAGTGTGATCTTGGTTATAAATGTAGTCTCATTAGTGTTTTAATGGTGAATATTAGATAAAGTACCTAACATGGGAAAAGACCTGTCTGAGCATTTTGAAGGATTCTTGTGTGTGTGTGTGTGTGTGTGTGTGTGAGTGTGTGTGTGTGTGTGTGAGTGTGTGTGTGACTTGTGTGTGTGTGTGCGCACGTGCATGTGCACATGCATTTGCATGCCTGTGCACGTGTGTACAAGTGTTGACCACATGATGAGTGGATGAGTGCCTTGGGGTATATGTATAGACCAGAGAACCGCCAGGTTATCATTGCTACCTTCCATTGTGTTAAAGGCAGGGTCTCTGTCATTTACTTCTGTATTGTAGACATCTTGCTAGCTAGCTAGAAGACCTGAAGAATGTTCCTGTCTCTGCCTCCCATCTCTCCATGGGTACACTGGTATTATAGGTGTGTGTGGTACCATACCTGGCTTTAATTGGGTTTGGGGAATCCAAATGTGGGTCCTAGTATTTGCATGACAAGAGATTTACCCACTGAGCCATCTCCCTAGCCTTTGCAAGAGTTCTTTTGGTTTGTCCAACATTGGTCTTGATAGTCAGTTGGGTGCTGCATACAACTAGAAATACAGCAGGTCCTAAGACCTGACTCAGTCCAGGCTCTTCATAGCATTCACCAGGTTGTGGACAATAGGTCAAGAAATGCAAGCAATGAGGGTCAGTGAGATGATTCAGCATGTAAGAGCACTTACCCGAACCCACATTGGATGGAAGAGAGGGCCAATTCCCAAGTTTCCTCTAACCTCCAAATGAGGTAAACACACACACACACACACACACACACACACACACACACACACACATACACACACAATACACATCATTCATATGTACACACATAAAATACTAATAAATAAAATAAAAATTTTAAAGGTTTTATATATGAGGAAGATTCATATCAGATGGTGTAGACAAACAGACCAATACAATGTCTATTTAAAAGGTTGTATTATATTGTCTTATGTAAGAGTGCCTGAGAGGTCTAACAGTGGCGATCTCTGGGCTAGGGAAAATGAGATCACAGTAGTTCCTCAGCCATGACGGTGGATGCTTCAGCAATCTCTGCCTTGTTCTGAAGTGTGGAGGGTTCCTGAAGAGCCTCTGGTAGTCAATCTGTGTGGGAGACTAATGTTCACTGAAGCACAGCAACAGCAGCAGGGCTAAGCACACTTTCTCAGGAAAAAAGAAAGTTAGGTGGTCAGTGCTGGCTATTCCTTGGGTCTCTTTGTGTTTAAACCACCATTTGGAAAGGTGCTGCACTCAGTCAATGCATCCTATGTGAAAAAAATGCCCTTCTAGACCCACCCAGAGCTAGTTCTCCTAATTAATTAATTCCAGAGCCCATCAAATTGAGAATCATGGTTAGCTGCTCATGTTTAGACACTCAGGAGATGACCCTACAAGTTCATTGGTTTTGCTCAACTTGCCTTTGTCAGAGGTATTGTACCAAATAGCTGCATCTGCTAGGATGTCTTTGCTGTGTTTCACCTATGGTCCTCTTCTTGGCTGACTGAGGTAGGATGCTGTCTGTGGAGTCTGAGAGGGCAGAAGGGAATGAGTGCAATTTGCCCTAAAGAAGTCTGGGCTCATAAGCTGGTTTCTCACATCTATGCTGTGGGCTCAGCACTGCTTATGGTCTCTCCAGAAGCAATTGACTATTTTTTTTTAAAGAGAAGAGACAAATAATCTTATTTTGAAAAGTGAAATATAATTTCCTGCCACTATGCTAATGAAGCAATAAAGTTAGAATTCATAAAGTATTGTATTTAATGAAAATACTGCCAAGAAAGGATTTAAGTGTGATTCATTTTGGAATACCCACCCACACAGAGCTCTGTCGCTTGTGTATACTTTGGCCCTGGATCTAATAGTGTTTGGACCCAATTATTTTAACCCTATAATAGAACAGTCTCTATTCTAAGCAGCTTAATATGTCAAGATACACATGAAAATATAGTCTCCTTATTGCCAATATGACTCTCTCAGCTATATTTTAAGAATCACAATTTTTTTTACAAATTCTAATTATGTTATATATATTTTACTTATTTTTAACTTTCTATTATATACTCATTGTACATGATTCTATTACATTCCATTTTATTACATTCTGTTTTTTTCTTTTTTTAAAGATACTTTTTATTAACAAAATAGCAAATTTCTTTATTGTATTTTTGTATCTGCTAATTCTTGGTTGACCCTTGCCCACCTCTCCCTTCTTTTCTACAGCTCAAGTTTTAATTTGAGTTGTTTGGCTAAACATCAAAGGATTAATAAACTTCAAAGATATAAATATAACATTTTAATATCTTTATACGAGTTTCTACACATTTTAATTGATTTTCAAAAGAGCCTCTGGATTTGGGGTTCCAGCTAAGCACTGCATTAATGATTAAGCCCCTCACATTGCCTATGTTCATACTCCAACATGGTTTGTTTGTTTGTTTGTTTTAAGCTCTTTTCACCAAAGAAGCACAATTTGGATTTCCACATGAATTTGGGATCAGCCCTGTGATTGATCGGCTGAATGGAGAGACTGCTTATGCGTTTCAAAGACAGGCCTCAAGAGACGCATGCCTTTTCTCGGTTACTTCATAGGAAAACTATCACAGGAATAGTCTGCAAACTGTGTCTTGACAGGAGAATGAGGAAATGTCCTAACTAAACCTAGTTCAGAAGAGGGTCTGTACACAAACCTCAAACACTGAGTCATTGTGTCATTGAGATGAACCCAACCTAATATGAATCAGGAACACCCAGATGACCCACAGATAGAGAACACGGAATAATGAATGACTACTGTGTTAAGCTACTGAATTTGGAATAATTCCTTGCATGGTAACAGCTAACTGATTTAATCCCTAGTATTTGAAGAAAGTTTCCTGCCTGCTATAAATATGTCTAGAAATTTTCTGTCTGTGTAGACTTTCTCATGTCCACCTACTCTTCACAGACATTAAGAATAAGGCCACAGCTCCTCTAGAATTATTCTAGCAATGTCCAGTGTGATCCTGCCACACGTGTTTTGTCATGTATTCTTTTTTAGACTTCTATGAAGGAACTATTCATCTATCTTCTGATAACTTGGGCTAAAACTCAGAAAGGACATTAGAACAAAAGTGAGGCTAGGCTAGACAGTAGGTGCTAGGCTAGACTATGCTAGGAGGTAGATCCCAAGGCTAAGAGAAGAAACAGGAAATGCTGTGGTATCTCTCTATGCCTGTTTACTTCTCTTGGTGTTTTTTATTGTTCCTTTGGACACAATTCACCCAGAGGACCCGTGTTTGCTCCTTCATTGTTGCTGATTCCCTACCATGTACTGGCCTTTTACTATAAAGCATAGTCTACATCCAACCCAAATGAAAGACCTTATTGTACCTCAAATACCTAATTCTGAATGCTTCCCCATGAATCCTCTTATTCCCAGGACACTTGGGTTATAGCTGTGTTGAAGAAGGCCTCTCACTTTTGTGGCTTTAGTTGGCACGTCTGCAATCCTAGGGAACTGGGTGCCGGGAGGGCCTCTGTGACTTACAGTCATAAAATTCTCTGATGAGTCTTATCTGTGCAACCAGACTCATATAAACATAAATTTTTAGCTTTGGAAGAACATGTGAAACCGTCCATCCCAACACTTTAATTTATGAACAAGGAAGTGGAGCCCTCAACAGAAAAAGTGGTTGGCCTTGGCCCACCCAGCAAGTTCACAGCAGGGCTAAGATGGGAGCCTGAGCTCTTTGTTTTCGTCATTGTGTCTGCTTTAACTTCCTTGAGGACAGGGAATAATTTCGGATTCATCTTCTCTTCTTTGTCTTCAGCCACAGAATCCTGGAGTTGTAACCAACACTCAATAAATCTCAAGAAATATCTGTTGACTCGGAATGAGAATGAGCAAGCATTGCTTATGCAGCCAAGACAGCAAATTTCTGTCTGTTCAGCCAAGAGACCATGAGTGCCACAGCCCCTGGAGGTCTTCCTGCTCTGTGTGGGGCAGTATTTTGACCACGCAGAGCTAGTCTCTTGAGTTATATGTTTGATCAAAGAGACAAAGCACACCCTTATCTAGTTCTCTGTTGACATCACTGCATCCCCAAACACAGTGCTGCTCACCATGAGGCTCAGTGGGCAATTTACACCTAATTTCTCACTCACAGTTCAGGCTTTGACTAAAGCAATAGGCTGTGGGTAAGGAAATCATGTGTTATGTTTAGGCAGACAGCCACTAAAAGCATGTGCTGGGTCATAAGCTCTGATTTCTGCAACAGGAAATAGTATCAACTCACCAGGAGGCTCCAGCAAGGGGGTAAGGACAGTTGGACTTGGACTATTATCATGGTACCGAATATCCTTCCTTTTTTTTTTTTCAGAGCTGTGAAGTTGGAAAATAGTTTCCACCTGCATGGCAGTGAACTGAAAAGGCAGAGGACCCATGCCGTCTGCCGGCTTTCGAAGCCACAAGCAGCAGCAGCCAGGGACTTGCTTCCGGCGCTAGTAGCAGTGAAGGAGGCAAGTCCACAAAGGGACAAGCCAAATAGTGTTAGGTCTCAAATGTGTTTGGGAAAGTCTATTTAGGGACTTTTTAAAAAACAAAAGCCTTTACTTTCTTCTTCAGTGCTTTACAGTTTTCATTGTATTTGTCATTGCATCCCTAATAGAAACCATGATTTGGGGAGCTAGGGTATTCTGAATAGGATTGTTTCCCCATAAGTGTCTCAGTAGGTTTATCTTTGGTTTATAGGAAGGCAACTGGCTTGGGCAGGCTCATTATATAACCTGCTGCTGTATTTTAAAAGCATATGTTCTTTGATTCAGGGAAACAGGACATGCATATGAGTTAATAATACAACAGAAGTCCTTAAACTCCAATTTAAAAAGGAGGACATTGCCAGAAATGTTTGGACCTACTTAGAACCCTTCACTGTTCCCATGGTGTGTGTGTGTGTACACTCATGTGTGCACATACATGTGCTTAAGCATATTGAATACATTATTTATTTTGTTCTTTTGTACTCTCACAGAGAATGAGCTATGTTATACATAGTCTTCAACGACATTTATTATATATCTAATAGTAATCTTTCTATTATATGTATCAATTTAATACACCATGCAATGAGCTTCCCACCATTCTTTAAGTCTATACTAACCTAGATGGACATTTAGCTGCTTTCTGTTTCTCCCTCATAAGTAATGCTGAGATTAATAGTCTTAAAATGACTGCAGCCAACATTCAGGAGACTCTCTATTCATTTACGAAGAGTACAATAGCTTCCCCATTAGTAAGGTGCACTTCAGATTTACAAGATAAAGGCAAATTATTTTACAAATATACATTCTCTACCCACAGGACAGTATTGCGTTAGGCTTGGTACTGGGTCTCTGACTCTGTCACACCTCAAGGGCTTGGTCACTGTGAATCACATTTCTGAAAAAAATTTAAATTCTATCTCTAGTGCTCAAACTTTGCCAAGACTAGAGATGCTCTCTGGGCAGAGTGGCCTGTCTTATTTCTCTTCTTTTGCTCATGTCTCTTCTTATGAATATTTTATGATTATAGAGTCCCCGCCAATCTCCTTCCACTTTCTAGATACGCATCCCTGAAAGGAGTTATCACCACACTCCAATCTATGCTGTTGTTCTGGGGTCTGGCTAAAACATTGCTCTTATTGGCCAAGGCAAAATTTTTCTCAGAATTTTATGATATCGGACTGTCTATATCATGCTGATGAGATTTTTTTGTGTTCCTAATTGTTTATATGGACAGAGTCCCTGAATCATACATTTTTTAGGAAGCATATATACTCTAGACATGTGTAAGAGAACATTCAACAATCTCAGGACCACTTAGGCAGGGTCACATTTAAGGTTTGGAACCAGGTGAGTATGACATCATATCTTATTGTGGTGATAATTTATGTGTCTCCAGTTATTAACTAATTTAATCATTTATTGATATATTATTCCCTTCTAGTTTTCCTATGAAATACCTTTTGAGTTTCAGTGCCATGTTTGTTAGTTGTGGCAAAATATGCATAACATAAAATTGACCATTTTATAGTTCAGTAGTGTTAAGTATATCCATGTGCCTGTACAATGAGTCTTCAGAACTCTTTGATCTTAAAAACTAAAACTCAGTAGTCAATAAATAACTGCCCATTTCCATGAGGAGTCATACCATTTTATATTGTCTCCATAAGTTCCATTCTCTCTATATATTATATCTGGAGTTCTATAATTACATATGTATATCACTGTTTATATTATTAATCATCTATTTATTATTTGATGATTTATTTTAAAACTACATCTTGCTATGCTGTGTACACTGTTCTGAAAATCCTGGGCAAAAGTGAATCTCTTGCTTCAGCCTCCCATTTAGCTGGGAGGACCCACAAGTGTTGAGACACAGTCAATTCTAGATATTCTGTGCTGCTCACTATAATTTTCTCTTTATCCCATATATAAAATTATGTAGATATATATGCCTACATATGTATATACTGTTAACTTGTAGAAACACATATTTTCACTTTTGTGGAGGTGAATTCTAGCAAGTCACATTGTTTACATCTATGAAATTCTGAAAAACTAAGAATATATAAGATATATTTTCTGTTACCATCATTGTCCTTAGTATTTTATAGAAATAAAACTGGCTTCAAATTGTACTAGTAGGTATTTTACTAATTTATATGAAATGGTGCCTACCTTTTTATTGTGGAAAAAAGTTTTGGTGTTCTTTGGATGAGTGTCCAGTGACATTTAGCTCCCTTATTCTTTTTCTGAAAACACGGTTGTGTGAGACACAACTCAATGTTTGGTGTGCAGCAGATTTCCTGTGCTACCCTTGGGTCCTATTTCCATCTCACAGTTAAGTGTCTGGCTTGCTTTCTTGCTCCTGTTAGGATATCTTGCCTTTGGCGTGATGCAGGTTTATTATATTTTCTATTATTGTTGTGTGAATTTCTAATAATTAAGTAGCCTCTATATTTCTTTAATCATAGATTTATTATTCTAATGAGGATGGCAAAAATTCTCAACCAATACTTCTTTAGGTGTCTCTTCTTCTTTCTTCTTCTTCTTCTTCTTCTTCTTCTTCTTCTTCTTCTTCTTCTTCTTCTTCTCCTCCTCCTCCTCCTCCTCCTCCTCCTCCTCCTCCTCCTCCTCCTCCTCCTCCTCCTCCTTTATTAGCACTAATATCTTACTTTTGGAATAGAGTGTTTTGGTTTTATTTTTATGTCTCATTAACTCTTTCACACGTTTCATCTCCCTGTCCCTCTGTACTACAGTCACAATAATTTCCTCAGATTGGGTCCAGACACACTGGTTACTGTACCTACTGAGTATAATCTGCTTTGGAATCAATTTTCTTTTTTTTTTTTTTTTTTTTTTTTTTTTTTTTTTTTTTTTAATGTCTAATAAAATAGACTTTATTTTTTTTTTTTTTTTTTTTTAAAAATGTCATATCATTTTATTTTCCATCTTGGTCTTCAGCCAGGTTTATTTTCTTTTTTTTTTTTTTTTTTCCATTTTTTATTAGGTATTTCGCTCATTTACATTTGCAATGCTATACCAAAAGTCCCCCATAGCCACCCACCCCCTCTCCCCTACCCACCCACTCCCCTTTTATGGCCCTGGCGTTCCCCTGTACTGGGGCATATAAAGTTTGCGTGTCCAATGGGCCTCTCTTTCCAGTGATGGCCGACTAGGCCATCTTTTGATGCATATGCAGCTAGAGTCAAGAGCTCCGGGGTACTGGTTAGTTCATAATGTTGTTCCACCTATAGGGTTGCAGATCCCTTTAGCTTCTTTGGTACTTTCTCTAGCTCCTTCATTGGGGGCCATGTGATCCATCCAATAGCCGACTGTGAGCATCCACTTCTATGTTTGCTAGGCCCAGGCATACTCTGACAAGAGACAGCTATATCAGGGTCCTTTCAGCATAATCTTGCTACTGTATGCAATGGTGTCAGCATTTGGAAGCTGATTATGGGATGGATCCCCGGATATGGTAGTGTCTACATGGTCCATCCTTTTATCTCAACTCCAAACTTTGTCTCTGTAACTCCTTCCAAGGGTGTTTTGCTCCCACTTCTAAGGAGGGGCATAGTGTTCACACTTCAGTCTTCATTTTTCTTGAGTTTCATGTGTTTAGGAAATTGTATCTTATATCTTGGGTATCTTAGGTTTTGGGCTAATATCCACTTATCAGTGAGTACATATTGTGTGAGTTCCTTTGTGAATGTGTTACCTCACTCAGGATGATGCCCTCCAGGTCCATCCATTTGGCCAGGAATTTCATAAATTCATTCTTTTTAATAGCTGAGTAGTACTCCATTGTGTAGATGTACCACATCTTCTGTATCTATTCCTCTGTTGAGGGGCATCTGGGTTCCTTCCAGCTTCTGGCTATTATAAATAAGGCTGCTATGAACATAGTGGAGCATGTGTCCTTCTTACCAGTTGGGGCATCTTCTGGATATATGCCCAGGAGAGGTATTGCTGGATCCTCCGGTAGTACTATATCCAGTTTTCTGAGGAACCGCCAGACTGATCTCCAGAGTGGTTGTACAAGCCTGCAATCCCACCAACAATGGAGGAGTGTTCCTCTTTCTCCACATCCACGCCAGCATCTGCTGTCACCTGAATTTTTGATCTTAGCCATTCTGACTGGTGTGAGGTGGAATCTCAGGGTTGTTTTGATTTGCATTTCCCTGATGATTAAGGATGTTGAGCATTTTTTCAGGTGCTTCTCTGCCATTCGGTATTCCTCAGGTGAGAATTCTTTGTTCAGTTCTGAGCCCCATTTTTTAATGGGGTGATTTGATTTTCTGAAGTCCACCTTCTTGAGTTCTTTATATATGTTGGATATTAGTCCCCTATCTGATTTAGGATAGGTAAAGATCCTTTCCCAATCTGTTGGTGGTCTTTTTGTCCTATTGACGGTGTCTTTTGCCTTGCAGAAACTTTGGAGTTTCATTAGGTCCCATTTGTCAATTCTCGATCTTACAGAGCAAGCCATTGCTGTTCTGTTCAGGAATCTTTCCCCTGTACCCATATCTTCAAGGCTTTTCCCCACTTTCTCCTCTATAAGTTTCAGTGTCTCTGGTTTTATGTGAAGTTCCTTGATCCACTTAGATTTGACCTTAGTACAAGGAGATAAGTATGGATCGATTCGCATTCTTCTACATGATAACAACCAGTTGTGCCAGCACCAATTGTTGAAAATGCTGTCTTTCTTCCACTGGATGGTTTTAGCTCCCTTGTCGAAGATCAAGTGACCATAGGTGTGTGGGTTCATTTCTGGGTCTTCAATTCTATTCCATTGGTCTACTTGTCTGTCTCTATACCAGTACCATGCAGTTTTTATCACAATTGCCCTGTAGTAAAGCTTTAGGTCAGGCATGGTGATTCCACCAGAGGTTCTTTTATCCTTGAGAAGAGTTTTTGCTATCCTAGGTTTTTTGTTATTCCAGATGAATTTGCAAATTGCTCCTTCTAATTCGTTGAAGAATTGAGTTGTAATTTTGATGGGGATTGCATTGAATCTGTAGATTGCTTTTGGCAAGATAGCCATTTTTACAATGTTGATCCTGCCAATCCATGAGCATGGGAGATCTTTCCATCTTCTGAGATCTTCTTTAATTTCTTTCTTCAGAGACTTGAAGTTTTTATCATACAGATCTTTTACTTCCTTAGTTAGAGTCACGCCGAGATATTTTATATTATTTGTGACTATTGAGAACGGTGTTGTTTCCCTAATTTCTTTCTCAGCCTGTTTATTCTTTGTGTAGAGAAAGGCCATTGACTTGTTTGAGTTAATTTTATATCCAGCTACTTCACCAAAGCTGTTTATCAGGTTTAGGAGTTCTCTGGTGGAATTTTTAGGGTCACTTATATATACTATCATATCATCTGCAAAAAGTGATATTTTGACTTCCTCTTTTCCAATTTGTATCCCCTTGATCTCCTTTTGTTGTCGAATTGCTCTGGCTAATACTTCAAGTACTATGTTGAAAAGGTAGGGAGAAAGTGGGCAGCCTTGTCTAGTCCCTGATTTTAGTGGGATTGCTTCCAGCTTCTCTCCATTTACTTTGATGTTGGCTACTGGTTTGCTGTAGATTGCTTTTATTATGTTTAGGTATGGGCCTTGAATTCCTGATCTTTCCAAAACTTTTATCATGAATGGGTGTTGGATCTTGTCAAATGCTTTTTCTGCATCTAACGAGATGATCATGTGGTTTTTGTCTTTGAGTTTGTTTATATAATGGATTACATTGATGGATTTTCGTATATTAAACCATCCCTGCATCCCTGGAATAAAACCTACTTGGTCAGGATGGATGATTTCTTTAATGTGTTCTTGGATTCGGTTAGCGAGAATTTTATTAAGGATTTTTGCATCGATATTCATAAGAGAAATTGGTCTGAAGTTCTCTAACTTTGTTGGATCTTTCTGTGGTTTAGGTATCAGAGTAATAGTGGCTTCATAAAATGAGTTGGGTAGAGTACCTTCTACTTCTATCTTGTGAAATAGTTTGTGCAGAACTGGAATTAGATCTTCTTTGAAGGTCTGATAGAACTCTGCACTAAACCCATCTGGTCCTGGGCTTTTTTTGGTTGGGAGACTATTAATAACTGCTTCTATTTCTTTAGGGGATATGGGACTGTTTAGAAGGTCAACTTGATCCTGATTCAACTTTGGTACCTGGTATCTGTCCAGAAATTTGTCCATTTCATCCAGGTTTTCCAGTTTTGTTGAGTATAAGCTTTTGTAGAAGGATCTGATGGTGTTTTGGATTTCTTCAGGATCTGTTGTTATGTCTCCCTTTTCATTTCTGATTTTGTTGATTAGGATTTTGTCCCTTTGCCCTCTAGTGAGTCTAGCTAAGGGTTTATCTATCTTGTTGATTTTCTCAAAGAACCAACTCCTCGTTTGGTTAATTCTTTGAATAGTTCTTCTTGTTTCCACTTGGTTAATTTCACCCCTGAGTTTGATTATTTCCTGCCGTCTACTCCTCTTGGGTGAATTTGCTTCCTTTTTTTCTAGAGCTTTTAGATGTGTTGTCAAGCTGCTAGTATGTGCTCTCTCCCGTTTCTTCTTGGAGGTACTCAGAGCTATGAGTTTCCCTCTTAGAAATGCTTTCATTGTGTCCCAAAGGTTTGGGTACGTTGTGGCTTCATTTTCATTAAACTCTAAAAAGTCTTTAATTTCTTTCTTTATTCCTTCCTTGACCAAGGTATCATTGAGAAGAGTGTTGTTCAGTTTCCACGTGAATGTTGGCTTTCCATTCTTAATGTTGTTATTGAGGATCAGTCTTAGGCCATGGTGGTCTGATAGGATACATGGGACAATTTCAATATTTTTGTATCTGTTGAGGCTTATTTTGTGACCAATTATATGGTCAATTTTGGAGCAGGTCCCGTGAGGTGCTGAGAAGAAGGTATATCCTTTTGTTTTAGGATTAAATATTCTGTAGATATCTGTCAGGTCCATTTGTTTCATAACTTCTGTTAGTTTCACTGTGTCCCTGTTTAGTTTCTGTTTCCACGATCTGTCCATTGATGAAAGTGGTGTGTTGAGGTCTCCCACTATTATTGTGTGAGGTGCAATGTGTGCTTTGAGCTTTACTAAAGTGTCTTTAATGAATGTGGCTGCCCTTGCATTTGGAGCGTAGATATTCAGAATTGAGAGTTCCTCTTGGAGGATTTTACCTTTGATGAGTATGAAGTGTCCCTCCTTGTCTTTTTTGATAACTTTGGGTTGGAAGTCGATTTTATCCGATATTAGAATGGCTACTCCAGCCTGTTTCTTCAGACCATTTGCTTGGAAAATTGTTTTCCAGCCTTTCACTCTGAGGTAGTGTCTGTCTTTTTCCCTGAGATGGGTTTCCTGTAAGCAGCAGAATGTTGGGTCCTGTTTGTGTAGCCAGTCTGTTAGTCTATGTCTTTTTATTGGGGAATTGAGTCCATTGATATTAAGAGATATTAAGGAAAGGTAATTGTTGCTTCCTGTTATTTTTGTTGTTAAAGTTGGCATTCTGTTCTTGTGGTTGTCTTCTTTTAGGTTTGTTGATGAATTATCTTCTTGTTTTTTCTAGGGCGTGGTTCCCGTCCTTGTATTGTTTTTTTTCTGTTATTATCCTTTGAAGGGCTGGATTCGTGGAGAGATAATGGGTGAATTTAGTTTTGTCGTGGAATACTTTGGTTTCTCCATCTATGGTAATTGAGAGTTTGGCTGGGTATAGTAGCCTGGGCTGGCATTTATGTTCTCTTAGTGTCTGTATAACATCTGACCAGGCTCTTCTGGCTTTCATAGTCTCTGGTGAAAAATCTGGTGTAATTCTGATAGGCTTGCCTTTATATGTTACTTGACCTTTTTCCCTTACTGCTTTTAGTATTCTATCTTTATTTAGTGCATTTGGTGTTCTGATTATTATGTGTCGGGAGGAATTTCTTTTCTGGTCCAGTCTATTTGGAGTTCTGTAGGCTTCTTGTATGTTCATGGGCATCTCTTTCTTTAGATTTGGGAAGTTTTCTTCAATAATTTTGTTGAAGATGTTTGCTGGTCCTTTGAGTTGAAAATCTTCATTCTCATCCACTCCTATTATCCGTAGGTTTGGTCTTCTCATTGTGTCCTGGATTTCCTGGATGTTTTGAGTTAGGATCTTTTTGCATTTTCCATTTTCTTTGATTGTTGTGCCGATGTTCTCTATGGAGTCTTCTGCACCTGAGATTCTCTCTTCCATCTCTTGTATTCTGTTGCTGATGCTGGCATCTATGGTTCCAGATTTCTTTCCTAGGGTTTCTATCTCCAGCGTCGCCTCACTTTGGGTTTTCTTTATTGTGTCTACTTCCCTTTTTAGGTCTAGTATGGTTTTGTTCATTTCCATCACCTGTTTGGATGTGTTTTCCTGTTTTTCTATAAGGACTTCTACCTGTTTGGTTGTGTTTTCCTGTTTTTCTTTAAGGACTTGTAACTCTTTAGCAGTGTTTTCCTGTTTTTCTTTAAGGACTTGTAACTCTTTAGCAGTGTTCTCCTGTATTTCTTTAAGTGAGTTGTTGAATTCCTTCTTTATGTCCTCTACCATCATCATGAGATATGCTTTTAAATCCAGGTCTACCTTTTCAGGTGTGTTAGGGTGTCCTGGATTGGGCGAAGTGGGCGTTCTGGGTTCTGATGATGGTGAGTGGTCCTGGCTTCTGTTAGTAGGATTCTTACGTTTACCTTTCGCCATCTGGCAATCTCTGGAGTTAGTTGTTATAGTTGTCTTTGTTAAAAGATTGTTCCTCTGTTGATTTTGTTACCCTCTATCAGCAGGCGTGGGAGACAAGCTCTCTTCTCTGAGTTTCAGTGGTCAGAGCAGTCTCTGTAGGCAAGCTCTCCTCTCTCAGGGAAGGTGTACAGTTATCTGGTGTTTGGACCTCCTCCTGGCTGAAGGTGAAGGCCCAAAACAGAATCTTTCCCAGAAGCTGTGTTGCTTTGGCCAGGAAGGTGGCCAGTTGTCTGGAGTCGAAGATGTCGCAGCCTCAGAAGCTCTGTGGCTCTTGCCGGGAAGGTGGCTGGTTGTCTGGAGCTGAGGATGGTGCCGCCCCAGAATCTCTGTGACTCTCTCGCCCGTCCCAGAAACGGCTGGCACTCTGTATTCCACACGGTCACCCGTGCAGCCTGCCCTCCGCGGAGTCCCGGAGCCAAGAAGGCTCCCGCCGGCGCCTGTGCCACAAACCTCTCAGGCCAGGCAGACCCCCGTGCTCTCACCAGGAAGGTGGCCGGCTGTCTGGAGCTGAAGATGGCGCCGCCCAGAAGCTCTGCGACTCTCTCGCCCGTCCCAGAAACAGCTGGCACTCTGTATTCCACACGGTCACCCGTGCAGCCTGCCCTCCGCGGAGTCCCGGAGCCAAGAAGGCTCCCGCCGGCGCCTGTGCCACAAACCTCTCAGGCCAGGCAGACCCCGTGCTCTCACCAGGAAGGTGGCCGGCTGTCTGGAGCTAAAGATGGCGCCGCCCAGAAGCTCTGCGACTCTCTCGCCCGTCCCAGAAACAGCTGGCACTCTGTATTCCACACGGTCACCCGTGCAGCCTGCCCTCCGCGGAGTCCCGGAGCCAAGAAGGCTCCCGCCGGCGCCTGTGCCACAAACCTCTCAGGCCAGGCAGACCCCCGTGCTCTCACCAGGAAGGTGGCCGGCTGTCTGGAGCTGAAGATGGCGCCGCCCAGAAGCCTGGAATCAATTTTCTAATCCCTGTATCTCAATAGCCACATTTTCGTCTCCAAATCACACCTAATAATTTCTTCTGTGTGATCATATTTTATACTTCATGCATCTTTCCATTTAAAATTGCTAACCTTCAGTTATTTAGACAGCTTTTTCACAAGTCTATAATCTATATCTGAGAGTTGTGGTCTTTAGTCCCTGACAATCTCAAGTTGTTAGAGACTTCTTCTTCTTCTTCTTCTTTTTTTTTTTTTTTCCTGCTTGTGACATGTTTCCTAAATTCTTTCATTTTTGGTTTAAATAGTGAATGTACATTTTTCTCTGCTTCATCGGAGAAAAGTTGAGGAAAAATTTCCTGAGATTTTGGGTTTTCTAGTCAGGTCTCTTCCTGGAATTCAGGTCCTAATTACTTATTAAAAACCCATCCACATGCTACCATTTATACTGTGGGTACATTTTTCTTCTTGCTCTCTATTTCCTAGTGTGTTTCCCCTTGGAGACTGAAGTGATTCTTCACTTGAGCTATATATGCATGCATTAATATATCATCTATGGTTTATCTGTGGATAGGCTGGTATTTGTTGACAAGCGTACCTATGCTTGAAAGGAAGAGAAAGATAAAGCTGGTGGCTCTCTCCTCATATTATACACATAAAATAACTCAAAAATGGCTGAATGGCTTAAAGTCTACAGATAAAATCATAGTTCCACTAAGAGAGTATATAACTGAATCCTCATGACCTGAAATTTAGCAATAGATTAATAGATGAGATGTAAAAAGCATAATGTTATGCCCTAGACTAAAGTTTCTATCTCCAAAATCCATGTGTTGAATGCACAATATGACAGTATGTAAAGGTGAGACACTTATAGGTAACTAGGTTTAGAATAGATCACGTGGGCAAGACCCATATAACGTGATTAGTGCCATTTTAAGAGTGCCTCCCCTCTGGACACAATGTAAGCTAGTAAAGAGAACATCATCACCATCACCATCACCATCATCATCAACAACAGCAACAACATCAAAATGCTCCTGGTTCCTTGATCTTGGGTTTCTTAGGTCTAGGCCTTTGAGAAATAAATTTGGTTTGTTTACAATGCTCAGTGTGTAGTATATTATTATGGTAGATCCAAGATAACTAGCATAGATTTGAGGTACTTCTTCAACACACAGTTAAAAATGTGGAAGTGGCTTTGTGTTTTTGTGGTATGTAGAGTTTGGAGATGCATGATAGAATTGTGTACAATAGATGTGATTCTTGTTAGAGTTCTTAAGAGAAATAGAAAAGCTAACAAGATTTCTCTTACTAGAGAAAATGTTAAAGACATGCCCAGAGCCAAAACAATTCTTAGACCTAAAGATTCAAGATGTCTCTTCAGGTAAGGGTATTTGCCTGCCAAGCACGTTGATGTGTTTGAACCCCAGAACTCACTCTCTCTCTCTCTCTCTCTCTCTCTCTCTCTCTCTCTCTCTCTCTCACACACACACACACACACACACACACACACACTCACACACACAAACGCACTACATCAATGTAATTTTTTGATGGATTTTCCTACATTAATCTTGGCTGATTTTGAACTTTCTCTTGACCTGTCACTCTACCCTTGTTTTCTGTGTCTGTCTTTTAGGAAGGGAGTATCTCTCCCATTCTTATCTCATCACTGTCTGTGGAAACACAGTTTTCTTTTCTTTTCTTTTCTTTTCTTTTCTTTTCTTTTCTTTTCTTTTCTTGTTTTTCTTTCCTTTTCTTTCCTTTTCCTTTTCCCTTTCCCTTTTCCTTTCCCTTTCCCCTTTCCTTTCCTTTCCTTTCCTTTCCTTTCCTTTCCTTTCCTTTCCTTTCCTTCCCTTCCCTTCCCTTCCCTTCCCTTCCCTTCCCTTCCCTTCCCTTCCCTTCCCTCCCCTCCCCTCCCCTCCCCTCCCCTCCCCTCTCTTTTCTTTTCTTTTCTTTTCTTTTTTCTTTTATTTATCTATCTATTTTTATTACATATTTTCTTTATATACATTTCAAATGATATCCCAAAAGTTCCCTATTCCCTCCCTCGGCCCTGCTCCCCTACCCACCCACTCCTGCTTCTTGGCCCTGGCATTCCCCTGTATTGGGGCATATAAAGTTTGCAAGACCAATGGGCCTCTCTTGCCAGTGATGGCCAACTAGGCCATCTTCTGCTACATATGCAGCTAGAGATACAAGCTCTGGGGGTACTGGTTAGTTCATATTGTTGTTCCACCTATAGAGTTGCAGACCCTTTCAGCTCCTTGGGTGCTTTCTCTAGCTTCTCCATTGGAGGCCCATTGGAGTGTTTCATCTTATAGATGACTGTGAGCATCCAACTTCTGCATTTGCCAGGCACTGGCATAGCCTCATACAAGATAGCTATAACAGGGTCCCTTCAGCAAAATCTTTCTGGCATTGTGCAATAATATCTGGGTTTGGTAGTTGATTATGTGATGGATCCCTGTAAGATCAAGAATTGACAAATGGGACCTCATAAAATTGCAAAGCTTCTGTAAGGCAAAAGATACCATCAATAAGACAAAAAGGCCACCAACAGATTGTGAAAGGATTTTTACCAATCCTAAATCTGATAGGGGACTAATATCCAATATATACAAAGAGCTCAAGAAGCTAGACTTCAGAAATTCAAATAACCCCATTAAAAATGGGGTTCAGAGTTAAACAAAAAATTCTCAACTGAGGAATACTGAATGGCTGAGAAGCACCTGAAAAAATGTTCAACATCCTTAATCATCAGGGAAATGCAAATCAAAACAACCCTGAGATTCCACTTCACACCAGTCAGAATGGCTAAGATCAAAAATTCAGGTGACAGCAGATGCTGGCGAGGATGTGGAGAAAGAGGAACACTCCTCCATTGTTGGTGGGATTGCAAGCTTGTACAACCACTCTGGAAGTCAGTCTGTAGGTTCCTCAGAAAATTGGACATAATACTACCGGAAGATCCAGCAATACCTCTCCTGGGCACATACCCAGAAGAAGTTCCAACTGGCAATAAGAACACATGCTCCACTATGTTCATAACAGCCTTATTTATAATAGCCAGAAGCTGGAAAGAACCCAGATGTCCCTCAACAGAAGAATGGATACAGAAAATGTGGTACATTTACATAATGGAGTACTACTCAGCAATTAAAAACAGTGGATTTATGAAATTCTTGGACAAATGGATGTATGTGGAGGATATCATCCTTAGTGAGGTAACCCAGTCACAATAGAAGTCATTAGATATGCACTCATTGATAAGTGTATATTAGCCCAGAAACATAGAACACCCAAGATACAAGTTGCAAAACACAAGAAAATCAAGGAGAGGGAAGACCAATGGGTGGATACTTCATTGCTCCTTAGATTGGGAACAAAATACCCATGAAAGGAGTTACGGAAACACAGTTTTCAAAGGCTTTAAGCTGAGTCAGAATTATCCCAGAATGAATCTGTATTCCATCTCAGTTTAGATCTAATTTGGATGATATTTACTTATGTGACATGCTAAAATTAAGACTTTGATTTGATGATGGGATAAGGTAAGACTCTGGCATGAATACTGGGGGTGGAGGAGGATGAACGCAGTGTTTGTGTGTGTGCAACAGAAGAAGCAAAAATAAATTGGAATTCATCAAAGTTAAAATGATGTACATCAACAGACATTATCACAAAAGCACAAGGATGCCCCATACAATAAGAAAATAAATTATAAATCAGATAAAGATCCATTATCTAAATAAGTATACAAAGTCTTCATATAAACCATAAAAGACAAACAATACAACTAAAGAACAAATTAATTTGATCTTTCTCCATAGTAGACACACAAACTTTGACAATCATAGCAAAATATAATCAACTTCACTGATAAGTATAGCTCAAAAACAAACAAAAAACAAACAAACAAACCAACAAAAAACCAAAATAACACTTTTCTCCCACTACAGTGGATGTAATAATAATGGAAATGGCTTTACTTTAGGATTATTTAGATGTTTTTTTGGGCTAGCATGAACCTCCTAATTTAAGATCCAGGGATGGATGGAGGTGGGCAGTAGTGAGCCTAGGTATGGGAATGACAGGAGCCGTGGTAAAGATAATACATAATCCATTTGACTTTTCATGGGGAGAGTGAATGAACTCATCTCATATAAAACACTGAGGACAGACTGAAGATACTAGGTTAACCCACCTAGGTTAACCTCAGTAAACTAGTGAGTTGATCGGTGTCACAATAGTGAGTATGAGAGGCTACTCAGAGGAGTCTGGATGACTGGAAAGCAACTGAAGTCACTGAAAAGCTAAGACCAGCATGAATGGCAGCTCACTGAAGCTTATTCTGGAGGGAGGTCCTTGCTCCACTTGCAGGCATCTCAACAGTCACTCTCCTCTCCCCAGAACTCACTACTATTTCTATAACATGGAGATGGGGAACATTGTGAATCATGCAGACTGGGGTGCGGTGCATTGTGAATCCTGAAAGTTTCAGGAACTTCCCAAGACTTATGAGTTCTTTATTTCCTGAACCTTTTAACTTCTGTTTTGTTTTGTTTTTTTCCTACATCTTAAAGAGACTCCCTCATATTGGAATGTTTTAATCTGCAGAAATTTGCTACACCAGACTAAGTAGCTTTTGATTTGGCTTTATGTATTTTATGACCAGTAATCCCCATAATAATCATGAACAGCTCTATGAGACAGGTTCTATTAATATGTCTTGTATATCAAGGATTTGAGCCCCAGATATTAACTTGATCGATTGGGGTTCAGTCTAGCCACAGATATTTGTACACTGGAGTACCTTTACATTGAACCAGTCAGAAGTTAAAGGTATAAGCCTGGAAAGATTTGAGAAGAAGGCAGCTGAGAGGTCCCTGATAATTTGCAGGCAAGTTCTGCTGAGAAGTCTTGATCATGCACAGTGCATTTCCTGATGCCTACCTTCTTCTTGGCTACTCATTTTCTTCCTGATAAGAGCATCCCTCTTTCTGGGCCTTGCTCTTTGTTCCTCCTTTCTCGTACCAGTCTCACTGACAGCTCCTACTGCTTACTTATGGTGATATGCATCACCTCTATTATGTCAATCATTTATACACAGTCTCCTTATCCACGCTGCTTTTGGGAATAAAGCATGCCTCTTTATTTCTTTACAGATACACCACATAGTGCTAATTCAGAATGGCATTGGTACCAAGAAGGGAGGTCGACTTGGGATTGACGAATTTCTCTCCTGTGCCTACCCGTAACCTGCTCCTCAGCCTCCTCTCCGTGGACTCCCATCACCCTCAGCTCCATCCATCACAGCTGCAGCTCAGCCCGCTGATGTATTACACTAACATATCATTAGTGCAACGGCAGAGCAAGGAGCTCTGATGATGTATTGGGGCCATACATCATCAGAATGAGTCACTCTGATGATGTATAACTCAAAAGATGGTACTATCCAGGGAAATGTGGACATAGCATAAATCAGGGCCAATGTTAAAGAAGAAAACCCAGGACAGCCTTGGGAGAAAAATAAAGGTTCAGGGGTCTCCCGCAGTAGGGGTTGAGAGACAAAACTAGTAAATTCTTAACGGCTCAGATGGAAGCTTTCTGTTAGCAGAGGGTTTCTTAATGACCAAACCAGACCATCAGCATTCCCAGGTGGCACTTGCATTTCCCTCCCATCTGGAAGTCAGCTTGGCTTCTGCGTTCCTGCAAAGCCCCCTTGTCTTGATGGAGATCCAGTGTCCGTCAGATCAAAAGGAGAATATTGTGGGTCTGTGCTTCATCAGAATCCTCATGGATCTCCCATCTATAAGGTGGATTGGAAGGGCTTTGCTAACCACAATGGTTCAAACTGGCCTTCTTTCAGAGTCCTTGCCTTTAGCCACTGATAAATGAAATGAGTGGAGACTTGACAGTCTAGTATAACAAGCAAACCAGGGCAGCCCTAGATCCTAGAAGTTATACATTTTTAGTATACAGCGAAATAGTTTTACCTGTAAGTAAAAACAAAAACAAAAACATCTTTGCTTTGCTTTTCTCTATATAGCAAGAGAAAGAGAAAGAGTCAGTATATTGTTTCTCTAAAGCACAGATTAGATTTTCATGCTATCCACTATTAGATTGGACCAGAAATGATGACAATTGAGGTTGGGACTAAAATCCAACATATTTCAAGCTTTATTTCATCCACAGGGAGGAACACTATAGAAATACTGTCAGCCCTGCCTTCTCATCCTTGGGTTGAGGAATGCATAGCCAAGAGCATCAACCTCTTTGTAACCTTAAAAAGTGGTAGATAAAGAAGCCTTAGAAGAGGGAGTTGAGAGCCATAGGGCAGAGAGGGAGGTAAGACCACACGCAGGCACACTGGGGAAAAATTAACATTTGGGTTTAATGCTTTATTTAATGTCAAACTGTCAGCTTGAGATCTGAGGCCCATGCATACGGATTCTGTCCTTCGACCCATACAAAATAAAATCAAAATCAAAGCCTAGGTGCTTCAGGACTGGAGAATATCAGAGCTCAGCCCTTGGCATCTGGGATCCATTATAGACAAGAAGTCTTCCTCTGTGGGTTCCTTTCCCTGGTCCCCACCCACACTCCAGCAAGGGAGGGGCCAGACAGTGAAGACTTCCTTTGCCAGTGCTGGTGCTGTTGCTGTGACTCATTGCCTTTGTTTATTGCAAGCTCTACAGCGGACTTTGTACTTTAGCTGAGCCCAATCAGAGGGCCCTCCTGGCAGGGTACGAAAGGGCCAGAGTCCTCCATAAGGCACACTGGCACCCTGTCCCTCTCTATGAGGAGTTGAGGGGGAAGTGCTTCACCACCCGAGCAGCAGTTAAGAGAACAAAATGCATTTTTTTTTTATTGTTCACAAATACTTACACCTTCAAAGGCTTTTAAAAGTTGAAACAAAACAGATCTTGCCTCTGTTCTTTATTTATTTTTTGGTGGGGTCTAGGCAGGAGAGGAGAATGAAAGAAAGGAGAAAGCCAGCACATTCCTTGGGTGGTGTTTATAAATGAACAAGACCTGAGAGGGATCCCATAATGCCTTGCGGTTGTCACCTACATCTGCCTGTATGATCTCCCTCTGGCTGTGCTGTGCAGAAGTGTCAGGTCTGGGACATAAGTCATTACAGACCATGGCTGTATGAAAAGGAAGTGGCTACAGACAAGTTCCTACAGGCTAATACAACTCAGTGGTCAACCATAAGAAAACAGACAACTGTGGAGAATATGCCAGAATTATACCAACTAGCACCAATCAACTTAATTGAAAGAAATCTTGGGTCAAGCTGCATAGAGGAACAACCATGCAAAGATCTTGGAGATTTGGCCCACTAGGCTTGCAGCTGAGGTGCATTCTCTGGGTTTGATTTGTTAGACCTGCCAGGCTGCAGAGGCAGCCACAGGTTCCGTGCTCACCCCATCAGTCATCTTTCAGCACGTGGCATATATGGTAACCATTCAATATTTTTAACACCATGGTGTTTTTCTGCATCCTGTGTTCAGGTGAGGAAACTGAGGCTGGCACTGATGCTGTGTCTCCTGCAGGCTTATAACCAGGAAGTAGCAGATTGGATTTTAACTCAGTTTCCTTTGGCATCTAAGACCACAGTTTAGTGTAACATGCATGGAGGCCTTAGATGTCTCCACTACTTTGCTTTCCTAGCATACAAGGTAATGATATGTTCATACATATACATCATTACACTATGCTCATACTTACTACTCTGTCTTCAACACCCCAATAGATTCACCCCCTCCTTTCAAATAGCACACACACACACACACACACACACACACACACACACCTTCCACATATGAGAAATAAATGCAGTCTTTCTTCGCTTGCTCATTTGCCAAATGCTTGTTCTAGGGGAAAAGTCCAAGTTTTCCAGAGACCACATCTAAACAAACAAACAAACAAACAAAGGAAGTTTGGAATGATAATTACTTCATTATTTTCTTTTAATACTGCTTTTAGAGTTGGTTTTCTAAATCTATGGATGTAATGAACCATGGGTTGAACATATTTGGAAAAGGAGTTGTGAGTTGTGTCTCTACTGTATACTTATTGCCTTTTTTATCCGTTTTATTTTTATTTTATTTTATTGCTATGTTGTTTGCCTAGGTTATAGGCTAACACTAAGGTAGTCTGCATATCTGAGACTTGAAAACTCATGGATGGTAATATCCATAAAGGGGGGGGGTTAGAACAAGCTCTCCTTGGATATAAAATGATGAATGTTTTTTGTTTAGTTTTGCCTTTTGATAAAGTAAAGAATAACAACAGTAACAAATAGTGCTGAAGGCCTGAGGCCACTTGCTCAAAGGCACCAAGTAAGGGCACAAAGAAACCAGGTTGGTGGGGTTCTTAGGACATCTGTTCCTCATATGGCTCACGGTTTGGGTTCTACCCAACACTTGAGTTTCCATTATGAGCTCTGGGACAGAGCCTTGGCCTCTCTGTTTATCAACACGTTCACTGTCCCCTGTGCTTCCAGAGTATGTTCTGAACCCAGAGGACAACAGTGCCACAGAGAAATAAAACAATTTCACTTCTTAAATTATCTGAATCTCTAAAATAAAAGAGTAACAGTAACAATAAAAATACCCTTGCCACATTATTTAATGCCCCACCCTTCAACATAATAATGCGGGCTTTTACAAGATGGAGGTGCACAGACTAATAAAATATATGGTTTAATTAACTAAACTTATGCTGTAATCCACATTAGAAGACCATGATTTAGCACAGACTCTCATCCTCAGGACAGAATAATGCAAACAGCATAATTAAAAGTTGATGAGAAGTATATTTATTGGGCACACAGAAAGAAGAGACACCCAGATTTATGGCACACAGAGTAAACCTTTAGTTTACAATATAATTAATATTTTAAAAACCACAGTGCGCATATAATGCAGCTGTAGAGTCCTCCTCTGCGGAAGGATAATTTCGTCTGTGCTGATCTTGGCCCCTTTAATAGTAAATTATGTTCCTGGGCATATACAAATGTAACATGATCTATTATGATCTGGAGATGATGCTCATTGAGATGTCTGCAGCAATGATAGATCACACTTGCATGTCTCTGAAGACATGGAGGATATTTGAAGGGCCAATTATTTATCTGTGGCACAAATTCCATGCCTATTAGTCACACGGGCAGTGACGCAAAATGAGGGTATGCCACTACATTTTAATCAATCCTTGCTCAAGAAACTGCCTCCTTAGCACAGAGCTGAGCTGTGCATCTGTGTGTAGGGGGCAAGGAGCTATGTAGAAAAGGAAGTGGTCTGGGTCAGTGGGAGGTTAGCAGGGATAGGCTTAGAGTCAGCAGGGGTGTCCAACACTTATTTGGCTATGAAGACTTATCAGTGTTTCAGAGGTAGGGGTAAAGATACAATTGCATGCATTCCCACAACAACTCTAGGTGTTTATTCATACTTATTATGCAGGCAGGAGAGCTGAGGCTGGGTTCTCAGGCAGTTCCTAGTACTTTCTCTATTCTATCTGGTGACCTATACAAGATCTTGGAGAGAAGTAAATAATGCTTATGAAGAACCTGGTCTACAGTTCTTGTTAGGGTCCTCAAAGCACTACAGATCTTATGCACTAGACCCTCAAACCTTGACTCCCCAACTATAAGGATATTCCAAGTAGTATCATGATGGCTGCCATTTATTAAATATGCTTTCCTTTGAGACTTAAAAAAAGAATTATTCTAATATATATGTAAATCAGTTACTTCTCATCTATTTCTTTTTTTTTCTTTCCTAACCCAAGAACTAGGTCTTGAATGTATATTTTTATTTTAAATGCAAACAGGGGTACCCTACACTTGGGAGATGCTCAGATGCCTTTTGCGCACTCTTTGTTACAAATTCTGTTTAGATTCCCCAGGCTGAGAACTCCACCTCACCCTATGGGCTTTACTGCATGAAATTTTACTGGGTGAAATTTTTTCAGGATACTCTCTTTCTGTTATTTGTCCACTCTCTTTGTCTTGACATCTATAAGAGCTCCTGAAGGCAATGCCTGGCTAAATATGCTCATTCCATATACATGCACTATTCCCAATGGGGCAACCATATGCATTTCCTGGAGAATGGGCCAACAGTGAGGCACACAGAGCAGAGCTCCTAGAAACCAGAGGGGCTTAAAACTCTTCCTTCAACTAAATCCTAATGGGAGTCGCATCACCCAAGCTTCACAGCACAGACTGGGAGGGTCCAGGTCAACATTAGCCCACTTCCTATTCAAGGGTCCAGGTCAACATTATCCCACTTCCTAGTCAATAGTAGCCTTGACTTACAGTGGAAGCTAGCATGGCTTTTTTTGCCTCAGGAAGAGGCCATTTACTTCGAGGTTGTGAAGGGATCCATTGGGTCATGAGGGACTCCAAGTCCCCAAAAAAGGACATGCCCTGTCTTGGCTATAATCTTTCGAGCACTGCAATTGATAGTCTGTAGACTGGATAAGACTATCCAGCTTTCAAATGAGGTCCAGGTTTCTGTGGCCCTGAATGGAATGTTTACTAAAATCCTAATTTGGGAAACATTCTCAGGAAAGAAGAGCTCAGATGAAACATATGAAATAAATTTAAGTGCAAAGTAGATAAAGAAAATAATATGAGTGCTTCTCCATTATCTGGTTCATTACACATTTTAGTGCTTATTAAAATGGTTAAATGATTTAATTTTGTTTGGAGAAAAGCAGGATGAAAAGGGGAATGGGAGATTAAAGAGATGAACTGCTGAGTTTCCATTTTGGAACTGGTTTCAGAATGAGGCTACAATGAGAAAATTAATTTGTGGGTCTCTCTGGAGGTGCAGTCAACACCAGGCACACAACACATTCTATTTGCCTTTTTTTTTTCTTAATTGGCATGGCCTTCTCTGGGGAGAGCTACGGCTAAGTCAAATAGGAGGATAAATCACCTTTAGTATGGCCCCTCCTGGGTCATGGATAATTTTTCTGACAGCCATGTCAGATCAAGATGCTAATGGATCAGTCGACTCTTCAGTATACCAGCATTGAAAGTGTAATTTCCTTCCTATTAGCACACCTATTCTCAGAAACACACTCCTCAGAGTAGCTAATAAAGAGCCTTGGTGCTGCTTGCACAGGGAAGCTGGTAAGAAGGGGCTGGACTCTTGGCCAGGGGAGATGTTAGGTCTTAATTCAAGAACTAACTATGCTAATGTCAAGGGGGCTTTTTCCATTTGGTCTATCTGGGATGTAGGATCTTCTAGTTGGAAGCTGCAAGTCATCCCACTGCATGACCTAGTACATTGTTGGTGATGACTATTGTCTTGAAGATGTACACTTTCATGGCTTTGTGATTTGTATATGAAATGTCCCATAAGTCCTAACATGTTTGAACACTTGTTGCCCAGATCCTGCCACTGTCTGAAAGGTTGTGGAGCTTTAAAAGATGAGATCTAGCTAGAGGACTTGACCCAAAGAGGGCAGCAGGCCTTGAGGGTTGATAGCCCAGCCCTACTTCCTGATCATTCCCTTCCTCCTTGCTGCAGATGAATGTGCCCAGTCAACCTCTATCTCCTGCAATCAGGCCTTCCTTACCATGATGAAGTGCATCCTCTAGACCTGAGAACCCAAATAAGCCTTACCTCTGGCTCCATTCAATTGCTTCTTATCAGGCCTTGTGTGAAGATAATAAGAAAAGTAACAAACAATGTAATTAGTATTAAAATACTTGGTTCAGCCATGTGCCATGGCTTGAATGTCCTTGGCGTTTCTCCTTCAGAGTTTCATGTGTTAGAATCTGGGTTCCAGTGTGGCAGTGGTAAGAGCCATGGTGCAGCAGAACTTAATGAAGATAATGAGGCCATGGATACACACATCTTGCTGTTTGAACTGAATGAGTGTATAAGAATAGGTTGCTACAAAGCAAGTGTGACCTCATTGGTTCCTCTCTTGCTTCCCACCTTTACATGTAATCTCTCCTTCTCCTCTTTATTTCTCTGCTATGCATGTGGAAAGGCAGCCAGAGCAATGACTTTTAACCTTCCTAATGCTGTCACCCCTTAATATAGTTGCTTACGTTGGGGTGACCCCCCAACCATAAAACTATTTTCATTGCTACTTCATAACTGTGATTTTGCTACTGCCATATTCACACTATATTCATAGTGTAATCTGATGTTTCCTGGTGCTCTTAGATGAACCCCGTGAAAGGATCATTTGTCCACCAAAGGGGTCACGATCTACATATTGAAAACTGCTGAGGCAGAGGATAGTTGTTAAAAAGATGGTACAATTCTTTTCAGCCCTCCAATAACCAATAATTTGAATTGGGAGCAAAACAACAACAACAGCAACAGTGGCAGCAACAACAACAACAACAACAAGCCTCTTTGGAAGTTACCTGGCCTCAGGTATCTTGTTCCTGTAGTTCATAAAATGAACTAATTCATCATGTAACGTATTGGAACCTTAATATACCCTTTAAGGCTAACTCTATCCCTGGTTATTTGGACAATGGCAAATGGTATAAATGTTGAGCTTCAAAATAAAACTCACAGAAAGGTATTTGAACAGGAAGACTACACAGCCGCCAGTAGGCTATAGAAGACCTGCCCCACTAACAAGTCTCTACTACTTGCAGCTTGTGGACTGTAAGGATTACCCCAGATGGTAGAAGATACAAGTTAGGCTTTATGAACTAACTCTCTCTCTCTCTCTCTCTCTCTCTCTCTCTCTCTCTCTCTCTCTCTCTCTCTCCCTCCCCCCCCCTCTCTCTCTCTCTCTCTCTCTCTCTCTCTCGTGAGTCCTTTAGATCCAGTTTTCAGGTTACTGGTTGCTAATGTGCAGTTCTAGACACGGCTTTAAGCAGGCCTTTGATCTCTTGATCTCAGGTTACTTTCCACTCCTACCTCAGCTGTGACTGTTTTTGCCCGAAAGGCGATCAAAGGTTGATGATTGCATGTACTTATGAGTGAAGGCCTTCGCTATTGGAGGCAGAAACAATTTGCACTTTCCTGTGTGCGCCTGACCATCACACACCCAACTTAGCAAATGAGCACTGTTTAGTAGTGTATTATAGCTCTCCTCACCTGGGTGTGACAAAGTAGACAAACACCGTAGTCTTGTGCCTTATGAGATGAATCTTCCAGATTTCACTGGGTCTGGCCCATAATAGCTCTTTGATAAGAAGTACTGAATGGCCTGAGAATCACAAAATAAGATCATCTCTTGAGGAAAATTAAAAGAGATAGGAGAGTATATATCTGTTTCCAAGGTAAGGTAGAAAGTGTGCGGGCCCTGAAGACAGGTACATGCCTTAATTATGATGCCGGCTTAATGGATGAAAGAAAGGAGAAGTGATATGTGAGTGTGTATCTCAGCTCAGGACATTTGTGACTGAGTTGCTCTCGTAGGACACAACATGACTCAGAATGATATTGCTGCCACTGGTTGGACCCTGCGTTTAGGCTCTCAGAGGAAGTCCTGGGTACCAATCAAACATCCCCTCTTCGAATTGAATAAGTTGAATTTTCACCTATCTTCCCCAACTGGCCTCTGCAACAATGTTAGTCTCCCCAGAATGGTACTAGCATAGCCCTTTCCCATCTCCATGGGCCTACCCATTAGATTGTCCCACTAGAAACTTTTGTGTCTTGGGACACAATAATGAATGATTGACAATAATGAATGATTCCTGTGCCCATGACAATAGAAGGAAACAGACAAGCCAAGCCAGGGGCCTGGAAAGTCCTCAGCAGTTGGGCTTCACTATGATCTCCCAGATGAGTTCCTAATAATTCACAGAGTATCCACACTGGATACAGAGGATTGCCTAGATCAATGCTAGTCACTCTCCCAATCTTCTCTGTTGACAGAAACATCTACTTTGCTCACAATGAACACCATCATCTATAGGTGAGAAACTGTCAGAGGATGCTGCCTGTGGCTAGCCACAGAGGTAGAGGAAGAGCTGTCTGAGGCCACCGAGTGGGGCTGTCTTGAGCTAGTGCCAAGGATGAGCCAAGCAAAAATCGTCTCTTTATCTCAGTGCTTCACCTCCCAGGAGCCTTCTGTCTCTATTCCTAAATCCTCTGCAAACTGCAGTGAGGGCGGAAAGCCAGCCTTTGCCTTTCATAATGGATTTGGGCACAAATGAGCAGTGTTTCTAGGTAACTCACCCTGCCCTACTTTCTCCCACCTGCTTTCTACCAAAGTCAACCAGAGAGCAAACAGAGCAGGGCCAGAGATTTAAAACATTAAAAAAATTTCTCCCGTTTCATGATGCACATGCTCACAAATATGCATTCTATATTTATACAGCATATTAAAACTCCAAAACCCACAGTAATGCAACATTAAAACCAAGGAAGACACCCAGTGAAGGGTTTATGGCATTGTTAGCTTGCCCATACTGATTCTGCATAATGAACCTCACCTTGAAATTCAAGCCGTATACCATGCAGCTGAGTTCACCCCACCAGGCAAACCTTAAACCTTTTGCGTTCTGTGAATTCCATTACTTCAAATTGCAATATTAATAACTGAAATGTGCAGCTGAGCAAATGCTAATTTTCTGCTTTTCCTTTCATTTTTTTCCCCTTTCAATCGGAATCTCCCTCTAATCAGAAAAGTGGGGAAGGAAAAGCAATATGGACACGGGGGAAGCTTACCATGTGAGTGGGCAATACTAGGCTTTATGGGAGGGGAAACTGAGGCATGGGTGTGAGTCTACTTACTGAGGGGAACCTGAGCCTCGGGGATAAACTTACTGATCTGAGACTAAGTTTCATGATAGAAACTCAATGATTTTTAGCTGAATTTTCTTGTCTGTTCCTTTGTGAAACCCCAAGCCCCACTGGGGAATTGATTCCAACAGTAAAGAAAGACAAATTCCAGCCAGAATATCTTAGAAGCTTTTTCTTTTTCCATTTATTCTGGTCACCTGAATTATTATCAATTAATGTTATTTTAAAAGAAGATTGTATGTGTATTTCTGTGTGTATGTGCTTTTGTTTGCATGTATTTCTGTGCCTTGTGAGCATTCCTGGTGACCACAGAGGCCAGAAGAAGGCAGTGAATCTCCTTGAACTGGAGTCCCAGATAGTTGTGAGCTTCCCTGTCTGTCCTGAGAATCAAAGCCAGGTTCTCTGCAAGGTCAGCCAATGCTCTTAATCGCTAGGCCATCTTTCTACCACCCACTTAAGATAATTTTATTCTGAAGGCTGAGTTTATTTACATTCAGAAAAGACCTGTGTTGCAAAGTACAAAAGAAAGCATTCTCCTTTTAGTTATGGAATTCACTGAGTGTAATTTAATTTCTGAAGTGGCCTACATGGCAGTAGTAGTGGAGAAGGGAGTGAGCCTCAAGTCACAAACTAACATCATCAATAAATATTGCCTAGCAGGAGATCTATCCCCCCTTTCTTTTGGAGAAACCAACACAGGGGTCTAAGGTAGACAGGCCTATAGATAACCTTGGCTTCTCATGCCATCTATTGTCAGGTTAGCTTGGAGTCTTATGCAAAAGCAAAATGATCAGTTTGACTATAGTCAGACTCCTTAATGTTTTAGCCCTTGGGATACTTACAGCATTGAAAAAAATTATAAGAATGCCTTTTTATTCTAAGACATGTGACCAAAGAATACATATTTCTCTGATCCTTGGCTAGAATCTGTTAGAAGTCCAACTGGAAGGAAAAGGGGGGAGAAAAAAATACATACACGCTCAAAGATGTCATTGTCAACTTCCAGAACTTTCTCCACCAAAGTACACTGAAGGGCTTCTGACTAAGGGAGTACATCCAATGGGGACCTGAGCATCTCACACCTTAGGATGCTGGTGTCACTCTGTTTTGTGAGATAGTTTGGAACTGCAATGCTGCGGTTGGAGATGCTTCTGCCTGGGTTCACACTCTAAGGAGATGATTATAAGCCAGAGAAGCAACTTTAGGGTAATGTCCCAGCTCCCATCCCTGTCCTCTGGCAGCAGCGAGATGTAGAGAGTACTTTGAGTGGGATAAACTTGGAGAGAAGATTGCACCCCAGGGCGTGTAACTAAAAAGACAAATGATCCAGAACCAGGTGGATAGAGTAGAAATAGATTTAATGAGACAGGAGAGAGAGAGAGAGACAGAGAGAGACAGAGACAGAGAGAGGGATAGAGACAGAGGGATAGAGACAGAGGGAGAGAGACAGAGAGAGGGAGAGACAGAGAGACAGAGAGGCAGAGAGACACACAGAGAGAGAGAGAGGCAAATGGAAATGAGAGGCAGATGCCTGTCAAACTGAAGACAGGAGAAAAGGAATTTTCCTCAGTCATCAATCCTGTTGAGAAGTAGCTTACCCTGTCTTGGTCAGTTTATTGAATCTGAAAGGTGCTTACCTCAGCCAAGGCAGGCTGCCCTCCCTTCTCCCACCTCTCTTCCCAAATCCCCACTCTTCTAACAGATGGTAGCACACACGAGCATTTTTTTCTTCTTCTGATGCTAAGCATGATTTACAGACTTGAGTTATTATTTATCATTATTCATTTTCTGTCATCTGTGCATTGAAGGTTAATAGAAATGCCAGCATGCTCACTGATTTACTTAGTAAAATATTTGTTCCAAGGTTTAGGTCATATGATTGGTGTCTGAGTGAGTTTCGGGTTTATGCATTATGAAAAGCAAGATGACTTGACCTTCAGCCACCAACACTAGCACCATATATTACTCCAGTGAGTGACCTTCAGCGCCCTAAGATAGAGTAGATGTATTCAACACATGTTAGCCCCCTCCATATTGCTGGCATTGTATACATACCAGCTGAGTTTATGTGATGTAAGCTGAGCTCTGGAGCCCATCTAATGAATGGGAGGCAGATGAGATGTAAACTCAGGCTAAAGCAGACCCTTGTCTAAAGATAATAAACTGGCCTTGCAGTCCAGCTGCATTGTAGCTGTGTGTACACATGAGGACGAATCACTTTACATTTCCTCCTGGGGTTTTTTGCAGCTCAGAGGATACAGACAGTCTGACAAAGAATGATGCCCTAGGAAAGTGGTCTGAGATGAGCAATTACTCAGGGTACCAGGAGAAGGTCAGGCTTAGGTGCCGGGGATGGGAGGTGAGGGCTCACCATAGTGGTGTCCTTGAGCTGAGATTCTGGAGATGGCTCACAAGAAACAGACATGAGCCTTGGTTTCTAGAAAGTTGGAGTCAGGGCGGCAGAAGAGACATGTAGAAGGTGGCATTGGAATGCTATAAACACGAAAGCTATTTAAAGACAGAGAGTGGATGCTAACATCCTCTGAAGCCAGTTATTGCCAATACTTTAGAGCCTAGAGATAATCATGGTGGGGTTGAGTGCCAGGCTCAGTCAGAATAAGGATGATGCATTGGCGTCCCAGCTCTACTAGGAAAGCTGACTTAACTTCTTTAAGACCCTTTTAAAAATGAGACTTGGGCGGTAGTGACGCACACCTTTAATCCCAGCACTGGGGAGGCAGAGGCAAGCAGATTTCTGAGTTCAAGGTCAGCCTGGTCTACAAAGAGAGTTCCAGGACAGCCAGGGCTATACAGAGAAACCCTGTCAAGAAAGAGAGAGAGAGAGAGAGAGAGAGAGAGAGAGAGAGAGAGAGAAAACATGTGTATGTATGTATGTATGTATACATGCTTGTATAGTTTTTGCAGGCATGTTCATGTCCATGAAGAGGCCAGAGGTCAATCCCAAGTAATGCTCATCTTGTTTTGGATACAAGGTCACTCTATGGCTTGGATCTTGCAAAGTAGACTAGAATCTAGGTCAGTAAGCTTCAGGGATCCCCTATTTGCCTCATCAGCACTGGGATTACATATATGTCCACTATGCCTCTAGTGTGTGTGTGTGTGTGTGTGTGTGTGTGTGTGCGCGCACACACACACACACACATGTGCTGTATTTTGCCTCTATGAGCTTGCTAAGAACAACTGGAAAATTTTAGTATTTGAGACAAGAGCTGACTTGGGAGTGGGATGGAAATGATGTCAGTTGGTGGAGAAAATGGGTCTTGTTGGGTTCCAGGAATATGTCACATTAGGGAGCTAAGAATAAATGGTGGAATGTTTAAGAATCCAAATCACTGTTTTATTTTCCTAAACTGCCTTTCTTCCCTAAAGTTGTGCCTAGAAACCATCAGGGCCTCTCCCCACTAGGTGCTACTTCCAAATCCAAAGGCATTCCTTTAGGCCTTTAGAGTTGCTTCAACTATAGTTTTAAAACTCTGAGGTCAACTGTCAATCTCCATTGGGTCTTCACTACTGCTCTGTGCCTGTTCTCCTTGTTGGCACAGCCCAATGCCAGCTGTACTTTCCACCTTACAGGTCATAGGCCTTGACTGAGTTGAAGCACCTCAATTCTGGTAACTAAGTCCTCTTTACTGATTTATGCCAATGGGGAAAGTGTTTTGATCCTAAAATTATTGACTTTGGCATTTGCTTACTTTGAACACCCTAAACTTCAACCACTTCCAAAACTCGCATGACCCCTCTTCTCTACTTTTTGGTTGTAGTACTAGAAAAATAGCTTACATTGGGCAAAGAACGTGAAAGGTGACCTGATAGAAAAAAATGGAAATCTCCAAACCAGGAGCACAAGTCACCTTCAAAGAAAGCAAACAATGGAAATGGAAATGTTCCAGAGATTCACACACACACATAGAGATTCACACACACACACACACACAGATATATAATTCCTATATATACTCATACACATATGTATTTATAAAACACACATGTATGCATTATGTACACATATTTATTTATTCTCACTGGACATGCTGAAGTGAACTAGATATAGAGAACAAAATGGAAGGCTGGCCACTGGTTGTGTATTTGCCCATCAATTCTAGACACTAGGCCGATGTAGGTCTTCTATTTTCAAGACTTCTTGTGTTCTAGTAAACAAACTCTTTAGAGTCAAGATCAGAATCTGGGAGCACATTATTAGTATTTCTTATTTATTTGGATTACAACCTTATCACTAGATAAGACCTGAAAGTTCTTATCCAGCTGCCCAGGCTTGAAGCTCACTCAAAGAGAGCCACATTCCCTCCATTTGAACAAGAGTAGACATGCCAGGAAACTCACAATGTGTCAGAAACACTGATGGTAAAATACCACAATGTAATAACAGAGGCAACCTTCAGAGGGCTAAGGAAACAAAGCAATTTAAATCTCATTTAAATAATTTTCCCTTCTTCTGCATTGTCATCCTAGCCTGTTCAGTGAGCTCCATCTGAATTCTGAGGGCATCTTCATTCTCCCACAATGGGGGCCTGGTGCTGGAAATGTCCTTACATTTAATTTCCAGTACTAGCTAAATTATCTATTGCCACAATCTGTGATTGATTTAGTTTTTATTGCTCTTGGCTGTGACAATCTATAAGGACCCAGATGATTTTCCTTTTTGGGTTTTAGGCTTCGTTGCTGTCATTTTAATGACAGATATTAAACAAGGGGCATCCTCATCTGTATTTCCTCCAGCAGGCTTAGCTTGCATGCTGTATTTGAACATGAAATGATTCAGAAACTGGTCCTTCCAAAGTCGCCATCTCCTTCTTTCTCCAAGCAACTGGGCTAGAAGTCTGGGAGTTCTAAGGAAGAGTGTGTGCATTTTAGACTGATTTCATTATCATACTATCAGATACATAGTAAATAACAAAATTCTATTTTCCATTATATACTAATTTTACTATATGAAAGTAGTGCATCTTATTATGACATGTACATAAATGTATAAGATGTTCAAATATTTGCTTTATAAATTGATGAAGACTTCAGTGTCTCACTATGTAACCCTGGCCTAAACTTCATATATAGACTAGATTTGCCTTGAAGTCACAGAGATCCACTTGTGTTCACCTCCTGAGTGCTAGGATTAAAAGTGTTCACCACTGTACCCAGCTTTTGTTTGTTTATGTAGTCAAGGTTGGCCCTGAAATCTCAATCTTCCTGTACCTCTTGAACATAGGGACTAAAAGCCTGTTACACTGTTCCAAGAGTTTAAGGCTCATTTCTTAACCCAGAAAAGCACCTACTATGTGCAAGGAAACTAATCTAGGTGTAAGAAAATTCAAAAAGCCTATGATCAGATTTTTCTACAGACTTGTAATTTGTTGACAAAGCCAAGAATGTACATTAAAAATCCATATCATGAAATACAAAATAGTTTATAGTAAATAATAAGTGAGCTTGAATATATATGAAAGAGTGAGAAATGTCCTTGAGCTGAAACTAGAGAAGAACACAAAGGAGAAGCTAAATTGACAGGAATCCATGGATACCATAGCAAGATTTTGTCAGCTGCAGAATACGTAAACCCAACATAGGCTAACTTTTTTGCTCATTTGACTAGCTCAGACTCTCTATAAGGATCAAAGGCTGCCAGGACATTATGGGACTTGAAAATGTTCTTAGAGGAGTGTCACATAGTACTTTATTAATATTCCCAATGCGGTGATCTTATTACGTCAGCCAAATAAAATAATTTCAAAAAAGAAGCTTCTTCTTGATCCTATGACAATTATGACATGGATTTATAACTAGGGATAAAACGGGGGTGCTGACATCTAGAACAATTTAATCATACTGCAGTTAGGGTTTTGCCTATTCAGGAAATACAGTTAAGGACAAGTAGAAATTCATATTTATATTTACTATAATCATATTCATGAATATTATGTTTAGATGGCAGCAAAGATGACTTTTCAAAATGTTTTCATTGATATTCATTTTCTTGGGTAAAGACTAGGATGGTGACAATGAAGCATACTGATCAAATTGATGACTACATAAAGCTTTGATGAAGGAATTAACATTAACAGAGATAGTGAAATGATTTTTCTATGAGTCTTCAATGATCAGGCTGCATGTGATGGATGGATGGATGGATGAACACATAGATAGGGTTCAAAGCAATGAAAAGGAGATTAGTATTGGCCCTTTTCTATTTCATACTTCTATCCCTAATAAAGGCAGGTGAATTTTAAGGCAAGCCCAGAAACTTGAGCCTATAGCAAAACTAGAAGCCAGTAATGGCATTTCTTCTGGGAAAGAAATGAAGTTTGGTGACTTGAAAGAGTTAAAAGTAACCTCAATTTTTTAATTTGGGGGTAGTTTTACTTTAGGAAACTTGATTTTTTTCTTATTCAGAGAAGCAGAAGTGGATGTTTGAAATTCCAAAGAGCTCAAATTAAGTAGAATTCATTATTTTACTTAATAATTATTTGCTGAATAGTCATCCTGTTCCAACCATTGTGCAAGGGACTAAGGTCAACTGATGGGACAACCTTGGCAAAAGCCGTAGAATTGTAAGGCATAAAAGAGATAGAAGGAAATGACTCTAAACTGTTTCAAGAGGTGCTTGCTTAGTTATGTTCACATTAATTTGGAGACTGGTTGCAGGAATAACAGATCAGGGAGAAGAGAATGAAATGCTGGCTGCACTAATGGTCAAATCTCCTCCAAGAATTTTCAGAATCTCCAGAATCAATCTCTCTGTCTCCCTCTCCCCTTCCCCTTCCCCCTCCCCCTGCCCCCTCCCCCTCTCCCTCTCCCTCTCCCTCTCCCTCCCCCTCCCCCCTCCCCCTCCCCCCTCCCCCTCCCCCCTCCCCCTCCCCCTCTCTACCTCTCCGGCTCCCTCTCACTCACAAATACTTCCTCCCTAAATTGAGGAATTCAGTAAATATACATCTTTCAGTCTCATACAAGGGGACTTCTATCCACCAGTTCATGGTCAATATCCCCAACAAATGTCCATCTTTATCCTCCAACCAAGAGGTAAGATTAGCAGTGGTCTTGTGCTCCTAGTTTCTGCTGGAGGAGCTCTGGGAAGAAAGGAGCATAATAAAAAGCACAAATGCCTCACATGTATCTACAGGTCAATCGAAGTAACCAACTCAAGGTGTGATAAATTTTTCTGGTACTTCAGGAAGACTATAAAATGTGTTGTTTTCTGCTAATATAATTGTTATGTTACAACCAATGCTTTTACTCTATTATAGCTACCATGAGTACTGCATTGAGGGATGTTAGAGTATTCTTAAAACACTATAAAGTAGACACTCCTATACTTACTCCATCAAGTCCAAGAAAAAGCAAAGGAAAAGCCAAAATAAAACAAAAAAAATCTATTAAAGAGTTTACTCAAGGCTGTGCATCTCAAGATAATATGAATAGAATTTGAATAAATTTTGTTCAAATCCAAAAATTTTGTGCTTATCCAATAATTCCTACTATGTATGGGCTAAATAAGAATCTAGAGCCTTTAGTGCTTGACAACTGGGATGAATTTCTAGGACCCTAAATAGGTTAGTGAGTTCTTTCAGCAGAGCCAGAAGGACAAGAGCAGGCATGGCTCTGAATCTATCCCAGACAGCATGCATCAAGAACACCCATATTTTTTCATTTAAATATTCATTCATTCATTCATTCATTCATTCACTTTACATCCTGATCACAACCTCCCATTTTCCTCCAAGCCCCACCCTCACGAATATTTCCTCCCAATATCCCTATCCCTTTTCCCTAGAGAAGGAAAAGCCCCCCCACCTTGGGTAGCACCCTGCCCTGGGACATCAAGTCACAGCAGGACTAAGTGAGATAGTCCAGCTAGGAGAAAGGTATCCAATGGCAGACAACAAAGTCAGAGATAGCTCTTGCTCAAATTGTTGGAAACCACATGAAGACCAAGCTATACTTCTGCTACAAATGTGTAGGGAGCCTAGTTTAGCACCTGCATACTCTTTGGTAGGTTGTTTCAGTCTCTGTGTGACCCCATGGGCCCAGGTTAGTTGACTCTGTAAGTCTTCTTAGACCACCATTTCTAAAGGCTCTTGGAATGGTGGCATACTTTTGCTGTGGGCTTAGTTGTTATTTTTTCTGTGATCTCCTAGTGTGAACAGTTTATTGCTTAAACCAGTTAGCCTGGGATCATTTTCCCAATTCTGTGTAAAGTTGTATACCTCCAGTGTAACTAGTAGGTCCAAATGATTATCGCTTAAAGTATGTGAACCTACTTTTCATTTTTTAAATCATTTTTTCATAAGTTGTATGTATGTGGACATTTTGCCTGCATGTCTTATTACTAACATATGCATGTAGTATCTATAGAAGCCAAAAGAGAGCATTGGATTACTGGGACTAGAATTATACATGGCATGAGTGCTGGGAATGAAACTTAGGTCCTCTGGATGAGCAGCAGTACTTATAAATTCTGTGCCATCTTTCCAGCACCCTACTCTTCTTTTTGTCTCTATATTTTCTATTCTTTGAACATTCTATACATGTAAATGATATATAATACACGTACACATACACACACATACACACACACACACACACACACACACACACACACACACACATACACAGAGAGACCAGATTCATCAATCTTCAGTTTTTCCATCTCCCTAGCTGCCCACTGCCCCCAACTCTCTGGAACCAACCACCCTCTTGACTACATCACCCTCTTGACCAGATTCTGCAGGAGGTAATTCGTGCTTGGTATGAAAACATGGTCATAAGTCCAAGGAAGTCACAGGTCCAAGGTTTGATGTTGTTTCACTAGATGGTCATATTATCAAACTGCCTTCAAAATATTCATGTTCCCATCCCCAGACTTGTGATGCCCAATCTTGATCAGATAAGCTTACTGCAGTGGCTAGTACTTAATGTGACTCCAAACTGTACAAAATGCTTAGAATCAGCTGCCATAAGTACTTGGCCACAGATGAGGTGCCTTATATAAGCCATGGGGATATTATAGAAGTCCCAACGATCTGAATTCTTAAGAGTCTGAAAGATGTCAGAGTGACTGGCAGTCCTAGAAATAACTGAGCAAATTTATTGAGCTTAGCTTGTGCTTAGGAAATTCCACACTGGAGTGGGATTCATCTTCTGTCATGTTGCCAGCCCCTCTTGCTGATGATGTCACAAGAAGAGCTTCAGGGTTATTAGGTCAGAGTGCTCAGAGCCAAGCAATGGCAGGATGGGAATAACCATGCAGAGAGGCTCCCAGGGGCACTGTGAATAACAGTGAGGGCTGCTTTCTATTTAAACACAATTTGACATCAGAGCCTTGCAAATTTAAGTGAGGAAGTCCAGTGTCTTATAGATGTTAGAGAGGGAAAATGGATGAAAGAAGGACCAGGAACTTGTATCTTGGAGGCAGGTGTTTTATGAGCTAGTCCCATTACTCCCCATCAGCACTGGCTGATGTACATAGGATGTTTTCCTTTTAAGTGAATTAATTTGCCTGGGATTACACAATTAGTCTACAGATCCACTTCTGCCTTTCTGTCTTGGTCCATGAGCTCCACAATTCCATCAACCAGGAAGTCACGTCCAAAAATGTAGGCCCAAAGCCCCACCAAAAAAAGAAATAAAATGTGGAATGAACAGGAAGACTTCTGTCTTTGGGGGTACTGTGGTTAGTCAGTAGGGAAGTCAATGGCTCGGAGTTTAGAAGTGCATACTGCTCTTACAGCAGAGGATCTGAGCTCCCAGATGCCTGTAACTCCAGCTCCAGGGAATCCAATGCCTTCTTCTTCTGGACCTTGGTACTTCTGATCACATGTACACACAGCCAGAAAGCCAGATATAGAGACAGCCAGAACAACACACACACACACACACACACACACACACACACACACACACACTCACACACACACACACACACACTCACACACACACACACACACACACACTCACACACACACACACACACACACTCACACACACACACACACACACACTCACACACACACACACACACACTCACACACACACACACACACACACACACTCACACACACACACACACACACTCACACACACACACACACACACACATGCTTAAAAATAAAATTTTGAATAGGGAAGGCAGGAGGCTTGGGTGCAGACCCATGGTTTTCTGGGATGCTCCGACCTTTGCAATATCTCCTCTGGGTTCCTTTGCTGAAATCACAGCTTGTGTATTAGATAGTCTGTGCTTTCCTGCTCATAGGACTAGAGTCTTGGGGTTCACCATGCTTCCTCCTGCCTGCCTCCTGCTAAAGGAGCAATCAATGTACCTGGTGCTGTTGCCATGGGAACACCCTAGCCAGGAGAAGGTGGTATTCCAAAGTCTCCCTGGGTCCAGCCCAAAATGAGGGAGAGAGGCACACTCTAGAAGGTGCCATCTATCATCATCTGCCTGACATGCCTAGGCTAAAGAGATCTGAGAAGCAGAATTTCACAAAACACGAGCTACATCGCCTCATCTCATCACTTCCTGACCAGCCAGCGGAAGCCATGTGCACACATCTCCAAACACAGGCACCCAGTCAACCTCCTCAGATGCAAAGGTCCTTTGTTCTCCTGAAAACTTGCCTTTGTTGGTGAGGTTGCTGTTGTTGTGGTCTTGGGAGGGAGGAAAATGCAACTTGAGTTTTTAATATGGTAAACGTCAGTGTTTATGCCTGTGCGGGCTGGCCTAATTATCCCATGTCCTCTAAAATCTTCTGTTGTAATTACCACTCACTGCAGTGACACCTCCTGCTAAAGGGAGAGCCATCAGCAGCAGGAGCACAGAGCCCAAGCGCACTCAGCAAACTGCAGGCAACACCAGCAGCCTGGGCTGGTTTTGAAATGGTGGGAGCTTCCTGAGCCATTTCCCCTGGTCCCTCCAGAGTAAATGCCACTCTGGCTGAAAAGTTGGAAATGTTTGTCAGGCAGGGAACAAAGCTGTGAATGAATCCTACAGTAATTTGCTTTCCCACAATCCGTTCTTTTCTCTAATCCAGCCTATATAGGCAACTGATGGAGGTGGGGGGTTGGAGGGAGACAATTAGCCCCACTGATATCTAGTGTGAGGCACCATTATAGGTATAATAGCCTTTGTGTTATCTACATACTTACTATAGCGCACAGAGAACTGGCAGAGGAGTTGAGACAGCTCCAGAGAATGGCTTTTTAAAGAAAATACTATGTTAAAGAGACTAATCCTTCTGAAAAACAAATTGCCCATTAGTATACATGTGTGGTATTGAATTTATATTCACAGTGTAGAGGGAACACTTTGGCCTGGTGTCCATGCTTGGAAGTGTATAAAGCAGGGAAGGGGGTTGGGGGGGGGGGAGAGAAAGAGAAGAAATGGGGAGGGATCAATATATTCAGTGTAAGTAAAGTCACAGCAACCTTTAAAATAATAAGACAAATCCATTTATTTCGCAAATGTCTTCATTTCCAAATGCCATTGTTTGGGGCATTCCGCTGTCACGGTCCATGACATTTTCGAAAACTCGGCTCTTAATCATTTAGGTGTAGCTGGAGTTCTCAGGCAACAGCCAAGTTAAAAGATTATACATTCACCCTGCTGCTCTGGCAGGGAAGATCGACTTTAACAGCCTTGTCCTGTGGGGTGAAGGAGGGAGTCTGGTGGTGGGGGAAGAGGCTCGGAGAAAGACAAGGCTTAAATATGGACAGAAAAGCTCAGTTGTATTGCTATATACAATGAAAAGTAATTACGGAGAAAAATGAAAGCTGTTTCTTGCTGTTAGCAGGAAGAATAAGAGAATTCTGTACCTTTTTAAAGCTCCGAGTCCATTTTGATGTAATTGGTTCTGGAATTATTTATGACATTAATTGCTGCGCTATCGACTGCCTGTCAGTGGCTCTGGCAGTTAGTCCATCTTTCTTAGCAGAGACAGCCTGCTCAGCCCAAACTAGACTGACAAGCTAATTATACCCATCTTCCCCTTCAATGACAAATGCTGTTCATCAGAAACCTTTCTAGAAATAAGCTCTCATTCTTTCCCCTTTTTCCTGAGCCAGACAGAACAGATATCTCAAGGTGCAGATCACAGCTAAAACTCAGCTCACAGGGCTATTAGCTCTGAACATCTCACTTGAGCCAAAAACCCTAAGCATCTTATGTTATCAAACTGTATGTCATTCCCAGATGCTGCTTTTCAGGCACGAGCAGGGGCCCAGCCTGTCAGTCAGAGCAGGGCAGAGTGAGCCCAGCTGACTAAATTAGCCCAGCTCTTCTTTGCTATCTACCCCAGCTGGCTCAGGTGATGATGTGAAGTTAGCAAATGGCCTTTGATTTCTACAGTGACTGCAGTTGCCTCTGTGTGTGTGTGGGGGGGGGGGGGGCGCTAGATTTAGGAGGGTTGCTTATTGCAGGGACCCATTTTGTGGAGGCACACTAGGGAGTCCCTCTAATTACCAGGTGGCTTTATCCAAAAAGCTCTTCGTCAGTGAATTGCATAATTGGTTCTTGGATTTAAGGTACCATGCAGATCTAGTGCAGCCTTTTGGAGGTAATATGTCTACATCAACAGACACCTATATTTGGGCAACTCAGGGAGAAGATACAGAGAAGGAGGTTAGGTTAGGTATACCTTAGGTATGTGTAGGCTAGTTTGAAAGATAAAACATTCACATAGCAGGTGGGAAAAACATGACAGCATTGTGAAAATATGCAGTCTTCTTTGCAAATCCCAGCTGGCATGTTCCCTATCATGGATTTGCCTTTTGTTGGTCTTGGTCTACTTTGTTTTGTTTAAAGGGAATCAGCTGCATTAATTCTCATCTTAAATGCTACGAAGACCTAGGGTAAGTAAGATTCACCTGTGCCTTGTTACTTGTGCTTGATAGACTCAAATTCCCTGCTCTCTATTTGGGTCATAGGCTTGTTACAAACTTGAAACCAGACCCGTGGTGTAAGTTCAGCATCATCCTACCTGCCAGATGTGGTTTCACAGAAATATATCTCCAGAAATCATTAAGACACTGCTTAAAGAAGAAATCTAACACCCAGTAGAATGTTTATAGAATAAGAGGTGAGCCCTTTCCTCAGAACAGCCGTTAAGTGGAACTGCTTGGAAAATATGCTCAGAAGGGCTTAGAGACTATGGGATCCCAGGCTAGCATTAGTACATCAGTATCCTGCTTTAAAACATGCTACTCTCTTTATTTCCAATTGACTAAGATGCTTGTAGAGGCAAGTAGAGAAAGAGTGGGGCAGGCTAGGGTGAACTTGTATTGTGTGGGCTAACTGGAACTATGTTTCTGACAATTCTGTTTTTCAGGATCCATTTTTTTTGAGAAGTGGAAGGAGGAAGTAGAGGTGTGACCAAGGAGGAAGTAGAGGTGCGGACATGATGCTTGGCTTTTCTGCGGACTTGCTGCTGGGGCTCCATTTGCTTGCTTGTTGGCTCTACCGGTTGCTGTAAACAGCATGGGGCACTCACATTTCCTCTAGCCTGTCCAGCCTTCTGTTCCAGGATTTCTAATGTGTGGTCCAAGTGCCAACAGAGCACAGCAGCTCCTCTCCAAAAATGGAGGCCCATAAAAGGTAAGAGGCTCTTCTGGCTTCCGGAGGAATACACACTCCTCCTGACTTGTAGTTCAGCTTTATAGGTTCTGGCTTCTCCTTGCTCTCCCTACTTTGTGCTCTTTTTGTTTGCTGGCCCAGTACTAACTTAAAAAGTAAGCACCATGCATGCACAGGGGTCCACATTAATGGATTCAGTCGACTGAGGATGAAAACCTATTGGGTATGGAGCTGACGCATCTAGATTCTGTTTTCCTTACAATCCTCACTAACCAATATGCCATGACAGCTATCTACACAACCCTGCAATTATATTCAGTATTGGAAGTGATTTACAGATGGTTTAAATGATCCAAGAGAGTATATTAATGTTATATGTAAAAGTTATGATAATTTATATAAGAAGACAAGTGTTCACCTGACTCTATACCCCATGAATCCTGAAGGCTGACTGTGTTTATATTTATAGCACTCTACATTTCATATATATATATATATATATAATATGTATAACATGTAGAACTCTATTATATATGTGTATATGTATATATATATATACATATATATATATATATATATTCTACTGGTGATTCTTTTTTCTTTAATGAAACATTGGATAAATCAGAATACTAGGGAAGCTCGGGGTATCTTAGGGTTCCTCTTTGTGCAACTAGTGCTAAGATATAAGAGAAGGAAGATTCCAGGAAAGAGACATTTTCTGTTGTTGTTGTTGTTTATTTTACTTAAGCATGTAGGAGAAGGTTCAGATGCTGTACCCCAAGGCACAGACATTGTGTAACTCTGAGAATCTGATTTTTCATGTTGTTGTTAGGCAACTGAGGAAAGAAAAACGATGTGGAATTTGAGCTCTAGAATCTTAAACACTGGGTGTTTTCTTTCAGCACCAAACACTTGTGTAGCTAGACACCTAGATTTGTTTTCATAGTGGAGTGCTACAAGTATAGGCTACTGGTTGGTACAGTGCAGAGCAGCAACACTTTTCCTACAAAGGAGTATAAGTAGGATGGGGTTTCTTAGTGATTCATGGGTTAAAACATTGCTGCTGATGGAGGCCTGTTCATGCATACTTAGATGGCTGGTTTCCCTAAGAGTAAGGTCATTTCTCTGCCACAAAAAGATAATCAAGCCCAACATTTTAATGTGTTTAGTCTCAGTCTGTTTTATCATCTCTAAAATAATGGGTTTTTTTTCTCCCTAAAGTTCAATTATTTATGTATAGGACATTTCTCTTAGTTCTTGACAAAATAGCTACCAGTAAACCTAGTTATTGTTGATAATATTATTAATATTATTATTATAGGAAAGTAATGTGTGAATATAAAATATAACCCCAAATAAGGCAGATGGCATGGACCATGTGTCCTGATGTGGGAAACATGGGAGAGAGGATGGTGAGCATCCCATGTTCGTTTATTCGATGGGAAGTATTTGAAATCTCCTATTTTGGAGAATATTCACACACACATACATGAGATACATTTGCAGACCGACACTCAGCACATTTCAGAGCTGGGAGCTTCCATGGACTAGTGAGGCAAGAACACATCTTTTCCTGTGATTTGTTTCTCTGTGAGATAGAGAGGCTCACCTGAATGGTCCTTGGGGAGAATCATGATCATGTGATCGAATATGTCCAAGAAGGCGAAAACACAAAATCAAGACCTGGTTTTGACTGAATACAGGGGGTCCTGCATGAGCTGGAAGGTTGGTGTATGGTTGCTATAGTCACTGCCCACTTATTGAATGAGCTAAGACATTATGAAAACCTGAATAGATGCTAGAGGCACAAATGAGACCTCTCTGAGAACATATTTCTGTTACATGTGTTGGACTTGTTAGGAGAAATTTGTGTTTCTTATGTTTAATGAATGATTATAATGGTCAAAGAATAGTTTCCCTTCATGAAGCCCTGTCCTCACTAGGTTAAGAGGGTAATTGAATAGCTGAACTATGCACATGATCCCCACCCATATACTGTTTGGGAAAAATATGTATTAATTTAACATGAAACTTTAAAAACTGACTCTTTCAAACACTACTTATAAAATTGTGTGCCATCCAGGATAGCTCTTTTGTACTGTTTTTTGTTTGTTTGTTTGTTTGTTTGTTTGTTTTGTTAAACTGTGTAGGGACACTGAAGCAGGTCGGTTGAGAGTACAGCATAAGGTATTATGTAGTTCCCACACTTTGTTTAGAAGGTAACAATTACATTCTATATTCTATCAAATTTGCCAGAAATAGAGGTTATAGATTTCCTTGACAACCTACAAGGATCAGATTGCCTGCTGTGTTATGGACATATGACCCAAATACTGTGCCCCAAAATGTGAATTTAATGATAGTGGGTGAATGGATGAACCAACTTCAAGCCAAGATCTAGTCTGAGTTATCTGGCTAATATGGAAATTGATGAAAGAGAAGCAGAGATGTAGGAGTAACCTGAATTTACCTAAAAGGATGACCTGGGCCAGGTGACATCGACTCAACCAATTTATAACTATGCCATGAAGGTAAAGAATTCTAAGTAAACAAATCAAATTAATAAATGAAAGTGATGTTGGCAAACAGTCTTCCAATTATGCAGTTTAGACTTTCAAATGGCTGCTTTACATTATAAGGAAGGAACTCTTCAGCTCAGCCCCAATGAAGGCAGAAATCATCTTCTGATTGCTATGAAAACATCAATAGTATCTTATAGTTACTAAACACATCATAGACTCCAAAGTCCTTTACATATATTTTCCCACTTAAAATGACACAGCTACTACTAGAGCTTCAGCATTGGCAGGGACAGGACATCTTTTTGTCTTATCATAGTAATCTCTTCACTCTAATAAATACATGTTGAACAGATCAATGACAGCTAATAGGATGCTAAGGCTTAACAATGCCATTTTCCAAATGTCTAATCATTCACGAGTGGCAGAGCAGTTACTTATTGACCTACCGTGTTTCCAGGTTCACTCATAACTCAACCTTCCCTGCACCCACAATGGCAAGTAACTGCCATTAGCTTTTTGCATATTGGCAGTGCTGAAGTTGAGGAACTGTTAAAAAAAAATTTAGATCATAAAGAAAAATAAGGAAAAAAAACCGAAAAAAAAAAAAAAACCCAGTGTGATCGGCTTTAGAGAAATGAGTTCACGGGCCCCAAAGAAAGCCAGCTGTCTTTCTGACTTTTGTCAATATTATGATTTATGATGCTGTGTAGGTTGGTATTTTGAGGTCAGGTTTTATGATGCTTCATTAATATGTTCCTCTTTTCTAAATGGTTTGAGATTTTTCAATAAAAATATCCTTATCTTTGGCCAAAGTTTAGAACACAAGCAGATGGTTTCTGTAAGAACAATATTAACTACACCAAGCCCTGGGTTTGATCTTCAGCATCATATAAGCCAGGCTTGCTGGTGCATGCCTGTAATCCTAGCATCTAGTAGGGAAGGCAGGAAGATCAGATGTTTAGGATTTCCTTGGCTACAAGAACCATGACTAGGCCAGCCTATGGCACGTGAAACCATGCCTCAATACACAGCATTATTGGTTTATGTTATATAACAATCATAGAAGATTATATTCTGGGGGCTTCCACATGGTCTCCTGCAGTGTGAAATTCCATACCTGATTACTTACTAGCCTTTGGGATGGTAGAGAAGGTAGCTCTTCAGATGCAGTCAAGAGAGGAAGGCTGTTCCCCTGAACTCTAGGGGTCTTCTCTTTGTATATTCTCAACCTAAAGGTGTAGGTGCAAGGAAGAAAGAGATAAAAGCCCAAATATCTGTTGATAAGCTCACACCTAGTTACTGGGTATTCACAGGCTTCATCCTGCTCTGGATGGATGGCAGAAGGGGTCGTTTGCCACCTCCTCACCCTGTCCTTTTAAGTTTTCAACATTTCCTTGACAATTGTAGTTATTTTTTTTCCCCAGGTGAGTACCACAAGGGATCTTATAGAAGATGCATTTGTTTTTGACTTCTAATTAATCAAGATAACATCTCTCTCAACCACTAGACAGTACAATCAATACCTCAGGCAGCCACACCGCCAGTTAGATGGATACACCAATACCTAGTATTGGCAAATCAGTGATGTATTTAACCATGTTATACTCTATCATTTTATAATATGAAAGTGGTGTGATTATGTTAAGGGTATGGAGAGGAGGGTTTCTGCCTTTGCAACCAGTATTAAGGTTTCTTCTCTATCCTGAGCTCTGGCCTACTCCCTCCCTTAACCAAAGCTAGGGCAGTAGTTCTGGTTCATTTTCCAGATTTTCATTGGTATGAAATTGCTCATCATCATAATATGTAGTAGAATTCCAGAAGAAACTAGTAGGATAAAGATCTTAAGTAAAAAAAGTGGTTGTGTCTATGAGCTCCTTGTATCAGCTAACCTCAGGGCTGACATCCTTGGTGCCCTGTCTGTTCTGAGATCCTGTTCTCCAACTGAGAATTAGAGTGTGGGAAGAAGAGGGCAGGAACTGAGGACATGAGATACTGTGCTGGCAGGGCCATGGAGGATCTCCCCTTAGGGAGAGGGGAGTGCATTTTGAGAGATTCGCTGTAGGATTTGAATGTGATACTTGATCTAGACACTGTGGACATCCTTTGGGACTATAGTTCAGACTCTTGAACACTTGGTCCCCAGTTGATGACACTATTAGAGGAAGTTTAGGGTGAAGGCTTACTGGAGAAACTATATACTGAGGTCTATTTTTAAGAGTAAAAGCCATGGATCATTTCCATCCAGTTCTGTCTGTCTGTCTGTCTGTCTGTTTCCATCTGCCTCTGTGTCTCCGTCTCTCTCTCTCTCTTTCTTTCTTTCTTTTCCTCTCCTCCCTCTCCCCACCCTCTCCCTCTTTCTCTGTGTATGTGTGTGTGCACTTGTGAGTCTGCATGCATGCTTCTTGTGTGTGTGGGTGTGGCCAAGATGTGGGTTCTTTACTTCTTGCAGCCAATCCTGCTGCTTGCTGCCATGCTTCCCTAACAATGGACTTCAATCCCTCTGGAACTGTAATGCCCAAATAAGCCTCCCCGCTTAAGTTAATCACCTTTCTCATGAAGTTTTATCACAGCAACAGAAATGGAACTAAGACAGGGGCAGAAACCATCAAATCAAGGCTCTGTTGGAGAGGGAAGAACTTTGTCCTTGCACAGTGGCCTACTGCATACCTCTGACCTAGAATCACAGAAACTATATTCTAGCAACTTACCAGGTACCAGGAGTAGGGAATTGGGCAAGCCTCTGAGACAAAGAACTCTTCTGGGATCTTTACTCAGAGCCCTGCCATGCTGCTCAGCTCACATGGTTGCTGTTTGGTAGGGTGGGCTTAGTCTAAAACTCCAAATCTTCTTTTACTTTGTAAGTGCAGAGCTTATTGTTTGCATGCTTGCATCCCTCTATCTCATCTTGTGTAGCCCTACTTAGCCTGGAACTGTGCAGCTTTGGATGACCTTGAACTTGTGATCCTTCTGCCCCCAACCTTCCAAGTACTAGGGTTAGAGGTATACACCAACCCACGAAGTTTTATGCAGCACTGGGGATCAACACAGGACCTTGTGTGAGCCAGGCAAGTACTCTATCAACTGAGCTTTAACTTGGTCCAGGAAATACTAGTCCTGACGTCATGGTGAATGCTGAGTGAAGGGATCTGGAGGAAGGCCTCCTCCTAACACAGGGAAAAGATTTAATGGGCTTTATTTCCCTCCTAGTGGCATGTTTTCAGTACTCCAATGTCATGTTCTGAGCCATGTAGTCTGTGTAGAAGAAATCCCAGTGTGTCGCCACAGCATGGAACCTACATAGAAGGTATGGAAATGAACCAGGGTTTTGACTGGTTGTCTGGTGAATTCATCTTGACATCCTATCTACCTTTAGTGTATTACCATGTGAACATGCCATATAAATTAGGAAAACACTCAATTATACATGTTTGGTAGACATTTAAGTTTTACCACGTCTGTATCATGCAAGAGAGGTGTCCTGGTTTGCTCTCCCTTGCTATGATAGGAGTACACTTATGACATTCAGTATATTCCCATTTTTTTGTTTTGTTTTCTTAGTTTATGTTTTTGTTTTGTTTTGTTTGTTTTTTTCTTTGAGACGGGGTCTTTCATATAATTTGGAGCTGTCTATTTAGGCTAGCCTGACTTCCCAGAGAGCCCTCAGGATCTGCCTGTTTCTCCCCCTCCCCTTCCCTTCCCCAGCACTGAGGTTACCAGTCAACGATCACAGCTCATGCATTTTCTGTGGGTGCTGGGGAATCCAAACTCAGATCAACCACTGAGCCATCTTTCTAGCTCTTCCTTCCATGTACTGGATTTATTGAGTTGAGTTTTGATGATTGTATCAGACTTCCAAACTTGATTTCTTTCATAAGCTATACTTAACTGCAATAACAACTTTTGTTTTGTGTTTTGAGATAAGGTCTTACTATGTAGTCATGGCTGGATGGCTGGCCTGGAACTCACTATACTTGGTTGGGGGGTGGGGGGCATGGGTATAGGAGAAATAGGGGAGTGGGAGAGAATCCGAGTCCTGCCAGAGTTCCAGTGCTCTGGGTGGGCGGACACGGGAGGACTGCTCACGCTTTCCACATAGCCCTGGTGGGCATCTGGTTGTGCTAAGCCACTGACCCCATACAGCAGGTGGTGGACAAGGGGCAGCCCCAGGTACCAGGTTCTCAGCCTCTGGCATCCCACACTTGTTATGGCGGAGGAGCTGAGAACAGAATAGCCCTCCCCACCCCCCAGGGCAGCACTAGGCCCCAGAGATGAAGAGAGGATAGGGCAAGGAAGAGGGGACACAGGATGGTTCCCACGCCGGCTCCCACGCTGGCAAGGATCTTTGGTCAGGTCCATAGCTGGAGCACAGGATGGCCTTCTGGCAGGAGGTTAGATGTAACTCCTTAGGAGAAAGCCTATCCCATCATTTAAGCACGGCGGGCTTTCATGATCAGAGACAATCTATGGTTTTAGAGCTTTATTGTAAGGCAGGGAGAAAGGAGAGAAGTTAGAAAGAGAGAGAGAGACTGACCGTGGCCACATGGAGAGTGGGGGAAAGGGAAAGAAAGGAGAGCTAGAGAGTAAGAAAGGTGAGGGCTAAAGAGAGTGAGGAGGGGCCAAACAGCCTCTCTTATAGTGGCCTGGGCTATCTTACTGTTGCCAGGTAACTGTGGGGAGGAGCATACCTGGCAAAAGTCAGGTAACTGTGGGGGTGGAGTCTAGCCAAAATGCCAGAAGCTTGGGACATTGTCTGTGTGACTGAGTCACAGAATTATGGACAAGCACCTGATTCTGGGAATGTGGCTCACCTTTCCATCCTTTGTAGATTTCTCTATTGGGTCACCAGAGCATACCCCATTCAACCAAAATAGGCTGCCTATCACAGTCCCACACTTGGTGATTAACTTACCATGCTGGCCTCAAAATTCAGATCCACTTCTGCCTTCTGAGTGACAGAAATAATGCCTTGTCCTACCATTCCCAGTGGTTAAAAATTTTTAAATATTATTCAATTTTAAAATTTTAATTTCAAAAATAAAAAACTTAAAATATTTGAGTTTTAATTTGCTAATAATTTGTCTAGAGTTTGCCTTTAGTGTAGCTTTTTATTTCTGTATTTGTCTGCTGGTTATACATAGCATATAAAACGAGGGGGCAAATAGCATGCACACTCATTTCTCCTGAAGAGTTAATATGAGATTGTAGTTGCTTCTAATTTGCATGTTTGAAATAATTCTCTGGGGTAGTTTTTGAGCTTTGAAGAGTTCATTTTGATATTTTAGTTTAAAAAAATGTTTATCAGATGTCAAATAATTACAATTTCTGCTTATTTAATAAAATTTGATCAGCTTAAAACACAAATAGTTTTGAAATTCTGGGTGGACTTTAGATGTAAATATGAAAGGCAAAATAAGATTGGAAGTTAAAAATCTGGTAATGTATGTGGGATAAAGTGAATATTTTAATACATTGAAAGAACATTAATCAAAAAATAAAGGTTAAGAAAACATCACATCAAATTCAGTAACTTTTGCTCATGTAAAAATACTGTGAAGAAAATGGGAGAAGATATCTGTACTGTTAAAGCAGAAGAGGCCAAAGTAAATAGTAATTAGTAGATATCTATTAAGAATGAGTTAGACTTTTGCTCGTTTGTAAGAAAAGCCAATGAAGCTAAAATAATGAAAGCTGCTAGCATCATTGCTGATGGACAGGCTTAGAATGATGCTTCATTGAAAGGGCCACCTAATTCCCAAATACAAAACCAGGAAGGAAGTAAAGTTGGGTTTTATCAAAGTGTGTTGTAACAGCAGAGAAGCTGTGATATGACAGTAAACTCATTTCAACATTCCATGGTAAATGTTACAACAAAAAATATCCCCTCCTGGCCTGCTTCCCGAAAAGTTCTAGTGTGTTTTGGGTCACTGTGACACCAGCATTCTCTTCAGCAGTGACTCATAGCATTTGGGGGTTGAGATCAACACCACAGTTGATTTATGACCATGCTCAAGGCCCCAAGAAATTTTCAGCAGAAACCAAACTTGGAGCTTATATGGGTGCCACTGCCTATTTTATCAAATTTTTGTCAAGTTTATTTATTTATTTTTTAAATAAATGAATGTACTTATCAAATCCTCATGCTATTTAGAGATACTTAACTACAAGCCAATATATTGAGTTAAGAACTATTAAAGAAATATATTGTGCTAGCAGGCTGGAGGTTTGGATTAAAGATTATCCACACATCTGCTGTTATCCATCATGCCCCTAACCTCAGTTTGGGGCTAGAGAAAATCAGAACAGCCTCTCCCACCAGGTGAACTTGGGTACCACCTGTTACTTTGGCTGAGTAGGAAGCCTGCCCATGGATTTTTAGTAAGCAAAAAAATTTGACTTTGGCAGAACATTAAAAAGAAGTAATATTTCAAAATAATGCAAGAGAGCAATATTTATGAAACTGTTTTGCACACAGTTTCTGAGAAGCCAGCTCTGGCCTACCATTATAAATCATTCTCTGACTGCGTTAGAGGGGAGAAGGTTTGCCAAATAGATCCTAGAGGATCTGTAACAGAGACTGCTGTTTTAAAATGATCAAATTATCTTAGGATCTAGACATGGGGAATGTTAGCACTCTGCTCTCCCCCCCAACTCCTCCCCCACCAAATGTGGAAAAGAGTTTCAAAATGGAAACCTATGAAAGAGAGAGTAGAATAAGAACACAGAGAGCAAATAGACACAGGAAACCAGTGGGACCAGCCCCACATCCCCCTCTAACCAGCCCCAGATGGAGGCGTCCACCATAGCAGCCACTCCTACATTGTTGTGGCTTGGTAGCATCAGTTGTTTAGCATGTCATTGCAAAGTTCTCTGAACACTTCCCTCTGGCTTTGTCCATTTGTAGACACCACTCTGGAATTGGGGTATGACAAGAATTAGAATTGACATCCACCAAACTCTGTGTGTCCTGGAGCCAGCCTCAATGGCTCTGCCACTGTCACATCAAGCTCCATCCCTCCCGGCCACTCTGTGTCTGCACCCATGACACCTGTCAGAAACTTTCAAGTGTCTGCTCATTTCTTTATCAATGTGGCCTGCACAGCCCAGGCAAAGGAGGAGTGACATTTGGGATGAGAGAGAGATGGGTAGTGCCTCCCCCGCCCTCTGTCTCCTCTAACTGTCAGCTTGAGTTTTCTCTCTACATATCAAGATTGATACCTAGTTGCCTTGTCATTTAGAAATGCATGGAGTGGTAACCAGGTTTGAAAACAGTGTGGGAGACTGGGAACTTGAGCAGTCTCCTTAGAGAATGATGCATCAAGAAGAAATTAACCAAAAGAGGCATGGAGCTGGGCTATCTCTGCCCTTTGGAAATGCACTGCTTCTGGAGACGGTGGGTGGGTCCACTGGAGCAATCTGAACATATGAGTTATTCTGCATTTCCTTGCTCTTTCTATCAAACTGCAACAATCAGACATGCATGTTATCCCAAGAGTGAAGGTTTTAGATGTCTTTACTTTTCTTTTTCTTCTTTATAATAATGCTTTTATTTTAATAAGTGGTGTTGGTTAAATATGCATCTTAACTCTGGCCCATCACAGTGTTGCATGCTCTGTTCTGTTTCATGATTATTTTTAAAATAAGAGAAGCTGTAATAGAGAGAACCATAGCCTCCATTGCCAGCCTTCTGTGGGGACGAAGTTAGTGCCTCATTTTCCTTTCTTTTCATGTGAGACATCTTAACATTCTAAAGAGGTTTCATGGAGTTAAGTGTGGTCCTCAATGGGTTGAACTCCCAACTTCCAGTTGGCTTAAACTCTAGCTCTTGCCACCAAAGTGCTAAGCACGCTTTTAGTGATATTTATTGTGGTATTACACATAAATATGCATATGGTATGTATCCCCACAGTGTATAGTTCTGTCCACTCACTTGGGACAGTATTCCTAATCTAATACAGAGGGCACTCACATAGAGCTGGTTTGTCTGTGGCTCTCTAGGTCAAAGTCTTTCCAGCTGGCATTGAATTACCCTCAGAAAGTGGAGCAGCAAGTTACTGAAGAAGAACTGGCTGCATCATTATATGAGTAAGCCTACTCTGGACCCCACCTCTACTCATTTAAATCCATGCATAAATAACTCTCCTTCATTGTCTCTCTCTCGCTCTCCTTGGATACAAAATGGAAGGCTGCCACCATAAGTAGGCTTATTTGTAAGATTATCTTATTAATGAGATCATAGTTATAGAAATAACTTTGCTAATAAGTTACCTTACTAGTACAAAAATTGGTAAGATGTTGGATAGTACATATATGCCTTCTATAGTCAGTTGTTCTCATACAGTAGATAGGTAGCCATTGCTTTGGCCAACCGCGGATCAAAAATTAAAAAAAAAAATTGTTCTGTGTATCTAAAACTTGCATAGACATTTTCTTGTGCCGTTTCCTGAACAATGAATTATACAGTAGTAGTGGTGGGTGTTCTATGAGAGGATTTGTATAGCTCTTATATCATCACATCTTCATGTTATATAAGGGACTTGGGCATCATATTTAAACTATTATGGGGCTCTATACTCAATTTTATGTGGATGTCAAGGTACTTCCAGGCTATAGATAGGTGGCATAACTCAGACTTTCCTCTTTGACCACACATCAAAAGTAAGTGTGTGTGATTCATATTTGTCCATGGTGTGACAACTTGTCTGAGGCAGGGAATAAGTAGGAACACAAGGCTTATGGGGGGGGGGGGGTTGAGATGTTTGCTATACTTTCATCATCCTAGGTTGGAAGAAGAGATTGAAAGAGATTCCAAGTAACTTGCTTACACTGAGAGAGTTAGGTGCTCCCAGAAAAATAAAGATAATAAGATCCTTGTGCTAGTAGTAAAAGTAGGCAAGGGTCTGCAGGGGCCACATTTCGTTTGTTTGTTTGTTTTTTCTTTTTAGTGATGTTGTTAATTTCATTTTGTTTGGTGCTGATACCTATGTACATGAGAAAAACAAGTATACCACTAAGTCACCTGCCTTCAAGTCTCCTTTTAAGGGTTAAAAAATAAATGGAAAAGGAACCTGGATGAGCATCTCCCAAGGTTCCACAAGCAGTGGGATGAAAGGGCACACTGTCAGCACCATCCCTGTGATATGGCTGTTTTCTACTTTTTATTCACACCCCAGGACAGCACCAGTTCAAGAATATGGCTCAGTGGGTGGGGTTAGGTGGGAACAAACCCACAGATCAGACACAGCTTCCATACCCTGGTAATCTGGCATGGTGACTCTGCTAGTCACCCCAAAATAAGAGATTCCAAAGTTAAGGATAATGGCTGATGTATTGAGGAGGGAGGTGGGAAGTTTCCATCAGAAATCTATGTCCTTATCCCCTTAGACAAAATTCACCATGTTGTGGAGAATGGGCATCATCAAAGGGCTTTGATTGTGGATGGTCTGGTGGCCTCAATAGAGGTACAGGTGCTCACATCAGCCCTCCTCCTCCTTAGGCTGACAAGGGTATCAGGCTTCAGTGCCTGTCTCTGGATGCAATGAATAAAGAGTGAAGCCTAATTCTCTCTCCATTCTCTCCTATAAATGGTGACAGTCACTTCAGACTAGCTTCTCTACTCATCCAGAGCAAATCTTTGGCATGAGCTCTGGTTTTAGGATGACTGGATCTGGCCTTCTTGGATGTCTTGAAACTGCATACCTGTCCTCCCTCTGAAGGGAATGTATTTCACATTGTGTTCTGGTGGCCAGGAGGTAGGCAAGACAGCAGAAGCAGAGTACCTTCACTGGCTCTGGCCAACAGGCTATACAGTCACCACCAAGGCTATCCCCTCTACTTGCGTTTAATTTTTATCAACCATAAAGTAGTTATTTGCATCTGTGTTTGATTTCTATATTCTTTTAAATTGTTTTTTGACTCCTGGTGGGAAGCATTATTTAAAATCTTAATAGAAGATTCTTGCTGGTAAATCCTTCAGTAGGAGATTGACATCATAAACAGAACCATGGGAAGTTACTAAAAGGGAATTGTGGGTAAACTCTAGGAGTTATCAGCTAGGAATTGAGCATTGACCCTTGAATCATGGGCCCAGGATCCCAGTAGTAACTATGTTATGTTGCAAACTAATACACTATACTAAATATAGGAGCTTAGGCATTTCTGTAAAGTGAAATTTAGAATTGGAAAGTTGGGGATTCACTTCTGAAACTAACTTCCCCGATCCTCAGCAAGTGAGTGAAGCTACAAATGAAGCTATGTCACCGGAGAGGAAAATTAGTTCTGATGGTAATCTCAGATTGTGACTACGAATGCCAATGAGAACTTTAGGCATTGCTATTCATGGACAGGGCAATTAGAATCTCAGCCTATTCCACCCTCACGGAATCATTCCTGGAGTTGAAAGGGGATACTGAATGTGACACTGGAACTACCTCAGTTATCAATGTTGTTTGCAAGGAGACAAAGCTGATAGAAAGTGCAGGAAGTACAGGTTGTGAGCTACAGTAGCTCCTAGAGAAAGGAGCACAGGAGGGAGCAAGTATAGGAGACTGTCATAGTTTTGTGATAAAATATTCTGACCAAAAGCAACTTGGTAAAGAACGGGTTTATTTGACTTACAGGTTATAATATGTTAAGAGAAGCCAAGGTAGAAACCTGTTAGCAAGAACCAAAGCAGACACCATGGAGGGACAGTGATTGCTGGCTTATTTCACTAACTTTCTGATATAGCCCAGACCCACCTGCCCAGGGCTAGCTACTGCCCACAAAGGGCTAGAACCATCTACATCAAATATTAACAACAACCACAACAAAAAATGACCCCACAGATAATACAACAGGCCAATCTAAGGGAGGCAATCCTTCAATTGAAGTTCCCTCTTTCCACAGATGTCTAAGTGTGTGTGAAATTGGCCCAAACTAGCCAGCATCATAGGTGTGTTTGTATGCACCAGTGACATCTATATGGAAAAAGATGGGTATTTGTTCAGTGTGTCAGAAAAAGGCTGAAATAGTGAGTTGGGAAGACAAGTTTCATGAAAACTAGATCTGATTGGAATACACTGATCTCATTCTATGATGTGATTTTAGTTATTGAAATATTGCAGCTGTAGAAGTTATACATTATGGCAAGAACCAAATAGGAGAAAGTATCATATAAGGATCTAGATCTGATATTCTGTAATATCTATCTGTCTATCTATCTATCTATCTATCTATCTATCTATCCAGCCATCTATCATTTATCTCTCTGTCCATAGATAGATAGATATTAGTCACATAATATATATTTATATATAAATATTTGTATCTGTTTGCATATATATATATTTATATATGTGTATATAAATATTTGTATATATAAATACATTTATAAACATATATAAATAAATAAAATATAAATATGTTGGCTTAGACAAATTTATACAGACAGATATATTTTAGATATAAATAAGATATAAATGTTTAAAGCTAAGTATAATAAATAAATTTATATGTATCAGCTAAAAAAGTTTAACTGATACATATGAATGACACAACTTTAGAGCGCTCTGTGCTGATTAGTTTTTATTGTCAACAGAACAGAACACAGCCTACAGTCACCTAGGAACAGAGAACCTCATTCTCTCCACCACATGGCCCACGCCTCTGATAAAGACCTGCAAAGAGAGGAGAGGATGTGAACTTGGCACACTGGCCCAGGCTTTCAGACCCTCCTATACCTCATGCTCTCATGTCTTTCTTCCTGCAGTTCTGAAGTCAGAAGATCTAATGATTTTCAGAAGTCTTGTCTCTGCTTTGCCTGGACACTGGGCTGATGGTGATGCTGTGTGAACATGACCACAAAGCAACTTGTCTTTATAAATATCCATTCCTCCAAGGCTTGTGAAACCACTCACTTGAAATCTGAGTCTGTTTGGCAGGAAGACAGTAGCATGGCAGCTGTAGGTTGACATTGTTACCCTAGGCTAGTCCTTCACAAGCCCCCTCCCCCCCTTAACGGAGGACTGGAGGCCAGTGTGGTGGTTTAATACCAAGACAGCTGGCAGCTCCCACCTTGTTACCTGAGATTGCAAGGTGATCTGTGAAAACACTGTCCAAAATATTATCAGATGACCTCTGAAGATATGCTCACTGCTGCCCAAGAGCATAGAAGAAATGTCTATAGAATGTGCTCAGTAGTCACCTTTCTTTTCTACCATCCTTTCTTCACTTTCCTTTCTCAAACAAAACCAAAACCAACCAACCAACCAAACAAACAAACAAACAAACAAACAGGTCACCCAGTCGCCTGTTGAAATTTTTCGATTATTTGATGTACATGAAACCTTGGAATATGACCAACACTGGGCTAAGGTTTGGGAGAATAGAAATGAAAAAATTTACTGTTTATATAATTTGTGAGTCATAGTATATAGAGAAAAATATAAACAAGCCAGCAAGTTAAATTAAGGCATATTAGTACAACTGGGGTGTTTCTAAGTGGGTGTTTCTGAAGAAGCTGTAAGCATCAGGGAGATGTGCAAAAAATCACCCATGAAGGACAATCATGTCTCAGTCTGAGTAAGGTGTCTGCAAAGGACTCATCAGACACCAAGCAAATTCAAGAAAAGGGGCCAACACTTAAGTCATCATGAATAAACTTTTTTTTTTCTTTTGGGTGATTGTGTCATTGTTCCTAGTGGAAGTAAGTGGTGATTATTTCTAGAACTATATTCCTTCTGGTGATTCTTAATATTAAGTGATTTTTTTAGTTATGTTTCTACCATTTGTTATAGAATGAGGTAATTATATTTAAACATGTTTTTGTTTGTCCATTTTCCTGGGAGTTTCTAGTTGTCTTTATTTTATTCTTAAGACTTTCTTGTTTTGTTCTTGTTCTTGTTCTTGTTGCTTGTGTTTTTTTTTTTTTTTTTTTTGGCTTTCTGTTGTTGTTTTTATTTTATTAACTTCAGCATTTTTGCATGCCTATCTACCTGATCTTCCCTTGACTGACTCTCTCTTTGATACTATAGGTTATTGTTGATTGTTAAGTTCATGGTCACATGATCAGGTTGCCAGCCAAGTTCAGTTCTGCCTTAATTATCATGTATTTTAAGTAGCTTTCATTGTCATGATTATGTTCATTTGCACATGAAAATAATCACAAATAAACATAAAAGAATCTTATGTACACAAAGGAATTTGGAAGCTGGCTGTGCAGACATGTTAGGTCAGACTTTTGTTGTCATGGGCATGTTTTTTAGACTCTCATTTCTTCTTTACTCTGCCTGGGTGAGAGGGCACTATCATTTCTTCATTCCAAGAAAACAGGAGGCCAAATAGGGAGGTAACATCCACTGCTTTACAGAGAGATCCTTGGAACCCCAGTTATAATATATTCATTGCAAATCAATGACCAGAGGCCACTGAAACAGAGCCTGGAAATCTATTTTTAGCCAGCAAGAAAATATCTTACTAAAATTGTGAGGGTTTGTTGTTATTGCTGCTGAACAAGATAAGTGAAAGATCATTTTGGAAGACATGGTTCTCTTTCTGACTTGAAAATATCTTGATACTTTTTTAATCTCACATTTGTTTCACATTTTAGCAAAGTACAGAATATAAAGTTGTAAAGCATTTTCATTGGAAATTTAAAGGTGTTGCACTGCCATTACCCAGCCTTCACTCTTGTGGAAATGGGTAAACCTCACTCCACTGTAATAGCCGTATTGTTTACCTTTTGGACTTGGTACTATTTCTTTATGTCAGTGTTTTCAAAATAACCATTGGCTCCATGCATTTCTGAATTTATACGGATTAAATCTTTCCTTCCATTTTCTCTCTTCTTCTCTTTCTCTTTCTTTTTTTCAGAATAGTATTCCTATCTTAAGAAATACCACAGTTGGTTTATTTACCTTTGCAAACATTTATTTAAATATGAGAACATTTATGATCATATTTATAAATCATCCTTCAAAACCAGTTGGTGGCAGAAAGAAAAGGAGAGAATATATATATATGAAAATATGTGTGTGTGTGTGTGTGTGTGTGTGTGTGTGTGTGTACACATACACACACACCAAATAGGGCACTATTTTAAAATGTACAAAATAAATAAAACAGAAAACTCAGAAATAATTCTACACATGTATAGCAACTTGACAATAACAGAGCAACAAAAGGTGAGAAAACAACAGCCATCTATAGTCCAGGATTCCACTTCTAATCTGGGACCATGTCACCATGCAGTAAATTTTAGAGGGGCCAAATGTTTGCATATGCAGGACAAAATTTTATAGGACTCCAAAAGATAAATGGAATTCCTCAGATTTTAAAGTATTGAAGGTCTTAAGATATATCACTGTCCCTGAACCATACTAATTCATATATTATAAAATTTATGAAATTTAGTCATATGGAAATTGTAAATATGCTCTCCAAAAGACAGTAAATAAAGTTAAGAGGCAAACTAGAGACCCAGAGAAGATGTTTATTCACATATTAAAGCCAAGATTTAGGATCCAGATAATTCAGGGAGTCCCAAGAGTCTGTGTAATTTTAAGCTTTAATAGTTTCACAAGTTTAAGTGCTACTAATGTACATTAACAATTTTGAAAATTTGAGTGTATTTTAAAATATTAATGTGTTTCTCATTAAAATTCAACATGCACACTAACTTTGACTATATATCACTCAGGTTGATTTTCAAACTTCATGAAAACTACCACCATTCTTTCAGGGTACTAGAGGAAGTGAAATTATAATCCTAGCCTCCTGGTCCTCCAAAAAATATGATCTTGAGTGTGTGTGTGTGTGTGTATGTGTGTGTGTTATGCATATAGTGAGAGTTCCATAGGCATATGGAAGTTAGAGGTTGACACCAGATATCTTCCACAGTCCCCAGCATCTTATCTTTTGAGATGGGTCTTTCACAGACTCAACTAGGCTGGTATCCCTTTGTCCCCTAGCTTGGCACAAGCCCTTGGGATCTGAAGTCATGACTCTATGCTTATACAATGAGCACTTTACCAACTGAGCCATCTCCCAGCCCTAGGTTTGATATTTTGAAAAGGATAGAACCAAACAATAAGTGCAGGCTGTGGCAAGCCCCATTAGATAGGGCATGGGACAAAAGAAAAAGTTTATTAAACTTTTTTCTTTTTGCATTAACTTTGAATTTTAGAAAATGCTATATTGACATTCTTTTGGTTTTACTCTGTTTTTGAGACAGAGTCTCACTTTGTATCCTTAGGTGGTCTGGAACTTACTATGCAAAAGAGGCTGGCCTTAAATTCACAATTGGCCCCTTTCCTTGCATGTCAACACCAAAAATCTCCATTACCAAGAAAAAGAAAGAAAGAAAGAAAGAAAGAAAGAAAGAAAGAAAGAAAGAAAGAAAGGAAGGAAGGAAGGAAGAAAGGAAGGAAAGAAAATGAAATGCCAGTGCAGGGGCCTGGGTGTGGGGTCATGTGACCTCAATGCTGGTACTTAGGAGGCAGAGGCAGGAGGTTCTCTGAGTTGCTTTCTAGTTATAAATGTATAAAGTAGAAGAAAATCCATAAATGAAAGCGTGAGAATGGGGCTTTTCTACATTTTTGACATAACAAATGATTGCACCTTGACAGATTGGCAGAGGTCAGTGTGTGAGGTATAAAGAATAGGTAACATTCTTCATTTTGGCAATGTAGTCCAGGGATGGAAAAGCTAATTATGCTTTAAATAGGAAGTAAAGCTAATTATACCATTTTCTTTCTTCTTTTTATTGTAAGCATCATTTTACCAAAGATTTGTTAAAGATTTTAATATGTATAAAAGATGTACGTGTGTATATGTGTGTGCATGTCCAAGTTTTTGTATGAAGGTGTACAAGCTTGTGTGTACACATGTATAGAATCCAGAGGTCAAATTTTGGTGTTTTTTCTTAAGTACTATCCAGTATGTTTTTTGAGAGTGGGTCACTCATTGGAACCTGGAACTCACTAATTAATCTCAGCTGGCTGATCTGCCAAAGCCCCACAGAGATCCATTGTTCTCCTCTCTTCCCAGTAAGCACACACTGTGTGTCTATCTCTTTTATATGGGGTTTTGGGATTGAACTCAGGTCTTTATTCTCTTTAGGCAAGCATTTTACTAACTTAGCTATTTCCCCACCTTCATGAGTATCTATGTATCTATGCATCTGTCTGTCTATCTATCTATCTATCTATCTATCAATTGACATATCTATGCATCTATTTATTTATCTATCAATATATCTATGGATATCTATCTATCTATCTATAGATCTGTCTATAGCTATCTATCTATATTACAGTATTTATAGCTAGTGCCAAAAAGGAAGTATGAAAAATATTTTGAGCAACATCTCTAGCAGCAAAATATTTGGCTTTACAAGGTCTCTCACTAAACTCCTAGTTGGTCTGCACCCATGAAGACTTCACATCCCAATACATCCTAGAGTACCTGCTGCCCTCAGAGTAGTTGAGCAGTTGAGGACTCTCTGCACTCAGAGCAGTTGAGTATCTACTGCTCTCAGAGCAGTTGAGGATCAGCTACACTCAGCACAGTTGCACAACAGCTTGACTGCTGCACTGAAGACCCGATAGTCTGAAGACCTCCCAGGAGATCTACTGAAGCCAGGGCAACAGATCAACGGCTTCTCTGCACCTGTGAAGAGCCACCAGTTGGAAGGCCCCACAGGTAGTCTGGTACAGGCAGGGCTGCAAGCCTACCAGGAGACCTAAAGCAACCGAGGAACAAAAGAGGCAGACTCCATACAGTCACCCAGATCAACAAAAACCAGGGATATCCAGATAGCAAAAGGCAAGTGCAAGACTATAATCAACAGAAGCCAAAATATGTGGGCATCATCAGAACCCAGTTCTCCCACCACAGCAAGCCCTGAATACACCAACACACCTGAAAATCAGGAATCTGTCCTAAAATCCTATCTCATGAAGATAATAGAGTCTTTTAAGGAGGATATCAATAACTCACTTAAAGAAATACAGTAAAATACAGATAAATAGAGGAAGGAATTGAATAAAGTGATCCAAGACCTAAAAGTGGAAGTAGAAACAATAAAGAAAGCACAAATGGAGGCAAACCTGGAAATGGAAAACCTAGGAAAGAGGTCAGGAATTACAGATGTAAGTATTATCAACAGAATACAAGAGATAGAAGAGAAAATCTCAGGTGTAGAAGATACAGTAGAACAGATTGACAAATCTGTCAAAAATTCAAAACATTAAAAACCCCTAACTCAAAGCATCCAGGAAATACAGGACACAATGAAAAGACCAAATATAAGGATAATCAGAATAGAGAAAAATGAAGATTCCCAACTCAAAGGACATGAAAATGTCTTCAACAAAAATCATGGAAGAAAACTTCTCCAACCTAAAGAAAGAGATGGGCATAAAGGTACAATAAGCCTATAGAACACCAAATAAATGGGACCAGAAAAGAAAATCTTCTTGTTACATAATTATCAAAACACTAAATGCATAGAGCAAAGAAAGAATATTAAAAGCTTCAAGACAAAAAGGCCAAGTAACATACAAAGGTAGACCTATCTGAAATATACCAGACTTCTCAACAGAGACTATGAAAACCATAAGAGCCTGGTCAGAGGTCATGCAGACTCAATGAGAACACAAATGCTAGCCCAGATTACTATACCCAACAAAACTCTCAATCAACATAGATGGAAATAACAAAATATTCTAGGACAAAACCAAATTCAAACAGTATCTATCTACCAACCCAGCCCTACAGAGGATCCTAGGAAAACCCCAACACAATAAAGATACCTGAAACAAAGAAAGGACAAGATATTAAGTAAGCATCTCACAACAAAGTCAAAAGCAGAGAGCCATAAGCATATAAAGTCACCTACAAAAACAAACAGGAACCAACAGTCACCTCTCTTTAATATCTTTCAATATTAATGGACTCAACTCACCTATAAAAAGACATAAGCTAAGAGACTGGATACTCAAACAAGATCCAGCATTTTGCTGCATCCAAACACCACACCTCAACAACAAAGACAGAAACTATCTCGAGTAAAAGGATGGAAAAAGGTCTTTCAAGCAAATGGTCCCAGGAAACAAGCAGGAATTGCCATCCTAATATCCAATAAAATGGACTTCTAACCAAAAGTTATCAAGTATGATGAAGAAGGACACTTCATATTCCTCAAGGGGAAAATCCACCAAGAGAAAGTCTCAATTCTGAACATCTATTTTCCAAATTCATAAAAAAATCTTTACTAACACTCAAAGCACACATTGAACCCCACACAATAATAGTGGGAGATTTCAACAACTCACTCTGACCAATGGACAGGTCATTGAAACAGAAACTAAACAGAGACACAGTGAAACTAAGAGAGGTTATGAACCAAATGGATTTAACAGATATCTACAGAAAATTTCACCCTAAAAGAAAAGAATACACCTTCTTCTAATGGTACCTTCTCCAAAATCGATCGTATTGGTCACAGAACAGCCCTCAACTGATTCAAGAAGATTGAAATAATAACATGCATACTATCAGATCACCATGGCCTAAAGCTGGTCTTTAATAACAGCAAAATCTACAGAAAGCTCACATACACGTGGAAACAGAACAACTCTTTACTCAGTGATAACTTGGTCAGAGAAGAAATAAAGAATAAAATTAAAGGGTTTCCGGTATTTAATGAAAATGTTGGCACATCATACCCAAACTTATTCAACACAATGAAAACAGTGCTAAGCAGAAAGTTCATAGCACTAAGTGCCCTGGAGAGATCTTACACTAACAACTTAACAGCACATCTGAGGGCACTAGAACATAAAGAAGTAAACTCACTCAAAAGGACTAGAAGGCAGGAAATTGTCAAACTCAAGGCCAAAATCAACCAAATAGAAACAAAGAAAACAATACAAAGAATCAGCAGAACCAAAAGCTGGTTCTTTGAAAGAATCAACAAGATAGATAAGCTCCTAGCCAAACTAACTAAAGGGCCAAGAGGCAGTATCCAAATTAATAAACTCAGAAATGAAAAGGGAGAGATAACAACAGAAATGGGGGAAATTAAAAAAAAATCATCAGATCCTACTATAAAAGCCTATACTCAAGAAAACTTGAAAATCTAGATGAAATGGATGGTTTTCTAGACAGATGCCACATACAAACATTAAATCACTAGCAGGTAAACTATCTAAACAGGCCCATATCACACAAGGAAGTAGAAGAAATTATTTAAAAGCTCCTAACCAAAAGAAATCCAGGGCCAGATAGATTTAGTGCAGAGTTCTACCAGATCTTCAAAGAAGACCTGATACCAATTTTCCTCAAACTATTCCATAAAATAGGAACAAAAGTAACACTACATAATTCATTCTATGAAACCACAATTACTTTGATACCTAAACCATACAATGACCCAACCAAAAAAAAAAAAAAAAAAAGAGAACTTCTGAACAATCTCGCTTATGAATATTGATGCAAAAATACTCAATTAAATTCTTGCAAACCAAATTAAAGATCACATCCAAACCATCATTAACCATGACCAAGTAGGCTTCATCCCATGGTTGCAAGGTTGGTTTAACATATGAAAATCCATTAACGTAACCCACTATATAAACAAACTCAAAGAAAAAAAATCATATGATCATCTCCTTAGATGCAGAAAAAGCATTTGACAAAGAACAACACCTCTTCATGTTAAAAGTATTGGAGAGATCACAATTCAAGGCCCATACCTAAACATAATAAAAGCAATTTACTGCAAACCAACAGCTAATATCAAATGAAATGAAGACATATTTGAAGCAATCCCACTAAAATCAGGGACAAGACAAGGATGCCCACAATCCCCATGTCTATTCAATATACTACTTAAAGTGTTAGCTAGAACAGTAAGAGAACAAAAAGAGATCAAGTGGATACAAACTGGTAAAGAAGAAATAAAAGTATCATTATTTACACATGATATGATAGTATACATAAGTGACTCCAAAAATTTTACCAGAGAATTTCTCCAGTTGATAAACAACTTCAGCAAAGTGTCCGGATATAAAATTAACTCAAATAAACCAGTAGCTTTCCTTTATACAAAGAATAAATAGGTTGAGAAAGAAATTAGAGAAACAACTCCCTTCACAATAGCCACAAATAATATAAAATATCCTGGGGTAACTTTAACCAAACAAGTGAAAGACCTGTATGACAATAACTTCAAGTCTCTCAAGAAAGAAATTGAAGAAAACCTCAGAAAATAGAGAGATCTCCCATGCTCATGGGTTGGCAGAATTAACAAAGTGAAAATGGCCACTTACCAAAGGCAATCTATAGATTCAATGTAATCCCCATCAAAATACCAACACAATTCTTCAAAGACATGGAAAGAGCAATTTTCAAATTCATCTGGAAAGGCAAAAAACCCAGAATAGTGAAAACAATTCTTAACAATAAAAGGACAGCTGGGGGAATCACCATCCCTGACCTAAAGTTTTACTACAGGGCAATAATGATAAAAACTGCATGGTATTTGCAGGTTGATCAATAGAATTGAAGACCCAGAAATAAAACCACACACTTATGTACACTTGATCTTTAACGAAGAAGCCAAAAATATACAATGAAAAAATGAAAGTGGTATAACTGGCTGTTTGTATGTAGAAGAATAAAAATAGACTCATATTTGTAACCTTGTACAAAGCTCAAATCCAAGTGGATCAAGGACCTCAACATAAAACCAGATACACTGAATCTAATAGAAGAGAAAGTGGGAAAGAACCTTGAACTCATGGGCACAGGGGAAATTTTCCTAAACAGAACTCCAATGGCTTATGCTCTAAGATCAACATTTGGTAAATGGGGCCTCATGAAACTGGAAAGCTTCTGTAAGGCAAAGGACATGGTCAACAAGACAAATCAGCAACCTACAGTTTGGTTAAAAAAAAAACAAAAAAAAAAAAAACACTTCACTAATCCCACATCTGATAGAGGGCTAATATCCAAAATACATAAAGAACTCAAGAAGTTAATCACAAAAAAAAAAAAAAAAAGAAAGAAAAGAAAAGAAAATGGGGTATACAACTAAACTGAGACTTTACAACTGAGGAATCTTGAATGGCTGAGAAGCACCTAGAGAAATGTTCACAGTCCTTGGTGATCAGAAAAATACACATTAAAATGAACCTGAGATTCCACCTTACACCAATCAGAATGGCTAAGATCAAAACCTCAGGTGACAACACATGTTGGAGAGGATGTGGAGGAAGAGGAACACTCCTCCATTGCTGGAAGGATTGCAAAATGGTACAATCAATCTGGAAGTTCCTCAGATAATTGGAATTAGATCTACCTGAAGGTCCAGCTATATCACTCTTGGGAATATACCCAAAAGTGGCCCCACCATGCCACAGGGGCAACGTGTTCCACTATGTTCATAGCAGCCTTATTTTTGATAGCCAGAAGCTGGAAACAACCTAGATGTCCTACAACAGAAGAATGCATACAGAATATGTGGTTCATTTACAAAATGGAATACTACTCAGCTATTAAGAACAAGGACATCCTGACTTTTGCATGCAAATGGATGGAACTAGAAAATATCATTCTTAGTGAGGTAACTGAGACCCAAAAAGGCATGGTATGTACTCACCAATAAGCAGATATCAGCCAAAAAAAAATATACAGAATACCCAAGATAAAGTCCACAGAACTCAAAAAGCTCAACAAGCTGAAGTAGGAACACCTCAGTCCCACTTGGAAGAGAGAAGAAAGCAATCACAGTGGGGAAAGAGGAAGGACCTGGGAGGGAAAGTGGATGGGGTGGGGGATGGTTATGGGGGGGGGGGCAGGAGAGGGAAACCTGATCTGGTATTGGGTGAGGGGAAAGGACTGAAGTCCTGAGGGCCAGTGGAAAGAATGTAAACAGGTAACCTCAGGAAATAGGAGGCTAGGGGAATCACCCAGATGCACCAGAGACCTGGGAGGTGAGAGACTCCCAGGACTCAAAGGTAGGGGCATTAGATGAAATGTGGGACAGTAGGGAGGGGGAACTTAAAGAGCCCACCTCCAGCAGGAAGACAGGAAATCAAGTGAGGGAAGGGGTTGCCATCCCACAGTCACACCTCTGACCCATAATTGTTCCTGTTTGAAAGAAATACAGGGATGGAAATGGAGAGGAGCCTGAGGCCAAGAGGTCCACTGACAGGCCAAAAGTGGGATCCAGCTCAAGGGGAGGAGGTCCCAAGGCCTGACACTATTACTGAGGCTATGGAGAGCTCACAAAAAGGGATCTATCATGACTGCCCTCTGAAAGATCCAACAAGCAGCTGAAAGTCAGATGCAGATATTTGCACCCAATCAATGGATAAAGTAGCTGACCCCTATTGTTTATATTAGGGAAGGCTGAAAGAAGCTGAGGAGAAGGGCAATCTTGTAGGAGGACCAGCAGCTTCAATTAATCTGGACCGCTGAGATTTCTCAAACACTGGACTACCAAATAGGCAGCATACACAAGCTGATATGGGGCCCCCAACACACATACAGTAGAGGACTTTCTGGGTCTGTGTTCATTGAGAGATGATGCATCTAACCCTCAAGTGACTGGAGGCCCCAGGGAGTTTAGAGATCAGGTGGGGTTGGGGGTGGGGACATCCAAGAAAAGACAGAGTGGGGTGGGAGGAAGTGTGGGGTGTGGCACAATCAAGGGTGGATGGGGGGGTTGGGGAATGGAATATGGAGTGTAAAAAATAAATTAAAAATAAATTAAAATTTAAAAAAGGACTCACACTAAGATCTAACAGCAAGGAAGAGCTTTGACTCTTAGGTATCCAGGATAATATCTAAAAAGAGTGCATTTGTAAATAATATTGCTTTGCTTTTGATTTCTCCTTAAATCTTGCCTTGATCATACATATCTTGTAATATGGATAAGAGCTTCTATTTCAACACACATATAATCTCTGGTCTGTTATGTACACTATGAGTCAATTCATGCAGACTACTGGCTGTGTGGGAAATAACACAAGGTGGAGATAAACAGGCTTTGTGGATCCTCTACTGAACCTGACATCCCTCCAGTGTACATGGTGTCCACTCAGTGTCTAGTCACATACCATCTATTCCGACTTCTTGGACATTCACTTTCCTGTCTTGCTTCAGTCTCAATCCAGTTTTTTGTCTCACACTTCCTTATTGTTCCAAAGCACTTGAAGTACGTTTGCTTGATCCAGGGTGAAGAAAAAGCTTGCAGGCTCCCTTCCCTTAGTGAGGATTCCTTTGATCTAAGAGGCTTGCATTAGTTGTTGTTTATGAATACAGTAAAACAGAGTTCCATAGCTAAGAACAGTGGATTTATACTCTCAATCACATGTATTTCTTGGCTATAACATGACACTTCAACACTTGCATACAGTGACTACAGATATCATGGAATATAGCTTTTTCATCTCCTTATTTTCTTATGTTTGGATTCACTGAGCTCTTCTCTTCTAGATATTTATACAACATTTAACACATTACTGTGAAGTGTAGTTACCCGCAATGTTGAGGAACACTAAGACTGGTTACTTATAACTAGATTATAGTTCCATTGTCCAATATCCCTTTATTAACCTCTCAGTTTCTACCCCAACCTCTAATAATCACTATATTGTATTTGAATTAACTTTTAGTTTCCACATAGAAGAGAGAACATTTCTGTGTCTGGCTTGTTTTACATAATATAATAACTTCCAATTAAGATTTCATTCTTCATCATGCTGAGCATTAATCCACTGTGTGTATATACCACATACCACATTTCTTACCCACCATCTAGTATCTGGGTGATTCCATCTTTCAACACTGTGACTAGTGTTATGTTAGTCACAGATGTGCAGCTCTGGTTTTGTAAGCTGGTTCTTTTCCTTTTTATGTGTATCCAGAGTGATAGTGGATCATGTAGTGCAGCTTAGTTGAAATGTATTTTTCTGTTGCTCCTGATAAAACACTATTACCCAAAGCAATTTAGAAGAGGAAAGAGTTTATTCTGCTTACTCTTCCAGGTCACTATTGAGGAAATCTGGGCAGGAACTCAAATAGGAACTGAGGCAGGAAGAGGAATGCCCCTAACTGTCTCCTGCTTAGCTAGTTTTATTAGATAGCTGCCTAGAGATGATGCCACGGAAGTGGGTGGATCATCTTATACTAGCAATAAAGACAATGTCTCACAGACATGCCTACAAGCATGATCAGGCACTCCTTCACCTGAGATCCCCCTTTCCAAGATATCTCTAGGTTGGGTCAAGTAGGCCAAAAGAACTAATAAGAACAATCTCTTTCTTGGTTGTACAGAGGATTTAGTTTGATGTAATCATGTCTAGTTTTGCTTTGCTTGTATTATCTGTGATTTTGGAATCATGGCCACTTTTTTTTTTTTTTTTTTTTTTTTTGCCTCTCATAGTCCTGAAGTATTTCTACTCTGTTTTCTTCTCCATATATCCTATATAATAGTACCTATATCCTATATAGGTATAGGCCTTTCATTTTGGTCTTCATTTGTTTTAAATGAGTAGGTGTGAGAGATGTGGATCTAGTTTCCATCTGCTGCATTTGTGTATCCATTTCCCCAGTACCATTTATTAAAGGGACTATCTTTCCTCTAGTGTTTTGTTTTGATTCTTTTGTGAAGAACAAGTTGGCTTCAGATATGTGAATTTAGTTTTGAAGTATCTAGTCTGTCTCATTCTTCTATGAGTCTTATGAAATTACCAGCATGCTGGGGTTTGGTCTTCTCTTCTCTATCCTCTCCTCTCTCTCTCCTCCCCTCTCTCCTCTTCTCTCTTTCCCTCTCTCCTCCCCATTCCTTCCCTCTCTCCTCCCCTCTCTCCTCTCTCCCTTCTCTCCTCCTCTCTCCTCCCCTCTCCTTCCCTCTCTCCTCCCCTCTCTCCTCCCCTCTCCTCTCCTCTCTCTTCCTCTTTCCTCCCCTCTCTCCTCTCTCTTCTTCTTTTCTCCCCTCTCCTCCCCTCTTCCCTCTCCCCTGTCTCTTCTTCTCTTCTCTCCTTCCCTTTCCTCCCCTCTCCCCTCCCCTCTCCTCCCCTCTCCTCCCCTCTTCTCTCTCCCCTCTCTCCTGTCTCCTCTTCTCTTTTTTCCTCTCCTCTCCCCATCCCTTTCCCACTCCTCTTCCTCCTTCTTCTCCTCCTCCTCCTCCTCTTTTTCCTCTTGTTCAATTAAAGCTCCATTGCATGTCTAAAAACCACTTCAGCTTTGTTTTATTTGTTCAAAACTACTTTGATTATTTAGAGATCATTGTTTTGGTTGCCTTTTAGGATGGGGATGGTGATGATGATGATTTTGGTTCTGTGAAGAATACTGGTGTTTGGATGAGTATTATATTGAATATATAAACTATTGGGGTGGTATGAGCATTTAAACATAATTATTTTAATCTATAGTCATGATAGGTTGTTTAACATTTCTTTATGTTCCACTCAATTTTTCATGTGTGTTTCATTATTTTCAATATAGATATCTTGTTTCATATTTTACATTTACAGAATATTTAAGAGTAGAATTTCTGAATAGAAATATACTGCTTTTGTTCAAAAATAATTTTTATTAGATATTTTCTTCATTTACATTTCAAATGCTATCTCGAAAGTCCCCTATACCCTGCCCCCTCCCTGCTCCCCAACCCACCCACTCCTGCTTCCTGGCCCTGGCATTCCCCTGTACTGGGGCATATAATAATCGCAAGAGTCCAAGACCAAGACCAAGACCAAGACCAAGACCAAGACCAAGACCAAGACCAAGGGCCTTTAGTCAAATTCAGCAGTGAACTAATTTAATGAAGTGGTTTTCTTTGATATTAGACTATTCATTCATTAGTGATACAATCTCATTATTTATGCATTGACATTTTTTATGTTTCATCGGTCCAGTTGTAGTATATGAGGTATGTCTAGATAATTTCTATTCCTTCACTGGGTCTTCCAGTTTTTTGGTGTAGAGTAACTTGTATTAATCTCTAGTAATACTTTCTATTTACATGATATTGTGTATATCATAGTTATCATGGCTCATTTTTTTCACCTCTGATTTTACTTGGGTGCTCTGTTTTGTTTGTTTTGTAGCATTTAAATATGGATCAAACCTAAGGCCCTGTGTATAAGTTGTGATGCAAGTGTCTATATCCCCAACCTCACAGGTACTCTGAGCTTCTTGATTGTTTTGTTGTTCATTAGGCCAGGCAAAGTTTTGCCAATTTTATGTATCTTTTCTATAAAATGATTCTCTCTTTTTAAATTGTTCCTATATATTTTTTAGTATCCATTTATTTCTGTTCTGATAGTTATTTCTTTTGCTAATTTTGGATTTTGCTTTTTATTCCTCTTGCAAATTCATTGTTATATTATTTATTTGAAAAATTTCTTTTCTGATGTCTGTGCTTATTATTGCTATAAACTTTCCACTTAATTTTGCTGCTACTGTATTCTGTAAATTTCGATATATTGTATTTCCATTTTTCATTTGCTTTGAGAAATGTTTAAATTTCCCTCTGATTTTCTCTGTGACCAGTGTTCATTCAGTGGCACATCTCTATGAAATTATATAACTCCTAGACTTTTGTTTGTTGTTAATTTCTAATTTTATTCTGTTATTATGAGAAAGATGCATTATGTGGTTTTGATTTTAGACTTTGTTGAGACTTGTTTTGTGGTTTAGCATGTAATTTGCTCTTGGGAATCATTCCATTTGTTGATAGGAAGAACCCTTCAACAAATTCACTGTGTTTTCTTATTGAATTGATCCCTAGATCATCCTAAAGTGATCTTCTTTTTATCTTTATACAGTATTTCTTTAATGCGTGCCTTGTCTGATATAGGTGTAGACCTTTATGCTGATTTATAGTTTCAGTTTTACTGAATAGGTTTTCCCATTTTTTTTTTCTTTCAGGATACCTGATGTGAGTTTCTTGTAGACAGCATATTATTGAGTTATCTCTTTTAATCAGCTAATGCAATCTAAATCATTAATTGGGAATTATAGTCAAGGCTACTACTAGTATTTAAATTTTTACTCCTGTAATTGTGTTGTTTTCTTGTTTGTCTTGAATGTTCTTTGTCCCTTTCTTTCATGTTCTTCTTTGTGTTATGAAGGATTACTGTGTGGATAAGGCATTTTTCTCCATTTATCTCTGGGTGTCTTCTTGCAAGTTTTCAGGATTATAGCTTACTTTTTTGTTTCTAGATGCAGAGTTCTCTTAAGATTCTTTGATCAGCTGATGTGTTAGTGATGAGTTACTTCAATTTTGCTTGTCCCTCTTTGGATTAAATCAAATCATTTTATTGTGACCTGTAAGCTCTTTAAAGTGATCAATTGTTAGTCTATTGGACATTACTTTAATATGACCAGGCATGTTTTATTCATTTTGTCTTTATACCTTCCTCTTTATCTTGGACTTCAGAGATTTTTACTCTAATGTGCTGTTCAGAGGAAGTTTTGTATTTGTGTGTGTTCAGCATTCTATGGAACTTCTGTACCCAGTTTTGTTCCAACTTTTCCAGGAAGTTTTCAGTTATTATTTCATTAAGTGTGCTTTCTGACCTTCTCTTCCTTCTCTACTCAAATGAAATTCATGAAATATTAGTGTTTAATGCTCAATGGTACCTCAAACATCCCAGAAGCTGTTTTTATTTCTTTTAATTCTTTTTTTATTTATTGGGATGTTTCAAATAAAAGTTTTTCTACTTCTTCTAGTCTACTACTGAGACTTTTGACTATGTATTTTTTTTATATGACTAAGTTCACTTCTAAGAGTTCTGTCTGATGTTTTCCAGCCTTGTTAAACTTTTTGTCTATACTCAAGTTGTTTTACTAGTTCTATTCCTTTAATTCTTTTGAATTCTTTGTTGGATATTTCATCAGTATATTTCTCTTTATACATACATACATACATACATACATACATACATACATACATTTCTGTGTTCCTGCATTGAGATTTGCAGTCTTTACCATTCTTTTAATTTTTCTTTTTTTAATAGCAAACGGCATTTTCCTGAAGATATGTCTTAAAATATCAAGTTAGTAGACCCAATTGGCATTGGTTCTAATTGAGTACAACAAATGTGTAATGTGTGTGAGTCTAATCAATAGCATTAATTCTGCATTAATGGAATAATCAGAGAACCCATTTGACTCCAATAGCCACAAGAGGGAGGGAGGGGTTACTCATGTTGTCCAGGTTGATGAGGGATATACAAGTGTTATAGGGAATTATCTGATGAGACTCGGTATCAGAAATTATTATGATAGCAAATCTTTCTTTACAGTGGCCTAATAAATGCTTATGGAGTGAGTACATGAGTGTAAACTTTTACAAAAATATACTATCATAGTTTGGAAAGATGGTTTAAAGCCAGAAAAGACAATCTGGAAGAAAGAATACAGAGAGCAAGTCAAAAATAAATTCAAGTTCTGTTTCATAACTGCTCAGAACTACTTTTCATTTTTGGTCTTCTATACAAATGATAGTGGTATATAATATTAAAGGTATTTCTAGTATGTCCTAGAAGCACATATGTTGGCAATCAGCAATTTTAGTCACTATATTTTAATAAAACTTGCAGAAGTGTTGCTTGACAGATGTTGGTAATATAAAATAATTACAGCAGAAACTACCTATAATATGTAAATATATATGAATGAATTAGATGAAAAGGGACTATAATGATACTGCCCACTAAATTGAGCAGACCATTTTCATAGACCAAACTAGGTCAAAGAATTTTTAAAATTATTTTAGCATATGATAAGATATACTACATATCTAAATTATGCATTTGAATATTTATAGATGTAAATCTATAAAGCCTTTCCCCAAGTTGAGTTGAAATTCTATTTCAAACAGTTAAATGTACATTTCTAAGCCATGATTAAACTTATTTTGTCATATCTCTGGTGATATCTCTGGCTCTTTCCTGGTGATAGTCACCCTCTTTGTCACCATTTTTGTGTTAGACTTTTGGGTGTTTGCAACATTAAATAGATACTTTTATACTCTGATGTGATCTCTTTGAAAGTGGAGCTTTCTGATTGGGTATAACAATTACAGTCTTTAAAAAGCAAAGGGAGGGGACTGTTTTCCATTTGAAGGTATTCATCCATGCCTTGTGTTCGAATCACTTCAACACAGGGCACATTACTTCCCCATGGAAAAAGCATCATCTGACGAATGACAGCCTTTGCGTGTAAACAGAAAAAGATGGATATTGGGAATAGATGTGGAAATGTGGATCCTCTATAATGGAACAGGAGACAGTAAAGCCATCTTGTAGTTAGAATAGAAAAGCTCTGTTGTAGCCCAGCAGTCATTGGACATGCTCAAGTTAGATGTAAAAGTCTAAAAGGAAGAAAATAAACCCATCATGATAACATGGCATCAGGGTTAGAGCAAGCTGTAAAATATAGACCACAAATTCTTAGGAAAGAAAGGCTCCAAGCAGTTATGAATTAGTTGGATATGAGGTATGTATTGAGTTGCTATGTAATGTGATAACAAAAATAAATGTAAATTCATTTTGGAGTCCAGAGAAAAGTTAGGAAATAACCTATTCACATGGATCAACAACAGGAATCTTATAAGATCCTTTCTCTTCCCTTCCCCCTCTTATGAGGATTTGATAACTTAAAGTCTGACAAGGCAGTAGGTAGACATTTTAGTAGAATCAATCGTTGTCACTGTTTTCTCTTAATTAAATTATAGTACATTGTAGAGAAGCTGTTTCCATTATTGTCATAATCTTAAGAAATAACTCTTCCTATGTGATGAATGTCAGAGTGCTATTTTTTCCAAGAAAGAGATCTCATTAAGTTAAATAATAGCGTTAATACTATACCTACATGTTAAATTCGTTTTTATCAGACTTTAAGTTGAACCAAAAGTAGTACTTTTAAGTTGTAACATAGTAAATGTAATCCTTGTATATTGAATAAATAATATATATTCATTCTTCCCTATTTTGATACTCCATGCCTGGAATAATCTACAAGCTGCTGTTGAGCTCAGCAGTAGCATGTTGCTCCTTTCATTACAAGTACTGAACTCAAAAATTAGCATATAAAGAAAATTATCCTCAAAAGTATCCAAATCAATTCCTATTTTTAAAGATATTTATTTTCCTTTATATGTATGTGTGTATGCCTGCATGAGTTTATGTATATCACATGTGGGGGCCAGAAGAGGACATTAGGTCCCTTAACACAGAGTGACTGTGAGACTGTAGACTTCAGAAATTGCTGGCTACATTTAATAATTGATGTGACAAGAAATATTTCCTAGGATGTTCTGCATGTTAATTTTGGTTACCCAAAAATGAACTTAAACATTGTCCATATTGTCCATGACTTAATTTTCACTCCAAGGACAAAAAGGTATTCAAAACTATTATTGTCATCCTTCCCTTATGTAGATGTTTTCATCTGTTTGCTTAACTATCTTCATTTTCATGGTATCTTTGTCCAGGTATTCATCTACCTCTGAACTAAATGAATTTGTAAAGACTCACAAGACTATAAAGATTTCTCTCTCATCTTTCTGCATAAACATTGTCTTTTCTTTTAATTTTATCTGCACCTTAGGATGGTAGGTTTTGTGGGTTGTTAGACAGAAGCTAGAACCAGTCATCAGTGGCCCAGGGTACCATCATACATGTGTCCCCTGGCACCTCTAAGACATCTCCACACTGCTTCATTATTCCAGGTGGAGAAACTTATTGAGTATCTCCTGTGGCACCACCCAATGATATCAAATGTGACTTCATTTTGCAGAGAAATAGTCCTCCATCTTTGGATTAGTGGAAATTTGTCTTTTCTTCTCTCATTCTTCTCAGTATCTAACTCTCCCTTATCCACTAAGATTCCACATCTGGACTATTTCCATGCTCTTCTTTCAGATAATCCTATTTAACAAGAGTCATACCAACCTTGTTCCAACACATTTCCATGGCACATACTCCTTACTAGAAATGACCCCACTTTCCTAGCTTAGCCTCTTGTCTTGCATTGGTTTATCTCTGGGTCGTATCCTGCGCTCCTTCAGAAGAGAATTCACACAGTGTAATAAGTTAATGTTTACAAACATTCACACAATTAGTTACTACTCCACCATAGAGTAACTAAGGGGAATTGATGTTATTATTACCTAATGGAGCACCAAAAATACTGTGGAATTTCAGATAATCCTATAGAAAGGCAATGAGTTTAGAGAGGTGGCTTTGTTGAGATGTTCTTCAAATATTGAAAGATGATGCCATTGGAAAGGTGGTTCAGTGGGAATAGAGACGTGCCTGCCACAAGCATGACAACCTGAGTTCATCTCCAGGACCCATGTGGTGGGAGGAGAGAACTGATTCCAGGAAATGATCCTCTGTCTTCCGTTCAGCAACAGTGGCATGCAGCCCTCTGTGTGTGTGTGTGTGTGTGTGTGTGCGTGTGTGTGTGTGTGTGTGTGTGTGTGTGTGTGTATGTGTGCATGTGTGCATGCATGCACCTTTGCATGCACACACTAAATAAAAATACAATTAAAAATGTAAAAACTGAACACAGTGATAGAAGCAACAGAAGTAACACAGGGTATTGTGCCACAATCAATGACCTGCTTGTCATACAAACAAGTGACTAGCATGCTTTGTCTTTTTCTGATTTTTTTCCCCTCTCTTAGGGTAGATTATAATACTTTACCCACACAAATTAGAGACACCAGAGTTAACTAATGGTAACATTCTTCTTCAGTGAAGGTGGTTTCTTGGAAACAAAACTGGAATAAGCAAGTAGTGAAGGTCACATCGGATGAACTGCACCAGATGGGCAACAAGCAAGAGTCACAGTGAGCCCTGTAGCATTTCCCCTGGGCATCAGGCAGTGACACATATCTGACATAGGTTGCCCTTGGAAGTAGCACGTTGTGGGTCTTGTTGAGGTTATGACAGAAAGAGCCACATAGATTGTTTGTATTCTACATATTAACTAAGAAAGCTATTTCTTAGAAAGAGCATGAAAAATGGTTCCCTTTGAAGTGGTAAAGATATAGCTTTGTAAGAAACACACACACACACACACACACACACCACACTTTCATTTACTCTGTAGTTTGCTTTCTTTTATTCCTTAGTACACATGAGTATGTGAAAACCTACAACACGGAGACATGCAGCCTGATTTAGTGATCATCTTTTGTAATGTGCTTCTATTTAAAGCAACAAACAGATGGAGGGTTTATGAGCAGGGCTGGTAAAGGTAAGAGCAAATGATTGCTATAGCACTTTTAATAGGATTTCCCACAATCTAAAGCAGTACTCCCCGAGGAACAAATTGTTCTATAAAATTTTGTTAGTTAGGAAAAAAGTAATCTCCCGGACTTTGCTGAAGCAACAGGGAGCTCCAGCATTCCATGAATCTCCAAGTTCTCTGCACTCAGACCAGTGTCCTGGGAAGGGGAAATCAGGTTGTCTGGGAATGCTCCCCAAAGAACAAGCTGTGTGGAGCCCAGCAAAAGGAAGACAAACAGGTGCAAAGGGGAGGATGAGGCATGTCTGGGTTTCAGATGAATTTACTGCCTTGTAATTTCCTACTTTGCAAACATGGTTTGGGAAATTCCTACAGATTTTAGATAAACAAGGCTCAGGGCTTTCTCCCCTGCCAATTCAGATGAGAGTCCAGTTCTAGAAAGGCAGATCTTGCTCAACAAACAACAGAATTGTACACAACCCAATGTTAATTCATTACTATCATCCCTACTTAGGATAAGCAAAACTCACTTTAATTCCACCACGAAGATGAATATACTGCCAGGATGGCCTTTACGCAAGTTATAATTAAAGCTAATCTTAATTGAAGTTATTACACCATTCTGGAAGAAAACAAACAGCCCAAAGAGAGGGAAAGAGTGTGGTCAATAACTCACTCCAATTTTTTTTCTTTTTTGCCTCCAAAGCTCACATTGAGGGAGACATTCCTCCCCGTGATACAAATGGTTCTGACATTAAGAAAAGTAAACAAGTAAGAAAAATAAAGATGGAAAAATTCTGTGGTCAGTTCACAAGTGCTTTTTTATTGTTTGAGGCAGGGTTAAAGCCTTTTATGAAGACAGGGATATATGTGCTGTTAGATTGGCTGTGACATCAGACTAGTCTCACTGCCCTTGCACAGAGCCTTGCTTCTCATAATATGCAATGGACCGAAGGTTCTAATGCCTCTAAACAAAGAGGCAAGGTGGGACCTGATGATGTGAATGCAAACCATTAGCTCTCAGTGCTGTTGTATAGATCAAACAGGAGAAGGTACTCAACCGGGGTTATGAGTGGGTTGTATAATCTTTAGTTATTAATGGTCTCGGGGACTTTAGCATTAGCTGCTCCCAACATCTGATGAATGGAGGTTGTGAAATCTCCATGCAGGACTCCTGTCAGCCTGAATATGAGTTATTCCAAGACCCGGCTCACTCAGTATGGCAGAAGCTATGTAAACAGACTAGATCTGAGAAAGACGGTCCTTCTCCAGCAGCTCAGAGAGTCTGAGGACCCAATAACTGACTCTCCATTAGCAACTCTCTTGCTGTCTATAACTTGGAGGGATTCTTGGAGGATCTGCTATCTTAGCTAGGACACCCAGGGAAATGAACACACAGTATACTATTGAAGCATACCTTGACAGTATGTCAAGTGCAAGAAGACTTTCAGATGCCTTCTAGAGTGGCTTGACTGGGACAGTTGTAGACAAAATGGCAGCCCTCTGGCTAACATGGTTGTGCTTGCTTTCCTGTCAGTGCCAGCAAATGACCAAAGATAAAGAAAGATCTATTCATGTCTCATTAGCCATGGGTCTTCTGAGAGAAACAGAAAACCTTAAAGGTGTTTGTTTTATCAAACCTGTTTGGTCTGCTAGATAGTTTCTACAATCTCCCATTTGTTTTCTAATCTCCTGGCCCATCACCCCATCTTTCATCTCACTACATTTACATAGAATCCAAAGGACTTGGCAGCCTGTCCTTTTAGGGTAAATATGGCCATAGGCATTGCTGAACCTATATGGTAAAAGCCAAAGGAGAATCTCTGGTGTTGCTAAACCTTTGACAGGAAAGATGCCTAACCCTGGGTCTTCTTCAGGACAAGTGGATTTTGAACAACAACAACAACAACAACAACAACAACAACAACAACAACAACAACAAAATGCTTTTGTAGTCAGGGATTTGGGGAAATTCAGGAATTGTGCTATGAAGCTACATATCAATACATGACTTGCCTGAGAAGTTGTGTCCTTTGAAGGATTATGGATGGAAACACATTGCCAATGATAAAAGACAATGTTTATGGATTACCTGATATAATGCCTACTATGCAGACTGAAAGAATAAAGAGTATGTGCCCTTCTTCTGTACTGTTGGCTACTCCACTGAAAATAAGCCCAAGGCACAGTGATATCTGTGGACTTGACTTAGAAGGCAAGCCCAGGAGAGCCTCTATCACTATACCACAGCCAGTGAGCAAGCCTGAGGAGGCCCCAGGTGTGACCCCTGTTCCCCTGTGAGCAATGGAGAGACCAGGCAATCTGTCATGGTGTTCTGGCTGTCAGCCCCAGTGCTGTGCCGCTGCTGTCTGTCACCCTGGTGGATGAGACCTGCTTAAGGGCAATCATGTCAATCTCTCTGTGACCACTCAGTCTAAGGGAGGTGGATGATCGTGACAGGCCTGGCAAAGTAGGCACAAGGTACTGAAAAGCAGAAGTTATTGCGTGCTTAGAGAGACACAAGGCAGACTGTGATTTTTCTTGCTTTTCCACTTTATTGTCATGAAACAGGCTAAGGCGTGCAGAGTTTAGCTTCAGAGCTGATCATCTCGGATAAACCTGTTACCCTCTGAATTTCTTCCATAGTAAAAATAGCGACCTTTCCCGAGGACGCCTGTAAACAGAAAGGAAAATCATTACTGGTGGCACAATTCATATAGTTCAGAAAATCAGATGTTATTAAACAGGCATGCATCAGGATTGCTAATCTGATGGGAGGTAGATTAAGATGACAAAGACCGTACCTTCTTGTCCTTAGAGGTGACCTTGCAATGAAATGTGACTACCAAGTACAGAGTTCAAGAAATAACAGCTTTATGTGTGATTTCCTTACATAATTAGAACTTTTCTAATTTGACAAATTGTTCCCAAAATATAGCATGACCCCTCTCTCCCCAGATTTTCCTAGTTTAGGACTAAGAATAAAAATGTACGTTTAAAGCAGATGAACCCAGCCCAAGTGAAGTCCACAGGATAATCTTTGTAGAATGTGACTATCTTGAAGTCCTTTATTGGAAATCAATATTGTTGACTTCCAGAGAGAATTTTCCAAATCCTGGGGGGCTTCAAGCCCACACTGGGTGATTAAAGAAGAGAGGCTGTGCTGATTGAAGACCATATAGACAGTAAGTGCCACTACCTTTAGACCTTCCCACTGCTAGGCACCTCACTGAGGCTGAGGCAACTCATTTCTCATGTTAAAAAGCACTTGCTTTACATCTTCAACTTGACTTCTTCTATAACTTCTGGCTACTTATGAAACGTTCCTGTCCTTTGTGGTGGTTGTGGGATACTTCACTGTAAAACACAGCATTAAGAGAGGCACAGATGCTATAACTGCTATAACCAACTCATCCTTACATATCACAAATACCCACAACAACAGTTCTGTGCCTGGAGGTGCATGCCTGTAACCCTAGTATTTGGGGTAGAGTAGGAGGGTGAGTCTAACCTTGGCTTCATAGTGAGACTCTGATTTTAAAAAAAATCAAGAGCTAAGGAGGTGACTTGCCTAGAATGTGGAAGTGTCTAGATTTGATGCTCATCGCTACAGAACAAACATTCAGAAAACACTGTCTCTAGTGAAAACTCTTTATGATTATTAGAAAAAAAATAGTTCTCCCAAGAAAATATTTATAACTTCTGTTGGCCTTTTTACCATCTTTTTTTCTTTCCAGTTTTAGAAGAATTATCTTAAAATTCTCTTGCACAATGGGACTTAAATCTCTGCAGTGCATGAGAGACAAAGAAAGGAAATAGCCATAAAAAAACAAGTCCATGAGCCATACACCTGCCTGTGACAATCACCCCTTTTGCACATGATTATTTATTTTGTCAGTTTGGCAGTGTGATGGCAACACTCACCATTCTTTATTGATCTGGGATCAGCCATGTTCTCCACATGACATGTTAGTATTACAAACTTTTACACTTTGTGTGTGTGTGTGTGTGTGTGTGTGTGTGTGCGTGCACGCACAAGTGCGTGTGCGCATGTGTATTAGTTATGTGTATGTTGGGGGATGGGTCTGGGTGCATGTGTATTGGGTGTGTGTACATGTATGTGTCTATGGAGGCCACAGGTTGATATCAGTTAACTGTCTTCCTTTTCTTATAATTGTTTCTTATTGGCCTGGAGTACATGGAGTATGCTAAACTGGCTGGCTACCAAGCCCCCAGGCTCCTCCTGCCCAGCCCCATCTTTGAAAATACAGATGTACACATCTAGGGCACTGGGAATCAAACTCAGGCCCTCATGCTTGCACAATCTGCCTCTACGCTCCCTAAACTTTGTTCTTAAATAAGGATTAAAATAGTGTATAGAAACTTCTAGGGGTAGTGTAGATCTGCCCTGCTTTGGATAGTCAGAGGCAAACTTGAAGGTTATCCGGGTCCCAGGAGCTCTCTGAGTTGGAAGAGGGACAAGATGACAGCATTTGGGACCTGGCTCTTTCTCTTGCTGTGTTGCCATAGACAGCTTTATTGTGGGTTACTCTTGCTACTTGACTTGGCTTTCCTGCCCCTCCACGTCCCTAGGCCCCCGTTTCTGGTTTTTGGTATTGGTCTAGTGCCTGGAAATATTGAGCTTGTGTGAAACCTTACTCAGACCTTCCTTGTGACCCATTCTCTCAGCTATTAGCACAAAGCTGCTCCCTTTACTGTATTTTATAGTGCCTAGAGTTGTGCTAACAGCCTCATCAATGCCAGAACCCTGGTGGTCTAAGGGCTGGGCTGGTCACATTCTACCTCCCTTACTGGCTTGGCTGCATATGTCTCAGATGCATGGGAAACCCCACAAAAGACTGTCTTGAACCTGGCTGATTTGAGCAAACCCTCAAAAGATCTGGAGGGACCGTACAAAGGATGTTAATTTTTTTTCTATAGTACCAAGACAGCATGCATTTTTAAAAAGACAGGGATAGGGTTTGTCAGATATCATAAAGAACAGTCAGTCCTTCTCCCAAGCAAACTCTTGACAGGCAGTCATGTGTACACACACCATTGTCTGCCGTGGTTGCACTTCTTTCCATAAACTTGTCCACACATCTGGGCACTCTCTGTCTTTTCTTTCTATCCCTTTCCATGCTGAATTTCCATTCTAGATGCAAACAGATGGAAAGCAGTGTTCCTGGAACATGGGCCCGGGCTGCACTCTGAGCCATGCTCACACATCTCTGGTTGGCACTGATAAAAGTCCTTTTTAAGGCCTGCCCTATTTCTTTGGGCCTGGAAGCAAGTCTGTTTATAGACATCCTGGCGAGAAAGGGCTGTTTGATGAATGCAGGAGACCGCGGCTAGGTGTCAGCGCTTGGAAAATGAGGCAAGGACGTGAGTTATTAATATTGTCAATGATCTCTTGATGGGAAAACAGATACTGCACTCACTGTCAGATTTAAATAGACATTGAGTGCATTAATGACAAAAGGGCAGACTTCAAACAAAGGGGCTGTGTGCTGGGAAGCTGACTTGGTCTCTGGGCTGGCACTAACCTGATCTGAAAAGACACTGTCAGGACTGGAGACAGGCCCAGGATTGTGCATGGTGACAGAAAACAGAGATGCTGACAGAGATACCAGCGCCATATTATGCCAAGGACACTCGAGCACTGTCTGGGACTCTAACGCAGGCTGACATCACTTCCTAACATGCAAGTTTTTTTCTTCTGTTCCTGAAGTACCAGCATGTTTCTTCTATACATCATTCCAAAACTTGCCATGCCCGTGAAGCTCCTGGCAGCCTTGGTCTGTAGGAGCTGTGCGATCAGGGCCTACAGATAACCTAAATCAATCTCACCCTGGGTTGCCCAAGGGATGACACTTCTCCTTTGATAGCTGGGTGACTTAAGGTGATCAGAGGGCTAATGTGTCATTAAACTCTTTTTTTCCCTTTTTTTACAATTGAATATTTTCTTTATTTACATTTCAAATGGTATCCCCTTTCCTGGTCCCCACCCCCTCAGAAACCACCTATCCTATCCCACCCACCCACCCACTCCTACCTGCCTGTCCTTGCATTCCCCTACACTCAGGCATTGAACCTTCACAGGACCAAGGGTCTCTCTTCCCATTGATGGTTGACAAGGTCATCCTCAGCTACATATGCAACTGGAGCTATGGGTTCCTCCATGTATACTCTTTGGTTGGTGGTTTAGATCCTGGGAGCTCTGGGGTGTCTGGTTGGTTGATATTGTTCTTTCTGTGGGGTTGCAAATCCCTTCAGCTCCTTCAGTTCTTTCTCTAACTCCTCCATTGGGGACCCCATGCTCAGTCCAATGGTTGGCTGTGAGCATCTACCTCTGTACTTGTCAGGATCTGGCAGAGCCTCTCAGGAGACAGCTCTATCAGGCTCCTTTCAGAAAGCACTTCTTGGCATCCACAATAGTGACTAGGTTTGGTGACTGTATATGGAATGGATCCCCAGATGGGCAGTCTCTGGATGGCCTTTTCTTCAGTCTCTACTCCACACTTCGTCTCCATATTAGGGGTGGCCTGGCAACCCCAAATAAAACCTAGCTGGCTCTTGCTAGTCTGTGGATGAGGGTGCTCAGGCTAGAGACATCCAGATGATTAAATTAAGCTAGCCTTGCCCCTCACACATTCTTTGTGGGAGCCCACAGTAGGGAGGTTACGACTCAAAATATTTGACTTTTGTAGCTTAAAAACACAAAACAAACAAACAAAAAAACCAAGACATTAAGAAGGGTACATACCCATGTGTGGCCAGAGGACTTTTATTTATTAAGGAAGTCATTTATGAAGTCAGTTTTGATCGTATGAGTAGCTCCTGTCCCCATTTCTGTCTTCCTCAACTAGAATAACTGCCCGAATGTCCGAGGCTGTGAAACGCTGCAGTAGCAGCCATTTGTTTGCACTTTGATTTTCCCAGGGAGGTTCTCTGAGGCTGGAATTTGGGATGTGGTGGTGAGTCAGTAGGCCATAGCCTCTGACACATCTGCAACAGATTCTGTTTGTATCTCCTCAGACTCTATGGTTGCAGAAACGGAGGGAGGCAACATATTTAGTGGCATGCAGAGTGTTTTTAATTAAAACACAAGGCTTTGGCCTTAGTGAGGCAGCCTGGCCATACATCAGGCCAATGTGCAGATGTCGGTGCGGGGGTTTCTTTGGGGGGCTCTGAAAAACGACAGTGTGCTGTCCCCTGGGGAATCCTCTCCTGCCAGATGAAACTCCTATTTTTTCTTAAGTAGCCAGTTTTTCCCATCACCATAAGCTCTTAAAGCTATAATTATGAAAAAAAAATAATGTGTGGGGGAAAAATCGGTTTTAAAGAGGTCCTTTATCTTTTCAATGTTCCCACCCTCCGCACTGAGTATTCCGATTGTGCAGGCTTGCACTGCCTAGTGGGTGGGCATTGGACACTTCTCTTAGATGCCCACTGCAGTGACAGGGACCATTCTGGAGACATAGCTGAGGTGGGGGCGGGGCACAGTGATCCTTGCTATCCAGAAAAGGGGGTCCTGACATACCTCTCTCCAAGTCCAGTACAGATTCCATCCTGGCTTCTCATTCCTATCATCTGTCCCTCATGTCTTTTGGCTATGTACATTGGCCCCTTACCCTCCCTGTCTTCCCCACCTGTAGATGAACACAAAGATAACCATGGTAGGTCCTTTTGAATTGTGAAATATGCAACATGGTATTTTAAAATATTATTTTTATGAAGTGGGGGCATTGGGTCCTTATTTCCTATGGCAGAGGTATGGTCAATGTGACCAATTATACTGTTAGGTCTTAAAATACATGTACTCATATCCCAATAATATAGCACCAATCATAGGACTGTGTGTGAGTCTGAACTCTCCGTGGAAAGCATGCCTACTGATGTGTCAGCAGCTCAGAGTTCATACTCCTGGCTGGGAGTGCTGACCACCAACAGTCCTGCATCTCACTAGCTTTGACATAATTCCGCATCTAGAGAGCCTAACTACCCCATCAGCGCGTCTGAGTGTGCTTCTGATGCAGATCAAACCACTAATTTGTAAAATGGAAAAATTAAGTCTTAACCTTCTTGATACTTGTGGTAATCACCATGTTAAATGTTCTTGTCATGAACATGAGTTTAATGCCATGCTGACAAGGAGGCTATGATCTAACAATGATCTATCTGACCACATGAAGCTTACTAAACAGTGGCAAAGATGGCAGAACCGAGATCTCTAATCTCTCAAAAGAAAAGTTGGAGGCAGAGTCATTCGGCCTTAGCAGAAAATGATGGCATGTCCTGAAGAGGAAGAGAAGCCCAGTAACTGAGAAAGAAAATGTAGCAGTAGAGTCCCTCTGGGCCAATGTGGAAGTTTCTAGAACAAGATAACCATGGGATACTATGTAAATCTATATCCTTCCTCCTCCACTTCCAATACCCAGTCCTAACAGGGTGTGGTACAGATGAGGTTAGGCAATGGCAATCTGCTAAATACATTTAAGAATTTACACATACATATTCATACACATACATGAACATATACCTCTGCATAAACATTTTAAACAGATCCTTTCAAATTTGGAAATTTTGGTTCTGTACCCTTTTATCTTTTTTTTTTAAAGATTTATTTATTTATTATATGTAAGTACACTGTAGCTGTCTTCAGACACACTAGAAGAGGGCATCAGATCTTGTTACAGATGGTTGTGAGCCACCATGTGGTTGCTGGGATTTGAACTCCGTACCTTTGCAAGAGCAGTCGGGTACTCTTACCCACTGAGCCATCTCACCAGCCCTGTACCCTTTTATCTTAAACCTCTGATATGACCTTCTTACATTTCAAACATTAAAAAAAGTAGGCAGCTTAAATCTCTGCCTTAATAAAGGAGAGGCAGGGTGGGAAGGGCTAGGGTTTCTGTTCTTCAATGCCGATGGCATTTTCATTCTCAATACCTTCCCCTCAAGACTACAGCAAAAGGAAAGTGAATGCTCTCTGACTCTCAGAGATGTAAACGGCATGGACCAGAAGGAACGCTCCCATTCCCCATGGGCCTGGGCTTTTGTTGCATAAGAGTCAAATGGTACCTAGGAAAGGAAGAAACGCCTGCAGTTTACAGTTGACCTTACAGTTTACCTCGACCTCAGCCACATGACATGTTACTGGCTCCCCTGAGGATCTAAGAGGTAGTTAGCAGGGCTGACAGGCATATAGGACCTGCACACAGTTCAGTATAAGCAAGGCAAAGTGACAGGAAGAGAGATTAAAAAAAAAAAAAAACTAGGGGAAAGGATCCTTGGTAGCAGTTTTTTTCTAGAAGAAAGTTCATGCCTTTCCTTCATGCCTAGACATACTGTCTTCCACTGGCCTCTGAATCCCAGCTTAGAATTCAAACAAGCTTTCTACTTGATCCAGGGGACAGACAAAAAGGAATGGGTGACCCTTCCCTCCTTCCCAAACTAGTAGGCTAAGACTTGAGGCAGATATCTGGGTTTGTAGTCAGCATTTTCAGTTGAAGATGTGTGGGTACCACGGCTGCAAGGACACTTGCTGGCTCTCCTTCCCATGTCTGGGGAGGATGCACTGGACATTGTCCTTGCTTTTGGCTACCCACCTCCACACACGCCATCCAGTATTATACAAATGAGAAGCACCAGGGGATGCTTATTCTAGACTCTGCCACTGTGTTGGGGTGGTCACTGAATGCTGCCATCTTCGCCTGCAGGATATTTTTGGCTTCTGGCTTACATGTGCTAACATGTGTAAACTTGCCTGGTAATTTTCCTTTGAGAAGGTGCCAGTTATGCACAGTTCTGTTTTGACAGTTTAACTCCTTACTTGCTTCTTAAATACCAAGTCAAATATTTTCTGTTCTTAATATTCTCCTTTCTACTTTCAGAAGAGTATGACTTCATTCCCATGTAATATTCCTCTACCGGCTTTTGCAAACTATGAATATAGTCCAGTGACGTCTTATCTTTTCTGCCATCATTTAGTGGTAAGAGCCCCATTTCCCAGAGTAAATTTGTGTGTTGTTGAATTACAGCAGGAGAGGTTGAGCTGTCTGGGAAAGTTTGGTCACATTTTACCATGTTTATCTCTGGCTGATTTCATTTTATTTTTTTCATTATTTCTACCAAGGTTAATCCCACCCTATGAATTCGAGATCTTGGGATGTAAATCGCGGGTCAGTGTTTTTATCTATGACAAATCATATTAGATTCAAGGTTCCATTGATGCCAGTTCTTCCTCGGGCTGATTATTTCTACTGGCAATGCTTATCATAAATTAAAGGACAGCTTTTATTTGTTTCTTAGCACCTGGAGCCCAATGTGGACATTCTAGATGTAAAACAAGATTCAAGTTATGGGGTTATGACAGGATGCTTTCTGTAAACACAGTGAACACAGAGTCAGATCTCACAATATGGCCATTAATTCAAAGGTTAGGATGCAGACAAAGAGCCTCTCAGATTAAACTTAGAGAAATGTGTGCTTGGCCTCAGTGCTCAAACACTGAGATGGCCTGAAGGGTGGTTCATAACTATCCCTTGAGAGTCTAGATTGTGAAGCCTGCTCAGCCGGATGCTGGGCCATGTCAGGCCTCACCCTGTATCTGAAGGAAGCACAACACCAGGGGGAAAGGCTCTAACTGTAGTGAGGTGACTGTGACGGGCAAGCATCCTTGCCTCCAGACCAGGGAGGCTGGACAACTCAGGGTGAGAGTGAGCAGACAGGTTGACATGTCATAAAGCAGAGTCTGTAGGAAATATGCTCTGGGCTCCCAGGGCAGTTGAAATGAGGCTTGTCATCTTAGGAGGAAAAGGAGTTAGGAAAGGGAGGACAGGAGGACACACACACACACACACACACAAACACACACTTTTTCTACATAGCAAGACCAGTTTTCCCTTTGTGTATGCAAGTTTTAGACATCCTTGTCCATTGATCAGACGCCCAGGCACCATCCCTGCTGTCTCTCCTTGAGCCCACGGATATCATGGCCAGGTGAAAGATACTCCAGACCTTCTGAACCATCACAGAACATGTATCCACTAAGAATCCTAGTTAGGAGAGCCACTGGGCCTTTGCTCACATGTCCTTTCCAATTTGTTTGCAATATGAGCAGGCCCTCTATGAAAGACCCTCGGAGCCAGCATCTATCTCTCACCTCCACTCACAGAATTTTGATCAGAATGAGATATGGTAGAAATAAGAGACCAAATCTACTTTCCTTGCTTGAACAAGTCCCCTCCCTCTTCAGAAATAAGTTTGTAAATCTTGCTGGGCCAAGCTTTGTTTGTTTACTTATTTGCCTTTGCATTGTCAGTTCTGTTCTGTCCCAAATAAAAAATGAGAGCAGAGAACACCCTTCTTCCTGATGTCCGAAAGAGCAGTTTACTTACGCCCAGCTGTTAGCATTACTTTGTCCTTCCCTGAACTCTTTAGTCAGACACATAATGCTAAGTTCTGCTTTTATAGCTTATTTTTCAGGTGTATTATTTATTTGTTCAGTCTTCTTCACAGGCACAAGGGCCTCCCGAGAACTTCAAAGATCACCACCAACAGGACACTGGCTCATCCTTTGCTGCTTCTTCACGGAGGGCAAAAGGAGCTGTAGAGTGGGCCAGCAAGAGGGGCATAATGGATGTGAGAAGGGCTAGATTCCAAGGTGCACGCTAAGATGGGATGCAAATCAAGTGTAGTTCATCAGGTGCCTTTCCAGCAGCTCCTGGATGGATCTCACCCTGGCTGTCATTCAAAATGGACAGTGCTCATGTGGGAAGACTTCATGTTTCTGTTTCAAGAGAACGAAGAAATCTTTCAGAAAGGAGACAGGGGCCAGAGGGTGTGTGTGAGGAAAGTACAGAGGGGAAGAAGGGGGAAAGAGAGGGAAAGGGAGAGAGAAGTAGAGGGGTGAAAGAAAAGTAGAGGGAGGAAGGAAGGGAGACAGAGACAGAGACACAATCACACCCCCTCCACCACTCCCAATATCTCTGTATTTATCCTTTCCACTTCATCTTTTGAAGTCAGAATCGTAGCCACTAGAGGGCAGCATGCAGTTAGGAAACAGCCACGGCTTTCTTTAAATAAATAAGGGCAACTATTCAGGGAAGGCCATTAAAGCCACACTGTGCTTGTGGTCACCAATTACACGTTCTGTAATGATCAATATGTCATGTTTACCCAATCTGAGCTGAAGGCTATCTGGGACTGAGGCTACCAAAGGCCCCCCTCTCTATGACACATTTAGGTTCCTTCTGCCTCCGTTTCAGGGGACTAGTCTTCCTTACCAGCCATGGTTAGTTTTAGCTCAGGGCTTTGGTTTTGGATTTGTTTTTTGTTTTTAAATACTACCTGCACAAATATAAAGAAGCATGCAAACCAATAAAAACAGATCCTCTCTTAGAAAAAGGAAACAAAAAGCACTTGTACCATGGGCACTCCCCCAAAGAAAAGTGACATCCATTGGCGTGGAGTTACCATTCTCTGGGAGCATATTTTAAGTTATTTTTATTTTTTGACTCAAGTGACCATTGGGTCAATACACAGAAATCATGGCTGCTGCTTTTTTAAAGGCAGGTTTTTCTTGCTTAAAACCCAATGAGTGTCTTCCGTCCCTTCTCAGAATATCTAGTCCAGAGTCATCACTCACACTGAGAACAGCAACCGAGTGACCTCCCATACTCTAAGAGACATTGGTATGTGCAGCTTCCACAGATATTAAGCCCAACCTGGTTTTAAAGTCCAGGAAATGGCATTCTAAACTAAAATCACATGGAATGAAAATAATTGAGAGGATTCAACCCAAGATGACAAAAACCAGTTACTTGGTTCTTCTCCCTCCACCCCAAGTAACACAGCGCAGAGTGCAGCAGAAGCCCTAGCAAGCAGGACAGGGCTCCTGCCCTCTTTCTAGGCATTCTCTCAATGTAACAGTCGTGTGACAAAGCAGCCACAAAGGAAAGGTGGGGCCCAGTTAATTAATTAGATTATTATCTCATGATTAAGTGGAAACTTTGAGTTCTCTCTCACCCATAAAAGCAACAGTCTCACTAGATTTGCCAGAGTGGCTGCAGTTGAGGGTTACCAGTGAGGATGACACAATCAGGAAGTAAGATGGGGGTGGGGGTGGGGGTGGGAGAAGTGAATGCTACTCAGAAACACAGCATCCTTCCTCTGCACAGACTTCAGAAGGGTTCAGACAGCAGATTCACACACACACCACCAAGCCCAAGCTACATCTTAGGTGTTCAACAAATAATTTGTATAGACTGGTGATGGAAGTCAGAAGGCAGCCTCATCTGTCATTTTTTCAATTTATTCTATCTTTTAAGACAGCCTTTTGGGGGGGGGTTACAGATTACCCATTCAGCTACAGTGGGTTTCCAGGACTCTCTAGGCTGGGGTGATAAGTACATAGCAATATGCCTGGCTTTATCACGCATGCTTGTCTTAAGAGATGGAACATGACTCCTCAGGTTTGCTTCCCACTGAGACGTCTCCCCATATCTAAGTTGATATTTGTGGACTGAGCACAATGGCCTAAGGGTGCTTCGGAGCCCATACATTTGACATGCCAAAGAGTTGGGTGTCCTCTCCCTAGGAACTGGTTCTCCTTGACTTTCTCTCCATGGGGACCATCCCCAAAACTTCCAATTTAGTGGGTCTGAGTCTGGGACGAGAAATTTGTTTCTTTTGGAAAATTCCCAGATAATGTTGCAGAATGATCTTTAAGAAAGTCTGTTCTAGAACAACCTAAAGGCCCCTCCCCACCCTGCCCTTTTCTTTGGTAAAGTAAATGCCCTCATTTTTATTCATATTTAAAGTTAGAGACACAAAGAATCTGGCTAGTTGAAGATCTTACTGTATTGCACTCTAGTAAATAGAAGTTTTATTTGCTTCCCAAGAGCAGCCAGAAAACAAATGGCACCTAAAACAGATAAGTAATGACTGACTGAAGCGAGGGACAGCTCTTGTCTAGCACAGTATCAGGCCCTTAGTTCAAACTTCAGCACTGAAATAAGAAAAAAAAAAAGATGCACAATATTTGGACATTCAAGCTTTCTCCCATTTTGGGGTTTTATTTTAGTGGCATGCTGATTGCATTAACAGGAGAAGAAAGCAGAGAATGGGGTAGGACTGGGGGTGAGCCTGTAAAACATGATTTATGAAGTACAGAGCAGGGGGAATTGGGAAAACAGCTTTCCAGATATCTTTGCTCCTCCTCCAAGCTGCCAGGCCCCTCTATGAACACACCTGAGAAGTGGGGTTTCCTGGCAGAGTGTGAACAGGGGTGCTGGCTGTGCTCTTAAGAAGACATTCACATTTTGGTTTCAGATCTGTTCTCATCGAGGGCTAGCATCAAAAGGTGGAGGCAGGGCTTTCTCTACAGTTCTGTGTGCTTCCTTGGGCTGAAATTTATCCAAGGAGTTATTGAAAATAAACCCAGGTTTTTAGAAAAGAGGTCAGGGAGGGGCAGGATGGAACTCTCAGACGAAATTAAGCAAATGTAGTAACAACTGAGATTGTTGTAATTCAAGCCCCTAAAGGGCTTCCTCCCTGAGCACACTGACCCAAACTCCGTCTGCCCTCCATTAAAATCCAAGTGAACTGGTTCTCCATAGATGATATCATAATCTTTCTTAGTTCTAGGGTAGTCAAAATTGCCTCTCTCAAAGAAAAACAAAGAGGATCTGTTGATATTTGATCTAATTGAATGAAATTTACATTGTCTGTCTCTCCCTTCCTCTTACCCACCCCTCCCCCCTTCTTCATTCCTTCCTTTCTTCTTTCTCCCACCCCTGCCTCTAGCTCTCTCTGTCCAAAAGTGTGTGTCCAAAAGTCTACTGTTGCAGAATCACAATACTTGGACACTAACAAACTGTACTCCTGAATGTCTTCAACTACCCATCCTCCACCTTCTTGACACATGCTTTTATGTATGTGTGTATATATACATGCACACATGTGTGTACATCAAGACAAAGAAGCACACAAGAGCACTAGAAACTTTCTGGACCCTATTTCTTGCTCAAGATGAAAGCCTAGTAAATACAAAGTACATTAGAAAGGCCTTCATTAGGGTTAGCCTCATTAAAACTTAATGAAGTTACCAGTCTCCCCAGCAATCTTACGAAGGTTTTATTTTGTTTTGTTTTGTTTTTTGCCTGTCAATGGAGCAGTCCCAGGCAGAGAAACAGTAGTGACAGTAGGTGATGCCAGGTGTTATCTGTCCCTGGAATGTACTACTTTGATGACTTAAGATATCACCCCCTTGTTTTAGTTTGACTCTTATTTGTCTGGATTCACCCTGTGGTAAGTTAACATGCCTCCATACTGGAAAAACAAAGATTGCCTATTGTCCAGTATAGCCTAATAGAATACATCTGGCTCTGACAGTTTGATGCCCAGCTCTGAGCCACATTCAGTAACACAAATTAACAGCATAGACATTGCCCACGCTGAGCAGGAAGCAATAACCAGCTACCTGCTACTTGGCCAAAATCTCATTATAAGCCATTACGGTAATTGAGGGCCAAGACTGTGGATATTACACTCCCTGTGCACCAGTGGTTAGTTGAGGAGAAGAAAGACTTGTAATGGAGGAGGTGGGGCAGACAGGAGAAGTGAGGCTGTCACCATGATGTTCTGTGGTGCTGGGGTAGGGAAGGGGTGTTCCTGAGCCATTTCTCTTCTTGCCTTTGAAGCCCACATGACCCCAGGAAGATGATGTAACTTTTGGTCGGCCTCCAACAATGCTATGCAATTAAAAATTGGTTTGAATAAGTAATGGGGACAGCCATAGAGGGAAGATAGGGCAAAACAAGACAGAATGTTCCATAAGTGAAAAGTATCTAAAGTGACGGGGCTCCAGGGGAAGCTGCCCACCCACCTTAGAATGCAGAGATTTTCTAGAGTTATTGCATTAGAAAGTGTGTAAAGCCAGTCCCTCCTCTGAAACCAGTATTCCGAGCCTCAAGGTCATTGCTAAACAAGCTGTAGTGGCTGTATCCTATACCCTAGGTCTCAGCAGAAGATTTCTGGGATTGATGATAGATCAAGATGGGTGAAAAGAGAAGGAAGACCAGGTTTTTCAATCAACTTGGATTTTGGGACAATGAAGATGGTTTTAGACATGGCAGTAATGGTGATAACAGGGAAGAGTCATTCAGGGCAGGGAGAGAAGTTAATGGCGAGTGTATTAGGGACCTCCAGATTCTCACTGCTGCCCATCTTGCTGTGGTTTGGATCATAAATGTCCCTCATGGACCTCTAACACAATAGTCTCTCTCACAGATGTTGGCACATAATGGAGCCTTAGTGGAAGCAGTTAGATATGATGGCTGACTGGCAACAGATGGGGCTGAGAAGCGCATGTGAAGGTTTTCCCGGGGAACATTATGACGTCAAGATTTCCTCTCTTGCCTAATCTCAGAGGCTGGGATCCAGGAAAGGGTGACAAAATCTGTAAATATGAGTGTACCCTCCCTGGTCTTCCTGTGCCCATGAGATGGGCCTCTTTGCCACATCTTTCTTGCCATGATCAACTAAAACCATGAATCAAATGAAGCCCTTTCTCCGTTTACTTATTTTGCTCATGTATTCTGTCACCACAGTGCAAACACTCCAAGGTTATTGTAGGCATAGTCTTGGAGAGGGGGACAGAGGGACCTGTCCCCTTTTATGTATTCCTTTTGTACCCACTCTGTAAGGTGCATGGTTTGCTATGCTGCAAGTTCTTACACGGTATACCACCTTACCACAGGTCCAAAAGCAACAGGGCCAGCTGATTACAGATAGAATCTCCTAAGCCATCTGCTTTAATTGTCACTTGTCCCAAGCATCTGGTCATGGTGACAGAAAGCTGACAGACACAAACACTGACAGATCAGTGACACCCCAAGTCACCAAGCACGGGATAAGCTTATAGAAATTTTAAATAACAACATTCCTTCCTGTCTTGTGTCATCCATAGATACCACTGTAAGGTGAAAATAAGCCTTACTAAACAAGCCATTGAGGCTGTGTCCTATACCCTAAGCAAAGGGTTCCTGGTTATAGACACTTTAACTAACATACTGATACTTTTGGAGGGTTGATCGAGCACTCTCCAGGGGATGGAGATGCCTTGTGAGCATCAAACACCTCCCTCTGCTCATACTTAGCCCCACCAGCCTTATTCCTTCTCTTCACCTAGAGGGTTAAGCCATCTGGGGCCTAGGAAATGGTTGCGGTTGGTACAAGTGAGGCCTTCCCTATAACTAGATCCTTCAGGAAAAAAACAAATTAATCAACAGTGAACTGAAGTGGGTTTAATGATTGCATTCTGCATACAATCAGCTTTTCCCTTTTCGAGGGCCATCAATATGTCACGGGAAGACATATCTGAAGGATATAGCCCTTAACATCAAGGTTATCTATTCTCCACAAGGCTCCCACTCCTTGCCCGGCTGAGACTCCACGCTGCCTGTGTCTAACATTTTCATCAACTCTGCAATCAATCAAGGTAATAATGTTGTGCAAAAAATCAATTAACAACGCAATTAAACTTTCCTTATTATCTCAAAGGGCTGAAATAATACCTAAAGGGAAGATAGACTCAGTGAACGCAGACATCCATAATCCAATGTGAAAGTGAATTATGAGGTTGGGCAGATGCAGGCATGTGCGAGTGCTGTTATTTTCTAAGGGTTATATCTCATCACGGCAGTGTATCAGTCAGCCCCGATCCCAGACCCTAAAATTCCAAATTACTTTTAAGAAATATATGATGTGCAATATCGAGTTCATATTCTCTTTTAAAGATAACCCCCTCCTCCTCTGCCACCCTCCCCCAAGAAAGAATTGAATGGCAGTATTACTCAAAGACAAAATGATCTTTCAACAAGAACATAAAATATAAAAGCTATAATAACATTTACATCTGTATAGCATGCATCCCTGTAAAAGCAGGTCATCTATTATACATAATCCCAAGTGCCTAAAAGGCCCAGCATGCAACACAGCATTTAAAACCTAAATGGGTAAATGTGCAAACTCCCCTAGGATAGCTGGAGCTTCCCTTTCTGCAGAAGCCTCATCTCTCAGGGTCTGCCCATGTACACACACACACACACACACACACACACACATCAGGAATGATGGAAATATTTCTCATTTAAAACAAGAATGACTATATTATTTAGCAATTACACCCCACTTGCCCTGAAACACTCTCTAGGAATTACGCCTCTGAAGTACAGAGAGAAAGGACTGTTAACCTTCTGCCTCAGTGAAAGACCCGAAACTTCATATTGAAATGAGATACGAAGGGAATTCCTCCTACATGCTGCAGCATCCACAGAGGAAGGCCCTGAGATAGAAGAAATACAATGAACAGGAGAGGAAAGGGAAGCTGGGCAAAGATTAGAGACAAAGGTAATGAAAGTACTACTCTACATAGAGAAACAAAGTGCTCATCTAAAGTGAACATTTTTCAATGTCCTCCAGCTCCTAGGAACAAACAGTAAATACCAATTTGAAGAATACATAATAAACACCAAAAACTCCTAGATCATCTCTCTCTCAACTCATCCTTCTCCATCACATAGCAAAAACTGGTCCAGAGATAGATCACAAGCTGATAGAATCTAAGGACCCACTGCTTTTGGAAGTTCGAGAAGATTCCTGGGGATCCACAGATGGCAGAGGGGCTGATCGAGGAAGCTCGCTGCGTGGCAGACTTGCACTGGACACTCCCTGGACTTATGTATTCCTCACTAGAAAAGCCTTTTACTTCTTTTACTCTTCTTCTTTCTTCCTTTCTTAACTTACTCACTTTTAACAGCCTCCATTTTCAGCACAGTATGAAGGCGAGATGGAGCCCCAACTGCAGACTTAATTGATCAGCCACACACAAGACAAATATACATGAGCAACCATTCTGTTGTTTCTTCAAAATCCAGAGGCAGCCCAGGAGGGTCTTTTGGTATGGATTTTTCAATTGAGAAGTTGGACCAGTTTAGTGAACCTTGCTATCTCTCTCTGAACCTTGAGAAACATAATTAATACATTTTCATCTTCAGTGACTATATTGTGTGTGTGTGAACTGGAACTGTTCCTGCTGTGTATTTGATTCCGCTGACGATGGGGTGGGGTGGATTTTAAATGATGTGTGAGGACTTCTGTGCTTTCTCTGTGCCGGTTGATGTGTTATTCATGACTTGCATTACAGACATGGCTGATACACAGATGTAAATGTTATTAAATCTTTTGTATTTTGGAGGCTTTGTGAAAGGTTTCTTTGTTTTCAAATAATTCTCTTAACCACCAAAAATAACCAGCAATACATGACAATGTCTTGGGAATGCTTCTTTTTTTCCTTTCTATTGAGTTTTCTGATGAAGAGATTTCCCCTTGTACTGCTGACTTTTCATCAAAGTCAGAGTATAGTGCAAGCTGGTAGATGGGATTATATACTTACGGTAACAATGCAGAGTTACTTCTTGGGTGACTACGTGGGCATATGCATACCTGTGTATGGCATGTAACTAAGTTGTTCTGAGCATGTGTTCTGTATGTCCTCTTGTAAACTGTTGTGTGTGCTGTGGGTGTGAACACGTTGATCATATTTTGCTAAATCAGAACCAAAAGTCACCCAGTCTTGATTACCTGTCAAAGTTGCAGCTGCTTTACTGCATTTGGTATCTGACATCAATTTTAATGTTTTCACTCAATTCCATCTTCTTCGAGTTTCTCAGGGTTTCAACAGAAATGTGGCAGAGGATAAAGCTCTTCCTACAGACAGTACTTAATCACCCTGTGCCACACACTGGCTTATGTTTCTTCTTTATTGATTTAAAATTTCAACAGTGCTCTGAGGCCACATTATTCGCCTACTCAATTACAACTGGCTAGAGTGGAGCAGGCCAGAAAGTACCAGGATGCACAGCCGAATAGTGACAGTGGTGGCCTGACTTTCACAGTATTCCCACCTACCCTAGACAGTGGTGGCACCTGCGGATCTTTAAGGCATCCTCTTGGGGCACAAGAGGATCCTGTCACTCAGAGGAGGGAGGTGGAGCCAAACAACAAAGGTTCAGAGCAAAGATATGTAAGACTTTTCTATCTTTTTTTTCTATCTGGGTTGCTCATGCCAAAGGAACATTCTAGAAGGTTAATCTTTCTACTGGGTATCAGCCTTGCAGGCGTTCTGTGCTGGTTGATATGGTTTCATTATCCCTTTCTCTCTGTGTCCCTCTTTTGTCTTTTATGGTTTGTCCTGCATTCCTTCCAGAATCTCTAACACCCTTGGTCCCCAACATGGCGTCTATCTAGCCTTCCTTGGAGTTTTGACTTCTGAATTGAAATAGCTTTGCTCCTTTTCACTTCCTGACCTGTCTCAACTTTCCTAAAGAGCAGCTAGTTCCATGGCACATGCCAGCATACTTTCCAAAAAAAAAAAAAAAAAAGACATTCCTTGCAAACTAGATGGAATGAATACTTCACCAATGGAATTTTAACCCCAAAAAGTAAGAGGGTAGGGAAACACCAGGTGATTAGAAAAGTCAGTGATTAGAAAAGGACGACCAGACTCTGGACTTGAAGCAGTGAGAGGCCAGAAAAGGAGATTCTTGTTGAGTAAAATCAGCTGTGATCAAAACTAGTGAGAGTACGTACATGACAGAATGTTCTGCAAACCTGGAAACAGGGGTAGCTGGATCTTGGCAGAGTGAGGGGTTAGCATAAGACACGCCAAGAAGACATTTCCTTGGGATATATTTTCTTTCTTGTTGTGTTAACTTGCAAATATAAAAAAAATGTTTCTTGTTATAACAAGCTAAATAATATGGAAAATCATATTTTCTAACTACAGGTGTGTACCACCACTGCTCAACAACAACAAATGTACTTTCAAAAATGATGAACATTCAGCTTGGATTCCAATAGTCTCTGTGTGTTCTGACTACTTCATGCAAAAAAAAAATGTAAAAGTCAAGAAAATATTTGATAATTACCTCTTTTGATAACCCCCATGACTACATGATATAGTGTGGGCCATGATATATATTGTATGTGTATGTGAGTAACTATGTAAATATTAGCTTGTCTTTTTATCTACCTAGTAAAAATGCAAGGAGCAAATAAATATTGTTTACTCAGATATTTTGATGTATGAAGTAAATGTAAGATTAAGTACACCATCTGGATAGTGGTGGCACATGCCTTTAATCTCAGCACTTGGGAGGCAGAGGCAGGCAGATTTCTGAGTTAGAGGCCAACCTGGTCTACAGAGTGAGTTCCGGGACAGCCAGGACTACACAGAAAAACCCTGTCTTGAAAAACAAGCAAACAAACAAAAGATTAGACACACCACAGTGATCTCTATGTTTTACAAAAGAAACCTTAGAACAAACTGTAGATCCTAAGAGTGTGGAATGGATAGATAGAAATAGTGTGTGGAGGGACCCAGGCAGAACCACCGTTCTAAAATGTCTCTTTATGTGTATACATTTTTCCACATACAAAAGAAAATGCAAATATTGGGAAAAGCAAATCCCCCTCCCCTGAACTGAGTATAAGTAACCTAATTGTACATTCAATTACTGACATAAATACACAAGCTAATTTTGGACATGTGTCCTTCAGCTACATTCCAAATGTCAGCATATTTCCAATGTTAAAAATACAAACAAACAAACACACAAAACTGTAGAGAAATCTAGAAGTCAGTAGTGGATTGCTTCCTGGGGGTCACAGGTGCAATCACGCTCGTTGGTATTTCCAGGCAGAGCTCAGAGTGAAGGAATTAAGTTTACCAAGGTTTTTCAGGGAGTTTTACAATGAGACAAAAGAAAAACAATTTTTTCGTTTGTTTGTTTGGTTTTTTTTTGTTTTGTTTGTTTGTTTGTTTGTTTGTTTGTTTCGAGACAGGGTTTCTCTGTGTAGCTGTGTCTATTCTGGAACTCACTCTGAAGACCAGGCTGGCCTCAAACTCAGAAAACCACCTGCCTCTGTCTCCCAAGTGCTGAGATTAAAGGTATGTGCCACCACTGTCTGGCTAAGAAATTTTTTAAATTGAGGGAATTTGTTGGGGGGGGGCAGAGTGATGCCCTCCAAGAATTCTATAGTGTTGGGAGGCAGAGGGATGCCCTCCAAGACTTCTATAGTGTTGTCTCTGAAGCTTGAAAAATGTCACCTGACAAGGGAAAGGAGGCAATGGAGGTAGATGTTGGGTACAAGTTTTCAGCTCTCCGATCAGTCTCTGTTTAATCATATGGATCATTAAAAGAGGAAAACATTTAAGGTTGTGGCTACAATGAGAGACATGTTTAGAGAGATACAAAGTCCCTGGCTTTGAAAATGGAGAAAGAAATCAAGGGGCACAGAATATGTATAGCTTCTAGAGGCTAGGGAAAGCTACCTTCTAGAAACTGGGAAAGAAAGGCAAGAACACAGATTTTCTGTTGGTCTCTCAGGAACTTGTAGCTGACCTTTGACCAGGACAGTGTGATAATATATTTGTATGGCTTGAAGTCACTTAGGTATGGAGCTACCCTAGAAAACTGGAAAGAGAGGAGGAAAGAGGGTGTGGGTGGGTATCTGTAAAAAAAAAAATTATTATTTGGAAAGAGCTACAGGCACATGTGTGCAGGACTCCCAACATACTATAAATAACCAGAGTTGCTGGCTTGAAGGAACAACCAATTCAAGTGATGGTACAGAAAACCAAGCAAACCAGGGACATCCTGTCTGGGCAGAGATCATGAAAAAGGTGAAGCTGTACTTCCGGGAGGTCAGCATTCTCCAAGGCAGGAAGTTAGGTGATTATTGTCAATGGGTAAAACTTCACCAGGAAATGGGATTGTCACACAAGCAGGTTGTCACTGAGTTAGTTACTAATGAAAATGGGGGACATATACTTTTTGAGTCGGGTCCATATGTTGGTCATGCTAAACCAAGCATTCCACGCTAGCAAAAGTACGATTGAATGGCATGAGCCTGTGAACATGATACTATAAAATACACCCAGCTTCACCTGGGTTTAGCTTAGCTCTTAAGCCTGAGTCAAAACCCAAGGAAACAATGAGAAGACAATGTTCAGTGTGTTTCGTCGCACAACCAAACTCATCTGAACATTTAGAAAAAGGAAACTCTAAAAAGCCAGAGCAATAAGATGGCTCAGTCATGTAGGCACTTGCCATGCAAGCAGCAGGACCTGAGTTTATGTGCACAGAACCATCTAAAAAGTCAGGCTTTGTGGCACATGCTTGGATTACAACTGTGGTAAGCACAGAGGCAGAAAGAAGTCGATCCTTTGAAAATCACTAGCCAGCCGCTTGAGCCCACGTGACAAAGTTCTGGTCATTTTCTCAAAAGATAGTAAGGGGGCCTGGAAGATTCAGTATTAAAGTGTCTGTCATGTAAGTGGATAACGTGAGTTTAGAACCCTACTACCCATATTTTAAAAAGGCCAGGTACAATATACATTTATAATGCCACATATATATCCTCAGAACTGGAGCAGGAGGCAGACAGACACAAATGGCTCTCTGGATCTGCTGGTCTCAAATAATGAGGTGGACAGAAAGGGAGTAAGACATTCAACATCAACCTCTGCCCAATGATATCTGGTTGTCCTGTGACCTCTACATGCCCGTGCACCTGCGCACACATATGTGCCCATATGAATGCATATAGGGAAATCCTGAAAGTCACAGAAAGAAGATGGGAGGTGGGTACTACTTCAGTGGCTCTTGAGTTTCATCAGAACCACCCGGGGTGTTTTCAGAACATAGACTGCTGCTGTATGCCTCTGTCCTGAGGCCTCTCATTAGTGGATCTGGAGATAACTCCAGTGTTTTCATCTTTGACAAGGTCTTCTGGTTGTCCTAAAGATAACAGGTCCCAGGGTAGCATGTTAAGAACCGCTGTCCTGGATTTAAGAAGACTTGATATATTGGAGCATGTAAACCTCGACTAGATACAAGAAGCACTATGGAGAAGACTGGGAAAGCTTAAGGAGTCTGGGTTACATAATTAGGCAAGACTTGGCATCTGTGTTAATTTTCAAAGATTTACTAATAGGATTTCACAGAAACATGTATTTATTCATAGGATATGCTGACTGAAGTGTTTAAGAAAGAAGTGTGGTAGTGTCTGCAGTTTTTTAAGTATCTCATTAAGATGTGTATATACACATGCAGACTCAGAGAAACAGTAAATGTACCAAAATATCAAGAGAAGATTCCATTCCGGTAAAGAGTATGTGAATGTTCAAAGTACTGTCCCTTTAAATCTCCCACAGTTATCATTTCAAACAGAAAAGGGTTATGATGATAATCCTGACATATGATGCTCATCACTCAAGGACCTCACAAATAGTTGCTAGCTTTGTGTAAAGTATCTTTGCCTTCTTTCCTGATTCCTCTTGGATGGCCTATTTAAGCATCTTACTCTAACAATGACTGAAATCCTTTCATGCCAATGTGTTTTTCTTACACGGCAATTAGTTGTTCAAATATCTTTGAGATGGAAAACTATTACTCTCTCCTTATACTAATACTCTCCTACTGTCCTGTGCGCTCTCTCTCTCTCTCTCCCTCTCCTCTCTCTCCCTCTCCTCTCCACTCTCTCTCTCCCCCTCTCTTCTCTCTCTCTCTCCTCTCTCTCTCTCTCTCTCTCTCCCCCCTCTCTCTCCCTCTCCTCTCTCTCTCCCTCTCCTCTCCACTCTCTCTCTCCCCCTCTCCTCTCTCTCTCTCCTCTCTCTCTCTCTCTCTCCCCTCTCTCTCCCTCTCCTCTCTCTCTCCTCTTCTCTCTCTCTCTCTCTCTCTCTCTCTCTCTCTCTCTCTCTCTCCCCTCTCTCTCCCTCTCCTCTCTCTCTCCTCTTCTCTCTCTCTCTCTCTCCCCTCTCTCTCCCTCTCCTCTCTCTCTCTCCTCCTCCTTCTCTCTCTCTCTCTCTCTCTCTCTCTCTCTCTCTCTCTCTCTCCTCTATTTCATTTACTCTGTTCTTCTCCCCCTTTCCTCAAATGTAAGCCCCTGTTTAATTTTACATTGCAAAATGCTTGACTAGAGCAGGTACCTTCTAATCCTTGGGCCATACCTTCTCACATGATTCCCCATCTACTGAGACCCTACTCTGCCTTCAAACAGGACAGGGACATTGTCATGGCTAGGTCTCAGCTCTTGGACACAATGGCCCAGTAGCAGAAGACAGGCAATGTGCAAACATTCAACATTAAAGTGGACGAGTATCTGTTATACATTCAGATGTGAACAGAATGAAGATGGTAAGACAAGACAGAATGATGGAACTAAGAAACAGCCTTCATGTTAATATGCACTGCTTTTTAGTCTAGGCTTAGGAATTTTGGCAGGCCACAAGACTTACATTAAAGTCAGTAGTCATGCCTAAAATGAGGATGATCACTCTTGCCTGTCACCCCTCCTGGTAACTTAGAGGTACCTTGTTACTGAATATGTATTATCCTTGCCAAATGATGGTATATCTGGGCATATACCCTGAAAGTTTATCGTTTTATTCAGAAGCAATTTTGGAGCTGTCCTAGATGAATAACAACGGAACAGGCTGCAGCAGCAAATTAGCCCTTCCACTTGATGCCCAACATAATAGTTGTTTCCATCTTTTCCATTCCCAAGACCAGGGCAGGCAGCTCCCAACGTGTGTGGTTTCCATGGTTATGCCATCTCCTACTTAGACCTCCTCTGGACATCAGACAGTGAAGAGAGAAAGGATATCTAAGATACTTTTAAAAATCTTGGTCACCCACCTACTCAAAGAACCCTCCACTGATATTTCTGAGGCTAAAACATATTGCTCCTGGTAGGAGACTATGAAGTCTAAGTCAAGGCCTCCAAAAAGAGAAAGAAAAATGTGGATTTTAGTGAGCAAAAGCTTCCTTTATTATAATGAATAAGATGTTTTTTTTTTCCTTCTCATCCTGCCTCAATCTGGGAGAATACGAGAATATCGAAGGTCATTTACATAAACCAGTACTCATTAGATAACTGTCTGGTCATCTATGTGCACAGCAGCACTAAACACAACTTTGACCTGCATAGCAAATCCTCCCAGAGCCTGGTAGGAAGCCATTACTCTTGGTTCACAGGTTCTGTTGAGTGAATGAGCATCCCCAAACAACCAGGCTCGAGGGTGACAGCAAGGATCCTGTGGTCAGCAGTCTGTCAAGACCTAATCAGAGTCCTGCACACAGTGAATAACTAATATCCATTGTAAAGAATTGCTATTAGAAATTAATATCCATTGTAAAGAATTGCTATTAGAAATAAAGTGTGTGTGTGTGTGTGTGTGTGTGTGTGTGTGTGTGTGTGTGTGTGTCTGTCTGTCTGTCTGTCTGTCTGTGTGCTGAGTACATGTGTCCTTGGAGGCCAGAAGAAGGTGTCTTATCCCCTGGAGCTGGAGTTAAAATTTGTTGTGAGCTGATCCACATGCGTGTTAGGAACTGAGCTTTGGCTCTTTTAGAAGAGTAACAAGTACTCTTGACTAAGTCATCTCACCAGCCCTGGATTGATACTTTGGAAACCCCAAATAATACTTTGCTCCTTTTAACTGACCATATGCATTTAACAAGCATATTCTTGGGGCTAAAAATCTTGATGACAGTAACTCCAGAGTAACTCTAGGCTTTCAGGTTTTCCCTAAACACTCATGAATACTTAAATCACTGATACTGTCACAAGCCTTTTAAGCTTTACCTTAGGATCCCAGTAAGCTAATCAATTAAATGGCATCTATTTTTAAAGCAGAAGTCACTGGGTACCTTTAAATGGAAATTGAGGATAGAGGCCCTAGCTTCCAAAGCACTTCCATTAATTAATTAAAGCAATGAATCTGCAAGCTGGTAGATGGAAACAGATGTTCTTAGAAGCCAGCATGGGTGTGCAAAGTGACAAAGCAGTACACATATCCTTTGCAGAGCAAACTCTCTATTGGTGCTTCCCAACCTTCCTAAAGCTGTGGTCCTTGAATAAAGTTCTTCATGGTGGTAGTGACCCCCAAACCATAACATTATTTCATTTCTACATCCAAACTGTAATCTTACTGCTGTTATGACTCATAATACAAATATCTGATATGCAACCCCCAAAGGGGGCATGACCCACAGGTTGAGAATCGCTACTCTTGATTCATCCTAGGTGAGGTAGTGGTATTTGTGAACTGATACAAAGACAGTTTCTCATGAGCTAGCAAGAGGCCAGGGAACTCAGCAGAATCTGATTAGAGCAGATTAAGGTGGCCTAATATGTAAAACACACTCAAGGGATAACTGAGAGTGGTTACAGAGGGTGAACTTTGGTAGAAAGTGTCTAGCAGCCCGGTGTTCAGTTTCCTGTGTTGGCTCCTCCCTCTCTTCTTTCTGCCCGTCCTCTCCAATGATAAGTGATTTTTCCTGGCTTATGATTAAAGTGGAGTGTCCGTGACCACTTCAAGGGCTACCTCTCCTTTGGAGAAGATGCTCATTTCTCATAACAACTATGAAAATGGCAGTTTAAATGAAAGTCTAAAGATTGAAGAACTTGCACAGAACAATACCAGATCAAGTCCACTCTGCATTAAGGTTATACCAGAAGCATCAAGTCCTATTGACAAACACACAGAGGGACTGTGGCATCTGAAGCAAAGGGAATGGTTCACTTTCCTCTTTAGAGGGTTGGTCCTTTGATAAAACAACAAATTCCTGAAGAGAGTGTTCTGACTGTACCAGAAGCTGAATGGGCTGATTCCTCACATATCCTCTGGTAACTCAGGTGACAGGGATCCCTTATGTCACACGCAGTCCTCTTATCTTTGACGTCCCATTCAAATGCTCCTTCACCTCTAATGCATCCCCAGCTTCCCTTGGATTCCTCTCCCTATTCTCTCTCCCCATGTTCTGTCTACCACACATCCTTGACCATGCCCGCTGCAGCCCCGCCAAACATTTAGTCATTACTCTCCTTTACATACAACCTCTGTGCAGCCATGGTTGCTTTCTCATTGAGTTTTGAACCCAGACTCCTGATCACTATTCCTAGAAGTCAGAATGTGGTTACAACACCTGGTGTGGTGAGTAAAAATGGCATATACAAGCACTTGAAGCTTTCTGCTCATTTAACAGAAGGCCCATAAGATGTCAGAAGCATCCGTCATTAAGTTGTGAAAACTCCAGGTGCTTGTTACCCACTGGCTATGGTGATTAAAAGTAAGGTTAATTTTTCATTTTAAAATAAAAGCTAACACACTAATAAATAAATAAATAAATGAACACTCAATACCCATTTAAGAAACTGAACTCACAACTTAATATTGGCCCAAGAAGATGCCACCAGACCAAATAGCAAATTTAACCAGAGATGTAACAAAAAAATAATAATTTTAAATCTAGAAAACATTTTCTAAGGATTGAAGAAAGAGAATCATTCATTTAATTATTATATGAGATCAGCAACTATACTGACACCAAAACTGGAGAAATATAATATTAAAAACGATGGAATGGCTTACCTCATGAACCTGCGCTCAAACATCTGCAACAAAAGCCTGTACCTAGGCTCTAACAATATTTAAAGATACAGCAGGACTGCATAAAGTTATCTGAGAAATACAAGGGTGGCTCAGTATTCAAGAGTGAGTAGACCCTCACTATACTAACATGAGGAAAGTAAAAACAGGACCATTGATGTAGATAAGCTGACATTCAGCATTCATTCACTGAAGACAACACTCTCAGTAATACAGGAAAAAACTCAGTGGATCCAAGTTGACCAAAGTCATCTCCAACACACCCATAGTGAAAGATGGCAGGCTTTCTCTCCATCAAGAACTCTACGGGAAGCCCTCTTTTCATACCAGCTACTCTGTTCACAGATCTGCAGGTTCTTGGCATGAATTTCCCATGTGTGAGTGAAAGACATGAAGTCCTTTCATATACTCTTAGGCAGGCAACTGCAGTTTCTGAGAACTTTAGTACCTAGGCTGGGCTCTCATAGAGGAAGAATCCTCAACTTATCCCCAAGAACCTGAAGAGCTGGTGACACCCTAAACAGGACCAGACTGTGACAACTGATGGGGAGGGCATATATCTTTCCAATGGTACAGTGGATAATGAATCCGTAGGCCATCTGAATGTTACCATTAAAAAGTGGGCAGGGAGATTTCTCAAATCTAAGGGTGCTTTTTGTAGACATCTTTTCTGCACCAGGCTTGGAGACCAAGTCAGAAGACCTATGAAGATGCCCAAACATGTTGGCCGCTGCAGCTTGCCTCAGTGCCAGCTCTTATCTGACTGCTCTGTGTACAGGACTCTATAAAACATCATCTCATGAAATTCCCAGGCCTGCTAGGTAGCTTTTGTTAGTTCCAGCACTCAGTTAAGTAAGCAGCCATGTATTCAAGGAGACAAAATATTACAGGGAAAACCTCTTGTTAGTTTTCAGTTACCCTCACTCCTACTTCTGTGTTATTTTCTTTATAGCAAAGGTCATTTCAGGGATCTATGGCCCGTAGAAGGCTGCAGAGTACACTATTCCTGTAACTCCTGGCTTTTAAAGAGAGCTGGGCTTCATTTTGTGATGAAATGGTCAACATACACTTTCTAGCTACAAAGACAAATCTTCTTTTCAAGGAGAATGTTCCAGAGAGACATTTCCCACAGCAAAGTTTAGCACAGCCTTCTTCCTCCAACCCCATCTCCCATCATCCTGATTCTCTTTATTGAGCTTCCTATGTGTACACTGTAGTACGTAGCTAATAGGGAACATCTCACTGCTTGCTCCTTTAAACTGTCTTAGGAGGCACTTCATGTTATTTTGCCTTCTTTCTTTTACAGATTGCCCATAAAATGGGAAGGTCTAAACAAGATCCAAATCCACGAAGCCTTGGGACTATTGTTTCCATTCTCCGTGGGGACCACCAAATCAGTTTATAAGGCAGTTCGTATAATTCCTTGGTGAAAGCTTTACTCCCAGTGCACAAAGCCATCACATCTGAGGGTTTGTCCCAACAGTTCTGATCTACTGTGAGAAAAAAAAAATAGAACGAAAAGAAGCCAAGTACCCCCTAGAAATTACAAGAAAAAAATGCACCTGTGAAGTCTTAGCAACATGGCTTCCTGAACAAGCAGGCATGACAGACAACACCAGCTGACATGCCAATGTGGACAAAGCAAATACTTAAGTCTCACCCACTGATGAAGAGCTACAGGTGAACAACAGTTGCTAAGAGACTAAGAATCAGTTTTCTCCACAGGTGAGGTTCCTCATAGGTTGTCTAGTCTCAAGTGGTCAGCCCCTCGATACATGTGCATATGAGTAGTGCTATCTGGACTCAATGGGATACACCACACACACACACACACACACACACACACACACACACACACACAAATAATTAAGAGGTCACGAATTTGTAAGGGAGTACAGAGGAGATGCAGGACTCATGCATGAAGTTCTCAAGATTTCTTTTTTTGTAAGAGCCAAAGACATTTCCAAACTTCAATGGTTTTAGGAGTCTTCTTGCAAGCAAGGAAAAAGAGTTTCCTAGGAGATTTATATGAGACACCTATTCCTGCTGCTTCCGAGAACCCATCTATAGCCAAATACAGACCTTCTCATGACCTCTCTGCTGCTAGTGGGCTAAGACATACTCTTCAATTTTATGAAAAATAACTTCACCTTCCCTTGACAGGTCAGCCCTTGGGCGCAGACTTTGAATACCTTATCTTCAGAAACTAATGAAAATCAAAGTAACAAAGTCAAAGTAGCCATTAAATCTCTTCACTCTGGACTACCCACGCTACTGTGGAAGAAGTGGTCTCAGCAAGGCGTAGCCTGTTTCCATCTGACATGGCAAAGCTTTCCAATAAAGCAGTATGCAATTCAAAGCATCTTCTTACACAGGTTTAGGGGCCCTAACGGAACCTAGGACGAGTGGGTGAAATTAGGAGGCAGAGACATGTCATCCCTGGGGAACCGTGGCCCTCTGTTACTCCACTGGTTATCAGGGGTCTGCATCTCTTTCTGTGGGGTTGTCTGAAGATCCCCTATAGTAGAACCTTATTTATGACACTGGACAGCTCTATTTTTTTGTTTTAAAGAAACATTCTTCAGCAACTAAAATCGGAGATGCAAGGTCACAGGCTCAAAAGTGAGATAACCTGGGTTCAGATCTCTGTCTCTGAATACGTGCACCTGTAAAATGAGGATAAAGGTCCTGCCTAGTGCCCATAATTAATAAGATGTTGCCCATAAGGGCGTTGGCAGTGACTGTCACGTACTGAGTACTTGAGTCTCTTAGCGCTAATTAGTCTCCCTCCAAACCTTTCATAATCATAAGAATCACGTCTGCTACCATTCTAGAGGGCAGTGAATTTTCATTAAGCTTATCTCAGAAGGGAAGAAAGAGAAACAGGAGATAGCAGAGGTGTTGGACGGCAAATGGGACTCGGGGGACACTAAGCACCGGTGATGATGGTAAGGCATGTGACACTGGATCGAAAAGATTCTGGAGGCTTCTTTGGTGCATCTAGACACAGCATCTTTTGTTATAGGCACCGTGCTACTGAGTGTCAAATTCAGAGTTAAAATCTCAATAAGAACCCATGATCTCGCTGAGTACATGAGTGGTTACCTGTACTGCCCCTGTCTCAACACAGAGCCCCTGTGTTGCTGAGCACAGTTGATGTCACCTTGCCTTCTGCCTCTTTTTCCCCACACAGATTAGGTTCCTAGCACCCACATGGTGGCTTACAACTGCCTTTAACTCCATTCTGAGGGAAGCTGAGGCCCTCTTTTGATCTTCACGGGCTCCTGCATGCAGGTAGTACACATATGTACAGTCAGGCATTGGACATACACATACACATAAATAACAATTTTTTAAAATCTTATTTAAAATGTCAAAGAGACCTAGCTTTGGGTACAGTTATAATATCCTCCAACTGTCCACATCTTCAGCTCATGTTATATAGAGGCATCTTGCTTATTTGGGACATTAATTATAGCTGAGCATCCTATCCTGTTCAGCTCTGTTGTTACTCTTTCTCCTGTAGCCATTTAAACGAAGATCATAGTGTTGTTTCATGGTTTAGTTTTTATATTGTTACATGCACAGGTTGCTTTTCAGATGAATAAAATATAGAGAAAAATGATGGCAAGATGGCTCAGTAGGTGAAGACACTTGCCACCAACCCCCATGACCTGAATTTCATCCCTGCCACCCACATGGAAGAAGACAGCCTCCCACAGAATGTCCTCTGAGTCCCACATGCTTGCTGTAGTGCATGTGTGCATGCATAATTGAACATGGACACAAAGGAACAAACAAATAAATATAAACAAATACCTCTAATGAAACAATAACTAAAAATCATGTGTAATCCGACAACACTGCCCAGATTTGGCTGAAGGATTTTAGGGTTTTTCTCTCTAGTCTTTTTTTAATACATGAAACATGTAAGTTTCTATAATCTTTAATTTATTGCTTAAATAGTTTAAAACTATTTTCAGCATTGTTGAGTGCTCCGTAACATTGCGCTCTACACATATACTATAATTTACTTACTGGTTCTACCTAGTTGCATAATGACTGCTATAGTAAACATTTAAGCAAATAAACACACTGCTTATCTACTGCCAGTTTTTTCCCTTAAAATAGGCTTCTAAGGTAGCATTTTTTAACTCAATCAAATGTTTTTTAGTCTCAATGCATAGGAACAAAATGCTCTTCAAAAACAATGACTATTTATTAATTTCTACATGATTAAAGAATTAAAACTTTGAAATTGAAAACAAACTTATAAAACATGGCTATGGACCCAATAGCACCAGGGTTGGAATTGGATCATCTATGGTAGATTAATGTTTTGTGTTTTCTTATTATTTAGGGGAAGCCTCATCCCGTGATATGTACCCTCTAGTTTCCTCCTGTGCGTTGTGTATCTACAACCACCTACCAGTGTAGACCCTGGCTCACGGGGTATGCTCTATACATATCTTCTTTCTGATATGGTTACTGTTAATGCCCTCATCCCTGAGCTGACCTGAGAATGATGGCTGTTCTAACCACTATAGACTCTTTTATGTGCTGTGGAGTTGCAGGGCTCACATGTTGCTGACTCATGAATGATTAAAATCATTGTAGCTAACACTAAGCATTTCTGTGTATTGTGCATGTCAATAAAACCAAATGCATTGTCTGTCATCCATTGGAACAGCCCTGAAACACAAATGAAGCCAGTTCCCATGTGAGTACTCAGAAGAGGAAGCTGGGGCACAGCCACTATTACAAAGCTTATGAATGTGGGTCTAGAATGGCATTAGTTTTTACTTGGTGTCTCCAAAATGGAGTGGAACCTTGCTGGGTGTTGTGGAGGAATGCCAAGAGGGAAAATAAGGTGGACCTGACATCCTGAAGTTCGAGCTGCTCATGTACTCAGGGTGAAACACCGCTAATGTGGACAGCAGTGGTGACAGTCATTAGCAATGTCAACTGAGGCCCAGACACTATTGAACACTTAGTCCTCTCCACCAACACATGCTCTAGAAACCATTTGCCCCATTTAACTAGGAAGTGAGGCACATGACCTTAGTTATGCTTAAGCAAGTCTGGACTAGAGGAGCCAACATCAAATCTGGGCATTGACTTGTCAGAACCCTTTCTACTCACTGCAGAGATTCTGTTATTGTTGACTACAAAATGATAGATATTAAATATGTTAAGCCACATGCTCTGGTCAAAGAGGCAAACTCCATGTGTCCGGTGACTTCAGATGGCAGCATATCTACTGTGAACTGGAGTGCAATATTGTTGCCCTTCACCACAGGATCAAAATGGCAGCTAAAGAAACAGCCATTAGACAAAGGCCTTGGGTGAAAACGGCCAAATATAGCTCAAGTCCCATCTCCCTACTCTGTAGTAGTGAGAAGTAATTAACATTGTTCTGTAATAAGGTGATCATATATGTTGTATGCTAATATAGACAAAGTGTTTCACAAAATATATCTTTTGTAGGAACACAAAGATATGCCTTACCTTATACTGCAGACATAATGGTTTGGATGTGTCATGCCCTAACCTCCTCTTTTGTAAGGGAAGGAAAGCAGCAATATTCAATTATTCGGTCTTCTACTGATACAGTTGTGGGTAGTTAGTGATAAGTAGGCACACATCAGAAGGAAGTTGTCTATTAGAAAATCCGAATTTTTAAAACAATGTCTTTCAGGGGAAATATCTTACTTCTTCATCCTGTCCAGGATGTTGGAAAGATATGAGGAACAGGAACAACCACTTTCAGAAGGTAAAGGTGATGGTCACATGTGAAACAAAATGGAACGGAGCGGCACAATGCATGTGGCTACTACTGACAAGCTCTTCCATGCCCTCAAAAGTTTTGGGTGGACATCTTCCATCACTTTATGGGAGGAAAAATAACACCTACACAATTAGTCAAAGTTCCTTTGCTTCTTCAGATCATGGGAGATAGACATCCGAGGGCCACACCACATAGTCCATGACTACTACATAGACAACAATGTTTTGAAAGGTGATTGCCGCTCTCTGTGAGAAGTCTCAGGGTATCATATTTATGTGAGGATATATGACCCTCATCCTTCTAGTCTTTAGTCAGTTGTGGGGGTAACTATGGCCTGGAATAGAATATTGGGTCACTTAGTGAAATGGCCTCATCAGTGACGAGTGGAGGGGCAGGAACAGGGGTGAGTATTGTGTGTGGCCGATAATGGGGATTAACGTGCTAGATTCAAGTGATTGGATCATTGTGCTCTACCTACGACCATGAATAATGAATGTATGACTTCTGGCTCTTGTTTGTTTTGCCTCTGTAAAGTAGGGCAGGGACAATAACATCAACCTTTGAGAGCTACCACAAAGATAATGATAAATAAAACAACTATCATGATATGTAGAAATCAAAATACATGGTCAAAACATAGCTGGAGTTGTGGATTTTAAGGGCTATAAGAAACAATGGCCCTTCATCTGCATAACTGTCCTCTCTAAGAACCTAGAGTGTGCCAGGTCTTGGAGATCTAGCAACAACAAACCGGTTATTCTCTCACCTCTCATCCATGCTGTGTTGCTTCACTTTCACATGGCAGAAACACACTGAGCAAGCAGGCTGGCGAATCTTCAAAGACAGTGAGAGGAGCTCCAACAAGCAATCTAGACAGGTTCAGAACTTAGGGTGCGGTGGAGGTTGAGCTCTGTAGCTGGCAAATTCACAGCTAGCCATGACTTCACTACCAAATCTCTCCTCAGTTTGCTTGTGAGAAGACAGAGGGTCAGTAAACCCTACTACCTTGGTTATCTATTTTAATGTCACAGAATGCTGACCACCTCTGACTCTACGGTTCATGAAAATGTAAACTCTTGTTACTTTTTTTTAAAATCATGTCAAAAGACACGAGGTCTGTATTTTTTTTTTTTTTTTTTTTTTTTTTTTTTTTTTTTAGTGGGATGATTTTTTTTTTTTTTTTTTTTTTTTTTAGTTTATTTTTTTTTTTTTTTTTTTTTCCATTTTTTATTAGGTATTTCGCTCATTTACATCTGCAATGCTATACCAAAAGTCCCCCATAGCCACCCACCCCCTCTCCCCTACCCACCCACTCCCCTTTTATGGCCCTGGCGTTCCCCTGTACTGGGGCATATAAAGTTTGCGTGTCCAATGGGCCTCTCTTTCCAGTGATGGCCGACTAGGCCATCTTTTGATGCATATGCAGCTAGAGTCAAGAGCTCCGGGATACTGGTTAGTTCATAATGTTGTTCCACCTATAGGGTTGCAGATCCCTTTAGCTTCTTTGGTACTTTCTCTAGCTCCTTCATTGGGGGCCATGTGATCCATCCAATAGCCGACTGTGAGCATCCACTTCTATGTTTGCTAGGCCCAGGCATACTCTGACAAGAGACAGCTATATCAGGGTCCTTTCAGCATAATCTTGCTAGTGTATGCAATGGTGTCAGCATTTGGAAGCTGATTATGGGATGGATCCCCGGATATGGTAGTGTCTACATGGTCCATCCTTTTATCTCAACTCCAAACTTTGTCTCTGTAACTCCTTCCAAGGGTGTTTTGCTCCCACTTCTAAGGAGGGGCATAGTGTTCACACTTCAGTCTTCATTTTTCTTGAGTTTCATGTGTTTAGGAAATTGTATCTTATATCTTGGGTATCTTAGGTTTTGGGCTAATATCCACTTATCAGTGAGTACATATTGTGTGAGTTCCTTTGTGAATGTGTTACCTCACTCAGGATGATGCCCTCCAGGTCCATCCATTTGGCCAGGAATTTCATAAATTCATTCTTTTTAATAGCTGAGTAGTACTCCATTGTGTAGATGTACCACATCTTCTGTATCCATTCCTCTGTTGAGGGGCATCTGGGTTCCTTCCAGCTTCTGGCTATTATAAATAAGGCTGCTATGAACATAGTGGAGCATGTGTCCTTCTTACCAGTTGGGGCATCTTCTGGATATATGCCCAGGAGAGGTATTGCTGGATCCTCCGGTAGTACTATATCCAGTTTTCTGAGGAACCGCCAGACTGATCTCCAGAGTGGTTGTACAAGCCTGCAATCCCACCAACAATGGAGGAGTGTTCCTCTTTCTCCACATCCACGCCAGCATCTGCTGTCACCTGAATTTTTGATCTTAGCCATTCTGACTGGTGTGAGGTGGAATCTCAGGGTTGTTTTGATTTGCATTTCCCTGATGATTAAGGATGTTGAGCATTTTTTCAGGTGCTTCTCTGCCATTCGGTATTCCTCAGGTGAGAATTCTTTGTTCAGTTCTGAGCCCCATTTTTTAATGGGGTTATTTGATTTTCTGAAGTCCACCTTCTTGAGTTCTTTATATATGTTGGATATTAGTCCCCTATCTGATTTAGGATAGGTAAAGATCCTTTCCCAATCTGTTGGTGGTCTTTTTGTCCTGTTGACGGTGTCTTTTGCCTTGCAGAAACTTTGGAGTTTCATTAGGTCCCATTTGTCAATTCTCGATCTTACAGAGCAAGCCATTGCTGTTCTGTTCAGGAATCTTTCCCCTGTACCCATATCTTCAAGGCTTTTCCCCACTTTCTCCTCTATAAGTTTCAGTGTCTCTGGTTTTATGTGAAGTTCCTTGATCCACTTAGATTTGACCTTAGTGCAAGGAGATAAGTATGGATCGATTCGCATTCTTCTACATGATAACAACCAGTTGTGCCAGCACCAATTGTTGAAAATGCTGTCTTTCTTCCACTGGATGGTTTTAGCTCCCTTGTCGAAGATCAAGTGACCATAGGTGTGTGGGTTCATTTCTGGGTCTTCAATTCTATTCCATTGGTCTACTTGTCTGTCTCTATACCAGTACCATGCAGTTTTTATCACAATTGCCCTGTAGTAAAGCTTTAGGTCAGGCATGGTGATTCCACCAGAGGTTCTTTTATCCTTGAGAAGAGTTTTTGCTATCCTAGGTTTTTTGTTATTCCAGATGAATTTGCAAATTGCTCCTTCTAATTCGTTGAAGAATTGAGTTGGAATTTTGATGGGGATTGCATTGAATCTGTAAATTGCTTTTGGCAAGATAGCCATTTTTACAATGTTGATCCTGCCAATCCATGAGCATGGGAGATCTTTCCATCTTCTGAGATCTTCTTTAATTTCTTTCTTCAGAGACTTGAAGTTTTTATCATACAGATCTTTTACTTCCTTAGTTAGAGTCACGCCGAGATATTTTATATTATTTGTGACTATTGAGAACGGTGTTGTTTCCCTAATTTCTTTCTCAGCCTGTTTATTCTTTGTGTAGAGAAAGGCCATTGACTTGTTTGAGTTAATTTTATATCCAGCTACTTCACCAAAGCTGTTTATCAGGTTTAGGAGTTCTCTGGTGGAATTTTTAGGGTCACTTATATATACTATCATATCATCTGCAAAAAGTGATATTTTGACTTCCTCTTTTCCAATTTGTATCCCCTTGATCTCCTTTTGTTGTCGAATTGCTCTGGCTAATACTTCAAGTACTATGTTGAAAAGGTAGGGAGAAAGTGGGCAGCCTTGTCTAGTCCCTGATTTTAGTGGGATTGCTTCCAGCTTCTCTCCATTTACTTTGATGTTGGCTACTGGTTTGCTGTAGATTGCTTTTATTATGTTTAGGTATGGGCCTTGAATTCCTGATCTTTCCAAAACTTTTATCATGAATGGGTGTTGGATCTTGTCAAATGCTTTTTCTGCATCTAACGAGATGATCATGTGGTTTTTGTCTTTGAGTTTGTTTATATAATGGATTACATTGATGGATTTTCGTATATTAAACCATCCCTGCATCCCTGGAATAAAACCTACTTGGTCAGGATGGATGATTTCTTTAATGTGTTCTTGGATTCGGTTAGCGAGAATTTTATTAAGGATTTTTGCATCGATATTCATAAGAGAAATTGGTCTGAAGTTCTCTATCTTTGTTGGATCTTTCTGTGGTTTAGGTATCAGAGTAATAGTGGCTTCATAAAATGAGTTGGGTAGAGTACCTTCTACTTCTATCTTGTGAAATAGTTTGTGCAGAACTGGAATTAGATCTTCTTTGAAGGTCTGATAGAACTCTGCACTAAACCCATCTGGTCCTGGGCTTTTTTTGGTTGGGAGACTATTAATAACTGCTTCTATTTCTTTAGGGGATATGGGACTGTTTAGAAGGTCAACTTGATCCTGATTCAACTTTGGTACCTGGTATCTGTCCAGAAACCTGTCCATTTCGTCCAGGTTTTCCAGTTTTGTTGAGTATAAGCTTTTGTAGAAGGATCTGATGGTGTTTTGGATTTCTCCAGGATCCGTTGTTATGTCTCCCTTTTCATTTCTGATTTTGTTGATTAGGATTTTGTCCCTTTGCCCTCTAGTGAGTCTAGCTAAGGGTTTATCTATCTTGTTGATTTTCTCAAAGAACCAACTCCTCGTTTGGTTAATTCTTTGAATAGTTCTTCTTGTTTCCACTTGGTTAATTTCACCCCTGAGTTTGATTATTTCCTGCCGTCTACTCCTCTTGGGTGAATTTGCTTCCTTTTTTTCTAGAGCTTTTAGATGTGTTGTCAAGCTGCTAGTATGTGCTCTCTCCCGTTTCTTCTTGGAGGTACTCAGAGCTATGAGTTTCCCTCTTAGAAATGCTTTCATTGTGTCCCAAAGGTTTGGGTACGTTGTGGCTTCATTTTCATTAAACTCTAAAAAGTCTTTAATTTCTTTCTTTATTCCTTCCTTGACCAAGGTATCATTGAGAAGAGTGTTGTTCAGTTTCCACGTGAATGTTGGCTTTCCATTCTTAATGTTGTTATTGAAGATCAGTCTTAGGCCATGGTGGTCTGATAGGATACATGGGACAATTTCAATATTTTTGTATCTGTTGAGGCTTATTTTGTGACCAATTATATGGTCAATTTTGGAGCAGGTCCCGTGAGGTGCTGAGAAGAAGGTATATCCTTTTGTTTTAGGATTAAATATTCTGTAGATATCTGTCAGGTCCATTTGTTTCATAACTTCTGTTAGTTTCACTGTGTCCCTGTTTAGTTTCTGTTTCCACGATCTGTCCATTGATGAAAGTGGTGTGTTGAGGTCTCCCACTATTATTGTGTGAGGTGCAATGTGTGCTTTGAGCTTTACTAAAGTGTCTTTAATGAATGTGGCTGCCCTTGCATTTGGAGCGTAGATATTCAGAATTGAGAGTTCCTCTTGGAGGATTTTACCTTTGATGAGTATGAAGTGTCCCTCCTTGTCTTTTTTGATAACTTTGGGTTGGAAGTCGATTTTATCCGATATTAGAATGGCTACTCCAGCCTGTTTCTTCAGACCATTTGCTTGGAAAATTGTTTTCCAGCCTTTCACTCTGAGGTAGTGTCTGTCTTTTTCCCTGAGATGGGTTTCCTGTAAGCAGCAGAATGTTGGGTCCTGTTTGTGTAGCCAGTCTGTTAGTCTATGTCTTTTTATTGGGGAATTGAGTCCATTGATATTAAGAGATATTAAGGAAAGGTAATTGTTGCTTCCTGTTATTTTTGTTGTTAAAGTTGGCATTCTGTTCTTGTGGTTGTCTTCTTTTAGGTTTGTTGATGAATTATCTTCTTGTTTTTTCTAGGGCGTGGTTCCCGTCCTTGTATTGTTTTTTTTCTGTTATTATCCTTTGAAGGGCTGGATTCGTGGAGAGATAATGGGTGAATTTAGTTTTGTCGTGGAATACTTTGGTTTCTCCATCTATGGTAATTGAGAGTTTGGCTGGGTATAGTAGCCTGGGCTGGCATTTATGTTCTCTTAGTGTCTGTATAACATCTGACCAGGCTCTTCTGGCTTTCATAGTCTCTGGTGAAAAATCTGGTGTAATTCTGATAGGCTTGCCTTTATATGTTACTTGACCTTTTTCCCTTACTGCTTTTAGTATTCTATCTTTATTTAGTGCATTTGGTGTTCTGATTATTATGTGTCGGGAGGAATTTCTTTTCTGGTCCAGTCTATTTGGAGTTCTGTAGGCTTCTTGTATGTTCATGGGCATCTCTTTCTTTAGATTTGGGAAGTTTTCTTCAATAATTTTGTTGAAGATGTTTGCTGGTCCTTTGAGTTGAAAATCTTCATTCTCATCCACTCCTATTATCCGTAGGTTTGGTCTTCTCATTGTGTCCTGGATTTCCTGGATGTTTTGAGTTAGGATCTTTTTGCATTTTCCATTTTCTTTGATTGTTGTGCCGATGTTCTCTATGGAGTCTTCTGCACCTGAGATTCTCTCTTCCATCTCTTGTATTCTGTTGCTGATGCTGGCATCTATGGTTCCAGATTTCTTTCCTAGGGTTTCTATCTCCAGCGTCGCCTCACTTTGGGTTTTCTTTATTGTGTCTACTTCCCTTTTTAGGTCTAGTATGGTTTTGTTCATTTCCATCACCTGTTTGGATGTGTTTTCCTGTTTTTCTATAAGGACTTCTACCTGTTTGGTTGTGTTTTCCTGTTTTTCTTTAAGGACTTGTAACTCTTTAGCAGTGTTTTCCTGTTTTTCTTTAAGGACTTGTAACTCTTTAGCAGTGTTCTCCTGTATTTCTTTAAGTGAGTTGTTGAATTCCTTCTTTATGTCCTCTACCATCATCATGAGATATGCTTTTAAATCCAGGTCTACCTTTTCAGGTGTGTTAGGGTGTCCTGGATTGGGCGAAGTGGGCGTTCTGGGTTCTGATGATGGTGAGTGGTCCTGGCTTCTGTTAGTAGGATTCTTACGTTTACCTTTCGCCATCTGGCAATCTCTGGAGTTAGTTGTTATAGTTGTCTTTGTTAAAAGATTGTTCCTCTGTTGATTTTGTTACCCTCTATCAGCAGGCGTGGGAGACAAGCTCTCTTCTCTGAGTTTCAGTGGTCAGAGCAGTCTCTGTAGGCAAGCTCTCCTCTCTCAGGGAAGGTGTACAGTTATCTGGTGTTTGGACCTCCTCCTGGCTGAAGGTGAAGGCCCAAAACAGGATCTTTCCCAGAAGCTGTGTTGCTTTGGCCAGGAAGGTGGCCAGTTGTCTGGAGTCGAAGATGTCGCAGCCTCAGAAGCTCTGTGGCTCTTGCCGGGAAGGTGGCTGGTTGTCTGGAGCTGAGGATGGTGCCGCCCCAGAATCTCTGCGACTCTCTCGCCCGTCCCAGAAACGGCTGGCACTCTGTATTCCACACGGTCACCCGTGCAGCCTGCCCTCCGCGGAGTCCCGGAGCCAAGAAGGCTCCCGCCGGCGCCTGTGCCACAAACCTCTCAGGCCAGGCAGGAGGTCTGTATTTTTAAAGTATTAACCATGCCATGTACTTAAATTATCTCTATCTTGTACTCCCATTTCTTCGTCGTAACATCACACCTCAATATCTCCCGAAGAAGTTCCCTCTAAAACAAGCTATTAAGTGACCTGACATGGAATCTGTACCTCAGACAAGTGGTTGCAGAAGAGCTTTCAACACAAGCTGTCTATTGTCTGACATGTTTCTATTTATTTCTACCAATGTATGCCATTTTTCAAATCCTCCTATCCCTATAGGGGTGACTTATTTGGTCTGTTTTATTTGGAAAGGGGGAAGAATCAAAAGCTAGTTGTATGGTTGTTGGGTTGTTTGTTTGTTTGTTGTGTTGTTTTTTGTTTTTGTTTTTTCTTGGTCATCAGATGAAGCCATCTCTGCCTTATTTCTGTCTGCTGAAAGAGATGGCACCATGCCTGGCCAAGTCCCCTTTCCTTCAGCCTCCATAGTCCAGCCAGACTCACAGCAGTGCTACAAAATATAGACTTGAAAAGTAATTAAGATATAAGTATTCCAGAAGAGAACACATGGTTATTTAAAGCCATTGGACAGCTTTCAAAAGGAAAGATCTATGAAATCCAAGGGCTGAGAGCCATCACGCTGTTTGCCTCCATTTCTCACATTAAGAATAGAGACTAATTATAAATCTCCAGCAAATATGACCTGGTAAAGAGTTTTCAAACAAAAGCCTGCACTGAACAGGATATCTGGCAGATCTGGGCACTTGTTTTCACTAATAACCATTAAAGTTGTTCCTAGTAAAGCCTTTTACAGCAGCATTAGAAATATCAGGGTTTACGTTTTCCTTAATGAATCACTGCACTGTGTTACCATTGCACCACGGTCTCCCAGCGGCTCCTGATCCTCGCTTTGTCTCCGTGGTGCCTCTTTCCCCCTGTAACATTTCGTTTCCAATGACACGTCAGCCGTCTTTCACCAACCTCAAAGGAAAGTTGAATGCAGGGCTCACAAAGTTAAGCTGACATTTGCTCCCTTCCAATAAAAAATATTTAGTCCATTAAACATAAATACCTGTCATTATGATACATGGAGTGGGTGCGAGCCTCCCGGTTCCCTCTGATGTTTATTACATCCAAGCAACTGCAGTGCCTGCATGTTTTCAACTTTAGTGTATTGATTAAACTTTTAAATGGCTGCCATATAACCCAGGGACAGCGGGAAGATTAATTTGCGTCAATGTTCATCTGTAATTCATTAGCCATTTATTCTTTACAACCACATGGGCTATCAAGAAAATGCAGGCCATTTTTCACTCGGCACAGGCTGAGAACAGATTCTGAAATTTGTGCTGCATACAAATAAGTTCCCGGGGTCTGGCCAGTTAAACTGCTTGGCTTTTCAAAAGTTGAGGAGAGGAGGAGTGGGGTAGGGGCATGAAGACTCCTGGGGGGAGGGAACGGGCATCTTCAGGCTTAACTGTGTTTGTTAGTTCTCTGCAAGGGGAGGAACGAGCATCTTCAGGCTTAACTGTGTTGGTTCTCTGCTTTTCTGTCCATGGACACTGGTTTCTTCTTACAGTTGGATTAAAATAACGGAAACCTGTGTCTGAGCAGAGGCAATAAATAACCCAGTTGCTCTCTTCCCCATCCGCTCTCTTCCCCAACACTTCTCTTCCCACCCCTACCTAATGTCTCCTAAAGTGCTGTTCCTGGCAGAAAACCTCAGCCAGTTGCAGTGAAGTAGAAAAGTGTGTAGCCTAGAGGAATCTGGAGCTGTCAAGTCAGGGACAGTGGCATTTGAACCAGCTCTTCCCCAAACAGTGGAATCTCAACCCTGCCTGGAGCTGGGAAGGTGCCCAGCTAAATAGCAGTTTCCTGAGGGAAGAGGGAAGCCATCTGGCTTCTCCACATGCCCTCCTGACCCCCTTGGCAGAAAACAGACTACAAAGTAGAGGCATACACAGAATTAAGCACACCCCTGAAAGACCCTTCCACACACAAGGTGCTATGGGAAGAAAAGGAAAGAGCTTTGTGTGCTCAGGTCAGGGCTGGAGGAGACGAAAGCACAGAAGGGGAATTGTTCTTCATAAGGATGAATAATTAAAGCAGAGAGCTTGCAGCCTGGGCCTCACTGTGGCTCATCACTGTAACAGTGAACAGCAAAGAAATCAATGGTCATGACAATACTCTCTCTCTCTCTCTCTCTCTCTCTCTCTCTCTCTCTCTCTCTCTCTGTGTGTGTGTGTGTGTGTGTCTGTCTATCTGTCTCTCTCTGCCTCTCTGTCTCTGCCTCTGCCTCTCTCTGTCTCTCTGTCTGTCTGTCTCTCTCTCTCTGTCTCTCTCTCTGTCTCTCTGTCTCTCTGTCTCTCTGTCTCTCTCTCTCTCTCTCTCTCTCTCTGTGTGTGTGTGTGTGTGTGTGTGTGTGTGTGTGTGTGTGTGTGTGTGATTGGGGAAGCTGACTGGCAGTACTAGAAGAGGCATCATGCAGTTGCTGAAGGCAAAAGCTGCCTGGTCTGTGATGCCCACAAAAAAAAAAATCAAAGGTAATATTACATACTGGTAAGCTTTGGTAATAGTATCTGAAAAAGAGCCAGCATAGAGGAAGCCTTGGGGAGGATGCAGTAAATGTCCATTTGTGCTCTAACTGCTCAGGCTGCTTATAACCAGGACTAAAAATGAGGCTGCCTCAAAAGTGCCCATCTTGAGCCATCTTAGCCCTGCTCCATACGAGGCTTCACCAAGAGTCAGCAACACAGGGACCCTTTGTTACCCCCTTGGGGAGATGGGGTAGGCTTATTTGTCTAACTTATGGAAGTAGAACTAAAAACCCAATAGAATATATGTATGATCGAAAAACTGCACTAGGGAACTTGAAGATCACTAGACATTTTCTGGGCCTTGGCCCTGCCCCTGGGCTTGTGATGCATAATATATATCAACTTCATGTGCTGTTGTTTTTTCCCATGGTATACTTGTATCAGCTGAGTTCAATAAATATTTGTAGAGTGAACCAACCCTACAATCTAAACAGAAAGATTGATTCATTTGTTTCATCCCTCAGCAGATACCTAAGGACTGTCTACTTTGCAGCACTGCTCTAAACATGGGATCAAGCATGAGAATGAGGGAAGCTACAGGCTCTGGTCAAAGGGGCATTTGCAAATTGTTTACTTTTATTTATTTCTCAGGGAAGTTGGGGGTTTTCTAGACCCCCAAGACCTTTATAAGACCAGGGCTATGTTCTTTGTCTGGTCTTTCTCTGGGCAAATCCTGGAGGTGACAGTGTTTAGACAGTTTATGCCTTGGGATTTATTTGGATGAGAGCTAGGATGAAGTGAGTCTGAACTTCTCAAAAAGGCCCTCACACACACGCCTATAGCACCTTCAGATGTCATGGATGCCACAGAAAGAGTCTGCTCTCTGTGGGGGAGGGTCGACTTGGCTTGGCTTTGGAGATGGATGTTCACAAATAATGCTCCTTACCAAATGCATGGTCCATAATTGGCCATGGGTCTGAGAAACACAAAAGAAATCTGTGACTATTCCAATTATTCGATCAAATACTGAGGACATCAAATCAACCTCCGCCTCACTTTTGTTGGGGGGACATATTAGGCAGAGACAGTGAATCTAAATCAAGGACTCTGGCTTTACACAAACTGTTTTCCATCTCTTTGCGAAGACAAAATGAACACATGAGAGGAAGACAAGGGACAGGGAATTAGAGACAATTGTTCAACAGGTTTTTCCTCCTCAGACAAATAATTAAAAAAAAAAAAAGTCTACTGAGGGAAGACCAGGATCCCAGCAGGCCAGCACTCTCATCCAGGACATTAGTAACAGTCACCTAGACCCAAAGATGTTCTTGCAGTCCCCCAGTTACTTCCAGTTGTTAATGTCTACTCTAAGGAAAGGATTCCTCAATGGGAGGGAAACTATACAACCCAGATTTGAATTGCAGAGGTTTTTGTTGTTATAAAGAGCACACAGTAAAGCAAAGCTGGAGAAAATAGCAGCCCATCGGGTGCTAACTACAGTGATAACAATGAGCCCAACCAAGAAATTTAGAGAAGCACAAAACTGCTAAGGTAGAATGCAACACTAAATCTAATAGGGCTACCGCCTTGCATTCTTATTAAATTATTATAAGACAATATGGAAGTCACAAAGGGGAATTAGAATTATTTGAAATATGCCCATACTATTTGTCATGTGTTTTATGAGAGTTTAATTTTTTTGCTTTTAGAATTAGAAAAGGCTTAAAAGGTTTAGACAGTGTGGAACAGATTATAAATGCTGTGAATGTTAAAATAAAAGCTTGGACTGAAGGAGTCAGAGTTTGGATTTCAAAAGCCCTTTTAAAAAACAGATTTTAATAAACTTTTTTGTTTATTAAAACAAGAGAAAAGTGTCCCTGGCCAAAAAGAAAAAAGAAAATCCTAGCAAAAGCTGAGATTCTGTAGTTTGAATGGCCTGAAGCAGGAATACTGAAGAAGGCCGTTTGGCATGAGTGGACGAGGCTCTTGGAAGAAATAATGTCAAATAAATATTACTGGATAAAAGAGATTTGCACTTTGGTTATGTCAGAACATAATTATTTCCTTTCTACTTTTCCTAAACCAATAGGTGCACTTCTTGCTTTAGAATCCTACCTTACTTCTCTCCAAGTATGAGTCAACTGAAATTAAAAATGATGTGCCATATCAAAGAGATTGCTTAAGCTTGTGGTTTTCAACTTTAGGAAGTGATTCCATGTGTCATCTTAGCTAATAAATTACAAAAAGCAGTTGAGTTCATTTTGAGTAAAAAGAGAATTCATCATGTTCAAATTTTTTTAAATGTATCCAATAAAATGGAGGGAAAGAAGAAAATGGGAAGCCAGCAGGCCACAGGCATTATTCTCCTTCAACACCAGCTCAGTAACAATTATCTGTCTGTGTAGGGTATGGGTTATTAGAAACTCACCATAAAACATGAGACAAACTAAAAGGGGTATTAAGGAAACAAAGGCAAAAATAAAAGAAGTAGGTTCCATTTTGTTTATTTTATATTTAGTGTATGTGTCTGTTTTGGTGTGTACACTGATGTGTGTGTGTGTGTGTGTTTGTGTCCATGTTTTAAGGTCACAGTGAGTATGCATGCATTTATATGGGTGCCATGTGTGAAGGTCAGACAACCACTTGCAAGACAATTTGGTCCTCTCCATCTTCCATGTCCTATCTGCATGAATATTTGTAAAACATTTGTTTTATTCCACAAGTCATGGACATAGTATAAGGAAGGTTCTTAAAGACCAAATGTTAATAAAATAACACCACAGAGAGACTGTGCCCACTTGTGATAGACAGACACTTCACATGAAGCAAGGAATAAATGAGAACTGATTTGGAGCTGGCATCATTTCCAGTGTGCTGATGGTTATTTGTGAAAAGGCATAAACGATGATTTTTTAAAAACATCTAAGGGCTGGAGAGCAGTTAAGAGCACTGACTACTCTTCCAGAGGTCCTGAGTTCAATTCCCATCAGCCACGTGTGGCTCACAACCATCTGTAATGGGATCCAGTGCCCTTTTCTAGTGTGCACTCATAAATAAATAAAAAATTTAAAGTATGTTTTAAAAACTCTAAGTTGTTCAGTGGTAGAGTGTCTACTTAGTATGTATGACACCCTGAGTCAAGTCTCAGCATTTCCAAACAAACTCAAAATCAAACAAACAAATAAAATAAGTAGACAAATAACTCTAAAACTAGTACCTTCACCCCTTTCCTGGACATTGACCTCTGACTATCTCCCTGACTTCAGCCTTAGGTTTGACAGTGAAGCAGAGTTTTAGAAGTAATCTACAGCAATTGGTGCAATGACTGGCAGACATTCTGCTCATCGTTCCTTATACTGTTTTATGCTTTTAATTTCCAGCATTATTCCCATTTTTCCAGCACCATTCTCATTTTCTAAGGCACAAGCTTTTAATTCTTATGTAAATGCACCAGGAGTAAATTCTCACCCCTGTATCTATACTAAATTATTAATTTTATTGTTGTTGTTTCATATGCATCCTTAAAGGACAGTTTGACTCCTGGCACAGTTCCATCCAAGCTCTTCATCTCCCTTGGTGTCCTGAGCCCAGCTAAGCATCATAGTACTGCCTCCTCTTTCATAGTGAACAACCAACCAGTCTCCCCCTGCCTAACACCAATGGGCAGGTCTTCTGACAAGGGCTTGTTGGTGGAGTTGCTTTGGTTTCTCTCTAGCTATTCACAAATGCATCTCTTTGTCTTTGATGCCCTTCAAGTTGGATTCTTTCCTAAGCTGGACCTTTACAAAAAATTTTACCATTTGCTCTACAACATACTGCCAATGTATCACCAGGTGTTTTTTTGTTTGGTTGGTTGGTTTTGATTTTTTAAATCAGTTTAAAGAACTCTCAGGATCTATCTTCTCTCCTAAACTTACTTTCTTTTCCCTGAAACCTTGATGTGCTAAATGGAAAATCCTCTCACTCTAGTCTGGTTTTCATCTATACTTTCTTGCCTTCCACAGGCTGGTATCTCTGGGTTACATTCTGTATACTTTCTTTAGAAATTCTTAATGAACTAATCAGTGTTTCTCTTTTATAATCAACTTTATTTAGTTCAACAGTGAGTTTTTAAAATATTTATGATAATTTGGCACTAAAATATACTCAAATACCTTTCAGATTGAAAGCCTCTTTCCCTTCCGGTTTCCTTATCTTTCTATTCTTTATCATTTCATCTTGATTTGTTTGCCACTGTGTGAACATTCCAATATCTGATGCTACTGAGGTTTTAATTGAATGCTTTCCCTGAGTCTCATGTGAAGGTCTTATCTGAATGTGATGTCATCTTTACCTTTTTAAAATTAGTAAAATTTTGCCAGCCTATCCAGATAAAGCTTTCTTCCATAAAGAACCTATGGCACAGACCACATCACTACTCTAAAGAATTTAGACTTAATTAAGGGCCCATTTGTTCATTACTCCATATTCTGCATATTCTGGTAATCAACTCCATATTTCAATGCCTGGACTACAGACAAATGCCTATTTTCTTTCCTGTTTTAGATTGGTATTCTCTTTAAATTTATCTTCTCTGGTAATATCTATTATTTCTAGTTGACATAAAAAGATATTAATTATTATTTATCTAGATAAAGATGCATTTAATAAGCTTGGAACTCTAGTGGAACTACAATATTTTCTAATATGTACATATATGTATGTATATGTATACATATATATGCATATACACATTTACTTTAAAAATAACCTCATTCCTAACCACATACTTAATTTGGTATGCAATATGTCACTAAATTCAAGCTTAAATTTGTCTCTATTAAATTTAACTACTGTTACTTTCCAAAAATATTTTTGGATATCTATACTTCTGGGGCTTTATATTGATCTTGTACAACTCCAGCTTAGGGAGATATTCAGAGACACTTTATACCTATGTTCAGGTGGATTATAGCATTCCAAGAGAAAGTCTCTCCTTATCGCCAGTACTTTTATATTAGATTTCAGACTCAATGTTTATACAGTTATTGCAGAAGGATATATTACAGCAGTGTATGCACTTGTAGGCATAGTAACTGATGGACAAGAATACTCCTGGCTTGTGGTGAAGGGAACCAGTGATCTGAATCATGAATTTCATCTCTATTTTCCTGGCTTTCTAAAAAGACCATATATCAGATTTCCATCCAGATGTACACACCAGAAAGGTAACTTTACTTACAGTAGCAGAGGGTACATCTTTCCAATTTTGGAAACTCATCCCTGGTAGCTGTAAGGGACAGTGCCTCCTCTTTTCTTTATGCCTATGTCTGGGCAATCTAGTATAGAAGCCAGTTGCTGTCGCTCTTGGTACTTGAGTTGAAATTCAAATTATGTAAACGTTGATCCACTTGTGGGAACTCTTCCTTTAGCACGATGCTCTAGTCACAGTTAAAACAGAAGTCACTTGCTCTTTCCTTTGTGAAACCCATATGGACCAGCTTGGGTACTTGCCCTGCCCTGCCCAGAGTACTCAGACTGTGAATACCAAATTATGTATGTTCTGGGTGCCTGTGTAGCACCACAAGTCATGACATTGCAACCTATTTAGGAAGGGCAGTTAGTTCCTTCCTTCTATTAAACACATATGAGACAATTGGCCCCATGACTAGAGCAGTCTGGATGATGGCCACTATCTCTTGGAGAACTTCTGTTTTGGTTTTGGCCATGCTAGTAGGCTCTGCTGCCTGTCAATAAGTGGGCTGTTCACAGGCTTACAAGCTTGTATACAATTTTAAATTAATTTGCAGAGTTTCACTGATAATCCTACACAGATTTAGCAAACCTGAAACTTCCATATTGACAACTAGGAGTAGGATGACGGATTCAGGAGCCACACTTTAAAACATTCAATTTCTATGACAGGAAAGCTGCAATTACATCTCTTACTTTTAGCACAGAAAGGCATCCCCTATCGGAGTCCATTGGTTGGATCTCAGAGAGTCACTGACCCCATCAGATCGGAAGAACAATACTGCCACACATGGACCACTGGGCACAGTCCTTTAAAGAGCCATGTCATTTGTGAGGTTCATATTCCTGGACACATATCATTCTCAAGTACTCTAGCTGCCTATGCCCCTGCCCTAGAACAAACTGATCCTCAGAATTATAGGAGGGAAAACCATGTACCTCATAGCACAAACTCTTATGAAAACCATCATTGGCCATCAAGTTTTACAGTTTCTTCATTGTTGTAGCTTTGTAGTAAGTTTGGAAATTTCAAAGTGTGAGTCCTTATTTTTTTCATTTTATAAAACTATCACGTTGCAATTCCTTGAGGCTACATCTAAGGGCTCCCCACTCCTTGACCACTCAGTCCCAACTGTTCACATCCACCTACTTCATAGTGCCCATCCAGGTAAAGGAGCTCTACACCTAAAGCATTTAGCCAAAACTTCCCCCTTCCACCCAGCTGCCAGGTGCCAACCTGCAGGGGATCACAGACCCTGACCTCAGCATAAACTGCCTCATTAAGTCCAGCTCCAGTTGTCAACAAGCAAGGGGGTTCCATAACATTGGCCCACCCCCTGCCTCATATTTTTCCTATTTTTTTACACTTTTCTTTCAAAAGTCATATTAGTCTTTAGTTTCTTTTGCAGACTTTGTTTTGAGTCTATACCAGTTTTAGAAATACTGTCATTTTAATGTTATGGTTTTATAGACTATTATTCTATTTATTTAAGTTTATTTTAATATTTCAATAACATGAGTTTTCTTTATAGACACTTCACATTTTTCTATTGAATTTATTTCTACATATTTTATATATTTCTATACTATTATGAACAAAATAATTTGATTAATATCACTTTTGGATTGTTCATTGAAAATATATGCAAGGCAGCTATTTTGTGATATCATGATCTGATGTGCTGCAATCTCTCAACTCATTTGATAGTTCCAATTGGATTATTAGTGGCTCGCTTGGGATTATTCATATTTAAGAGCACCGGAAATCATGACTTGTCTGCTGACATTGTACCACTTCCAAGCCCCAAACCCCTTTGCTTCATATCTGTGCAATATGTTTAAAGCAAGAAAATTTCCAGACATTCCTTCCCTTGGCTTTGAAAGGAAAATTCAAATCATAAAACCCCCAGCCTACAAATATAAACCCTCAAGGTTGACACGTCTCCTACTCCCATTCATGTTAAAAACCAAAGCATAAATATCTTGTCCTCATTCAAACCAAGCATACCAGCTGGGGTGCATCCTCTTTTCTATCCAGAAAGTCTTATGATAAGAGAAATGCATGTTTTCTCTACCTTCTTTGGTATAAGTCACATAATCAGTTTTTTCTCTGAAACAATCCTAAGAGGGTGCTGTCCATGCTACTCTGTGAGGCAACCACAAAACAAGCTGCAGTTACAGTCTGCTGATTAGCTGGATGTCAACTTGACACAAGCTACAGTTATCTGGAAAGAAGAACCTCACTTGAGAAGATGCCTATATCATATTATAGTCTGTAGAGCCTATTCTTGATAAATGATTGGAATTGGAGAGTCAAGCCCAGTGGGAGCCATGCCATCCCTGGACAGGTAATGCTGAATGGTATAAGAAAGCAGATTGAGAAAGCCATGGAGAGGCAAACCAGAAAGCAGTACTCTTACATGACCTACAGTTCCTGCCTTCGGGTTCCTCCTTGAGTTCCTGTCCTGACTTTCCTCAAAAAACTCCTTTTCAAGATGTAGTTTGGTAGTTAAAACCTTGACCTTCATGTGAAGAAGACTGGAAAGTGGGAAATGGGTAGGTTATCATAGCCAGGACGGAGGGCCAGAATTTGCTTAATATAAAAGTGTTGCCTGGCTTCTGGTAGGTGCCAGAGCCATACCATGTTGGGCAAGAACTCAACAGGCATTCCCATGGTCCCCAGAGGACTCTCCACCCCACCCCACCTCCAGGCACCCTAGCATGCCCAGGATCTTAGGATCACTGGTGAGTGGAACACAACATCTGTTCCAACAGAACCAAGAGTGTGTGGGGCCAGCAGGTGCAGGAACAGTGGCTCGGGTTCCTTCCAGTCTGTGCTGGTCTACCTTGGTTTCAAACTCAGCGGAGAGCCCCACAGTCCCCAGAAAAAAAAACCACTTCCAGGCACTCTCACTCACCCATGATCTTAGGATCCCTGGATCCCAGGAGCCTGGACACACCACAATCTCAGGGTCTCAGAGGAAGCTTCACTGCCAAGAAATCTGATACACCAAGAATCTCGCATAACAGGATCTCAGAATCACAGGATCTCAAAGAAAGCTGGAATCTGAGAAGTACTGACTTAACTGGGATTACAGGAAGTACAGGCTCCAATCAGATATATTTAGGGCAGGAAGCATTTGAAATAATCAGATGGCAGGAGGCAAGCATAAGAACAGAAGCAACAGAAACTAAGGTTACATGGAATCTCCAGAACCCAACATTCCCACCATAGTAAGTCCTGGATACACCATCACACCAGAAAAGCGAGATATGGATCTAAAGTCACTTCTCATGGTGATGATGGAGGACTATAAGAAGGACATAAATAACTCCCTTCAAGAAATACAGGAGAGCAGGTGAACAGCTAGAAGCCCTTAAAGAAGAAACACTAAAATCCCATAAAGAATTATGAGAAAATACATCCAAACAGGTGAAAGAATTGAACAAAACAATCCAGGATCTAAAAATGGAAGTAGAAACAATAAAGAAATCATAAAGGGAGACAACTCTGGAGATAGAAAACCTAGGAAAGATGTCAGGAGCCATAGAATACATCACCAGCAGAAAACAGGTGATAGAAGAATCTCAGATACAAAAGATACCATAGAAAATATTGACTCAACAATCAAAGAAAATGTGAAATGCAAAAGGATCCTAACCCAAAACATCCAGGAAATCCAGGACACAATGAGAACACCAATACTAAGGATAACAGGTATAGACGAGAAGGAAGATTCCTAACTTAAAGGGCCAGTGAATATCTTCAACAAAATTATAGAAGAAAACTTCCCCAACCTAAAGAAAGAGATGCCCATGGACATACAAGAAGCTTACAGAACTCCAAATAGTTTGGACCAGAAAAGAAATTCCTCCCAACATATAATAATCAAAACACCAAATGCACAAAACAAAGAAAGACTATTAAAAGCAGTAGGGGAAAAGGTCAAGTAACATATAAAGGCAGACCTATCAAAATTATACCTGACTTCTACCAAGAGACTATGAAAGCCAGAAGATTCTAGGCTGATGTCATACAGACCCTAAGAGAACACAAATGCCAAATCAGGCTACTATACCAGCAAAAATCTTAATTACCATAGATGGAGAAAATAAGGTATTCCATGACAAAACCAAAGTTACAAAATATCTCTCCACAAATCCAGACCTTCAAAGGATAATAAAAGGAAAACTCCAACACAAGGAGGAAAATTATGTTCTAGAAAAAGCAAGAAAGTAATCTTTTGACAAACCTAAAAGAAGATAGCCACATGAAGAAAATTCCAACTCTAAAAACAAAAATAACAGGAAGCAAACATGACTTTTCCTTAATATCTCTTAATATCAATAGACTCAATTCCCCAATAAAAAGACATAGACTAACAGACTGGTTAAGTAAAAAAGACCCAAAATTTTGCTGCATACAGGAAACCCACCTCAGTGACAAAGACACACAACCTCAGAGTAAAAGGATGGAAAACAATTTTCCAAGCAAATGGTCCCAAGAAACAAGCTGGAGTACCCATTCTAATATCGAAAAAAATTGACTTTCAACCTACAATTATCAAAAAAGATAAGGAGGGATACTTCATGCTCATCAAAGGTAAAATTTACCAAGATGAACTCTCAATTCTGAACATGTATGCTCCAAATGCAAGGGCATTCACATTCATTAAAGAAACTTTAATAAAGCTCAAAGCATACATTTCAACACACACAATAATAGTGGGAGACTTCAACACACCATTCTCATCAATGGACAGATCATGGAAACAGAAACTAAACAGAGACACAGTGAAACTAACAAAAGTTATGAAACAAATGGATTTAACAGATATGTATAGAACATTTTATTCTAAAACAAAAGGATATACCTTCTTCTCAGCACCTCATGGTAACTTCTCCAAAATAGACCATATAATTGGTCACAAAACAGGCTTCAACAGATACAAAAATATTGAAATTATCCCATGCATCCTATCAGATCACCATGGACTAAGACTGATCTTCAATAACATAAATAATTGAAAGCCAACTTACATGTGGGAGCTGAACAACACTCTACTCAATGATAACTTGCTCAAGGAAGAAATAAAGAAAGAAATTAAAGGCTTCTTAAAGTTTAATGAAAATGAAGCCATAACATATCCAAACTTATGGGTCACAGTGAAAGCAGTCCTAAGAGGAAAACTCATAGCTCTGAAACCCTCCAAAAAGAAACTAGAGAGAGCATACACTAGCAGCCTGACAGCACACCTAAAAGCTCTAGAACGAAAGGAAGCAAATTTACCCAAGAAGAGTAGATGGCAAGAAATAATCAAACTCAAGGCTGAAATTAACCGAGTAGAAACAAAAAGAACTATACAAAGAATCAACCAAACCAGGAGCTGGTTCTTTGAGAAAATCAACAAGATAGATAAACCCTTAGCCAGACTAACTAGAGGGTACAAGAATAGTATCCTAATTAACAATATCAGAAATTAAAAGGGAGACATAATAACAGATTCTGAGGAAATAAAAAAAAAATCATTAGATCCTACTACAAAAAGCTATGCTCAACACAACTGGAAAACCTGGATGAAATGAACAACTTCCTAGACAGATACCAGGTACCAAAGTTAAATCAGGATCAGATTAGCAATCTAAACAGTCCCATATCCCCTAAAGAAATAAAAACAGTTACTAATAGTCTCCCAACCCAAAAAAAGCCCAGGACTTGATGGGTTTAGTGCAGAATTCTATCAGACCTTCAAAGAGGACCTAATTCCAATATTCCTCAAACTATTCCACTAAATAGAAACAGAAGGTATTCTACACAATTTGTTCTATGAAGCCACACTTACTCTGATACCTAAACCACACAAAGACCCAACAAAGAAAGAGAACTTCAAACCAAATTCCCTTATGAATATCAATGCAAAAATACTCAATAAAATTCTCAAAAATAAAATCCAAGAACACATCAAAATGATCATCCATCATGATCAAGTAGGCTTCATTCCAGGGATGCAGGGATGGTTCAATATACAGAAATTCATCAACGTAATCCACTATATAAACAAACTCAAAGACAAAAACCACATGATCATCTCATTAGATGCTGAGAAGGGATTTGACAAAATCTAACACCCATTCATGATAAAAATCTTGGAAAGATCAGGAATTCAAGGCCCATACCTAAATATAATAAAACAGTATACAGCAAACCAATAGCCAACATCAAACTAAATGGTGAGAAACTGGAAGCAATCCCACTAAAATCAGGGACTGGACAGGCTGCCCACTCACTCCCTACCTATTCAATATAGTACTTGTAGTCCTAGCCAGAGCAATTTGACAACAAAAGGAGATCAAAGGGATACAAATTGGAAAGGAAGAAGTCAAAATATCACTATTTGCAGATGATATAATAGTGTATATAAGTGACCCCCAAAATTCCACCAGAGAATTCCTAAACCAGATAAACTTCATTGAAGTAGCTGGATATAAAATTAATTCAAGCAAAGGATAAACAGGCTGAAAAAGAAATTAGAGGAACATCACCCTTCACAATAGTCACAAATAATATAAAATACCTGGCTGTGACTCTAACTAAGGAAGTGAAAGATCTGTATGACAAGAACTTTAAGTCTCTGAAGAAAGAAATTGAAGAAGATCTCAGAAGATGGGAAGATCTCCCATGCTCATGGGATTGCTAGTATTAACATAGTAAAAATGGCTATCTTGCCAAAATCAATCTACAGATTCAATGCAGTCCCCTACAAAATTCCAACTAAATTCTTCACAGAGTTAAAAAGGTCAATTTACAAATTCATCTGGAATAACAAAAAACCTAGGATAGCAAAAACTATCCTCAACAATAAAGGAAACTCTGGTGGAATCACCATCCCTGACCTCAAGCTGTACTACAGAGCAAATGTCATAAAAAATGCATGGTAATGGTACAGTGACAGACAGATACCAGAAAAAAAGATCAATGGAATATAATTGAAGACACAGAAATGAACCCACACACCTATGTCCACTTGATCTTTGACAAAGGGGCTAAAACCATACAGTGGAAAGAAGTCAGCATTTTCAACAAATGGTGCTGGCACAACTGGAGGTTAGCATGTAGAAGAATTGAGTTGATCCATTCTTATCTCCTTGGACAAAGGTCAAGTGTAAGTGGATCAAGGAACTCCACATAATACCAGAGACCCTGAAACTTATAGAAGAGAAAGTGGGGGAAAGCCTCAAAGATATGAGCATAGGGGGAAAATTCCTGAACAGAACACCAATGGCTTGTGCTGTAATATCAAGAATTGACAAATGGGACCTCACAAAATTGCTTCTGTAAGGCAAAAGACACTGTCACTAAGACAAAACGGCTACCAACAGATTGAGAAAAGATCTTTACCAATCCTAAATCAGATAGGGGACTAATATCCAATATATATAAAGAACTCAAAAGTTGGACTCTAGAAAACCAAATAACCCTATTGAAAAATGGGGTACAGAGTTAAACAAGTAATTCTCATCTGAGGAATACCCAGTGGCTGAAAAGCACCTAAAAATGTTCAACATCCTTAACCATCAGGGAAATGCAAATCAAAGTAACCCTGAGATTCCTCACACCAGTCAGAATGGCTGAGATCAAAACCTCAGGTGACAGCAGATGCTGGTGAGGATGTGGAGAAAGAGGAACACTCCTCTGTTGCTGATGGGATTGCAAGCTGGTACAGCAACTCTGGAAATCAGATTGGCGGTTCCTCAGAAAATTGGACGTAGTACTACCGCAAGATCCAACAATACCACTCCTGGGCATATACCCAGAAGATGCTCCAACTTGTAATAAGAATACATGCTTCACTATGTTCATAGCAGCCTTATAATAACCAGAATTTGTAAAGAACCCAGATGTCCCTCAACAGAGGAATGGATACAGAAAATGTGGTACATTTACACAATGGAGTACTACTCAGCTATTAAAAACAATGAATTCATGAAAGTTTTAGACAAATGGATGGATCTGGAGGATATCATCGTGAGGTAACCCAATTGCAAAAAAAAAAAAAAAAAAAAAAAACCACACACACACGATATGCACTCACTGATAAGTGGATATTAGCCCAGAAGCTCAAAATATCCAAGATACCATTTGCAAAACACATGACCTCAAGAAGGAAGACCAAAGTGTGATTGCTGCGATCCTTCTTAGAATGTGGAACAAAATACCCATGGAAGGAGTTACAGACACAAAGTTCAGAGCAGAGACTGAAGGAATGACCATCCAGACACTGCCCCCACCTGGAAACAACCACCAAACCCAGACACTATTGCAGATGCCAACAAGAGCTTGCCAACAGGAGCCTGATATAGCTGTCTCCTCAGAGGCTCTGCCTGTGCCTGACTAATATAGAAGTGGATGCTAACAGACATCCATTGGACAGAGCACAGGGTCCCCAATGAAGGAGCTCGTGAAAGTACCCAAGGAGCTGAATAGGTTTGCAGCCCTGTAGGAGAGAAAACAATATGAACTAACCAGTACCCCCAGAGCTCCCTGAGACTAAACCACCAATCAAAGAAAACACATGGAAGGACTCGTGGCTCTAGCTGCATATGTAGCAGAAAATGGTCTAGTCGGTCATCAATGGAAGGAGAGGCCGTTGGTTCTATGAAGGCTCTATGTCCCAGTATAAGGGAATGCCAGGGCCAGAAAGCAGGAATGGGTAGGTTGGTGAGCACAGGGAGGGGAGAGATGATAGGAGATTTTTGGAGGGGAAACTAGAAAAGGCAATGATATTTAAAATGTAAATAAAGAAAATATCTAATAAAAAAATCCTTTGTCAAAAATAGATAGATAGATAGATAGATAGATAGATAGATAGATAGATAGATAGATAGATAGATAGATAGATAAAAGTGTTGCCTACAGCTCTTATTAATCATCTGGGCCTTCACAGGCTTGTGGAGGTGTCATCTCAACAATGAACATAGGGCATCTATTTGTATACCAAGTACCAAAGAAAGTGTCTGACTCATCTTCTACTCTAAGAGTGATGGTTAATATCCATTTGAAAAGATTTAGAATAATAGTTCTCAACCCATGGGTTAACCCTTTGAGTGTTACACATCAGATATCCTGCATATCAAATATTAACTTTATGATTCATAGCAGTAGCAAAATTATAGTTAGGAAGTAGTAATGAAGTAGTTTTATGGTTGGGGGTCACCAAAACATGAGGAATTGTGTTAAAGAGTTGCAGCATTAGAAAGGCCGAGAACCTCTGCTCCTAGAATCAGCTAGGAGACATATATCTGGGAACACTAAGAGAGCTAGATTGGAATGATTGACATAGGAAGGCCTACGTTAAATGTTTGCGGCACCATCCCATGGACTGAGGACCTAACTGAATAAAATGGAGAAAAGCTAAAGCAAGCTGAATGTCAGCATTCTCCTCTACTAGCTTCCTGAGCAAGAACACGATGTGACCAGCTCCCTTAACTTCCCCACTGTTATGGAGTTCACTGTAAGCCAAAATAACCAATTCTTCCTTAAATTGCTCTTGGTAGATAGTTTGCTGCCAAACAAGAAAAATAACTAATACTGCTACCCACAGGGCATGTTCACAGCAGTCCTAAGGCTAGCACATGAACTTTCCAGACTCCAAGTATGTGGTCTTCTACTATTTTGTTTCAGTCAACAGGTAAGATTAGCTGTTTCCCTGATTAGGTAGCAGCCAAAGGACTCTAGTCATGATGGCTTTCTGTTAAATGATAAGAAAGGAAAGTGTATGTGTTCTCCTATTAATTTGAGTTCTTCTTTATAATACTGCGGTCTCTTAAATTCTGGTTTTAGTTGGTGAGTTGAGATCTACTTCAACTATGAGAAAGAAATACATGCCGTGGACATGCATCTAAGTCCTGTAAATATCAAGAGATGTGGGCCTTGAGCTATTTTTGCAGCCTGCTTGGTACATGCTGAGTCTGATCTGAGCTTAGAGCTTTCCCTTTCATCTCTGCTTACCAGTGCAGGCATGAGTCAGGAGCGGGCTTGAGATAATCCAGGATGAGCGATCCCCATTCTAATTCATCTGTACTTTAACTATGACTTATTGTAGCTTACTCATTGTTGGCCTTGTACTAGCAGTGACATGGGTAGTAGGTACATCTACCACAAGGTAGGTACCTACCACAAGGCTAAATGGGGCCATCCCAGGGATGAAGGCATGTGAAATCTTGCCTGTATATAATAAGCAGTGCTGTCCATTGTCAGTCACACTTCCCCTCCCCCATCTTTCCTTGCAGCAGTCCTACCAAAGTCTCCCAGTGCCTGCCAGGGATGGGCAAATGCTGGGGGCTCTTCTACGTACCCATCACAACCCAAGAGTAAACAGATGGACATTGAGAGAAAAGCTAAGATGATTACAAGGCTTTGAATAGTTGTTTGTTTCCCAGAGTAGAAATTGAGTATGTGTATATAGTGGGTTAAGATATCAAGGATCAAACAAACAGGGAGAAAAAACAAAAACAAACAAACAGGAAAAAAAAAGTAGTGACATTGTGAGCCATGAGACATGAGACATTAGAAACCTCAGCTCCTCATTCAAAAGGAAAACTTAGTTATACCTAACCCACAGGGAGGAAATAAATTGCCACTAGTGTTAGGAAGAGTGTCCACATCATGGTTTGTATTTTTCTCCAATCAAATTTATCAAGTTTCTCTGGAGAAATGGCTGCCTCCAACCCACAGTAAGAAAAGTATTAGATACGTCTAGAAAAGAAAATAATGAATGCTGCTGTAATAACAATAGATGCATGAAATAGTATGACAAGGTGAAGCCAAAGGGATGGGCCTCCCATGGGACAAATATGTCGATTCACTGAATAAAGAAGGATGGACAGAATCTCAACTCATCAGCTAAAATCAGAATAGTACATAAACAAGGACTTAATTCAGTAGGAAAAGCCATGAAATGTTTTTGACAGTAAATTTTTAAGTAAAGGTGGGATGGATGATGGAAGTGCTCGCCATGGAGCAGGCACCACTGTAGCAATCTTTACAGTTTATTCTAAAACTGGCAAAAAGGGATGTGTAAGATAAGATATTTATATATTCTTTTGTTTGTTTGTTTGTTTTCAATTTTTAATGAGTTTTTATTTTAATTAGGTATTTCTTCATTTACATTTCCAATGCTACCCCAAAAGTCCCCCATACCCTCCCCCCCACTCTACTCCCCCGCATTCCCACTTCTTGGCCCTGGCGTTCCCCTGTATTGAGGCATATAAAGTTTGCAAGACCAATGGGCCTCTCTTTCCACCGATGGCTGACTAGGCCATCTTCTGACACATATGCAGCTAGAGACACTAGCTCTGGGGAGTACTGGTTAGTTCATATTGTTGTTCCACCTATAGGATTGCAGATCCCTTTAGCTCCTTGGGTACTTTCTCTAGCTCCTCCATTGGGGGCCCTGTGACCCATCCAATAGCTAACCCCTACATCTTTTTATATCTAAAGCAGAAATAGCAACTTCTCAGAAACCTTAGACATGTTAGTATCCCTAGTGATTAGACAAATGGATGCCACACAATTCCTGATAGACTACGTCTGGTAAACAACATACTATCATTGCCACCACCACAATCTTCTAATCTGCTAATGAAGAAACAACACTAAAGTTCAAACTGGGAGATAGCCCATGAAATAACTGATCACCATTCTGAAATATGACAAAGAAAGAATATGGAACCATTGCAGATGAAAAATATGATAAAGGAGATGGGGCAGTTCAGTTCAACACATTAGGTTGTACATAGCAGATATAATATTCTTCTTAATATTAGTGTGATAAAGGGAGAAAATTCAGGATCTTAAATGAAATAATATTACTGTATCAAGTTTGATGTGTGTTTGAACAAGATGTTGATATCTAGGGAATCTGGGAGGAAGACATACTAGATTGCTTTGTTCTCATATATCAGCACTTTTAGATTAATTCAAACTGAAATGTCTAAAACAAAAGTAGAGTGTTCGGCACTTAGAAAAACATGCAGAAACGTAACGGCTCTGTCTAGTGATGGATGAATGTATAAGAGGCATCATATCCATGCAGTGGACTGCTCATCTCTAAGAATAAATGGGACAGTCATTCATACACTGTAACATGGATGGATGTTGAGAATGTCGCACTGAGTAAAAGATGCCAGTCATCTGAGACCACATTGAATGCTGCCATTTATGTGAGCTATTTAAAACAGACAATGAAGATGTGAGCAGTTGATACACTGGGGATTGAGGTACATGGAGAGGCTCATGGAAATGGGCTTTCTTATGGGCTGTGGTGTTAAAAATGTTCAAAGATGAGAAAATCCTGACACTTTTACAGCTCTGTTAAACATTCTGTCTGCTACTGAGCTGTTTCACTCTCAATGAGTGAATTTACTTGGACAAAAGTTACTTCTCAACAAACCTTTTTCTACAAAGAGAAATGGAAGAGTGATGCTTGGTGGGCTGTTAATGGCATCTTCCAGTCATCTGTGAGAAAGATGAGGACATGATGCTCCATGCATATGCTAATGCTGCTTCTTACTCTCCCCATTGGAGCACACAGCCTTTCAACAACTATTTCAGAGCCATCCAATTGGCTGCGTGTAGGGAACAACTTAGTTAATAGCTCACTATTTTTCTACTCACTGGAGAACCAGTCTCCCTAATCCCTAACCGAAGAAAGGCCAAGAGTTAGAAGAGGGCCATTTTTTGCTACAGGTTCTGATGAAGAAAACAACAACAGCAACAAATTAATTAATTAATTAATTAATTAAACAAGGATAAACTCTGACCCAGGAAGAAAAAGATATCCACTTATTTCCCCATTAAAACTCTTACAGGATTGTTGTTCTTGTTGTTGCTGTTGTTTTATCCTTCTATTTAAGAAAGTATTGTAACCAGTGTTATTATTAATTTTACTTTGCAAAGATTTACGTTACTAACATACATCTTTCTTCAACCTTGAGCACATGAAGAAGTTTTACAGGTGTGGAGGGGTAAATCCTTGGCCAGCTGACAAAAGCAGAGGACAACTGAAAGCAAACTCTAAAAGGCTCCATGTGCCAGGCAGGGGAGTCTTACCACAGGTGGCACCTGAACCTGGCTTGTGTTCTGTCACTTGACTCTTGAGGTCTACTCTGTCGGCACGTTTAATTTTTCAGCTGAACTGAAGGCTGAAGTTGAAGAAACCCCACCATTGCTGAGATCACAGCAGAGTCTCAGAGGACCTAGAGCTGCCACTCATGTAAGGAGCCCCTGAACACTGTATTTGACTGGAATTTATGAGCCGCCTTTGACGTTTGCTGATGCTGGTTGCAACCCCATGGCCTTGATTATTGTGAATGAAGCAAAGCCAAAGAAAACAGTGCTGAAGGCTGAGCCCAGGCCGAGTTATTCCTGGGGAGTCACACCCCAAGTTCACAACAGTGGTTCTGACTTACAAGACCTTTAAGCAGATTCTAGGAAATGCATAAATGCCCATGCAGGTCCCCCCGGGAGAAAAACTGGGGTGTTTTGGGAGAGGAAGGAAATGGGAGAAGGGGGAAAGGTGGCTCTCTGAAACTGCATTCTTAAATAATTTGTTCTGAATGCCCTCTAGTCATACACGTGAGAAATGACATGAAGGCCAAAGGGCTACAGTGCAGAGATAAAACAAGTTGAAGGTATTTAAAAGACTTGCCAAGCAAAAGTGCTCATCTGATAAAAATTTAGGCAGGAGGGATGCCAAAACCCAGGAGAGCCACGGCTGAGATGTGATGAGGTGATTGCTGCTCCAGCTGTCAGACTTGTCAATGATGTCAAGATGCCAGATTTTAACTCAAATGCGGTGTCAGCCTGAGAGCTGCCTCTACTTCCCTGCATGGTTTTCATTAAGAAAGCATGGAAACTTACGTCCAAGAATAGACATCCTATGTGGGGCCAGTTCAAGATGAAAGTATGTTGGTTTGTTTGTCTCTTCTACAAAATACAGACAAGGTAAAAAGACAATAATACAGATTAGCACCTCCTATTGCCACCTCGATGGGGTCAGCGGTGCTACCCTGGGATCTGCAGTGTGTGTATATTAGAAAACGTGATACAGGGAGACAGGAATTAAGTTAAGAAGGAAAGAATTTTTCACATCAGTTTTGAAGGTGCTCACATGGAAACAATGGCATAAGTTGGAGATCAACTTCCTCTCCTCCATATTTTGCAATATGAAGGCAGGTCATGACACAGTATTCAGTGTGTCATGAATACTGGTCTTCTAGTCCTAAGTGGATGGGGAAAACTCACACTGTGAGCCAGAACTGCTTCAGTCCTATTGCTTTAAAAAATTTGAGAAACATATAGGAAGAAAAGTAAGTGATATTCTAAAAGTAACAAACAAAGAAACAAACAAGGGCCATGAACGGGCATTTCCTGATAAAGAGGGTATCAAGGAGGCAGGTGATAGAAAAGACATTTTAAGGCCACCAACATAATTCTCATTAAATGTTTATTTATTTTCTTTCAAAACAGTAAGTCTCATATTAATTTGTTCATAACAAATTTGTTATGTAACCAGAAACCCACACAGCACCCCAACACTGGCATCTAATTCAACAGTAGTATAGATGTCGTTTTAGGACAGCATGAGAAGACACTATTACAATATCAAAGCCTTTCTACTCTCTCTGCCTTCCCCGTTTCAGTATGCTCTCACTTCCAGATGTAACATAATACATTCAGGTACTTGAAAAAAATGGCTTCTTTCCCATATGCAGATGCATCTGGGTCTGACAAATATTTAGATATCAAGAGCAATAAATAAGCATGAGAGCCAGGGGATTTGTCAAAGTTCTTCTGAGTTCCTTGCAATGATGGCGGCTTGTCTTCTATGCCTTGTTCTTCCAAGTACATAGTAGAGTTTGTGTTTGGGATGGAACAGTTAAGGTTCAGAAAGTCACTGAGTCAAAACAGATTTTTATGATATTTTCAATTCCAATCAAGACAGTATAGTAGGACTCACATTTATTCTCATCCCACATGAGATGATTCAAACAGTGGACAAAATACATGAAAAGTTTACAGACACCCGACCCAGGGTGTTAGAGGACATGGTACTTTAAGCGTGGGGATATGAATGCAGCGGCACCCAGGCTGGGCCCAGTGCACTGCTCGGGAGCCCAGAATCTCTTTGAGTTGATGAGTATTATAGAAAAGACTACATAAAATTAAAGCTGCACCAAAATGTTCTAGAAAGCTATGGAGAGTTCAGCAGAATAACTAGGACTTATTGTGTGGCAAGTCTATGAGTTTTCTGAAAGGAACCTACAAAACAACAACAGCAGCAACAAGCCACAGACTCAGCTGCAGGGGAGATCTACCAAAATGTAGGAGGAATAGGAAAATGGCCCACTGAAGGGCAGCCTGAAAGTGTCTTGAGCAGCAAAACCAATAGGCTTCATGGAAGGTAACTAGGCAACTAAGCTAAGGGCAGATTTAGAGATGTTGAGCTAGGAATAAAAGTAAATTGGCAACTAAGTGGTGATATTTAGAGATGTTGAGCTAGGAGTAAGGTAAGGGCACGCTAGCCACAGCTTAGAAGAGCCCAGCCACAGAGATAATAAGGCAGTTTAAAAATGGCTCGTGTGTGTGTGTGTGTGTGTGTGTGTGTGTGTGTGTGTGTGTGTGTTTCATCTGTGGATCCGAGATAGCTCCTGGGTGGGAGTGTGCCTGTGACTTACCAAGAACTTAAAGCTGTGTAGCCAAAACTACCCGCTACAGTAGACAGCCACAGAGGAAATTAATGGAGGTCATATTCTGACCTCCACATGTCCCTGCACTGGTGAGCATACCCACACATTCACATGCGCAGACATATCAAAACGTTTACTTATAGACAAAGTTATTTGGGGATTTATATATAAGAGAAATAAAGAATTAATGAGGAAAAATAACTTTCAATCTTAAGGTTTTTTTAATCAAAGTAATTTCCAATAGAACAATAGAGAGCATTCAGGGAAAATTCCACAATTATAAAGGATTCGGTAGAGGAAGAAGAGCCCTGGTGTTTGGGCCACAGGATCACCTAACAGTCCAAACGGGAAAACAATAAAGGAAAAAAACAAGCTTCAAACTCCATATTCTACAAATTTTAGTACATAAATGGATCATAGACATAAATATAAAAGTATAAAACTCCAAAAGCCTCAGAAAGACAAAAATCCTTATGAACTTGAACTAGAAAAAAAAGTTCTTATAATTGATACTAAAATTAAAATTCCATTTGCATCTCATTACAATGAAAAAGATTGCTCTATGAACAAAATCATTAAAGAATACTAAGACAAAATACAGTTTCTAGTCAAAATGAAATTACACTGTAATTTAATACCAAAAGAATGATGAAATTTAAAAATATTTAGAAATGAAATATTAAACATAGACATAGTAAAAAGGTAAATAAATGAATATTTTAAACTTATTAAAAATTAAAACTAAAAATCTAAAACATAAAACTAAAACTAAAACTTAAAATCTAAATTTTAAAGATGCACTCTACAGCATTAGAACAAAACTTATGAAAGTCTATCAGGAGAAGAAATATACCAAATCAATTACTTAGTTTTCATGTTTAAAACCTTTAAAGAGAAGCGAATATTAAATATAATAAGTATGCAGCAATGAAACAAGAATAAAGAAAAGAATTAGTAAAGTTGAGAAGGGAAAATATCTTTGAAAGTACAATGTGTTTTAGTCAAGAAGAAGAAGAAGTCTGCGTGTTTCTGTTCAGACGCCTTTCAGAAGAAAGAGAGAAGAAGTACATTACCAAGATCAGGAAGAAAAGCAGTGACATCACTACAGACCTTATGGAAATGTAAAGGATAATAAAGGAATGCTATGGAAATTCTGTTAGGAATTTTAAAAACTAGGTGAAATAGAGAAAATAAAGTCTTAAAAATACAAAATATTAAAGTTTGTTCAAGAAGGAATGAGTTGCTTGAATATTGATTATACAGCTCAGAATATATATATACTTTAAAACTTGCCCAAGATCAGGTACATAACAAGGGCATCCACTCTACCGCTGCTAGGAATTTTAACCATTACAATACGGCAGAAAAGAAAACCAGGGCTCTACAGAGGACACTGTAAGAACCATCATCTGTACACAGTGTTCCAAGGGACACTACTGGCTCCAAGCAAGAGGGAATAAGCACACTTCATAGTACTTCTTTCATATATATAACTACAATCTTGAAGCAAGATACATAATATGACATCTTCTAATGATTATGAAAGAGGACAGAAAGAGAAGGGGAGTCAGATGTACCCTGTTTTGTTTGTTTGTTTGTTTTGGTGTGTTTGTGTGTGAGAGAGAGACAGAGACAGAAACAGAGAGATAGAGAGAGAGAGAGAGAGAGAGTGTGTGTGTGTGTGTGTGTGTGTGTGTGTGTGTGTGTTTATGTGTGTGCACATGCACGTGTGCTTATTTCCTATGCTTACATTCTATGTTCGCCATCTGGAAACCAGAGGAATAAACCCCTTATGGAAAAACAAGAATAAAAACAGAGGACTTTTCATCAGAAACTATGAAAACAACAAGATAGTGGGGAAAATATTTATTTATTTACCCATTGTACTGGCTAGTTTTGTGTCAACTTGACACAGCTGGGGTTATCACAGAGAAAGGAGCTTCAGTTGAGGAAATGCCTCCATGAGATCCAACTCTAAGGCGTTTTCTCAATTAGTGATCAAGGGGAAAAGGCCCCTTGTGGGTGGGACCATCTCTGGGCTGGTAGTCTTGGGTTCTATAAGAGAGCAGGCTGAGCAAGCCAGGGGAGGCAAGCCAGTAAAGAACATCCCTCCATGGCCTCTGCATCAGCTCCTGCTTTCTGACCTGCTTGAGTTCCAGTCCTGCATCCTTTGGTGATCAACAGCAGTATGGAAATGTAAGCCGAATAAACCCTTTCCTCCCCAACTTGCTTCTTGGTCATGATGTTTGTGCAGGAATAGAAACCCTGACTAAGACAAATTGGTACCAGGAGTGGGGGTATTCCTGTGACAACCTGACCATGTTTGGGGGAGGTCTGTGCAAGTACTTTGGAACTTTGGTCTTGAAGATCCATTCGTTGTTAAGAGCTCTGTCAGATGTTTTGTAGGAGCTTGGAAGATAATGTTGAGAACAGTGCAGAAGATGGAGGCCTGGCTTGTGAAATTTCAGAGGGAAAATTAAAGACTCTTTTCAGGGCCATTGCTGTTTTGATTGTGAAGATTCTGTAGTTCTGGTTAGCTGGGGCTGAAGAATCAGCTGTGATTAACAAGATATCAGAACTACTAAAGCAAAAACTTTGCATTACTGGGACTATTGATGCTGGTTAGCTGGAGCTAAGAAATTAACGGTGATTAAGAAGAGACCAGCATCATTGAGGTGACATCTTCTGGGAAGTGTTTTCTGAGAGCACAGTGACTGTGTTCCAGATATAGCCAAAGTTGTACCTTGTACTGTGGCTGGACTTGGTAATGTGTAAGGGTCACCCAGGTGGTACTGGTTTTGAAGGCATGAAGGAGTTGAGCAGAACAGCTGAGGCTTGGCACTGTGAGAGGCCATGGAAGGCCATTGGTGAAAGTGCAGCCTCAGTTGCAATTGATGGCCCAGGACTGAAGGGGTCATGCAGTGTTTTGGAGATGCCAGTATCATGAGATGACCACCAAGAGCAGCAGCAGCAGTGGAGTACAGGCATCTGGAGTCTAGAGGATGATGCGTGTGCTACAAAGGGCATGGCTGGAGAAGTGACCCAAGCGCTTGGAGGAGCCCAGAAGATCGTAAGTTGGATCCCAGGCATTGGACGGTTGGAGATTGACTTTTGCTTTTGATTGTGACTGTGCCCTGATATTTTCCCTCTTGAAGGAAGAAACTGTTTTAGTGGAGCCCACAGTTAAGAGACTTTTAATTGTAAAAAGACTTTGGATTTTAAAAGAGATGGATATTTTAAAGAGATTGAAAATTTAAGAATATGTAAAGACTGTGGGACTTTTAAAGTTATTTAGATCTTGGGGATGAATAAGAATGTAAGGGTTGAGGCTTGCTAGTGATGTGTTTGTGTGTCAAGTTGACAAGGGGTCAATTGTACTGGCTAGTTTTGTGTCAACTTGACACAGCTGGGGTTATCACAGAGAAAGGAGCTTCAGTTGAGGAAATGCCTCCATGAGATCCAACTCTAAGGCGTTTTCTCAATTAGTGATCAAGGGGAAAAGGCCCCTTGTGGGTGGGACCATCTCTGGGCTGGTAGTCTTGGGTTCTATAAGAGAGCAGGCTGAGCAAGCCAGGGGAGGCAAGCCAGTAAAGAACATCCCTCCATGGCCTCTGCATCAGCTCCTGCTTCCTGACCTGTTTGAGTTCCAGTCCTGCATCCTTTGGTGATCAACAGCAGTATGGAAATGTAAGCCGAATAAACCCTTTCCTCCCCAACTTGCTTCTTGGTCATGATGTTTGTGCAGGAATAGAAACCCTGACTAAGACACCCATCCATGGTAAAGAAAATAACACTTTTTCAAGTCTAAGCTAACTCATAATTACCTGTAAGTCTATTCTGAACAAAATGCTCTTTGAGGAAAATAAAAACAATCTGTGTTAAATATTTAGAAATGAATGAAAAAAAAGAGTGTTAGAGGAGGTATAAAGGTAAGATAAAACCTTTTATTTCTGTCCTTTCATTGATCTAAAACATAATTTCTTGGTTAGTGTAATAATAGTGTAATATTGGTTGAACAAATTAAGAATTTAAGATTTTGACAAATGGTCTTTAAAGTTTCTAGTAGGAAAAACATAGCTAGGAACTACTAGGATCATTAAGGTGGTGGAGAAAGAAGACTAGGAGTGGGGCAAGAAGAGGAGTTGGGGATGGGGGTGAAAGACTCATACCTAAACCATCCCCATGGTTTCAGTCTGCTGTTACCTTGCCCTGTGCATGTTGAAACTCCCTGCTTTGTAGCCTACATACTGCAAGGAACAAAGATTGCCATCATTGACCCATGCAAGCATCACCATTCTGTTTAAGTTAAGAATCATAGTCAAGGGACAGTGAGATAGCTGCGTTGGTAAGTATAGTTGCTGACAAGCCTGACAGCAATCCCTGGAGTCTACATGGTGGAAAGAGAGGATTGACTCCTGCAAGCCATCTGCTGACCTCTACACATACCCTGATGTGTATATGTATGCACACACATGCACACACACACACACACACACACACACACACACACACACACACATACACACACACACACACACACACACACACACACACACACACACATACACACAGGGAATGCTTATAAAAACCCCAACAACCACTGTTGAAAAAAAAAAGATAAACCATTTTAGAACTAAGAACTACTATTTATTAAAACACAGCTTTAAAGGAATAAAACACACACAGAAAAGACACTTGACAACAGAGGACGTGCAAATAGCCTGGAGATGCTCAACTTCAGTTACCAGAGAAGATACAAAGCAGGACCTCAGTGAGCTACTCCAGCCCCTGGATATTGTCTCTCAAACCTAAAATAATCATGCAGCACCTGTTGTCAGGAGACGCAGCTGAAAACTCCCATGTGCTGCTGATTATACAAACTGGCACTACCTACCACTTTCAGGACTGTCTGGTGATGTTTACAGATGGAACACATAAAGTCTCTATGAACATGCAAAAACTACTAGCACTTGCCAAACAGAAATGTATAAGTGTGTCCGTTGATAAGCAGCTGTGTGAACTTCAATGAATTTTACCATTGGTAGACATCCATTTCTGTAAGATTCAACCAGAAGTTCTTCTGATGGGTTAAATGCTAGGGTAAATGGTACTTCTGGTGAACAGAGATAATAATGGAGATGGAAAAGGGGGCTTGAGTGTGCTGATAATTTAGCATCTAGTTCCAGGTCTGTGAATACTGAGTATTCACTGAGCTGCACACTTACGAATTATGCACATTTCTAAATGCATGGTTAATAATTTAATTAAGAGACCCTCCCAAAAGCATACTTAATGACCTATTGCACATAAAATAAGAGAAAAGGGCTAAGAAGTTACCAAAAGTATTTCACATGTCTAGAATACAATCAAGCAAAGAAATGCAAGAAGAGAAAGGTATAAAGGAGACAGAGGGAGACATTGATGTACACAGGAAAAAAAAATCCTTTTTTAACTGATGTCACTGGAGGATTCAGCAGGAAATACAAATTTTGATATTAATATATATACGTGTGTGTGTGTGTGTGTGTGTGTGTGTGTGTGTATGTGGGAAGCCACATGTGCCGTTGCAGGGTGGCGCTGGCTACCGCTGGCCACCACACATACATAGGCAGTAAAGTTTTTTTTTTTTTGCCAAGATGAGATTTTGAGAGTTAACCAATCAGATGAGAGACAAGTTAACCAATCAGATGAGAGACAAGTTAACCAATCAGATGTAGGTATGCAAATGAGGTGGTAAGCATAACCCATGCATAACCAATCCGGGTGTGAGACACGCCTCTCCTAGGCCTATATAAGCAGCACCAGTTCTGGGCTTGGGGTCTCTTCGCCTCTGCAATCAAGCTCTCCCAATAAACGTGTGCAGAAGGATCCTGTTGCAGCATCCTTCTTGCTGGCAAGTAGGGCGCACGCTATATATATATATATATATATATATATATATATATATATATATATATCTTTAAGCATTTGTGTGACATAGATGTATGCAGAGGCAATGAATGTCTATAAAGACCCAACCATTTTACAAATAGGAGTGGCTGAAGTTAGTGTCACCTCCTTAGGAATTATGAGGAAAAAGTCAATGTTTGTCTGAAAAATATTCTATGAACCAATATACAAGGTTTGATGACATAACCAACCCTACAGTATATGTGTGTGTATATATATATATATATATATATATATATATATATACCACCAAACACCCAAAGCTCATACCCTTTGATTGAGTAATGAAACTATTCACCATATTTGCTTCCCCCTCCCCTGCCCTCAGTGCTTGTAGACAAATGATCTTTGTGAGACCCCGTGAGAATACAGTTAGGAAAGTTTCCTGGTTGCAAGAACATAAAAGTTTGCCTTATAAACAGTTTGTAACTCCAAAGCAGCAAGAGATTTATGTCTCTCTAAAGAAGGCCTTTTAAAAGCCAGCCTTTATCTCTGTCAAAAATGTGCTGAGTTCATTCACCACAGAAAGCGAGCCAAGAAAAGGCCACTTGAGACCTTTTGCTGAGGCCTAAGATGGACAGAGTCCCTGAGGCTAAGCAGAAAAGGGTGGAAGTGTATCAACACAGGACCAAAGGCAAACTGTGTTGTGTAGAGGTTTGGCTTTTGCTGATGTTGTTGCCTAGGTTATTTTTTTCAACACTTAGAGTTGAATAAACTGATTATAAGCCCAACTTTTCAATATTAGTATCATTTACTAGAGTTGTAGAAAGAAGGAAGAAAGCAAGAGACCATGATAGCCCATGTGAGTTTATAAAATGGCCCATCTTTTCTTAAGGAATCCACCCCAACCTGATGAGCACTTAGCTACAAACCAATATTCTTTTAACTTAAATTGTTCCAGATATAGAAATGAGAGCATCTTTGACTTCTCCACCTACTTCATTATCTAGCTCATCCCCACATTTGCAACACTAGGCCTCTGTTTCATAGATGGAACCTCTTATTCCTCAAAGCATGTGTGTTGGGGATTTTTATCTACTTGTCACAAGTTAAAGTTATTTGGGAAAAAGGACTCTCAATTGAGAAAATATCTCTGTGAGATTGGCCTATAGGCAAGTATCTTAGGATTTCCATTGTTGTGAAGAGACATCACGATCAAGTCAATTCTTATAAAGGACAACATTTATTGTGGCTGACTTACAGTTTCAGAGTTTCATTCCATTATCATTAAGGCAGGAAGCATGGCAGTGTCCACACAGACACAGTGTAAGAGAAGGAACTGAGTTCTACATCTTGATCCAAGGGCAGCCAGAAGGAAGTTCTCTTCTGTATGCAGCTAGAAGGAGAGTCTCTTCTACACTCAATGGAGCCGAAGCAAAGGGTCCTCAAACCACCCCCACAGTGACATACTTCCTCTAACAAGGTCATACCTCCTAGTAGTGCCACTCCCTGGACTAAGCATATTTAAACCACCACATCAAGTCTGTGATGCATTTTCTTGAATCTGCAAGGGCCTAGTGGATTATGGGTCGTGCTACCTCTATCCAGGTAAGAAAGCAGGCTAAGAAAGCCATGAAGAGCAAGCCAGTAAGAAGCATTTCTCCACGGCTTCTGTTTCAATATCTACTTTCAGGTTTTTACCTTGAGCTTTTATCCTGACTCCTCTCACTGATAGAGGGAAAAGTTGGAAGCATAATAAGCCTTTTCCTTCCAAAGTTGCTTTTTTTTTTCATGCCTAATTCAGACATGTGACTGTCCAATGAGGGTGACCTTAGCTGAGACTCATAGCCATGGGGATAGGAACCTGAAGAGGCCACTTCCTGTAGCAAGGCAGGACTCCCAGTGAAGGGATAAGGACACCAAAACACCCATAAAACTTTTGACCAAAAATTTGTCCCGTCTACAAGAAATGCAGAGACAAAGTTGTAGCAGAGATTGTGGGAATGGCCAATCAATCAACTGGCCTAGCTTGAGCTCCATCCCATGGGCAAGTACCAATCCCTGACACTATTAATGATACTCTGCTATGCTTGCAGACAGGAGCCTAGCATAACTGTCCTCTGAAATGCTCTACTCAGTAGCTGAACTAAACAGATGCAGAAACCCACAGCCAAACATTGGATGGAGCTCAAAAACTCTATAGAAGAGTAGGAAGAATGATTGAGGGCCCTGAAGGGGATAGGAACACCACAGAAGAACAACAGACTCAACTAACCTGAACACTTGGTGACTATCAGAGCCAGAGCTACCAACCAAAGAGCATACGTTGGCTAGACCAAGGCCCCCAGCATATATGTAGCAGATGTGCAACTCAATCTCCACGTGATTGGAACAAGTCTCCAACAACTGGAGCAAGGGCTGTCCTTGAAGCTGTTCCCTATCTGTAGCTCTTGTTCCCCAGCTGAGCTACCTTGTCTAGCCTCAGGAGAAGATGAGCCTAACCCTACATGCACCAGGGTGGTAGGATACACAGGGAGCCCTTACCCTTTTAGAGGAGAAAGGACAGGGGTGAGGAGAGGAACTCTGTGATGGGGTACCAGGAAGGGGAGACAGCAATCAGGATTTAAAATGAATAAATTAACAAATTAATGGAAAAAAACAGAACAAAACAAAACACGACATGGCTATCTATAGACATGTGTCATTGTAAATTATTATGATATTATATTTTCCTGGGTTCTACCCATGCAAGCTAAACTGCTCAGTAAAAAAGACAGTGCTACATTGAGCTCAAGAGAATACAAAGATCTATAATGTATATACATGTAGGATATCCAGGCTTGCTAAATCCCATGCAGGGAGTGTCCACTGAAGAAGGAATCTGTCATGCCATTGAATTGGTTGTTTTATATCATCTAGGCAAAACTGACCAGAGACAAAACGATTCTTGGAAAGACTAATACATTCACTTTATCCCTTGTATGAAATCCTGCATGGCATCACTCATAAATGACATGAACACAAGGAAGCTAACACACCCATGTAAACACTGGGCCAAAGAGGGTGAAGTGGCACAGTGGGTAGCACTTTTTCCACCTCTAACATGCCATGATTTTAGAAGTGATTACAATTTCTATTTCCTGCCAGTAATTCTATCAGACAGAATACTAAAAGACCAGGCTAGTGCAGTATGGTAGTGATATCACTTGAGGAGCATAAAGGGGCATCAAAAACAGAGAGAGGCTCTTCACCAGTCATCCTCTCACAAGGCCTATCTGTGTTTTAACAAAAAAAATTGAGGAGGGAGAAGCCAAAAAGGAGGCATGACATTATCATAGAATTTTTCTCTCTTAACCTCTCTGAGATGATTTTCTCATCTGTAAAGTTGAGATAGTTACAATTGACCTAAATGATTGATGGGAGCATTAGATTAAACAATGTAGGTACTGAGCTTAGAATTTTACTACTACTCATCAGACTCTTCGGGAAGCGTAATTGTTTTGCCACAGCCCTACTGAGTTGGCAATTTCTTAACGAGTCCCTTAATAACCAGAAGTAAAATAAGTTAAAGCAATAATCACCTAAATTTCAGGAGACCAATTAATGGAAGAGAAGCAGAGGCAAGGCATTTAAGGTTTCCAGGGGGTATATTATTAGTCTAAGGAAACAAAATGTGGGATAAAAATCCCCAATTGCCATAGGCTCTTCATACTCTTCCTTTAAGGTCACAGAATAAAACAAAACAGATTTTGCTGAAGAACACATGCTATTCTGAGTGCTTCAGATTAGGCTGTAGTGCAGCTCTTACCCATCTACTGGGGTTCCTCTGGAACACACAGAAGGAGGCAGCAAATCTTAATTGTGCAGGGCTTCCTTGAGCACCTCAGAGCATCAAAGCCTCCAAAGCTCCCTCCCATTGTGAGATCAGGAGTGCCTATCACCTTTAACCATACAGTGCAGAACAGGGACCCAAGATTCCTTAGTAAGAAACTGAAAAGAAAACTAGGGTGGCAAAATCAATCCCTTCCTGGACCTTCAGGGAGCCTGCACAGGTTCCACACCCAGCAGCCTGACTCTTGGAGGGGGGCGGAAATCCCACTGCCACTCTAAACAGCGACAAATTCCCCTTCTCTAAGGCACAATTTCATGTACCTCCTTTAAGAGCACCCTAGTTCAAGGAAACTGAGGACCTCTCAGAAGTAAGCAGACTATCTAAATTCATTGTTGAGAAAAGGTAAAACTCATTTATGTTTTCTAGTTCCACTTCGGTCTTTAGGATTGTTTTGTTTTGTTTGTTTTGTTTTGTTTTATTAATTAGGTATTTTCTTCATTTACATTTCCAATGCTACCCCATAAGTCCCCCAAACCCTACCCTCCCCCACTCCCCTCCCTTAGTTTTTAATTAAAAGCCTTACCAAGACACGGCAAACCACAGAAATTTTATTGTGTTAGCATATTTTGCCTTTATACTGCCCATGGTCTTTTCTACTGGATATTTCTAGCCTGGTGTTTTCAAGATTCTTTCTCATGGTAGCCTATTCCAGTACTTCACTTTCTGTCAGTTCAGACGTACTACTATATACATATACCACATTTTATTTATCCACCTATCACTAGTTAAGATATTTGAGTTACTTCTACTTTGAGACTCTTCTGAACAATGTTGTTAGAACATTCTTGTAGAATTGTTTCATTTGTGTGTGGACATGTTTTCCATTCAACTGGGGATAAACTTAGGTGTAGAATTAGTCGTATAGTAACTTGATATTTAATGACATGGAGACTGCCAGGGTCTTTTCCAAAATGACATCACCACTTTATAGTTCCAATAACAATGTATAAGGTTACAGGTAACTCCATAGCTTGTGTCTGACCCTTTGTTATAACTCCCCTACTGGAGCTGAAGTAGTAATATCTCTGGTTTTGATTTACATTAACATGAAAGCTAAAGGTTTTGAGCCTATAGTAAAGTTTATTAACCAATTGTGTGTCTTCTATGGGAAAATATCTATGCAAATCCTTAGACCAATTTTTAAATTAGATAATTATCCTTTTACTATTTGTTTCTGTATTATTTATACACATTAATTTATCATATATTCACAAAACTTTTCTGGCTCTGAAGTCTTTTCATATTACTGATGGTATTCTCAAAATTACTTGATTTTATATTCTCCCAAGAGCCCCTTACAACCTCTATCCTACATTTTAACTCTAAGAATTTTCTTACTCCAAATGCCTCTAATGAATGGAATTGTATAATTATGTTTTTTCATTTATAATAATTGATATATGCTATAGTGTGTATTTATTTAGCACTCCACTTTCTGACTGAATAAAATTCAAAGAATTACATACATATTCTCTAAACTGTAAGGGATATATATGTATACATATATAATGCACGTATAAACATAAAGGCAAACACATTTCTCTATTATCTATTACTGCATTTTTATTCCATTTATCAATTGATGGACTTATGAGTTGTTTCTGCCTTCTAGCTATTGTTCATAAGGCTGCTATGAGCAGTGGCACAGAAATAAATATTATTTCTGTCCTTATTTTAAATTCTTTTTGATCTCTACCTAGACATGAAATTGCTGAACTGTGAAATAATTCTAGTTTGTCTACAATGGCTTTTTAAATGAGTAGGAAGAGGTAACATATGCATTTAAATTCTCTTCTATTGCTATATAATACCCTCAATAGTGTTCTGTGCTTATTCTTGTTTTTAATTTATGCCTGGGGTCTTTGGCTCCTGTCTCAAACAACTTCTCTTACTATTTTTTTAAGAGGCAAGTTACTCTGAAACTTCTTGTTTCTGTTTACCTAGAAATATCTGAATCTCACCTGCATATTTTAAGGATAGTTTTGCTGGATATAAAATCAATGACAGTAGTTTACTTTCAATGCTTTGAGCATGCCATCCAACTGGCTCCTATCCCCAGTGTTTCTGCCAAAAAGTTATTCTACAGTGAGAGAGGGGATGCACACTTACTACTTCCAGGCTTCCAGCTTTACTTCTTGAGGTAATGAAAGTGTTTTTGAGATAGATGCTGAAGGTAGCTGCATGATATTGTGAGTATCATTAATGCCACCTAGTTGCTCATAGGCTGCAGTCTTTTTGGATACTTGAGGTTTGTAATGAACCTAGGATAGTTCTTTCTTTCTTATTAGCTAACACTTTCTGCAGTTTTTTTTTTTCTGGTAAACTAAAATTTGGTTAGTTCTTTCCTCTCAATTGTTTATTGCCAAAAATCTCTATTCTATAAAAGAGTGCTAGCCTTGAGGCTTCCCATAGTATTCCAAAGAAATAATGTTCATCTGAGGGCAATATAAGAACTTTCTGTTCTTGTGAACTTCTCCACATGCCTCTCCCAGAGTAGAACTTCCAACCAATAATCAGGGGAAAAAGTGATGGGGCTCCATTATTCTTAGCACGTTTCATCTGGAGTGATACTTATATTCCAGGAGTGTGAGCTTAATAAAGTAAAGGAGCACAGACCTCTTGGCTGCTTTACCAAGAGCTGGTCCTGTTCAATTCAGAGGTGGACACAGAAATACACTGGTAGCCTGTCTGCTAGATATTAGATCTCTTCATTGGGAGCTGAAGGGAGAGGGATACACATCTTCTTAGCCGTACTTGGCCCTAGCAGAGCATCTACTAGCTAAAAATTGGGGTGGGAGGAAGGAGGCTAGGTTGAGTCCTTGAGTTTTATTTTGGAAACTTCACTAGTCACCCTTGTTTCACTAAGGTGATCACCATCACGTTGGAATACGGTCTCTCCATGACACCCCATGCAGTGTTTTGATATCCTATGGAGAAGATAGAGTGCATTCTGGGTACTCTCGTGGTATCTTTAGGATACATTTCAGAATCGGAAACCCTTCTGTGTTCACTTACTTTATGTGAGAAGTTTAATTTTCAAATCCCTAGAGTGTTTCCCAAACACGTGCTTTACTTAAAGGAGAGCTGTTGTCTGGAGTATATACCTGAAGATGATTAAAAAGTAGTAAAAGCAACTGAACTGCCTAATTAAAAACTCCCTGCTGAATCATCCCTCACGTGAAAGAAATGTGGTTTGGGGCTATGCAAGGTTCACAGCTTTCCTTATTACTATTTAGAAGGGCCTCACTCTACAATGCTTAAAAGCATACAATAGCTTAAATAAAACAGAAATCTCCTTCAACAGTCCCCCTGAAGGGTCAGCAATTATTAATGAAACATACGCCGCCCAACTTGCCAGCCAGAGATTAAAAGACATTTGCTCCGAACAATCTCCCTCTCTCAAATAAAAGAGACGAAGAAGGAAATTAAATTCCCGAAGAAATAAATTTTGACTGAAGTGAGAAATCACTCTAAGAAGCTAATTTAAGGCAGATGAAATTAATTTGGGTGACATTTATTCTATTTAGCAAAAAATAGTGACAAAACATATAGTCGCTCTGTGAGCCAGAGATAAGAGGCGAGTAATTTAAGGCTGGGCATAGCTGCCGTCTACAGCGATTTAATCCTTCTGCTACATGTCCCTTGTGACCTATCATTAAAGGTTTAAAGTAAAACTGACAATTATTATTAGCTAGTAATTGGATTTTGGAGATTCAGTATAAAGTTAGGATAATTTAAATGACTGTTGACATTGGAAAGATTATGTAAACGCTCCAAATCAGCTGAATTTATCAATTTATTTAGTCTTATAAAATGGAGTACACATACCCTGCACAAGAAAGCCAGCAGAGTGGTACTGGCTTTCTAAGAATCACCCTCAGGGAGCCAGCAAAAGCTGGGGCTTAGATTTCCTGAAGGAAAACAGCCACATGGACATGCCAAATGTCTGCCAAGGAAGGGGCTTTCAGTACCCAACTTGGAACCCTCCACACAGACCCAAGCAAGGTGTACCTCAGAAATTCACAGCATCCCAGGAGGGGAAAAATTGTCATGGGCCACTAATTCATGATAGAGATTTTTAACCCCAAAACCTGAGATTCAGAAACTAAAGATGGTATCAAAACACATGACCCTCATTGTATATCTCTAGCAGTGTCCTCTAGCTGGAGTAAATCTAATGAGACTTTACTCCATAAATACTGACACAAACCCAGCCTGCCCCTGTGTCCAACCGTAAGCACCAAGCAAAATTGGATTATTTAGAAGAATGCTTTGCAAAATTAGTTCTGCTTAGAAGGCAATTGCATTAAAAGCAGGAGCAACATGGTGTCTTCACCAGCTGCAGCAGAGCCTACTGTTAATAGCCCTCGCCCTTAAATGCCATCTTAAAGGTAAAGTTTAGCTTCATTGTGAAATCATTATGTCTCCAGTCTTATGCACTCAGTGGATGTTACTTCAAAATTCCCCTCAACTCAATGTTCTAGGCAAAACTTCCACTATATTTTATTAAAGAATTGAAGAAATATAATCCATGGTATCTGTAACTTAAAAAGATGTTTTAACCCTTAAAATATTCATACTTTTAACACTGTAATCCCACTTCTAAAATCACTCATCAAGGATTAAGGATCTGTGCTTAGATTTAGAGGGTTGTAGGTTTTGCTTGTTTGTTTTTTGATTTTGGTTTTGAGGTTCTTTTCTTTAAGAGTATGAGCTGGTGCTGATGCTGGGGAGATGACTCAGAAGATAAAGTCTTGCTGTACAAGAGTGAGACCCTGAGTTCAGATTCTAGGTGCCCATGCAATGCCAGTGGCAGCAGCACACATATAATCTCATCATTTCTATGCCAAAATAGAAGACAGAGATAGGAGAATCCTTAGACACTTATAGGTTATCTAGCCTGGCATATGTAATACAAAACAAGAGATCCTGACTCAAAAGAGGTGGAAGCTAAGCACTGACTTCTGAGCTTCATACACACACAGAGAGAGAGAGAGAGACAGAGAGAGAGAGAGAGACAGAGACACAGAGACAGAGACACAGAGACAGAGACAGAGAGAGGGACAGAAAGATACAGAGACAGAGACAGAGAGACACAGAGAGACAGCAAGAGAGGTCTGGGGTGATATTTTGGGACATTCTTAGAATACAGTAAATTGTGCAGACATTAGACATTAGACTCCATGATTCAGAACAATGAACTCTCTCTCTCTCTCTCTCTCTCTCTCTCTCTCTCTGCATGTATATATATATCATATAATTTTGATCATATATGTAAATGTCTTTTATTTCCGTAGATGAAGTGATGAGAGCTGTACCCAAGCAGTGTGAATACATGGCTTAGATTGGGCCCAGAGCATTTCCTTCTCTGCTCTAACTATCCCTAGGCCTAGGCCTGGAAGCTTCTAGCCTCCATACAATCTGATCTTCTAAGCTGACTGATTCAGCCTGGCCTTTCTTGGCTTCTGTCTGAATTGTTCTACTTGGCTTCATAGTAACTTTGGCAATATGTTCTAATCTTCTGGCATCTCCTCATTCTCTGGATAGTTCTGTCTTCACCTGTATCTAGCCTGTTCTTTTTATAATCTGTCTCTGTAAAACCATGCCATTAAAATTGCCTCACACCACAGCACCTTTATTTTTCTCTTTTGCTGTTAAGTAGCTACTTTTTCTCTGCTTTTTTGTGTGATTGGGCATATCCTATCTCAGACTTATTCTGTCAAGTCTTTCTCTGATTTATCCATTTGTTTGCCCTTCAATTAGTGTGGGGAACCATGAGCAATTGCCATCATGAGCCTCCGCTGTGCCTAACTGGTAAACAAGTAATGTGCGCAGGTGCAAGAGTAAATTCGTGCCAAGTCACTGCCCATCCCGGGGCGTAGTAGTGGGGTAATGAGTGAGCAGCTAATCAGGAGCTGACACGTCACATGGAGGGGTATATAAGCAGCATCATTTTCCTTGTTCGTTGTTGTTCTTCTTTCGCCTATGCAATCAATGCTCTCCCAATAAACGTGTGCAGAAGGATTCTGTTGCAGCGTCGTTCTTCCTGGCCAGTTGAGCGCGTGCAAGAAATTAGATGTCATTTTCAAATATGGCTGCTCCCTTCTACAAACTAACCTTGCCTTCACTATTAGGGATTAAAGGTGTGCATTAAGGGCATGTCTGTATTCCAGCCAGATCATATTGCAATCTGGGCATATCTGCATCCTGGCCAGATCATGTCTTTTGATGCACTTGCCAGATTAGTCATTTGGTTGAATTAAAATTCATAGATAGATAGATAGATAGATAGATAGATAGATCGATCAACTGCTAAGCAATAAAAAGCAAGGCAGGATATAACATTTTTAGAAGCTGAAGGGGGTGTACTACGTGCTGTGATACCAGGATTCTGATTTCTGATGAGCAGTTTGCTTTTCTCCTTTGCTAGCACATACCCGTTAGCTTCTGTCTCCACACAGCACCATAGTAGGAAATGAAAGCTGTCAGGGTTGTTCCTCTGGCTTCCCCATATTCACAGCACCAGGCCCATTGAATCTGCTCTGGTAGCAGCCAGTGGAGCAGCTCACTCCTCAGGGATCTGGTACTAATCCTGAAAACTCTTTGCTGAACTTCCAGGTCCAGATTTTACTTTCTTCCTTTACCATTGTGCCTCTCAGGATACGGTGCCAGCTTTGTGCAGAGACCCTCTCTGTTATTTCAGTGTGCCTTCTCTTTCTGGCCAGCATTGTTGTGGGCCAACCAATGTCCATAAAGTCATATCTTGTGAGGTTCTGATTTTCTAAAGTACTTTTCTACTTCTTGTTCAATGTTTTTTATTTAAATTTTGTAATTGGCATACATAGTTTTAAGTTTCATTGTAGCATTTTTGTTTGTTTGGGGGTTTTTTTTGTTGTTGTTTTTTGAGACAGGGTTTCTCTGTGTAGCCCTGGCTGTCCTGGAGCTCACTCTGTAGACCAGGCTGGCTTCAAACTCAGAGATCCGCCTGCCTCTGCCACCTGAGTGCTGGGATTAAAGGCATGCGCCTTCACACCCGGCTTTCATTATAGCATTTTAAAAAACAAAACGTCTTTGTTCATCCTCTGCCTGCCCTCCTTCTCTCCTGACCCACTAATGCCAATATCCTATAAAGTATATGTTATGTGGAGATGGTGTCTATAAGGCACCATAAGGTCAAATAAAGTCATTGGATTAGACTCTAATCTCATTAATGGTATCCTTACTTTAAAAAGTGTGTGGGGGCGGGGGGGGGTGGGGAGGACTTGAACACATATTCCCAGAGAGAAGACCATGAGCACAAGAGGATGGCCAGCCCTGCAGAGAGGCTTAAACAGAAATCCCTCTCACATCCTTGTGAGGAGCCGCCCTCACATTTGCCATTATAAGATGGCACTGACAGCTGTGTTCTAAGTGGTAAACATAGTCTGCACACATGCAGGGGCAGTTTTCCCACCATGTGTTCTGCCTTTCCCGTGATGACAACTGGGCCGATGGGCTGCAGCCAATCAGGGAGTAATACATCCTAGGTGGAGGATAATTCTCCTTAAAAAGGGATGGGGTTTCGCCATTTGCGGGCTTGCTCTCTTGCACTCTGGCTCCTGAAGATGTAAGCAATAAAGCTTTGCCGCAGAAGATTCTGGTTTGTTGCGTCTTTCCTGGCCGGTCGTGAGAACGCGTCTAATAACAATTGGTGCTGAAACCCGGGACGAGAAAAAACTCGGGACTGGCGCAAGGAAGATCCCTCATTCCAGAACCAGAACTGCGGGTCGCGGTAATAAAGGTTCCCGTAAAGCAGACTGTTAAGAAGGATTCAACTGTATGAATTCAGAACTTTTCAGCTGGGGAACGAGAGTACTAGTGAGTATAGCTTTACGAGGTAAGCCTGGCCTTGAACTTTCTAAGGAAATTCAAGACAGTCTATCAGAAGTAAAGTGGAAAATAGCTTTATAAGGTATGTTTGGCCTTGAACTTTTTCTAGTGTTAAAAGCCCTTTTGTTCCTTTTCACATGTTATCAAGTGGTTAAGGCAGGGCGGATTCTAGAGGAAATTCAGGACAAGCTATCAGAAGTAAAGCGGGGAGAGAGAGTAGGAGCAAAGAGAAAACATGGTGCACAAAATAAGTATACAGGCCTTTCCAAGGGTCTTGAACCTGAGGAAAAGTTAAGGTCAGGTAGGAATACCTGGAGAGAGATTAGAAGAAAAAGAGGAAAAAGGGAAAAGAAGAAAGATCAATTAGCGGAGGTCTCTAGGAAAAGGAGCCTGTGCTCATCGCTGGATGGGCTCGGGGAGCCAGCTCTTAGTAGCTCTGAAGCAGATGAAGAATTCTCCTCTGAAGAAACAGACTGGGAGGAAGAAGCAGCTCATTATGAGAAAAAAGGGTACCAGCCAGGTAAAGTGCTAGCTAATCAGTTAAGGAAGCCAAAAGCGGCTGGCAAAGGCCAGCTTGCTGCTTGGCCTCTTGGCAGTCGGCTTCAAGGTCATAGTGCACCTCCACCCTATGCTGAGCCCCCGCCCTGCGTAGTGCATCAGCCCTGCGCAGAGAGGCAATGGACAGAGAGGCAATGCACAGACTCGTTCATTCCAAAGGAGGAACAAAGGAAAATACAACAGGCATTTCCGGTCTTTGAAGGAGCCGAGGGTGGGCGTGTCCACGCTCCGGTAGCGTATATACAGATTAAAGAGCTTGCCGAGTCGGTCCGTAACTATGGAGTCAGTGCTAATTTCACTATAGCACAAGTGGAAAGGCTTGCGAATCACGCTATGACTCCTGGTGATTGGCAGACGGTAGTAAAAGCTGTAGCCCCCAGTATGGGAATGTATCTTGAGTGGAAAGCCTTGTGGCAGGACTCCTGCCAGACGCAGGCAAGGGCCAATGCCACCATGAAAGGGGATCAGAGAACGTGGACTTTTGAATTACTTACAGGTCAGGGACAACACGCTGCTAACCAGACAAATTATCATTGGGGAGCATATGCTCAGATCTCAGCTGCTGCTGTTAAGGCATGGAAAGCACTACCTAAGAAGGGAGAGGCAAGTGGGCAGTTGACCAAGATTACTCAAGGTGCTCAGGAATCCTTCTCAGATTTTGTGGCCAGAATGACAGAGGCAGCAGAGCGTATTTTTGGAGATTCAGAGCAAGCTGCGCCTCTGATAAAACAGCTAATCTATGAGCAAGCCACAAAGGAGTGCCGAGCAGCCATAGCCCCAAGAAAGAACAAAGGCTTACAAGACTGGCTCAGGGTCTGTCGAGAGCTTGGGGGACCTCTCACCAATGCAGGCTTAGCGGCCGCCATCCTCCAATCTCAGAACCGCTCCATGAGCAGAAATAATCAGAGGACATGTTTTAACTGCAGGAAGCCTGGGCATTTTAAGAAAGATTGCAGAGCTCCAGATAAACAGGGAGGGACCCTCACTCTTTGCTCTAAGTGTGGCAAGGGTTATCATAGAGCTGACCAGTGTCGCTCTGTGAGGGATATAAAGGGCAGAATTCTTCCCCCACCTGATAGTCAATCAGCTTATGTGCCAAAAAACGGGTCATCGGGCCCTCGGTCCCAGGGCCCTCAAAGATATGGGAACCGGTTTGTCAGGACCCAGGAAGCAGTCAGAGAGGCGACCCAGGAAGACCCACAAGGGTGGACCTGCGTGCCGCCTCCGACTTCCTATTAATGCCTCAAATGAGTATTCAGCCGGTGCCAGTGGAGCCTATACCATCCTTGCCCCCGGGAACCATGGGCCTTATTCTCGGCCGGGGTTCACTCACCTTGCAGGGCTTAGTAGTCCACCCTGGAGTTATGGATTGTCAACATTCCCCTGAAATACAGGTCCTGTGCTCAAGCCCCAAGGGCGTTTTTTCTATTAGTAAAGGAGATAGGATAGCTCAGCTGCTGCTCCTCCCTGATAATACCAGGGAAAAATCTGCAGGACCTGAGATAAAGAAAATGGGCTCCTCCAGAAATGATTCTGCCTATTTGGTTGTATCTTTGAATGATAGACCTAAGCTCCGCCTTAAGATCAACGGAAAAGAGTTTAAAGGCATCCTTGATACCGGAGCAGATAAAAGTATAATCTCTATACATTGGTGGCCCAAAGCATGGCCCACCACAGAGTCATTTCATTCATTACAGGGCCTAGGATATCAATCATGTCCCACTATAAGCTCCATTGCCTTGACGTGGGAATCCTCTGAAGGGCAGCAAGGGAAATTCATACCTTATGTGCTCCCACTCCCCGTTAACCTCTGGGGAAGGGATATTATGCAGCATTTGGGCCTTATTTTGTCTAATGAGAATGCCCCATTGAGAGGGTATTCAGCTAAAGCAAAAAATATCATGGCAAAGATGGGTTATAAAGAAGGAAAAGGGTTAGGACGTCAAGAGCAAGGAAGGACAGAGCCCATATCACCTAATATCTAATGATTGGGCAGTTTTAGTTACCTCCTTTTCAGGACAAATAGATAACCATTATCCAAAACATCCACTTTTACAGTTTGTCCAAAATCAATCTGTTGTGTTTCCACAAATAACAGTAAGAAACCCACTTAAAAATGAGATTGTGGTATATACTGATGGATCAAAAACTGGTATAGGTGCCTATGTGGCTAATGGTAAAGTGGTATCCAAACAATATAATGAAAATTCACCTCAAGTGGTAGAATGTTTAGTGGTTTTAGAAGTTTTAAAAACCTTTTTAGAACCCCTTAATATTGTGTCAGATTCCTGTTATGTGGTCAATGCAGTAAATCTTTTAGAAGTGGCTGGGATGTGAATAAAAGTTTCCGGGATTGTGCGTTACTTCCATTCAGTATGAGAAATTTACTAAGGCAGCTAATTTGTTAAAAGGTCTTTCTCAGTATATGTTACAGAATTGGACGGCTGAATTTGAACAGACCCTTCGGGAATTGAGACTTGCCATCATTCAGGTCAACTCCACGCGCTTGGACCTGTCCCTGACCAAAGGATTACCCAATTGGATCTCCTCAGCATTTTCCTTCTTTAAAGAATGGATGGGGGTGGGATTATGTGGAGATACACTTTGCTGTGGATTAGTGTTGCTTCTTTGGTTGGTCTGTAAGCTTAAGGCCCAAACTAGGAGAGACAAGGTGGTTATTGCCCAGGCGCTTGCAGCTCTAGAACATGGTGCTCCCCCTGATATATGGTTATCTATGCTTAGGCAATAGGTCGCTGGCCACTCAGCTCTTATATTCCCATGAGGCTAGTCTCATTGCACGGGATAGAGTGAGTGTGCTTCAGCAGCCCGAGAGAGTTGCAAGGCTAAGCACTGCAGTAGAAGGGCTCTGCGGCATATATGAGCCTATTCTAGGGAGACATGTCATCTTTCAAGAAGGTTGAGTGTTCAAGTGTCCTTCCCCCAGGAAAAACAACACGGGACCAGACCAGGACCCCTCTGGGTGATGAGCCTGGGAGGAGGTTATGTGTACGGCTCCTTTACCTGCACACTGGGGATTTGACCTCTATCTCCACTCTCATTAATATGGGTGGCCTATTGCTCTTATTAAAAGAAAAGGGGGATCTGTGAGGAGCCGCCCTCACATTTGCCATTATAAGATGGCACTGACAGCTGTGTTCTAAGTGGTAAACATAGTCTGCACACATGCAGGGGCAGTTTTCCCACCATGTGTTCTGCCTTTCCCGTGATGACAACTGGGCCGATGGGCTGCAGCCAATCAGGGAGTAATACATCCTAGGTGGAGGATAATTCTCCTTAAAAAGGGATGGGGTTTCGCCATTTGCGGGCTTGCTCTCTTGCACTCTGGCTCCTGAAGATGTAAGCAATAAAGCTTTGCCGCAGAAGATTCTGGTTTGTTGCGTCTTTCCTGGCCGGTCGTGAGAACGCGTCTAATAACACATCCTCTCAGAAGGAGTTGATCTCCTGAATACCTTGGAGTTCCAGCCTTCACAACTGTGAGAAACTAAGTCACATTGTCCGTGGCACTAACATACCTGAGCAATTCTCATATTGAACTAGTTTTGTCAGGAGAAATTACATGGTAGTGTCCAGATGTGTTCTTTGGAGACAGATGATCACAGCTGGCCTTGAGGGTTGTTCTGGATAGACCCTTGATGTGCCCTTATGATGGTCACTTGCATGGAGATCAACCAGAACATTGTTGAGGTTGACTCTATTTCTTGGACTCAGAAGGATAAGGAGCTACTATCCTTGCTACCAGCTATTAATTAAGGCTTCAAGGACAGTTGGGCAGGAGATGGGGCTCAGGTGTACTTACAGAAAGAATCTCTCTCTCTCTCTCTCTCTCTCTCTCTCTCTCTCTCTCTGAGGACTTAAATTTTCAGTTCAAGTTTTTTCTGAGTTTAACTCATGGAGTTCATAGTCATACAACTGCAGATGCTGCTGGTAGTCCCTAAGCCTTATCTTAGGCGACGGCCTGACCGATTGCATATGTGAGATCATGATAGCACAATGAAATCAGCACTTTCTATCAACTGCTCTGAGGAAGAGAAACTATACTGGATTCAAATTACCAACTACATCCCAAAATTTAAAGTACGTGTGGGGAGGGTGCCAGTCAGAAGAAACTATGAAACCACAGGTTGATTTCTCCTCCCATACAGCTTGCTGATGAATGTAAATGCCAGATAAAATATTTCATCTAATGCCATAAATGAAAATATCCTAGAACAGGCTGATAGATCACGCCCACTGTCTTGTCTACAAAAACAGACTGATGCCAGTCTTGACTACTCTCTTCTCTTTGCCTCTGACAAGCAGTTCTATTTAAGCATTCTATGAGCCAATGTTAATGCTTTCCATGTGTTCACTCATCAATTAAAATCCAATGAAATATGGAGAAGGGCTGACCCATGGCTAAGGCCAAAGTGCAAATCCCACGTCCCCTGTCTCTGGTGTATGCCTCCCAAGAGATAATCGTCTACACAGTACTAAGGACAGACACACAGAGAAGAATCACATCCATTCCCTATGATGCCAGTGAAGAGATGAGGACAAAGAGACAAAATAGGAACCTAGAGATTATGCAGAAGTCATATTTTGCCTCATTCTGGTTCAGTATTGCTTTAGATGGAGTTGCTCATTGGGAAGTTAGGGGGTGTTTGAGATTAGCTCACTCTCCTGTCTCTACCCTTCTTTTTCTGCTAAAAGGGCTTCACAATCATATGGCGGTGCAGAGGAAAAGCTAGCCCATTTGTAAAGACAAACAAGCAGGCCTGAGTTTGTGCTGCACAGCTGCTGAGTGGTTGTACCTTTCCCAGCATTCACCCAAGGCCCCCAGACCTCTCATCAGGAAAACCATCTCAACTGTAGAGCACCTTTTCTAGGTCCTTTGCTGCACGTGTGTTGGTTGTGAACCAAGCTATGCCAATATCCCAGCACGTGCCCACCCAAGCCTATGGGCAGCCCCTACTCTTCCAGTTTATCTTGCCATCTTCAGCTACAACTAAGTCTAGTTTTTCCTTCAAGACTCAGAAAAGACATCATGTTTCCCAGGAAGCTCTCACTACCTTTCCTCTCTGCTCCTCACCAGCCCAGTATGTCTCCAACTATGACACACGCATATCTGCATCAGAAGCTTCCACACAAATGGAGTCACTGATGTGTCACACCAACACCCCCCTACTATGGACTCCTATAAAGGAGGAGATGCTCATATTTGTCTTGCATTCACCTTCCACCCTCTGCTTAGAAGGATGTAGGTACACCATGCTTGACAAATAAATGTTCACTAAGGACTATCCATCAAGATGCTCGAGGTGCATTTCTCAAAGCTTCTTAGAGGGGAAAAAACTATCAACACCAATTATTTTTTAAAGAAATAGAAGAAAATCTTGTTCTTTTATATGTACTTTTGCCCAGAAAGGGAAACAACCTTCCCACCAAATTCACCAAAATATGACAAAAGAGTGGAGTGGATCTGTAGCTGTCTACACAGGCATTAGAGTTCTGTTCCTTTGAGCCACCCCCCTCCTGTATCCAGCAATCTTCTTCACTGGGTCTCTGAAGTTTATTTGATCATTTGCTCAGGTACACTAAGGCTCCTACTGAAAAGAGTGTTGTTTTGCCCTGGAAGAAATAAATTACAAAGTGAGCCTGTCATCACACTGAATCTGAGTACCCATCTCCCTGCTGATGGAGGGAAGTCTCCTCTGGTCTGCTGGGCTGAGGCCCCTTAAGATTCTGGTGGTAACTAAAGCATCCCATAAACTTTGGTGTCAGGAAGCGGCCCCTTCAGGTTGATAGCCTTGTCTTTTGATTTATTGTCATCTCTCCTCTCCGTGTTTCCAACAAAATTATTGGGCCCTGTTTGCAGCTCATCTTACTGTTGTTGGCTATTTTCCCTGGGGAATTGCATCTGGATCACAATGACAGCACTAAAGTTGAGGCCTAAGGTTTGCTGGCTCCCACAGCTCTAGGGCTCTTCCGGGGCTTCCTCTGGGAAGACACAAGGGCTGATCAGTAAAGGGCAGTTTGGAGGGAGAAGGCCCAATAGCTATCCCAACCTGTAGCCAGCTTAACCAAGGGCCTAGTGAGCTAATAACAAATCAATCCTAAGAGATCTTTTCTAGGGTCCTGAACTAATAACTTGCCAGCTTTATGCATTCCCGCGCTGTGTGCTGTCTCAGCTGGGTGGAAGGAATGAGGCACTTGTGAGGTTATTGAGCACAGCATCTGCACAGGCAAACAGTGGGAAGTGATTTAGCAGCCACACAGGTGTTTTCTTTAATTACGCACTATAGGGAGTGCTTGCTGAGCTCCACACCCCCACTGTTCCCGTGTGCTTTCCTGGTCATCCGTGGCAGGATGTACTGAGTAGCTGGAAAGAGTTTGGGGCTGGCTGAAGCATTTCTTAGTAGACAAGGGACTTGAATTCTTTCACCTGGGCCTACTTAAAAGGCAAGAAAAATGCCACTCTGCTTAGCCACAGACAGTGCAGGGATGTCAGGAAATCTGTGTGTCTCTGGGAGAATCTCAATCTCACCCCTTGACTTGGACACAGCTAGGACAGTCAGCTGTCTTACAAAACCCCAAAGCAACTTGAACTGATAGATATGTGAAGATCTGGGAAATGAGGATGAGTGTGGGTCTCCTGGCCAGTAGGCCCTTAGGCCTTTTTTACAGGGGGCCCTGCTAACTACTGGTACTCGTCTATGGAAAAAATAAGGCTTATTCTATATTCCCAGTGTATATGAAGGTGAAGTACATTTAGATCTAAAATCATAATAATTCAGATTTCATTCCCAAGGCTAGTTCCAGGAGATTCTTATATCCTCCTTTTCAAGCATCCAGCTCTTGTAAAACAAAAGGCAGCTCTGACAGAGCAGAGCTCTGATGTCCGGGTAAGAATGGGTAGCACCCTTTGAGTATGGAGGAAAGCTAACAACAGACGTGTTCATCAGAAGGCAGAACCTCTCCTGGTAGTTGTAGAAGTTCCTGGTTCCTTAGGGTCATAGGTCTCTGTTCTCTTTACATTAGATTCTTTATTTCACAAGGTTTGACACACTCAAAACATACTACCAGGTTCCAGTCTTAACACACTACTGGTGGTGAAAAATACTTTCTGGCCACCAATGAGTATGATGCCATGCCTCCATATTTATTATGAGGTATCTTTGAAACAACATCCTGTGAACATCAACAGGTTGCTACGGAAATCTGGGTACTCATAGCCTGCTACCTATAACCTGTGTGAAAACAGGATATATTTTTCAGGATAGTTAATTAGAATCTAATCAGTGCTGTCTCCATTTGAGTGAGGGAGCCTCTAAAGATGTCCTATTGGGTAGGGCTTTTAGAGAAAGACTTAAACAGGCCTCCATCATACATTGTGACAATAGTGTGCTATGGAAGTATGTTCTCATGGAACTTCACTGTTCCATACAATCCAAGCATACCTCCAGCTCTTTCCATGATAATGTATGTTTGAGAGAATGTGATAGTGAACATGTGGCCCTTTGAATTTTATATTATGTTCTGAATAGTTTTAAACACAAACACTTACCCTCCTGCCATCTGTGAAGAAGATGTTCTTGTCCCTTTTTAATAATAAATGCATGGGAACTTATAGGAATTAAGGAAGGTCCCCAAGATCATAATAATAAAAACACCAGAGCAGAATGGGAACATGGGTTTTATTACTCTAAATCTAGGACCCTGGGCAAATTGCTTCCTTTCAGAGTAACCATTAAATGTGGTTCTTCCTCTATGGATGGGAAGAGGAGGTTACTGTGCAGTATGTTGCAGGGCCAACAAACACAAGAGCCTTTCTTTGGGGATATTAGAGAATGAAAAGACTAAAAGTACCAGGTAATTTTCAACTCTCCTAACATACACTGCCCCATGTTTCCTTGGTTATTGCAATTCCTATGATACTATGCACCTGCCCTGTGTTTGGCCTCCTAGGAGATAGTGGGAAAGTTCAATGTTGTTCCTAACAGCAAGACTCTTGCTACTCATAAGGGAAAAAAGCAAAGCCACAGGAAATAAGCACAGGGATTCCTGATGAACAGTAGCCTATTTCTATCATGAGTATTAACTAGGGAGAAGCTGGTAGAGCAGTCAACATAATCATGGTGTCATACCAGAGTAATGAAAAGAATTTACAATAAAGCTGAAACTATCCAGAGATCCTAACATAACTGTCTTAGTCAGTTATTGTCTTCTCTGGCTGTGAAGAGACAGCCTGACCACAGTAATTCTTATAAGGAAAATTTAATTGGGACTGGCTTACAGTTCAGAGGTTTGGTACATTGTCATCATGACAGGAATCATGGCAGCAGGCAGACATGCTGCTGGAGAGGTAGCTGAGAGTTCTACATCCAGATCCCATAGACAGCAGGAAGAGGGAGAATCACTGGGCCTGGCTTGAGTGTCTGAAACCCCAAAGTCCAACATCCAGTGACACAATTCCTCCAACAAAGCCACATCCACTCTAATAAGGCCACATCTTCTAACCCCTGTCAAATAGTACCACTCTCTAATGACCAAGTGTTCAAACATTTGAGGTGACAGGCGTCATTCTTACCCAAAGTAACACAGTAACTGATGGAGGATGGTCCTTTTTCCTGTGGTCCTGGATTAACAACTAACTGGTAGAAATACAGTATTTTGAGTCCTAGACATACTTAATCAGAGACTCTACGTATGGAACAGTTTCACCATCTCCAAAGTGTGATGGTAATTCTAATACATGCTGAAGTTCTGAAAACACTGACAAAGGGTGCAACTTCACCACCAGGGCTGAGTTTGTTGATTGTTTGGAAACTCTCTTGTTAACTTGACTGTGCAATAAAGTTTGGCAACCACAGATATAGAAGACAAGAAAGACTGGCCTTAAAGGTAGATGTCACAGATCAATATCTAAATAAGAGATTTCATTTTTGGATTAAGAGTCTATTATGTTGTATGTTTTCCCTGCCCCCCCCCCCAAACATAAGCTCTCCATCTCCTTATGAGCTCACTGCAAAATCTGAGTTGCTTTCTCATTGCTTTGATAAAAATACTTTGCCAAGAGCAACTTAAGGATAAAGGGCTTATGGTTCCAGAAAGAGACAGTCCATCATAGTGGGGAAGACATAGCAGCAAACAAGTTAGAAATGATGGTAGCAGCAAACAAGATAGAAATGATGGCAGAAGAAGGAGGCTGGGTGGCCACGTTGTATCCACATTTGGGAAACAGAGGACAATTAATCAGGAAATGAAACCAGACTATAAAGCCTGGAGGCCCACTCACCATGACTCACTTATGCCATGGAGACTCAACCCTGCCCCTAAGGAGTCCACATCCTTCCCAAACAGTGCCACTGTCAGGAAATTAAATGTGCAAATTCTTGAGCCTACAGGGACAATTCACAATCGAGTTACAATACAAAGAGAGTGTCCAGTGAACATCCATTGCCTATGATTTCTGACTGCTTAGAGGGTAGACAACTGTGAGTTACATCTTTCAAGAACAGGCCTGTGGGAACAAAGCCCAGCAGAACAATAGGGGAGGGAAGGAGGGAAAGTCGGGTGAAGCAAGACGCACCTGAGCTACAGGCAAGCATCTCAAATGCTTGCCTAACAGCGGCCCTCTTCTCTCACATCCCCACTCTCACTCCACCACACACACTGCAGTGGCACCAAAGCACGCAAAGCATTTATTAACCAGCATGAAATCCATTTAACGCTTCTCTGGATGCACTAATTAGCTTTTGTATTTGGGGGCACAGCAAAATGCAGAACAGAAAGGCAAAATCCAGGGTTCATTAACATTCTGTGTAACGATTCAGATGTCTCCATGAGGTCCTGAACTATACCTCCATAGACAGTCCTGAGTGGTGGAGAAAGTTCCTTTTAGAGGGGATGAAGGGGGGAGAGGAGCTTTCAAACACTGGAGTCAAAAATAATAAACACTGGTTAATGTGCTATCTATCTGTGGGACTTTACCCTCATCTACAAAGTTCCCATTTCCATTAATAAACATCTCCAGGAACATTATAATTCCTTTGGAAAATGAAAAGTGCTTGGCAAGGAGATTTTGATTTCCAGCCAGCCCTTATTTGGTCCTGTGTGCAGAGGATCTGTTAAGCTTCATGCAATTAGCGGGCCAAGACGAGCACTGAGCAGGGGATATTTTTTAGTTCATTGAATCATACCAAATCTGAGTCTATTTACCAAAAGGAATAAGAAATATGTGTCTGGCTAGGCTCTTAGTAGGGGCCAGAGGAAGCCTTGACATCTCACTGACTCATTGCTATTTTGTCTTGACACTTGGAATTCACCACCAGAAGAGTGGCAGACTGCAAAGTCTCGGGCTAGGTTTATAGAAAGGCTGGAGAAAATGGCTTCATAGGTGAGTCAAGCCAAAGAAGTCACAGAATGAGGCCAGGAGCAGCTGTGTGCCTGACTAGACAGCCATTCTCCAGTGTGATGATCACAGGCCATGTGCACCTGGTGTAGAGTTGAGGCTGTTTCTTAAAGGTGTGCACACAGATGATTACGTCCTGATACATCAGTCATTTAAGAGAGACAAATCAAGCTTCCCCCAAACCTATCCATTCCTGGGTCTGAATATCAATAAACGCAAGTATTATGTTGGTTCTGATAGATGTCCATTATAGTAAGATGGCCAAATCAATTGACTAACAGAATTTGACTAAAGTATCCATACACTTGTCTCCAAATAAGCTATCAATAAGCCATTTTTATTCATCTAAATGTTTACACATAGCTAAAAGAATTAACAGCATGATCTTCAAAGATTAATTATTATTAGAAATGAAACAGTATTACATATCCAATGCAGGCTGCCAATGCAGCTCCATAGATTTATTGTAATGTCAAGGTGGAATATAAAATCCAACAACCCACCCTTGTATAGAGAAGAGGGGTGACTCTCCTTCATAGAAGTTCAGACAGCCAAATGTATACACAGCAGTGAGGCCAACTTTTTTTTTTTTTTAATTAAACAGCCAGCAGTTTTTGGAAGCCGTAGGGTTGTGAAAAACAAGCTTTGGTCCAAGTTTAATGGCCTAGGAAATTATGCATTTCTATCAGGCTTGTTAGGGAAGATCCAAGCTGAGAGAGAACCCACTCATTTTCCTCAGATAATATGCCATGTACTCTGTATATAATGCTTCCCAAAGATAGGAGGTCTCTAATATTTATCATCATCATAGCTAATATGAACGTTTACTATTAAGTCTTCCCATGTCTGGTAGTTAATTCTATAGCAAATGCTGAGTCATTACTGCTAGGGGAATACATGCTCAGGTTCCTGGAGTCCTCTGATCACAGGATTTTTTATTGCCTGATCAAGCTATCATCTAGGAAAGATAGCCTCAGTTTGGAAAGTGCTCACTCCTTGGGCATAAAGACCTGAATTTTGATTCCTAATATTAAAGTCTAATATAGCATCATGCATCTGAAAACCCAACTTGGGGGAGGAGGGATCAAGAAGAGACAGGCATATCCTTGAGTTTATTGAATAGCCAGTCTGGCCAAATATTTGAATTCCAGGTTCAATGAGAGATCCAGTGTCAAAAAATGGAATGGAGAGTATTGAGGCATAAACCCATTGTCAACCTCTGGCCCCTACATGTATAACCACAGACAGGCATGTATACCTACAGGCCCATGTGCACACACCACATTCATGCATGCCCTCTACACACAAAAAAGATATAACCTTGATGTTTATGTGAAACTTACTTTATATACTATCTTGATTTGTTAATCAAACTTATAGTCAACAGCATAGTCACTCCTATGTGATCAATAGTCAACCAAAGTGTGTTACTCTACAAGGGTACAGCCTGGCATCATCAGCTTGGGGTTAGTACATTGTACATTGGTATAGCTGGGCACTGGTAAAGGGCAAAATTACCAATTCAAATCACAGCACTGTGAAAACTGCACCAGGTATTCAGACCGGTGGGAAGGGCTGTGCTTGACATCCTGAGAGCTGAGACAAGGAGCAGATCATCATCTTGTTCAGCCTCTGCTGGGAACAAGTACATTGGGCAACTCAAATGCTTTGAGCACACCTGTGAATGACATACAACGTGTTCCTGGAGTGCTGACTGTGGGGTTGCAAATGTTAGTGAGCAGGTTGACTCACAAACCAACATCTAGGAATAATAAGGATTACCACATATGACCTGAACTGAAGCTGAAACAGAGAAGAGAAAGGAAAGGCATTGAACTTGGAATCATTCAAAACCCCCAGTTCTCTCTCTGGATGAGAAATAGGTCACCAGAATCATATTGGTCTGCAATAAAGACAGCATGAAGGGGTGCTCAGACCAGGGTCTTGACGATTCTTACTGGCAACGAAATGTCACTCTATCTCTAGACCAAGGAAGTACAAAAAAATAGTCAAGTCAGAGCTAAGGTCACAATTAAAACAACAGTGAGAAGGCTGTGCAACAGCCATCTCCTCATCTTGGCCATTCTCTTTCTCCACAAACTGAAGACACCGATGAAAGCAACAAACATCAACCAAGTTCTGTCCAACAGGGTGAGGATTTCACAACCATAATAAACAGGAGTGGCAAAGGAAATAGAAGGACAAAAATGAATGAATGAATGAATGAATGAATGAATGAGTGAGAATTTCCTTTGAGAGTCAGGAAAAAAAATAAGAAGGTCTCTGGACCAGAGGTGGGTGGCCAAAACATGCTGGCCTCTTCCAAACACAGGGTTGGATTATGGTTTGTTGGACCTTAACTCCATGTCTCAGCTTCTCCTCGGATAAATACCTAACAATCCTTTTGGTATAAGTACAACTTTCACAAAAGCCCTCTCCCTGCCTTCTGTGCCCATAGTGGAAACGAACACTTTCTTGAAGTTGCTACCTTATGTAAAGCACTACCTCAGCTCAGAGCAAGATGTTCCTCTGAAAGCTCTCAAGATGTGCTGTTTAGCCAAGGGCCTGTGCAATGCATGTCTCGTGGGCATAGTGCTGTGCTGGTATGGCATGGTCCTCTGTTGTTATTTTCTGGTGGCTTGGCAAGCTTTAGTTCAGGAGCTTAACCTCCTACTATGCTGTTCCCGTGAGAACTTAGTAGATAGCAGGTGTTAAGCACGTTCTTTGGCTTCTATGGTGAAACTTTCGAGTAACTCAATGTTCTAGGCAGGCTTCCTCACTATAACTGATGAATTAAAGACAAATAATGGAAAGATGACCTCAACCCATACATCTCTGGAAGACGAATGCCCCAACCACAATGTGGTTGTTCAATTCGGCTACTGTTCTTCACTTTAGGTGACATCAAGGACAAAGTAAAAGCTAGATGACAGAGGGGTGATCTCTGTGCAGAAATTCATTGCAGCCCTCCAATCCCTCAACACAGGCCCTAAAGGATAGTCAGGGCCCATTCACTATCATTCACATAGTTAAGGTCAGGGTATAGGTCAGTGGTAGAGCACTGGCATAGTGGTTATCCATTACCCAAACCAAACCAAATCATCCAAATCAACTATCTAAAAACCAATAACAAAAAAAAAACCAAACAAACAAACAAACAAAAACAACACCACAAAACCAAACAACAGCACAGTTCTCACAGCTGGACTCCCTGGGCCCAAATTAGATAAAGTGGCTCCTTGACATTCTTTTTCATCACCTTTCCCATACTGCCCAAATAACAGGGCGCATCTGTTTGGTGCTTTCTTCCCAGTCGTCCTGGGTTTCTGCACATAATAGGTAGGAGGGTGTGAGAATACGTACCTGCCTTTCTCTGCGACATACTCAAGCCAGGCAGATAGTGGGCTCTTGTGCTCTCATCTACTGCTACCTGGTGTGTGAAGCTTGGATGTGCAACAAAAGTTTGCTTTTCATTTGGAACATAGATTTGGGTTTTTTGTTTGTTTGTTTGTTTGTTTGTTTGTTTTTGGGTGGGGGGGTGATGGCGGTAGAGTGGGTAGCTGAACGGGCCTTCTTAAAATGGGCTTGCTCTGAGTCAGCCGATTCTGTCCTGTTAGCTAAGCTCTTTAAGGGAAAGAAGCCATAGGAAGCCATCATGGTTTGGGTTAAGATACATTCCGAAAGTTCCTGAACAGTATTAAAGTTTGGTTCCACTCTATATTAACCTCTAAATAGAGTCCTACCTGAAGACTTAGCAGGAAAGGCAACCAGTGAAGTGTAGGATTCATGTAGGAGGGCCTTTGAGACAAATAGCACTTGAAGACTAGAGTTTTGCATCAACCCATTACCTTTAACATACCTTGTTTCTCCACCCATGAAGGGACTTGGGCATTGCATGAAAGTTTCACCACCACCTCTCATTCCATTTTGGCAGTGCTGGGACACTGAAAAGGTTCTTTTGAAAGGCAACAAATGGTTTTTGATTCCAGGAGACATTTCTTCTATAAACAAAATCTCTCATCCTCTTCTCCAGACTTTACCTCAAACCGACTGCAGTGTCAGGTAGGACAACATGAACTTTAAGGGCCTTTTCTAATTTGGCATACCAGGGTGAGGAAATAAAACTCTAAATTAACCATCCCATCCTCTCTGTGGTTACTCTCCCAACCCACAATGGATAAAAGACAGGGGGCAGACAACTGGGCCCTTAAATATTAGAATCTCTACCCTGGATTGTCCATTAAAAAAAAAAAAAACATGAAAACCCCACCCACATTTGTCCTTCTCACAGAAACCTCAGCCTTCTTCCTGTTTCTGTGAAACATCACAAGTTCTCATTCAGCAAAGCCAGAAGATTACAAATAGTCGCAGCAGTTTCCAGAAAAGTCTACCCTGTCATTGGGCATAACAGGGAAATCCACACAGCTGGCTCAGAGAAAGGAAATGGAAAATACAGAGGAAAGCAGGCCAAAGCCAAGGAGAAGGGAACAGTTTGCCTCCAGTTGAGTGAATGCAGACCAAAATCACCTTCAGTTTTCATTTTCAGTCCTGTGAATTTAAAGGAAACCATGCCTTTAAAAACAATGGCTCATTATTTCTCTGTTTTCTATTTGCTTATTTTTTAGGATAGCCAAGTTGTGGCAAAGGCTATTATAGTGGCAATCATGCTGATACTGTTGCTTTGATGATGGATGATGGGTGGATAGAAGAATGGATGGATGCATGCATGCATGCATAAATGGCTTATTTTAGTTCAATTCTAACCTTCTACGTACCAGTGAAGATTAGAGTTCTTTAAAAAAAAGTTTATATTTTTACTTTTATTTTATGCATGAGAGTGTTTACATGCATGTATACAGGTGTACCATATGTGTATGTAGTGTCCATGGAAGCTAAAAGAAGGTATCAGATCTCTTGGTATTGGAGTTATGGATGAATGTGAACTACCATGTGGTTATTGTAACTGCTAAGCCATGTCTCCAGCTCTTAATACAATATTCAAACATAATTTTCTGACTATTTTTGTGCTCTATATAATGGATGATTTATCCTAAAAACCATTTAATTCACATCAAATCAAAGAATTTAAAATGTTGTTCTTCTAGATGTAGCCACATGTTAAATGCCAGGGGTAGTCAGGGGTGTGGTTTTCAGACATGCATCATGCACACTAGACTGAATGGGGACATGTAGTTCTTAGTTGAAATTTGACTACTACATATCTACTTAAGAAGTTTCTAGGGTTTTCTGAACTTCCATTAAAGTTATCTTGGCAATGAATTCTGAGGACTAAATGTTCATTTTTTGAGTAGGTGTGAAGGTATACATATACACACACATACACACACACACACACATATATATATATATATGTGTGTGTGTGTGTGTGTGTGTGTGTACATATACATACATATATATATATATATATATATATATATATATATGCATACCCTGAGCCATTGAGCTCTAGGGATCCACCTGTTCGTCTCTCCGGTGCTGAGTTACAGCCATGTATGCTCATGTTCTGCTTCTTATGTGGATGCTGTAGACCTGAATTCAGGTCCTCAATCTTATCTAACAAGTGCTTTACTAACTGACCCAGCTCATCAGCCCCTAAATGTAAATATTGTGTAAATGTGGAATATACACACACACATAGACAATGCTACCTTCTTTTTATAAGACACTAGATTTTTGTACATGACTCAAACAGTACACGGAATGAAGAGTTGTGACCACTGGGACCCTCAACCTCAAAGGCAGGTTATGATTTAAGGAAGGAATGTATGGAATCTGTGTACCAAGCTGCTGAGCTACAGTCAAAGTCTGTGATGTTGCCTACTTAAAACATACATTTTTTAGTGTCTACAGGAAAAGAAAAATTACAAGAGCTACAACTTACATTTTAAACCCACTATGGAGCATGCTGTTGTGGTTACTGGTTCATTCAGCCTGCATGATTTATTCATAAACAATGTAAGATTAGATAATCCCTAATGTGCCAAACAAATGTGCCCTGATTGTGTTCAGATCATTCCTCCAAGAAGATGCTTATCATAGCAACCTCAAAGTAAAACAGATGTTCCACTCTTAGAAATCCTGGATTATACTTTAAAGACCATGAACATTGTAGAACACAGAGTAGACATAGAGATCTCTACTTGAATTCACACACACTTTAGTTACTTGTTAGCAACTCAATAATTCTTGTCAGCATGGCCAAAATGGTATGTGCATTATAGAACCCAAAACAGCCTAGGCATAGATGATAAGTGGACTTAGCCTAATTAAAAAAAATGGCATCTTACTCATAGTTCTTGAAGCGCATTCTAGGTCTTTGGGTGGAGTGGAATCCCAGTCATAGTTGATAGTGACAAACTTAACAGTTCAGAAGGAGTTCGTGATTCCAGAGACCTCCATGTATGGGTGGAGTATCAATGATTTTTTTTATATGCTAAACATATTCAAATCAGGGCCATCCAGAAGTCAGAGACCATATAAGGCATAAGAGAGTCAAATATGCAGTAGTACATGGCCAAACATAGTTCACTGTTTAGTTGAGAAGTTTCAGTACATTATGAAAATACTTCACAGATAATCAGCTCCCAAACCCTGACACCATTGCATACACTAGCAAGATTTTGCTGAAAGGACCCAGATATAGCTCTCTCTTGTGAGACTATGCCGGGGCCTAGCAAACACAGAAGTGGATGATCACAGTCAGCTATTGGATGGGTCACACGGCCCCCAATGGAGGAGCTAGAGAAATTACCCAAGGAGCTAAAGGGAACTGCAACCCTATAGGTGGAACAACATTATGAACTAACCAATACCCCGGAGCTCTTGACTCTAGCTGCATATGTATCAAAAGATGACCTAGTCGGCCATCACTGCAAAGAGAGGCCCATTGGATTTGCAAGCTGTATATGCCCCAGTACAGGGGAACCCTAGGGCCAAAAAGGGGGAGTGGGTGGGTAGGGGATTGGGGGGGTGAGTATGGCGGACTTTTAGGATAGCATTGAAAATGTAAACGAGGAAAATACCTAATTTAAAAAAAAAAAAACTTGGGACTCCTAAGAGAGAACCCTGCTAGAGCATCCACAATGTTGGGGTTCTTTGATAAATTTGTATTTGCTGATTAATGTCTCAATTAAGTATATGACCTCTCTGTGTTCACAAATCAAATTATGTAGTTTACCTTTTGTAACACGCTTTCCACAAGACCTTCACATAAAATTTGAAATCAATCTAAAGTCTATAACCAACTTTAATCGCTTTTCTTTCCTGGGATGACACTACTTTCTACTAGCCTATCACTATTTTCCCATCAGCCTGCTGCTGCTATGGTTTTCCTTCATACCTTTGTCCAAGCACACCTTCCTCTTATGCTTGCTTTCTGGTCTGCTCTTTGATGGGTTATTTTCTTGTCATTCTTTTGTCATAGTAACCTTGGCATCATCCTTGGGAAAGTCTCAACTTTCTATTATTGACTTTCAAACATTTGGGGTCAACAAGACCTGGTAAATACAGATCTTCTGTTAAAATGAGGGCTTTGGTGTCTACAGAGAACTTTCCTAGGACCCCTCTGCAATTGGAGGATCTGGCCTAGAACAAGAGGCTTCCAACTACTCATAGTGTATATCCAAACATTATGCTAACTTGTATGTACAGGCCATGAAGCAGAATATAACTAGTAGGCATGGTCAAATTAGCTGATCTGATTGTAAGGCACAACCCACTTACTGGTCACACTGATGTTAAGAGATCATCTAACAATTTCAGGGTTAGAATCACAGTATCTACTTCAATCTCCTTAGCTTCCCTTTGTGAAAATAGATTAACCTACATTCCACTGCTTCAATTAAACAATAAAAAACATTAAGGAAAGTATTAGAGACAGGTTACTTCTCTGATGAAAAATTACAAAGGGGTAAAGAAGAGCTACGGAGAAGCAGCTACTGTAGAAGACAATCCTTCTGAACATTGTTCACAAGAAAACCAGAGTCCCTAGCATGTTCAGTGCACCCAAGTGTTAGAAAAAGCATTCTCAAAATCCACTTCCAAAGCATCACAGAGGAATGCTTCAAGTTAGAGACCCTAATTTGATTCATACATCTCCAAATTATAAAGCTCTTGCTACATAAGAGTGGGCCAGAGCAAGCCTGTTCACACAGTTCCAGAGTTAGTACTCCTTAAAGGCACAAGATGAACAGAGAGAAATCATAGATGTATATGGCCATGTTGGAGTCTACAGAGCCATGGCATCCAGGAAAGAAACCCTTGAGTAAAATAAAGAGGTGAACTCAAGTAAGCTAGAAGGGAGTTTCAGAATCATCTGTTTGTGGTCTTCACAAACATATAAGAAAATAGTAACTTCAAAACTGGACTGGAATGATAAAATAGATAGATATGAAAGATAATTTGAACTGAATTAGGGGAAAGTAGTACCATGATAGAAATTGGGGCAACATATATCATCAGTTATTTAATAAAACAGAAATATCAGTAGAAGGATACAAATCCCTCTTAAGTCTATATAGTAATTGAGATTATCAGAAAGGCATTTCAAGAGAAACAAATACAATTAAACTTAATTTTTTCTCCCCTCTCTCTCCTTTCTATTTTATTTTATTTTATTTTATTTTATTTTATTTTATTTTATTTTATTTTTGAAAGATGGTAAACTCCTGGAGGCAGGAGCTGATACAGAGGCTATGCAGAGTGTTGTTTTCTTGCTTGCTCAGCCTGCTTTCTTTTTTTTTTAATTAGGTATTTTGCTCATTTACATTTCCAATGCTAGCCCAAAAGTCCCCCATACCATCCCCACCCTCCCCTACCCACCTACTCCCCCTTTTTGGCCCTGGGGTTCCCCTGTACTGGAGCATATAAAGTTTGCAAGTCCAGTGGGCCTCTCTTTCCAGTGATGGCCGACTAGGCCATCTTTTGATACATATGCAGCTAGAGTCAAGAGCTCCGGGGTACTGGTTAGTTCATAATGTTGTTCCACCTATAGGGTTGCAGATCCCTTTAGCTCCTTGGGTAATTTCTCTAGCTCCTCCATTGGGAGCCCTGTGATCCATCCAATAGCTGACTGTGAGCATCCACTTCTGTGTTTGCTAGGCCCCGGCCTAGTCTCACAAGAGACAGTTATATCTGGGTCCTTTCAGCAAAATCTTGCTAGTGTATGCAATGGTGTCAGCATTTGGAAGCTGATTATGGGATGGATCCCTGGATATGGCAGTCTCTACATGGTCCATCCTTTCATCTCAGCTCCAAACTCCGTCTCTGTAACTCCTTCCATGGGTGTTTTGTTCCCAATTCTAAAAAGGGGCAAAGTGTCCACACTTTGGTCTTCATTCTTCTTGAGTTTCATGCGTTTAGCAAATTGTATCTTATATTTTGGGTATCCTAAGTTTCTGGGCTAATATCCACTTATCAGTGAGTACATATTGTGTGAGTTCCTTTGTGATTGGGTTACCTCACTCAGGATGATGCCCTCCAGGTCCATCCATTTGCTTAGGAATTTCATAAATTCATTCTTTTTAATAGCTGAGTAGTACTCCATTGTGTAAATGTACCACATTTTCTGTATCTATTCCTCTGTTGAGGGGCATCTGGGTTCTTTCCAGCTTCTGGCTATTATAAATAAGTCAGCCTGCTTTCTTATAGAACCCAGGACCACCAACTCATTGGTGTTATCACCTACCATGGACTGGGCCATACCCATCAATCAAAACTTAGGAAAATGTGCAAAGTGTAAGCCAAATAAACCCTTTCCACCCCAACTTGCTTTTGCATCATGGTGTTTCATCACAGCAATAGATACCCTAAGACATCAGACAAATAACTTCCACCACATATGATGTAATCATATATAAAGCAGAAACTACAAGAGTGTGTTGATAAGCATCATGTAATTTCAGTCTTTGGAAGAGTAAACAAAAATAATGAAACCCTTGACTCTCATGTAAAGGAGTAAGTATGGCCTTAAGTCCTGGATGAAGAAAATGTTCAAAGGCATTTAAAGATCTGTCAATTCCTTTTGATGCACATTCCAAAAAAGATCTTTAGGGGAAAAAAGTAACAGTATTCTCAAAGCTAAAGAAAGAATACCAGAACATCAAACATTTAATCAAAGAATTAAAGTAAATCTGTACATTTTATAAACGACCATTGGATCAAAGAGTAACTGAAAGTCAGTAGTAGCTTATGAAGGAAATAAGGCTATTCACATCAAAGCATATAGATACGAACGGAGCAGTAATAATTACAGAAGCAATAAAGGCAGAGCACACAAGGCTGAGAACACATGAGAGACAGCTAAAACCAATTAATTAAGCAATCGACCTTAAGAGACATAAAAGCAAAGAAAAGTGAACAGATGAAATATAGAATAGAAGTAAAATTTATGACAAACAGAAAATCTGGTATCTGGTTCTCTGAGCAACTGAGAAATGAAGGAAACCTAGAGTTTTCTTGGGAAAAAAATATAGTAATTAGATATTAAGAATTAACAAGAGCAGTTATAGGAATTTTTCAAAGTACAAATAACATTACATCCAATGAGTTAGAAAAATAATAGTCCTGGCTGGAGCAGGGTGCTGCCACAAGACCATAAGTTGGAAATTCCATATTTGGATGGTAATACTTAACTAAGTATCAAGTGCCTTAAAATATTCATACTCTCTTGCTTCCTAATTATATGTTAATTTATGCTGAGAGATATTTTAAATTTTGGATGATTTATGTTTTTATAGTGCCTCCATATGGTGGGGCATTAAGGAGCTGTTAAAAAAATTGCTTCTGAAGATTATTTAATGGCGTGGTAAATCCACCCTATAATGTCTGGTATAAAATAGAAGTCTATAAAACTAAACACGTAGTAGCAGGAACCGTATTCAGTCAATTGTACATTGACAAGACATCAGCACACTGAGATGTTTGTTGTAATTACTTCTTATATTTACTTTTCTGTATTAAATACTTTCTGTGAGTTTTTAAATAGTTTCCAAGTCTATGATAGTATTCTTTTTATTTATGTATTTCTTTTTAAGTGTTTTTTTTTTCATTTTTTAAAGATTAAAATATAATCACAGCTTTCCCTTTCTGTGTCCCACCTCCAAACCCTCCAACATGTCCCTCCCTGCTCTCTTTCAAATTCATGGCCTCATTTTTTATTAATTGTTGCTACACACACACACACACACACACACACACACACACACATTCCTAATCATATATATACAACCTCCTCAGTCTGCATCATTTTACTTGAATGGATGCATTCCTTGGTTGCCTGTAGTTCTTTGTTAAGGGTTGAGTCTCCTGGGCTTTTCCCACCCACGTTAGCATGTCTATTGTCTTTTTCCAGCTCTTATGTAGGTAGCCACATTGGTGAGACTTTATGAATGTAGTTTCTGACATTCCACAGCAACCTCCCAGAACCTCTGCTCTTATGATCTTTCAGTCCCCTCCTCCACAAGGATACAGGAGCCTCTGCTGTTATAGCTATGTTGTATTTATATCAGTTTCACAACTCTGCATTTTGATTGGTTGTGGTTTTCTGTCTCTGTTGCAAAGTTTCTCTGATAAGGAGTAAAGCCTACACTCACTGTAGTTTGTAAGACAAAGGTGTAGAATGTGTTAGGAACACAATCAAAAAATGCTTAATTGTGTATCATGGAAGCAGAGACAGTAATGCGTCTAACAAAGTCAGCCTGGAGCATAGAGTTAGGGGAAGATTGTGGAAGAGGAGGGGGAAGAAGAGGGAAACAAAAAACTCAAGAAGAGATCGTCACAGTTAAAGAGAAACTTGATGAACTAGAAGTTAATAAAAAGGAAGTAATTCTGAGTATAAAAAGAGAGGCAAATTATGAGCACTGGAGGCTCTGATTTATGTTCAGCAAAATTCCTAGGAATAGACAAAGAATACCAGGGAACCATTTAAAGCCAGAGCACGGGGTAATCTTTGGAATTAGTTGTTTAAACTTGACTGATTAACCTCCCTTGTGGGAAACACATAAAAATGGATGAAATACATTAGGAAGGAGGTAAGGTGGGAAGATTCTGTAATATAGTGAGCAATCTGGACAGAAGCACTCTAGGTCCACATTAAAAACTTCATTGTTCAACTGATACTTACTGAGTCTACACTGCTCTAAATTCTGATGCAGAATGTTGAATGAGGGCTTCGGAATCAGAACTGAGCTCAGGGGTAGTGTGCTCCTCTACCATACCCAAGGCCCTGGGTTCAATCTTCAGAGCCACTGAGTGAAAACCACAATGAGAGGTTCTATTTTTGCAGTTTCTATCTGAATGCAGGAATAAAGGAATAAGATAAAAGGGGATAATGAAGGAGCAGAGGGTGTTTTGGGAACCATGCAATTAAGACAAGCTTTTCTGATCTGATCCCTGTGAGAGGGACCTGAATGTGAAGTCAGGACATGCAGATGTCAGGAGATGTACAGGAGAGAGCAAAGGCCCTGAGGCAGTATCTCTCCTGGGATCACTGTGCTAAGTTAGGATCAGAGGCCAGCACATTCTGATCTTCACTGAATGTCCTCTTAGTTTCGATCAGACATTTGCCTTTTGCTTTCTTAGAAACATTTTTCTTTCTATTATTGGCATCTGCTTTAATAGCATATGCCTCAGACATCACCACGAGTTTGGTGTGGATAGACCTCAAAATTATTGAAATAATCCACAAACTTTCTATGTAACAACAAGTGTAAGTTTCAAAAGCATTACTAGCCAAATTTTATAAAGTTGTCAAAAGACATTGACACAAGCTACGGTAGGCTGTGGAAATGACTAGGAATTTTATTATGCGTCGGGGAGGGGGTAGGAAGTCTCTGGGAGCTTTAAGTGAGTGACTTGATTTGAGTTCTACATTTGAAAGTTCATACTGGTGAGTTTGTAGCTGTCTCCCTTGATGGTAGTGTATCAGAAGCCTCCATCACAGTCAAGCAGTAGCTGTGACACTCACTGTGGAAACGGTTCTATCAGCTGGGCCGACCCAACTAGATATGCCAACAAATTGAACATCTGGGAAAGAAAAAGGATTTTAAAATGGTTCTAAAATTTGTGTTCTAAGTGACAGAGAAAATGTTTAATTGCCATTTTATGAGGTGAGAAAAACTGTAAAAGAAGCATATTTCAGAACTGAGAGAAGCCAAGTAACATACATATTTTCCAGAAAAGACCATGAGCCTAAAAATGTTTTCTGTGTGCTAGGGATGGGTGGACCCGCAGAAGTTACTCAAACAATCCACGCCAAATAGACCACATGTCAATCACAGCAAGACAAGAAAAATGTTACTGGGAGACCAAAAAAGCAAGAACCTAATGATTTAAGAATTAGGGAGGACATTTTAATGAAGATTACAAGATCTTTAGATGGCTAATGTCAGAATAAACACAGAGTGTTAAGACACAGGTAAAGCAGCCCATATAGGAAAATATGAAGACCCAAGGGAGTTCCTTTAAAATAAGAAAATAAAAATAATAGTAATAAATAATAATTATTATTATTTTATTTATATTGAAGATTCTAAGTGAGCCAGCTAATCTATAAATGGGTGAAACAGCTGAGTAAAAGTTAGCAAACATGGAAATAAACCCATACAGGAAGACTTTTTGGAAAAGTAATGAATTTGTAAATGTCTAACAGGACTGGGTAGGTAATTGGGACAACAAATTAAATAAAAACCATAAGTAGCTGAGGCTTTCTGTGTAAGCAGAAGAAAAAGTCAATGTGTGTGCTCAGTGCTGGAAAGGATAGGAAGGGAACAATTTGTAACATCATCTTACTTGGAAAATGCTGAAGCAACTTTGGACAACAAGCTGGAAATAAATGATACATCTTAGAGAGGATCATCCAGGCAGCCTTAAAAATCAAAGCAAAAAGCTCTCACATGTCTGTGCCACAGGATGGATGCATGAAGTCATGTAAAGGAGCTGTATATACAGCAGCATCAGCTGGAAGTGACCACTGCATCACATTAGGACAATGCCATGCAACAATGAAAATAAATGAAGTCTCTGGGTAGTTCTCAAAAGCATTACACTGACCAAACTGTAACTAGTTGCCAAAAGATACTGACAGCGAGGAAGGTGACTTGGTGTGCAGGGTTTGCCTGACAGTGCAAAGCCCTGGGCTCCATTTTCAGCCCTATAAACCACTACCGAGAAGCAAGCAAGCCAGAGAATGAAAACCGATCTCTTTCAGTTGCCATTAACTGTAATGTCATTGGTATATTTTTAGATTTTTATTTTATGTTACTTATCGGTGAAGGTGAACACATATATGCCACAGCGTGCAGAGGAAATAAACAACTCATTATCTTCTGGAAGCCAGAGGACAACTTATGTGAACGGGTCATCTATGGAGATTGAATTTAGGTCATCCAACATGGTGGCAAGTGCTTTTATCCACTGAGCCATCTCACCTGCCCCATTAAAATAATTTTTAAAAGCACTAAAACTATTTCCATACTGCTTAAGCCAATATGAGAATCAGTTCAGTGAAGGTATAAAAATAGATGTGACCCATGCCACATACATGACCATTATTTATTTGCTTTGAAGCAAGGATATGGTAGGATGGGATTACAGAGAGGAATGCTAACAATTTCATTTCTCTCTAAATATTAAAGAAATTATTGATGAAAGTTATATGAAGTCAATGTGGTATAGTGTGTGTTCTCATGCTCAGAGCTGTAACATGAGTATCATTTATTAAATCTTTTTCTCTGTCTTTCTTTTTAAGTTCAATGAACAGCAAACAAACACAGCCTTCTATTGCTTCCTCTGATCTGAGCTGTCACTAGTATGTTCCTGGGAATGGAATAGTCTTAAATTTGATCCTTGGCAGGAATGGAATAAGATATCATCCATGGAGGGACTGGATTCAAACCTTTCCCTCTGTGTCATCTCATGGATCTGCCTGTGGAACTTTCCTCCTGAGGAACAAATCCCATGGACACTGTCCAGGCTTCCCCCATGGGCAGTGGGGAGGATAGAAGACAGAGTATGCCTACAATAGGCTTTAACAAAGGAAGAATTTACTGCTAGGCATGTGCCTTGACTTTGGAGAAGAGACAAAGAACATCTGTGATGATAGCCATCTGCAGGCATAAACAGAGCCCTGATGAGAGGCAGAGGCTTGAAGACTGGTCCTGCTTCAGAGACAGATCCCATTCTTGCCAAGATCACCAAACAAATCAAGTCTACACTGTTGGGTTCCAGCAGGACCTTGGTAAATGCAGATGGTACAGCAAGGGAATAGTACTGCTACTTTTTAGAAGAGAATCTCACAGCCTCTGTGATGATACTAGCCTTCCATTGTATTGCTCACAAAAGCCAATGGCAAATTGTCCTGTATCAGGTTATGAAGAAGGGAGATCTTTCTGTGATATTGGCTTTAGGGTACAACATGCTGGGCTAACTCTTGAGAAAAGGGCCAAAGACCCATCACAAGTACAGCACCACACGTTGTTTTCTGCAGCTTACAGTATATATGCACTGGGAAGTATATGTAGAATATATTCTTATTGTAGACTATATTTATGTTCTTGTATATATGTAAACATACTCATTTGATATATAGGTATACCTCTCCATGCATTGCAAACACTTTTTCTCCTGTTCTCCTTGCTGGTTTAAGCATTTCATACTGGATAGCCTTTGGTTCATATAATCCATTATCTTGAATCATAATTCATGAGTCTCTGATGGAATCCTGTATTCCCCTTGACATATTATGGGACAAGCTCTGATTTGAGAACAATCAAAGCTCACATTTGGATAGTTGTACACTCACACCATGGAAATACAGTGGCATGGGAAATAAAAGAGATTTCAAATCTAGCTGAGCTGTAAGGCATTGCTCCACTCTAATGAAATGAATGAGATTTGAGTCCAGTAGCAAATTCTCTTGCCCCTGGAGCATGGTCACTTCTGCACTTCCATGCAGACCATGGCTTGGGTCTAATTTTCCTTTCCAACTCGTGGCTGCTGTGTTTGAACTTCCCATCAGATACTTCGCTTCTCTGAGCTCTCTTCTCAGGCACCACTTCAGAGTTAGGCTGAACTGGTGAGACATTGAAAGAGAAATAAAAGGGACTGAAAACAGGAGGCACACTCTCTCTAGCAGGTCCAGACCCCACAAAGGTCAGCACTGCCAGGAAAAGGGTGAATGCTCGGCTCTCTCTTGTACAATGTGCAGCAGCAGCTGCTGCCAGAGCTGCAGCCGATGCAGGACGAGGCGGGGGGGGGGGGGTGGGGGGGAGGGGGGAGCAATGAGACAAAAGGCACAGAGCCTGCATGGAAAATGTCTGAACAAAGTTTGGTTGCATAGAATTTAAGCCAGAGTCAAGAGTAGTGAAGAGTTATACACTGTGCCGTCATGCTCAATACCAACATGGGTAGTGGACCTCATCCTCTTGGCCATTTGTTTGGACTTTTCTTTCATCAAAGTAGAAGACATCATTGTCCCAGTATCAATAGGAGCTTCTCAAATGCTCTGCCCATTGCAGAAAGGGGATTTTCCAACTAACAAGTTATTTTCCCACGCTATACAGAGACTTCCTAACACAATTAAAAGATGTGAAATAAAATGAAAGCCAAGAGATGAGAACAAGAAAAATCTAAAGGGATTATATTAAATTTGTTTTAATTTCCAAGTTCTCATGGGGGCAAGCAAGCATTTACAAGAGAGTTAAACATTATGGAATTCAATGAATGCAGCTCTAACATGATAAAGTATCACCCTACAGCCCATAGCAAGTTAAAGTGGAGAGACAACTGACAATGATGGGTGTGTGAAGATCCTGTCTGACATTCCAGAAGAGATGTTTGAAATATAAATGTGGATAAAGCACTTTAGACTCTACACTACACTATGCTGTCAGCTAGCAAAGTGATATTGAAGACAGTTTCATCTGTTAACTCGCCTTAATTTTTCTCAATAAAATGCTAGGTATTACAAATATCATAGTCAGTGTATATTTGTCCTCTCAAGATCCAGAAAGCAAGCTAGCATCATTTAGTCTCAAAGTAGCCAACAAAACCCCAGAAAATTCTAGGCCACAGCTAAATGTTCATTCAGGTTACCTTTGAGCATCACTCAAGTTAGGATGCAGGGATAGAGGTATGAGATGGATAGGAAGTAAATGTCTGGGCACTGTCCAGGCTATTCTGAGCACCACTCAGAAATGGGATGCATGGATAGGGGTATGTGACGGACAGGAAGTGAAGGACTTTATGTCCAGGTTATTCTGAACATTACTCAGAGATGGGCTGCAGGGATGGAGCACAGTTACTGACTAATTAGTAGAAGAACAAGCATTACTCAGCATGAGACAACGCCATTTTTGAAAACAGAATGTATAAGAGAATGCAAAACACAAAGAGCCATCCGTCAATGTTATATCTATCATACTTAACATTTGGAACTGGACCTGCCTGTCTTAGCTGAGCTTGACTTTCACATTTCTGGGTAGTAGAAGACAGCACAGTGCTAAAGCAGAACACTAGACTAAGCATAATAGTCCTTTGTCTTAATCTGCATCTAACAAGTCATGGGGGATACCTTGCATCTGTTCTTTCACCTGTTCATCAAAATGTGAGATGAGTTCACCACCATGGTCTCTGCATAGTGCAAAATCAGACTAGATCAGAGACTTGAGAGGTGTAAAAGCTTTAGGTTTTGCCTATCCAAGAAAAGAAAGGAAAACCATTAAAATGGATGGACATTTGTATCTTCATAAGAGGATGTGATGTTGTTAACTTGGAAAAAAGAATGCCAGAGAATACCAACAACAAAAAGAATACCTTATGTGCACTCTTCCCAGGATGCTTGCCTCAGAGGCATAGGAAGAAAGATGGAGAAATCTGTCTAAGACTCTCTAAAAGGGCAGATAACTGATTGTAAATACAGAGGATACATTGTAGTTCAGTCTACTGTTTTCTTTTAAGGCTAATAACCTGAGCCTCTCAGAGGAGAAACAAGATAGTGAGGAAAGCTATGTGATGGTTACTTTTAAAGCCACATGCCAGGTGTTCAGTGGCTGTTAGCCCTAAGCCCCAGGATCATGCAAATTCCTTTAGTTACTCCATTTGGTTAAGCAACTTTGCTTTGATACAGACAATTTTATTGCAGAATGTGCCTTGCAGACAAGAACAGGACTAACAAACACAATTTTATTCGGCAGGTCAAACTCGAGATTTCTTCACGACCATATGGCCTTACTCTAAACTCCAGAAATGGCATGGGCAGGGAGGGGGTCACCAAAGAAGCCAAATTCAAAGGGAATAACTAGCCTAAGCCAGTGTTTGTCTAATCAGCATTTGTTATGGACAAATGTTTCCTACTGAAAGTTGAGACCTACCTTCTACAATGTTGCTGGATGCTGCAGCGAACATAGACTTGGGCTGATCACGGGGAACTGGTTACTATAGCCTTAAAATTACTGCCTTAAGCAAGCAAACACTAACTCACCACTAGTTTTGCAGCTTGGTGTCTAGGAGAGTTAGCTATGAAGACCCAATAGTTATGGTTAATTGAGCCACAAAATAAAAATTGAAAGCCTAAATCACTCTAGACAAGAAATAAATGTGGCCTGTATGTAAAGTTTTAGGAACTGCATAAATAAGAAAGGGAGTAGAAAACCTATCAGGGCTGGTCCACAGACTTTTGAAGAGGGCCAGGGATCCCCAAAGTGTTACTTTCTGATATTTTTCTGATACAGAAATCTAGGTGGGGAGGAGACTGGTAAATAGTTACAAAAGCTCTGTTTGGTTTGGGCCTGGAGATCCCAATGGTTTTAGTTTGCATTTAGCTCTTTGTGTTCAGGACTTGGTAAATTGTTCTAACACTCCTATGAAAGAAATATTATTGGTACCAATTTTACATGTAACACAACTATGTTACTAAGAAAGCTGATGATTTTCCTGAGGTCTTACAGAGAGAATAAGTAGAAAATTAAAGTAAAATGAAATAAAATGAATAATTCAGCTATTGTTCATTCAACATTGTCTCCAGAAGTCTGACGAAGGAGCTAAGCAGCATATTCTCTTTATTCTAGAAACTGGTCCAGTGGATTATGTTTTGCCAATCATTAATTTTACAGCAAAATCCTAAATCAGAGAGCAAGAGAATTGGGCAAGAGAGAAAGAGAGAGACAGAGACAGAGACAGAGACAGAGAGACAGAGAGACAGAGAGAGACAGACAGAGACAGACAGAGAGACAGACAGACAGAGAGTCAGACAGACAGAGAGACAGAGACAGAGAGAAACAGAGAGAGAGAGAAACCAAGAGAGAGAGAGAGAGAGAGAGAGAGAGAGAGAGAGAGAGAGAGAGAGAGAGAGAGAGAGAGAGAGAAACAGACAGGAGGAGAGAGCAAGCAGCTAAAAGAATCACCTTCCAATATAACTCATGCCCTGCCCCTCTGGTGTGTGTTTCCTTCCTCTGTAAATAATGAAGAAGCCCCTGATGGAAGGAGGGAACAGAAGAGGAGAGTTTACCAGTGAGAAGAGATATGAGAAGAAAAGATTCCCAGGCTGGTTTATTATGAGCTCAGCCAATTATAAGCAGCACATTCTGACACTCCTGTAAATAATAGAGTCTGTCAGGAGTCAGCTGATGGAGATTTTCTGTTCAATATATTGTCATAGACACATGATGAAGGAGAGACGTTGGATGGCATATGCGCTACACAGGAATAAATATGTGAATAATCTCACCAGCTTTGAGACTCCCAAATGCTAAGTATGACAGATATGGACTGCAGTGCATTCCAGTTCTAAGACCACAGGACTAATGATGATAGGTCGAGCAGTCTGATATCCATCTTCCAAGTGTACAGCTGCCTCTGATGGCTATGCTTGAAGGGCCATCATTTTGACCTGGCCTCTTTCCAGCAGTAGAATAATGAGAAGCATTTAACTGGGTCAGATGGAATGGTAGAGTTAAAAGGAAGCAGAGAGCACCCAGCCTACACTCCCACTGTAGAGAGGGAGATGAGCAGAAGAAGTGAAGTTAATTGCCTTGTCCAAGATCAGTGGCAAAGTCAATGGAAGACAGTTCTGCAGAACTCAGCAAACCACTGGAAAAGCTGACTATTCCATGTGCAGAAGAGAGGTACCAGGGATAGAGAGCCAATTTTGAAGGGAAAGAGAATACCCTGGATATTCTAGTCACCTTGAACCACCACTATAGATTGTTTGTTCAGCAACTGGCAGTGGAATGTATTGTCATTTAGTCAATTTGTCAACAAATGGTAGGACGAAATCCATTTAGTGCCTTCAAAAGTACATCTTGCACAGACAAAGAGCTTTGCCCAGTTTCAACTCTTCCAGAAAACCTTCCTGAACTAGGCCACTCCTGTGTTAGTGTGCATGGACACTGCCTTTCTATCACTGCCTCTGACAACCTCTGAAACACTGGAGTGTGCTCTACTCTTGCTGCTGCATCCTCACCTGAGCTGGCTCATAGAGTCAGCTTTAAAGCTGAGGAATGGAGAGAGATCAGGAGAAGGCTCCATATTGAAGTGAATACATCAGCTTCACATCTGAGTTAGGAATGAGAAATTCTAGGCTGTGGGGGTACTGGATTTGGAAAGGGGTTCTTCTGCACTGTACAGTTTGAAAATCACTGTCCCCAGGGAGCCTGCCCTTAGGCCAGGGATCATTCAGAAGACATTTTTAGCTGTTTTATTGGAGCAGGATTAGGGAGGTTAGTGCATCCAAAAGAGACTCTACCAGTATACTTTTACAAGAAATGTTAGGGGATTGCCACTCCGCCCCACCCCCATCTCTGTTGACATTTCTCAACTGCATCATGATGTGGCTACCAAACTTTGAGCTCTACATTCAGCAGGGAAGGCCAAGGAAGGCTACTGATGCTCAGGCTTAAGCCTGATGTTGCTCAGAGGACTCAGTGGTTTGTTCTACATACACTGGAATGTGGGTAGGGAGCTCTCAGAACTCCTTCTATGCTTCAGAGAAGTTATCTTTCCTTTTCATTGACTGAAATTACATCTTCCAACTCATCTCTGTCTCTGCCAAGGACAGAAAAGCAGGGCAGTCATTGAAGAATGAGAGACACACCCAATACACAAACAATATACTCCAAACTGAACCGCAGCCCAGGCAGTAAGTACCTAAGTGACTCTGTTTTGTACAAACAGTGGTAGGAAAGGATTTAAATGCTGTTGGTCTCTCCTTGAGCCTTCCTGTCTCCCAAAACTTAACGCCAAGTTAAAAGCTCCCCTCTAAGGCTTACAGTGGTTTCTTTTAGGTTCCAAGATGCACCTGTGGGCTTTTTTGTCACAAGCAGTATGCGAAGAGGAGCGAACTAGAGCTGTCTGTCTGTCTGTGCCAGACTCAAATTCAATTTGAACCAGGCATTAATTGTGTGAGTATTCCCCAACGAATCTGACTCATATTTATATATTCAAGATGAAATACTGAGTTCAATCACAGGGCATTCCTTCTGAGCCAACTTAGTTCCCTTTCCATCATTTTGCTCAGTTTCTACAGCGCTGCCTCCAAAAGCACACATCTACACTGTCTACTCTGTCAGAATTTGTATCTATACGTTGCTAGAAATTGACAAACTTTATAAGAAAGTCTCCATGTTTGAATCACTGGCAATCCATCTGAATGCACATTAACATGTACATTTGAATTCAAATTTTAGAGACATTGTGAGGAATGGCTTTCTTAACTCCACAGTAATAAAGAATCAAGAAACAGATATTTCTTCAATTTCTTCCCATTACAGTTTATGTCCACATTTAGATGTATCTGGGAAGATCTCTAAACTGACATCACTGTGAGAGACCTCTGGGATTCACAAATATCATTTCCATAACACTCAGATAAATGGGGGATGGGGCAGGGGGAGAGGCAAATGTGAATGGCAATAAATTGGAGCTAATCTCTTTCTGCCACAGCCTGAAATGATACTTGGGCCAGGCTATCTCCCTATCCTCCCTACTGTAATAAGAGCTTGTCTATCTCTCCCAGATGCCCTAACCTGAGTACTGGTATCTCCCCCAAATGCTTGGACTAGAAATTTCTTAAGCGGATTCCAGGGATCTGAAAGAGAGAGAGAAATAAAAAATAATTCTGTCATGCCATAAGCATCGTAAGTTTAAAGACAAAGCAGAGCCTTGCACTGAGACCTGCAATAAATAAAACAAATAATGGATTCCTTAGGGTCATAAAGTTCAATCAACCATAAAACATACAAAGAATCTTCTATGAGGGACTTCCAAGGCTTCTGGAGCTCCTCTTTGGTGTGATACATATTTGAAAGCCCATAGAATTGCTCTTCCACAGTGAACGTCTAATTCAAGGACTTCTTCCATATACCTGAAGCTCTGGGTGGCTGAATTGATCTTGGGCTGGTCATACTGTCATGTTGTTGGATTTTGACAGTAACTTCTGATAAATATGCGCTTCAGGACAATCCTGAGATTGCCTTAGTAGAAGATCCACCTCTGACTAGCTGGGAGACTCCGGACAAATCCTTTACCCCAAATGTTCTTCAATGTCCTCTTCAAGAATGGCATGGTAAATCCTACTCTGCTGTCCTGCTGTCAAGGTGAGGACCAAATCAAATGAGTAGGTAAAAGCTCCTGAGTGAAGGGCTGGCCCAAAATGCAAATGTCTATTACCATCCCTCCCATGGGTGGCAGAAGTGTGACCCCATCCAGATGTCTTGCCAGTTAGGGTTTAGTTAGAAAGGACTGTGGAAAGGATAGTTTAGTTGGTAAAGTCCTTGAATGCAAGCATGAGGACATGAATTCAGTTCCCAGCACCTACACAGAAACATGGGTGTGGGAACTGCATACTTATAAATCTAGTGCTGGATGAGGAAGAGACAGTAGGATCCCTGGGGCTCCCTCCTTAGCTAGCTTAGCCTGGTTGATAAGTCCCTGGTTCCAATAGGAAATCCTGTCTCAAAAATACAAGGTAGGAGATGAAAAGATGGATAGTTCCATTTGCTCTTGCAAATAGTTCCTATTGCTCTTGCAGAGGGCTGGAGTTTAGATCCTAGCACTCATGATAAGCATCTCACAGCCACCTGTAATGCCTATAATTCCAATGTCCTCTTCCTAGCCTCATAGGCATCTGCACTCATATGCACACATGTAAACACACACACACACACACACACACACACACACACACACACACAAGATGGAGTAAATCCTTTAAAAATACAAGATATTGTCATTGCCAAAGAGCATAAATGGTTGCTTGAATTACATCCAGACCTGTCCTCTGTCCTCCATATATACACACATGTGTACACTTAAACACATATAAACTTGTGAACAAACACACATAAACACACACACACACACACACACACACACACACACACACACACACACACACGGAAAATAACCAGTAAGAGAAACATCCAGAAGTAATTAAGAGGGTTGGCTAATACAACCACTTAGTTCTTCCTAGTGCTTATACTGGAAGATTCCCCTACTTTGTCAGCCACCACATTTTCTGTTCCACTGTACGTCCCTGCATCCTGGGCCTCTTCAGTGGTAGTTTCCTATGTTGCTTCCTGCTTCCTGCTTCCTGCGTACCCACTGCTTTCCTCACTAAACATGCCTGAGTTCCTGGGTCATAACTCAGGCCCCTGGCTACAAAGCACCCTGCCGATACAATGAAAGAAAGAATTTGAAGTATACTAGGACCCTGGCCAGTATTTCCTGGGTGCAGGGGTAGGGAGGTAGGTATCAAAGACCACAAACAAAACTAAAGGGCTGGGAGTGGTTTTCCTCTTATCTTACCTCAGGCAACAACTATCTTTTTAACCTTGGAAAAGTCACTTCACTTCTTTGAACATCAATTTCCTCATCTGTGAAGATAATCTCCAATTTCCTTTGTTGTTCTAAAATTCTATAACTTGAGGAAAAACAGCTGCAAAAGAATTCTTCCTTATCTGGCACGCTGAGCTGTCAGGGCAGAGGAATGATCGTAGCTGAGCCTGGATCAGCCCAGCCTCTGAAACTCAGATTCCTTCTGTTTCTTACAGCTACACTGACTGAGCTGTTTTATTCTTTATGTATGGGTTTAGGCTGCAATTTCATGGTGATGAATCCATTGTCATGACCAAAATACCACTGGGTCCATGGCATCCTCATTCTGCTGGGCAGAAACCAGAAGTTCCACTTACTTACAAGGAGTCTGTTGGGGGAATGTCAAAGTTCTGGTAGATGGAAGGAGAGGGGAAGGGGGAAGGAGCAAGAGGGAGAGGGAGGGGAAGGGAGGGAGGGAGGCCCCACCTGTATTGGCTTCAGGCTCCCCTTAGAAGCCCCATCTATCTGACAAATTGAAGGCTAGACCAGATTTATGGGTTTTCTAAACTCAATCAGAACGGAGCCTGCTCTGACCTACAGAAGGTCACTCAACCGTATTGAATGTTTGTCAGCATCCCATGGCCAAAGATAAAGTGAGTGAGCGTCTAAGAGAGCTTTAAACGTGCCCCTGCTCATCCCTGGACTCTTTGTCTCTCTTGGTACACAGAAAAGAGCAGGGACTGCTCCCTCCCCGAGCACAGATGCTTTCTACACAGAGACCTGGAGGGCTTGCTCGAGACCAGAGGCCCTTATCACTGTCACTGGGCTTCTTCTCAAGAGAAACGCAGTGCCTGTCCTGCTCGTCCTGCTCGTCCTGCTCGTCCTGCTCGTCCTGCTCGCTGCAGGAAGCTGCCGTGGGCAAAGCAGGAGGGGAAGGCAGCCATGCATAGACCGCTCTGCACTGCTCTTCCTGTCCTCTGTCCCATGTCAACTTGACTTGACTTCTAACCTTTCAACCCAACAACCATACAACCCTTCTTGCATTGCGCCTGTTTTTCACTTAAACATTCACTCCATTTCTGTGTATCATCAGTACCATGAGACACTATGGGGACCGGGAAGTAGCCTCAGTTTTGCCAGAGCCAGCACTGCCTTCTGTCCACTGGCTTCAGTATGGGCCCAGCAGGGATTCTGTCTGACAGAATATCAGCATAGAGATGGGCACCTCGCTCTTAGAAGCCTCTGCTGAGTACATAAGGAGTGGCCCACATTCTCTGATTGCTGAGTCGACCCATAGGTTTGAAGTGACAGTTGATAGTTTGTATCCCCACTGATGAAGAATTTTCGTTCCCACTGCCCTGAGTTTTCTGCACATGGAACACCCCCCTTACAGACAGACTTGTCTTATTTTGTATCACCTGCCCCATCTTTACTCTCTTGGCCCACATCAGAAACATGGGGACCTATGAGGGAAGCCTGAATCACTTCTGGATGTGGATTCTCACAAGCAGAAAGGTGCATGACATACAAAATGCAATTGGTGACTGACTTGAGAATTAAACTTTTCATTGTTTTATTTTATTTTATTTTATTTTTTATTAGGTATATCATGAGAAAAGATGAACTACTCTTGAGTCAGACCAAGGGGGACATTTCTTTGCAAACTCTGAAAAGAACTTCACAGTGTCCCCAGTGCACTCTGTTCTCCTCTACTGCCCCAGAGGATTGCATGGTGTTTTCCAGGCCCCATGACAGACTCATCCTGAGGGATTCTAGGGTTCCACAGGGAAGAATGTTCTCAGCGTGACACAGCATTATGTAATTCTATTGCTGCCTTCTGGAAGGGCCTCAAATGCCATGCCATCTTTCTAGAGCCTGGTATTCTCATTGTTTTAAAGATGCTTATTTATTTACTTGTTATCTATCTATCTATCTATCTACCTATCTATCTATCTATCTATATCTATTATTCTTATCTATTATTCTCTCTTTCTCTCTGTGTGTGTATGAGTGTGTATACATGTATGTATGTTTGAGCATATGTATGTAGACAATGTGTATTCAGGTGAGTAGAGAGGCCTGAAGAAGGCACTGGATGGCCTGGATTAGAGCTAAACGCAGTTGTGAACTGCCAGATGTTAGTGATGGAAAGAAAACCCATATCCTTTACAAGAGCAGCAAGTGTTCTTAACCATTGAGCCATCTCTCTAGCCCACATACATGGTTTTTAATTAATCTAAATTGATTACCAGAAATGAGCCCAGTCCATGACATAGAGTGATGAAAGGAGCATAAGTTAGTAGGTATTTCATGTGTAGCCTAATAGCAGGAAAGGTCTGTCTTACCTGTCTCTATAGGGCTAAAAGCAGGCGCAATGCCTGACTATTAGCAATACCAGAGGTGTGATTAACTCCCAAATGAGTGGAGAGATAGAGTTAAATAGGTAGGTAAGTAGGTAGGTAGGTAGGTAGGTAGGGTAGGCAGGCAGGCAGACAGACAGACAGACAGACAGATAGTAAGATAGATGGATAGATGGATAGATAGATATAGATAGATAGATAGATATAGATAGATAGATAGATAGATAGATAGATAGATAGATAGATAGATAGATAGATGTTCATGCACACATACACATAGATATATATGCTGCCATTATCACATATCACTTATAACCTACTTTTGATTGTCCCTTTTAAGATACAGATCTCATGTTATTCATCACTGTATCCTGAGCATCTATCCAGACAAAGGCTAGTGGTTAACGGTTGGTGAAAGGAAGATGTATGGATGGATGAATGGATGGATGGATGGATGGATGGATGGATGGATGGATGGATGGATGGGACAGATGATGGATGGATGGATGGATGGATGGATGGATGGATGGATGGATGGAACAGATGATGGATGGATGGATGGATGGATGGATGGATGGATGGATGGATGGATGGATAGATGGATGGAATAGAATAAGTTTTGGTCTGCAATATGTGAACTATTGTTTGTACCATTGATTCCCATCATTCTTCGATGATAAAGAAGTAACCATGAACCTGATTTTTCAAACTTTGAGAGATACTAAGGAGAAAGTCTAGATAGCAAAGGAGAGAAAAGACAGAGGATGAAGAGCAAGGAGGGGAGTAGAGTAGGAGGGAGAAAGACAGAGGGAGAGGAGAGTAGAAGATGGAGAGTGATTAAAATGGACAAAACGCAAGAAAGGGCAAGCTTATGTCAGCAGGCAGCAGAGTGCCTGTAAATCAAAGAGCTGAAGCTTGAGGAATAAGATATTAAAATTTTAGAAAGTGAATAAAGGACAAGGAGCTGAGGGGTAACAGTCACCAAGAAAGTGAATTATGCAACAAAATTAATTATATTTCTATTCTTCTGTTACTAATCCTTTGGGATTTTAATTTTCATGTTTTTAAAGAGACTCAAAAACTTCTCAGCAGAGGCGATGTTGCGGCAGGACAATAATTAGCTTAAGCCTCGTCTATGTGCTCAGAGGGGTGAGAGGTGAGGGATTGAAGTTTTGCCTTGACATGAAAACATACTCCTATATCCTAAGCTATATCCAAGTCATTGTAGATACATTTGTATCATAGCGCAGGCCACAGAGTTTTGGGCTAACTCATTTAAAGTGGGTGAAACTTTGATTCAGCGACAAATGAGAACAGCTACCCAGAGGTGCAGGTTATGAATAGGCCAGTGAAGTCAAGGGGCAGCCTCTAAAGGAAGACACAGACCAGGAACACGATCCAAGGCTCAGTTCATGCTTAGGAAAGTGGATTTCTGTTTCCCCTGTGCTGTTCCTGAGAGCAGTGTTGATTACCAGATAAGTAGAGCCTTTGGTGTTTCACAGAATCAACAGCTTGGCAGCCACAAGGTGACCAAAGTGGCAGATATCAATACTAATCTCACTGGCCTGTCTGTAACTGGACCCAGAACAGGCTGTTCTACACCTGCCTGTCCCGGAAACCTACTCCAGTGCTCCCCCATGAAACCACTAACCACACTTGTTAGCTGTTACCTTGCCTGCAAAGTGGCCCATGCCCATTTCTGGTTCGCATTATCCTATTCCTTCCAGCCTGTGTCCTGAAAGCTGATACCTTTGTACTTGGGGGTGCTGTGTTTGCCACCTGACAATGATTTGACGTGACAGAGTGACAGAAAACAGACATAGGGGATGGAATAAAAGAACAAGGGACCCCAGCTGCTGCACTGGTGGCTCCAGGCAGGGATGTCCATCAATTCAGGTACCTGTGAACCCGCATTCTGGGCCCTTTGCTACAATGGTACAGTAATTCTTGTCAGCCACAAAGAATGGATGGATAGCACTCCTTTTGCTGGCCATGAACCTCTGCAAAATAACAGTGGACTCTTCGCATGCCCTTCTGAGTTCTGTGTGGCTCAACTTCTGGCCCCCTCAACTCCTACGGTTGTTCTCAGGATTGAGCATTCATGATTTTGATACTTCTTCTTGGGCCTCTGTGGCTACACACAGGCTATTATAGAGGTAGTAGGCATGGGTGCTACCATGATGCTTACATGTTAGTGCTATAATCACTAAGTAGATGATCACAGACATGGGGAGGGTAAAAGAGATCATCAGAGCACTGGTCCAACCCTGTGGAAGCTCCTAGTAGCCATGTAATATAAAGAGTAAGATTCCCAAGAGCAATTCCAAGCCTGTAGTTGGTGTAAAGAGTGGTATTCTTTAGCGATTTTCTTTCAATTGAAATATCCCTTGAGGGAGGATGGAGACCCATTAGATGCTCGAAGGAAAGTTTCAAAATGTAGGACTCTCAGAAAGTTTAGGACTTGCGAGACTTTTTCTAGAGGTTCAACAATCAGGAAACAGTTGCTGAGAGAGACTCTTGAGTGGAACTGTCTGCTGGTCAGCTAGAGAAGGCCGGGGTGTGGTTTTTATGAGGCTTCACCCAGGGTTGGGTGGACTTTGCCTGTGAGTCACCCTTGCTCCTTTAAGTATCAGTGATTACAGTGGTCCATCAAGTTAGCCTTAGGTAGAACTGTGACATCTCTAGGGCTAACAGACTTTTCTTAGCATCTTGAAAAGGACAAGATAAAGATCCTTTCCCAATCTGTTGGTGGTCTTTTTGTCTTACTGACGGTGTCTTTTGCCTTGCAGAAACTTTGGAGTTTCATTAGGTCCCATTTGTCAATTCTCGATCTTACAGTACAAGCCATTGCTGTTCTGTTCAGGAATTTTTCCCCTGTGCCCATATCTTCAAGGCTTTTCCCCACTTTCTCCTCTATAAGTTTCAGTGTCTCTGGTTTTATGTGAAGTCCCTTGATCCACTTAGATTTGACCTTAGTACAAGGAGATAAGTATGGATCGATTCGCATTCTTCTACACGATAACAACCAGTTGTGCCAGCACCAATTGTTGAAAATGCTGTCTTTCTTCCACTGGATGGTTTTAGCTCCCTTGTCGAAGATCAAGTGACCATAGCTGTGTGGGTTCATTTCTGGGTCTTCAATTCTATTCCATTGGTCTACTTGTCTGTCACTATACCAGTACCATGCAGTTTTTATCACAATTGCTCTGTAGTAAAGCTTTAGGTCAGGCATGGTGATTCCACCAGAGGTTCTTTTATCCTTGAGAAGACTTTTTGCTATCCTAGGTTTTTTGTTATTCCAGATGAATTTGCAAATTGCTCCTTCTAATTCGTTGAAGAATTGAGTTGGAATTTTGATGGGGATTGCATTGAATCTGTAGATTGCTTTTGGCAAGATAGCCATTTTTACAATGTTGATCCTGCCAATCCATGAGCATGGGAGATCTTTCCATCTTCTGAGATCTTCTTTAATTTCTTTCTTCAGAGATTTGAAGTTTTTATCATACAGATCTTTCACTTCCTTAGTTAGAGTCACGCCAAGATATTTTATATTATTTGTGACTATTGAGAAGGGTGTTGTTTCCCTAATTTCTTTCTCAGCCTGTTTATTCTTTGTATAGAGAAAGGCCATTGACTTGTTTGAGTTTATTTTATATCCAGCTAATTCACCGAAGCTGTTTAAATCAGATAGGGGACTAATATCCAACATATATAAAGAACACAAGAAGGTGGACTTCAGAAAATCAAATAACCCCATTAAAAAATGGGGCTCAGAACTGAACAAAGAATTCTCACCTGAGGAATACCGAAAGGCAGAGAAGCACCTGAAAAAATGTTCAACATCCTTAATCATCAGGGAAATGCAAATCAAAACAACCCTGAGATTCCACCTCACACCAGTCAGAATGGCTAAGATTAAAAATTCAGGTGACAGCAGATGCTGGCGTGGATGTGGAGAAAGAGGAACACTCCTCCATTGTTGGTGGGATTGCAGGCTTGTACAGCCACTCTGGAAATCAGTCTGGCGGTTCCTCAGAAAATTGGACATAGTACTACCGGAGGATCCAGCAATACCTCTCCTGGGCATATATCCAGAAGATGCCCCAACTGGTAAGAAGGACACATGCTCCACTATGTTCATAGCAGCCTTATTTATAATAGCCAGAAGCTGGAAAGAACCCAGATGCCCCTCAACAGAGGAATGGATACAGAAAATGTGGTACATCTACACAATGGAGTACTACTCAGCTATTAAAAAGAATGAATTTATGAAATTCCTAGCCAAATGGATGGACCTGGAGGGCATTATCCTGAGTGAGGTAACACATTCACAAAGGAACTCACACAATATGTACTCACTGATAAGTGGATATTAGCCCCAAACCTAGGATACCCAAGATATAAGATACAATTTGCTAAACACATGAAACTCAAGAAGAATGAAGACTGAAGTGTGGACACTATGCCCCTCCTTAGAATTGGGAACAAAACACCCATGGAAGGAGTTACAGAGACAAAGTTTGGAGCTGAGATGAAAGGATGGACCATGTAGAGACTGCCATATCCAGGGATCCACCCCATAATCAGCATCCAAACGCTGACACCATTGCATACACTAGCAAGATTTTATTGAAAGGACCCAGATGTAGCTGTCTCTTGTGAGACTATGCTGGGGCCTAGCAAACACAGAAGTGGATGCTCACAGTCAGCTAATGGATGGATCACAGGGCTCCCAATGGAGGAGCTAGAGAAAGTACCCAAGGAGCTAAAGGGATCTGCAACCCTATAGGTGGAACAACATTATGAACTAACCAGTACCCCGGAGCTCTTGACTCTAGCTGCATATGTATCAAAAGATGGCCTAGTCGGCCATCACTGGAAAGAGAGGCCCATTGGACTTGCAAACTTTATATGCCCCAGTACAGGGGAACGCCAGGGCCAAAAAGGGGGAGTGGGTGGGTAGGGGAGTGAGGGTGGGTGGGTATGGGGGACTTTTGTTATAGCATTGGAAATGTAAATGAGCTAAATACCTAATAAAAAATGGAAAAAAAAGAAAAGGACAAGATAAACCAGTTCATTTTCCAACCTTTTGTTATTAAATTCTCACCTTACAATATGACATAGATACAAAAACAAATGCAGAAGCTTAGGACTGGTGGGTCTTGGTAGTTATACTAAAACCTATTGGATCGTCTACATGTTCCTTTCACACCTCCAATATAGATTTCAGTAAGGTATGGGGTACAAGAACATTGTGGGGTAAACAAGGGCTTTGTCCTGACAGGAGGAACAAGATCATGGGAAAGGACACAGGTAAAAGAGAATCCCAGAATTAGTGCTCCAGGCCCATACCCACTAAAGTCAAGAAAGAACAGCTTTTAATTCTGCATACACTGTATCCAAAGTGCAGAAGAAAGGCATTGGATAATGATCAAATGAAGCTCAACTGTGCAAGGCCAAAATAAGGGCTGTGGCTATTGTTCTATGCACTGGAGTCATTACTCCTCTGTAGTGTTATCATAGACATCACCAGACACAAGGCAGGTACCAGTCCTCAAATGGAGATGATAATGACAAGCGGTAACCATTCTTTTAATTCGTGCCAATCTGAGGGTGTTCCATTTATAAGAGCCCTAGAAGATGGTACCATTTTGTTGTTGTTGTTGTTAAGTGAGAAAACTGAGCTACATACAAGATATTGAAGACCTTTCTCAAGTCCCAGGGTTGGTAAGTGTGATAACTCAAATTTGGAACACACAGTCCATGTTTATCATATCACAGCCATCCTGGAAAGAAGACTGTCATGAGAGCTGATCTGTGGTGGGGCTCAAGGACAAGGTAGTCCTTCAGACTGCTTTACAGTGGCATCAGGCCAACATGAGATCAGTATACATTACCTAAACCACTTTGTAACTATGCCCCTTCTGTGCCATTTCCTGCTAATCTGGTACGTTCACGTCCCATAAGCCCCTCCTACCACCATATTTGCTTTCCTCTTAAATATTCAGAAAACATTTCACATAAATAAAAAAAAAAAGGTAACAAGCTAATCTGCTTCCTCCTCCTGTCGAATGTTGCATCTGTTATTCAGAAATCAAAACCTCAAATTAAGGAGGTAACCTTCATTTTATGAAGGTTCAATATCAGTGTGCATGTACAAATTCTGGACTCTTGAAATCATGTCTTTCTGGTGCTCCTCAAATTTATTACACAGTATATTACTTTTTAACTCTTCAGAGAAATTCTCTTTAGACGCTATACAATGGAAGAGCCTTCAGAAAGCATTAGCCTTGTACAGGTAGGAAGGTGAGGGGCTGTGAGAAAATTGGGAGGCTAGCGTCATTCCCTCAGTGACTCCACCTAAGCCACCCTAACACCCTGCAACTCCCTGACTTCATATTTCTTCTGGACCTCCAACCTCCTTCGAGTTAATTATTTATGTTTGTTTGTATTTTGTCTTTTATAGAATAAAGAAGATGGAAGGAAAGTGATGTTCCTGCCCCCTAAAGGCATTTGCCATGGCTGTCTAGGATGATTGGGAAAACTGGGGTCTGTAGAGACACAGCTCTAAGTTCCACACCTTGCTTCTTCCTGCTGCCCTGAACAATCTTTCAGAGCCCATAATGAGAGGATGCTGTGGCTGATTTTTTTTTTTTTTTTTTGCTACACCCACAGTGAGTACTATGACTGTGAAGTGGTATCACCAGTACCTAACTCCAAGGCCGTTAGATCTTAGTCATTTACTTATGAACCAAGATTTAAAGACACCAGAAGCCCCTGTTGCAGACAAAAGATGCTTCTACTTTGTTGTTCTTCTTTCCCCATGGAATGATTCTTCAGCTCCCTGGAAGGGATTCCAGTGTGTCCTCTGCTCTGTAGGAGGTGTGTTTGCAGGGATGGCAATTAACAACATGAGGCTAATGGAGATCTTGCCTCTCCTCTGCCTTCCCAGCATTCTGCCAACACTCATTGGGTAGCCTAATGCAAGAAGAGAAAACACACAGCGATCGCAGAGAAACTATACCTTGCTTCCGACATATTTCTCAAGCTGTTTAAATATGAAACAAAATCCTACCAGGCTACAAGCTTCCAGCTGTTATGATTTCATAAGATAAATTTACAACTAGAGAAACAGCATGTTTGCTTTTATAAAGTATGGAAATATAAATGTTCCAAGTGTTAAAACTGTCCAAACAAATTAATTCAAGGAAAAATAGTTGCCTTGGCTTCAGTTCCCTCACACTGCCTTCTTTTCACAGCGCTCATGAGCACATTGCTCCAAATTCCATGAGTGGGGAGAAGCAGGCTTCCATCTCAGCAGGCAGGATCTCCTGTAAACATGCTAACCCAAGGAGCCTACAGGAGGGGTGGCAGGAAGGTCCCTGGCCATTAGCTCACTGCTGACCCAAGTCATGAAAACCTCAACTCAGCCTCTTCTTTTCTTTCCTCCATTCTTTGTTTTTTCTTTTTCTTTTTATCTTAACAGAAGAAAGGCACCATTTGAGAGAGCTGAGACTGGAAATCTTACCATGTGCTCCCATTTCAGATGTGAGCTAAAATGAAAAAAGAGTTTCTTTCCTCCGTGACTTTGAGAAGAAGAGAGTGGAGAGTGGTGATTAACAGCAATATATTTTTTAATGAAACGTAACCCGTCATCCCTGTCATCTTCTGGCCATCCTCGCTTGTATGCGCCTCCCTGACAAGAGGAATAATAATGGTCATACATCACTGCTCTCCACGTGCAATCATCTAAATCTTCCCTCGCTGCAGCCTCTGAGACTCAATTACTTTATTGACATGCAATCTTCATAAGGGGAGAAATATTGTGCGTGTAAGGTCACTTGGTTATGAAGACATATTATCATATTATCTGCATGAGGGTTGCAGGGCTAAGACCTGACAGAGCTAATTATAATGGTACATGATAGAAAGCTCAGTACACATTATTCGCTTGGCTGCACTAAAGGTGAGGTAAGTCCATGACATCATGTTTTTTTGAGAAAATAATGCAACTTTGGCCTGGTAGCCATAACTTTTTTGATTTTTCTTTTAACTCCCTAACATTTTTACTTTGGTGTTTTTATAGATCATGAAAGGACCAGTTAATATGTCTTCTGGTTCCAAAGAAGAGAGATGGCATGCCACAATGTGTGTGTGTGTATGTGTGTGTGTGTGTGTGTGTGTGTGTGTGTGTGTGTGTGTGTGTGTGTGTGTGTGGTGTGTTGGGGTGTGTATGACCCCAACATAACACCAAGGTTTCAATTCACTTTCCACAGCTGAAATGAGGGACTCCAGTGAGAGCTGTAAAGGGCTACAAACGAGTCAATTTGATCCGAGAGTAAAACGCCCCTTCACCTGCAATCAAACCCTTCTCAGACTTCAACCTTCTTTCTCTTGGTCTCTCAGATAAGCCCTTACCTTGCTGGGTGTGATCTATCAGCTGTGCTTTCTTTATTCAGGTCCACCCAGTTATTTGAGATTTCTACACTCAGGAGATTGGTGGGCTGCTCAAGCACCCACTTATTCTGTCATTCTCTCTCTTTCTCTCTCTCTTTCTCTCTCTCTCTGTTTTTTTTCTGTGTCATCAGTCCATTCACTTTCTTCATTTCCTCAGGTGGCTCTCCCCATCAGAGAGGCTAGAATGAAGTGGTTTCTGAGGGCCATTTGGCAAGGAAGGAGCATCCGAAGCAAAGAGTCTGGATCAAGTTGGTGGGAAAAGGGTTGGATGGATTTCTGATGAGTCACCAGGAAGTCAAAATTAAGTTCACCTCACAGATGGACTTGAGCCAGTACCAACACTTAAGCCCTCAGCATACTTTAGGGGAGTTATGAGCTCTCAGATCTGAGTGAAAGAGCCATTACAAACAGCGGCACAATCTGGGATAGGCTGGCTCCTAGGTTCTCACCACTACTCCTCATCCAGAGAATGAATTTAATAAAGGAGAGAGCTAAGGCCTTCTAAGCTCCAGAAATACCTTCAGTCCATGCATCAGCGGTGCTTTGGCCCACTTACAAGAGGAATAGAGTAAAACAAGAAGTTGAGGTTGTCTAAATTCCTTCCTTCACATACACTTAACTCAAACATCTGAATCTCTTAGACTAAAGGTTCGTTAATAATGGCAATGTGAGTTTAATAAGAAAAGCCAAAGGGGGTAGTAGGGACTTTTTGGTCTGCATTAGAAGTAATATTGTATGTAATACAGTGCTAACATTAACTAAACCTGATACTAATGCAGGATCCTAGTGAGGAGCACACTGCCTTGCACCTCCCACATCTCAGCTGCCTCTTCAAGTGAGGAGGTTAATAGAGAGCCTGTCTCCAAAACCTGAGATGCTGAGATAAAACTGACAGTCACTAGAAAGAGAATGAGGCTGGTACTCAATAAAGTACTGACTCCTAACTTGAACACTCATCATGCTTGCTGTAGCTCCTTAACTATGACATGAGTCTGTGTTGGTGTCAGAGAAAATGCTTGGGAGAGAGAGTAAGGCATGGTAAAGTATTTTGGCATTGCCTACTAAAAAACTAGATTGGAAATCAGACCACATTATTAATTTCTTTCATCGTTTTTAGCAAATTGTGATCATCACTTGCCCTTCTGGTCATGAGTAGACATTGGGTACCTCAAGAGATTAGTAGATTAGGAGAACTGGAAAGGTGCCTAGGAAGATTACTTACTAGGAAAAGTGCTTGCTCAGCACATATGATAACTAGTCTGATGCCAAGACCATGTAAAAAAAAAATACTAGGCCTGTTGGTATGCATTTATAATCCTATTTGGGAATATAAAGATGGTTGGATCCCTAGGGCTTATAAGTCAGCTATCTCCAGGTCTCAGTGTGTAAAACAGAATGAAATCTTGTGTTAAAACAACAACAACAACAAAACCCACAAGGTGTTTAGACACTCTGGATAACGGAGAGTGCAGACATATTGTATGAGCACATATACACACACAGAGAGAGGGAGAGATGAGGAATGAGAAGGAACCTGGTTTTGTGATTGGTGAGAGGCAGTTACTGCCTGTTTGGGACTGATAGACATGTTGATGACATTAGAGAACAGACAGAGAAGGTAAAATCCCACAGCAACGTAAGGCATCATTGATAATCCTGTAGGCCATCAGACCAAGCTAGATAATACAAAGGATGGTTAGCTATTCAAAACCAAATGTCAGTTTTGGTTCTCCACAGCCACTGACAGTGACTCAGAAAACCACAATTAAAACTGTGATCAGATACTTATACCATAGAGGAGAGAGCCATTGGAGCTCAAAAGATAACTACATTAGAAGGTGAGTGGAACTCTGGGTCCCTAACAGTCCCTTCGGCTATAGAGGAATTAGAACATGCTCTATGACATTCTCCTTCTAACCTGGCAGTCAGGACACACCAGATTTAGCAGTCTTGGATACCTGGTAACTCTGACACTGTTTTCCCATAATATTTTCTTAGATCATGTATACTGTTGAAGACAATCAGACAAGAAGCAAGGAGACCTTTCTAGAAATCTAGATTATCTAGACAATCTATAACACATGACTTACCCAGAGTACAACTTACTACCAAACAGCTGTAGTCACTATGTTTCAAAGTATCTTCAGTTTTAGGAAGAACTTCATTTTCGCTTGTTCTTAAGTAATTATTTCATGTCAACCCCCCTGTAGAGCGCCAACATTTGTTCATTAATCAGCAATCGCATGCACTGCTTCACATAAATAACCCAAAAGCCTGATGAAATAGCAGTGGCTGTCACACTCCTGTGAACAAGTCGTGGCTCCTCCCCAAGCCAAGCAGCTTGTAGGTGGCTTGGCTTTGTTTGTGAAATCCCCTGTTTTCATGGGGGGATTTTGTTCTTACTGTTGAAAAGGAAGTTTGCCACTTTGACCTCTTTCCACTGGTAGATAGGCAGTTATTACTTTCTTGAAGGGCTCCAATAAGCCTTACTTGTTGGAAGGACCTGGACCTGGTAAAATTCATTGATTAACAGTAAAGGTTCAGGAAGGCAAGGCCTTTTTCCTATGAGGAGGCAACTCATTACCAATGCATTGTATGCAGCCAAGCTTCAGAATGGAAGGGGACTTTGAAGACCAATGTGTTCTAGGGTGGGGCAGGGTTGATCTCCCTACTGTATTCCTGAAAGCCAAGTCAGCCTCCTACTCCTGTTCTTCCAAAATAGTGATTACTGTCAAAGAGTGTTCGCCTTCAGAATAACTCTATTAGCACAAAGCTTAGCACAAAGCATTTATCCCTTAGAGAAGAGCTTCACTTTAAGAATTAATACATTCTTATCAAGATTTCTTTGACAATTACCCTAGAGCAAGACATGAAATAGGGGCCAGAATTGAAAGAGGCTTAGCTTCCATGTGTTTTATGATAAGACACCCTGAAGGGATACAGGTAGGGTTAAAGCTGAATTTCTCTTTTTGTCATCTTATTTATTTAGCTGGATCATTTGGACTCAAATTCCAGATCTGCAAACCGTGAATGCAATTATTCCATGTCACTGAGAGTAAAGGAGACCAGCTGAATATAGACTGTACACTCTCTGAGATAAATTAGGAACGCTCAGTAGAATATATACAGGAACTGCTATTTGTAGGCCATAGAGATCTAAGGCAGTGAGGGCATGGGACATACTTGAGCCTATCACCCGGGGGCTACTCCACCCATTAAGCAACCTGTACACACTCATGTGTGGTTAGCAAGCCAAGGAGCTGAGTCCAACCTCACATTGTTTTGTAAGTCTTGAAAACAAAATGCAATGAAAGGTTTGTCAAGGAAAAGAGGCTTAGGTAGAGATCCCAGGTTATCATTAGGAAAGTTGAGAATTATATTAAATGGAGAGGCAACTAGGAATAAGTTGTCCTCACAAAGCTTTTAATCCAGTTTCTCAAGGGATCTATACTGATACGTGCTTAAGTGACCTCTCCTAACTTACCTATCTCCTAGAATCAAAATAACTCCTCTCTGGAGGAAAGCAACCCTTATCAGAACCTCAAATTTTCTCTAGAATTTTTATCAATATCGCTTTTAAAATAGCCTGTAGTTAGCAAAAGACAAGACTAAATGCTCCATCCAATCCAATAATCAAGCAAGTAAGCAAGCGATCATACACCTAACCAATCAGCTAAACAAACAAGAGGACAGCCAATTAATCAGAGATCCAGGACAGCAAGGACATCAGATAGTACAGTTATTAGCTATGGGCTATAACATACTAACACATAGATTTTATAGATTCTTTTGAAGACTTAATCTATAAATCAAAATTAAATAAAATTTACAGCTGAAATATATAATAACTCAAACTAAAACTTCAAGAGATATATTTAACACAGTTATTAGACACAGCTAAAGAGAAGATTAGGAAAAGAGAGGGTAAGTCAGGGCGAATTTCCCTTAAATGCTAGTTTAAAAATGTATAACACAAATAAAGAACTCCAAGGAAATTGCAGGAAAATGTCAACATAGATTCTTTGAAACAAATACACCATTTTATATTTATGGAGGTAAGAGATATATGACAACTCTAGGTATTTCCTCTTTAATTTACATATGAACTAAAAATATCATCATCCCCAAATAAAGTCTATTAAAAGAAACAATTTACTACATTAATAAAGGCAAACAGGGACATATTTGCATATATAGATGCACAGACTATTGGCTATTGAAAGCCTGAGCTCTTCTGTAAGTGGAGTATTCTTAATACTCTTAAAATATGAACTAAGGTGGATTTTCCTAACTGAGCCCTGGAAACACTAGACATTTCAAATCAATTTCCTAACTGATCCCTGGAAACATTAGACACTTCACACCAATCATTAAAATTTAATAGCAAGATTAAAAGCTGAGATTAAAAAATGAGGCTAAGGCATCTATAAAGATAATTTTCATTTAGCATTGTACAGGAAGTCCTAGGCAATAATATAAAGCAAAAAAAAGACATAAAATGTGTAAGTGTAGAGATGAGAAAGGAAGAATTATTTATATAAGTGGAGATTTTTGTGTATAGAAAATAAAAGCTAAGAATAAATAACAAGATATGGCAAAGCTTCTGTTTCCAAGATCAGTGATGAAAATTATTTATATCTCTGCACATTAACACCAAAATGAGTAAATTAAATGTCAATAGCATCAAAAAAAAAAAAAAAACACAATTAAGAATCAACTTAGTAAAATGTACGTAAGACTTAACACTTAGGAGAGATAGAAAAATGTATAAAACTTTCAAACAAGCTGACATGAGTAAGTGAATATAATCCCATGATTATAGGTTGTACAGCAATATATTGGAGCATGCCAATTATCTGTAAATTGACTTAAATATTCAAAATAATTCCTATCAAAATTCCATCATTTTCATTGTCATTGTGTTATTGAAACAGATAGATAAAATAATTCCAAAATCCACAGGGCAATACCAAGAGCCAAGGGGGGTCAAGGTAATCTCAGTGCATGAGCAGGTAATAAGTGCTCTAAAGCTGTAGTCATTAAAGGTTGGAGCACTGACCCAGATAGCTGTAAAATGAACTGAATAGATTCCAGAAATAACATATACATACATAGATGACTGACTGATGATGAGGGTGGGAAAAAGTCATTCTTGACCTTTTAATGTATGATAAACATGAAACTAAATGCCACATATAAATATATAGTAGTTATTATGCAAATATAAAATACAGGCCCTCATGACCCTTAAGTAGACAAGGGTTGCTAAAACAAGACTTCATGAGCCATCAAGAACACATTAGATGTCAATAAAAAATGCTGCACCACATTGGGCAAGAGCAACAATAAAATAATGCATCTACATGCTGTCTTTTGTAAAAAGCACAACTTACTCAGAGCATGAAGAGTCTAAATGTTGGCTGCCTTTGAGGAGGAGGCTGAGACAGAACCAAGGATGGGTTGGGACGGGATTTTAGAAGGAATTACTACAAGTATTTGATTTTTATAGCTACATGTTGGCTTCTTATGAAAGTTCATGAAATCAGAAATAGTAGTTTGTGTTTCTTCTGTCTGAGAGTGCCATACTTTACTAAAAAAGTTTATTTTAAAAGAAACAAACAAATATCCACTGAATATAACATATATCCACAGTGTTTAGAATGTATCTACTGTCACTGGAAGGAATAGAAGCTCCTTCAAGATACACCAATGTAAACAGGAGTAAATTCACCACTTTATTCATGCTGGTTGGAAAGAAGGAGCTAGAGGGAAATTCATTAATATATAGAGAGAATAGATATAGATACATAGGGATAGAGATTACACTCAAACATGACACACACACACACAATTTTAAGCAGGTGTGACTCAGTATGCAATTTAAAATAGACAGTTACCAAGTTGTAACCAGGGAGATCAAATTTTTGATGGATTCTCTAATTTTCCAATTAATCCATACAAAAGGGTCAAGCAAATAAAAGACACACAGTGGTGTGATCAGCTCACTGGGAGTGAAACGGGACCCACAGGAAGCCCTGGACTTCCTCCATCACAGATGGCTTTTGTGTACTGTATTGTTATTGCTGAGAGACATACAGGGATGAGCCTCTCTCTATCTCTCATGCACATGCACACGTGCACACACACACACATATGCATGCACACATGTACACATGTACATATACACCCTCCATTTCTTTGATCATTCCTTAACTACAAAGCCAATGTACTTTAGGTCGGAGATAAAAAAAAATTAAGCAAGAGAAATAGATATGTAATCTCATGACAGACTGCTGTAATTATCTGTTTTGTACCTCAAGATCTGTTGACATAAATGGACCTACTAAGTTAACCCCTTGAAGTCACATCAAAATTATTTGTATACATTTGGGGGGTTGTTTTTGTTTCTTTTGAAGAGGGGTCCAACATAATAAATACATAATCCAAGAGGTTCTGTATTCTCCACAGGCCATAAACAGTGCTTAATCATTTACTGCTTACAAATAACTTTTACAAATATAATCTGCCTATCTCCTAAATATCCTATGAAAAGGGCAACAGGTTGGGCAGCAGCATCTTCTCAAGATTAGGACAAAAATGCTTAAAAAGCAGCATGATTGTTCTGCTGGAAGCCACATTTGAAGCAGTAAAGCTGTGGTCTGAATCAAGTGCGTTCCTCTTTTGTAAACCTCTGAGAAATTCATGGCACATATCCATGTGACCCTACCAGGGCCAAAATAGAAAAAGAAGGGGCGGAAGGAGAAGGGGAGGAAGAGGAGAAGGAGGAAGAGGAGGAGGGGGAAGAGGAGGGGAGAAGAGGAGGAGGAGGAGGAGGAGGAGGAGGAGGAGGAGGAGGAGGAGGAGGAGGCGGAGGCAGTTTCCATGAGGTGTGCCATTTCACTCAGGAGCAAGAAGCATGTGACAACCTTCAGCCTTCAGAGAACCACAAACTTTCCCCTTCTGCAGTATGCGTCTGAATTCTGTAATCATAGTTCAATGCTAGGTCTTCAGGTCTTCCCCTCACGATGGCTAAGGTTCCTGAAGCTCACTGTTTATCTGACTTGGTGAGAAAATGTCAGTGTCACCACGTCTGTATCTGATAGGCAAATGTGACCTTGATACCACAGTGTGATAGAGAAGAGAGGCCTCACAGAACCCATCTCACCAAGTATCGAGGAGCTGACTAGACGCTGGATCCTGTCTTCCTCTGCACAAAGCCAGACTGTATAGGATTTGCAACTGGAATGAGTATTCCTCAAGGAGCTGCCACAGGGAACAAGCAACAGAGTCAGCCTTCATGAAGCCTGTGTCAGCGCATCTCCTGCACACTGGGACATGTGGTATGCTGTGCTGTGCTGTGCTGTGCAATAAAGGATAGGCAGGCTGACAAAGTATGGGAACCATATGGCAGGGGTGGGGTCCAAAGCTACGTCAGGAATGCACACACATATGGTAAAAATGATGTGCATGGGATAGTACCCTTAATTTTTCTCAGTAAGGTTTATACATGCATGCATATCCCAACCAAAGATTAGAGGAAGTTAATATGGAAATCACCTAGTCAAATGTCCACTCCCATTTTATGGAAGGAATAGGAGCTTGACAAATATACGGCAAAACATATTCTAGGCATACAAATACAGCAATGAAGTAGAATTCAAGACTTTTTTATTTCTAACCCTTAGTTGTATTTTTCAATATGGCAACACCTGGGTTTAATCCCATCTCTGCAAGTAGATTCAAAGTTTTTCTAGACAGGAGACTCCTATGGCAAGCTGTGAACTACAGGTAAAAAGGTTTCAGACTCTGGGCCGCTTTCATGTCCACTTCAGACCTCAGACTCAAATTGAGACTTGGACAATTCTGCAAAGGGGCAGATATCAGTTACCCTGGGAAAACACAAAGGCCCCAGACCAAGTTCTTGAAAACATCAGCAATTGATCCCTCCAGCAGAGGCCAGGTTACTACAAAGGCCAAGACACATGGAGACATTTGTGCTTTCCTTCTAACAGGCTCCCCAGGAAAGGAATGGATTTGGGCAGAGAGAGCTGGTGGATTGCACATGGCTTGAAGGAATCCTTCAGACACTCTGCCAAAGAAATGAAGACTTACAGAGCCTAGAATCCATGCTTCTCGGCCTGCTGCATGTCTTCATGTGCCTGCCTTGGCCTCATTCTCCCAATGTCTCCAAATGTGAGACTCTGTTCTTGGCCACTTCCCACTCTGCTGATAGTGCTCTTCCCATGCTTCTGACCCAGACATTATTTATTCGCAGCCCTGTCTGGTATTGGAGCAGATGAACCTAGCATGTTCAGGAGCCCAGGTGGCCAGATGAGCTATAGATTGCCTAGTTTTCCTAGAGATTCTCATCTGAGAGAACACCTAAGAATAGACTTGCATTTTCTCCAATCCTTGCTTCCTTCAAGTTCCCTTCTTAGACCTTCTTCCAGCAGGTTTCTACAAGACCTCTGGTTACTATCCTGTTCCCTTGTTTCTATTAGGAACCTTAATTTTTTTTCCACACAAAACACACACACACACACACACACACACACACACACACACACACACACACACACAGATTCCCTCCCCCCTCCCCCATAGGCATCCTTCCTGAAATTCTGAGGTCTTTAGCATACTCCTTGAGGATGTCCTCTGTGAAGTCTCTCTAATCCCATTGCCAGAGAGTTCTGAACTTCAGCAGATACTCATCTGCTCTCCCATAACAGACAGGTTTCTTTTCATCTTTCTTCTGGCCTATGCTGAGCACTTGGCAGAACTGAAGCAACTATTTAATGCTAGAGAGGAGGCAAAGATGCAAGTTTCTTGGAGTGGGACCCAGACCTTCATGAGTTGTGGTTTGCTGCTTTGCACTTTCTATGATTTTGTTTTGCTTTGCTGCTTTGTAATTCCTAACAGACCCTGGAAGTCTTTCTCTGAAGTTCATAAATATTAATGATACCTTAAATAAAGAGAAGCATTGATGCTCAGTCATCCTGTTTGAAAAGTGTGTAGATGCAACAACACCATGGATTGAGAGATGGCACCTTCTTCATGGGGCTCAGACTTGAAAACCATTTCCAAGTTCACATTCCTGGGATATGCCAGAGATGAGTAATGGGCACTTAAATAGAATCAGTGACTGTGTCCCTGGTCTTGGACCATTCTGCCCAGAGTGGACTTGAACCTGCTTGTAGCCATGTATCTGGAGGCTGGGGTATCTCTTTGTCTTTGTTTTTTTGTTTGTTTGTTTGTTTGTTTTGGTTTTGTTTTTTGTTTGTTTGTTTGGGGATTTTTTGTCCTTGTTTGTAAAATTCAGTTACCAATGGGTCAACCCAAGGAGGTCTTATGATTATATAAGGTAATCAATTCATAGTAATTATAATCTTTATTCCTAAGGCAAGTGTTCAAGGAATTCATTTTTTCCAACATATATTTATTGACTGACACTATGTGCCTGGCTTTTGGTTTAGGCACTGTGGACAGATAAGTAACATGGGCATAGACTCTGGACTTTTGGGAATCAAGGAAGGATGCTTGAGAAGTAAAGAGATGAATGTTACAATACTATAATTTTCTCCCAGCTGAGACTAATGTGCCAAAGCAGGTAGAGAGAGAGAGAGAGAGAGAGAGAGAGAGAGAGAGAGAGAGAGATCTATTTGTATGAGATCCCAGGGGAGGGGTATGGGTGGGAGGAAGATAGGCCCAAAGCAAGAATCCTGAAAGGCTACACTTACAGATATGCTATTAGGAATGGGAACAAGCAGGAGAAGCATCAAGGGAACAGAAGATGAGGGGACAGGAGTGCCATATCAAGCTTCAGCTACAGAGTCATGAAGTGATCAATGTATAATTGGGGTGTGTGGCAGGAGACATTTACAAGAGGTGAGGAGTGGGACAGGGAAGGAAGGGATCAACAAGAAAGAGAAGAGACAGGCAAGAAACCTAAAAGGCTCTTTTATGAGAAAAGGAAGGAGGAAAGGAAAGAGGGAGGGAAGGGAGGATGGGAATGGTGAGACTGAAAGGGAAGATGGAGGGAGGGAAGAGAAGATGGGAATGGTGAGACTGAAAGGGAAGATGGAGGGAGGGAAGAGAGTGGCAGAGAGACTGAGATTGAGAATAATTATAGCAGAGGAAAATCTTTCTTGGGTTGAGAAAATTGGGGAGTTTTTGTCACCTGCTGAAGACTGACACAGTTTCACACACCCATTCCTCATTCAGTCTTTCTTTATTCCCTCTCTCAAACAACTACCCTACTGTTTTAAGAGCTGCTATCAACTTCTGGGACACTTTGTCATCTTTATTTATGGCCATAAACCATCTTATCATAGCCAAGAGCAGAGTCCTCCCAGAAAGAAACATGAATTCCCTTGATTTTTTCATGTTTGCTAAACACGACAAAGTTCTGAGTGTAGATATTGTGCTATAATCTAATTATCTATGTTCCCAAAATCCAAGGCATACAGCTTGACTGGGTACCTGTAACAGCCATGAAACAAAACCACCCACGAGCTGCTGAGGCTTTCTTCCTGGATTCTATCAAAGGAGCTCACCATCTTTCTGGAATACATTGAGGACAAAGAATCCTCTTTCCCCAAAGTGAAGCAAAAGAAAAGACAAAAATGACAACTAGGGATTCCTCTTGGTCCAAACAGAGACAATCTGTGAAATAAGTAAGAACCGAGGTTCTTTGAAAAAGAAATAAATAAAGCAAGAGGATCTCTGCCCTTAAATGTTCTCCTGATGGATTTTTAAATTCCCAAATCCAGTTAGTAAGTGAAACAAAATTTGGAAAATGTTTAAAATTTCAAGTGAATTCAAACACTAATTTCTGTCTCATCAAAACCAAACATAGCCTTTGGCAAACAGAGACCAGGGGTATGTAAACACACCAGGAGGTGTCCCACTAAGTAGTGGCTCCATCTGCTTTCTGTCATCATCCCAGCTGTGGCTCTTGGGTGGGGCTCTACTCCTAATACTTCTGTTGTGCCTCCAAAGTGGCCTGGGATACTCAGGCAAAGACGTGAAGCCTGGGATTGAGTTCCAGGGACTGTGAACCCTGTCAGGGGCATCTCCAGCCCCTGCTTCCAACACCTTTACAGTGTTCTCTTTATGTACTCTACTTTCTCTTCTTGGATAACAGCGTCAGCAACACAATAATGAATGTGATTTGAGAGCCCATGATGAGGATGCATAATGCCATCAATAGAGCTTTGGCCAGGAGAATGGAACCTGTTAACCTGAAACATCTAAAAAGCAAAACAGCACAGGATTAATCCAAGGTCAAACGAAAACATCTACTCAAGGACTCAAAGAAACATAGATGTGTATGTGGAACAGTGCTAAATACATGACAGATTTTTATAAATATCACTTGAACTTGAGCTGGGCTGAATGTGACAGCTGAGCATTCCGCAGACAAAGCAGCTTTGTGTGACACATACAGATGGGTGAAATCTGGTGTGAGCTGTATGGCCTCTCTGGTGGTGCCTGTAGCATATGAGCAAATCCTAAAGTCGCACAATGGGCTCCTTCCCCCTTCTCTAGCACACATTGCTGACATGACACTGCAGGTGAGTGGGGAACAAATCCAGCCTTCAGGAGCCCCTGCATGCTATGAAGCTGACATCCATTAGCATTGTTCTTTCCATCTTTTCTAGTACTCAATATTCAAATACCCAAGACTGTGGGGGATATTTATCATCCAAACCACCATAAATGCCTTCCACAAACGACACATGTGTCTTCTCACCCATCACACATGCTGTTTTCCCTGACTTGAACACATTTCCTACCTTTCTTCCTGCATATTAACATGATGTATCCATCATCTCTCCTCCCAGGAACTCTTCCCTGACTCATTCCCACAACTGGATCCTACATTCCTCCAAGATTCTAAATATGTATGTCCACAACAGAACTCTTACCATACTGAGTTGTTTTATAAATCATTGTTTTAGACTCTACCCTATGTGACAGCAAAAACCATAGTCAACAAATAATAAATATTTATGTTCTTGTTACTATGATATTTTGGGAAACATTAGAGTCAATTATGAATTTAGCTATCACTATTGAAATATACCAGTACACAATCAATAAAAGTGAAATTCATGGAGATTATATAATATAAAACAATTACATTGTTTCTAGAAAAAAAGCAAAACAGTATTGTAGATTTTTGGCATGATCAAACCTGAATTTCAAAAGATTTAGAAATAAATTTAACATGTTAATAATTGATTATTTGGGGACAGACAGACATCAGAAGAATAAGTAAGTATTTAGTTACATTATGATTGATATGTTAAGTGTCACAAATGAACATTTTGGAGTAGAAAATGTAGTTTTTAAAAGATCTAAAGTTAAAAGTTGCTAACTATAAAATAATCCACATTCAGAAAATTACAAAATCTCTAACAGCTCAGATAAGCATAATATTATACAATTGTAACTTCTTCGTTAGTAAGAGTGTGATGACTGAGCTAATCCTTCATCTGACAGAGGACTAATATCCAAAATATATAAAGAACTCAGGAAATTACATGCAAACAAATCAAACAACCCAATTAAAAGATGGAGTAAAGAGCTAAACAGAGAAATTCTTAACAGAGGAAACTCTAATGGCTGCCAAGAAGTACTTAAAGAAATGTTCAACGTCCTTAATCATCAGAGAAATGCAAGTCAAAATGCTCTCTATCTTACACCTTTCAGGAAGGCTAAGATCAAAACCACAAGAGACTGCACATTCTGGCTAGGATGTGGAGCAAGAGAAAGACTCCAGCATTGCTGGTAGGAGTGCAGACTAGTACAATCACTTTGACAATCAATTTTGCAGTTTCTCAGAAAAGTGGGAATAGTTCTACCTCAAGACCCAGCTATTCCACTTCTGGGTATACACCCAAAAGATACTCTATCTTACCACAAGAACATTTGCTCAACTATCTTCATAGCAGCTTTATTCATAAGAGCCAGGAACTGGAAACAACCTAGATGTTCCCCAACCCTATAATAAAGGCAATGTGGTACATTTATACAATGGAACACTACTAAGTTATTAACTACAAGGACATCATGAATTTTGCAGGCAAATAGATGGAACTAGAAAAAATATTATCCTGAGTGAGGTAATCCAGATCCAGAAAGACATACATGGTAGGTACTCACTTATAAGCATACATTGGCCATAAAGTACAGGATAACCACAGGACAATCCACAGACCCTCAAAAAACTAAATAATAAGGAGGTCCCAAGGGAGAATGCTTGAATTTCACTCTTAAGGGAAAATAAAATAGACATCAGAGGAGGATGGAGCTAGGAACCGGGTGGGAGACAGGGTGAGGAGTGGAATGTGGATAGGTTGGCAAGATTATTGTGTAAGAGTGCTTGCTGCCCGACCACCTGAGCACAATAATCAGAACCCACATAAAGGTGAAAGAGCAGAACATATCCTGACACCTGAGTGAGCACAGAAGGAGGAATTTCATTCTGGCCTGCAAGCCATTCTCTAGCCCTATCAATTGAATTTGATCATTGCCTAGTCTCTCCTGGGATTATGACATTTACAAATGTTCTAAGTGTTTGTTGAGATTGGGCCAGTAAGAGTGGAAAAGCCTGCTTCCCCGCTGTGATTCTGAAATTGTGTTTCCTCTCATCTGTGGTACGGCTGAGGATGATTGACCAATTATATTATATTGAGAATTTTAATCTCATTATATCTGATCCATCTCTGATTATTTAAAATTCTGTGTTGAACATATTTTCCTTAATAGGAATGCCTTAAAAATCACATTTTAACTCAAAGCAAATGCTTTAATACAGGTCTACTTGCAAAGGTAGTTATAGATCTCCCTGACCTGTATAAAGCCATGTGTTCAGTTTAGACCACAAGGATTTAATAACAGACAGGCCAACTGTGAGTACCTGAACATACCTGACTCCCTGATCTCACTCTTCCTTATATTACCTTTTATTTATCTACAAAAATGAGAATGATTTTAAAAAATTCTATTTTACAATGTTGCTATTGAGTTGAATTAATACTGAGATGAAGGTTAATTGTTTCAATTTACCAAATCTCAATTTAGAAAAGGATGCAGAATTTAATCTTGGAATGGATGAAACTAAATCTAATAGTGTCTAGTACAATCATTTTTTGCTTTTCTGCCATGTCCCTCTGCAATCAGAACATGAGTGCTCCACTCCTCTGGGCACCCTTAAACTCTCATATTTGAATGAATGAGAAAATTAATAAACAGAGGTCTTTAGCTTGTTGTATTTTGTTAAAAGATCTAGAAACTGAATAACAATGAATAATCTTCCCATACCTTGAACTTAGGATACACAGCTACCGTCCCTTACAAGACACCAAGTACCCTAACGCTTCCTTGGCTCAAGTAGAGCTGAGATGCACACAGCTTCCATGTGCCCCCATGCCGAAACATCACCACTCTAGCACCTTGTTCAAGGTTTGCCAGTGCTCTCACTTCTAGCTGCATATGAATTTCTAAGTCATGGACTGGATTCCTACTTATGGGTGCTTGCTGCATATCAGGCATGGATAAATGTATCTAAGAACAGATAGATGGGTCATTGGTAACAGAGCAGTGACAATTAAATCAGTGTCACTCAGCATGCAGAGATCTTAACATTTAACCTTTCTTTTGTCAAACATTGAATTTTTCTTTCTTAAAATTACAGGCAATCACCAGAAGCTTTTGAGCAGGCTCTGTAGACCCAGTAGCAATGGCTTTACTTGTTGCATGCGCGCGCGTGTGCGTGTGCCTGTGCGTGTGCGTGTGTGTGTGTGTGTGTGTGTGTGTGTGTGTGTGTAGTGAGTGTTGGGCGTTACTTTTGGCAAACCTGTTCCAAGATGTACCCACACCATGCAACAGATATGGTGTAAATAAAGTTTATTGGGGGGTTGGGGGTGGAAGGGAATGTGGCCCTGGGCAAGGGATAGAGGCAAACAAGTGGACGCGGACATAGGCAGCTAGACAGAGAAAGAGCCACGAGAGAAGGAAAATGTAGGCATGAGGGTGGGGATAAAGCCAGAGATATAGGAGAAAGAAAGATGGCATCTTCTGGGGAGACCTTATAAATATATACATTTTAGAATGCTTTAATCATTGAAAATTAAACAGCATGATTATACGAATGAATTAAGAAAAGAAAGAAAGAAAGAAAGAAAGAAAGAAAGAAAGAAAGGGAGAAAGAATGAAAGGAAGGAAGGAAGGAAGGAAGGAAGGAAGAAAGAAAGAAAGAAAGAAAGAAAGAAAGAAAGAAAGAGAGAGAGAGAGAGAGAGAAAGAAAGAACGGACAGACAGCATGTGATATTTTTCACTCTTCTCTCCATCATATTGGGATCCAGGTCTTCCAGGGATAGTTGTTGTCCTCTCCCATCAGCCCTGAGCTTTGCCGGAGGATCGGGATAGCATCTAAGAGACAGTGTTGTCTGGACATGGCTAGGTGCTAAACCCAAGTAATCTCATCAATATGGCTTCTTAACAAGATTTACACGATAACCACACCAGTTAGATATGTCCCTGTGGACAAGGGAGTTTTCTTAAGGGCTGATCCCTAGATGAAGGACTATAGGCAATAAATGGCTACTGAGAGAGGGAAACAGTTTCCTCCAGGGTGAGGTCCCTGATAGGGAATGCAATTCCAAGTGGTCAGCCCTAAGCACATACACACACATGCAACACGAAATCAACTCAGTTAAACTATAAATTCATAAATTTAAGAGGGAGAGGCGGAGTTGGAGGCAGGAAGAGAGCTAGGTGGAAATAATGTAAATACAGAATTCATATACAAAATTCTCAAAATAACTCTTAAGAAACCAACAAACCCAAGCTCTGACTCCTGATGTCCTGACTTTGGAATGATTAGAGAAAGCCAATTGTGTACTTAAAAGGAAGGAATAGACCCACTTGGACTAATGTGATCACAGGTCTGGATTATTAAGCAGATATAAGAGTAGCTTCCTGCTGCGCCCAGCAAGGCCACATTGGCTTCTGCTCAACCCCTCCTCATCTGAATACCAGGAAGCCTACCCAGGTTTCTCCCATTACCCTCAAGGCACATGGCAGTTGTTGTTCCAGTAAGTGTCAAACACCAGCCTTGCTGTATCAAATAGCTGTTCAAATGGTTCTCTGTAGCCTCCAGAAAGTCAAGCTATCAGCAGGAAGAAGCACTTTAGTTACTTGACATTTCCAGGGTTAGACAGGCTTCCCACATTGCTTGGTTTATGACTCCTCCCCTCCACCTTTAAGCACCTTTGCTCCAATTTTCATTTCTATTGCGACTACATCATCTCGTTTTTTGTGACCCTGATACAACTCTTTTTCATGAGGATTTTATGGTTACATTGTCCCCACCAAAACTATCCAGGACACCCTTCCAATCTCAGGATCCTTCATCATATCCACAACATTGCTTTCACAAAAGATGGACCACGTGGTTCACAAAAGAGGGCAACAGGACAAAGCCCTTAAAGAAGGAAATCCTCTTCTTGGAAAGGAAGGAGTTGCCCCTCAAATATCCTAGGAAGAACACTCCAGGCAGGAAGAGGGCCTGGGCTCTCAGTAGACAGCATATCCTGTGCTCCAGAAGAGCCAGGAAAGAGGGAATAAACGGGAGGAAGTCTGGGATGAATGAGGCCCGAGAGTTCTCAGAGCATCTCCAGCACCCTTGTAGAACGTGGCTTTTATTCTAAGTAAAAGCCAGCAATCAAATGAGGCCATTTAGGGTTGGAGATATTCTGAGGTCTTTCTATTTTGATTTTATTTTTTAGCTTGCACACGCACGGACATTTAAAAATGGCTGCTAAATGCCTCTTCTGGGGGAATGTGAACCGCTCATAATAATAATATAAAAAAGTGCCTTGGGCTTTCTTACAACTGGATCCATCAAAGGGTTTTCACTAGCAATTTGGGGAGCTTCCGCCTCTGGGCGCCACTGCTGTGATTTCAAAATAGAATTATCTCGTGCTCTGTGATTTCTTGAATCATTAGTTTTCCATTTTCTCTTCCTCTTTTCTTTCAGCTCCATTTTTTTTTCCTTCAGTTCAGCTGTGGTATGTGCAAGAAGTTTCAAAATAATGGTGGCTCGTGGGCAATTGAGTGAGGGACCCAGTGGGCAACAAGGGGAAGGGATCTTCCCAGGATGCAGATGGGACCTAGATATCACGCATCTGTTTAATCAAAGGTGTGGAGTCTAGCCTAAGGTCCAGCTTTAGAAGAACAAAGGGAATATCTGGCAGGAGACTGGAGGCCCTAGAGAATGGAAGCCAAGATAGTACCACTCAGTGCAGTTCAGGACTTGATTCTATTATCTCTTCCATTTCACTGAGGGAGCCAAAGGGCCTAGAACAAGGATGGGGCTTATTTTTTCCTTCCTTCCTTCCTTCCTTCCTTCCTTCCTTCCTTCCTTCCTTCCTTTCTTCCTTCCTTTCTTTCTTCCTTCCTTCCTTCCTTCCTTTCTTTCTTTTTCTTTTTCTTTCTTGGTTTTTTTTTTAACCATGTGAAAAATTCTCACCAGAATTACAACCATCATGAACAAAATTGAACCCTGGTACCACCCCTTTAATTACTTAGCTGACAGCAAGCAGAAATTCTTCAAAATTATAATAATCAACATTTCCAACTCATTATGCACTGAATGGTACTTATCTTTGAAGATTAATAATTTTAGCATTATCAAGGAAAAAATAACAAAATTACTTAATTTCCTTCTCAGCAGCCCCACCCCCACCCCCCAATTTTTAAAGGAACTGCTTGTAGATCCGGAACAAGCCAATTACTCCTGGTCCTGAGGGTCTTTATAGACCAGGATTCATGGGGCCTCACAGAATGAGCACAGCAGATGAAAAGGAAAAACTTGGGACCTAGGAATTGAAATCAAGTCCCTCCTTCCTCACCTCTGACTCATAAGATTAGATGCTAGACATAAACATTACCAAGAATCACCCCCAAGAATCCCCATTTTTAGTTTTTATTAGCACCAGGCTCCAGCTGCATGCCTGCTCTTCAAAGCCTGTACTGTATTTTGGGGTATTATTATTTTTTGTTGTATTCATTTAAATTGGTTTGCTTGGATGGCTTTAAGGCATGGTTTCATTCTGTAGCCCAGGCTGTCTATAGACTCCAGTCTGGCTCAGAACTCAGAGCTAACCTCCTACCTCTGCCTCTGATATGCTGGGATTACAAATGCTAGTGCCTACATCTGGCTGGGATGTTATCATTATTATTTTAGTTTATTTTTTAGTGAGAATCACCGAAGATGATAATCCCAGGCATGAAGGAAACAGGTACTCATAGGAGACTCCAAAAGAGATAAGGTTGGAGCCAGCTGGAGAACTTACAACCTACTTTAACCATATAGGTTAGTAGCAAAGGGAGAGGAAGTCAGATGCTACTAGGGCCAAGATGTGGGCTATGAGGTGTCAGCTTGTGACCGTGGAGACAAATCCAGAAGTGCTACAAATGTGTGGGAACGGAGACAGTCCATCCTCAAAGCCCATCCTAGATACTACACATTTCCTGGCTTATGTTATTATGTCATACAGAACACATCCATATTAGAGGATGTAAAATAGCTAGGCTGACACAGAAAAAGGAATTAAGTTAAAGTAGAAGGCATTCAGTTAGCTTGCAGCAGTAAAATCTCTCCACCATTTGTAGGAGACAAAAATAAAAGCTAGGACCCCAGGACATGAACAGCTCAGAGACAAGCAAGCTCATCACAGGAACAGTTTGAGAGTGAAGGGTCCAGGGATCCTCACCTTGTAAGATCACCAGTCTCCCTTCCTCTATGGTTACTGTGGCCTCTGCTGCTTTCTGTGTCCAAACCCTATTCTATACCCAAAGATTTGGTTGTATAGCTTTCCTCTGTCTAGAAACTGCCCTGCCTTCCTATTTCCTTCTGTCAGAGGTCTGCTCTAATCGACCTTCTCATACTTGGGCCATGCTAGCTCATGACCTCACTTTATTCTCTTTATATCATCTTGTTGTTTACTGTTTGTTGTCTCACTCTTCATGAGATGGTTTACTACTGTACTGCTGTCAGGTACAGAACTAACAATGTTTGATGATGATGATGATGATGATGATGATGATGATGATGATGATGATACCTTGGCTTCTATTTAACAAGCAAGAGAGAAAAGCCTTTCTTTCTGTAGTTCTCTTGACTTCTCACAGCATTTATTTGTTATTTAACGTTGTATTCCAACTATGCAGTGAAGCTATGCAAAGCCCCCACAGGTACCCAGGGGCCCTGTATTGTTATTTTGAGTATGCAGGGCATGAGTCCAAACCCACCCCTTTCAGTGCCTGTGCCTAAACGTCTCCCTAGAGCCATAGGGTAAAGAGTGTGAGTTAGAAACCCTTCTGGGGAAGTGAGAAGTCATGGAGGCATGAGAACATTCTCCAAGCTCTCATCACATACTTTGCTGTCCAAGGGGACATACCAGAGATCCAGTGTTAAAAATGACTCCCCAGATGGTGGGCTACAGATAATTAAACCCCAATGTAGAATCCCCTTCTCAACACAGTGGCTATGAGTTCATCCTTATCTCAGTCCTCAATTCAATGACTATTGTATGGAAAACAAGGATGGATGGGTGCATGCATGCATGCATGAGTGGGTGAGTGGATGGATGAGGAATTAAACCAATAATTCCATATACTATTCACATCCTGTGAGCAAACTGTCTTTCTTTTCATTAATGGTAACTTATCTAAGAGCACACCACTCCTCATCCATCTATTTGGATCCATGAAGGCTTCAGAGAAGTCAGTCTCTGTTCCCCTCATAAAATCTGCAGTCTTGTAACAGCTCAAACAATGCCCTCCAACAACTCCTCGAAGAGATGATAAATGAAGTGACCTAAGGTACAAGATGATGGCAGCTTAGAGAGCTATATAGCTACAGGATCATGAATGGTTTTGTGAAAGGTTTTGCCCTTTAAGTGGCTCTTTAAAAAAATGATATGGGAGGTGGTCATAAAGAGAAGCAGGAAATGGTAACAATGTCAGTGAGGGCAAAAGGCAAGAATCTGGAATTATAAACAGCTCCAGGGTCATGGTACTCAAGGAAGAAATTGCTAATCAGCATGGTCAAGTAGCTCAAGACCAAAAACAGCATCTTGGGCCTCTGAGTATTTCCAAGGAAAAGACTGTCATTGTCACAAAGCAATAGGGCTGCTCTGGTGTGTGTTATTTGCCCCTCTGAGTTTAACAGCTCACATTTATTATTACGTATTTTATTTACAGCTAATCTGGACTCTGGCTAATGCTTTGTGTGATCCTCTGCTTCGAGCATCTCACAAGGCTACTGTGAAGGCTACAGTCAGGCTTGACGATGCACCAGAGGTTCAACTGAAGAGGCTTCCAAGCTCACATGATTGTTAAGTGTCCATGTATATGTGGACTATTGGATAGAGGGCCATTATTCTGAACTGGTATTGGTCAGAGATCACCCTCTATTGCTATTCTTTTATGCCTCTCCAACTTGGCATCTCATTTCATAAATCCAACAGGAAGAAAGTTGGTTAGCAATCCAAAAGTCACAGGCAACCTAATCATGGTATTATAATTTCATTACCTTCCTATAATCTACTAGGAGCAAGGATGGCATAACTGCCCTCACATGCACACAAGAAGAAAGGATTGTACAAGGGTAGGAATGCCAGGAAATATGTCTCGTGAGGACCATGTTGATCCTCTTACTAAAGCAGTGCAGTACACATTAGATGGCTCAGGGAATAAGAAGGAGAATCCACCAAGAATATTCAAAGACAGGATGCCAGCCAGGAAGAACACAATGAAGCCCAAGGACAATGGAGGACTATTAGAAGAATGGGCATTTTAAAATGTGTGCTCAGTGGTAGAAATAACAAGACTTAGGAACTAGTCTTCTGTGAGGAGTAGTGTGGAAGCTGCACTGGAAAAGATTCTAAGGCTTTGAAATTGAGCTAGGGGAAGAAAAGTAGGAGAGGGGGAGTTGAGAGGAATGCTATGGGTGGAGTTTTGGTGGAAGAAAAGAACTATGAATATTGTTCAAGGTGATTACATACTTGAAAAAGGTGAAAGCTGCAGAGTTTATGACATTCATCTTTGAGAGGCATCTGCATATACATGACAGCTGATGACATGTGATGTATAAAAAGAATGGAGCCACCCTGAGCTATTTGTCAGGGTGGGATGAGGATTCCCTGGTGAGTCCCATACTGCTGTGGGGATTCTAGTCTGACTTCTAGGCTAAAGGGATGCAGAAGAGAAATGTCTTCAGTTATAATGCCTGCCAATAGCCAGCCACTTGAGTATCTCAAAAGAAAATTTCCAGAGGCAATAAAAGGGCTAGCTGTAGGTATATATGTGCATGTGTGTATATAAATGTATACATATAATTATATACATTTATTAAATGATTTAACTGTTCATAAGTTTATGTGTGTGTGTTTATATGTGTGTATATATGTGTGTGTATAGTTAAATCACCTACATCATAAATTGAACCTTGGAACCAACTACTGTTTTACCTTACAGATAAGAAAACATAGTGTCGTTCTCCATCATACTGGAACAACTCTAACAAGAACTTCTGCTCCTAGCCACTGGCCTTGTACTTGCTGCCTTTTAAGATCCAGAATCTCTCACAGGGAATCTAAACTTAAGGAACTACTTTATTTAACAGGAACATAAACACACACACACACACACACACACACACACACACACACACACACACACATTCCAAGGCTCTTCGGAGTTAATTAAATTTGGAATACCCACAGGCCCCCAAATTTCCAAGGAAAAGCATGATCGTGGGACACTGATTGGCTGGGAATGGAACCCCCTTGGGCTCCCCAGAGAAGCCCTCCTCTGATGGGAAATTCAAACCTAAGGTCATGGAAACACTGCTTGCCCTTCCCCCAACTTCAGTTATCCAGTGTAGCTCTGCTAGACTGAAAACCCAAGGCATTCCCCATTGCCAGTCCATATCACAATCAATGTTGATTGAATGTCTGAATGTAATTTGAATGAGAGGCATTTCAAAGCACAAAGGTTCTGTTCCCAATAAATTCAGTCTATATAATCAAATGCATTCTTGCTGGCCCAATCAGCAGAGGCCTGGCAGGGACAGAAAGAAAGAAAGAAAGAAAGAAAGAAAGAAAGAGAGAGAGAGAGAGAGAGAGAGAGAGAGAGAGAGAGAGAGAGGAAGAAGAAGAAGAAGGAGGGGGGAGGGAGGGAGGGAGGGAGGGAGGGAGGGAGGGAGGGAGGGAGGGAGGGAGGGAGAAAAGTAGAGAAGAGAAAAGAAAAAAGAAAACCTAAGCTTAAATCTTACAATTGCCCCTTTGAGGGTCGTTGACTCTGCAAGTTTTACAGTGGGATCCCCAAAATGAATGCTGCCTCTATGCAAAGCAACAGGGGGTCATGTTATAATTAGAATGCAATCAGTGGGATTGGTTATGGCTTGGTTCTCTTTCTGAAATGACAATCTATGCCACATCTGCCATTACATTAATATTTTCTGCCTTTTGAGAACAGGGGGAGGGTGGGTAGGGGAGGTGGAGGAAGGCATCTCTCTACTGGGCTGCTGATAGAGTTGTCTTAACTAGAAGTCTGCGTGAGCTAATCAAGGCCTGAGCAGTTCACCTTTAAAATACCCAAACCATCTGGCAGGCTGTCCCACGATAAATCTCTATGATAAATGCCTCCGTTTTGATGTTACAAAGGAACCACAGACCTGCTCAGTTTTGGCACAGCTGAGAACATACTGGCAACAGCAGAATAGAATTCAGATGTCCTCAAATAGAGAAGTAAATCATTTTGACCTGCGGGGCATAATATATTTAGAGAAAGCCTGATTGTAATAAAAAGGTTGGTCTTGTCACAGTTTCTGCTGCAGGAATGGTGATCTATTTTTTTGTTTTGTTTTGTTTTGTTTTGCTTTTCTGGTATATACTTTTCAGTTTAATGAAAACTCCAGTGAGTATCCTATAAAAGCTTTCCATCTCTACCCCTGCTTTTTGTGTGAGAGTCTTCAGACATCTCTTTCTGTCCCCTTGTGAATTGCTACAGTGGCCGCTTGCTGGTTCTCAGGCATCCTGCAGAGGAATAGCTGGAGTGGAGCATGCCTTCAGAATGATTAATCCACTTGCCTTTCACGGGTCTGTTTTGCTGGGCCCAGAGCCACTGCCAAGAAAGGACACACTGTGACCACCAGCACCAGGGAGAGAAGGCATAGCCTCTCAACTCAAGGTTAGCCTGGACCTGGTGCCGAGGGGGACTCATAAAATAAATTATGCTGTGTGGTTTTGGAAGGTAGACTTTTATGTCTCGCCAAGCTTCAGAAACAAATTATAGAGTGGTCAGTTGTCCTTATTTATTTCATGTTTTCCCCCCATAACATTAAGAAACTAATTAAACATGGATGCCAAATGGTAAGCAGTCTTTGTCCCACTTCCTTGCTTAGACACACAGTGCCTCACCCTTGGCTGTGGAGAAGGATCTCAGCCAAGCAAGGTTTAGCTAATGACAAGGCTTCAGCCGTTCTAGGGCTCCTGGGAATGCCTGGGACCTTGTGACAAGGCTTGGTGTCTTTTCCCACTCTGGCCTAGTTGGTTACAACAGCTTGACCAATTCTCTCCACAGCTGCTGGGGTCACTTTCTGGTGACTAATGGGAAAGACAGATTTCCCATCTGTCCCCTGAAAAATGGTTTAATAAAATGAGTCTGCTCACACACCCAAAGGAAGCCAGAAACAGGCATGAGAGGTGACATGTGTCCGATGAGGGGGTTTTCAATCTCACCCTGTTAGTCTCCAGACAAAGTTGGCAACAAAGAAGAGTAGCTGTTTCCCTGGGTAGAACTGAGTTGGGAAAGGAACACAGGCTGTTTTGAAGCTCACCGGAGCCTGCAGCGACGAGAGTCTGCAATTGCTCAGAGTCTCATTGAAAAAAAAGTACAAATAAATTTGAGGTCACCCTGTTCAATAAAACTTTAAAAAAATATATTTACTGACAGTCCACTTGGAAGGAAAAAGACACAAAAATTTATTGGCTGTTGGCAACTAGAGTGGAGACATGTTTCCCATACCTTTTTGTCTGCCTTGGGCAAAACAACACTTATCTAGTTGTTTGACTGTCCTACAAGGCAGTGCTCATGGTGCAGAGAGGAGACACCCACTGAATCTGTGGCTTCTTCAGCTCTTTAATCATTTCTTTGGCTTTTTCCCCGAATCCCTTCCAGGCTCTGGAGATTATGGTAGTTGACGATTCTTTGGGTTCAGTGGGGACAAAGAGAAATGTGCCAGGTAAGAGCATGTGCACCTATAGTTACAATGACATGGAATAATGGCACCCATTCACTCTCCCTTCTTCCCTGGCTCTTTACTCCCCTCAACTATGTGACTTGTCACTTCTGATGCTCACAGACCCTCTGGCCAGGTCACTTTTCAAATCTCTTCCTGCAATTAACAATGTGGCTACCAAGAGGCCCTGCAGGAAAATAAGAGACATTCCTCCTGCTCCCCGACTTCACCATGCTTTGCTTGTGGGTTTTGGCTCGACTCATTGGGGATGTTTCTCTTTTCTCATCTGCTCTTTAAAGCAAGAAGACACCTTGAGCCTAAACGTCCCAGAGAAGCAGGAAGATTAAGTGTGCAGTACTCACAGGTTGTGTACTTAACATTGATATTATTACTTTTTCTTTTTCTTTATTAGATATTTTCTTCATTTGCATTTCAAATGCTATCCCGAAAGTCCCCTATACCCTCTCCCCACCCTGTTCCCCAACCCACCCACTCCTGCTTCCTAGTCTGGCATTCCCCTGTACTGGGGCATATAATCTTTGAAAGACCTTTCGAAGGGCCTTTCATCCCATTGATGGCCTACTAGGCCATCCTTTGCTACATATGCAACTAGAGACACAAGTCTGGGGGGTACTTGTTAGTTCATATTGTTGTTTCTCCTATAGGGTTACAGGCCCCTTCAGCTTCTTGGGTACTTTCTCTAGCTCCTTCATTGGGGGCCCTGTGTTCCATCCAATAGATGACTGTGAGCATCCACTTTTGTATTTGCCAGGCACTGGCATAGCCTTACAAGAGATAGCTATATCAGGGTCCTGTCAGCAAAATCTTGCTGGCATATGCAACAGTGTCTGAGTTTGGTGGTTGTTTATGGGATGGATCCCCAGGTAGGGCAGTCTCTAGATGGTCCTTCCGTCCATCTCAGCTCCAAACATTGTCTCTGTAACTCCTTCCATGGGTATTTTGTTCCCCATTCTAAGAAAGAACGAAATACCCACACTTTGGTCTTCCTTCTTCTTGAGTTTCATGTGTTTGCGAATTGTATCTTGGGCATTCTAAGTTTCTTGGCAAATATCCACTTATCAGTGAGTGCATATCACGTGTGTTCTTTTGTGATTGGGTTACCTCACTCCAGATCCACCTACTTGCCTAAGAATTTCATAAATTCATTGTTTTTGATAGCTGAGTAGTACTACATTGTGTAAATGTAACACATTTTCTGTATCCCTTACTCTGTTGAGGGACATCTGGGTTCTTTCCAGCTTCTGCCTATCATAAATAAGGCTGGTATGAACATAGTGGAACATGTGTCCTTATTACAATTTGGAACATCTTCTGGGTATATGCCCAGGAGATGTATTGCTGGATCTTCTGGTAGAACTATGTCATATTTTCTGAGGAACCACCAGACTGATTTCCAGACTGGCTGTACCAGCTTGCAATCCCACCAGCAATGGAGGAGTGTCCCTCTTTCTCCACATCCTTGCCAGTATCTGCTGTCACCTGAATTTTTGATCTTATCCGTTCTGACTGGTGTGAGGTGGAACCCCAGGGTTGTTTTGATTTGCATTGACATCAATATTATTGCATGCTACTTTATATACTTCCTAGTCACTTCCAATCAGAAGCCATCAATGAGGAAGTTCCCAATGAGGAGTGGGAGGATCTGATCACCACCGAGTTGCGGAAATAACACTCCTCTCTCTAGAAACATGGTGGCCTCCAGCCAACCTTCCCGTTCACAGTCATTTGGATTTCAAAGTCAAAATCACAGCCTATGACAGAATTTTAAAACTCCCAACAGACATGTCAATTCTACCCTGATAATTTAATTTCCACCTTCTCTTTTACCAAAGAATTTTAGAATCAGGCATTTCCCAATATAAAATTATTTTATAGTATCAACTCTTAGTTAGATAGCTTATATTATATCATTGCTAACTCATGTTTTGTCATTATATTTTCACATGATTAAGGCCACTGTTCCTTTTCTATTTTTTTAATTAGGTATTTTCTTCATTTACATTTCCAATGCTATCCCAAAAGTCCCCCATACCCCCCCCAGTCCCCTCCCCCTCCCACTTCTTGGCCCTGGCGTTCTCGTGTACTGAGGCAGATAACGTTTGCAAGACCAATGGGCCTCTCTTTCCACTGATGGCCATCTTCTGATACATAACCCTTTTCTATTTTTAAATAATTATTTATTTTTATTTGTATTGTTGCTTGCCTATAGTATGTATGAGCCCCATGTGTGTGCTCAATTACTGCAGAGGTCTGAAAAGGTGGGCAGGATCCCTAGGTACCTAGAGTTACAGATGGTTGTGAGCCACCTGAAGTGGATGCTGGGAATCGAACCCAGGCCTTCTACAAAAGCAGTCAGCACTCTAAACCATAGGGCCTTCCTCTGGCCTCACTATTCCTTTCTGATTGTTAAGTGTTATAAAATATTCATAGAGCAGAGAAATAGTTGACTACTTGGCACCAGATAGAATTTAGACCTTATAAAGACACATCTCAAAGAATCGGATGATCTGGCTAGAGTCATCTAATGCCAGTATTAAATTAAGGGAAAATAATGCTGGAATTCAAGCTGAATGCACACAAGAGGAGGGGGAGAACAACACATCTGCTAGAGAACACAAATGGCTCTAATTCATGTGGTATGAAGGCAATGTGCTTTGGGGAATGGACTCCAATGTACTCATCAGTGACTATTGTCAGCGTTATGAGGTGACAACATTTGTGACATGTAACTGAAGCCAGGACTGCCCTCTGAGAGACAATTTTGTATTCCATTCCCATATAGATCACCCATGTTGTTTAGTCTGAAGGGCAAGGACTTCATTTGTCTTTTGAACAAACTACAGTAGAAGTTCCAACCTAGAAAGTGAGGCTGTGTATCCAAGGATACATAGTGTATGGCAATGGGAGAATAAGGAGGCAGTTATTAGAAGTAGCAAGGGAGGTACTGGGGTGGCACCATTGATCAGGAGTGCTAAAGAGCTTAGAGCTGGTTGTAGTTATGAAAGACAGCTAGACCCATTCAGGTTGGCCACACCTCATACCTGAGGTGATTTTGATTACTCCTCCTGATCTTCTTTGGTGCCTTATTTAATCCCAGACACAAGTAACTATTTGCTGTTGCAATAGCTTTAGTGACGAGTTTAGAATCACTACATGTGGACCTCAGAAACTTTTCTGCTTTGCTTTTCTATAGTCCTTCTGGGTAAGAAGACTGGAAGAAAGGACAAAAGAAAATAATAATAACCCATCTCTTTCATTGCATGATTTGGCTTTGACTTTGTATATCATATGTAGCAACACCTAGCAGACTTCAGCACAAAACACTGGGCGAGATCCCTTGGGGAGATAGTTTTATGTCCTGCTAGCCAGAGCACATCTGGATACATGTTCTCACAGTCAGCTACAAAAAGAGGGCAGACAATGATGGCACCCTTCCTAAAATAATTCTAACAATACAGCAGCAGGATTATAGTGGCAGTATTAGTGGTATGAATTCTCCTTGACAGTTCTTGTGACAAACCACCCCCAGGCTTAACTTCTGAGTTGAGTTGCTGTCACAGAATCAGCCTGGCCATCAGGAAGCTGACTCTGACTGGTTATGTCAGGTGTTTCATCACAGTGACAAGAAAGTGACTAAGTGATTACTATACTGTGAATTAACACTGGTCTTCATGTAACCCTAGAGTTAATGAACCCTGTCCAGATTCTTATTTTTTTCCAAGAAGAAACAGAACCATGATGCCCATAAGAATCCTCTTAAAGCTAATTTTTATCTCTATGGCACATCATTTTGGTACAGCTTGAAAATATATATATATCCTTGTCAAGTGGAATAATACCATTCCCTCAAAAAAGACAAGTGATGTGAAGGTTCATATTCTATTGTGTGTGTATGTGTGTGTACATGTGCTCATACCACTAGGCTCACACATGTGAGGTCAGAAGACAACATTCAGGAATCAGTTCCTGTCTTAGAGTTTCTATTCCTGCACAAAACATCACGACCAAGAATCAAGTTGGAGAGGAAAGCGTTTATTCAGCTTATACTTCCATGTTGCTGTTCATCACCAAAGGAAGTTAGGACTGGAACTCAAGCAGGTCAGGAAGCAGAAGCTGATGCAGAGGCCATGGAGGGATGTTTCTTACTGGTTTGCTTGAGTAGAGTATTAGTCCAGGTTCTCTAGAGTCACAGAACTTATGTGTAGTCTCTATATAATAAAGGAATTTGTTGATGATTTACAGTGTGCAGTCCAACTCCCAACAATGGTCAGCAGCAGCTGTGGTTCAAGGATCTAGCAATTGCTCAGTCCCACAAGGCAAGCAGGTGAAGGAGAGAGAGAGTCTTCCTTCTTCCAATGTCCTTATGTAGGTCTCTACCAGAAGGTGTAGCCCAGATTAAAAGTGTGTGCCACCATTAGATGATTGTGAGCATCCACTTCTGTGTTTGCTAGGCCCCGGCATAGTCTCACAAGAGACAGCTAAATCTGGGTCCTTTCGATAAAATCTTTCTAGTGTATGCAATGGTGTCAGCGTTTGGATGCTGATTATGGGATGGATCCCTGGATATGGCAGTCTCTACATGGTCCATCCTTTCATCTCAGCTCCAAACTTTGTCTCTGTAACTCCTTCCATGGGTGTTTTGTTCCCAATCAGCTAATGGATGGATCATAGGGCTCCCAATGGAGGAGCTAGAGAAAGTAGCCAAGGAGCTAAAGGGATCTGCAACCCTATAGGTGGAACAACATTATGAACTAACCAGTACCCCGGAGCTCTTGACTCTAGCTGCATATATATCAAAAGATGGCCTAGTCAGCCATCACTGGAAAGAGAGGCCCATTGGACTTGCAAACTTTATATGCCCCAGTACAGGGGAACCCCAGGGCCAAAAAGGGGGAGTGGGTGGGCAGGGGAGTGGGGGTGGGTGGATATGGGGGACTTTTGGTATAGCATTGGAAATGTAAATGAGCTAAATACCTAATAAAAAATGGAAAAAAAAAAGAAAAAAGAAAAAAAAAAAGAAAAAAAAAAGTGTGTGCCACCACGACTTTAATCCCAGTTGACCTTGAACTCCTAATCTTAATCTTCTGGAATTCATATCCACTATGCCTCAAGATCTCTATACCAAGATCCAGGTCAGATACTTCTATCTTCCAGCCTCATCAGAATCACTGGTGAGCCTTTCAATTCTGGATTATAGTTCATTCCAGATATAGCCAAGTTGACAACCAAGAAGAGCCACTACAGTTCCTTTCCCCCACTTTGTTAAAGTAGAGTCTTGTTTGATGTTTCTGCTCCGCTTGTATACTCCAGACTCCATGAACTTTGGGCCAATGTCCTGGGTCTACCTCACCTCTCACCATCAGAATGCTGGGATTTCAGAAACAGGACACCACATTCACCTTTTTATGTGGGTTCCTGGTATCAAAACCCAGCTATGAGGATTGCTCTGCTGAGTCCTGTCCCTGGCCACATAAAATATTCATATATTGACCTTGTTCTAGCCTTTCTTCCTTCTGCCTATGAAGGCAAAGATACCAGGACAGGTGGATGTTGCTCAATGGTCTGTGTGGTTGTCTCTTCTATTGTCCATTTCTATCATATGGCTGTATTGAAACTTAGTTTTCCAGGACACCTTTCATAGTGGAAAGGAAACACTTACTTTCTTGGTGTTATGTTATCACTGGTCACATTCAATGAGTTTTGTTTGAATTAGGCTAGGATTAGCAAGTATGAGGAGGGAGAAGCCGCCATGAACTTTTATCCCACTAAATCTGAGAATCATCGATAAATATGGATCCAAACAGACGTGATAGTATGTACTTATAATTCTACCTACTAGGGAAGTTGAAGCATGGCAAAACAGCAATATCCTGTCTGTTATACAACCATGAAAAGAGATAAGAAAAAGCCATAGATTACTGACACAAATGTAAAGATCAAGAAATAAATCCACACATTTGTAATCCACTGACTTTCTATCCAAGTGCTAAGAGCACACAATGAAAGAAGGAAAGCATCTTCAATAAATGATGTTGGGAAAGCAAGTTGTCCACATGCAGAATAATTAAATTAGACCGCTAGATCACACAATATTTAAAAATCAAAATCAAGCTGGATTAAAGAATTAAGCATAAGATCTGAAACTGTGAACATTCAAGAAGAAAGCATGGGGGCAGGTGGAAGTCCTTGCTTTGGTCAGGATTACATCATCATAAAAGCACATGTGACAGTAGGAAAGGGAGCCCTGTCATACCAACACTCTGAACAGCAAAGGAAACAGAGACCACAACCCACAGAACTTGTAGACTAGCCAGCTCAACCAAAATGTCAGAGGTCCAGATTCCACAAGAGACTCTGTCTCAAAAAATACTGTGACACATGATTGAGGAAGACACCAACATCCACTTCCAGACACCACTTAAAACATGGTCAAAGCACATGAGATAGTGAGCAATATTAACAGCTCTATTTATCCAGACGTAACAAGTCTGAAATTTTCTATAGAACAGGGTATTCTTATGTAGTTAACCTTATTTTAAAATATCCATAATATATATGTATGAAAAGTTTGCACATCAATGAGAACAATGTAAAGTAATACATTTAAAGACTCATCAAGTGGAAAACACCTGTTGTCTTGGACTAAGGAATGTTCTAGATGTAAAAACACAAAGGCTTTTTATGACCATAAAAGGTATAAACATTGAGATTTTGACAGCTGGGATGATCTGAAGACTTTTATTATTTTGATTAAAGGAAGAGTGGCTTACATGAATAGTTTCCTGGCTGTTTTGTTTCCTGATAAATAAAGTCACTAAGAAAGGATAATGTTTTTTTTTTTTTACTACAAATATTAGCCTAAACCTTAGCTTAATTTGCAGGGCTGTCCTTGCTAAGTGTGTATTCTGACAAACACAAACTATATTTATCCAACATAATTAATCTTGGCAGGTCAAAAAATTGCAGTTTGGTCTCTATTACACATAAGCCTCCAGTGGGAACATGGAAAGAGGACAGCCTTATAGGTGAGTAAGATAGCCTTACTTACCATAGAGTCACCAGCACTGACATTTGCAAGCCCAAATGAAAACTTGATCAACTTAAAAGGTGTCCACTATGGAAAAGTCACCAATGATCTTCATGGGCCCCAGCATCTCTATCTGTAACCACCTTCTCTAGAATTAGATTAAATTTTTATGGGGAAAGAAAAATGTTCCTTCCTGTCTACCCCCAACTTCTGGGGATGTTAAGTGGGTTCTGCTGATGTCATCATATATATATATATATATATATATATATATATATATATATATATATATACATACATACCTCTGATTGGAGGTATTGAAAGATGGATGCTACTTTCTTGTGTTCTATTATCATTTATTAAATGGCTCTGAGAGTTTGATTGTTTGTTTGTTTTGGCACCAAGAACATGAAGTTTATGTACTTAGTATAAAACACTGCCTCCAAAAACACTCAGCAATTCTAGTGAACCCCTTTCATTGCTCCTAAAAAAAATTCCCATATTGGTCTACATGTTGGAAAACGGTGCTATCACCCAAGGATGATATTCAAAGAACTTAACATTCAGTGGGGAAGGACTGACCAGTCAGTTATAGAAGCTACTGGCCACTGATCAGGACAAGGGTCTGAGAGTCGACCTGTTCCAAAGTACTAAGTAGTGGTTCTTAGTTGTCAGACTAAGAAATAAATTGATAGTTTGAGGGTCTCACAAGAAGAGGGAGGCATGCATGATAGTGGAAGGGATGTTATGAAGCATGATGGTTCTTCTGGTATATACTGACTGAGTGTAAGCTGAAGCACTAGCATCCAGCTGAAGTGGGGCACCTTTGTCTTTCCTTCTGCTCCATCTTCAGTCCAAGCTTCAAGTGGATTTCTGGCCTCTTCCTGAAACCACTTCTACATGTAGTCATACTTATTGTATACCTGAAGATTCTTCATCCCATGGCTAAACTCCTACATTATCTCTCAGTGGCCATTAAGACCCTCTTCCTATTCTGAACCCTTCCCAGAGGCATCATACCAAGAGGTAAACTAAAAAGACATTACATGTGTGTGCATGCGATGACTGTATATTTTTGTGTGCAAACGTATGTGTGTGTGCATGAGTGTGTTTGTGAGTGTGTGAGTGTGTATATGTTTGTGAATGTGAGTTTGTGCATGTGTGTAGGGTGTGTGTGTGTGTGTGTGTGTGTGTGTGTGTGTGTGTGTGTGTGTTTAGGATAGAAGGTAATTGATCATTTGTACTTCAGCTGTCATCTACTTTTAAAAACATGTATTTGTAATATTTTATTTACTTTTATGTGTGTGTTTCTGCCAAATGTGCACAGGTGCTTGTGAGGGACAAAAGATGCCTGTTGGATCCCATAGAGATGGAGTTAGAGGTGGTTATGAGCCATACAATATTAGTTCTGTAAACTAAATTTGGGTACTCTGTAAGAACACCAAGTGCTCTTAACCACTGAGCCATTTCTCTATCTTCAAAACTTTGTGGTCTATTTGTTTGTTTGAGGTAGGGTCTCTCTTTGGCCTGAAACTCACTAAGTGGGATAGCCTGAATGGCCAGCAAACCCAAAGGCTCTGCCTGACTTTGCATCCCTAGAGCTGGAATTGTAAGATTGCCTCAACACGCCTATCCATTTCCACATGGTTTCAGGGTGATGACACAAGGATCTTCATGTCTTCAATGTAAGCATTTTAAAGACTCTGATATGAGCCCTGACTCACAGACATGGTTCTTAAGGAAGATATACAAATGGCAATACACACACGAAAGAGTGCTGGATTTCACTGAAATGCAAACCAAGATCCATCCATGTGGTTGTTCTTTTAAAAGAAACAAGGGGAAAAAGGCCACTCAGAAAATATGCATGGATGGGATTGTAGAAAAATCTGAACTCTGTGCATTATTATACAACAGGGTAGCCACTGTAGAAAACAGTGTAGAAATGGGAATCCAGTGTATATAATCAAAAGTAAAGGAAGGTCTCAACTTAGCATCTGTTCAGCCATCTCATGGTTATGATTATATACACTAGCCAATCTGAGAACAATTCAAGTGATATCAGTAGCTAAGTGGACAAACAGAATGTGGTACATCCAAGGAATTGTATTACACAGCTTCTAAAAGAAAGGACACTTAGGTGCATCACTGCATGCATTAAGTCCTGAGAACATTACATAACATGAATTAACAGTTTAAAATGACACATGCTGTATGATTTCACTTCAATGATCTAGCTAGAGCTGTCCCATTTGTCGAGATATGAGTAGTTCTCACAGACAGAGGGAAATGAAAAACTGCTGTCCAATGGCACAGAGTTTCAGTTTTGCAAGATAAAGGGGTTCTGGTGTGGGTTATATACAATGATAGATTATATGGATTGTATGCCAGTGAAAGAGGACAAATTTAAAATAAATAAATTGGGAGAAAAAAAATGAAAGACAGTGTTCAGTCATATTTCCAACAAAACAGCCCCCGCCATGGGGACCAAAGTCTTCAATACCTCATCAGCAGGCATCTGCGGTGTTCTCAGCAGACTCATGCTGGCTAAGTCTACCCAAAGGTGAGGAGTGACTTCAGCTGCCTGAGTGTGTTCTGCTCTCCTCCTGGAAGCGCTATGCTTCATGGGCACCTTCCCACTTCAGCCATCCCCCTCCCCATCAGGTAAGTACATGATAGTCATCTTTTAACTCCCACTCTACATGCTGTCAATCCTCCATGACACAATTTAAATACCACTTTCCTCCAAAAGTTTAACCTACTATTCATTCACAATCTGAGGTCAATGTTAGGAGGATCTTCTACATATTTTCATGGGACTTGGTCATCTTTGCTGAAGAAGACCAGGTGATTCGAACTTGAAAATCTAACTTTGCTACTTAACATTCAACCTGTTTGTAAGGAGCTGATGATGATCTTAGCTGGAGAATCATAATGATTAAAAGAATGGATACAGAACAACAGGAACAATATACACATACTACAGCTTCAACCCTATTCAGTCTTCACTAAAATGACCTTGATCTGCTCCCAACCAAGAAATAAGTCAAGGCCATCTGCCCTTGAGTTTTAATGGGAACATGACTTCTGAAGCTAAGTCAGAGACCTTGAAGTTGGGAATTGCAACCTGTTGACTGAAACCCTTGGGCTCCACAGAGCTCTTACCTGCCAGGAAAGCCCCACTATGATGGGTTTTCCAAACCCTGGAGAAGGCACACCACAGGGCACATACAGGTACTCAGAAACTTTATTCAGCATGTTCTCTAAGCCCTGATGTACAGATGTTTAAGCATGATCCTGAAGATAAATCCAAGATCCTGTCAGGCCAGCCCTATATCCAAGTCTTCCCAGAGGATGCTGAAGATGCAAGGACACAAAGGAAGCCTCCCTTTTCCCTTCTGCATGGTTGGCCTATAGATCCTCATATGGCTACTACTGTTGGGAATATTTCCATATGCTCTGTGGCACAGCAAGTGGTTCTAGTACTTCACCATCATTCATTATATTCTCATTATTATACTATCAGAGCACTTACCAAGTTAAAACATATTCCATAGATGTCTATGATACAGCTTTATTCTTCATTTGATTCTGAGATCTGTGAATCAGGATCTAGTATGGTACTAGATCCATAATATAAAGAGTTTGGGTTCAAAGAGCAAAGAAACTCCTTAAAATCAATTATCTCCCCAACACTAAGACAGGTAACTCATGAGTGGTATAAGTAAGACCACAAGTGGAGAGAGGTCTGACCCAGTCACATTCTCCGAGTCTGTCTTGTGTGAGAACTACCACTGACATCTCAGTCACTTCTCCCAACTCTTGTGTGATATTCTACACCCCTAATTGGGTATGGCTCTGTTGTAATACCTTAACCATAATTGCATGCCATTATTTTCAAAATTAATTTTGTAGATTAAAGGATTAGCAAATGAATATATCACACTTCTACCCATTTTACCTGTTTGGGGATATTGAGAAGGTTGTAATTTGTCCTCAATATAAACAATGCTATGATGAATTACTTACAGCCACTGGCATACACCTTTGACTGTATCTTTGATCATGTCTTAAAACTGGAACTGATGAACCAAAGACTAGCTACTGTAAATTGCTTCCTAAAAAAAACTGAGATAAATTACTTGTGGAAAGAGAATATATGAAAAATAGTATCATCCTACCCCAAAAGTATTAATATTTCTCTTTAATCCCAAATTTTATGGCCTCTCTACAGTCAGTTTTATTTTCAGTTATTTAATTTCTAATAACTTTGAACTTTCTATATTCACCTACAGTTCTGGTTTTGCTTAGTCACATCTTTAATCAATTTTTTAAAATAGAAGATCATAAAATTCTTCCTATTCATAGGAAATAAAACCATCATTGATACTATAAAATATTATCACTGTATTTTCTTAATTTTGCCTAGAGTATTACAGATACTATATATTTAAAATGTGTCTAATCTATGTTACAAAGTCTGTCAACAAACTTTATAGAATTTTAATATTATTTTAATATATTTGTGTTGCAATAATAAAATTAGCCTGTGATCTTACAAGCATAGATAACATCTTCTCCATTAAGATGCCAGCTATTAAAAAAACCTGAGAAGTTTCATTTTTGTCCTCAATAATCGTCCCACAAGCAGTTAGTGCAAAGGTACTCACATCTTGCACATACTTCTTTTCAACAAAGAAATTCTCAAGCATCAAAAATAGAGCCATAGACACTCTCTGAAAACAGGTGAGCAATGTTAGCAACTGGGAGGAAGGTGTCCAAATATCTTCTTCAACAGAATACTCTGATTTGACTCTAAGGCAATTCCTTCACTTACGGAATGAATAATTATGCAAAGTATGCTCCTTTGGAACCCAAATAGAGGTCAAGAACATAAAAGGTCTTAGCATATGGACTCTGTGCTTTAGATATTCTAATTGGGCTTAGGGGAGATTACTATCACAGTTATGTATTCCAAGCACATAAAATCATACCAAATAACTTCACATTATTGATCAACACTGGACTGGAACAAGTTTCAAATTGTAGAAGTCTAATCAAGTGCTTGGGGCCCTCCTGGGATTTTTATCTCCTTTGATTCAACGCTTATTACTTAGACACATCCTAAAGTGAAACTTACCAAAGACACAAGGAGTTAAGGAAGACAGGTGTCCCCAGTGAAATCCTCACAAGAGCACTCATGGTGGCAACTCTAAAGGCGTTTAAGACCCATGAAGCAGACCCTCCCTTTAAACCCAGTGTAGGAAACTGTGTTGAGGTGAACACTCATTAAGAAGGGGAGGGGTGAAATATAGGCGAACCATTGAGATGGTGGAGGGAGGTCTTAGGGGGAGCACCAAAGAAATGTCACAATAGGAGGGAGGCCACACAAGACTCTCAAAGGCCTTCCAGGATATAGTGAGTGCTCAGAAAGGATGAGAGAATTTCTTGTCTGTATTATCCTCAGATACCCAAATTCACTTCAATGGTTCCAATGGTTATTGTTGCCCAGGAACTCAGAGGCCCTGCCTGGTTCTAAATCACAGAGGTCAATCCACTGGCTTATTTTAGAGACAAAAAAAACTTGGAATTTTTTTGTTTTGTTTTGTTTTGTTTTTGTTTTTGTTTTTGTTTTTGTTTTTTCGCTCAGAGATAACTGCAAAAAAAAAAAAAATCAAAAGAGAAAGTGTAAAATTGCACGTGAAGCTGCACAGCATCCATTTTGAAAACCTGTTCTAGCTCCATGGAGAGGTTCACTGAGTTCTGTAGACTTGTGGGGAGATGCCCGAAAGCTAGATGGAACACTTGTTAGGCTAGTTCAAACCAGAACCCTAACCTACCTCCTGCCTGCCCCTTTCTTCACTGCTAGAATCTGAAAAGGTCCCACAGCTGAGTGCAGAGGTTTCAGTGGGCCCATTCACACAAGCGTCCCTTTCACTTGAGGCCCCCTTTGTACAGAAAGGAGCATCCTTTGCGGGGTTCCTCGGCCCCTGCCTACCGTAAACCATGTAGTAAAGACCACTGTGTACACGCACGGATAAAGTGGTTGGTACTTATTTTTAGAGCGCCCTTCAACTGCTTAAGTAGACCAACTGAAATACAGTACACTCTATCGCTACATAAAAGTAGAAGCAAAATAAAAAGTTGCAGGTAAAACAGCCATAAATCTAGGAATTTAAGCTCCTCTCCTCGGGCAACTGCAAGCCAATTTCGCATTTCCTCTTACTTGCTGACAGCCTCTTGGGCATTCCAATGGGAAAGGGTTGAAAAGCAGGATTTCCTGTCCAATCGAACACTGGACAACACTTAATTACTTACGTAGATTAATAATAGCCCCGCTGCTGGGTTTTTTGCCTTTCGCCACCCTTCCCTGAAGCTTCTCCTGGACTCGATCTGTGGGGAGCTGAACGTCAGGCCGTCTTTGACCAGCCCTGCTCTGCTTCAGCAAACTGTCTGGAACTGACAAGGCAATTTCGACACCTATCAATCAGTGTAATTCACTGACTGCTTTTACATTTCTCTCATTACCTGTGATGCTGGCGATGCTGGTAAAGCCGTAGGAGGAATACGTCCTCCTTTTCAGGGGAGTTTGAGCTGAGCTGTATGTTTTAAGATGAATATACTGATCAAGTCAAAGTTACCCTGGTAGAAAGTACTCAAGACCCAGGACCGAGAGTTTATACGCTATTGGAAAAGCCCTCAGGAGACAGATGGGAGTAGTTTAGTTGTAGAAACCTTGGTAGGGAGTGAAGTCCTGGACTGGCCTCGAAGAATGTCTAAAATGTAAATAATAGAACAGCAAAGAGATATAGAGATAGGCATTCAGAAAGACAAACAGACATATAGAAGGGCAATCAAACAGACAGACATATAAAAGGACAGGCAGACAGGTCAATCTTTAATAAAATAATGAAGAAACGAACCACCCATATACTTAGGATACAGTAATGATTTAAACCAACAGAACATGTCTCCATTTGCTAATGAGCCTTACTGAGGGCATGCAGTCAAAGTAGAAAGAAATCCATTTGGCTAGAAAAAAATTAAGATGAATGTTTATTGTAAAACAGGATTCTTTTCAAGTATATGTTCCTCCATTTAATTACGTAATTTAACTGGCTGAATTTTTTTCTGACATATGCATCCTGACAACATATTTTATATAATAAATACTCAAGAAGTAACAACTGGATTAGGAACCTACGAGATAAATGTATAAGAATGAGTTACACATGAGATTCATGCATCTAAGAATGTGTTAATATAAAAATAATGCACAGTTGTCAGCAAATGGCGTTCTACTTTCAGCCAAATATTCAAAGAATGAGACAATCACTTATTTGAGACAAATATTGAACATATGCTGTTGACAGATCACAAGGACATCACAGCAACGCAAGATGGATCAGGAGATGGATCTTTTGGAGTTTATAACTTAGTGAAGGTAGATATAGGATGACAGAGGATGGAAGGATAGAGAGAGGGGGAGAAATAAGAGAGGGAGGGTAAAAGGAGAGAAGAGATGGGGGCACAGAGAGAAGACAGGAAGGGAAAGAGGGAAGTGAAACATGATAGTTTGTGGGACTGTGATACGGAGCCTATTTTGGTTGAATGGGGCTTGCTCTGATGACCCAATAGAGAAATCTACAAGGGACAGAAAGGCAAGCCAGGTTCCCAGTATCAGGTGACTGTCCATAATTCTGTGACTCAGTTGCACAGACAACGTCCCGAGCTTCAGGCATTCTGGCTAGACTCCACCCCCACAGTTACCTGACTTTTGCCAGGTATGCTCCTCCCCACAGTTACCTGGCAACAGCAAGATAGCCCACTATAAGAGGGGCTGCTTGGCCCCTCCTCGATCTCTTAAGCCCTCACCTTTCTTACTCTCTAGCCCTCCTTTTCTCTCTCCCTTTCCCCCTCTCTCCACGTGACCATGACTGGCTTCTCTCTTTATACCTTCTCTCTTTATACCTTCTCTCTTTCTCTCTGCCTTTCTACAATAAAGCTCTAAAACCATAGACTGTCTCTGATCATCAAGGCCCGCATGCTTGAACGATGGGATGGGCTTTCTCCTAATGAACCTCATCTAACCTTCTACCAGAAGGCCATCTTGTGCTCCAGCCATGGACCTGACCAAGTTCTCTCACCTGCATGGGAACCATCCAGCACCCCCTCTCCCCTTGCCCTCTCCTCCCTTCATCCCTAGGGCCGAGTGAACCCCAGGGTCCCTATTCAGTTCTCAGCTACTCCACCATATCCAGCATGGGATGCTGGAGGCTGAGAACCTGGTATCTGGGGCTGCCCCTTGTCCACCACCCTGCCATGTGGCATCAGTGGCTTAACACAGCCAGACGCCCAACCGGGGCTGTGTGGAAAGTGTGCACAGTCCTCCTGCCTCCAACCGCCCAGAGCACTGGAACTCTGGCGGGACTCAGGTTGTCTCCCACTCCCCTCTTTCCACAACACCCACGCCCCCCGAAATGGTTAGTCCTTACTAATGTTGGGATTTTTTAATCACCACAGAAATGTGCCTCTGGGTGTGTTCCTGAGGAGTCTCTAGAAAGATTAAACAGAGCAGAAAAGTCCTGCGCTGAATGTGATGACATCATCTGATAGGCTGGGGGTTACCACTGGATAAGAAGAAGGGACCCTAGATGCACTTGAGCCTCTATTCCTCGCTCTTCCTTATTCCTGTTGAGATGCGGCAAGCTGACTCAAGCTCCACATCAGGAGAACTGCCCCACCATGATGGGCTGTGAGTCAAAGAAACCCTTTCTTTAAATGCTTTCTCCAGGTATTGTGTCACAGCAACACAAAACATAACTGATACAGAGAAGGAGGGATGGAAAGGGATATAAGAAAAGACAAAAAAAAAAAAGTGAGCGATCCAAGTGTTACAGAGAACATGATGGACCGACAAATCACTACAAGCGACTGGAGGGTGGATGTGTCTAGCTTCTTCTTCTTTTCCTTCTTCTTCTTCTTCTTCTTCTTCTTCTTCTTCTTCTTCTTCGTCGTCGTCGTCGTCGTCGTCGTCGTCGTCGTCGTCGTCGTCTTCTTCTTCTTCTTCTTCTTCTTCTTCTTCATTATTATTATTATTATTATATATTTTATTTATTTACATGTCAAATGTTATCCCCCTTTCCTGGTTTCCCCTCTGAAAACTCCCTATTCCCTCCCCCATCCACCTGCTCACCAACCCACCCACACCTGCTTCCTGGCCCTGCATTCCCCTATACTGAGGCATAGAGCCTTAACAGGACCAAAGACTTGTCCTCCCACTGATGACCGACTAGGCTATCCTCTGCTACACATGCAGCTGGAGCCATGAGTCCCATCATGTGTACTCTTTGGTTGGTGGTTTAGTCCCTGGGAGCTCTGGGGGTACTGGTTAGTTCATATTGTTGTTCCTCCTATGGGGCTGCAAATCCCTTCAGCTCCTTGGGTACTTTCTCTAGTGCCTTCATTGGGGACCCTGTGCTCAGTCCAATGGTAGGCCTCAAGGATCCACCTCTGTATTTGTCAGCCACTGGTGGAACCTCTCAGGAGACAGCTATAACAGGCTTCTGTCAGCAAGCACTTGTTGGCATCCACAAAAGTATCTGGGTTTGGTGATTGTATATGAGATAGATCCCCAGGTAGGGCAGTCACTAGATGGTCCTTCCTTCAGTCTCTGCTCCACACTTTGATTCTGTAACTCCTTCCATGGGTATTTTGTTCCCCCTTCTAAGAAGGATCAAAGTATCCACACTTAGGTCTTCATTCTTCTTAAGTTTCATGTGTTTTGTAAATTGTATCTTGGGTATTCTGAGCTTCTGGGTTAATATCCACTTATCAATGAGTGCATACCATGTGTGTTCTTTTGTGATTGGGTTACCTCACTCAGGATGATATTTTCTAATCCCATCCATTTGCCTAAGAATTTCATAAATTCAATGTTTTTAATAGCTTACCATTTTTTGCCATGTTTTAATAGTTTACCATTGTGTAAATGTACCACATTTTCTGAATCCATTCCTCTGTTGAGGGACATCTGGGTTCTTTCCAGCTCCTCTATATTATAAATAAGGCTGCTATGAACAGAGTGGAGCATGTGTCCTTATTACATGTTGAGGTATCTTCTGGGTATATGCCCAGGAGTGGTATTAGTGGGTCCTCAGGTAGTACTATGTCCAGTTTTCTGAGGAACTGCCAAACTGATTTCCAGAGTGGTTGTACCAGCTTGCAATCAAGGAGTGTTCTTCTTTCTCCACAACCTTGCCAGCATCTACTGTCACTTGAGTTTTTGATCTTAGCCATTCTGACTGGTGTGAGGTGGAATCTCAGGGTTGTTTTGATTTGCATTTCCCTGATGACTTAAGGATGTTGAACATTTCTTTAGGTGCTTCTCAGCTGTTCGGTATTCCTCAGTTGAGAATTTTTGTTTAGCTCTGTATCTCATTTTTTTTAATAGGGTCATTCGGTTCTCTTGTGTCTAGCTTCTTAAATGATCTCAAACCTCATTAACAGAAGAAGCCAAGTTCCCAAAGATTTCTGGGCATGGTCTCCTAGTGAGGAATCATGGCACTACAAGAATGAGATGAAGCTATCAAGAAACTGAGAGACAATCTCTGTGGGAAGATTAAGGTGCAGAACAAGGCACATCGAGAACAGCCTGCAGAGAGAACAGGACCAAGCCACAAGAGGACTAGGAAGTTTGCAAGAAGTCTTCAGCTAGGGGACAAAGGGAAGTTACTAGAGAGGCAGTGTAGCCCAATACTTGAGGGCTAGCTCACTACAGGGACACCTATTTGTGTCAGACCACACACTTGTAAATTCAGATCATACCTGTGGATTACAGGACTGTCCTCTAATTGATCTTCAGATGGTAGAGATGCATAGCTTGAGGAGTCAACTCGTTTTTCACAATGGTTAATATACCAATTCTTTGCTTTAAAAAAAAAAATCCCTGGAAATAGTGAATGTCATAGTTCTGGGCTCAGAGGCAACACAGGAAAAGGTCACTATGCTATAGTGCCTATCCCTCCAGTGCCCACAGCTTAGGTAGATATCAGATCTGAGAGATGGGCATAGGTAGTTCAAGATGGCTGCTTTCCCCCAGACTGTTCTAGGGCCAAGCAAAGGCAAGGACAGGGCAGCAAGTCTCCATCCAGATGTGCATGCAGCAAGCAGGAAAGCCACTTCATCCCCAGTGGACCAAGCCTTGCTTTGAATTTCAAAGGCAGATGCCCCAGGAGGCAACCACCAGACTCACCCCACAAAAATGTTTGATGAATTACCATGGCAGACATCAACTTCACAGATTAATGACCAAAAGGAGTTAAGTTATGTCTCAGTGGAAGAGGATAAATTTTCTCTTGGCTTTGAGAATCCGAGGGATTGAGCAAGCCAGCTAACCACAGCTCCTCTCCCTCCACACACAAAGCCTCACCATGGCTCATTTCCTTCCTACATTTTCTTTCAGTGACTTTTCATAAATTTAAGTAGAGCAGACAGTGCGTCTGTGCTATGCTTCATTTGCAAGACGATGACCACCAAGTGATTAGGAATTGTCACTGAGTTGGTGTACTGGGTGGGAACAAAAGATCCCTGAGGTTCTCTTCGTGGAATTCATTCTCTACTCATAAATAGATACTTAGTGGCTGATTTTTATCTTTAGGCAGTTACAAAAGTACTGGTGCCAAATTTATAAAGAATGTCAAGGCCAAAATCCTCTTCTTGTGTGTGTGTGTGTGTGTGTGTGTGTGTGTGTGTGTGTGTGTGTGTGTGTGTGGTGTGTGTACATGTTTGTACATGAGTGTATGTGTCTTAGAGTTTGATGCCATTCACGGAGTCCCTACTCAGGGGTACAAGTGCTACCTACAACCTTTATAATGAGCCAGGGTTTGAGATGATTATTTTTCTGCCTTCTGATTTTCCTGTCTAGACAAGAATTTTGTGACCTATTCTCCCTGAGAACAATGATCCTGGGGAATGATGGAGAAGATCTCTCAGGATCCGTCTACTCCCATTTCATGCATTTCATACGCCAGTGTTTATACAAACTGATTTGATCTATGATCGATTGCCTTTGTTAGAGGCAGTTAGCAGAATACAAGGAAAGTCAGAGGCCTGAACTGTACTTCACAAAGCTCAGAGACAGAGGACAGAAGAGTGAAAAATCTTGGGGCACACAGAGATAAGTACTGAAAAAATGGTCCAAAGAAGTCTGTGCAAATGCACAGATATTGTCGTTGGGACTTGAAATATGTGGAGATATAAATTGGATTCCTAAGAGTGTGACAGTAGTAGGAATGTTTTATCATAAGCACAGAGAGGCTTATTGTATGTGAGGGACAGGGTGGGGCATTGCTTTTTCACATAAGCAGAAATAGATAGTAAAGCGATGACATATTGTAAAAGCTTAGGAAACCAGAAACTCATGGGTCGTTGACAGGTGAGAGACAGAATGACCAAAGCAAAAGCTTCATTTGTTAACGTCTCGAAACCCATCTTAAAAGGAGTCCAAGCCTCCAGCCAGCTTCCAGATCTCACAGACAGGTAATAACCCTTGCTCTGCTGTTATGGACCGATAGTACGACAGAATTTTAGTGCTCCAGAGTATTGAAAGATTGATGCTGTCTCATCTTTGCAATTAGCACAGTCAATCAGTGAGATGGGTCCCACAAGATGGCTCAGAAGATAAAGGCATCTGATGCCAGACCTGGCACCAAGAATTCAATCCCCAAGACCCACATGTTATAAAGAGAACAGACTCACACAGGCCTCCACATGCATGCGATGACACAAGTTTGCCCCTCTCACACTTAAATGGATGCACGTAATTTAAAAAAAAAAAAAGAGGAGATAATAAATTTCAAATAAAATGATTACTGGATACAATACAAGAGGTTTGAAACCTGTAATTCTAAGACTGACACCAAGGTTAGGGATCAGTGCAAATCACAAGTACCAGGCAATTAAGGAGAATGTGTTTGTTGACTGCATCAGAGCAAGCCATGTTCAGGAGCTTTGGAGATCCAACTAAGGGTGTAGCTGATAACAACAGTGAATGTGCATAATACAATTTATTTTTTTTATTTTGTTTTTTTATTAGGTATTTATTTCATTTACATTTCCAATGCTATCCCAAAAGTCCCCCACCCGCTCTCCCACCCACTCCCCCACCCACCCACTCCTACTTCTTGGCCCTGGCATTACCCTGTACTGAGGCAGATAAAGTTTGCACGACCAATGGGCCTCTCTTTCCACTGATGGCCAACTAGATCATCTTCTGATACATATGCAGCTAGAGACACAAGCTCTGGGGGGTACTGGGTAGTTCATATTGTTGTTCCACCTATTGGGTTGCAGATCCCTTTAGCTCCTTGGTTACTTTCTCTAGCTCCTCCATTGGGGGGTCCTGTGATTCATCCAATAGCTGACTGTGAGCATCCACTTCTCTGTTTGCTAGGCCCTGGCATAGTCTCACAAGAGACAGCTATATCTGGGTCCTTTCAGCAAAATCTTGCTAGTGTATTCAATAACATAATTAAAAGACTATTAGTTTAACATAAAATATGAAAATATGATCTCTTAAAGTTATATTATTCTATTACTTTCAGTTATTAAAATCAGCAGTTAGTAGTAATTAATATAAGGACTAACAAAATATGTGAAAATATACAAATATTTTCAAATGTTACTATCCTCTGATCAACCATTTTAACTCTTTTGAAGCTGTTGACTTGATGTTTAAATTCTGTAGTTTTTATTACTGTGTGAGCCTTTTTTGCATTACTCTGTGATGTGTATGAGTGTGTGTATGTGCTTGTACATGTCCTGTGTAGGTGTATACCTTTTCAAAATATAAACAAAAATACAGTAGAAACAGTTATTAATACAGACACTAAAATAACAATGAAGTCTTTGTATTCACCCAGGACACCCAGGCATATTTTCACACACACACACACACACACACACACTTTCCACTAACATGTCTCTGAATTGTCATTCTTTAGGACTGGCCATTCCTCAAGGCAATGGTAAAGTTGAATTCTCTAGCTATCAATTTCTGCTGACTTTTGCTCTGTGCTCTTATGAAGTCTACACATTACACTGTACGGCACTGGTGTCAACACCAACCTGGTGACACCAAGCACAATTCCCACTCATCTGAGCCTCCCCACATGAAAGACTGAGAAATCTACCTTCTAGCACCAGAAAGAGTTTCAACTTTTACATTTCTGTTTCCATGTCTGCATGTATGTCCCTTCCGTTTTGTATCTAAGCTGCTCTAAGCAGACCAGTGGTATGTCAATCAGGCTGCTCAATCTATAAAGAGCGCTTAAGTAAGTCATACTTAGCATGACCATCACTTATCAAAACACTGTGGCGCACACTAGATGCAATCACAAGTGAAACTTCTTCCTGAGGTAGTGGTCCTGAAGCAGAGGTAATTGAAACTTTTAAATCAAGGGTGGATTCCATGCAAATTACAGGTATGGTAAAGAAACTGAGGAAGACCTATTTTTCCTGGGTGACTTGGTGACTTTCCGCACCTTTCCACTGGGTAGTAGCCATATTTACAAACCATTATTCTCCCACACCTACCCCAAATTGTGAGCCTGTGTCTTTGTTACTTCTTACACACATCCTGGAACAACTCATGGGTAAATGGCTAGCCTTTTCTAGACTCCTATGTTTTCTGTGAAGATGATGGGGGGTTGGAACCTTGACATATACACCTCTGTTTTACTGTTACTGTCTTCTTCATTTTCCTTCTCAGTATATTCTAAAATTAGATAAGAATACACTATCCTCTGATCAACCATTTTAACTTTGCCAAGATGATTTAGGAAATAGTCTAACATAGGTTGTATATCATCATGTTAGGCAAACACATTTTAAAATATCTTGTTTCTATAAAGTCAAAGCTACATTTGTATTTCTGGGGAAGTTAAAAGTAACTCAGAGCTTTTAAGGCAAAGCCTTTGTTCACAGGAGAACACATGACATTTCTTTGTATCATCCCTGTGGGCAAGAGGCAGACAAGATCTCTTCCTTTGGTAACAAGTTCATCTAGTGACTGAAATTTTCCAAAGTGTATGCTCACATGATCCCTATGGGTGGATTATAAAAAGCCTCCCTGTGAATTAGGAATGATATTAACAATTTTTTTCAATGTCATTGAACTCTCCAGAAAAACCAAGAAGACCAATGAAGTTCCATTTTCTAAGGTAAAATAATAAAGAGCTTGAGGAAACAATATCTTGATGGTATAATTTGAGAAATCATTTGATATCTCATAGTTGGACAGACCTGACACAGTGAACTCTACTAAGTAGGAGGTCAATATATCAGTTACTGTGAGATTTCCATTTTGTTTGCCTCTAGGGTGTTTTAATTGCAACAGCAAACCAGGGAATAGAAATGAAACTTTAATCACCTTTAGAGAGTAATCACACACACACACACACACACACACACACACACACACACACACACACACACACTCAAAAAAGTGATGCTGCTCTTTTGAGCTGTAACAAGACAATCCAGCAGCTGCCACAGCCTCCTGAGCACTGATGTTTTCTTAAGAGACAAGGATCGGCATAGAAGTGATTGTCTATTTCATGTCAGAACTATAAAATCCAGTTTCTATCCTGTGACATCACCTTCTCTGCTGTGCCCAAGTCCATGGGTTTTTCAGCATCTTATACAATGTGCTCTGCTTTGATTATTCATCTTCCTAATCTGGCCAGATGAGTCCTTCGAGCCATCATTAAAATCATGATCACTTTTGTTCAGGGCTGCTGGGTTTCCTATGACAACCATCCTCATTTTCATTATCTGAACTCTTAGAAAATGTGGTCATGATAGTCACAATGTTGAAGAACTAAATTGACACTCTCTTGATACAAAGCATAAGGTGTAATAGGCAAGATCAGACAGATGAACTGTGAATGCTCAAATTACAGTGTATGTGGGTCTACCTTTATGTTTCCTCAATTGGAGGAGAACACCCATGGCTGACCAACTAGTATGAGCTGCAAATCTTGTTAACTGATCTAAGAGTGGAAAATAATGACTATGGACAGTACAAAAACTACATAGTATCTATTTGGCAATGGAGCAACATAGCTTTTCAAACAGGCCTATGCTGAACTGCTATAGGAGTTTTATGCTTATTACCCCATCTTCAGCATCTACCAGTACATACCAAGACTTTCTGGACCCAGGGGAGAGAGGATTTGCAGAATGTGGGGCTCAGAGTCCTGAAGCTAGCATTGTCCCAGGAAAACGGAGTATGCTTAGCAAGGATTCGGTGCCATTCTGCTAAATGTGATCCAAGTTTGAACTGGAAAGTCATGTTCAAAACCAATAATAATTAAAATACAAGGCAATAGGTAGGTCAGGCAAACTCAATCCCATATCCAGTAAGTTATAATTCACATTCTAAAAAAATGCAGAAATATAATAACTAAAAACCAACAAATATAATAACTAAGAACCAGCCATTTGTGTCTACCTAATATTAGAGATATTTAAAATAATTTAAAATCAATAGGGCTTGTAGCTGTGATAAAAAACAAACAAACAGACAAGCAAACAACAAATATCATAGATGATGCAATATTTAGTCCAGATGGGTATAATCCATTTTCTACCTATGGATCTTGGCAAAATCAAGCTCTCGATGTCTAGACGGACTACACGTCGTCTAAAATCCTGTTACAATAGCCTGCATGCTTACACTTTACTTCTTGCTATTTATTAGAAATACAGCAACAAGATTATTTGTGATTTTTTTTTACAAACACCCTGCAGCCAGAATTGACTGGCCACTCTATTAGGAGCTAAGTCGTTCTAGGAAAGAGTAACGATTTTAATTTAGGAAAACTGATGGGTGTGGGAACATAGTCAGTCAACTCAGAAGAAGCACCTGCTGCTCTCTTCCTTCATCCATTCAGAAGGTTCTACTATGTATCAACAGTGACAGTTAACAAAACACACAGAGAGGCTTACTTGGGGTGGGGGGTGATATTGAAGTAGCACTGGTTTAAAAATGTCAAGGACACTTCCTCATTACATGCTCCATGGTGACCAGTGTCCCCATATGCAATGAAACTGGTAAGAACTTGAAATCTTATCTGTATTTCTTAAATATAAACTATCAGGAATTTTCTGTTTTGAAGGTTCTGGAATACATCTGTAAAGCAGTTCCCATAGGCTATGTCTTGGAAACACCAATACAAATAAAACAACATACTAAATGGGATTCTTTCAAGCTCAGTGGAAGTCACAAGCCAATAGGAACTGGTTGGTACCCAGGGTCCTAGACGAGCATCAAAGAAGCAGGAACTGTAATGAATTTTCTATAAACTGCATTTACAAGCCTGGCAGAGCATATCTCTCCATAGCATTAAACAGGGGGAAATGCTAGATAAAGTGTACAAAGGATTTGGAGGGAAATGGCAAGTAAGGATTTCTTTAAGGAGACTTTTTAGGTCTGCATACAATGTGTCAAACCATGGAGAAGGGGCAGGAGGAGAATACCATTCATCTCACACAAATGACAGGAAGCCCATGTGCCACTTGATAGCTTGGGGTACCAATTCACTTTCCCTTACCATGAAGAAGACTTGAAGACTTGGGCAATTTTACAAATAAATGTTGGTTTATAGTTCTAGATCTATAGTTCTAGATCCAAGGGCTACATGACTATGACTTCCTTACTAATGGAGAGACTCAAAGTGGTCTTGGCTATGCCACAGTAATAAATATTCACTGTGGTTATTTGTTTAATGTTGCATTTTGTGTGAAGCCTCTGAGATTCAACCATGGAGCATCATCCCAATTCATCTAAGCATGTCCTAAAGGGCCTGCCTCTGTGTGCCATATACCACAGTTGGATTAAATTTATACCCTTTAAATGTCTAACACTTTTATTTCCAAGGCCCAAAAGCCTGGGGAACAATGCACAGGGCACTTGCCACATGTCTTTTCCAATTTAATAAATGTGGGTAAACAGATGTCTGACTAACAATTAAGAAAGATAAACAGTAAGATACTGTGGCCGAAGCTGTTTGCCAGGCTCGAAGGCTTGAAGGAATCTACAGGGCATTATGGGAAGCTGACCAAAGAGGCTTGAAGGAGTCTACAGGGCATTATGGGAAGGCAAAGGCAAAGATACTCATTTCCATGGAGAAGGTGCATTGCAAATGCAATTCAAGACAGCATGATTTCATCTCAGATGCTCTATTAGCATCAAAAGGAGCTGGCAACAAGTTCTCTTAACCCTAGGCCTGCCATGAGGATCTCAAGTGAGCAGCCACCCAAGATTCCTTTGCTCTCTTCAAGATGAAGTCAAGTGTTGAGAACCAACCCCAAAGTGTCCATGCAACATGTAACAGAGAAACAAGAATAGCCTCCAACTCAGACCAGAGCCGAGCCAGCTAAGTCCATGTGGCTCTGAGCCTGCTTTTTATCCCTTGTACAAACAGCTCACCTAGTGTGAGGCTCAGATAAAAGGAGGTCGAGGAAGAGGAGGAAGAAGGAGGAGGAGGAGGAGGAGGAGGAGGAGGAGGGCTTTCTAGAACAGCAGCTAAGCTCTAGCAAGATCCAGCTAGTAGCAAAATATATATTACTGGAGGGTCAATTTCAGATTCTGGATTCAACTATAGATATTTATACAAACAAAGATGATTTTGAGACTCAGGAGGGAGGAGGAGGAGTCAGAGTTGACCCGTCTCTTGATAATGAGTAGAATGTTCTGACAAAAACCCTAGTATTTCATTCAATGGCAAAGGAAGACCCTGTTCCACAGAACAAATCCCAGAAGCAAATGTAAAAAAAAAAGAAAAAGAAAAAGAAAACAGATGTGTTATAAAATGAGCAAAACAAAACAAAAAACGTAATATCTGTATTTTATAAAAATTAATGCTGGTAAGTAGTGGCACATGCCTTTATCTCAGCATTCTGGAGACAGAGGCAAGCAGATCTCTAATTTCAAGACCAGCCTGTTCTACAGAGCACATTTAATGACAGCCAGGGCTACAAAGAAAACCCTGTCTCTAAACAACACAACATTAAGGTTTCCTACAAAATATCTGATGATGATTGGGACATCTTGTAGATGAGGATTCTTCAACCATGGCCTTTAAAATCCATGGTAATTTTATGACCAACATCTCAGCTGACTCACCCCTGCAAGGTAGCTGCAGAGTCACTAGCATTCCCATTTTACAGGAGACAGACTGAGAATCAAACCTGCCTTGACTTCTCTATGTCTGAAAACACAGTCATTAGAAGATCCGAGATTCAGAAGTCTTCACCACACAGCCTTGTCACTGTGTTTCATTCAGATAGATAGATAGATAGATAGATAGATAGATAGATAGATAGATAGATAGATAGATAGATAGGTAGGTAGGTAGGTAGATAGATAGATAGATAGATAGATAGATAGATAGATAGATAGATAGATAGATAGGATATATCATATATCCTAACTTTTATAATCATTCCTTCTCACAAGAGAAGATGGCCTATCACTCCACTTATCTAACATGATCAGAGATGACTTCTCAGTAAATAAAACTGAAATAATTATAGCTGGCAGGCAGGGTTTTTAAGACAGTAACATCAGCTTTGAAATGAAGGCAAGAACATCATAAAACAGCAGGACGCCAAGCTTGGCAGAAGAAAGCCTGCTCCAAACCCCTGCCGGCTGCTCTTTATAGCTGGCTGGGTTTTGTTTCCCTCCTTTTAAATAATTTTTGGAGGAGGGGCTCCGTTTAATTACAAAGAAGACAAATACAATCTGTGTACAGGAAATGCTCATGGCATAAAGCACAAGGCTCCTTACTACTTCCTCTGTTTCTCACTTCCACAAAAGTGTAAGAAAAGCTGGTAAGTGAAATGGTGAAGGCTCTGTCCTACTGTGGTTAGTTTTATGGGGACTCAGTATTGGTTTTTCCTCTAAATTATCTTGACTCTGTTGTTCACTGTGCTGTGGATGTAACACACTCCTCTGTATTTTTAAGTAATTCCCAGTACTTTGCCAATTAAACATTCAAGGTCTTACACTTGATTAGGTTGCACAAAGCCTGAATCTCTAGATCCTACTCATTTCAGTCACCATGCTGAACCTCATTCCATTCAGGAAAAGGGTCATATGCTTATCTCGACCCAGAGGAGACAGTTTTAGGCTATGAGATTTCACAGACTGTGTCAGCAGGTCCACAGTGGGCTAGCCTCCCATTGTTTTGTGTTTTTAACTTAACTAGGTTAGTAGACTGTAATTATAAAATAGACTAGAGTTTTGCTAAGACTTAATGGAATCCTATCGTCTCTTAATGTTAACTAACTTACCTCTGCCTCTGTATTGAGGACTGCATGCACAAGAGCTGCACAAAAGCAAGCCGGGAAACCTCAGCATAGGTATGGGAGGGAACATGAAGTCCCTTCCCAATCTGAAGAGCTATTGCCACTGATAGCTGAGGAAGGAGGGAGACTTAGTTGTCTTTGGGAATGCACCGCCTGGAAAACTGTCTACCTGAGTTCCAGGAGTTGCTTCTACAACTGTATACCTATAGGTGGCAATAAGTGGGTTCAGCTGGTTATTATTATTATTTTAAGATCACATGAAATTTGGAGGTGAATTGGAGAAACTGTACCTGTAGGTTTTGTATCTGCCCTATAGGAAAAAAAATAATCTGGGAATACTTTTAAATAAACAAAGATTTGGGTTGTTCAACTTAGGGCCTGAAACATCTCATGCTTTATCAAAAGAATACCTTCAAGCAAAACAATCACCCTAGAAGAGGATGGGTACCCCATAAGAGCATGAGAGAGCTGACAGGAAATCAGGACAGGAACCCCTGAGCTTTGGTGTTGGTGCGCAGATAGGCTTCCCTACCTTCAGAAACAGCTTTTGGAGAATGTTCAGTCCAGGCTCAGAGCACAATAGCCTTGTGATGCATTATTAATGTATCAAAAGGGCTTTATAAAACAAAAACAGCTCTATCCTTATTTGCATAGAGAGGGAGATGTTTACACCAGCACACAATGGGAAGAAGGGGTGTGAGTATGTGAATATGCTGTGAGGCCTGATCTCAGTTTTAGGTCCCATACTTCCAATCGCCCACCCTCTTACCATGAAACCAGTCCATTTGCATCGCTTTCTGGATAATGAACTTGAAAAACTTGTTGCTGTTATTGTTGTTTTTACATCAACCCTGTACCTGTTAGTATATTTGGGTGTAGCAATGGTTTTTGGACAAATCATTTCACTGTAAATAAGACTTGTCATTTCTCTGTTTACCACATAGATAAATAATTTTCTCTCTCCCCTCCAGCCCCTCATCTTAGCTTCTCTTCCCCCTCTCCCTTCCCTTCCTTCACTCCATCCCCTCCCCCTCTATTCTACTTTCCTCTTCTTCCTCTCTTTCTCTGCCCCTCTCTCTTTCACTTTCTTTCCTTCCCTCTTCCTCCCCACTGTCAGCATCCTTCAGTACAATGTCAAGCAGGGGACACACATGTTTTATTTTCTTTACAGATGTGGTCTCATAGTGCCCTAATTAGCCTTGAATATGTAATCCTTTTCTCTCAGCCTCCTGGGGAGCTGAGATTACAGTCATGTGTCATTATACCTGTGGCATGGTACCCTTTAAGGTATTTTAACGTCTTTTCACTGCCCTTAATTGTTTATTATGTATGAAATTTATAAACATTATATGTCTTCACAGTCATGGTGGACTGGAGAGCTCTTGACTTCTGGCTGCACACAGACATGCTAGCGTTCTGTCTAAACTCCATCCATAGTTACCTGGCAACAGCCAGGTAGGCCTGCTTGCCCCCTCTTCTCTCTCTTGCTCTCTGCTCTCTTGCTTCTCTCTTGACATATAGGGCTCTTCCCTTCTCCCCTCCCTTCCCCTTCCCCTTTCCCTTCCCTTCCCCCTCTTGCTACATGCTCATGGCCATGGCTGGCCTCTACTTCTCTACTCTCTCTCTCTCTCTCTCTGCCTTTCTCTGCCTCTACTACCCTCTTAACTCCCCTCCCCATGCCCTGAATAAACTCTATTCTATACTATATCATCATTGGCTGGTCCCTCAGCGGGAAGGGATGCCTTGACATGGGTCTGCTGAGACATCCCTTTCTCTCATACCTGACTACACATCCATAAAACATACCCCCCTTCTCTTTCTCTTTTTTGTAAGCATATCAGATAGTATAGTGGAAGTTGTGGCTATTTTGAGGCTATGGTTCCTGAGGCCCACAGATAGCAGTCCACTCAATTCCCTGTGCTTGAGGACGAGACTGGTATCCCCTGACTGTGGGCCAACATTTCTTCTGCTAGCATTATGAGATGGATCAGTGAGGATAACCTCAAATAATGTATGTGTGTAATCCTCACCAACCCAGAAAGAATTTAGCACTCTCAAAGTCAAGCTGAATGTAGTGTCCAGCTCTCTCCTCAGGACCAGACTGAAAGCTTTAGGCAAACTTGTTAGCTCCACAATCTATATGTTTGCTGTAAGTTGAACCCCTTTGAGCTGGACATCTTTGGCCATCATGGTGATGAATATTGTATGTGATATAACCTACTATGTGCTTTATCCAGCTTGGTGAGAGAAAGAGACCTACGCAGTACAGAGAGCTAGAGGTACTGCCAGCAGCTGGACCCTCAGAAGACAGTATATCACATCACATCAACCATAGCTCCTGGGGATGTTTGTAGTTACCCACCTTAGGTCAGGATGACTGACTCGTCATGATGACATTGATGACTGACACCAGGCAGAAAGGAAGAGCCCTCTTTTCTATTTGTAAACTTTATCTTTAACAAGAAAAATGATGAAGCATTCTTCAGAAATTTCACAAAAGCCATGAAAGGTAAAGGCAAGACTCAGTCTCCACTCCATTGAGAATGTGTTCTGCTGAGAGAGACAGGCTATCAGATAAGACTCAAACAATAAGTACCCCTGCAACTCTGTCTAATAAAAGCTAGCATCAGGGTGATGAGCTCTAATCTTTACTGAAGGATTAATATGGTCAGGACATGATTCAAAGTATACATATTGATTCACTTAATCCTTCAACTTATGCCTGTTTTTTTAGGCAAGAAATCAAAAATGAAAGAAAGATATGTAAAGCCGGCCTTCCTGGCTATGCTCTTAAGTACTACCTGGAGTTGGACCCAGCTCTTTATTAATATGTATTGAATGTCCACTCATTGCTAACTACTATGTCACTTTCAGTTAACTCTTGAAATTGTCTAGTGATACAATTGTGCCTCTATATACTCATTTGTAATAAAAGGGGCATAAAACGCAGCTCACACAGTTGTGGGGATTAAAAATCCATTTATAAATAATGGAACTGAGGTTCAAAGTGTTTGTGTGACCATCCCAAGGTCACCTATTGGCTCAAGATTCAAACCAAGGTGAGCTAACACCAAATTTAATACTCTCATCCCTACCCAAGGATGTCCCCTCAAATAGCTAGCAACTAAATGATAAATAAATGGTCTCATCTATTGAATTAATGCTAACGTTTAAAAGTGAGGTATTATTCACAAAGGGAAGGCATTTTCAGTGTTTGAAAGGAGGAACAATGTGAGGGAAAAGTTCGTATCAGAAGCTTCTGGAAGTGCTGAACTCCAAGGCTTTCCTGGAGTAAGTCTGAAAGCAGAGGTATCAGGAGGCTCTGCATCGTGCATCTCAGTCCTTGAGCCCTTCCCTTGAAACCCATTTTGCAGCCAGGGAATAATCCTGATTTAAATGACATTTCTGGAGGGAATTCCCAGAAGAGAGGAAATAATAAAAGTATTTCTCTGTCGATTTTTCTCCCTGTATTTAACTTTGGGGAATATCTGTGTTAACAGAGAAGAGCACACCAAGGAACCATTACCACTGATACAAGGAGAGAACGGATGGAAGAGGCCCTCAGCCACATCCTGCCAGTATCAACAGTTTAACTAAAGATAATAGCTATAACCTCCTCATGGTTCCACTTTCTAGGCTGCTGGCACATACTTCTTCATTTCCTCGTTAGGTTTATAGAGTGCTTCTTGGTATATTTGCTCAATATGGTTTTACTTTCAACTGGTGCATCTCCAGGATGAACAGGGGCACTGGCCTCTTCTACCAAAAGCAGTTAGTAAAATAAAAGAGTGTATGAGATGGACCAGTGTCCTAAGCCAAGAACCTGGCTTGTAGCATTGTGAAGACATGGTGAGTTCTTACCCACTGTGATCCTGTTGTTTTTCAAGGGTGAGGCCAGCCAGGTATGAAACACCAACATTAAATCCATTCATGGTATCTTTTTGCTTCATGCCTGGTGCCTCTGTACCTTATGGGAATTTTTTTTATTTTTTAGAACCAGAGCCCTCTCTTCTTTATTATAGTTCCATTAGTATCTCTGACTCTAAATATGCTCCGCAGCCCCAAGTCTCTCCTGATCTCTTTTGTTCCCTTTCAATTTTAACATGTTAAACATTCTGCATCTCAGAATCTTACACAAAAATAATTATTAGGAAAAAAACTACTCAGACAAATATTGAAGCAATAGCACACTTGACCTCATCTCTCTCCCAGGGTTATCTGCATTTTATCAATCAGTTCTCAGAGTTGGAAATGCTTTCAATTAGAGAGTAAGTTCACTTGTAGCAATGGGATGGAGGATGGACGCTGTGGAAATGCAGAGTGGAGGGAGGCATAAAACCAAGGTCACATCAGTATGGGGATTAAGTAGGTCAGCTTGCAATTGTCATTAACCTTTCTCAAGACTGCTAAATACTACATAGAATGTTTTCATGACTTCTCTGTTTGCTCTGTACACAGGCAAACTTACCTACCAGTGATTTTAACTAAATACCTGAGACCTGAAGAGAAGGGAAGGCCTAATGAATCTAAGTCCAGGGGGAATCACCCTGTGTGAGTTCTAGCCACAAAAACACAACACCTATGATTGCATGCAATAAGAAAAGTTGTCTGTAACACTGGTACCCTAGTTTTCTGATTCCTATTCCATAGGTTGTCAAGTCAATATAATACGATTCAATAAAGTCAGGGTTACTATGGGACCAATCCAAGTATGAAGCACACTCAGTACTGAAATGATAGCTGTATCCAAGATGGTAAATATGAGCTGATAAGGCTTGCTGGCATTTGAACTAGAGTTCTGTCTTGCGTCTTAGAAAATCTAAATTATCTCCCCAAATGGAGTTTTTCTAACTTTCAGATGCTTCAGTCTTCTAAGCAAGACACTAGGGTATCTGCTTTTGATTTCTTTCACAATGTCTCACTCCCAGGATTTTTAGATGATTAAAGCCCACCTGGATTATGAATGTGCTTAGCTCTCTAGACCTTTAGGATTAGCTAAATTATAAGAGCCGAGGGTCTGTTCCATTCCAGATCATGGTGTCACAGAGAATATCCAGCATTCAAGTTCATCACTTCATTCTACAGAAGTGAGAACCTGGGCCTGGATGACAGCAATGTGCCTGCTCAGAGACACATCTGCTCGGAGACACATCTGAAACTCTTACTTGTATCTCTGTGCACTAACCATGCAGCTTCCTTTCCCTGAGTGGCACATGCCATCAACACTAACATAACTGGTAGCCACCCTTTCAGAAAACTACTCTGGTTTGTCACTTCTCCCTGAGAGTTAACCAACCAGTAACCAATACTGATGCCCAGTATTTTAATCTCCATCTTCCCTTATCCAGTTCTTCTCTAATTTGTTCAAGTTCAAGGCAAAGCTAGGACAAAAGGCCCCTTCAACACTTTCCCATTGATCAATGAAAAAGATGAATGATTGAATTTATGGATGAATGAATGAATGCTCAAATATTTGTTACAGACACTGTTTTGGTCTATTGCCTGATATTCCAATGTTCTCTCCCTCCAAATGTAACCACTGTGATAAGCATGGGGCAGGGAGGAGATGCTGTGGAGATGCTGAGTGGAAGCACCAAAGGCCACCTGCAGTGTGTTTGGTGACCATGAGCTATCAGAGCTGGAGTGGCTGGGTTGAAAAGAGACCTTAACATGTGAGTAGGAGCAATGTTGCCCCTTTCTGGACATCCCTACCGTGATATGGTTAATGACAGGAGGCAGAGCTTATATCTTGACTGGTTGCCAAACATCTGGGCTCAAAATCAAGCAGAAGAGTGACTCAAATCAAAGGAAAGCTAACTGGAGATAGTTCCCATGCTTACTATGTGCATCCAGACTGCCATGGTGATGCAGACATTGGTGTGCATCCTCAACCCCCAAATCCCAGAGCTCTCTGTGCCAGATGCCTGGTGCTATATTAATCCAAGAGTCATGTTTGGAACTGAGCATCTGTTGGCATCTGCTGATGTGCAAAGGAAAAAGAAGAAAGAAAAAAAAACATACTAAAAGTATGAATTGTTTCATCAGCTTTTGTGGTGCTTTTATTTTGCCTCCTGACAAAGGCTGTGGAAAGCTCTCTCTTAGCCTCCAGTGGTTTCTAACATGGCCATGCCTCCTGCATCATGCTGTGTAAGAACACAGGACACTGGGATGCTCCTTACCCATAATTCCATGGAGAGGATCAGGTGAACTCACCAGAAGCATCTTTTGTCCCAAGCCATGGCTCATGAGCAGGTAACATCAAGAGGCCATCCCCAAACACAGTAGCTCCCAAGGTGCCAAGAAAAAAGTATAGAATATTTCTTTTGTTTCTGGACAATGGCGTTGGATTGACAACTTGCTGTAGTTATGATTCTGTATCTTTTTGTAAAAATGATCTTATCTCTTAACATGGAGTAAGCAAAAGAGTACCAAGTAGCCTCCTGGCTGACAGGCCCTTTTCTAATCCCAGCTCAACCTTAACAAGCCTGAAGAAAGCCAAGGGGCTTGCTTGAGGCTATTCACTGTTTTCATCCTTCACTGAGGAAAGCAACTAGTCAACTGAAGAGGAGGGACTTGTCCATGAGTGACAGGGTCTCCCATGGTTGGAAGTCCCTGGCTGTTGTCATCAAGGTTCTGTAGGCCCAGCAACAGTGATACTTTTTCTTGGCTTGCTTCTTTTCACAATGTGGTCCTGCCAAGCTTATCATGATCAAGAGGGTCCCTCAGGGGATTCACCCTGCCCCGATATTCAGGAAATGGAACATGCATGCTAATCAGGATGAAGATCTCACAGGTAGGGAAGCAGGGGAGTTCTTAGGCCAGGCTTGCTTGTGGCCTTTCTTAAAGAAGGGTGCATATGGATAGTTAAGTTTTGAGCTTCTAGGCTTTGTGGGTGAAAACCTCTTGGTGTTTTCCCATTTAAATCTACTGGAGAACTAGAGAAGTGACTTTAGCAGCTAAGGTAATTATAAGCTACCTATCATGTTTCCTTATTGACTGAACTTAGCCAGTTAGGAGTCTTTGGCCCAATAACATGCCCCACGTCCTGTATTTCTGCCTTTTCTTTTCCCAGGTATTTACAAACCAAGAATTAAGGTTAAAACTCCTACATAAAACACACCACTGTTCTAGAGAGTAAAATTATCCTGGTTGGTGGATACACAACATGTGGCTTTGCTAGTGGAACCTGGACCTGATTTTCATCCTACTGAGCTGCACACCTGGTTTTATAGAAGTATTGCAATACTTCATCACCCCCAAATGAAGTTCATAGTCCTAGCCTGAATGACCCCTGCCTTCTCTTTTGATACCAACTTGCAAACTCCTGGCTCTATGCAAGAATAAAGGTTTTAAGAAGTTGAAGACAATAGTTGTGTCGGGTGTGGTAGCACTGGTATAGAATGTCAGCACTCTGGATACTGAGTCATTTGTACCTTGAATTTACACCTAGCTATGGCTTCATGAGTTCAAGGCTAGGCTGAGCTATATAATGAGCATCTTAAAACGGAAGAAAAGAAAAGAAAAGAAAAGAAAAGAAAAGAAAAGAAAAGAAAAGAAAGGAAAAGGAAAGGAAAGGAAAGGAAAGGAAAGGAAAGGAAAGGAAAGGAAAGAAAAGAAAAGAAAAGAAAAGAAAAGAAAAGAAAAGAAAAGAAAAGAGAGAAGGAAGGAAGGAAGGAAGGAAGGAAGGAAGGAAGGAAGGAAGGAAGGAAAAATCAAAAGACTAAGCTGCTAATCTTGTCTTCAACACAGACATGAGAAAAAATGGGCTGGCAGAGGGCCTGCATGTCTACTTTTCTTCATTGTTCTTTGTATCTCTGATCAATGCCTTTGCCTCACATTTCCACCCTAGTTGTGCTTCCTCATTGGACTCTCTACCTTCATTGTTACCAGTGCTACCTATCTGCTAAAAGATGGAAACTCAGAGCTTCCAAAACTGATGTCTCTACCCTTCCAGTGCCAATCCTTCCATGGAATTATGTGACCCAAAGATCACCCCCGAAGTACACAGTGGAATTTCTCTACCAGAGAAGATCTATTTCTGCAAAAAATTTTCAAGTTGTCATTTCCATTTTAAAAAGGAGATGATAAAAAGCACACACACACAAGCCATTATTTGTAAAATGCCTACAGATGATGAAGAGGAATACATACCAATATCCACACACATAAACACATAGGATTGAGTGGCCACATGTGGATGTGTCACCCAGGGAGGCCAAGACAAACCTCTCAGATGAGGAGACCAATTGAATACTAAGGAAAACTTCAGGAATCAAGAAGGATTTCAGATTTCTTCTGGACATTCTTTACATCCATCTCTGCAGATTGATTTTTTCAAATGCATTTTTTTCAAACTTCCATTCGAATTTGATTCCTACATTAGCTTCAAAACACAGTCACATGGATAGCAGACACTCAGGGGTTACCAAGCAGGGGTCTCATTGTGGTATGAAAATGATTGCTAGCTGGAAAGGGTGATTTTTTTTTCTCCCTAGTCCTCTTCTGGTATTGCTTAGCTAAATAAACCCTGACACCTCAGTGTTCAATATCTTCAATTCTTTCCAGAGTTGACTAGTATTCCTTAGCTATATTATTTTAAATGTAGGTGGATATTTTGAATAATGAATACCATGTCCAAGAGGGCCACCACGACCATCATTACAGTCATCCTTTTCTTTCGAGAACATTTTGCAATGACTCAGTTATACCTATTCCTATTCCTTTAGACATGAACAATCAGAGGCTGTCCTAATTTTGTAAGGGGGACTGATGATAGATTCTAAATAATAGTGACAATGAATTTGAGTACCCTCAACTCTAAACTTCCCAGGCATACAGGGGTAGCTAACTTCCTATGAGCTATTAGTCTGAGAGGATCATGAGTCATCCCCAATACAATATAGGCAATTGATACTGCTGTTGGATGCTCATGAAAACTAGCTGGTAAGGCATTATTATTGAAGGTATCATATGTGCTAATAGCAGGACAAAGAGAAAGCAAACTGGAACTTTGCTGGACACCTTCTCCCCACGGGCAAGCCTTTCAGGGTACTATGCAGAATACTGGAGAAAATCTGCCATCAACAATAGTCTTTCTTTGCTATGGGTTCTGGGTATGGTACTAGTTACCAGCCAGGCAAGATATGCTCACTAGGGCAATAGTAGCAAGTTTCTTATAAATATAATCAACTTCCTTCTGATGGGAGTTAGGACTCATTCCACAGGAAGAAAGCCACATTTGTTAATGTCCACTACCATCAAAAATCCATGGCTAGGGAAGTCCTAGGCCCTACTGTAAACATTATTGCAGTTGATTTGCTCCATGAATATGACATGCTCATTACGTTACATGCTGGCTTCCAAATACTTATATTTTTACTCATAGAGGTACATTGCAGAAAAAAAGGGGGTAGGGTAGAGAAATTAAGAATCACAAGCAATGGATGTAGAAGGTTGACATCCAGGAACTACATGGCTCATGAATTCACAACAATTGTGATCACGTGCACAAGCCTGGACTTGTCAACTCCTGTCACAGAGGAAAAGACTTATGAGACCCCACCTTTCTCTTAGGATTTAAGTATGATTAATGTTTGATGGAAAGAGTGGTGTAGCCATATTTCAGGTACCCATAGGTCTGTAAACTAAGCCTCCTCTACAATCCTGTGAGCAACCCAAGTGAAACTCATCAGGACACCAAAACAAACAAACAAACAAAAAATGAAAACAAACCCAAATCATTAAAAAGACATGGAAATACAAGGAAATAAGAATTGATCAATTCACATTCTTCTACATGCTAACCTCCAGTTGAGCCAGCACCATTTGTTGAAAATGCTGTCTTTTTTCCACTGAATGGTTTTAGCTCCTTCATCAAAGATCAAGTGACCATAGGTGTGTGGGTTCATTTCTGGGTCTTTAATTCTATCCCATTGATCTACCTGTCTGTCACTGTACCACTACCATGCAGTTTTTATCACAATTGCTCTGTAGTACAGCTTGAGGTCAGGGATGGTGATTCCACCAGAAGTTCTTTTATTGTTCAAAATAGTTTTTGCTATCCTAGGTATTTTGTTATTCCCGATGAATTTTTAAATTGCCCTTTCTAACTCTGCGAAGAATTGAGTTGGGATTTTGGTGGATCAAGGACCTCAACATAAACCAGAGATACTGAAACTTATAGAGGAGAAAGTGGGGAAGAGCCTTGAACATATGGGCACAGGGAAAAAAAATTCCTAAATAGAACACCAATGGCTTGTGCTGTAAGATCAAGAATCGACAAATAGGACCTCATAAAATAGCAAAGTTTCTATAAGGCAAAGGAAACTGTCAATAAGACAAAAAGGCAAACAACAGATTGGGAAAAGATCTTTACCAATCCTAAATCTGATAGAGGGCTAATATCCAATATATACAAAGAACTCAAGAAGTTGGACTCCAGAGAATCAAATAACCCTATTAACAAATAGGGTACAGAGCGAGCTAAACAAAGAATTCTCAACTGAGGAATACGGAATGGCTGAGAAGCAACTAAAAAATGTTCAACATCCTTAATCATCAGGGAAATGCAAATCCAAACAACCCTGAGATTCCACCTCACACCAGTCAGAATGGCTAAGATCAAAAACTCAGGTGACAGCAGATGCTGGCGAGGATGTGGAGAAATAGGAACACTCCTCCATTGCTGGTAGGATTGCAAGCTTGTACAACCACTCTGGAAATCAGTTTGGTGGTTCCTCAGAAAACTGGACATAATACTACCGTAAGATCCAGCAATACCTCTCCTGGGCATATACCCAGAAGATGCTCCAACATGTAACAAGGACACATGCTCCACTATGTTCATAGCACCCTTATTTATAATAGCCAGAGGCTGAAAAGAACCAAGATGTCCCTCAACAGAAGAATGGATTCAGAAAATGTGGTACATTTATACAATGGAGTACTACTCAGCTATTAAAAACAATGAATTTATGAAATTCTTAGGCAAATGGATGAGACTAGAAAGTATCATCCTGAGTGAGGTAACCTAATCACAAAAGAACACACATGGTATGCACTCACTAATAAGTGGATATTAGCCCAGAAGCTCGAAATATCCAAGATACTATTCGCAAAACACATGAAATTCATGAAGAAAGAAGACCTAAGTGTGGATACTTTTATCCTTCTTAGAAGGGGGGGGGGGGACAAAATACCCATGGAAGGTGTTACAAAGACAAAGTGTGGAGCAGATACTGAATGAATGACCATATAGAGACTGCCCCATCTAGAGATCCATCCCATATACAACGACCAAACCCAGACACTATTGTGGATGCCAACAAGATCTTGCTGAAAGAAGCCTGATATAGCTGTCTCCTGAGAGGTTCTGCCAGTGCCTGACAAATATAGAAGTGGATGCTGTCAGCCAGCCTTTGGATGGAGCACAGGGTCTCCAATGAAGGAACTAGAGAAAGTACCCAAGGAGCTAAAGGGGTTTGCAGCCCCATAGGAGGAACAACAATATGAACTAACCAGTTCCCCCAGAGTTCCCTGGGACTAAACCACCAATCCAAGAAAACACATGGTACGACTCATGGTTGTAGCTGCTTATGTAGCAGAGGATGGCCTAGTCGGTCATGAATGGGAGGAGAGACTCGGTCCTGTGAAGGTTCTATGCCCCAGTATAGGGGAATGCCAGGGCCAGGAAGCAGGAGTGGGTGGGTTTGTGAGCAGGGGGATGGGGGGGTATGGGTTTTCAGAGGGGAAACCAGGAAAGGGGGATAACATTTGAAATGTAAATAAAGAAAATATTTAATTAAAAAAAAAGACATAGAAATAGAAAGGGGAAAACATGAGAAGAAAGAAAATAGAGAAAGTGAGGGTAGTGGAATGTGAATAACAGAAATACATTATGTACATGCATGCAAATGTCATAATAAGCCTCACTGTTATATACAATTAATACATTAAGAAAAACATTAAAAAATAAAACAAACCAACTTCTCAGGCACCAAAGCCTACTGCAAGACTGCCTTACCACTAAAGATAAGGGACTTTTCGAAGAATGACTGTCAAGGACAAAATATGAAAATTAATAAAAAATGCGGCTTGCCCTCCACATTTGACCTTCACAGAAATGGACACGAGGCTTCACTTTTGTGGCCTTGAATTTGGGCCATGCCCAGACTTTCTAATGCTACTCAAGTCCTCTCTAACTCAGTATTTAAGCCAGCATCTGAAGCTGGTCCCATGTCTTTTCTGCCCACCATCCATATTCATAACAGGCTTTACACTGTAGGCAGCTCACAAAGCTCCCATGCCATCCATGGATGAGGATGAGGTGGGACAGCTCCATAACAACCGTGCACTCAGAGCATCAGCTCACAATGTACCTGGGGTTGGAAGATCTTTAGGTCATTAAAAGCAAGTGGAAAGGATCTTAGGCTTTGCGATCATGGAGACCAGCAATACCTTTAGGTATCCGCATAAGAGGAGCTGGCCCCAGAAGAGCACATATGCCAATAGAACGTGTTATTCTACTTCATTATATCTGGTTGTTGGCACCCTAACATGTATGTGACACGTATTCAAACAGAATCACCTGATTCTCATACTGTGAGGTGCACATGAATGTATCCGGAATCTCTCAGTAACAGGAGGCAGGTTTCTTTAAGGGAAAAATTGGGGTTTGGGGATATTGGTGTCTTTGTCCCACCTCATCCATAAAACCTTCTATGACAACCCTGGACTGCTCTGTCCTTGTTTTGCTGCCTCTGTGTCTTCCCTATTCCCAGCTCCCCTCACTTTGGCACATACACAAGACCTTATCTTGCCACATGATACGTGTTTCATAAACACATCATCTTCCCTCCGAGCCACAAGCTCCGCAAGGGCAAAGACCACGTTTGATATTTATTTTCTATGTCCCATGGCACACAGCATAGCATGAGGCCCAGGGCAGGCTCAGGATCTGTACCTGTTGAACTGAGTTGAATTTTAAGGATAGTTTGCTGTTGCCAGTGACAATATTATTCAGAGACTCATCAAAAGGCAGAGCTGGCTGCTTCTCCCACCCTCCTCTACTCACCCAGATGAAGACTACAGGCCTTCACACTTTTAAGTGCTAGTTAGGAATCAGAATCAGAAAGCAGCTGGTGACTTTCAAGCAGATTGTATTTCAGCAATGGATTGTGGGAATTGATAGATTACCCACCAGAGACTCTTGGCCAAACCCTTTGGTGTTATCTGGAATAAAAGGGTAGTTCAGAGATATGCCAAGTATCAATTTCCAATTACTCTCTCCTGACACAATTCTGCCTCTTGCAGAAACTCCCAGGGGATCTGCTGTCCCCTATCAGCCCAGATCTGGCTTAGCTTTCAGTCAAACAGGTACCACTAGGCAGCACCCTGTTTGGCCTCAGTGTGACAGTGTCCTCCTTTGACACACAGGCTCCCTTTTGAAGTCTTCAGTATTGGCTTATACTCTCACTGGAGAGCCAGCTGAAGTGTGAAAGGCCTTTTAATATTATACTGTGAACAACATGTGTCAGGAGGGGATGGGGATAACTCTAACACCTGCAGCAAGCTGCTGTCACCAAGGTTTCCCAAACCTTAATTTGCATCTGGATGTTGAATGTGGAAACAAAGACTCCTGCCTGACTTGTACAACTTCAACTGTAACCAGCAGGGGAAAGAAATAAGAGTCCCTATGGTTTTGACTTTGATATTCAAACACAGAACAGCATTTCCACCCTCCAGATCACAGACAGCCGACCACAAACTAATTTTTAAAATCTTTGGTATTAGAGAATGTAAAAACTGAGGATCTGCAAAAAGCCAGAAATCACATGTCTCCTTTATTACAAAGTAATGGAACAGAATTTGGAAAAACCAGGAAACATCTCCAGGTCCATAAATCAGCCCCATTGGAAGAGAGCGCAAATGGCTAGCACCTGGAATGAGCCTTCATCTGCAGCAGGGGCTCAGCCTAAAGAATAGAACTCCGGGCCAAGGCTCCAGACCATGCTCTGTGATTAATGACTTGAGCGAAAGGTCTCAGTTGAGACTGAACAATTAGCTTGTTCCCTGCACAGCCCAGAACTCTGCACAGCGGAACTATGTCTTCCCTGATTGTTCAGATTGACCTAAATGCAAGCCAGCCCAAGGAGCCTCGGATGTGTCATCGTCAGGCTGTGGTGGTCAGGAGGGGCCTGGCATTCATCAGGATTACTTTAGTCAAATCATCTGCGTTGACTCTGCCTGCATGCCACAACCTTTACGCTCCTTTTCAAGTTCAAGAACCATCTTAAATGAGGCCGCAGCATTGGCCTCAATCTGTTGGTGGGGAGGGAGGAGCCCTCATCTCAGAGGATTACAAAGGGACAGCATATGGCCTGGATCATTTCTGTTCTTTCGGGGGTGGGGGGGAGGGAACTTCTAAGGGAAATTGAAGACCCTTGAGATTAATGGCTGCTCCTGCCCGGCCTGTATTATCCACCTCCCAATAGTTTTCTCTGGTCTCTTTCGTGTCTTCCAAAGCATTTTGGTTACACCAGTCTCTCCCCCTATAATCAGCAGCTAGACTCTGCAAGAGCTAGAGCTTCATGCAAGTCCCCTGGATGCTTTCTCTTTCCAGTGGTGGGCTGATGATGAGCAAGCAAGGTGGTAGTTCCAGAACCTGATTCCGAAGGTGCAGGTACAAGGAGGGGAATAGTCAAGGGGTCAGGCTTCCTTGTTTTCCATCTCTTCAAACTGATTTGATTTGGGGGTGGGGGAAACAGGTCTACCAAAAGTAGATAGTGCCCGAATTCCAGAAAGGCTTGGAGGGCCTGAGCAGCCGGCCACCTTGCAGACCATCTGCTGTACTGACACGCAGCAGGTCCTCGTCCTGCTACCTCTTGGCTCTCAACTTTGTCTACAAGCACTTTCCTCAGTGAAAGCGCCTGCCTTTAGAAGCTGAAAAGCATGAATAAAACACAAAGAACTTGATAGTAACTATAGAGGTAGCCGCACTCAAACCCGTGGGCCGCATCTTCCTCAGCACACTTAGGACAACTGCCTCCATCACTCTACCAAGGCAGTGTCATCACTGTCCCCATTCTGAAGACAGGGAGACATGGAGCAAGTGAGTGTCTTGTTAGTCACCAAGGCAGTATGTGAAAAGGTCAGGGCAGGACTCCATCAGACCTTGTTCTTCCGTGCTCCATGCTATGGTTGACAGCTGCCTCTGTCTCTGGGCAGTATGAGTGTGCAGTCCCTGCTGTTGACAAAGTTGGGGAAGAACTAACAGCATCTGCTGAGGAAGTCCGGCTTGCTAAATCCTGTCTCTGCCATGCCATGCAGGACCTCAAGTCTCGAAGATCACTGTCCTCTCTCATGAAGAAGTGGGATCACAAGATCTCTCTCACTGTGCGTGGGGTGGGGGATAGATGAAGTTCTGTATAGGTCTCAGCACAATGCCTACAAAGGATGGGATGGGGTAATGGCAGCTGTCGTTAGTAATGATCAAAGATGCTGTTATTCTTTGAAGGGACACAGCATGACTGACGAATGAGGCAGAAACAGTGTCAGATAGGAGGGAAGAGAGGTTGATGTGGAAACGCAGGTCCTTATAGTGGCCTCAGAGAGGCAAAATCTGTAGAAATTTCAAAAGTACACATAAGGACTACTTAGCTTCCTGGGCTTCTTCTTTCTATATGATTCTTAGTTCATTTATCTCGATGAAAGGAGTAATTTTGTTATTATTTGCATGTGTTTACATGTGTGTACAGGTCCATGTGTGTATGTGCACATGTGCTTGTGCATGTGTGTGTGTGCCTGTGTGTGTCTGTTTCTGTGTGTCTGTGTGTAGGCCAGGAGTCAATGTCAGGTGTGTTCCTCAATTGCTCACCACATTATTGTTTTGAGACAGGGTCTGTCACTGAAGCCAGACCTGGCTGATTCAGCTAGACTGCAAGCCCCAGAGACCCTCCATCTCCCCAGCTATACAGTTACTGGGTTGCAGTGTCAGACTCTAGTTTTATGTGGATTCTGGAATGATGAATTCAGATCCACATACTGGTATGGCAAACATTTTATAAACTGAGTCATTTCTCTTGGCTTTCTAATTTTGATGAATATATTTTTAAAATATATGTACACACACACACACACAAACACACACACATTGAGATAGAAATAAAAAAAGAGATGGCCAGACTGAGGGAATTATAATAGTGTTCCTTTACTCCTGGTATAAGAACAAGGCAGCCCCGTGTCCTTCCTCGACCTGTGTGGCTGCTCCGGGGTGAAGCAGGCATTGCATCCTTCGCTCTGCATTCTCCTCATGCTCTTGGCAACCCCTGACACATCACATTCTCCGCATCAATAAGGACCAGTGCCAGTTCACACTAAATTGCCTTTGACTACATTTAACTGATCTAGTGTTTTTTTATGATTCTTTCCTGTTGTACCATTTTTCACTTTTGACTTTATAATTCTCTGCTGACTTTAAATAGCACTTCACCAGACTACCCTGGATGATTCTTAATAGAGATTTAGGGGATAGGTTGTGTTGTGGTTAGGATTCAGACTCTCCTTCAGCAACAAGGAGAAATTAACTAGGTGGTTTTGTCCCGAGTGCCCATTTATACAGGGAATGGACGGAGGGTTTATCTTCTTCAGAGCCTTGTAATCATGACACTGCAAGATGATGTTCAAGAAATAAAAAGTTTGTAGTGATAGCTTCTACATCACAAAACCACCATACATGTTCCCTGCAGCTTTGCGTGGCTGGGATAATAGACCAGACAGCAGTTGAATTACTTACTGAATGGCAGGGAAGATTTGCCCAAATTCTATCCTATGACCCAGACAAGGCTCGGTCCCCTGAAGAGGGAGAACTAACTCACATGACCCTATGCCAACATTACAGTGTCTCTGGTCTCTACAGAGTCCTTCCCAGAAAACCCTGAAGCCAGGTAGCCTTTAGCCCCAGGAAGAGGTGCTATGAAGAGGAAAATGATTAGACAGAAAGTCCCTAAAACAAACCTTTGTGTGTGTGTGTGTGTGTGTGTGTGTGTGTGTGTGGTTGGGTAATGCATTTGTTTGCATGTGCATGTGGCCAGCAGAAGACAAAATCATGTGACAATTCCTTAGGAAGGAGCCAACCTTTTTTTGAAGGGGTGTAAAGTCTTTCACTGGCCTAGAGATAGTCTGTTAGGCTAGACCAAGGCCCAGGAGCCGCATGTCCCTGCCTCCTCAGCACTTAGGTTCCAAGAACACTCATCTTTATTTCTCTATGAGTTCAGGGGACTGGGATAGAGTGCAGGTCCTTGGCCTTTAATGACAGAGTGAGCGCTTCTGCTTGAACATTTTTTAAAAACTGGAATAGTTGTCCTGAATTAATTATGTTTTGAAAATACAAAATCACTAATTCAGTAAGGACTTGAATTGTGTCATCATGTAAAGATCTTTTCAACAGAACAACAAAGGCGGATTCCCTTCCCCGCCAGCTTTTATACATCTGCAGGCCGTCACCAAGCTTGCAAACAGACAAACCCTTTGTTCTTCCTCATCTGGGCACATTGCTCTGCCTCCTCCTCCTCCTCGTCCAGCTGCAGAAAGTGCTACTTTGAGAGCTCAGTTTTCTTTTGCATGGCTCTCTTTATGGGATGGAGACCCTGTAAAAAATGCTGGTTCATGTCACATTTTTAATGCCATCATATGGTGGTACCATTCAGTAAGTTTCCCTTTCTCTTGATTTTGTAATTTAATCCATAGTAAATACCATTCTCCTTTATTTAACGAATCATCTTGGTTGGCCCCCAGATTTGTGGGCTGTTTTGTTTTGTTTCAGTGCTATCGGCTAAGTGACAGACATAGTCACATGGCTCTGGGCATGGTCACTTGCTTTTCCTGGGGTAAAATCCTATGATGCTTGGATCTTTGACTTGTTACATATTCAAACTGACTAGAAAATGATTTTTTCAGCATAAATATGCTAGTTCACATTTCGACTAGAATAATTTTTGGAGGTTCTGTGCTTTTTCAGTTCTTGCTATTGCTGTAGTTTTTAACTTCTGCTCAGCCAATGGACAAAAAAAATGTGCATTTTATGATTTCCATGTATATACTATGCTTGTTTCCTTAAAAACAAAAGAGAGCATTTTCAATAATTTGAAATGAAATTCTTTTTTAAAAATAGGTATGAGGGATGGGGCAATCTTGCAGAGACCCTTGTTTGGTTGCCAGAATGTTAGTGGCACTTCATAACTGTCTGTAACCCAGTTCCAGGGCATCCAGCACCCTCTTCTACTTCCATGCAGACTAGGCATGTATACACCTGTCAGAACATTCGTATAACAAGATAAAAATAAATATATATTTTAAAAATCACGGTGAAGTACAATCTTTGCACAGAGTAGATATGAATCCATGTCTCCATGGACACCATGTAGACAGATACATGCAAGTCACTGTACCTGTGTTATCCTTACATCTGCTACCCATCTGCATATTTACAGTGGTAGTGGCAAGCTGGGTCCTGTGAGCCAAATCTAGCTCACCACCTGTTTTTCTAAATAAAGCTTTATTGGAACACAGCCATGCCCGCTTGCTTACACACCAGCTCTGAACACTTATACTCTATGACAGGAGTTTGGGTAGTCAAAAAGACCATCTGTCCGGCATGAGCCTGAAGTGCTTACCAGGCCTTTACAGTAGAAGGTCACTGACCCATGACTTAGAACATCTCCATTTATAGACATGGATGTTCCACACTGCATGTGTCCCCTCAAATCAGTTCCTCCTGAATGTCATCCTTTATGAAATGCTTTCACCTTCCACTAGGGCACTCAGACAGACAACCTAGGCATCATCTCATACTCTTTTCTCTAATTTACCACCAGGCACAGAGACTCCCCAATTATCCAACCTTCCTATCTGTGCTCTGCTAAGTCCCTTTCTCTGCACCCTCTTCCATCTCTGTGCTTCAAGCCTTCCACTTGCATAAACAACCCTCTAAACTAATGAACAAGTCCCCATCCTTCCTCATTCTCTCATGCAAACAAGATACCAGACCAATTCTGACTCTTTTTGTTTATAGATTTGAATTTCTGTGTGCTATCTCCTCCTAATCTTTACGGTTCCTGAAAGACCTCTGCCATCTCTGCACATGCCAACAAAACCTTCCACAGCAGAATCTTGACAATGATTTGGACTGACATTGCAGGACATTCGGGGCTACCATACCACTTGCCAGCGGGGCCTAGAGAAAGTAGATACTCACCTACAGCTAGGGCTGAGAAGGCCAGAGCAAAGAGGCTCTCACTGATATCATTTAATGCAGTGCTTTTCAAACTTCTATGTGCAGAAGACTCCCAAGAGCTCACTCAATTCAAAACAGCCATGTGAGGAGTCACCACAACTCCACAGAGTCAGAATCTTCAGAAAAAGATGCTAACATGATCATGTTGCGAATGTGCTTCTTAGCAGATTCTTACATAGGCTACATAGAGAAGGACTTAACTATTGTCAGCATCCTGCAGTAGACATTATCCCACCCTACCACATCAGCCATGATGGACCAGTATATCCCAACCATTTCTGTATGTGCCATACCGATTATAGGCTTGTTCACTTTCCCCCACAGGCCAAGAAGCCTGGTTTGAAGACAAAGCTAATATTCACTCATTCTCTCTCCTCCCTAAAAGTAGAGGGGACCCTCTAACCCCATCCTCTCTCCCACTCTTCTTCCCGTTTTTCACATATTCTCTGTGTGTACTATGTATATGCTGTATGCATGCCTGCAGTATGCACATGTGTGGATACAGATATACATGCAGAGACACAAGGAAAGTCCTTCTCTGTCAGTTTCCGTTATTATCTTGTATTATCCTATCATACCTGGAGCTAGGCGGGTGGCAATCAGGGCCCAGTGATCCTCCTCCTACCAAATGTTGCTATTGCAAGCCCAGGCAATGCCATATCTAGCTTTTTACATAGGTGCTCGGATCCTCAAGTTTGTGCAGAAAGCACTCTTACCTACTGAGCCATGTCCTCAGCTGCAGGCTATCATTCTATCAGAGCCGCCTTCTGATTCCCAGTTTCTGTTTTCAGTGAATGAGACTGTCTTACCACATGCTAGTATCCCTTTCCTGTATGCAGCCTGCCTTAGGAGAAAGACACACAAGCAGAAAGCTTGTTTTAATTTTTACTGCCCTCTTCATTTTCAGCATATTACAGATCATTTAATATGTAAAAAGGAAAGAAAGAGAGAAGGAGAGAAAGAAAGAAAGAAAGAAAGAAAGAAAGAAAGAAAGAAAGAAAGAAAGAGAGAGAGAAAGAAAGGAAGGAGGGAGGGAAGGAGAGAGGGGGAAGAAGGAAGGAAGGAAGGAAGAGAGAGAGAGAGAGAGAGAGAGAGAGAGAGAGAGAGAGAAGAGCCAAAGCCAAAATGCTAGTAGAAGGATTAGAGCAAAGACAATACTAATATGATGCTCTTGGTATTTATTAGAGGTTTTTCTCATTAGACTTAACTTTATTCCTAAAATGCATGTGGCCCATTATCATTCTGCTTGGTGGATAATATAACAAAACAAAATTACCACTCCATTTGACTCAAGGAGAACATCCAAGGTTCTTTGAGCTTTATAACACCAAGCAAAGCACACATTTGAGGATTTTTTTTTTTCAGTGTGAGGGGTCTATTTTCCCCAGAGGCCTGTAAGTACTAAAATCGCATTGGAGTGTGTTCTGCTCTCAGCGGGTGAGAAAATGCAGTCAGTGGGGTATTTACCATTCTTTATTTCCATTTCATGAAGTCACACAGAATCATCTCTCAGGTGGTTGGTTAGTTCACTGGCCACTCAGGAGCCATCTTGTGCTTTCCTCCAAATGGCATTTACAATTTCTGACCCGTGAGGTCAGTGTTGCTGGCCTATAGCTTGCTCATGGTAGTTTAGTTTATAGGCATGAGGATACTTCAGTCAGGGATGGCAACATGCATCTGGATGTATTTGTTTGCCTCTCTCCCTCGACACTTTCCCTCCCTCCCTCCCTCCCTCCCTTGCTCCCTCCCTCCCTCCCTCCCTCTCTCCCCTACCTCTACTTCTTCCTCTGTTTGTATGCAAATGAAGCGTGTACTTGTTATGTGGGAAAGCACATTCCCCAGTCTATGTGCAGACAGGGGGCAATATCAGCTGTGCACTTTTCCCTTTCCCTTTCTCCCTTTGCCCCTCCTGCTTGAGACAAGGTCCCTTTGTTTCTCACCTCTTCATATTCCAGGCTAACTAGCCCACAAACTTCCAGGGATTCCCCAGTCTCTGTCTCCCTGAACCATACACAAAAGGACTGAAAAGCATCCCTGTGGTTACGTTGTTCATGAACTTGACTGAGTGTGGGGAGAACAGATGCAAGCATGTAGGGTTCACTATAGGACAGAATGGGACCAGCTTTCCTGAGGAACTGGTCATACTGGGATCCTGGAGTGAACAACATCATAACTTTCTAATCTTCAATTTCATCATATTTCTATAACGTGGAAATATCTGCCTTCTGGAGATGTTTCTAGGATTAAGTTATATCATCAACATATGTAAAATAGCATCTCATTGCCTGGCTTTAGAGGATCACTCAGGACGTTTAGACTAGTGTTAACATGAGTGTCCTTGCTGAGTGCGTGCTTTCCTGTGCTCAGTAAATCAATAACCCGAGCAGATGTACACAGAGCTGGATTATTTTTCTATGTATCACTTTTTTGCCAAAGTAACTGATTCATATGAGTCCCCTCAACAGTGACAGAGTGCAGACAGTTTCCTGCAGATCATCAACGCAGGGAGATTTAAGTCTGAGGAAAAAAAGGAATGCTTTCACGGAAGGAATTTTCTAATCACTTGGCCATGGGGAAACAAACCTGCAAAGTTTCAAAAGAAGTTATAAATCACCCTCTCTGGGTCTTCGTGCTGGGGGTATAATAGAAGAGTGTGTTTTTAAGATTCAAATACTGAAAGAAACCAATCTTTCTGGACTCTTCTGTTCTTTTCCACCACAATCTAGGACGTCCTCTTGAACGAACTATGGTTAAAATTTTTATTGCCATTCTTCTGAAACTGTTAAATATACTTAGAAAGGCAGTGTGTGTGTCTGTCTGTCTGTCTGTCTGTGTGTGTGTATGAGAGAGACTGTGGGTGTGTTTACATGAAAGGTTGATATCATCGTTCTTCTTTAAATGTGAAGAAACTGAAGATTAGAAAGGATAGGATGTCATTCACTCAATATCCCAGTGTGGATATGTGAAATTATTCCTTCCTTTTCCCCTGTGGCTGGAAATCAAGTCGAGGATCATGTGCCCATGTTACTTCACAGTTGAACTGCATACCACCCCAAGTGGTCCATTTAAAAACCTAATGGTGGTGGTGGTTGTGTGTATTTGTGTGTGTGTGTGTGTGTGTGTGTGTGTGTGTGTGTGTACTGGGGCATGCCTACAAAAGCCTCAAGAGTTCATCCATCAGAAATCCTGGAGTTGTGAGCCTCCTCATATAGATGCTGGGAACTGAACTGGGGGCTTTTAACAGAAGAGGAAGCACCCCTTGCTTGTCTTTCCAGGCCCTGATTGTTTTTGTATCTGTTTGCTGGTGACTTTATTATCAATTTCTACATTCTTTCTCTAGCACACATACATGTCACAGTTATCAGTGAATCCATTTCTAAGCAATGCTCAAGTTCACCATTCATCTATTGAGTCTACTTAGATCATGTATTATTTTGTAACTTTTAAACAGAAAATCATTTGTAATCAGTCATATATGTCAAATTGTCTCTTCTACTTCAGAAATAGCAACATATTACACATATTATTCAACCTATCATTTATCCCTCTGGTACTGTTTACTGTACAAATTTTACTCAGATATGAAAGTTTGAAATTTGATCTCTCTTTTTCTTTTTAGTACTTTCAAGGTTTCTTTTTCATTTTCATTTAAAATTCTAATTCATTTATAGTCTATCTTACTCTAAGTGTGGGGTATGGATTCCATCCCCGCCCCCAATAGCTTCCTATTTGACTTAAGAGCATACATCGAGTAGTTTATCCCTTCCCATTTACTAAGTTCCGCATGCAACTTAATCTAGTCCTAGATCTGCTATTTTATTTCATTCATCTGTTGATGTGTTTGAGAGCACCACATTCTTTTGATTATCACAGCCTTATATTTCAGGACTTGAGGGTCTCAGTCCCACACTGCTTACTTGGAACCAAACCCCAGCACTCATAGCTGAATGTGCTAGCTGCACAACTTTAATCCTGGCACTCTGAAGGCAGAGGCAGGTGGATATGTGATTTGGAGGACAGCCTTCTCTATGCAGAGTTCCAGGGTATCCGAGATAAAAAACAGTGAAACCCTTTCAAAAATGGGGGCATAGGGGGAATGGGATAAGCCCTCAGCACTGGAAAATACAAACACGTGAGGAAGCAAACCCAGCATTGCAAAACAGTAATTATTATAATTCATAATGATAGTTGTGTTTGTTATGCAGAAAGACTCCTTTTCCCTTATAATTTGTTTAAAAAAACAAAAACAAAAGATATTAAGTTTGATTTTCCCATACAAATTTTAGATTTAGTTTGTAATTAAAAAAAGTTGGTTGATACATAGTTTCATAATAAGTTTATACATTAATAAAATGTAATTGGCATATTAATAGTTTTGAATTTTTCAGTGAAATGACATAGCATCTCTGCTCAAATACTCAAGGATTCTAGAGCATATAAGTTTTTTTATGAATACAGTATATATACATTCATTGGAGTTTCATTACAATATGCATGCATTTTGCTTTTGTAAATGTTTCATTTAAATACTTCCACATCTGTTTTTCTCCTTTTAATACAGAAATGTGAGTGCAATTCCTGGACACTAACACTTTTCCTCAGCTCCTTATCAATTTTTATTTATTTATTTATTTATTTATTTATTTATTTTTAGTTTTTAATCAGGTCTTTCACGTTTCTAAGAATCAAATCAAATAAATAAGTGTGAAAGTTTTACAATTGCCTATAATTGCTTTTTCCTGTCTAATTGCATTGGCTAGTATTTCTAGTAAAACATTAATTAGTATTAATGATAACAGATATCCTGCTTTATTTCCACTTTCATATTAATATCTTTGTATTTGTTGTTGGCTGTGAATGAAGTCAGCTGTATTTTATCATAGTAAGAAAGTATATGATACATCTATTTTCATCAAGAATTATTATTATTATTCATCAAAAGCCCTTATAGTATCTATGAAATTAAGATTTTGATCATTTAAATAAATAAATGGATAATCTAGTACTGAGATCCTATTACATACTTGAGATAAATATTACTTGATCATGATGTTTAATTTTTTATTTATGTTTCCCAACCCTGTTTATGATTGCATTCTTTAGAATTTTTCTGCTTCTGTTTATAATGGTGATGAATGCTTATATATTGTCTCAGTATTCACTCCTAGTTTGTTCAAAAAGTTAATATGTATTTGCTTAATAAAAAGAGTCAGAAATACATCTTTGGCTATGCTAACAGTCTGAATCTAATGGAGACCATCTCTGTGGTGTGTAGGAGTCAGCTTAGACAACATACAAGAACCAACTTACATGCCCACCTCCTAATGAAGTAATATCACTCAGGGAATTTGTAGTCATCCACGGTGGGAATATTTATGTGCAGAAACCAGCAAACAGTAAAGACAGCACAAGAGAACCCTCCAGGACCCCAGTTGTTGAACTCCAACATGTTGCTGGCGAATCTTATTCTGTAAGGCCACTTGTACTTGGTGCTTTTAAAGAGGGAGTGACAGGTCTTCATAAACTTCAGTGTGCCTGCAGAAATCAGACTTTCAACTTTCTGTGTCTTCTGAAGTCAGTTTTGGGAGATTATGTTATCCTATAAAATTAGTACCTAGATTTTCACAGTTTTAGTCAAGAGTAACTCATATGATTCATTTATTTTCATCATGTTTTTGTTTCTTTATGTTGCATATTTGCATTTTCTCTCCTTTTCCATGGTTGAAGTGATTTAATTTTTTCAAAGATCCCTTTAGAATTATTACATGATTTTGTTTTCTCCTTTATGAATATTATATTAGCTTTCAAACCCCTTCTACTTTCCTTTGGTTTTGCTGAGTTTCTTTCAGCCAAAGGCTTAAACAGCGATGGCATTTCATCATGTACTAAAGACCTACATGTAATCCACTGTATGCCAACAGAATGCTGTTTTAATTAGTAAATTATTATGTGCTTGATAATTAGAAAATTTTCTTCTTATCATAATTTTTTCTTAATCATATCCCAGTTATTACTTTATTTCCCATGTGAACGTTAATTCTTTTTTCATTTCAAAATAAATTGTGTATTTGTTCTTTGGTCTTACTTTTTCTAATTAGCATGTATACTTAAAGAGACTTTTCTTTCTTTCCCTCTATTGATGGTCTTATGCCTGTTTGTATACTGAGATCTCATTATTATAGTTCTCCAGCAATCCTACAGTTTTGGTTTTCTGGTTATTTTGACTCGAGATTGAGGGATGCTGGAAATTTTCTGATGGAAAATGACTTTTCCCATCTGACTTTGTGATTTCTGGTTTTATTGCACTGTGACCTGAGAGATTTTATATAACCTCTACTTGTGAAAGTTTGTTGAAATTTTACCCATGACCCAATATATTACTGTGGAAGATTATTTTGTCAAAAATGAGCAGAATGGTATTTCTGACCTCATGAGCTCTTCAGAATCCTTGGCTACAATGTCATGGAAGAGGGTCTGAGTTTGCCCATCTTAAACCTGGCCAAGTCTTTTATGGCTAACTAAGAAAGGCAAAGAAATGTAACATGACTTCTGAGATGAGGGTTAGAAAAAATATACACATCAAGCATGACTCTTCCACTTGGAATCCTGCTCAGGCCGTGAGGATGTACAAGTGAGATACAGAGAAAGCCACACAGAGAGGCCCAGAGAGCAGCCGCCATCAGTGACAGCCTAGGAACATACACATATTCAGCTTATTTTAGCTTCCAGATTACTAGCTTTCTACCTATGTCCTGAACATCCTCAAGGAGTAATAAGACATTCCTAGCTCCTTCACTTGGATATTCTGACTCTAAGATTATACGAACATAAGAAACTCATTGTGAAAAAAAAAAAGAAATTTATTGTGTACCACTAACTCTGGGAAATATATGCATATATATCATATACATATTTATTATTATATTATATACATTATATAACATAATAAATATATAATATATAATATGTTACATTAATATGCAATATTACATTATATACACTTATATATGTGTGTGAATAAGTGTATGCCCTACCATTATAATGCACGGTTTGATTTGCTTCAGTCAAATCAACTTAAATAATTTAACATTGATGTCTTGTGTATATTAATATTTTCTCTACATGATTCACCAGTGAATGAGACAAGTGACCCAGAATCCGATGACTAGTAGATGTTCTCATTTTTCCTTTTAGATCCCATGATTTCTCCTTTATGAGTACTGACACTTTGTTTTATAGGAGTATTTATAGCTTCTATAGCTAATAAGTTAACTTTCTAAAGAACCCTTGTTGTTGTTGTTTTTTTTTGTGTGTGTGTGTGTGTGTGTGTGTGTGTCTGGCTTCTTGAATTGTTCCTTATGACATAGATTCTAGGACCTTTATTTTCTTTTTTATTCACATCCAAGGTCCCTTCTCATTGTTTTGTTTTTTGGTACAGAGTACCCTGAATAGCTGAGCCTGGCTACTCTGTGTCCTCCTGCCTCATCCGTCTGAATCCTGTGACACTAAGACAATCTGGTTTGGCTTCTTGAATGTAACCAAAAAAATCTGGGTTTTCCTTAAAGGTCAATCTGGAAATGTCCTAAAGGGCATGAGTTGACATGAAGTCTACACAGTTCCTGATGAGCTATATAACTTCTTAGCTTTCCCTCTTGAATTCGTTCTAGACTTGGTGCTTTTTTGAAAGTGTGTGTGTATGTGAATGTGTGTGTGTGTGTGTGTGTGTGTGTGTGTGTGTGCGTGTGTGTATATGAAGCTGTAAGTTGCTGTTGGCTATCTTTCTCTACTATTTCCTACCTCCCACTCAACCTAGATCTCAATAGTCAGTGAGACTGGCTGTCAGAAAGACACAGAATCTGCTCATTTCCATTCCCACCCTCTAACACTGGGGTTAGAGGCATGCACCTCTGCATGCAGTTTTTCATGTGGGTCCTAGGGACCAGGACTAAGAACACTGTATTTATACTGCAGCTACTGTAATCACTGTGACATCACCCCATACGTTCTTTGTCCTGCTTCTACAAATACCTTATAGGAGAACCTTTCCCTCTATTGGGTTGCCTTATCTAGCCTTGATGGGATGGTGCATGCCTGCTCTTATTGGAGTTTGTTATCCCTCGATTGGGATGAAAATCTAAGGGAGAGGAGTGGCAGAGGGGGGAGGGGAAACTGCAGTTGGATTCTAATATATTAGCAAAGAATAAAAATAAAATAATAGATAGATAAATAAGTAAATAAAAAATAAAGTGCCTAAGTTTCACCAAGAACAAAGGTCTTATAAGCTCTGGTCCTTGAGATTGTTCAGCCAGGCTTAGATCACATATACCTTAGATCACATATTATCCTCTGCTTCCATGGCCATCTTGTTCAGTGTCTCTACGGCATTGTTTGGTGCTTTGGCATTTAGCAACATTTCTGATTCTCTCTCATACCGAGTGAGTCCTGGGACAGAATGGTGGGGCAAATTTTCTCACTCACTGTGACCATCATGGCAAAACCCTTTTGCAAGAAGGAAGAGCTAAGTGGAATACACGCAAGTTTATTTACCAAAAGTTTTAATGTGACAAGGAAGTCTTCAACAGAAAGAGAGAAAAAGCATTCAGTTTTCTATGCACATTTTCAGTAATGAATAGAAAGCCCTATAGAAATGTAACTGAGCCAGAAGAGCATAGCCTGGCTATGGACCAAAGAGAAGGAAACCTAAAAAGCTTTGCTTGCAATTGTTCTTAAATTGGTGTGTGGCTTTTTAACTTGTAGGCTTTTTTCTCTCTTAGATGTAGGGCAGGGGTCTCTGAAGTAAGAACCACGTACTATGCCCTGTGGAAATGTCAGTCAGATAATTTCTTTATGTTCTTACTCAGAAGGGTTAGGGAAGGTTAGCACCCTAACTTTAGGCTTCATGACTGACTCTGGGGAAAGGTGGTTCTGATCTATGACATGCCTTAGAAAACAGGGATTCTAGTTGCGTGGCTTGTCTTGGACATGGGAGCAATGGGATTTGGAGAAGGAGGCAGGGCGACAAGAGAAAGAAAGGTTCCACTTGTGAGGCACCTCAGCGGCTTCCCAGTGACCTGTAGTTCTAAGCCTCCGTGCTGCATTATGGGATGCCATACTTCAGACAGTGCCTTGCACACCCCAAAGGCTCACTGGGACATCTCCTAGGCAAATCAATACCTTCTAGGGGTCTGCAAGAAGAAGGCTGCCTATGGAATATGTTTTCTAAGTCCTGCTTGGCTTTTGATTGGTCCGTCTATGTCAGCCTTCCCTATCCTGCCTAGCATTCTCCAAGAGACATTGATTATTTGATTTCAGCACTGCAGGAGGCAAAAGTTCCACAGAGATTCTAAAGGAGCAGATGAAGGCAGTGAGAAATTAGACATAAGAAGGAGAGCTTTCCCTTGAGAAAACAAAATTTGTGGAGAGTATCATTGCATGGTTGCCTTAATCAAAACCAAAATGGACTGTGTCTTATCCTCTTGGACTTGACTTGATGTGGGGGGAACTGATGAGCTACAGAAAGATAAATAAGGAATAAAAAGCTAATCCACCAAGGAGGAGATGTTTTATTGCTCTCCCACAGATGTCCTTCCTAACAATACAGGATACCCCCCCGGGGGGGAAGGTGGGAATAGAAGTGGGGGTGTAACAATTTATACAGGGACCTTGGGGTAGTCTGTATTGGGGAATTAGCATTGCATTATTTTCCTGGCTCCCCATCCCTTTTGTCATAGAATTGAGAAAGCCTTGCCTTGCAATAGCAGAAAGAGTTCGCATCCCATCCCCAGGGACAGAACTCTGACCTACTAGACTAAGGAAGCCACAAATGGAAAATTCCAAGTTCTTATACTCTTTTATTCTCATGTTAATGCTTCTGCAGAGAGTATTTAGGGAAACAGATGCACAAAAATAATAAATTACTGAGGGCCAGGAACTCCTCTGGCAACACTGGGGCCTTGTTCCAGGATGGTCTTACATCTCTTTGTGTTTGCAGAAGAAGTCCAGAGGGGTCAAGGGGAAAACCCCTGCTTTCATTTGATGAAAAAGTACAGCTAGCCTCGACATGAGAGAATCCTTGATCAAACCCTGTCAGGATTTGAAAGCTGCGAAAGCTGCATTCTACTTCCTTCAGGCTACCTCAAAGGCAATGAACACATCCTTCAGGACCAGGCTTCAGGGAATAGCAATTCCCGGGTCTCCATCAGCAGATCCTGTCTGAGTTCAAGGACATCCCTTCTTTCTTGAGGACTAACCTAAAAGAGCCTCCCCTTGCTTTTAGCCCCTGGCCACTTCCTATGTATTCTCTCTAAAAAGAAGGTCTTCTGTACCATCTTTGGAATAGCCTCACCCTGGTGCACATCCTCAGCTGAGAGAAATATCTAAGTGTACTCGGCAAAGTCAAATCACTTGATGTTCTTCTCTTGCCATGCAAACAAAACTACTTTACTCCACCCTAGACACATTTGAAGAAGAAAAGATAGACAGAAAAGTAGAACAACCATAACTAGCTCCTGCTAGAAAGGGCCCATTTCCTACTTCTGCTGTGGTTACTATTGGAAATAAGGTCAGAAGGGCATCTCTTTCACACCCTCAAAGCACCCACAGGTGTTTTCTACTCAGTCCCCACGAAAGGCTTCCTCGCAATCCTTCTATCTTAACTATTCTATTAAATAAACACCAGAGAAACCCATTATTTTGCAATAAGCTCCTGCACTGGGCCCCCATAACACAGGATAAAAATAAAAATAGAGTCAGCCACACTAAAGCTCTAAAGGGAAACTGTGCTCTGTGGGTTTTCCAGAAATCAGGAAAGATAGGAGCCACATTATTGCTGTTACTGTTGCTTTTCTAAGCAGTGGTTACTACCCTTCCTAAGGCTGAGACCCTTTGATATAGCTCCTTGTGTTTTGGTGACCACCTCCCAAATAATATAATTATTTTGTTACTACTTCATAACTTTGATTATTGTCTATTGTTATGAATCATAATGTAAATATCTGATAAGAAGAATATCTGATATGTGACCCCCCCCAAGGGGGTCAAGATTCACAGGTTGAGAACCACTGCACAAATTAATTCAATCAGTGGTCATAATACACTTCCTTCCATTTTAATCCTTACCACTACCAAAGGAGCCATGAAGTAACATTACATGAAGCAGTCAGCTAATTTTCTATTATTCAGTTTCTGAGTCACAAACAAAAAGTCAACTTGAAATGATCAATGACTACTGGGTCCTTATTTCTGCTTTCTGCAGTCCTTCTATGACCTTACAAACAATTTCCTCTAACTCAGCTCTCTTGGGTACTTGTAACCCAAGTTACAGAATCAAGTCTTGCTCAACTTTAGAACTGCAAACAAAGTCAACAAAGATTTTTACAGCATACTGGCCATAATTTTTCTTTCCACACTCTGTTCCTCACCCTTCTGTCCAGTGTGGTCTCTTCTTCCTAGGGTAATTTCTGTGTCCAATTAGATTGTAGGGTTCTTGGTAGCAAAGCTGATGGCCATGCTCCTGCATCTCTGGAGTGTCCCTGGCCAGGTTCCACCTGTTACTACATCTTGTGAAACTTGTGCACCACACACTGATGGCAGAAGCAGAAACAGACCCCAGCAGTGACCTGAATCACGTGGAACTCTGAGGAAGGGAAATGAAAAGCCACCACCTCCTAATACCACACCCTTTATAAAACACACACATCCCAACAAATCCAAGGGTTATTGGAAAACTGACAGCCTTCTTCCTTGACCAGCCCTAGCCAAAGAGAAAATTCAATAGAATGAAGAGAAAAGCAGAGCCGTAAATATTAATGGCTGAGACAAGGACACTGGAGGACAGCAAGCTGCACAGAACAGGTGTTTGCTTCCCCCAGTTTCAACCCAGTTGCAGCCAACGACGTCATCCTTTGGCCTTCTTGGGCTTACCGACAGGCCATTTTTCATGATTTTACCATCTCTGGCCAAATGCAAACTTTTTAAATTAAATGTACTGCATGATTCCAGATGTTTGTTTATTTGTTCCAAAAAAAAAGGTGGGGGAGTTGTAAAATCACTACATGTGGAAAATCCCAGGGCAGTGGGTAAAGTTTTGTAGAAGACACGAGGAAACTGAGTTAGAAGTATCTGGAACTTGGAATGTAACTCGCAGGCTCAGCTTTCAGCAGAACAATCTAGAGCAAAAGCACTGGCATCCCGTAACTTCTTTCCACGAGCTCACTGCTGAGCAATAAAAGTTGCTGGGCATCTATTCCCTTTTAAATGAATGTAACTCAACTGCAGGCCAAAGGATAGAATAAGAACAATTCTCATCTCAGCTTTGCCTGCTTACTGTATGTTTGTTCCTGTAGTAGCCACAGGATTCAGAACATTAAATTACTCAGTCTTCCATTTAACAGGCCAGATTGTAGTGCACGCCTGAGTGGCAGGAGAGAATCCTGTGGAAAGGAACAGAGATGGGGAACAGAACCAGACCACAGCTTCCCACACAGAAGACTGCCCCAAACATACTCAGCCTCCGAGCCTCTTGAACTTGCTGCAGAATGCATCTCAGGCTCCTTCCTTCATTCTCTGCCTCTTCTGCCAGTCGCTTGGATCACTGAAGACTGGGATACTTCAACTATCCTAACTGAGGGCAGAGTTGTACATTTCAGGCTCAAAGGCCAAATTACAAATGCTCTGATAAAGAGAGATAGAAAAGCTCATTTCCTTTAACGCCTGAGCCATGGTGAGTAAGAACATTGACAGCCCCAAACAGGAATCCTATGGCTGCCACAAGGTCCCCTTATATGTCCCACTTTTGGCCACTGGCAGTCTGTCTGACTCCTGCTGTCTGCCCTATCTGTTAAGATGTTATTATCTACATTACCTTTGCTAGAAGCCTTATTTCTAGCACAATGACTCTAGCCTGGTATCAAGAAATCAAAAACTTTTAAACCAAGGGCAAACTCCCATGGCTGTCATCCTCCAGTGGCCATCTGGACTCCAAATCCTTCTGTTTGCAATGTCTTGACTTCCTATATGCCATTTCACAAGCCTACAGCACTCACAGGATTCTGTGTCCTTTCCGGAGTCATATGGGACCAAATCTCTTACAATCCAAGAATCGAAGGTCTAAGGAGGCCGAGGCAAGAGATGATGTGTTCAAGGTCAGCCTCACCTAAAGAGCGAGACCCTTTCACAACCACATACACAAAGCTCTTTTTAAATAAATATAGCCCCCCCCCCCAGTCTGGTCAAGACTGGTAACAATTTGGGGCCATTATGTATAAAGGAACTGTATCCTCAACTTGTCAGTTCCATCTAATCTTATCTCCTGCTTCTTCACCCACATCTCTTCTCTGGAATGCCTTTCTTTTGCCCTCTCCCCTACTGCATCCCTCTAGGTTCCTCAAAGCTCACACTCAAAATCCTCTAAATGGCCACGCCTCTCTTCCCTGACTCCCTCCTCCAGTGATGCCCTGCACATGTGCGTTCTATCAAGCACTCTCACATTAAGTTGTCTAATGCATAGGGCGTTGGCTTCCTGCCATTGTGTCACACACAGTAGTTCCTCATCCAGACATAAATGCTTCAGAGACAGATGAATTTCTGAATTCTCACATTCAAACAGAGGTGATGGATGCAGTAGATAGGAACGACAGGCCTGCTGGGAGATCCCTCCAGTGACCTTTGCTCCTAGGAATCATGTCCTTTTGAGTCATGTGTGAGCACATCTCAGTTTGCCTTTTATAACAAAGGGCTAAGAATCGGCCCCCCTGTAGTGGCTCCTATCTGTAGTGCAGGCACTAGGAGGCTGCGGTAAGGGGATCATGAGTTCAAGATTGGCCTGAAATACATGGTAAGATCCTGTCACAGATACCCTCTCACAAATAAGCAGAAAGCCTTGAAGAATCGGCCTGCAGTCCTAACGTCATTAGAACATGTCGGCTCTTTCATACTGCACAGTCTAGGTCTCATGGTCTTTTTTATTGTAAGGAGACATTTACTTCCACGTTTTACTTAGACTTTTGAGAAAAAAAAAATGAAAAAAAAAAAAAGGTCCACTTTTCTCCTTCCAGTTTACTGAGGTAAGGTTGTGGAGGAGGGGAAGTAAAAATCCATTTTTCCCCCTTTGCTTTGTTTAGGGGACAGAAGAATGAGATTGGTAGCCTGCCTGTGTCTGTGAGTGTTCCACAATTCTGCCCAAAGAATAGAAATGAAGCGCTCCCAGGGATTACGAGTAAAAAATCATCCGTGGAGGGAAAGGCTAGGAAATGGACCCTTATGGATTTCATATGCTTGAAGGAGGTTGCTTACAGTTCCTGGCTAACATCCATGCCAGTCTTGGTAATAGTCTAGCAGATTCATCCATCTTCAGATTCCACTCGGCTTGCCCTTCCATCACTGCCGACCTCCCAGACAGCCGACACACATTTGCACATCCATCTATATACACTCGGAAGTTTTAATCTACACGGCCCTCCATTCCAATCCACCCAGCCCGGCTTGGTGCATGGTGAAGCTATTGACCCTGCAAAGTAGCAGAGAGATGAATTTGATGACCCAGACTAGAGTTTTTAAACCATTCCAGCAAGGTCTAGAATCAAAGGAAAAGTACAATTTATTCAGCACTTAGTAAAGTCCTTTTACGTGGGAACAGAGCGCACACACAGAAAATAGACTCCCACTGCCGCACAGATGAAATAAACCTGTCAACTACAACTGTCAAATCATGAGTCACCTTGATTAAATAAAGGAGACTTGAGCTTCACCTGGCATCTGAGAATTCCACCAAGAATATGCACATAAAAGCATTATGAAGGAAAGAAGTCTAAAGTAATGGGTTCTGTTCAAAATGTCATCAGAGGAAATCATTTTACATAATTAGAAAATGCTAATAATAGTTCCCCACAAGAAACCAACATACCCACCCCCCCTCACAGCCAGGGCTTAGGCATAGCAAGGGTTTTGAAAGATAAGTCAAGGCCTTGCTGCCATTTAACAAGTCTCTGCTAAATGTGTCTTAGCAGCAGGCAATATTTTTTTCTCTTCTCTCTCATTGTTTGTTTTCTAGTTTTTAGTACACTCTGTGGATAAATTTCCATCAAACATGCTTAATAAACTTCCAATAAATGAGTGCCAGTTTATTATTAGTATTGCTGTCTTGCTGTGGTTTACAGAGTACTGAATCCAAAGGCTCTCCTACTTCAAACAACAATGCTAATTATAGGTGGAAAAACATCATCTCCTGGGTAGTTGTCATGAAGATACAACTGGATGGTGCAGTCAATAATAAGAGAACCACTTTAGTCACGTTAGTCTGAGCTAAACTGGACTCTACCTAGAACTGTCTCCAGGACCTTGAATTTCTTTCTTTTTTCTTTCTTTTTTTCAAGTGGGCAATGACTAGCAAAAGGCAGCAGGACAAAGGACTGCTGGGGGCAGAGCTATAACACTGTCTGAGTAAATATATTTCTTTTTTTTATTAGATATTTTCTTTATATACATTTCAAATGCTATCCCGAAAGTTCCCTATACCCTCCCCCCACCCTGCTCTCCTACCCACCCACTCCCACTTCTTGGTCCTGGCATTCCCCTGTACAGGGGCATTTCTTTGTCTAAAGATTTTGTAACTGGTTTGTGTTTGTGTTGTTTATAATGTTCATCTCTATCTGCCTTCCATACCTCTTGAGGGTGGACCTGGAAATATGGTAAAAAATGAAACAAAGTTAAAAATTAAGGAAATAGAAAAACTACTGGTCAAAAGAGAGATGGTTTCCAAGTCTTCTAACACCAGCAACCCTCCCAAATTGTAATGAGCATCCTATACAACAAGCAAGCCCCACTGAGCATGGCTTGTCATGGAGTTTTCCAGGCGAGTATGGCTCCACCCCATACACCTTTCCATGCAGGCTCTACCTCTTCACAAACATCTACTTAATTTTTCTCATATGCATTTCACTTGCTAATTTGATCACTAGAAGCAAAGGGCTGTATTTATGTTGTCTCAGAAAAATGTATCTCCTCAGATCTCAGGCAGAAAGCGGTTTTAATAATACAAATGAAAAACAGTCACTGTTTTTCTTTTCTCTTTTGGACGGCACCTCTGAGCTGCTCCTGGAGATATACAGAAAGATCAACAGCTAAGCAGGAAATGCAATCCCCATTTAGGAAATGGCAAACGATAACTAATTACGATATGTTCTATGTAAATCATGCTGTGATTGTCCTAGCAATTAATTCTAAATATAAATAGACCAAACACTCAGCTAAGGAAGGAGACATGCAGTGAAGAACCACATCAATAAAAACAGTGGAGAGTGCCAGGACCACTGAGGTAGTATGGTCTTGAATGGCCAGTGAGGTAGGCTGGTCTTGAATCTTCCCCCAATTTTTCAAACAAATTTCCTCATACTTAGCTTTCTTTCTTTTACATATTTAAAACCAAATGCTTGATGTGACAAGGAAACTATAGCATATTTTCAAGATGGCTTAAGGATCAAGGAGAAAAGTAACTGAGAGACACTCAGGGACTTTTGGTTAATTCGAAAACTGTATATGTAGAAAGTGGCGGGAAGAGCATCAGTGTCATAGCTGTGGGAGACATAGGCTGGCAGTGGGTAGGCCTGGTTGCTGGTTCCCTGAGGAGCATCCTTTCGTTAGGGTTTCTTTGCAGGTCACTGGAAACTATACTTCCCAAAATCCTCTGCTGTAGATCCTTCTGGGTTAGAGGACTGCCCCAAAGAGGCAGCAATACAGGGTCTGAATAGCTCAGAAGGAGGAAGGGCAGGGCAATGAACACAGTCACAATGTATGAAACTGCTTCCAAGTGAGTTATCAGACTCTTAGGTAGCCCTGAGCCCCCATACGACTTCCCGACAACCCTGAGGTCCCCAGCCTCCCTGCTGGCCCCTCATGGTGGTTTTGCCACACACAGAGTGGGGTATTTCTAGGCACTCCTTCTCCCTGTGTCCCTCTCCCCATGTATTTGCCTCCATTTTGTTTGACACAGTGTTACTGTTCGTCCTTGCTTCATGTGTTGGGGGAAGGATGAAGAACAGGGGTAACCTTGGAATCACAGGCACAGAGCTTTGACTACATAGTGTGTGTGTCTGTACCGCTGAGTGCCTCTAGTCAACCTTTGGCAGTTCTTGGCATACCCTTCTTTAACGGGGATGGTAATGTCCACTTATTCCCATACTTTATAAGGGCAGATTAAGAATAGCATGGTCTTTGATTTAAGTATAAATGGTTACTCTAAAGACAAAATGGTCTACCCTATACTCATGTGAACTTTACCTCTAATAGCTACCACACAGATTGGCAATTACTGTTGTGCTAGAGTTCATCCTCTCCCCATAATATAGTTGAAGAGACTTTTATCTAAAAAGTGTGCCAAAAATCTTTATAACATGATGCTCACAGAAAGCACTACATTCAGCTCTCCAGCAGAGTTCAGGGCTATAGCTCCATGTCCCCCATACTCCAACAATATGTGGAAATCTAAGACAGTGTACTGAGAGAAATATAAGGTGGCACATGCTACACTCATATGCACTCCAGAGCCTGAATCTTTCTGAGAATGAACTGCTTTGAAAGCATCTGCTCTAAGAAAATAATTTTAGTAGTTCCTTCAGTTCAAACCATTCCCCTCCCTGATACTAAAACATCAATGTCTGGCAGGCAAACACAGTATTTAAATAATCATCTACTTGGAAGTTATGTTTGGTAGCTAAATGGACTCTGGCCATGAGTCAGCAGATATGTCTCCTATCCTTGTTCCTTTGAGCTTCTACAAGCAACAAGATTAAGATAAGAGGCGCACAAGGCGGGCCCTTCCAATGACTTAGCTCAGCATTTTCATGCCGCAGAGCTATTGAAGACACCAACTCTCCCCATAGGTTTCCATGACTCCATCTTTAATGACAGAAGTCGCCTTTCTAGTAATGTAACAGATACCTAACACAATTATTTTGGGAGACTTCAGCCCATGTTTGGTTGGCCCATTGTTTCTGAGACTGACACAGTGTATTAAGGGCCACATCATGTCATAGTGGGTATATATAAAGAAGACTCTTACCTCATACCTCAGAGAGAGAGAGAGAGAGAGAGAGAGAGAGAGAGAGAGAGAGAGAGGAAGTGAAGGAGGGAGGGAGGGAGAGAAAACGAACAATGGCTGTGGATACACACTGTGATATAATCTCTTCCAAACAGAGCCCAGGCTCTAAGATTAACAATTGATAAATGGGACCTCATGAAACTGAAAAGCTTCTATAAACCAAAGGACACTGCCAATAGGACAAAATGGCAATCTACAGATTGGGAAAGTATCTTCACTAACTCTACATTAGGCATTTAATCCAATTAAAAATGGAGTTCAGCGCTAAACAGAATTCTCAATAGAGGAATCTTGAATGCTGAAAAGTACTTAGAAATGTTTAACATCCTTAGTAATCAGGGAAATGCAAATCAAAACCACCCGGAGATTCCACCTTACACCAACCAGAATAGCTAAGATCAAAATCCTAATCGACAAAACATACTAGCAAGGATGTGGCAAAAGGGGAACACTCATCTATTGCTGATGGGTTTGTACAACCACTCTGGAAATGAATCTGATGATTTCCCAGAAAATTGGAAATAGTTCTACCTGAAAACCCAGTTATACAACTCCTGAGCATATACACAAATGATGTTCCACCATACAACAAAGACACGTGATCCTATATTTTCATATCAAACTTGTTCATAATAGCCAGAAACTCAAAACAACCCAGATGCTCCTCAACTGAGAAGTGGATACAGAAAATGTGGTTCACTTACACAGTACATTCATCTATTAAAAACAAGGACATCATGAAGGCTAATGGATGGTAACCCAGACCCAAAAGGACATGCATGGAATGTACTCACTAATAAGTGGGTATTAGCCATAAAATACAAAACACCCATGATCCACCCCACAGACACAAAGAAGTTAAACAAGAAGGGAGACTCAAGCTAGAATGCTTGAATCACACTTAAAAAGAGAAACAATATAGTCATGGATGGCAGAGGAAGGAAGGGAAGAGGGAGGGGAGGGGAATGGGAGGGCAGGATCAGGTATGGGGAGAGACAGGAAAGAGTCCCAGAGGACCAAGAGAATTAATGGAAATCTGCAGCTGCTGGGAGGATGGGTTTGGAGGGGACCTCTAGGAAGTTCCAGAGATCTGGAATGAGGGAAGCTCCCAGGAGTCAATGCAGGCAACCATAGCCAAGATGCCTAAAATTGGGAACATGGAACCCAAAGAGGTCACCTCCTATAGCCAGGCAGGACCCCCAAGTACAGGGATAAGGAACCCAGCCCATGCACAATACTTCAAACCAAAATTTGTCCTGTTTAAAAGAAATGGAGGGACAAAGATTGGGCAGAGACTTTGGCCAACTAGTAATGGCCAACCAGTAGCTGGCCCAACTTGAGACCCATCCCATAGGCAAACACTATTCCCTGATAGTACTAAAGATACTGTTATGCTTAGAGACAGGAGTCTAGAATAACTGTCCTTTGAGAGGCTCTACCCAGCCATACACTGAAACAGATACAGATACCCACAACCAAACATTAGACAGAGTTCAGGAACTCTTATGGAACAGTTTGGGCAAGGACTGAAAGCTGTGAAAGGGATGGGAACCCCACATGAAGACCAACAGAATCAACTAACGTGGACACCTGGCAGCTCTCGGAGACCAAGCCAGCAACCAAAGAACACACAGGGATTGGAACAAGGCCCCCTGGAACATATGTAGCAGATGTGTAGCTCACTCTCCATGGCTGCTTTGTCTGGCCTCAGTGGGAGAGGATGTGCCTACTCTGGCAAAGACTTGATGTGACAGGGTGAGGAGATACTGAGTTGGGGGCTCCATCCTCTAAAAGGAGAAGGGGAGGGAGGATGGAGGAAAGGACCATGTGTGTATACGGAGGGGAGACAAGAGAAGGAGCATCATTTAGGATGTAAATAAATAAATATTTTTTAAAAGACCCAACAATTAAAGGCTCCACATTTCCTAAAAAGGTCATGGGTTAGTGATCCAGCTTTGAATATAATATGCTTTGCAGGGTACTGACCCAAACCCAGACAAATATATATATTGAGTATTAAGGCCTCATACCAGGCATTGCTGATGCAGATACAAGAAGGTAAGGATAGTATTCTCTACTCCTCAAAAGCTGGCATCTAGGGAAAACTAACCAAACATGAATGTAGCCAATAGAATTAGAGAGGTGCTTTTCCTTCCAGAGCTGTTTTAGGTACCTAACCTAATAACTGAAGACCTGAAGAGGTGTTGCTAGCAAGTGGGGAAGAGAGTTAACCTTGCCTCTATATAAGGCTTGCATTCATGAATTTAAGACATACACACAAGACAATTAAGTTAGGAGCTGCAAAGGACTATGCTGTGTTCCCAAGAGAAAGAAAACTTCATACAGCTCAAAATAGGAAGTTTCACATGACTATACATATGATAAATGGCACATATGTAAGTTTCGAACAGAAAAATACAGTCCCCCACCTCCTGACCATCAGTCTAGGATCAGTATTTCTTCATGTTTTACTACCATTTCTGAGACACGGATCCTGGGCCCATCAAATTTGACATTGGAAGTTACAGAAAAGGACAAATGAAAATAGACTGGGCATAGGGAAACAGCAATTTGCACATGAACACAAACGCCTACCCAACAGTTTTTGTAGTTGTTGATGTGGAAGGAAAATAGATTGGGAACTGGGTGGATCAACAATTGCTTCCGAGTAGAATTTCCATCTCTAGTTCTGTAGAAGAGACATTGGCAAGGATTTTGACTGGAGTGGGGCAGTCTGCTTCCATGCCATGAAAAAAGTCCCTCAGCACAGGCATTTACAATCCATTTCCATGAAGGAATTAATAAGTAGTATTTAAGTGCTTTGATGATTTAGGTGATCAGAAATTTAGAATAATAACCTTAAATGTAAAAATATAGCATGATATTAAGTAGCTTTATTTGGAATATCAAGGCAGCAATGATTTCTTTATTTGGTGGTATATAATTCAGGCCAACATGATGTATAGTGGTTGCATCTTTTCCTTAGTTCGATGCTAAAACCATAGCAGCCTTCAAGAGCTTCTTTGGCTCTCTGTCTTCTTGTGACCAAGCACCCAGAGAACACTGTTACATGATGCAGACTCCATTTTCAACACCTAGCTTATGATACCAGAAGTTCAGAGAACCAGGCAATAATTGCATTAAATGTATGAAGCTATTTCTCAGTAAAACTGGGGTATCAGTTGCTATGTCCCTTTAAATAGCATTTTATACTTTTCCCACTTTTTTAATGCTGTGATGTCATCCATTCTACCTTAGTAATTTTTGCACATTACAAATATTACTAAAACCACCCCTAAAATTTGGACTGAAGACATAGCTCAAAGATATAATAACTTGCCTGTACATGATACCTGGGCTTGGTCCCCAACATCTCACACACACACACACACACACACACACACACACACACATACAGAGAGAGAGAGAGAGAGAGAGAGAGAGAGAGAGAGAGAGAGAGAGAGGCAAGCACAGGCATGTACACACACATGCAAGCATGCACACACACATGCAAGCATGCAAACACACACACAAATAAAGCATACCTTCCTTTACCCACCCCCCAAGGCTTACATTTCCCTATCAAATGAACATGCTCTCTGACCCACTTCTTGTGAACATCAGTCATCTCAGCTGATCCTCCCATTGTGAAATCTCAATGTCATTAGCAGATAAAGTCTTTGTAAGTAGATATGGGATCTCAGAGACTCCAGTCTTCATGAAAATTACTCAACAGGCTAGAGAGGACAATTATCCTTACTTTGGTGCCAGCAAACAATACACAAGTGAAAGACATGAAGCTAATTTTAGAGTGTTTGCACTCTTCCTTGTAGTACTGTTTTCTCCATGACTCTTTCTCCTGGTAATCCAACCCAACAATCCCAGGAGAAGGATTGAAGACTTTCAAGAGAGCATCTATAACAGAGATTGGGCCATTCCCCTGGGACAGCAGTATCCTGGAACCTATCCTACCTGACTGAGGTAAATGGAGTTACACAAAACTGATACTTGATGAAGAAAATCACAATCGCCCTATCATTTGGTCAAAATTTATGTAGAAAAGAATTTCCCTGATGCCCACATGTTGGCCAGTCAAGCCAGGTCCAACTCATAGATTCCTGAAGCTCTACAAGACTCCCTTTATCTCTTCTAGCAGAGTATTAATACCCAGTTCATACAGTCCATAAGTTTCTGGCACGTTTGAAGGCCCTCCATAGCCTTTCTTTTCCATCCATGAAGCAGCACAAAGATGTCCAAGTGAGCTAGTAACCATTCAGTGACCTGCATGGGAATTTCATATTGGAGCAAGCGGTGTTTAAAGTACATAATGTCCCTCTTCTAAGCCTGTCCTTCTTTAAACTTGAAAGACAGATTCACAGTTAAGAAGCAGAGCTCTGGGCCCAGGAGGACAGAATGGTAAACAGGTCAGACCATGTGGCCTCTTTTTGCCCTTAGCAATTCCAACTTAGCCAGTGACATATTTCTTGGCCACAGAAGCTGGTTAAGAGACAAGACTTAAGCCACAGCAGCAGCGGTCGCCATCTTGGTCCGAGACCCGCCGAACTTAGGAAATTAGTCTGAACAGGTGAGAGGGTGCGCCAGAGAACCTGACAGCTTCTGGAACAGGCAGAAGCACAGAGGCGCTGAGGCAGCACCCTGTGTGGGCCGGGGACAGCCGGCCACCTTCCGGACCGGAGGACAGGTGCCCACCCAGCTGGGGAGGCGGCCTAAGCCACAGCAGCAGCGGTCGCCATCTTGGTCCGGGACCCGCCGAACTTAGGAAATTAGTCTGAACAGGTGAGAGGGTGCGCCAGAGAACCTGACAGCTTCTGGAACAGGCGGAAGCACAGAGGCACTGAGGCAGCACCCTTTGTGGGCCGGGGACAGCCAGCCACCGTCTGGACCGGAGGACAGGTGCCCGCCCGGCTGGGGAGGCGGCCTAAGCCACAGCAGCAGCGGTCGCCATCTTGGTCCGGGACCCGCCGAACTTAGGAAATTAGTCTGAACAGGTGAGAGGGTGCGCCAGAGAACCTGACAGCCTCTGGAACAGGCAGAAGCACAGAGGGGCTGAGACAGCACCCTGTGTGGGCCGGGGACAGCCGGCCACCTTCCGGACCGGAGGACAGGTGCCCGCCCGGCTGGGGAGGCGGCCTAAGCCACAGCAGCAGCGGTCGCCATCTTGGTCCGGGACTCGCCGAACTTAGGAAATTAGTCTGAACAGGTGAGAGGGTGCGCCAGAGAACCTGACAGCTTCTGGAACAGGCGGAAGCACAGAGGCGCTGAGGCAGCACCCTTTGTGGGCCGGGGACAGCCAGCCACCGTCCGGAACGGAGGACAGGTGCCTGCCCGGCTGGGGAGGCGGCCTAAGCCACAGCAGCAGCGGTCGCCATCTTGGTCCGAGACCCGCCGAACTTAGGAAATTAGTCTGAACAGGTGAGAGGGTGCGCCAGAGAACCTGACAGCTTCTGGAACAGGCAGAAGCACAGAGGCGCTGAGGCAGCACCCTGTGTGGGCCGGGGACAGCCGGCCACCTTCCGGACCGGAGGACAGGTGCCCACCCGGCTGGGGAGGCGGCCTAAGTCACAGCAGCAGCGGTCGCCATCTTGGTCCCGGAACTCCAAGGAACTTAGGAATTTAGTCTGCTTAGGTGAGAGTCTGTACCACCTGGGAACTGCCAAAGCAACACAGTGTCTGAGAAAGGTCCTGTTTTGGGCCTTCTTCTTCGGCCAGGAGGAGGTCCAAATACAAGATATCTGCGCACCTTCCCTGTAAGAGAGCTTGCCAGCAGAGAGTGCTCTGAGCCCTGAAACTCAGAGGAGAGAATCTGTCTCCCAGGTCTGCTGATAGACGGTAACAGAATCACCAGAAGAACAATCTCTAAACAGAGTCAACTATAACTACTAACTCCAGAGATTACCAGATGGCGAAAGGTAAACGGAGGAATCTTACTAACAGGAACCAAGACCACTCACCATCACCAGAACCCAGCACACCCACTTCGCCCAGTCCAGGGAACCCCAACACACCTGAGAACCTAGACCTAGATTTAAAAGCATATCTCATGATGATGGTAGAGGACATCAAGAAGGACTTTAATAAATCACTTAAAGAAATACAGGAGAACACTGCTAAAGAGTTACAAGTCCTTAAAGAAAAACAGGAAAACACAATCAAACAGGTAGAAGTCCTTACAGAAAAAGAGGAAAAAACATACAAACAGGTGATGGAAATGAACAAAACCATACTAGACCTAAAAAGGGAAGTAGACACAATAAAGAAAACTCAAAGCGAGGCAACACTAGAGATAGAAACCCTAGGAAAGAAATCTGGAACCATAGATTTGAGCATCAGCAACAGAATACAAGAGATGGAAGAGAGAATCTCAGGTGCAGAAGATTCCATAGAGAACATCGGCACAACAATCAAAGAAAATGGAAAATGCAAAAAGATCCTAACTCAAAATATCCAGGAAATCCAGGACACAATAAGAAGACCAAACGTACGGATAATAGGAGTGGATGAGAATGAAGATTTTCAACTCAAAGGTCCAGCAAACATCTTCAACAAAATTATTGAAGAAAACTTCCCAAATCTAAAGAATGAGATGCATATGAACATACAAGAAGCCTACAGAACTCCAAATAGACTGGACCAGAAAAGAAATTCCTCCCGACACATAATAATCAGAACATCAAATGCACTAAATAAAGATAGAATACTAAAAGCAGTAAGGGAAAAAGGTCAAGTAACATATAAAGGCAAGCCTATCAGAATTACACCAGATTTTTCACCAGAGACTATGAAAGCCAGAAGAGCCTGGACAGATGTTATACAGACACTAAGAGAACACAAACTGCAGCCCAGGCTACTATACCCAGCCAAACTCTCAATTATCATAGAGGGAGAAACCAAAGTATTCCACGACAAAACCAAATTCACGCATTATCTCTCCACGAATCCAGCCCTTCAAAGGATAATAACAGAAAAAAACCAATACAAGAACGGGAACAACGCCCTAGAAAAAACAAGAAGGTAATCCCTCAACAAACCTAAAAGAAGACAGCCACAAGAACAGAATGCCACCTTTAACAACTAAAATAACAGGAAGCAACAATTACTTTTCCTTAATATCTCTTAACATCAATGGTCTCAACTCGCCAATAAAAAGACATAGACTAACAAACTGGCTACACAAACAAGACCCAACATTTTGCTGCTTACAGGAAACTCATCTCAGAGAAAAAGATAGACACTACCTCAGAATGAAAGGCTGGAAAACAATTTTCCAAGCAAATGGTATGAAGAAACAAGCAGGAGTAGCCATCCTAATATCTGATAAGATTGACTTCCAACCCAAAGTCATCAAAAAAGACAAGGAGGGACACTTCATTCTCATCAAAGGTAAAATCCTCCAAGAGGAACTCTCAATTCTGAATATCTATGCTCCAAATACAAGAGCAGCCACATTCACTAAAGAAACTTTAGTAAAGCTCAAAGCACACATTGCGCCTCACACAATAATAGTGGGAGACTTCAACACACCACTTTCACCAATGGACAGATCATGGAAACAGAAACTAAACAGGGACACACTGAAACTAACAGAAGTGATGAAACAAATGGATCTGACAGATATCTACAGAACATTTTATCCTAAAACAAAAGGATATACCTTCTTCTCAGCACCTCATGGTACCTTCTCCAAAATTGACCACATAATAGGTCACAAATCAGGCCTCAACAGATTCAAAAATATTGAAATTGTCCCATGTATCCTATCAGATCACCATGCACTAAGGCTGATCTTCAATAACAAAATAAATAACAGAAAGCCAACATTCACATGGAAACTGAACAACACTCTTCTCAATGATACCTTGGTCAAGGAAGGAATAAAGAAAGAAATTAAAGACTTTTTAGAGTTTAATGAAAATGAAGCCACAACGTACCCAAACCTTTGGGACACAATGAAAGCATTTCTAAGAGGGAAACTCATAGCTATGAGTGCCTTCAAGAAAAAACGGGAGAGAGCACATACTAGCAGCTTGACAACACATCTAAAAGCTCTAGAAAAAAAGGAAGCAAATTCACCCAAGAGGAGTAGACGGCAGGAAATAATCAAACTCAGGGGTGAAATCAACCAAGTGGAAACAAGAAGAACTATTCAAAGAATTAACCAAACGAGGAGTTGGTTCTTTGAGAAAATCAACAAGATAGATAAACCCTTAGCTAGACTCACTAAAGGGCACAGGGACAAAATCCTAATTAACAAAATCAGAAATGAAAAGGGAGACATAACAACAGATCCTGAAGAAATCCAAAACACCATCAGATCCTTCTACAAAAGGCTATACTCAACAAAACTGGAAAACCTGGACGAAATGGACAAATTTCTGGACAGATACCAGGTACCAAAGTTGAATCAGGATCAAGTTGACCTTCTAAACAGTCCCATATCCCCTAAAGAAATAGAAGCAGTTATTAATAGTCTCCCAGCCAAAAAAAGCCCAGGACCAGACGGGTTTAGTGCAGAGTTCTATCAGACCTTCAAAGAAGATCTAACTCCAGTTCTGCACAAACTTTTTCACAAGATAGAAGTAGAAGGTATTCTACCCAACTCATTTTATGAAGCCACTATTACTCTGATACCTAAACCACAGAAAGATCCAACAAAGATAGAGAACTTCAGACCAATTTCTCTTATGAACATCGATGCAAAAATTCTTAATAAAATTCTCGCTAACCGAATCCAAGAACACATTAAAGCAATCATCCATCCTGACCAAGTAGGTTTTATTCCAGGGATGCAGGGATGGTTTAATATACGAAAATCCATCAATGTAATCCATTATATAAACAAACTCAAAGACAAAAACCACATGATCATCTCGTTAGATGCAGAAAAAGCATTTGACAAGATCCAACACCCATTCATGATAAAAGTTCTGGAAAGATCAGGAATTCAAGGCCAATACCTAAACATGATAAAAGCAATCTACAGCAAACCAGTAGCCAACATCAAAGTAAATGGAGAGAAGCTGGAAGCAATCCCACTAAAATCAGGGACTAGACAAGGCTGCCCACTTTCTCCCTACCTTTTCAACATAGTACTTGAAGTATTAGCCAGAGCAATTCGACAACAAAAGGAGATCAAGGGGATACAAATTGGAAAAGAGGAAGTCAAAATATCACTTTTTGCAGATGATATGATAGTATATATAAGTGACCCTAAAAATTCCAACAGAGAACTCCTAAACCTGATAAACAGCTTCGGTGAAGTAGCTGGATATAAAATTAACTCAAACAAGTCAATGGCCTTTCTCTACACAAAGAATAAACAGGCTGAGAAAGAAATTAGGGAAACAACACCCTTCTCAATAGCCACAAATAATATAAAATATCTCGGCGTGACTCTAACGAAGGAAGTGAAAGATCTGTATGATAAAAACTTCAAGTCCCTGAAGAAAGAAATTAAAGAAGATCTCAGAAGATGGAAAGATCTCCCATGCTCATGGATTGGCAGGACCAACATTGTAAAAATGGCTATCTTGCCAAAAGCAATCTACAGATTCAATGCAATCCCCATTAAAATTCCAACTCAATTCTTCAACGAATTAGAAGGAGCAATTTGCAAATTCATCTGGAATAACAAAAAACCGAGGATAGCAAAAACTCTTCTCAAGGATAAAAGAACCTCTGGTGGAATCACCATGCCTGACCTAAAGCTTTACGACAGAGCAATTGTGATAAAAACTGCATGGTACTGGTATAGAGACAGACAAGTGGACCAATGGAATAGAATTGAAGACCCAGAAATGAACCCACACACCTATGGTCACTTGATCTTCGACAAGGGAGCCAAAACCATCCAGTGGAAGAAAGACAGCATTTTCAACAATTGGTGCTGGCACAACTGGTTGTTATCATGTAGAAGAATGCGAATCGATCCATACTTATCTCCTTGTACTAAGGTCAAATCTAAGTGGATCAAGGAACTTCACATAAAACCAGAGACACTGAAACTTATAGAGGAGAAAGTGGGGAAAAGCCTTGAAGATATGGGCACAGGGGAAAAATTCCTGAACAGAACAGCAATGGCTTGTGCTGTAAGATCGAGAATTGACAAATGGGACCTAATGAAACTCCAAAGTTTCTGCAAGGCAAAAGACACTGTCTATAAGACAAAAAGACCACCAACAGACTGGGAAAGGATCTTTACCTATCCTAAATCAGATAGGGGACTAATATCCAACATATATAAAGAACTCAAGAAGGTGGACCTCAGAAAATCAAATAACCCCCTTAAAAAATGGGGCTCAGAACTGAACAAAGAATTCTCACCTGAGGAATACCGAATGGCAGAGAAGCACCTGAAAAAATGTTCAACATCCTTAATCATCAGGGAAATGCAAATCAAAACAACCCTGAGATTCCACCTCACACCAGTGAGAATGGCTAAGATAAAAAATTCAGGTGACAGCAGATGCTGGCGAGGATGTGGAGAAAGAGGAACACTCCTCCATTGTTGGTGGGATTGCAGGCTTGTACAACCACTCTGGAAATCAGTCTGGCGGTTCCTCAGAAAATTGGACATAGTACTACCGGAGGATCCAGCAATACCTCTCCTGGGCATATATCCAGAAGAAGCCCCAACTGGTAAGAAGGACACATGCTCCACTATGTTCATAGCAGCCTTATTTATAATAGCCAGAAACTGGAAAGAACCCAGATGCCCCTCAACAGAGGAATGGATACAGAAAATGTGGTACATCTACACAATGGAGTACTACTCAGCTATTAAAAAGAATGAATTTATGAAATTCCTAGCCAAATGGATGGACCTGGAGAGCATCATCCTGAGTGAGGTAACACAATCACAAAGGAACTCACACAATATGTACTCACTGATAAGTGGATATTAGCCCAAAACCTAGGATACCCACGATATAAGATACAATTTCCTAAACACATGAAACTCAAGAAAAATGAAGACTGAAGTGTGGACACTATGCCCCTCCTTAGAAGTGGGAACAAAACACCCATGGAAGGAGTTACAGAAACAAAGTATGGAGCTGAGATGAAAGGATGGACCATGTAGAGACTGCCATATCCAGGGATCCACCCCATAATCAGCTTCCAAATGCTGACACCATTGCATACACTAGCAAGATTTTACTGAAAGGACCCAGATGTAGCTGTCTCTTGTGAGACTATGCCGGGGCCTAGCAAACACAGAAGTGGATGCTCACAGTCAGCCAATGGATGGATCACAGGGCTCCCAATGGAGGAGCTAGAGAAAGTACCCAAGGAGCTAAAGGGATCTTCAACCCTATAGGTGGAACAACATTATGAACTAACCAGTACCCCTGAGCTCTTGACTCTAGCTGCATATGTATCAAAAGATGGCCTAGTCGGCCATCACTGGAAAGAGAGGCCCATTGGACACGCAGACTTTGTGTGCCCCGGTACAGGGGAACGCCAGGGCCAAAGGGGGGGAGTGGGTGGGTAGGGGAGTGGGGGTGGGTGGGTAAGGGGGACTTTTGGTATAGCATTGGAAATGTAAATGAGCTAAATACCTAATTAAAAAAAAAAAAAGACAGAAAAACAGCTGGGCAAACTTCAAAAAAAAAAAAAAAAAAAGAGACAAGACTTTTGCAAACAATATTTTACATCAGTATTCTGCTGACTTTGGAAACATCAGATGTCAGAGATGGCAACAGGATTTCAGTATTAGAACAACTACATGAACCAAGTTGTGTTTTCAGGACCAGAGAAGCCAGCAGAAATCAAGGTTCTTTCTGAATTTGCCAGGCAAACTGAAGTTCCTTTGAGCTTCATCTCTCTTTGAAATTACACATTTCAACTCTTATATTTCCACATATTGTTTTTTAACAAATACTACAGAGTTTCTCAGTGTCTCTCTAGTACTATTACTGTATGGAATGGTATTCTAAGTAATTGGTCAATACTATAATCTTTCTGTTTTAAAGGGGGGGGGAGGTCACAAAATTGTACCATGGTATTATGTCTCCCCTGCTCATACAAGTTAAAATCTTTAGGTTTGGCAGTACAGATTTCCTATCAAGAACCTAAGAAGTACTAGGTTCCTTGTCACAGGACAGATACAGAAAGGACCATAGAGCTAGCCAGCTCTGCATAGCCAAGTATCCAGGCTACAATCACTGAGGACAGAAAGCTGAGTTCCTACCTCGATGACTGGTGAGATCTCTGGATCCAGAAGGCAAGGGTGTGTACTGGGGCTGGTTCTCAGGAGCAGCAGCCTTCTCCTCCTCACTGGAAGCCTGTAAGGGGAAAGCAAAATGTCACCATGGAAAAACACCAAAGGCCAAGTGCCCTTGTTTACTAAACACATCCCCTTGGGATCAAAGTTTGGAGAGAATGGGATCCCCTGTGCCTTTCTTTACCTGATGAAATAGAATTCTAGTGAGTGTAGTAGGGTACATTTTGAGTTGCCTTGGGACATCTTGGATGGCTTTCAGATAAGAGGGTTGTTGTTGTTATTGCTATATGACACTGAAAGGAGCTGAAGAAAAGAAGGGGTACAAAAGCTGGGCAGTGGTGGTGCATGCCTTTAATCCCAGCATTTGGGAGGCAGAGGCAGAAGGATTTCTGAGATCGAGGCTAGCCTGGTCTACAGAGTGAGTTCCAAGACAGCCAGGGCTACACAGAGAAACCCTGTCTCGAAAAACAACAACAAAAAGAAGGGGTATTAAAGGTAGGAAGTACTATAGACTAATTCTGCTATGGGCATGGGGCATGCTTCCAGAAATTTAGGCAAGATGAATGTTGGCTTCAAACAGATTCCTATGAAAATAACAGTGGATGAGTCAGTATAGATAGGGGAATATCAGGGCCAGCTTATGTGGTACAGAGGCAGAAGTAAGTGAAATACGTCAGGCTCTGCATCTGGGTTGTCAGCTAACAACTCCATTATACAGCCTTGGAGAGGGTGACCTCCATGATGGACTGAAGCAGGCACTGATGTAGCTGTTCTGGTGGGATTGTCCTATGCTCCTCTAAGTGTCCCTTCACGCATGCTTTATAAAGAAGCTCGATGTTCTCACTGATTTTGAAATAAAACAAAACAATAAACAACCCCCAACACACATATATACATATATAGAACAGAGAAGAAGAAATCCATCCTATGGGGTATATTTACCCTGCTAGAAGCATGCCTTCTCTCCAACCAAACATAATCATCATTGTACATCCCCAAAGAAAATGACATATAGGAAGGTGGTTTTTGTTTCTGTTTGTCTTTTTAATTTTAATTGTTCATTAACAGCTTTTTGATTGAACAGTGTGGCTAATTTTCTTGTGGGGAGCTACATAAAAGGCAGCTTGTACATGTGGTGTTAGCCCTTTCTTGATCTTTGTATCTTTGCAGGCTGATGCAAGAAGAAATCAGGACATGCTCACATGGAATAGTATCAATGACCACTGTGTCACCTAAAGAGCTTGGTTGCTTTGACATGAAGCACCACTGTTATACTTAACTGAGATTTCTAAATCAAATGCAACACACACACACACACACACACACACACACACACACACACACACACATATTCAAAAAAGAACATCTGCTAGAAAAGAAAACCTTTCAACCTTTCCAAAAGCTCCAGGAAAAAGTAAATTTCATTAATGCTTTCTCTTTCTTTCCAGAAGAAGAAATCCATCCTATGGGGTATATTTACCCTGCTAGAAGCAGGCCTTCTCTCCAAAGAGATTACTACACTACGGGAATCAGAACTAAGTAGAAGATTAGACCTACTTGCCACGGAAACCCTTTAAACTTCATTTCTGACATTTGAGGTATTTGATTAAGCAGCTTTCAGGGCAGACTTACACAGAGAGGTCTGAACAGAGCAAAATTAGAAGCTCTGTCCCTTGGTGGAATCAGATTTGAAGGAGTACTTGTCCACTCCAGCTAAAAAGCAAACATAATGAGCACACAGGATGTTTAAAGCTTGGTCCACGTATATTGGAGGCAGCCAGGTAAAAGTACAGCTACACAGAAGAACCAGTTTTTAGAAGGCTTGCTATGCCCCACTCCACTGAACGTTTAGCCTGTTGCAGATATGTGGAGGAGACAGAAATTAAATTAAAATCCAAACCTTGTGGTTGCTAGTTGTCTTTCTGCCAGGCCTGTGAGGTTTACTGTGACCTATGTGATACTTAAAACATGAAAACAGTGTCCGAAACATGAAGGTCTAGAAAGACCTTTTTCTTCAGAACAGATGATGGGTTGGGAACCTTCTGACACACTTCCTCCTGCAACCCAATAGGAGTCTTGGATCACTGTGTTTGTGCTATGGAATTTCTTGTATTTTTAAACTTGGATTTGGGCTAATAGCCTTTCCTAAGAACTACTGGAAGACACAGTAACCTTCAGCTAACACTCCCGGACTCTACAAGACATTGGAGATCTGCAGCTAAGAGGAAGAGAGATTCTTTAGTCTTATTTCCCATTGAGGACAGAAGTGTCATGGAGTTGGGTGGCTGTCAACCAATGTCCAGCACTTTTAATTACTTTTCTGCTCATCATCAATTTTGTGATACAAACTCAGTTCATATAGAAGAAGCCAGGAAAATAACAATGTTGCAAAATATGCTTTTTGGAGGGATTTATACAGGTCAGCGTTTTAGGAGACTCTAGCTATTGATATTCTAACTACCTACCCTTCAGCCTGGCTTTTATCAAAATGAAAAGCCCTGGGCCTTTTCAATGAGGTACACACACACACATGTTCTCCACAACTTATCCTCAGAAACACAATTCACAAAATGCAGGTTAGCATATGAAAGAAGAACAGTTGTTTACTTTGCACACTACCTGACAAGGAATATAGAGCTCACCTTGGACTTGAGGCAACACATGCATAGCAGATTGAGTACCAGATAATAGAGGTATAAGTAGAAGGCATTTTCATAATGCTTTCTTTTGTGTGTATTAAAAAGAGATGCCTAAGGTAAGAATAAGGAAACCCAGGCAAGTCTGACTCTTCAGGACCATAAAGAGTCTTGAACCTTTGATTTCTTGCCAGTTTTCCTAAGTGCCGATGGCAGAGATTTGTAGCTTCGTGTTTTGCTTTTACCTCCTTTTAGGGGATATTTTTTTCTATCTCCAATAAAATATCAGTATTCAAGATATATAAAGAATGTCCCCCAGTCAACAAAAATATGCAGAATAGAAGATAATGGGCAAAGGAAATGCCAGGGGTTTCAGAGGAGACCCGAATAGTCAATAATTGAGAGAGAATTTGATCAAGTTTGCTCAAAGGCCATGAGAGCTAAAGCGGGACATGATTCTGCCAGCCATTATATCAGCAGACTTAATTCCTAATATCAAATACTGGAGGACAGAAAGGGATATGAAATGTTGCTCTCTTATCTCTGCCAGGTGGAGCGTGTTGCTGGTTCAAGTGACTGGGAACCACAGGTGGTATTCCCAAGAATGACATCCCAGGTTGCCCTTCCCTCCACATGTGAATGTTTTCCCACCTGCTGTACACACACACACACACACACACACACACACACACACAAAAAAAATATATATATATAATTAATAAGCTAGAGAAGAATTCACATACAAGTTGCACATAGAGACATGAGACTTTTTTGATGCAGTATTTCTAACAAAAAAAAAAGTTGCAACAACTTAAATAGCAGTCAAGGAGGAAAGAGAGTCAACAGTCAATAAAATAGTATTTATGTACGTGAAAGAGTGATACTTAGCATTTAAGTGGGATAGCCCTGATTTAAATATCTTAGTTCAGATAGGCCTGAACATTTCTACAGAGTGAAAATGTGAGTGCCGTAGAGGTGACATGTGATATGTATATATACGCCCTTTTAATGTCCTATTTGTATAAAAATAAAAAATAAATTTCAAGCATTAAACAATATATATATATATATATATATATATATATGTATATATATGAAACTTATTAAAATTTTTTGATTCTGTCAAGGGGCACAGTAATTTGACTGGTGCTAATAAAGCAAATGTGCTAGTTATTTCTATTGATCAAAGAACAGGTTTGATGCAGACATATCCAACTGTTAGGAACAACAAATTTGAAATGGCTGTTATCTGTGGCCTTAATGTTTAAACTTTTCTACACTTTTGAAATTTTTTAAAAAAATTAAACATGAAAGCTAACAATACAAAGATTTTTTTAAAATTATTATTTCTAGTCCAGGTAATTTTCTGTTGATATCAACTTCAAGCAATTTTCTATTACTTGTATAATGGGGACTGATGTCATCTCTGGTTGGATTTTTGTGATAAAATATCTCGTTTATATTTCTTATAAAGCTATTGAATATGACACACTGAATGGATAAAAAAAATCAAATAATAGTGAAAATTTATTGCAGATTCCAAGGCTTGATGTATTTTATTCTGCCTTGTATGAGGCTTGCAGAAGATCTGCTAAAGCACTGGAGGAAGGGGGTGGGGTCCTCTTGATTATTCTCACATTCAATATTGGAGAGTTGCTAACTATCTTTTTATTTATTTATTTATTTATTTATTCACTTATTTATAGAAACAGGGTTCACTGTATAACTGTCCTGGCTGTCATGGAACTCAATTTATAGAACAGGCTGGCCTCAAACTCACAGAGTTCTGCCTCTTGAGTGCTGGGATTAAAGGCTTGCACTACCACACCAGGTTTGCTAACACCACATCAGTAGTGGTTAGTAGTCACCAACACACTACAGAAGGCAATTTTCATTGTGCAGGAGGTGTCAGGTCCAAAGGAAATTCAACCCCCAAATTCTGTCAGTTAAACAAAAGCCGGCCTTCTTCAAGAACAGGTTCCCCTTACTTGCCAAAAGAGACAAACGGCTATGGTACCTCTTAGCATGCCAAAGTACATGCTGGCCTCCAGGCTCCCTCAGGATGGCAAGTGCCGGGTATACCTTTTAGAATCCGTGCTAGTATCTCAGCTCTTCTCAGCTCCTCCCCTACCTTCAAGCTATCCAGCTCATGGGCTTCCTCTCTGTAGCTGCTCATTCTCCTTATAACTACTATTTTGGCTAGTCACTGTCATGTTTTCACACTTAATCAATCTCTCAGTCTTTCTTTCACACTTAATCAATCTCTCCATCTTTCTGTCTCTCAGTGTCTCTGTCTTTGTCTATCTCCCCTCTCTCTCCTACCCTCTCCACCAAGCTCTACTCCATCTTCTAACCAGGTCAAGTCCAGCCCCTTGGCCGTGTTCAGTCAACTACTTTTCTCTCTCTGCTCTGGACTCTTCCAGATGCCTTGGATTGTTCTCTTTTTCATAGCTATAATAATAAAAAATCCCCTTAACCATAGCACAAAGAAGTCATGCCATCAGTTTATACAGGAAGAAGGCTAGAGCTTTTGGAAACTTGCTGGAAAAGATTTGGTGAAAATCCAGCATATTCTCAGAAAGACTTACAGAGTGAGAATCTCTCTCAGTCATTACCAAAAATGAGTGTGCTTGGGTCAATGTGTGACGTTTGAGACCCTTCCCAAATGAGCATGTGAAGAGACAGCTGCAGCTCACGGTGGGCATCCTGGTGCACACAGGGAACGTGACGTGGAGCACAGGAGCAGAGATTTTTACAGGCCTCAGAACAAGAAGGGGGCAGCTACAAAGTTGTTTAATAGCCATAAATCTCTGACTATTTTTCACAAAATACCATAGAAGACCACAGCTCCACAACTCATCCCCCATCACTCAGCTCAAGTGGAGTTCTCTGGCATGCTCACTCACCCCTAAATCATAAGCCACATAAAGTGATCCTGGGGCTGGGGAATTTGTCAGCCTCTTTCAAGTAGAAGTAATCTTCGCTTCTCATCACAATTCATCCCCTGAAACCACGGCAGAAAGCTGACTCCTCTAAAAAACATTTCGTTTTCTTCTCAAAAGAAAAAGCTCTGCTTGTTTAGTTATCAAATATTTAGTAATCATTTCCTAGAGGCCAGCCCTGCCCTGAGGATATCAAGAATAATAAAATGAGTAACTCAGTTACATTCCTGGCATATCAAAAAAAATTATAGCCAGATTAATACTGGTCATGAAGAGTGATCAACTTCTAACAGAACTGGTCATAAATACTCTAGCTGGACATCTGTGCAACAGTAATAACATCTGTATATTTCTAACTCACTTTAAGGATCAGTTTTCAAAAGCAACTCTATTAACTTTCTCAAATGAACAATACTCTTAGCTCTTGTACTCCACTTACTCTCAGGAAAACAAGAGAAAGCCAAGGCGTGAAGGCTGACTAACTTCGACACTTTAAAGTCAAAGATAAGACTATCTGTCATTATTGTAGATCAGCTCACACAGGTGAGTCAGCCTGCTCAGAATGAAGAATGCAGATCAAAGTCACAGAAGTGAAGAACCACCCTGAAGGCTGAGGCCTTCAGCCTTGTTTACCAATGACATCCCTATGTGTTCCAGCATGAAGAGCAATGTTCAGCATCAATGATGGGGGGATGGGATTGGAATCAGGCAGATCTGAGATCAGGAACATTTATGGATTACCAAAGATGGAGTTCAAGAAGGGGGGGGGGGCAATTAAATAGGTTGTGAGATTTAATCCACAACTGAGAGACCAAGATGGAGTTAAGGGTCTGGCAGAAACTGGGCACTTAGCTGAGAGAAGGTGAGGAAAACGATTTTGGTCAGAAGTGAGCAGAAAGGAGGTAGAAGAGGGATTGTGTCAAAGGCTTCTCTTGGGAAAGAAATGCCTTTGAAGCCAACAGCCTGAAGCATTCCATTTGATTTTATCTGATCTATGGGGGCCTAGTTCTACCAGTAACCCCAGAGGGCATCTGGTTGGGAACAGCAGTTCACAGATACTTATGGGGGAGTGAAGACAAGGTCCAGGAAAGAAATGATGTGGCTCTGGGTTTTGGTGTGCTGCTTCTTAATCAATTCATAGAGCAAGAAGTATAAAGAACTCATCCAGAGCAGTAGCTTCTAAAACATGGTTAGCAGATGCTTATGCAAAGGAATAAAAAATGGAAAAATATAAATATTAGGTAACAAAAACTAGCAGATTTATATCATGAACACCCCCAATAAATTACGTACAAAGGAGACAAATATATTCTATATGTAGAAGCCAGAAAAATCAACCTCCCAGGTTCCTCAGATACCATCCAGATGGTATGAAAAGATGGTATCTAGTCTTTAGGAAAGAAGACTACTGTTGACTGGCTAGGAATTCACCTTGTAGGTTTATTTGGCTGGCCGGGAAGCCTGATGGGTCTTTCTACCTCTGTCTCTCCAGTGATAGGATTTCAAGTATGTGACATTGTGTTCTCTGGGCTTCTTTAAATATGGATTCTAGGAATCAAACTCACCTCCCCGTGCTTGCAGGGCAAACATGTTAACAAAGGAGGAAACACATTAGGAATCAAGGAGTAAGAGAATTCAGACAGAAAAATTAAGGGACAAAGTGTGATATACAAGCTAATATCTCATGAGCATATACTGAGAGTTTTTGGAACACTTGGCTTTCTGACGTGTTGTGCCCTGTTATTAACCTTCTTTGAAAAGTTTGAAAACTGAGACAAATTAAATAAGGAACCCACCCAAGACTATGTGGCTCTTATGTAAAACCTTTGGGGAGAGAGAGAACAAATTGGTCTAACCCTGGAGCTAAGCTACTCCCTAACCCACACACACCCTCTCTGCAAAGTAACTCTCAGAGTATATGAGCGCCAGCCACAGGCTAATATGCCATTCCACTCCTCCATCACTGTTCATACAACTTCATGTGCAGAACTCTGGAGCTCACATCTGTGGTAGCCAGGTCCCAAATTAACAATGAATACATATGTAGCAGAGGATGGCCTAATCGGCCATCAATGGGAGGAGAGGCCCTTGGTCCTATGAAGGTTCTATGCCCTAGTATAGGGGAATGCCAGGGCCAGGAAGTAGGAGTGAGTGGGCTGGGGAGCAGGGGGAGGGAGAGGGGATAGGGGATTTTCAGAGAGGAAACTAGGAAAGAGAATAACATTTGAAATGTAAATAAAGAAAATATCTAATAAAACAGAAAAGAAAAATAATGAAATAAATATATATATATGAAGCAAAGATAAATGAAATGAAATAAATACTTTTTTTAAATAAAATAAAAAAAAAAGAACGTCTTATAGCACCTAGGAAGGTAACTGCTCAAAGCACCAAGAAAGAGTTATCAGTTAAGGAGGGGCTCATTAACAGGCTGAGGAGTTGTGGTAAAAGGAGAACTTCATAATAAGAAATAATCATAACCTACCCAAAGAAATATGGCAGAGTAGGGGTTAGTACTGCTGCTCAGTAGTCCGTGGTACAGCTCTCATTTATGTAACACACACACACACACACACACACACACATATAAGAATATACACACGAGAAGTAACACACACACACCAGAATACAATCAGCCGGGAACCATCATCATGTGCTGTAGGAACGATATTTCCTGAGCAGTGGTCACATGCCATTTTATAGACTTCCTTCCATCTATCTCTACAGCTTGGGATGTAACCATGGGATGCACAGGCTTTGTTAGAAATATTTTACAGATAGGACTACTGGGACTAAAGGGGGGCAGATAACTGGTCAGAGAGAGTTGGTATGTGAAGAATTTAGAAGTTTGAGCAGTACATTTTGATTTCCAGGGAGGGGTGGAAGCACTGTACTGCAAACCTAATATTCACAGGTACCTGTAAAGACATTCCTCTTGGGTTTACTTCGTATATGTAGGAAAGCATGTAATATATTTGTAGTGAAGTTCAATCCATGCTAAGATGCAACATGTTTTACGTAGAGATATGTAACTAAAACTGTCATCTTGTCTAATAAGAAAATGATTAACAGTGCTATGGAGGCACAAGAGTCTTTCACACCTGTTTTGGCTTTGAGGATCATATAAAGGACTTTGTTGGAATCAGACTTCTTCAAGTCACCAAAGCCAATAGCAAGCCTCTGCAAAGGTTTTGGGAACTGCTGTGAACCAGATATTGAAACTTCCTTGGTGTTTACCCACAACTTAATCTAAAAGGAACATAGAAAGATTAATCGTTTCCTAGTTGTATCACCAAAATTCACTATTATTTATGCTTTTGAGCTTTTGAGCTTACTTGGGTCCATTGCAGCTACCGGATATTCCATCTCTTCCCAGTTCTCTGGTGACATCACTTTGGTGTCTCAGAGTGGGGTTGATGGTAGAATTTCCAAATGGTGCAGATTAGGGTTTGATGTATAGGCCTGCTGTTTTGCTAAATTTAAGAAGGTAGTGGAGGAAATATTAATGATGCAGATTAAACACAATAGGGTTCTGTATCTATATCCATTAATTATGAATAATACAAAAATCTGAAGAAATAGCCATCTGATATACAAAAGCCGTTTCCAACTGGGTAAAGTAGCTGCTGGCATTGATGAATGACTAAAGTTGTGATGTGCTCATTAAGATAAAGGGACAAACAGCAGCCTGCACTCCTGTCAGAGGTACTCTTGTTATCAATTACAACCACAGATACAGGCAGCAGATACCAGAGTTGGGCCCAAATCATTCTAAATGTCTGAGAGAATCAAGCAGCTGGATAAAAATTTGGGAGATTATATACGCTTGCTTAACTTCTACCAACTATGTTCTATATATCTATAAGGTAAATTAATATATAATAATTTATGTATATGTATGACATATTCATACATTTTATACAGAGGCCTTGCCAAACATATATCCAACACACACACACACACACACACACACTATATATATATATATATATATATATATATATATATATATATATATATAGTCTTTTAACCAGTAACAACATAGGGAGCATGTTTGAAGTTGTGAAGGAAAGGGGTTATTTTCTGGCCCAAGAAAAAACACAACAATAACAACCTAATTAAGCTTCAAGGATTCCACCTTTGACAGTTCCAAAATTTGTGTATTGTTTTCCTCATTTTCTCTGCTCAATGTTTCCAAGATTTAGAGATAGGATCTTTTTGGCTGTGTGATTTTACTTTTTTTTTACTTAAATTCTTTAGGCCATACTATTCTTGACTATAAAACACAATGGTAACAATAGTTATAAGCAGAAGGAAAAAGAAGAGCAGGAGGAGGAGGAGGAGACCAAGATACAGTAAACATTTCTGGCTACTTTGTGCCTATAACTGTGTTTATCACTTTCCAAGTATTTATTAACTCACTCAGTCTCCAGCAGTACCCTACAGTTACAACTCCCAGTTTGGTTTTATAGAAGAGGAAGCTGAAAACCAACCAAGTTAAGAAATTGGAGTAAGACCTCATTCCGGTTCTTGAGTTACCAGGAGCGCTGGAGCTGAGCCAGAAATCCAGGCAGTGTTCCTCCAATAGCCCCTGCCTGGACTAGCACAATGAACGCAGACCCTCATTAGTTAGTATCAAAGGAGACACTGATCTTTCCTACCACTTATAACATATTAACTACGGTTTCTTTGTGTTCCTCTAATTTCATACCCTTACAACTTGACTCTAAGCTTCTTAAGAGACAAACATGCACAGCTCTTCTCACCCTTCCCAGCATCCACCTGCAGTGTGTGTAAGTGCCTACTCAATGAATGTGCTTTCATGCACCGTACATCTCACTTACTGAACTCTGAGGCCCTAAGTGATAACCAAAATCAGTCTACAGATGCACTGTGTAACTGCAAGGGATTAGCCATCTTCAGCAAATCACTGCCAATGGCATTTTCCATCTGGTTTTGTAGGGCTGTCGTGGAAATAATATTATGTCATGGTAGTCCTACAGGCTTGATTTATTTTGGCTTAAAAGGAGGAACTTGTCTCATGTGTCCTTCTTCCTCTCACAGAGGTTTTTATTTTTATTTTTCCCCCCTTCTCAAGGGCTGAGGGTCAAGTTCTGTCCTTGGAACCAAAGTAGTTTTCCAAAATGAGGTGAAGCAGCCTTGTCAAGCTGGGCCAGATCTGCTGTCAGAGCCTTTCCCAAATACATCAGGCCCTCTGCTTGTAAAAATAAATTGATACCAATGCACGAAATTTATTAGGAGATGACAGCCCGGTTCATAATGGAAATATGGAGAAAACATCATCCTTCAAAGCTGACAGTTTATCCATCATGCCTCAGATTCCTGAGATAGAAGCAGACGCTGTCACATGCAATCCGCTGAGGACACATCTTCTTGGGTTTCCTTATGACAGGAAACTGAAATAATCCAGAAGAAGGGAAGGGCTTGTGCTATCCTTAATGTGCTCAGCCATATATTTTCAGCATCACAGAAGGACCATGTGGCCAAGGCAATGAATGATGGAGGAAGTAGGGCGGCTGGAACTCTCAAAGGCCTCTCCTTTTCTCTTGGGGGTGATGAACTGGGGCAGAGGTCACAGGGGGTTATGGACCATGGTGATGGACAGCAATGCCCTGCTATGCATGAACAAAACCAACAGGTGGCAGAACAGCCCTGAGCACAGGCCACAGCTGGCTCAGCTTCAAGTCTGAGGTCATCTTGCCCTCCCTACATATTCTGCTCAGTTTTTTTATGTCTATTGATAAATTGGAGACAATTTAGAAGAGCCATTTTAATGAGGGATCGATGCAAGAATATTTCTGGGGATCACACGGGGCCTGATTCTCTGCAAGCTTAATGAGACAACCTGCTGCACCTTGTATGAAATAATTGTGTATTCAAAGCTCTTTTGCAAAATATAAGTTTGGTAGTAAATTAGAATGAAGTAAACATGATATTAGAGGAGAAAAAAATTATTATCAATTTCATTTAAACATATTTATATTTCAGACTTCATTCTTTGGAGGTTCAAAGTTATTATGGTTAGGAACTTTTTAATGTATTTATTTTTAAATACTTATGTTTTTATGTATTTGTATATGTGTGTGTGAGCCTTTATGGGTTTATGTACACCATGTATGAGTAGGAGCCTATGGAGTCCAAGAGAGTGCATCCGATTCCATGGAATTGGAGTTAACATGTGGCTGAGAGCAGCCAGGTGGGTGCTGGTAACTGAACCCAGGTCCTCTGCAGTGGCAATAAGTGCCCTTAACCCCTGACCCATCTCTTGAGTCTCTGGGAAGCTTTTTAAATGAGATAATTCAAACTTTCAAATGCACAGAAAGTTATCAATATGAAACAGAAATCTAAACAGATAAGGACAATCTTAATGGCCTCTTAGTCTATTTTTAAATATTGTGTGTGTGTGTGTGTGTGTGTGTGTGTGTGTGTGTGTGAATGTATGCCATGTCTGTGCACACAGAGAGAAAAAGAGGACACTGCATTTCTCAAAGCTGAAATTACGGGTAGTTGTAGGCTACCAGACAGAGGCTCTGGAAATGAAGCAGGAGCCTTTTCAAGAGTAGCAAGTGCTCTCCACACTGAGCTGTCTTGCCAGGCCAACCTGAAATTGTTAACCCAATCTTTATATGAGGAAGGAAAATCTTAAAGGTTCCATTTAAATGTGAATGTGGCTGGGTATAGTGGCTCCTGCTTACAAACCCAACTTTGGTAAAGTTTTGGAAGGGGGTTGTTAAAAGTTCAAGGCTAGTCTTAGCTACAGAGTGAGTTCTATGTGAAAAGACTTATCACCGTGGGTGGTGGTGACTCAGCTCAGTGGGTAAAGGTGCTGGCTGTTGAGCTAGACACACTGAATTCAATATCCAGAGGGACCCTCATGGTGGGAGGAGAGAACTCACTGCTACAAGTTGTTTTCTGGTCCAGGTGTACACAGCAAGATACATGTTCAAACATGTACATCACACACACACACACACACACACACACACACACACACACACACACAGCCACATGCACCAATGAATACAATTTTTTAAGAATTAAAAACTTATTATCCAGACACTTACACATCAGTGCTTGCTGTGGCATTACTCACAGTAGCTAAGTTATGGGAACTACCTATCTGTCCAACAGCAGAGGAACAGAGGAAGAAAGCATGGAGCACTTGCACAATGGAACATTTCAAGCCATTAAAAAAGGATGAAGTTACACCATTAACCGGGAAATGGATGCAACTGAAGTAGCTACAGTAAGTGAATAAGTCAGCCTCAGAAAGATACGTACTGCATGTTTTCTCTTCTTTGTGGATCGCAAGGTTTGTAAAGATACAGACAATCATATATGTACAGATGGTGTGCAAGTACAAGAGAAACTCACTAGTGCAACAGACCAAGGGGAGGATCGATGTGAGAAAGGGGGTGTGCTCAGTGTGCGTCATCCACTTCCACAGAAATGGCCTATGTGACACAGAACTAAGTGCAATAAAAAATAACCACATGAATTTAAAATAAAAAAAGTGACTAAGGTACAAGGCATCTTTGCTTGAGTGTCCGACTAGTTAGGAAACCATTACTACATACAGGACACTGCAAATAAACTGTCATGTTCGCTCTGTTATAAGGGGTTGCATAGGATATGTGTATGCTATGAGTAACACTGAGTTAGCCCAAATCCTGATCCAAAGATTGTGCGTTGCTTCACTCCTCGAAACACATCCCCAAGAACAGCAGGAGGATTAAGCTACATGACTGTTAGGTCCTTATTCACAGGTACCAGGGTTGAAGATGCACAAGAGGATCTCTAACTCTGAGACTGCAGATCCTTCACATATCGTCTCTCTATGAAGCAAGTGAGCTTCTAATTGTCCTCTTTTGTTTTAGCCAATCTTCTCAAGCCCCTGTCTTAAGCAAGGCCTGAAAGTCTGTTGATTTCACGTGTCCAAAGTAAACAGCTCTGCCTTTTCCCTTGGCTTCCTCTGTGAGCACGCGCCAGCATGACTACACATTCATCCAGAGTTTATTTCAATGTTAGTGGGAAACAAGCCGTTTCCCAGCTTAATGAATAGCATCAGTGTCTGCCTTTTAACCAAAAATGTGACCTTAAACTTGATGGATCTCACCAGAAGGCACATTTTCGAATTACTTTTCTATTGGAGGCTTATGAATATAGTTCCCCAAATTATTGTGACAGCTGTGGGGTAGTGGCTGTGTCTCAGACTCAGACGTCACAAAATGGGAGAGTCACTTCTGAACGAGGGAGGGGGGGTAAGCATGGGGAAGAAAGCAAGACCCATACCAGGGAGAGGAACACAAAATCCAACTCTTTCGAGCCTTGAGCAACAGATTAGTCCTGGGAGGTAGCTGAAACCTTGCCTTTTCTGTCACCGCCATTTTTGTTTCCAGATCATTCTAAATGGGGGCAGAGAAGGCTGAGCTCTTACAGACTCTCCAAGAGGACATCTGATATATCTTCCTTATTAAAGATGACAGGGTATAATTGATGGGCCTGGTGCCTAGCCAGTTCTAACTTTTTCTTTTTTTCCTTCTTTTTTAGAGAATGCTGTTTAATGCGCGGACATTATTTTTGGACTACTGAATGCCAGAAAATAATGAGCTGGCATTCAGCTTTGGTGAATAAGACTCTGAATTTTCATCTAAAAGCAGTTTTGAGTTATGGCTGTAGATAAGGTGTAACTGTGCAAGGGAATTTTATCCATGTTTCTCCCATGAATCATGAATGAGGGAAAAAATTACAGTCTAAATTGCACTTAAAAGGAATAAAGTCTTTTCATGTCATACATGATTTATCAAAATGATCTCATTTTAAGGGGACTGTGGTGTATCTTGATTAATCGCATTAGGACGCGTGATGAATGGCCTCTTTAATGGTAACACAGGATTTATTGGCAGCATCCCGACTGGAACCAGAAGGGTAAGAAGTAAAATATACAATAGATAGCTAATGTAGATACGGCATCAGTACTGCCCTGACTTGTTTTAAAGTTGTACCTGGAGATTCATTGTCAGGATATTCTGAAACCTGGCCTAGAAGGGGAAGCATGCCTCTCACACAAACTTAGGTCCCAAGGCAAAGCCAGGCTGCCTTCTGTAATGTATTGTATGGCTTATACCAATTCCTTTGCATTTCTATAAGGAGTCTGCGTAAATGGGTTAAACTTTGCACATTCCCAGTAGAGAGAGGGGGGACATTGCATTTGGGTAACAGCACCGCCCCCACCCCTACCCCCTGGCAAAGCTATCTCCCTATTTCAATATCCTCTTCACATTTCACTTTAATATCCTAAACGTCTTAAAAAAAAAAGAAAAAAGAAAAAAAAAGCTGGCTCTCACTAATTTCCTCCAAGGCCGACAGATCAGAGGCTTGCCTCCAAGTGTTCTTTTAGAGCCCTGGAGACCCCCTCATAATCCTGCTGCTTGTCTGCAATTAATCCTCTGAGCTGCGACATTATTACTACCACCACCCACAGACAGAGGAAGCTCCTGACCCACTGGACTCGGGATCCCAAGGAGGCTTCAAAGGTGCCAATCACACCCGCCTCCCAAAGGTGCCTGCTGTCAGCCCCAGAGGTTCCATCCTCCCCACTGATCAAACATTCTTCCTCAGGAGATGAATTCAGAGTCTCCGCCCACTTCCGCCCATATCCTCTTTCGCTTTTGAGTTTACCCAATGATCCATCCTGGCCTCCAAAAGGGAAGCCACTGAGAATAGAAGCTTTCAAAACAAAAGCTGCAGAGGCAAACTTAAATCACAGCTGTTATCAACTTTAAAAAAAAAAAAAAAGAAGAAAAAGAAAGGAGAAAGGAGAGAGAGAGAGAGAGAGAGAGAGAGAGAGAGAGAGAGAGAGCAAAACATTTAAACACCTTAAGACAGGGAGGATTAGAGTCTGGCCTGAAAGGCCATTCTTTGATCAAAGACCCCAAGACTTTACACAAACATAATCACAAGGCAGCCGAGAGCTCTCTGAAGGCAGAATTGATTTGTTTGAAGGCAGGGCTTGGACCCGGTAGGGAAGCCCCATGCATGCTTGTCCTCTTCAGTCCCCATACATCTCCAGGCCCAGTGACTTAAAAACCATGTTTTTGTCCTTATGTCTCAATTGGGGCAGAAGGAAGCCACCATTGCCTCTGTGCGTACTTTAGCAGTCGAGCAACTGCCATATATGGAAGAAATCTTGGAAGGATAAGAGCAGAGCTTGTCCCGAGGGCTCGGCATGCCTTCTTGACTGTCAGGACCAGAGGGCCAGGGCTGACTCACAGACCTCATTAACATGAAAGATGGAGGAGTCACCAAGCATCAACATTCCCATCTAGAAGCACATCTTTAAAGTAGAGAGACAAAGTCATGAGGGGGTTGTTTGGGGCTTTGGGACTTTTGTAGAAAGACTGAATATAGGTCTTGTTTTTGTTTATTTGTTGTTTTTGTTTTTAATTACAGAAATAGAATTGTTTCCCATGCTGTTGATGACTATGGCACAACAGGAACCATTTCCCACATATCCAGGGTGGGTGGCAGAGTCTCTCTTGTCCAACACTCCAGGGGAGAAAAGATTACTGGTTTAGTCATGTTCAATGAAATTCAATTCAAAGGCACCAAGGAAATAAGTTTCAAGCAAAGTTTGGGAATCCATGGTCTGCTTGAATTGCATGTCCATCTCTGAGAGACTACACTGGGCTCCAAGTGAGAGTCAGTCATGTGCATGCACCTAGCTGGGAGGTTAGTGACTCCCCTACCCCAAGTTACAGCTGATTAAGGGGGTGAGACAGTGTCTCCCTAGAAGTAACTATTGAGAATCTATAGTTATATAATAAACATCAAAAAGGCCAGAAGAGCAAACTCCCCTTAAATAGCAGACAGCCTTTGACATAAGGTTTTAGAGACTGTTCCTGCATCCCAGAAACTGAGAGCATCTTACTGTCATCTTCAGACCACAGGGAAGCCATTGTTCAATAGGCCAGTCTTCAGTCTCCATATCCAGAAACATTTCCTCAGAACCCTTGCACAATTTTATCCTTTCCAGGCTCTCAGTCACAATCAGCTTTAGCATACACGTCTTCTATAATAAACTTGAGGAACTCATAGAAGATAAAAAGTAGAAACACTCATCTAAAGGAACAGCAAGGTGAGAGGGGAAGGGAGTAACGGCATAGATCATGGTGCAACATTGGAAAGAAGCCAAGCAGGCTAAAAACTCAATCTCCCCCAAACACACACGCACGCGTGCACACACACACACACACACACAGGGATAAAGTGAAACTTAGTTCTGCTGGTTTTATATAAGTCAGGAATTATATGCAAGGTCTAATCACTAATTGGCAACCACCGAGCAGCTTCACGGTGCATCTCTGGAAGGATGTGGCACTGACGTTCTGCCCAGACTAAGACCATATAACACAATATGAGAACATGTGACAGTGAAAAGAACAAGGTAGAGAATTCTCTTGGGAGAAATATTCTAGAAAAAAAATCCCTTTTTATATGAAAAACATTATCTACAAAAACTTCAAATGTCTACCAAATGGTTTCTAACGTACTAATTTTCAAAGGCATGTCCCTGTCATTCTGCCATTCAGACACTGTTCCTTTCTACTGCCCTTGTCGCTCGTGAATAGATTTGTGGATACTTCCTCTGAGTACAGCCAAAAACCGAGGGCCATTGATTGCTCTTAGTGCCTGAGGACCACAGGACCTGGGCAATTGAGGAGATTCCCTAATGCTATTAGCATGGATGAGAGGAGTTGAAACTAGGATCCTAGCGGATACCGACCACTTGTAAAACATGACATGTGCTTCCCACTAAAGATTTAAAGAAAACAGGCAAGGTTCTCTATTCAGAGACTTAGCAGTATCTACCACACATGCAGCATTCCATTAGTCTAATCAACCCTCCTGAGCTAGAGCTACCGATGTGGCCTATCTACACCAGGACAGCTCAGCTCTGAAGCAGCAGCATGCAACTTGGCTATCTGCAGGTCTGGACCTTTCAAAGGACCACAAAGATGAGGGTGTATGTACAAATTGTTAACTTCAGAGAGGAGGACAGAGGTCCAAGGAGCTACGTTCAAACAAACACAGTCTTTCTTTGAAAGATTAATATTAATTCCTAATTTGTGAACAAATTCTAAATAAGGTCCTAACTTTTCTAGATCAGGACTCTCTGTCATTAACTCCAAGTTTCATGCTGTTGGCTTTTTATTACACAGCCCTGTTCAGCTTGGAACAGAATCAAGAAAATGGTAGCAAATGAAATCATAGAAGAGTTGTTTGAAAATAGCCTTCAAAATATGTTTTCCTTTCAGTTTTTAGGTTTTTTTTTTTCCCTAAATGATGTGATAATCAATCATAAAGCTATTCTGGAAAGAGGCCATCTTGATTTGCTCCATACTATCAACAGTTGTTGACACTAAAAGTTCCACTCATCTAAACATGTATGTGTAAAGCTGTTTCCTTGAGAGAGACCAGATCTAAGCAGCTGAATCCAGCTTGGGAAATGACCAAGTATCAACACGATTAAGTCTGTCATGTAGTATTTCTAATTATTACAGCAACTTCTTTCTTCCTGTGGCCAGAGGCAGGGGTGGGGGTGGGGGGGTGTAGCATTGTTTCAAAGCTGCATTTCCTAAAGAAACCTCCCCATACACCTCTCAAGTCTTCAAATCTGTAATCCACCCTGGTCTGAAGGGACACAAGGAGGCCTGGAGGCTTCCTTTGTGGGAAATCCTATTCTAGGATGTGTGTGGTACTTAGGGAAAACCTGATGTCAAACTTTGTAAATGAAAGAAAAGGCGAAGGAAGGAAGGAAGGAACTAAGGCGAGAGGAGGAAGGGTGAGCTTCGGAGATCATTTTTTCCATCATATTCCATTCATAAAAGCTATTCTTAAACGTTTTTCCTGACCTCACTCTGTCCCAGCAGAAGTCTCGACTGTCTCAACTGTATTTTGCCACAGTCATAAACAGAAGGCTCCGTATGTTCGTTCCCTTTCATTCACACACAGGACCCCTGGGTTTGTTGGGTTTAGCTTGCAAGTATCCACCCTGGTGTCCAGAGAGGCCAATGACACAGGGGCAGGAAACAGAAGGGGAGGTGAACCCACTGAAACAACAACGAGCCAAGAGAAAAACGACACTAAAAAAAAATTTATTTTGGGACTCTGGGTGCTGGCTTTGGTCGGCATGAAACTAATTCCACTGGCTTTTCACCACAACTCCCTATTCGCACGCACTCGCCTTCCTTCACCAAAGAACCCCGGAGAGCTCACTTTGAGGGCTAAGGACGAAGCTCAGCTGGCAGAGTACTTGGCCTGGCATGCATGGGGCCTGGAGCTCAGTCCCCAGCACTGCATAAACCCGGCATGGTGCCTCAAGGCCATATAATTCCAGTGCTTGAGACGAGGTTAGGGGAATCAGAAGTTCCACACCATCATGGCCGCCTAGCAAGTCTGAGCACTGCCTAAGATACAGGACAGTCTGTCCCCAAACAAATAAACAAATAGACAAGTTAGAGGCTGAGTTCCTGGCCTACCCCAAAAGTCCTAGCTGAAGCAATAATCCTTAGAATGTTCTTTTAAAACAGAAATCTGACAAAGTTGCTTTTCTGCTTAAAACAGCATGTAAAGTTTGGCCTGAATTTCAAGCTTTGAACATGGCCAATAAGGCCCCAGGGCACAGCCTTTCCTTCTTTGCAGGCCTGACTCTTGCCTCTCCCCTTGTTTGGCAAGCAGGAACCTGTCTGGCAGCTTTTCTATTCCTTCAGGTGCTCAGTCCTGAGATCCGGAGATCTTCACCGAATAGAATAATCTTTCTCCTGACGCTTTCTCTCCAGCATGCTCTGCCTTAGTGATAGTCCCCTGCTATACTGCAAACTCCCCACACATTTTGTCACCACAACCCTGAATAGCTGACTCATAGTAATGTCTCAATAAATTCTTGTCACACGATAAAATACATTTATTTAATGCTAAACAAACACCATCCTTCAGTCTCCACGGGTTCAAAGCAACAAAGTAAAAAATAAGTTAAAAATAAAACAACAAAACAACGTAACAAAGTAGCAAAGCATTTGTATCAGCCTTCCCAGTCACTGCACACTGTTTTCTAAGGGAAATAACCCCTTTAGAGCCCTTGATGCTCACTGAGTGGAACACACAGGGTCCTGCAACCCCCATTCCTCATGGGCAGCCTCTTCTCAAGGAGGGCCCTGTTGATTCTTGCTGCATGCAAGGGCTTAAGTTACAGCACACACTTTGCCAAAAGGAGTCATCAGAGGTTGTTTAGAACAAAAGAAGACTTCCTTCCCGGGGTTCAGCCTGATCCACAAGTGATAGAAACAAAAGCAGAGCCCGTGGCTTCCAAGATGCATTCAGAGTCCTCAGGCTGGGCTGGGGCTCCAACAAGAGGCCACTGGGCCCCATGCTAAGTGAAGCAGCATACGGCTCACTTAATTGGGCTTGCCTTTTATTATACTTCTCTCTTGCTCCTGCAACCTGTGATTTTTTTGATGAATGCATCATAAAATGTTTAATCCAAATGAAGACCAAAGGAGTGCAGGGAAGCATCCATTAGTCACTGCCAGATCCTCCAACGACAGGAGACAGGGTCTTAAGGACTGCTATTAGGGACGGAGCCCGGTTGCAATGCAGCCCTCGTGCTGCGCGGCTCAGTCAGCAGAAGGGGGAGCTGTAGTGTAACCTATTTGAGATGTAAATCTAGAGCTGGCAGTGCTGCAGATTAGAGACTGTGGTCGCTGCTGTCGGCCGGTCTACAGCAATACTATATATCCTGTCCTGGTCGGTGCAGGTCATTAACAGGACGCGGAATGGTGTTAGTAAATGTGAACATTAAGAAACCCAGGTCAGCAAAGGACGGAAAGCATGGCAGCCACACTTCAAGGGGAATCAACCCCCCGGGAAGGGGAGATTGCATGGATACAGAAACAGGCAAGTGACAGTGTTAGCTTTGAGTGACAACAGACGAGCCACCACAAACGTGATAGGGTGGTATCTTGACATGAGAGAAATTAGACATGGAAGAGGGAAAATGAGAGAAACAGAATAGGGGACAAGGAGGAAAGGGAGGAAGGAGGGGAGAGGAGAAAGAGGGAAGGAAGAAGAGGGGGAGAGGATGGAGGAGGGAACAGAGTAGAGGTCTTCTGTCCATGCCTGCATACAGCAACAAGGAAGGTTTCACGAACACACAGTCCCAGGAGGGCTGGAGGGACATTGCCCCTCTTTGTGTGGACCTTGCATAAAAACGGGACAAAAGACTCAGAACAAGGCCCCTAGCTTCCCGGAGCCGAGCCATAGCTGCTGCTTGGGCTCTATTTTTTGACCAAGTCAGGTGTCCCTACTGCCAAAGAAGTTTTCCTTTTTCCCTGACTCCAGGCACTTCCTGTTTCCTTCAAGTGGAACTCCCCAAGACTCATCAAATCCACAATTTAATTACATCTCAGAGAGAGAGGGAGAGAGAGAGAGAGAGAGAGAGAGAGAGAGAGAGAGAGAGAGAGAGAGAGAGAGAGAGAGAGAGGAAGGAGAAGGAGGAGTGTAAACATGACTTCTTTTTATCTCCCGATACATCTGGACAAGTAGACAATGTGCTAAAACAAAATAAATCTGCCCTGACAGACACATCAAAGGGGCTTGCAGCTACTTACAGCCCAGGAATGCAGTTGCTAAGCATCGGCCAAAGACTTATCAGTCCTTGGAAGAAATGCTTTTTTCTCCCTTTGAGGGGGGCGATGAGGAAGGCTGGGGAGTGGGAACCAGCCTGCAAAAGGAGACTGGGGATTTGCAGGGATTTTGAAGCTTAAAATGAATTGTGTGAAGAAAAGGAGTTTTGTGGTGGTTTTCCTTTTGACGTACGGCCTATATTTTTATAAAGGTTGCCCATGGAAAAGCCCTCCAGAAAGGGCTCTTTAGGATTTTAATAGAAAGAAGATTGTGAAAAAAAAAATATAAAAAACACTATATACAAAGTTCTATGGATTTCTCCAGGTGATTCAAGCCTAATGCTAGCTAGTCCAGGATCAGGGGAAATATCTCACACTTACCAGAGTCAGGAGGGATAAATCCTTAAGCAGCCATAATAAAAAGTAAATCTCCCAACATCATAAGGTACACACAATATTTTTTTCTAGAAGGCAGGAAATGGAGCATCTACTCTCAGAAACACAATAAAAATGTGAAAATGGAACCCCCTGGAGCCCCAAACCAAACCAAGTGTGAGGTGGGACTAGGGAAACAACTGTATGGGCTAACCACTCTCCATGAGAGGGAGAGGAGTTGAGTTTGGATTCACAGCACCTAGGGAAAGCTAGAGAAAGGAAGCAAACTTCTTGAATAACAGAGCTGGTTTGGACGTAGAGACAGGATGGTCCCTGGATTTCTCTGGCCAGCTAGTCTAGCAGAATCAGTGAACTTCGGGATTAGTGAGGGAACCTTTCTCAAAAATCAAAAAGATAGAACACTATAAATGGAGACGACTAACTGTGACCTCCGTGTGTGTGTGTGTGTGTGTGTGTGTGTGTGTGTGTGTGTGCGCGCGCATGTGCGCGCGTGCGCGAGCGCGTGTGCGTGCTTATGTGCACAAGCATACATGCACAGGACACACACATGCACACATGCATACACAAAGAAAACCGGGTATGAGCTGCCATGTGGAGTACATGCAATAAGTTAAATCTAGCTGCTCACCCCAGCTGCATACACAGCCTCACAACTAAAGCATTCACATTCAGAAACCAAATGGAATCCACTCTGAAATCTGGTGCCACCTTCAGCTCCCTACCCCTAGCTCAAGAGACAGAAACCAGTGTTTTATGTTTCAATGCGGTCTTCATCTATGGTGTTGAACTCATGAAGATCTCCCTCTTCCTATGATCACATCCTGGGGTGGGAGACTTTGTTTTTTCCCCTCCAGCCTGACTATAGGATTTGCTTGTGCTGGACTGAACATGAAGTAGTATAGCTGAAAAGAATGTTCCATGAAATCTTGAAGGTGCTCTTGAACAAAACTGGCCAGTTCAAACCGAGCCACCAGCTCTCACTGTATAGCTGACAGTTCCATAGAGACTCCACCTTTACCAGAGAGGGCTGAAAGCTATGCAGACACAATAAGCTGGATCCAGGGAGACCCTGGTCATTTTTTGAAAAAAAAAAAAAAATGCTATTTTCTTTCCTTGGATCAAAGGAAACAAACTCGGCATGATATTCATACAGGATAACTCGCAACAACAAGAACAATTACTAAGTGTGTGCTATTGCACAAATAAATAACGTACCATTATCTCCAGCACGATCCTATTTAGTAAACAGTGACGGGAGGCAGCAGTAACCATTTTTATTGTCCCATATAGCTCCTATTTTCTAATTAAACAAAAGGTTATTTCTACTGTTAACAGAGTCATTTGTCTAAGCTGGAGCTTACCTAATACTTTTTGCCAAGCATGACAGAATATAAGAAATTAGGTTCTGGCAGTGGTTTGGGTTTTTCCTTTCCTTTTCTTTTCTTTTCTTTTCTTTTCTTATCTTTTCCTTTCCTTTCCTTTCCTTTTCTTTTCTTTCCTTTTCTATTTCCTGTTTTGTTTCGTTTTGTTCTAATTTTTTTTTTGCATGCTGAGTTGTTATTTAGAAAGCTCTGTTGTTTCCTAATCAGAGTGAGGGAACTTTGTGTGGTAAATTCATAAATAAACTTTGGTGATTTTCCCCCCTGAAAACATGATGAAGCCAGCACTTACTCCTGCCCTTTAGCTTACATTCAAGGGCAATGATCTGTATTATTAAACATATAGGTCATGCCAGCTTGTGTTTCTCTATCCTGTGGGATGTTTTAGGAGCTGCTGTCACATTACTGAGATCTGTTCTGTGACTCCTAATTATTCCTAGTGGCAGCTTTGGATTTCAAGCGATTCTTCTCACATGTATGTAAAAATTTATAAGCTGTTTCACAGAATTAGTCCCCGTTGTTTATGGGGGTTGTAAATACTGATTAGAGACGTGAACTCTTTTCATTGACAAGGATAATGCTGACTTAATAAAATCTGCTCTGTGTCTTCTGGAATCTTCTAGAACTCTTCATGTCTATATTTGAAATTGCACATTTTAAAATTTCAGTATGACCCTGAGGGCAGGACAGCCTTTTTGCTGTACAGCTAACCAGAAGATGAGGGATTCGATTTGGTCCTGGTGCATCTTTGAGGATGCTGTTATTACTAGAAACCAAAAGAAGGAAGCTGAATGTTCCATGAGTACCAGGGGTGCACAGCACAGCATAGAAGCCATCTTGTCCAGTTCTATAAGCAAGTCAGCACCGCTGACAAGACATTCCCCAGCCATGCCCTCCAGGAAACCCCAGCCCTGGATTCCAGGACAGAATGTCATTCCGATTGTGTTCCTAAATTCTCTCGAATCGAGTGCCATGCTCTTACAACAGGGAAAGGAGGAAGCCTGTGGCTTATAACGCAAATGAGGGCAACCAACAACTGCAGGACACAGAGGAATCAATATCAATGTTCTGAGAAGCTCCAATCAAAATAAGCCAAAGGCTGAACAATGAAAGAGATGACTTCCTTTCTGGGAAAAGCACACAAAGCCAGGTACCTTCTCTTCATGTAAGAAGTTGAAAAGTTATCAATAGCCCTATTGTATTGCATACACACGCACACACATATACATACAAACATACATACATATGTGTGTGTCTTCTCCAAGAATTAACAAGGTTTACTTTTTACTATAATCAAAAATAATAATATCCGCACTTTATAAAATGCCTTCCCACTGACACAATCACTCCCTACTCCTTTGTAATGCTGGGCCGAGTTTAAATTTTGTGCTATTAGTCTTCAGTACTTCCAGAAGCAGATGCATTGTTTTCCTGAGTTTAAAAATACCTGTATGTCTCTATAGGTAGAAGACCATATGCGACGATTACATATCTCATGATCCTTCTATACTCTTAAATATTTATAATTCTTTCAATACCACTAAAAATATGTTCACAGGTATACAGCTAGTTATTAATTCATTTCTAATGAAAATATTCATTTGTCTTATTTATTTTCAATCATTCCCTTGCATATATATGCATTACTATACAGGAAGAAGTTGTAACAGATGCTTGACTACTAAATATTGCTGATTTTCCAACTTTCTTTACTTTGGAGACTAGGTTGAGCATAGGGAGATGTAGAGAGCCTAAGATGCCCTATACAGATACAAAGTTGAATTAAACGACCCATTTTGCTTGAATCTCAATCCGACAAAGCTAGAGTCACAGGTTTTCATTGATCTGGTTTGGTAAAAAGCAAGCTCCTTTACTCAACTACTCAGAGCAGCTTTGCCTGTTATTCCAGAATGAGGACAGCAGGACACCGGTGACCACAGGAAGGCCTCCAAACCTCTCAGAGCAATCCAGAAGCCTTGGCAGGGATGATCCCCACCTTAAGAAGAGACGAACCTATAAGTGGAACAACAATATGAACTAACCAGTACCCTGGAGCTCTTGTCTCTAGCTGCATATGTATCAAAAGATGGCCTAGTCGGCCATCACAGCAAAGAGAGGCCCATTGGACTTGCAAACTTTATATGCCCCAGTACAGGGGAACGCCAGGGCCAAAAAGGGGGAGTGGGTGGGTAGGGGATTGGGGGGTGGGTGGGTATGGGGGACTTTTGGGATAGCATTGACAATGTAAACGAGGAAAATACCTAAAAAAAAAAAAAGAAAGAAAGAAAGAAAGAAGAGACGAACCAATCAAGTCAGGGTAACTGCCATCTGCCATTTAAGCAGACCAGTAAGGAAAACAAAGGGAAGGTAAACCTCACCTGGGTCCACTTTCCAGCGCTTAGCTGCAGTGTGTGCCTCTGAGCCTGGGTGACATCCTTTGAAATATGAACAGAAGGTATTGGGGGCTATGACTGCATAGAAAAGTCCCTGGATCAACTAGAAATGGCATTGCCGAACTTCCACAGGAAGGAGTACATTAATGAGTCTGCTCTCTGGGGCTTCTTGAAGTATAAGCAGGTTTTGAAGTTTATATCGGCAATACTATCCTGAGAAGCCTGAGAGACCACAATATCCCATAACATATGGTCACACACACACTGCATTTAACACATTGTGCTGACCTGAATATAATATAGTTCTCTTTCTCTCTCTCTCTCTCTCTCCCCTTCTCTCTCTCTCTCCTTCTCTCTCTCTCCCTCCCTCTCTCCTTCTCTCTCTCCTTCCCTCTCTCTTCTTCTCTCTCTCTCCTTCTTTCTCTCTCTCTGTCTCTCTCTCTCTCTTTCATATTCATCTCTTCTCTCTCTCCCACCATTTGATGTACTCAGAAAGAATATCTTCTATGAACCCATTTTAGGGAACCCAGTCTATGATAATTCAGTTGTACATTTATTCACTTGCTCCCAAAAACTAATGAATTAATTTTTAAGTTTTCATACATGGCTATATAATTAATGTACTGAACACATTCTCCCCCATGCCTCCTCTATTCCTCTCTCCACACTCTTTCCCCCCAGTTCTACTTCTAGTCCTATATCACATACACATTAAAAAAAAAAAACCCTAGGAAACACAATTGAGAGAGTGCATACTTCTGCTTTTAAATTGATAGATTAGAAAATGAAAGGACAAGGGCTGGAGAGATGGTTAAGAGCTCTGGCTATACCTCTAGAGGACCCAGGTTCAATTCCCAGCACCCACAGAGCAGCTCACAATTGTCTGTAACTCCAGTTCCAGGGAATCCACTTATGTGGTGCACACTATCTGTGCATGCAAGCAGAATACATATACATATAAAATGAAACAAATAAATCCTAGTACAAAAAGAAAAAAGAAGACCTTAAAGAAGGAAAGAGAATCTGCCAAACAATCATAGATATCTGTGTTTTTATTATGAACTATGAGAAAAATCAAGAATGCCATAGGAATATGGCCTCTTCTTAGAAAGGGCTTGTGGTATAGCTAGACAGCATGGTGTAAGAGTTAGGCAGCAGCCAGGCGTGATGGTGCACGCCTTTAATCCCAGTACTCGGGAGGCAGAGGCAGGCAGATTTTTGAGTTCGAGGCGAGCCTGGTCTACAAAGTGAGTTCCAGGACAGCCAGGGCTATACAGAGGAACTCTGTCTCGAAAAACCAAAAAAAAAAAAAAAAAAAAAAAAAAAAAAAAAAAAAAAAAAAAAAAAAAAAGTTAGGCAGCAATAGAAGAGAGGCCTTGTTGAACCCTCCATCATTGAATTACAGGAAAATATTTTAGCTTCTGTTAAAGACTGAGCACATGGCTCAGAGAAGAGTAAACCATAGAACCTGAGATTGTGAGGCATAGTTTAAGTTGTTCCCTTGGCTTCAAGTTTCCTTAACAAGATTCTTTCATTCCTTCAAGGTTCCAATGGGGCATCATCTCTTGTGTGAGTACCCTGGGCATCACATGATTGTTGGGTGGTTGTGGCACAGCAAATAGTAGTGAGCTGAACTCTTAGTAGACTTGGGGTGGGGGTGGGGGTTCTCTAAGTCAGGAGGTATTTTAAGCACCAGGCACATTTAGAGTCCTTAGCCCTGTCCAGTTAATGAGGAAGTAAGGGGCAGGGACGTTTCACATGATATCTCAGATGACATCACTCTTCCTGCCTTCCTCTGCTGTAGAAGTAACTGACAACCTCATCACATCAGGCTTGCAAGAGAAGGATGCCCCCAGAGTGCAGCTGGTACCTCCCTCTTCACCATACAGCTTCCTGGCTGTGGTGGGGGTGAATGGGGGGGGGTAAGCATGATGTTTCACTCAGCAGGCACAGCACCAGGGCACATTTTTAATGATTTACCAGTTCTACTTGACTGAGCCTGCACCCTGTAAGTAGATCATATGATCAGCGATCACAAGTTAAACTGCTTTTGTTGTTCGCAAGGCATGCATGGTGGACGGGCTGCAAGGCACCAGGCCCTCGCACGCAGCTGTGTGTAAGACAAGGCAAGGTTGCGTACGACAGGCAGTTAATGGCTCATACCAGCAAGCCTTCGACTTCGGCTGGCACATGAACCTGAATTTTAAGAAGGTAAATGACCTTGCAGCTCTGAGCTCTAACTTTGTACTTTTACCTATTTGTACCCGGATAAATAAACATTTGCAACAAGCCAAAGGGCCCAGAAAGCACTATTGTAGCCATGGGCTAATCCCTTTCTCTCTGGATGAAAAACTTCAAAACAAACAGGTGTAGGTGTGCTGGGGCGGGGGCAGGACGGGGGGATCATTTTCTGCCTCAAGTAGCACCAAGGTAAAAAGGGTAAAGATGATAATAATGACTTCCATTTCTTAGAATTTTCAAAAGTTACCCACTTCAGTCCTATCTAGCTGTCCCATTTAGGGTTCTGCATCCCAGCAGAGAATGGTTCCAGGCAGAGCTGAACAGAACTGCCCGGGGCAAGGGATCAGCATCCTATGTCCCACTAACCTAAAAGGGCTGATTCTCCCAACAGCTGTCACTCAAACTAAAATAGAAAAGCAGGCTGATGTTAAATTCTTTCCTGTTTTTCCATCAGTTCTAAGGGATAAGAGTCATGTCATAGTAGCTAGGCATCTACTGCAAATTCCCCATCCCAGCTTCCTGCTCTTAATAAGCTGACAACTACTGGACTCCCAGTCCAGGGCCTGAGATACCTCCCAGAGTTGGGGCTGCTGGAGTCATCTCCCCCACAAAACTGTTACTGACCACCCAAATGCCTCCCAAGGAGCAGAGTATTTGTGATTTACAATATGAGGGGGAGCTTGGGTAATGCTGTGATTTTAAGAACTCCTCAATCAGTTGAGATTAAGATAACATTTATTGCAACATAAACCGAGGTTGCCACGAGAGCAGGCAGAAGAGATCTGGGGAACATTTAAGACATTTCACAGGCCATGAATCAACAGAGGGCCATTTGGTAGGTTAAGAAGATCTCTGGAGCACAGAACTTGACACTCTTACAGAGCTTTGACCCCCACACATGAGCCAGGGTGGTTCAGCTCCTCGCTTTGCCACTTGAATCATGAGGTCACAATGCTTCCTTCCACAATCCTACCGATCTTCTACTGATGTCAGGAGCCACCTGAGACCTGAAAGCAAGCATATTGAGCTAGATGCCCTCTAGGTATCATTCATGTATGCCCAACCAAATGAGTCAGTAAACAAGGAAACTCTAAAGATAGGCGCCATCTGCCAAGCCCAACCAGTCTTTAAATGGCTGCAAATACTTTATCCCCTGTGATTCAGTTAACATAGGTTAGCCTAATGAGGCTGGTTTATATGAGACAAAACAGCACTCCTCAGTCCAATATACAGTTCTAATAAACTTTATTCGATTTCCATTGATCCATATGCAAAATAATTTGTTTACAATTTGAACTCAGCCTACGAAATGGTGTCTAACTCAATAAAGAAAAGGACTGAGAGACAACAGTTGTACATACAACTATTAACACATTATGCCAATAAAACCAAACAAAATGACTCGGTGGTTGGGTTTGAGGAAGGAGTCAATGTTAACCCCTTGAACATCTCTAACATAAGAGACCAATATGACTTTACACTAGGAAGTCAGAGATCTAGATAACAATTCTCCCCCCAGCCCCGTGAATGATTCATGTTCCATTGGGTTTGCTAGTTCTAGGAACCTCAAAGCATGCAAGCTTAGTCCCAGGTATCCATGACAACAGAGTACGGGGCTTTCAAAAACATTTTGATGATAGACAGCTAGGCTTGTTTGATAGTTGATATAATTTGCATGCCATTCAATACTTCAAGTCCTTAAATTGTTTGTATTCCACTTGAGTCCTTGGGGCCAGGATCAATGAACCATCCTTTTCAGGTACTTGGATCTAATGATCACATCCATAACCCAATCAGAAAATTAATAGTAAGTATTTACTGAGTACTAAGGAAAATGAAGTCCCTAATCCTAAATTGTATTGTAGAGATTGGAAGACATTTGGAGGAGATATAAAAAGGGTTAGAAAGATGGCTTCACCATTAGGAGTGCTTGCTAAGCAATCGTGAAGACTGGAGTTCAGAGCTCAGCCCCAGTGTAGCAAGCTCTGTGCCCCATGCAGGCCCCATGCTCTGTACCCCATGCTCTGTGCCCCATGCTCTGTGCCCCATGCTCTGTGCCCCATGCTCTGTGCCCCATGCAGGCCCCATGCAGGCCTCGGTTCCTTTTTGGGTAGATGGGAAGATTGTTAGGGTTGACGGGTTCCAACAGAACCAAGACAACAACAGCTCCAAGTTCATGGAGAAAGCTTGTGTCACCATGACAGAAGAGAAGAGCAGATGTCCTCTTTTGGCCTTGGTGTATACAGGTACACACACTCAGGAGGCTGAGCTAAAGCCCAAGGCCAGGTTGGACTATTAGCACAATACTGTCTCAAAAAAAAAAAAAAAAAAAAAAAAGAAGACCAAAATAGAAAGATTATTTGGTTTCAACAGATGGTAGCAAGCATAATGCAACTTTTTAATACATAAATAAATTTGGATATACATGCGAGAATAATCCATAGAGATGGTAAAATCCAACATACTTATGTTCATACTTCACTATAAACAACAACAACAACAAAAATAATGATTGAAGATGTATAGGAAAATCTTGAGGTTATCAGCATAATGACTAATGCAAATTTGAAAGAATCTTTATATTTGGTAGGTTGCTCTGCCTGCCTTTGTATGTGGTTGAATATGTTTCTTGGAGAGTGCCATCCCTAAAGTGGTCTTCCAGTTCTGATGTTAGCTTTTCCAGCAAAACTAGCATTCATGGCTTTTCCAGGTAACATGTGGTTATATTTACTAAGAGCTCTCTTCATATTATTTCCTTTTTACATTATACTCCAACTTTGATTTCTGTTACCACTGACCTGGAGTCCTAGGTTTGTCCTTTACAAACTATAAAATCTCATCCATGTGATAAATCTTTTAACACTTGAGAGCAGATTCCATGTGTATCCCCGACCTCAACTATTCTTGGCTAAGTATTTCCATAGCTCTCAGCAGCTTGGCCCTCCTCCTGAACACAACCGTTAGTTTTTCTGTATTTCTTAATTACTGAAACCATGGGCTGACTCTAGTCCTCTAGGTGACTGTGAACCATGGTGGATCTCATTGACCCTCATTTTGACCTAAGGAAGCAATCTTTTCAAACATTAGCCCATGGGGTACATAATAAATCTTAAACATTTCTTTGACATGAAACATTGCCAAGGCAGACCTCTCAAACACATGCTCCTGAAATGGACTGTTTTAATATAAATGTATAGCTAGGCCTTCAAACTTATAATCCTATTGAGCTGTCTGGGAAATGTCAGACAATGCCTTACCTTGGTGAGACCATTTGGGCCACCACCTAAACTTTCTGGTATGTTCTTTTCCTACTTAACTTTGTCTTGTAAAATTTAGCTCTTTGAGGTTGTCTTACTAAAGGTATTTACTAGGGTGGAGATAAGGAGAGGTTCAAGTCTGAAGTCAAGACTTGTGGATTAGACTTAGTGCTTAGTCAAAGATATGAGATATATTTCACTTATATTTTGGACAGTGTGAAGATAGATACCAAGAGATGACTTAACCATGAAAAAGTATCAACTTATAAGAGCCACGTAATTTGAGTGTGTTGTGTATATGCGTTTGTTAATATGTGAGCTATGTGAGTGTGTGACCAGACATGGTGTACATGTATGTGCACAGAGGCATGTGGAGAACAGATGTCAACATCAGGTGTCCTTTCTCAATCTCTCTCACCATTATTTTGGAGCGTCTCTCTCAGTGAACTGGTAGCCTAGTGATTCAGTAAAAACAGCCGTCTGCTCACCTTCTATTTCTGCATCCTTATCCCTGGGATTAGAGGTATGTGCCAGTGTTCTTGATTGTTTATATGGGTGATGGGGATCTGTATTTGGGTCCTGCTCTTCTGAGTTAATCATCTCCCTACTCCCCATGATACTTGTCTTAGTCCTCATAACCTGTGGGAATTAGCTCTGGAGCAATGGGGGAAAAAACAAAACAAAATGAAAGGACTTTTAGCATGGTCTCACTTGACAAATTATCCAAGTGAACATACCACTCATGAGAGGATGAACATAGCACAGTCTGAGACTGAATCAGCAGAGTTCCTTTGGGTCACTGACCCCAAAGCTTAGAATGAGATTTGCTTCAAGGGGCCTGAGTTACTTCTCAGAGATAACTGTGAGGTATGGATGGTTGTTTTAGTCGTTTTTCATACCCCTCCTGACATCATATATACAGAAGGCAACATGGGAGCCTTATAAAATTTGTAGAAATTGTCTATGATCCTGTCATATGTGGCCTTCGGCTCATTAATTTCACTAATTACAGTGGTCCCTAACTCCTAACAGTTATCTCCCTCAGGCTCAAACACGAAGAGCCAAATCATGCATCTTGTAAAAAGCTAAATTCTGATGCCACCAACTTACTTCACATCACCTAAAATCACCTATCTATTTGATGTCACTAGGAAGGTATTTAGGATATACCATCAGTACAAATAAGACATTCTGTGAATAATTATTTTCCAGATAGACCACATTTGTGCCAGTGGCTGCAAAGGCAAAAAGAGATCCCTTAAACTGGAGCTGTAGATGCCAGGTGTCAGGGTGAGAAACTACAGATTCTGTAAGCCCTCTTAACTACTGAGCCATATCTTTAGACCCCATTGTATAATTCTTCATATTTTGGTAGTTTTATTTATTCCACAAGTATCATAGGACAAGTATTATATTCTTTTATAGATGTGGGGAGATATGGGACTAAATAAACAGTTATTTGCCTAACTATGCCCATTAATGAAAAAGTGTGGCCTTTTCCCCTCTTTTTTATTTTCTCCCAAATTTGCAAGCACAGCAGTCCTAATTATTTTGTTCCCCAAATTTAAGATCAGTTGCTCATTCAAAGACATGGGGTCTCCTAGTGTAGCCATGTCTGTGGCTTCTTAATTCTCTGTGGGGACAGAACATTTCTCTGTTTTACTGTCCAATGACAGACCGTCACACAGGACTTTCTGGTGTCAGTCAAAACAGGCTTGTATGGAAACATCAGCCCAATTTACCTGGGGAACAAGAACAACACAGAGCATGCATCATGAATCAGAAAGCAGTGTTCCAGGCACTTGTCACCAGAAACACCGTTAGTTGATAAAGCTGGAAGCCAAGCCCGTCATTATCTCATCAGTCTAGTCAATCTTCATTGGAAATAAATATACAGAAATTTGCTGTTATATTTCCAGGCAACACATATAAAAAGGTACGGCACACTCAACTGCATTTAGTGTGAAGTGCCCGTTATAAAACAACGACCTGATCACAAGACAATCTGCTAGGAACCCCATGCTTGCTAGCAACACAGCAAAGGTAAAAAGGAGATGTGAATGGCAACGACTGGATCCCTAGCTGTGGTCTCTCACCTCCCCAGCCATGTGAGCTTGGCTACACACTCATTTGATGGTCTCGGAGATTCTCTCTTCTGACAAACTGTGGGTGCAAGCATCACCTTGAATTCAACCCCTTTGATGAGTTACTATGTAAGTGACGAAGGACACCTCACTGGAAAGCTATGTATGCATCCTCTGAATAGAAAGAGTTGAAACTCTCCGCGAGTGTTTAATGCAGGCTGCTGGGCAACCTTGCATTGACCTCTCCTGGCCTGTGCCAGATAATTTAGTGCCACTATCACGATTAGTAAACATCCACAGAGGGCCTGCCATGGGCTTCATTACACTTTGACTTGTATGCTACAGTGATGTTTTCATACGCATGTGTCTGGTCCTTTTTAAGCAACTGTATGTTGACCCAGGATCCAAAAGCTATAAACACAGAAATATATAATTTTGGTGTTCTTTAAAAAACTGTACTTTGGCTCATCGACCAGAAGCGTATAAAGGTATATAATTGTATATAAAATTCATCTAACAACCAAATAAACAAAATAAAAGTCTACAGAAATTTTTCAATAAAGAAGTAATTAAATTGTTTTGGTAGCCACTCAAAAATAGAAAAGTACAAAGGTGATGGAAAATGGCACTTTTGAAAAAAAAACACATATTAAATATTTAGGATTTTTAAAAGGATGGCCATAAACACAGCATTTCCATATGTGGTATCTCAAGAGAGGATGTTTGGGGGAGGGCAGGGAACCATACCTACCAAGGCCTTAATCAAGCCATCCTACTTAAAAACCATAATGCTAAGCAGGCAGACATTCACCTGACTGATCATTAAGATATCAAGAACTGATTCCCTTCCTTTTAAGAGCTTATATGTCACTTCCCACCCTTTGGGCCTTCAGAGATGCATTTAAATGCATAACTGAGAAGAAAAAAAGCATTCCAGACAGCCAGGTGTTAGTGATTCAGCCATTAAAACTTCAGTGATAAAATATCCCCCACAACTGTAAAACAGTTCAGTCATTAGAAGATCGTAAATAGATTAAGATGACATTTTAAATTATTATGACACCGTGTACATAAAATGTACTTGTTCATCTCAATATCCCAGGTGACTGTGCCACTGATTATCTGAGTTAAAGATGTGTATGTGTTATTTGTTCTGAGATCCAATAGTGAAAGACAGGGAGGGAGAGAGGAGAAAGCAGGCAGATAAGTAGAAATACTGAATGGTGCATCCCTCTTGAGTTCCCCAAAAGACTTCAGATTCATTTTGCAATAATATTCATTGGCTGCTCCTTGAGAGAGGGAAAAAATTCACTTTCTATTTGCAGGATCAAGTAAAAGCACAAAAGAAAATGGTATCAAAAAACATTTCCCAAGTTAGAAACCATCATGTAAAATGTCTTGCACTTGCTGTTTTTGGAGTTAACCAGAAGTTCTTCACCAGTGTCCTGTATTAACTCTTATCTAAGACTAGACAACTGCCCTATACTGCCTCCCCATGTATGCATGCCCACCCATGCCTGCTTCTTAAGCCACTGGGCCTTTCCTATGGGCACTACATACTGAGTACGGCCTGACTCCAGTCCCAAGGTGTACAGGAAGCATGGAAATTTCTCTAAAGGACAGATGTGCACCTGGCCAGCACCACCAGAAAGTAGGAAAGCCTTCAGAGATTATTTTACATGAAATAGAAGAGATCTAAACTTCAGGGCATTTACTTATGCTTTAAGAAGTTAGCAAGATTTTGCTGATAGGACCCTGATATAGCTGTCTCTTGTGAGACTATGCTGGTGCCTGGCAAACACAGAAGTGGACGCTCACAGTCAGCTATTGGATGGATCACAGGGCCCCCAATGGAGGAGCTAGAGAAAGTACCCAAGGAGCTAAAGGGATCTGCAACCCTATAGGTGGAACAACAATATGAACTAACCACTACCCCCCAGAGCTCGTGTCTCTAGCTGCATATGAATCAGAAGATGGCCTAGTCGGCCATCAGTGGAAAAAGAGGCTCATTGGTCGTGCAAACTTTATATGCCTCAGTACAGGGGAACGACAGGGCCAAGAAGTGGGAGTGGGTGGGTGGGGGAGTGGGTGGGGGAGCGGGTGGGGGACTTTTGGGATAGCATTGGAAATGTAAATGAAATAAATACCCAATAAAATAAATTAAAAAAAAAGAAGTTAGCATTTAAGAATATTTCAGTTTTGCATGCTGACTTTTGTCTGTAATCTAGAGTCAAGGGGATGAGGAGGGTGGGCTGTGACTTTGAAGACAGCCTGGGCTACATAGCAAGACTGCTTCAACAATAAGAGCTCAGTCTTATTGGAGACCTTAGTTTTTTCAACTAAGCCTTACCAAGGAAGCAAATTCATTCTGGGATTCAGCTAAGCACTTAAGGAAACGTTTTTAAGAGCTAATGTACTCTACTTAAATCTATAAGCCAGCTGAAGGATTAGGCCCATTAAGAAGATTATAACAAGAAATTGACAATTTGAAGAGTATTCAAAATATTGCACAGGTATATACATGATCCTGCTACATGTCCCAGTAACTCTGCCACAAGCAAGGAAATGTATGCAGGAATATGGACAGAGGTACCGACTTAGCACTACTTACAACTTGATTTTGTCCTGAAGATTTCAAATTTATTTGTAAGGTCTACACAAGTATAGAAATCAGAAGAAGTGTTAAGAACCTGATGTGAGTACTTCCTTCACAGTTCTCCCAATAGCCCCCACCACCATTTGGAAAAAAATCCCCATGTCCCCTTCTTGGCGATCCTGTTTCTCTTCGATACTCTTGAAAATCTAAGACATGAGACAGGTAACCTGGTACCACCAGAGGCTCCAAAATCTTCAGAATCTAAATGGTTACTTATGGAGTAATTTATCTATCAAGAAAACTGCTTGTCTATTCTATGCCGTCAGATATGAGGCACTTCTGAGAACTAGCCATGGGCTTTCTGTCAGTATCCTGATACTGCATCTATGTCAAGTCCAACACTTGTTGCAACATGTCCTATTGTAAACACCACATCACAGTTACCCAGAGTGTGTCCAAATACCTTCTTAAATAGGGAGAAGATATAGACTTCTTTACATCCTTAGAATGTACGTGTGGGTGTGTCCTTTGTGTGTCGATGTCCAGAAGTCTACCTTAGGTATGTCCCTGAGTCATTTCCCACTTTGGGTTTTGAGATGGACTCTCTATTTCTGGCCTAGAGCTCACCAAGTAGGCTAGGCTAACAAGCCACTGAGCCACCAGTGATCTATCCAGCTTTGCCCTCCCAATTCTGGGATTACAACTCAGCCCCGTCATGCATGGCTATTTTCCTGAGGCCCTAGGGATTGAACTCAGGTCCTTATGTTTGCACAACAAACACATCACAGCTGAGCTCAACAGTGCTCAGGGTCTACTTGTAATCCACTTCCTTATACTACCATGTGACGTAAAATTTTCTGTGACTACAATATAACACCAATCGAGTTGGATGGGATTGAAAAATGAAAGGAAACCCAAACGGTAGAAATAGTTCTACAACAATGAGAATTCTCATTCTCTGAGGCCAATTCCGCCACTCTGCTGATCTTGCAGGTACAACTTAGGCCATTGAAAAGACCGTCATTTTTTTTTCCTGTCTGTACGCAGTAAAAGCTTGGAAATAGAATTTAGTGAAATTCATGTTCAGTTTTTGTTACTTTTCTCCAAATTACCTGTTTAAAAACAAACCCAGAAACTTCTGCTTCAGCCACATAGGCACAGCCACATAGGCACCTTTTTAGAGAAAGCACCCAGGGAATATGTCCAAGCACAGGCAAAACCAGCATCCCACCTCTACTATGCTACCATCTTACCTGGCAAGGTCATCAGTAAGTAACTCATTTATTTAATCCCTCAGCATGCCCTCCTTATTAGATGTCAATGATTGCCTCATTTCTGGAGGAAATGTGTTTTACAAGGGAATTTTTATTATGTTGGGCAGAGACCAAAGCTTCATCTAATTTGCTTTGGCTTGGAGTCCCATCATGTGTTCTGAATGACTAGTTCAGGATGAATACATCCCTTTTGGTTTCTAAGAATCTCTCTTCCAGCTATATAGGGGAAAGCGTCCTTACATCATAGATTCTCTAGTGTGAACCACAGTTTCTCATACTGAGGTCACACCAGGAGTTGGAGGTATGAGCCTTGCCATGGAATTATAAAGACTTGTTTATTTTTGATTTATGAGTGTGGGTCCGTTTTTGCCAGCATGTATATTGTGTACTACTTCTATACAGTTCCCATGGAAGCCAGAAAAAGGGGTCAGATCCTCTGAAATTAGAGTTATAGATAGTTGTTAGTTGCCACATGGGTACTGTGAACCATACCCACATTTTCTATAAGAGCAACAAGTACTCTTAACCACTGAGCCATCATCTTTCCAGCTGCCTATTATAGTATTTTAAACATGTATTAAAGAATTTCACCATTGGGTGAAATTTAAGAGTCAGTCTACTCTTCTGGGCTAAGGTTTCTGAAGATTAAACCAAAATGGAGTTAATTGTGTCAAAGGTTTATGTCACCAAGCCCAAACTCAGACATTATCTGATCTTCTAGGAAACTGGGAGAGTTGACCACTGTATTCCCAAACTTGGCAGCCTTAGCAGGAATAATGAGGAAGTCACATGTGCTGTGACTGGACAGGAAAAGGCACTGTCCCTACAAAGAAGTAAAGTCAGTGGCTGCTGGGCAGGCTACAGTTTCTATCGTGCTAGTTTCTAGATTGTGCTTACAATATCTCCTGAAGAGTAACAGCTCTCCCATACCCAAAGAACATTAAAGCAGTGCCTTTAATGCTGAGATTGGACACTGCTCAACTCGTCAATTACTAATAGAGGCCAATTACAACATTAATGGAAATTGATTGAAATTTTGTTGTGTCACCCCTGTCCAAAAAAAAAAAAAAAAAAAAAAAACTGTACAGGGAAAATGAGCTCTCCGGATAAACCAGTCCCGATTTAGTGCTTTGCTGGCTCGTCTTACTTTTATAATGCAAAACTAATCCCAAACCACTTGTCCTACTACAGCAAAGAGACTCAAAATTAAACTTCATGTTTATACCTGACAACTTTACCCATGGCCTGAGCTCCCCTAGGGAAACCTGACTGATTTGATAGTTTTATTTTTGTTGCTGTTGGTTTTTTGTTTTGTTTTGTTTTGTTTTCATTTTATTTATTTTTTTTCTTTTGGTTTTGTATTTTTGTTGATGTTGTTATTTTGTTTTAAGAAGACATAGAGCTTAGAGCTGGTAGGCAGTTTTTCCTTCCTTGGAAATGAATCAACAAGGGTATCAATAGTATATGTCTGGGAATACTCTTTTTTGTTTGTTTGTTTTGTTTTGTTTGTTTGTTTGTTTTTGTTTGTTTTGTTTTTTTTGAGACAGGGTTTCTCTGTGCAGCCCTGGCTGTCCTGGAACTCACTTTGTAGACCAGGCTGGCCTTGAACTCAGAAATCTGCCTGCCTCTACCTCCCAATTGCTGGGATTAAAGGCATGTGCCACCACTGCCAGGTGGGAATACTCTTTTTTTTTCCCATTTTTTATTAGGTATTTAGCTCATTTACATTTCCAATGCTATACCAAAAGTCCCCCATACCCACCCACCCCCACTCCCCTACCCACCCACTCCCCCTTTTTGGCCCTGGCGTTACCCTGTACTGGGGCATATAAAGTTTGCGTGTCCAATGGGCCTCTCTTTCCAGTGATGGCCGACTAGGCTATCTTTTGATACATATGCAGCTAGAGTCAAGAGCTCCGGGGTACTGGTTAGTTCATAATGTTGTTCCACCTATAGGGTTGCAGATCCCTTTAGCTCCTTGGGTTCTTTCTCTAGCTCCTCCATTGGGAGCCCTGTGATCCATCCATTAGCTGACTGTGAGCATCCACTTCTGTGTTTGCTAGGCCCCGGCATAGTCTCACAAGAGACAGCTACATCTGGGTCCTTTCGATAAAATCTTGCTAGTGTATGCAATGGTGTCAGCGTTTGGATGCTGATTATGGGGTGGATCTTTGGATATGGCAGTCTCTACATGGTCCATCCTTTCATCTCAGCTCCAAACTTTGTCTCTGTAACTCCTTCCATGGGTGTTTTGTTCCCAATTCTAAGGAGGGGCATAGTGTCCACACTTCAGTCTTCATTCTTCTTGAGTTTCATGTGTTTAGCAAATTGTATCTTATATCTTGGGAATCCTAGGTTTGGGGCTAATATCCACTTATCAGTGAGTACATATTGTGTGAGTTCCTTTGTGAATGTGTTACCTCACTCAGGATGATGCCCTCCAGGTCCATCCATTTGGCTAGGAATTTCATAAATTCATTCTTTTTGATAGCTGAGTCGTATTCCATTGTGTAGATGTACCACATTTTCTGTATCCATTCCTCTGTTGAGGGGCATCTGGGTTCTTTCCAGCTTCTGGCTATTATAAATAAGGCTGCTATGAACATAGTAGAGCATGTGTCCTTCTTACCAGTTGGGGCATCTTCTGGATATATGCCCAGGAGAGGTATTGCTGGATCCTCCGGTAGTACCATGTCCAATTTTCTGAGGAACCGCCAGACTGATTTCCAGAGTGGTTATACAAGCCTGCAATCCCACCAACAATGGAGGAGTGTTCCTCTTTCTCCACATCCACGCCAGCATCTGCTGTCACCTGAATTTTTGATCTTAGCCATTCTGACTGGTGTGAGGTGGAATCTCAGGGTTGTTTTGATTTGCATTTCCCTGATGAATACTCTTAAAAAGAGCAGCAAAGGAAACACACCTGCCTGGTTTCTACATACTAAAAGTGTGTTGCCCTTCTAAATGAGGGCAGGCTGGCACAATTAACATTCTACTACAAAATAATGATATCACTTTAAGTCCGTGCCACTGCAGAACTGCAGAATCCCTATCCTCAGAGAACTTACAAATAAATAGGATAGCTGGAGACACACAGATCACTAAAGTATAGCAGGGGACACCATGGAACATAGCACAAGCATTGTTGGTCCCAACAGTGGTAGACCGGAATTCAGAACAAGACCTTGGTGAAATTGGGAGTGGCTGAGCCAAGCCACCCGTGAGGATGGAAGCTGGTCTGACCCTTTACGAATGGGATACATTTGGACAGACAGCATAGAGACAGAAATGGACGATCAAACGGCATCTGAGAGGTTGGGAAGATTGGTCAGTCAGTGAAGTGTTAACTTGCAAGCACGAGGACGGGTGTTGGATCTATACACTCACTTAAAAAAGAAAACAAAACAAGCCAAGAAGGACAGTGTGCAATTGTAATCTCAGTGCTGGGGGAGCAGAGAAAGGCAGATCCTTAACGCTGACCTGTCTGTTAGTCCAGCCCACTTGATAAAGAGAGACCCTGACTCAAAATGGCCAGGTGAATGGCACCCACGGTCATTGATCATCTTTCCTCCACATACATGAGTAGACATATACACACAGACACATACAAAAGTAGTCTACTGCCACCTGTGATGGAAACAGATAAGAATAAATATAGACTCAGACTTAAGATGGTTTGCCATGGACCCTCTTTATGGTGATATAGAAGTATATCCACACAACTATGCTATTTTTAACTTTCATTACATCTGTCATCAAAATATATGAGGTAGCCAACATTTAATTAGAAAATAGCCTTCACTTTGAATGATAATGCTCAAATACAGGAGTGTTCTGGGGAGGTTTAAGGTAGGTGATGTTGAGCTATGAGGTTTGGTAAGTTAGAGGTTTTGAAGAGCATGTTCAGCTTCAATTCAGAGATTAATATGATACATGCAAATTATAAGGCAAGAAGCATCTGGATGAAAGGGGGCAGAACATACAACTGGATCCACTGGGAAATGCTCAGATAAGTAAAACAGAGGCTCCCAGGGGAAGGCAATCCCTTTGGCAAGGGGAAGAAGACACTGCAGATGGTCCATCAGCATTTTCCTCCCCCAAAAGATTCCCATCCAATATAAATCCAAAACACCAGGTTAGGTATGAGAACTATGGACAATCTCCAAGACACTCCATTAAACTTAGGAGTGTTGGACTTCACAGTGGCACAAGAGCCACATGCATTGAACAGAAGCGAAACTTTGAACTTCAATCCGGTCTCACTGGTGCAATGGTCTCTTCTGATGTTGGGCAGGGACAGTGATACTGCCTGGGGTGAGCAGGAGCATCTGGCATGCTTCTGTCAGGATGTTGTAGATACAGTTATTCAGGAATGCCATGAGTTATGCAATAATTTTGTCACAAAGCAAACTTTGGGGTCACTGATTCTGCCCAACTATAGGCTACACTGGGTGTTCTAAACACATTTAAAGCTAGGCTGTGAGGTGCTATGAGGTTCTGTCGACTCAGTGTGTTGAGTGGGTTTTCTTTTAAACTTGCATTTAACATTTGCAGTGGCTTAAATGGGATGAACTCCATCATGATCCAAGGCATCTGTAACTTTGTGCTCTGCCACTGATAACAGAATAACATGCTAGTAGCACTGTTTCATGTATGTAACACATTGGTCACTTTGGAAAAGAAGATGCCAGATCAGTCATCTATCACCATGATAATGTCTTCACATGAAGGAGCAAAATGCTGCTGTGGTATTAGAAGCTGGGCAACATGGATTTGGATAGACATATTTTGGTGGGCAGGGGGAGGGGAATAAAAGGTAAAAACCCCGATAAATCCCCTAAGACATTTCTACTCTCTTAAGATGGAAAGATTAGATTGCTGTCACTTGATGCATCATCTATATCATGACAATATGGAAGAGTGTGCCCCAGGTGTCTCAGACACATAAACAGGGAATTCTGAACTCCTAACAGCCTTTGAGGGTTGGTTTCCACTGGAGTAGTGAAAACCACTTGGCACAAAGGCACAAAAAGTCTGAGAGCCTGAAGCTCTGTCCAGTTTGACCTTGAATCACCACCTAACCCATCCTCCCTCTGGTCATTCTACAACGTGGTCAAGAAACCTAAATTGAATGTTTGAACCTCTTAGCATCTAGTTTATAGAAGTGATGTTCTCTTCCAACCCTGAGGTCACTCTACTGGTTAATAGATGGGCTGGGTTCACTATTCAGGTTGTCTGAGTTCCAGCCGAGTGTGCTTTCTCCTACCACAGGCTACTCTGTAATGTTCCAGCAACAAATTATCCCTATTAAAATGAGCTGGAAGAGCAGGTCATCTGATGAGCAGTCTCCAGAGGGAAGACCTACATCACTTTATCACCTCCCACACTGCGGTAACTATTGGTGTTTATAAAAGGATGGAGGCCCTGGCATTAGAAAACGTATACCATGGCAAGTCTTTGAGTGAGAGCCAGAAAAAGAATAAAAAGCTCCGAGTGACCCACTGCACTTCTCCACTGCTTCCTCAATTAACTCCAAACAGACTTTGTCTGGGATGGAGTGATTTAGTTTCAAGGCAAGGTCAGTCCCACACACCCAGAATAAAGATTGCCAAATATGCTTATTTGAGCTGAATTACATTTGGTGGTTTAATAATATGAATTTACTGCTTTTTCAATGGGGACTCTAGCACTGGGGAGAACTTTAAAATGCATCACACTTAAAACATAAAATTAAATTCAATTAACTTTTATTGGGAGGCTAATACACTAGTACCCTAGAGGGAGAAACAGCTCTCTTGCTTTCCCCAGATTTTTCAAGCAGGTTTCTGGAAGCCTGGCCAAAGATAGAGGATTGGCTTGTTCCCCAATAAAGAACTTCATTGGTCAGTTTAGCATCTGTGCTGTCTTGATGAAGAAGCCTGGGCTTGAAGGCACCCAGCTAAAAGACTCCAGGGGCACAAAACCTAGAATAACAAATAGGTAGAAAATACCATGGATGGGCCTGGAGAGATAGCTCAGTGGTTCAGGGCACTGGCTGTTCTTGTAGAGGAACTGTCCTTAGGTCCAAGCACCTACCAAGGGCTTACCACCATCTGCCAAAACAGCTCAAGGTATCCAATGCCCTCTTCTGGCTTCCATGGGCACCAGGCACACACATGGTGTACATACATAATGCAAGCAAAACACTCATACACACAAAATAAAAATAAAGAAATCTTTTTGAAAAAAATATCTAGAAAGGATGGGGATTTAAGAAAGAAAACACTTTATAAAAAATATAAGACAAAACGAACATGGGGTAAAGTTCTGTATAAAATTCACCCACTTTCTTGTTGCCAAGACAAAATATAATCTATGAAAACATACATGTATGTATGCATATGTGTATACACATACCACAATTAGCCACACATTAGTATACATCTATTAGAGGTTCTCAGTCCAGGCTTTAATGACCTCCTTACTACATTGAGATATTATAAGTTTTTAGACCATAAGAAATGGAGAGGCATTTCTTCCTTTGTGTCTCATAAATGGCCAGTTCAGACATAAGCAGTCTGGCTTGGGAGAAGCTGAATCCTGAAGAGAATGGCCAACCATATTCCACAGACAGAATGAAATCATTCACTTAATCCCCGAACTCGTATCTAATGGATGTGAGTACATCTTGTGTTTTGTCCTAGGCACTAGAGGTTTGTGAGCAAAATAGGCAGAAATACTACCAGCCTTGCAACTAGTACAGAATTGGGAAAATACAGAAATCAAAAACACCTCCTTCACTATCCTACTAAAATCAGTTACAGACTCAATGTGGAGCCCAGTAAAATGTGCTAGCTCTTGTATAGGTTTTCTGTACACACTGCCATGGCTTCTGTGTCTTAAAAGAGCACAGACTTACTGTTTGAATGTTAGCCATTTGTAAACAGGTCCTGGTAGGTGAAATCAAGCTGCTTCTTTTGGATGCTGTGAGGAGTAGAAATGCTTGGAGTTGCCCCTGCCCTGTCTCTCCTGCATTTCTTTCTTTCCATCATCAAAGTGCACTCCCATCTCAGCCCTCTTCATCGCATCACCTCCTGTCCCTGTGACTTTCTCTGAGTCCCTCTACCCAGTGACTGTGTTTATACCAGGCCCATGTGAACAGCCAGAGCTCTTCGAGCTTTGACTGATGGCCTAGAGGCACAATGCTTTCTTGCTCGTTTCACCATTCCATGGTGAAAGACAACAAAACATTCGAGAATCAAAGATCACAAGAATGTTCAAGGTCTGGGTTTCCAAGAGTAAGTAAGATGATGTACTGGAAATGTGTACTGCTATTATTATACCGTTGTTACAATTATCCAGTGATACAATTATCATAGTTGAGCCCACGTCTTCGACTATACAAACCATTGCAATGTCCAGAACTCTCTTCCCACTACTTAAATTACAATCTACTTTGTAAGTCCCTGCCTTGTTCATTCTCTCTGCCTCCTCAGCTAGGAGTGATGCTGTTTTCTTCCCTTCCAACCTCCAGTAATGTAAGCACCAACCATTTAAGACTATGTTATTATCATTGTCATTATTATTATTAGCCACACACACACACACCCATGTATTGTGAGGAAGGCAGAGATGTTTGTCCTATTGCTTACTTAGCACAGAGATGAGGCCACAGTAGATCATTTTTTTTAGATCACTAAGTGACTAAGTGGACTGGTTCCAGAGTTTAGTCCTCAGGGGTCTGCATGAAAAGCACAGTTCCAATGTCACATTCAAGGGGAGCCAGCTGTGAGCTTCCTCATTCCCCTACTACACTGCACTCTGACTTCCAAAATGAAAGCAATCCCCATCTTTCCCAGACATCATGTACAAGATGATGCCCTCCCAACCAGGATGAGGACGGCTTCTGGCCTCCATCTGTGTGCCAAGTAGCACAAGTGTCTGCTATACACCCTGAGGAAGGCAAACAGGACACAGAATAGAACAAAGAGCTCACACCAGTCAAAGCCAGTTTGAGCCAGTCCGCACTGCTCTGAGAACTCCACCCCCCCTCCCTCCCAGCTGGCAAGAGGACAAGAAGAAGATCACTGACTTCAATCTTTGGCCTCCTAACCACGAAAGGACTTGTGAAGGTGAACGGTTTGCAGACGAAGGGGGATATAAAAGAGACAAAACCAGGATAAAAATTAAATAAAAAGTAGCTGTCTTAAACTGTAATTGCAGTCCTCTGCTGAGCACGCTTGCAGATATATAAATGTGATTTACCATCAGCTTGCAACTACAAATCAGGTCTTGAGAAACACTTGTGCTATGAAATTGTTTAATCTCATCAAGCTCTGCTTTCACAGCAAGCCATAAATCACGGAGTCTTTGTTATCATAGACCTCCACCAGCGCCTCTCTGGCAGGCCATGGATCGTGGGTATATATAATCTTGACTGCACAAACACTGGGGTCGACGCAGGCTGAAATACTTTCATAATAGCCACTGTGCAGCTGCTGGAACACAAGCCCATGATGGATATCTCATTTCCTACAGTCGGCATCTATTTCGAGCAAATTATTACCACATAAATTTCTTGTCAACAGAAACGGCCAATTAATTAAGTTAAAAATTTACTTGTGATCACATCTACAAACCAAATAGAACGGCAAGGCAATTTTCCAGTTACTGAATATACTGCAGGTCAGTTTAATGAATAATTTTTAACTTTGTCATAAACTCAAAGACAGGCTAATATCTCCAGAAAACTGAATGGAGACCAGCTGCCGACAGATTTACACAAAATATATTTATGGGGAATTTGATTGCTGACATCTGGGGACAGAAATAAACTTTCTATAATTACAGAGACATCTTTGCCATATATATGGATTTCTTTCACCCAAAAATGCAAATATGTCCTCAGGAAGGGTATATTTATATGTTCAGGCAGGGCTACAATGGGGTTCGATGGCTTTTGGAGAAATCATTGCATTAAATTTCTTTGCTAGTGATGGGTTCAGTATCATAGGGAGAGACAAAATCATGGGCAAAGACCTGTTTATCACTGACCCACACCTGTCCCAACCCCAAATCAGCTCTCTCTCTCTCTCTCTCTCTCTCTCTCTCTCTCTCTCTCCCCCTCTCTCTCTCTCTCTCTCTCTCTCTCCTTCTCTCTCTCCCTCTCTCTCTCTCTCTCCCTCTCTTCCCCCTCTCTCCCCCCTCTCCCTCCCTCTCTCTCTGAGGTGGTACACCACTTGGCACATGTCCAGCAGTGTAAGCAGCACTCAGAGGCTTTGTCAGGTAAGGCAGACGGACATAGCTTCCCCACAGAGCTGTGATGCCCATGAACCAGATCTGCTTGGAAAATCAGGCCAGCAGAGGGCCCTATAATAATTCCTCGTCCAACCATGTGTCTTTGAACTGAAGGAAAACCATGGTGTGTGTGTGGGGGGGGGGGGGAGGGATGTATGTGTGGGGGGGTGTAGGGGTAATTGTCCAGTTGAGTTATGGGCTATGGGTACAGGGACACATGGCAGATTTGATTACAGATAGGGATTTACTCAGCCAACTACTTGTGAGAGGTAGAATTATGACTTTCATAAGGGCCATCCCCTTACCTGACATGTGGAGAGCATTCAAGGTCTTCCAAATCATTGCTCCTGTCTGTCTCTAACAGGTCCTTTGACCTTGTCTCCAGCCTGCCACTGTTACATGAGATAGTCTCACAGCATGCCCTTTGCCTTTATGTTGCCATGACTCTGAGCCAACAAAGGAACTTTACATTTCTAGTCCACTTCCCATCATCTTTCAACTTTCTAGCTTGAAGATGGTCTCCATGGCTCCTTGACAGTATAAGAGACTATGGCTCTTCATTAGGACATATCCCTCCACCTAGAATTTGAGTGGCCATGATGTTACCTTGGCCAGAAAGGGCAGTAGTGAGTTCGGAGTCCGTGAACTCTTCAAGGAGATAGCAGGCAACCACAGGGTGGGGGTGTTGTCATGAGATTGAAGGTCTGTAGGAAAGGACTCTATTAGTTAGTCCTGAATGCTAGGATGGTTGTGTGGAAGGTCCTTTTGGTAAGCTTCTTGAAGACTGGAGTTATCAGACTCATTTTTAGCTTTCTAACTACAAATCCCAGTACCTTACAAAAAGGACAGGATCTCTATAAAAGCTTCTGAAGGAGGATCTTATGCAGTATTCATGAATGCCACATTCAACTCTTGGTGGCTTTAAATATTGTTGCATCATTATCATGTGTCTGAACAGCATTGATTGTAGGCCATTCCATTTAGGACACTCCGAAAGCTGAGAAGTCCTGGATGTTAAATACATCCCCCAGCTAGACCAAAGTTTAACTGAGGAAACAAACCACACGGAAAACTCACAGGACAGCATGAATAGTCAGGCTAAATGAATGAATGACCAATGTGCAAACACAAAATAGAAAACAAATCTTAAATAAATGGCACTGATAAATGCAAGTATGGGGGTGAACAACGCAAGGTGTTTGAGTTTCAGAACATTAAAGGTATGTAGCTGAGATCCTGCAGAAACCTTCATTTGACCACTGTAGACACGAAGCCTCCCACATCAAGCTGGGCCAGCTTGCTCAAAGTCACTAAATTATAAAGTCCCCAAACACCTGAATATCTTCCCATGGCTCTCTAAATCCATCCCTCACATGTCCCACAAGCACTTCACTTTTCCTGGTTAACACTTGTACCTTCAGCGTGATCATTGGCACTGTTCTCAGGCCCAGGACTGGACTGCATGTGCCCTCATGCAATTTTCTTTTTGACAAAAAACATTTTCAAAATTTTCTCTTTGTCAAGGATCTTAAATGCAAAGATATTCCCTAAATATTCATTGAATTTTTTTGGATAAATGACTTTAGATCATCAGAAGCCCTTCTTCTCCTGAAGCACACACATCCACCGTGTGTGAAGCATGCAGATTGGTTAGATCCATATCTTAAGTAACTAACTATGACCTCTGGGTTGATTGCTTCATTGTTCAATGCCTATTTCAGTGTCTATGGCATACCACAGAAGTGATCCCTAGTTCAGGGTGTCATCAATAGTATATAACACATATAACATTTTAAAACAATGCACACGAGGGGTACTTGATATTTTTCTAGCCCCTGGCCTACATATACTTTGGTAGAGTAAATCTACATACATGCCACCTGATGTTTATAGTGTATTCTCTTGCCTTTTGCCTATCTTGCTGATGTTGTATGAAAGAACTAATAGGGCCATGGTGTTGATGATAGTAGATACACAGTTTTTTTTGTTGTTTGTTTTGTTTCGGTTTTTTTTTTTTTTGGGTTTTTTTTTTTTTTTGCCTCTGTTATGCTGCAGGCACTGCTACAAACACTTTACATTTGTTATCAACATCCATAGGAGGCAAATATTCTTATTATCTCTGAATTACAGATGTGACCTAGAAAGGTTAAGTCACTTATCCAAGGACATATAGTTATAATTGGTCCGACTGGAGGCTGGCACACTCAGACACAGAAGTGTGCAGTTACTATCTCTGATTTGCACTTTTTATTCCCAGGTTTCTCTCCTTAGTTATTGCTCCAGTTCCAGACAGTCTATGTTTTTTTTCTAGAATATTTTTAATAATTTTTTCCTATCCTCAAGGATGTTACAATTAAATCAAATAAAAAAGTATAAATCCATGTGAAAAGCACCATTTGATAAACCCTAAACTGGTTCAGATCCACTCTGTTGTCAGGGTGACCCATCTCTGGTCAGTGAGGTAGCTTCTGAGAGTGTATCTAATAACGGCACCAAGTCTCTATGGGAAGAGGTTATGCAAAAGATTGCAGGGAAGTTCAATTAGCTTGTGAGTTCAAGTCTGCAGCAGACGTTATTGGCAGTTGGGAGGAGGGAAAAAGACAGAAGGGGCTTCGTAGTGTGCTTTTGTCAAATTAGATTCAAGATTTCTGGAACAGAAGATGTTTCATCACAGAGACAGTGGCTGAGGAACATGGGCGAATTGCACACATGCTGCGTGAGCATCCCTGACAAATGCAGGTAATAGCCGAGGGTGACTCACTGCTGAATGTCAGGTTATCTAGCTGAGGGTCACTGCTCCAGAGTCAAGGTCAGGATGAAACCAGAGAACAAAGAAACAATGAAGAAAGCCTGCCTCCTCAACTGACCAGTGACAATTAGAAGCAAGCAGGTGAAATGTGAGATAATTCAACCATAGTCCAATATGTACTAAGCATGTAATAATTTATAAAGTATCTTCATGGTCATTGCTCCATTACATTTTTATGGTATTCCATTCATTAATTGCCAGACGTTTAGAACTTCACTTTTTTAAGGAACATATTTCCCATGATTTCAGGAAAGATGCCTGTTACAATTTGGGTGATTCACACATGCACAAATAAACATTCCAGATTGCTCACTGAGTTCTCATCTCAGGTGCAATCTAAAAGAACCCAAAAGCCTCATGGATCTCTCCATTCAAAGAGCCATTGTTCCAGCTGAAGAGAGGAGGCACATGCACAGCAGTGGCTCACAGTTACTACTGGCACAAAGGGCTCGGAATGGTGTGGTAAGTGCTGCTCATCTTCAGATAGGCAGAGATGACCGTCAGACAGGATGCTCAAGAAACAGTCATGGGCTAGAGAAACAGCTTTGTGGCTAAGAGCATGAGCTGCTCTTCCAGGGGACGAGAGATCTGTCCTCAGGACCCGAATTGCATGGCTCACGATGGCCTGTAACTCCAGCTCCACGGGATCTGTCAGTGACAGCCTCTGTAAGCACCTGTACTCACATGCACACACACATAATTAAAAATAGTAGATAATCTTTATAAAAAAACTGAAAGAACAGGAACAAATCACACAAGGTCAAGGACTTTTCCTGAGTCCTAAAACATCCATAAGAGAGCTCTGAATAAAGCATGAGGCTGCATATTTGACAAGCATAGCAAGTCACATATTTTATTATTCACTCTTAAAATTGCTTAAATATCTAAAATGAGCCTGACATAGAATATATTCCACTTACTCAAAATAAAATTAAAAATAACATCCCTCCCCAATAACAGAATAGAAATCATCTATTCTAAGGGAGAAAAGTGAATGTGACAAAATTTAGAAACTGAAATTTGACAAAAGAGACAAAAGGTTCTGGGGTTATCTGAAGGACAGCATGGTTCATGTCTAAACAATACCGTAGATCATCAGGCATTACACGGAGATATCACAAAACCCTCACGTTTCTCACGACTAGCCCTAAATCCAGAAGGAGGTAAACTCTAGGTAAATAGTCTTATCTTCTAGTTCTTCTAAGTAACAAGTAATTCCAGGGGAAAAATAGTCCAGATCCAGGAGATTAAGAAGGGGATAGACTCACTAATGGACACAATGATTCCAGGACTACACATGGAGTTTGAACAATAATTCAAAACACAAAAATAAAGCCTGGATATACTTCTGAAGAACATCAGATGAGAGAGGGAGAGAGAGAGGGAAAGGGGAAGAGAGAGAGAGAGAGGGAGAGAGAGGGGGCAGAGAGAGAGAGGGAGAGAGAGAGAGGAAGAAGAAGAAGAAGAAGAAAGAAGAAGAAGAAGAAGAAGAAGAAGAAGAAGAAGAAGAAGAAGAAGAAGAAGAAGAAGAAGAAGAAGAAGAAGAAGAAGAAGAAGAAGGCAGCAATGTTTCCTAAAGATCACAACCCTTTTGAGATGAACCAGCCTCCTCCCCACACCAAGATAAGACGTGCAACACTTACTTCTTCTCAGGCCAAAACTTGGAGCATAAAGGACGTGTGTCAGCCACAAAGAGAAAGATGATGAAAAGCTCATTCTCAATGCTCAAACATGAACAAAGAGAAGACAGACAACATAGCAAGTGTGTAGATCTGGTAGAAAACATCAAACCGGAAAGGGAAGACAGGAGCTTACCAACCAAATGGCAATGCTGCATCAGCTCAAGCAATGGGAGCAGGGATCACAATAGCTTTATAGGATGAGTCCACCGACAACTTTAATAAGAGAAGGGCTCCCACGGATGTGTTTAATTGAATTACAGCTTTAACTTCTGCATGATGGCATTAAGTGACTATGATATATATTCACCCCTTACTGATTAAAACTAAAACCCTCACAAGACACTAGAATTCTTAGGATGCTGACAACCATACAAAAGCAGGTGGTCTATAAACAGGTCGATACTAACATATGAGTTTTGGGCTTGTTTTATTTATTTATTTTTTAATGTCATATTGCTTCAGTAGGAACTGAATAAAAATTTAAGAATAGAGATGCAGTTATTAAAGGGTGCTCTGAACTCACATTAATATTTCATGCTGAATAAACACTAGATAATTATGACCTAAGAAGAGAGAAGGTCATTGTCATGGACATTGTGAAAATGATGCTGTAACTAAAATCAAGTCCGAGGTGCTGCCGATGGGGATCTTTTAGGTGATCCTACCTAACATTGGGCACATTAGTCATTTGTGGGGCATCCTTGTTTGTTATAAGTTGTTAAGTGTCAGACATGAGAATAAGTTATTAGTCACTTCTTAACTAGTATGGTGGTAGGTAGAAATAACTAAAAATGCCAGTGAAGTATCAGGTTCCAAAGTTAAGTCCACAGTCTTCAAGCATAAATATCACAAACATAAAATTCAACAAAGTACCAAGGACCAGGAAAGGTTCAAATGTGTCAATCACTTTGTCAAGCATCCTTAATTTAACATTGAACATCTTTAATTTAATTTACTTTCCTTATACAATTTAGTGTGCAACTCTCTCCCTTGGCTGCAGGTATCCAAAATTAATTAGTCGGAAGCTAAAGTGAAGTCTTGTAGGGCTTTGGAACTTCCACCCCAAGGTAGGTATTGAACTGCAAATGAGATGAAAAATAGTAATTCCATGAGGTAAAGACAGGTTCCCATCTCTGACGACTTTACTCAGGCCTCCCTTTCGGTTTCCCAGCATCCACCTGGGAGCATACTCTCCACTATGGGACATCTAGGTCTCCTTTGTATCTATTGAACCTACAGTTATTGTTAAAATGAGATCATAGGAAAGCAGTATGGATAATCAATACAGCTAAACGAGAGAAAATACATATTTAATCACTAACTACAAAGAGCATGCCCTTGCTACCGCAGTTAAAACATTTATTCTGAACAAAAAACTGGAATTTATTATTTTGCTTTGGTTTGGTTTTTAGGGCAGATATTTTATAAGGAAAAAAAAATCTTTAGTTGCCTGTAGATATGTAGGAAGACTGTTCAAAAACTTGTTTTAAATTTCGCCAAGAGAGTCCATGGTGGGGCCACAGCTAACAGCTGCTGTTGTGACTATTCTCACTGCACTTACCAAATCAATACAAGTAATAATTGTTACTGATGGTGCCCTTGCCATTGATTAAACAGGACAATTAAATAGCCTCTGTTAAGTCACACAACTTTTAGGTGACATCATGGCGTCAGTGAAAAACATTTAGTGACTACTCCCTACTCTCTACCTTACCCAGTGGACTGGATGCAGAGTGGCGTTTGTTTAAGAGCTTCTATCCTAAGACATGAAGGCTTTCTGAACTATTCTCACTGGAACTTTCCTCTGCTGTTTGTTTGTTTCTCTCTGACGCTGCCTCAGCTGGGACAATGCATGGTGTAATGGATCATGGAGGAGATTAAAGTGTTCGTTATGAGGTAAGGTCGCAGCCCTGGCAGAAGGAAAACCAAGATGCTGCAAACACAGGAATGAGTTGAAAACAAGAAAATACTAATAAGACTAGACAAACAAAAATACAAGATAGCTTAGCTTCCAAACCCCACCTTTCTATGGTGAACTACATTTGGGCCACACTGATCTTGCTTTCCCATAAAAGATACTGACTTCTGACTTGGACTTTTGTGCCAGAGTTTTCTTTGCCTGTGTTCTACTCAGAGAGACTTAGTTCTCAGCTTAACTTAATCATTTAGGTTCCTGCTCAAATGCCCTTGTAAGAGAAGCCTTTCTTCTAAGTATATAATGTATGCCTGCATGTATGTATGTATTTATATGTGTGTGTATGTATCCCTACATGGGTGATCATCCCAGGTGGAAGAGCCTCTCCCCTCAGGTAGATACTTTCTACCACATAGTTATACTTCCGTTCATGTGAGATGTTAGTCAATGTTAGAAAGCATATTGTATACCTGCTTTCATGCTTACTGCCTTACTGAATTTACTCAGTATTAATGGGATGAGAACAGGGGTCACTGGTCCTCTTCACTACTGGGTACGTACTCTGAGTCTATAATAGAATCTGAACACAAGAGATTTTCTGTGAATGCTAATGTGGAAGGAAAATGTAAGAAGTTGATAAGTGACTAGGATGAGTGGGAAACTTACTACTATTCACCTGGAGGTCACTGTTTCTAGATCTCCCTTAAGACCATGCACAGGAAGAATAAGATCCTAGTCCCAGCAATGGCCGCAGCTGGTTTCGCTGTGTCAGGGGCCAGAACCCCAGTGGTGGGGCCCACAGGCCGTGACCTCTTTGCTGAGGGCCTCCTGGAGTTCCTGCGACCTGCTATGCAGCAGCTCGACTCTCACATACACGAGGTCAGAGAAAGCCAAGTAAAGCTCCGGGAACAAAATGACAACCTAGCTACAGAACTATGCCAGATCAATGAGGATCAGAAGGTCGCCCTGGATCTGGACCGCTATGTTAAGAAGGTGCTAATGCCAGGCAACGAGATGTCTTTGTCAACAATATTTTACATAATGCACAGGAACGTCTAAGGCAGCAAAACCACAGTGTGGCCAAGGAAACAGCTCGAAGGAGAGCCATGCTGGATTCAGGAGTTTACCCTCCTGGTTCTCCAAGCAAATAAGCACTGGCCGGTGACCTCAGTATACAAGTACGATTCTCCAACGGCTTTGCCTGGTAGACATGAGAAGATTCTAGGAAAGTCTCTGTAGCCCTTTGGTTTGTTTACACTATATACTCATTCATGTAGCAGCCTCAAGGAACGTGCATACAGCAGGACAGTTTCCTAAAGAACCTCCATTACAGCTTGTCCTTCCAAGAATGAGCCTCTACCTTTTGGGTTTTGTTTCTTGAGACAAGGTGTCAATGTAGTCCCGGTTGGCCTCAAACACGTCCTCTTGCCTCAGCCTCCTGAATGCTGGCATTATAATAGGCATGTGTCAGGGTGCCTGGCTCAAGCCTCTATATATTTTCCCCCAGAGAATGTTAAGTAAATTAGGCATCATGTGATAGAAAATTGAGAAAACACCAGAGATTTAGTGAGAAAGCATACTCCCACTTCTCCCCCTCTGCTTCACCACAGTTCCTCTCAGAAGGTAATAACCGTCCCAGAATCATCTTACACATGTTTAATGTTTAGGTTAACTCCTATTAACAAGTATTGCAACTGTTGCCTTCATTACTACCCAAGGAGAGCATGACAGGCAACATGAGGGTCCAAGGTCAAGGGCAGAGCCTTGACAGCTAAGAATCCTAAGCTTTTGTGACTTTTTGTTTGTTTGTTTGTTTGTTTAGACTATGTATTTTAAGGGCTTGAGGGATGGCTCAATAGTTAAGAGCATTGGTGGTTCGTCCAGATGGCATGCAGTTCCCAGCACCCACATGGTGCAGTCTCTAACTCCAGCTCCAGGGGGATCCAATGCCCTCATCTGGTCATTTGGGTCCCAGCACACACACATGATGCAGATATACATGATGCAGGCAAAACAACCATCCTCATAAAATAAAATTTAAAAGTTACATATTTAAGCACCGTCCTTTCCAGGCTTAGCCAGCCAGTGTTAACCATCCTGTTACTCCTATTACCGGGGCTGGGCAGTTTCCTTTACCTGTAACTCCACTTTGTTTACAACTGAGGACTTAGGTAAAGTCAAGGTAAATAATTTATCCACCATGGCTTGATTGTGTTAATACTAAGTATTTCTCAGCATTATTAAATAAATGCTTGTATTGGTTATTTAAAAAAAATCCTATTCCCATCTCTTATTGCTGAGGTGATCTTGAGGCTATCAGGAAATACTTAACTTCTATATCTAATTTTATGATCAGATTTAGAAAAAAAAAAACTATGAGCTTTAAAAAAAAAGAATCTAGCTTATGTAAATGTGTAAGAAATGTTTCTAACATTTTAATGAATACTTTCATTGCATTTACTACATACCATGAAGAGTCCTCAGGAGCAGAGGACCTTTGAGTGTGGGTATAATCTTACACAACCTATTTATCCAAGATTACTTAATGCCTGTCTAAAGATATTCTCTTCTCTGTCACTATATCATGCAGCCAAGAAGCTCAATAACCTACTTATCCCATTCACCAATATGCACCAGCAAATTTGCAACTTCCACCCATGTATGACCCACCAGCCACTTTTCATCACAGTCATGGGTGTCCTTTATGAATAACTTGGATGTGGAAAAAGAAAGTTTCCACTGTTGAGAGCTAAAGAGGAGGCATTTAATTCCAACAGTATTAGGTTGGTGGATGAGGTAAATTGAAGCATGTAAAATGTATTGAACATCATAAAAGAGAAACAGGGAGAGGGTCAAGGAGATGAGGGATGGCTGCAGAATAACTGGCAGCACATCATAGCGTGCCATGGAGGCTGGGAAGCTCGTTCCCTTGATGATTGCTTTATGTCATTGTTGGTGCTCTTAGTCCATCAACTACGACCCTGGAAGCAGCAAACCTCGTCATCAGAAAGGAGAAAATGTAAATTTCAAAATAGATATATAAATATCCAGTGACTCTGGGGTTCCATTAGTCATTTATATGCTTGACTTTGGAATGCAAAAATGTAAATCTAAGGCGCTTGCCCAGTCAGAAGTCACCCAGGGTTCATATAATAATCCTGTGACAAGGGCTAACCCAGTGACGGGCAATAAAAGCTAGGAGGCCAATAAGCTCACCAAACATACCAGGGGGAAAAAAAGCAGGGAAGAGATACACTCTCAATCTCTAAGTGACTGAGAGTGACTGACCAACTAATGAAGTCCATCCCACAGAGTCAAAGATTTCCCAGATGCAGTTGAGGGCAGAAGGACAGAGATGATTTACTCATTGACCAAAAAAAAAAAAAAAAAAAAAAAAAAAAAAAAAAAAAAAAGCTCCTATAAACAGACTGCTTCAAAGCTTAGGGAATACAACCTGCTTTCTGATTTAATGCCATTCTAAAGCTGCTTGCAATAGACACACTGAAGGTGAACACATGTTTACACTAAGGTAAGTGGCATCCGTGACGCAAGCTCTCCTAACAAGATCCTTAAACACAAGATCGTTATGAGTTATGGTACGTTGAGTTTGAGCTAACTTCACAGGGATCAGGAGAACCAAAAGAGAATAGGCAGAAGCACCACAATGCCAAAGAAATGGAATGTCTTTGAGTCAGCTCCGTGGAATGAAACTGTAGAAGCATGTGATAGCCCAGTCACTTCTATACATAGAGAGGAGATGAACAGAGTATCCAGGAAGGAGATAATCTATTTTACTCTGCTCAGTGCACAGTTGGAGCTAGGGCATTGGAAACAATCTCAAGATTACAGGGTTGAGGCCAAAAACATTGCTAGCCAGGCACCTAACCCTACTGACTCTTAGTTCACCTCCTGGGCCTTCCTACCAGGGAGCATCTTCTACAGCTCATTTCCTTGTAATCTATGAAAGCAAGAGGCATTTATTCTATTACTTAGCCTAAAAGTTATCCTTCTAAAATTTGAGGATTAGAGAAATGAGTAACACACTAAACAAGAATGAAGCAAGAGTGTCAGGAGTGAATAGATGGATCACAGAAGTGAATAGATGGATCAGCATTTGGTGTCCCACATCTGTAATTGTAGCACTCAGAAAGTAGAGGTAAGAGAATCCAGAGTTCAAGACTATCTTGTCTATAAAGCAAACGAGGCCAACCTAGGTTACATACAACCCTGGTTTTAAGTAATAACCTATAACAAGGGGACAATTTCTTTGCTAGATAACAGGCCATCCAATTAAAAGAAAATGCAGCACAGTGTCATATACAGGTTACCACATTTTGAAGCTTTGGTCAGTGGGATTCCATAGAACACTCAAAACGTTACTCCCATTGCTCTTGGTTACCCTCTAGAACTTAGAAGTGAGACCTTACTGCTGAAGACAGTTATCTAGCTGTGAACTCTTCAAAAAATAGTGTAACAACTGACATGGAAAGATATGTTCCCTGGTATATTAGTGGCACACATGTTATAGAAATAACCAATCAATGTCTGCTTAAATCTAAAGCTCACTCTGTAAGATGGAACCTATTCCATATACTATTAACTGGGCCAAAACCTCATTGTTGGCTAGATCATAGGCCCTATGGGGAACCTTAGAACTATTGTTCTGCTAATAGAATATAACAGTGAATTTCTAGAATATGTTTTCATCTTTATACCCATAGCTTATCTGTCAACCTCATCAGAGAAGCTCCTTTTAACAACAGAGGACAATTACAGGGACTCAAAGCTAGTCGATGAGCAGAGAAGAGTGTGGGAGTGCTCAACTCTAAATGGGACATTTAACTTTCTAATTCTAATGTGAAAGTAAATAAATGTCAGTCATTTACCTTCTATAAAGATAATGGGGTATTTCTTAAAACATCTCATTGCTACTTTGTACTTTGTAACCAATATAGCATTAATTAGTACTTAACTAATTGAATAAAGGTCTAATACATAGAGTTTATATATGAGGTGCAGTACAACATATTTCCAGCACAGGATTTCATAGAGCTAAGATGAACCACTTGTACTATTTACGTTTACCTCTTTGTGCTTTCTGATCTGGAAAATGGAGACAATAACTAAGCTTTATTCAGACAATGTGAGAGCTAAGTTAGATGAGATAATAAAGAACTTTATGTAGCAGATGGCAATAAGATGGTCCATCTTTATTGTTAACTTCATTGGATTAATGAATGCCAAGGGGATCTGGTAAAAAAAAAAAAAACACTTTTGGCTCATGCATGTGATGACATCCAGAGATGAATAAATCATGAGGGTTCTATTACAGTTCTATAGGATTCTAACTATCTATTACTTGTTGGGGTCATCATATGTGACATTATGGACTGTGGTGGAAGATAGTAGGTGGTGTCTAGTTGGAGGAAATGGGTTACTGATTGGAGCACACAGAAGTCAGATATTCCCAGAAATGGAGTTATCAGTGGTGGTGAGCCACCATGTAGGTGCTGGAAACTGAGTCCAGATCTTCATCAAGAGCAGTACTCACTCTTACCCACTGAGCCATCTCTCTAGCTCCTCTGGGCTCCTTTTTATTTCCCTTATTCTTTGTTTCTTGTCCACTAGGAAGTCAAGGATAGCCACACATTTACAGCCACCATGATTTCTACTTAACTGTTTGGATTACAACATTTAATGTTTCTATTAACTGGAATCTCTGAAACTATGAACCATATGAGGTTGGTTCTATCGGGTGTTTGGTCACAGTGATGATAGAAGCAACCAATACACTTACAAAATCCAACAAAGCAATATAGACTTTGGGGAAGTAGTTGGTCAATAAAGATTACCAGTGTGTGTCAGGGACTAAGAAATAATCCTGTCCTTCCAAAGAAACATTGCATGGAGAAGCAGGTGGAAACATTCAGATTCTATCAACACAGGAAAAACAGAGTAGCCTAAGACATCCTGTGGCTTTTTTAAAAAAGGTTGCTATTAATATTAAACTTTATTATGCACTTTGACAATCACCTCTTTTGTTACTGTCCTGTTGAGTCCTCTCAAAATCTCATTGAACTAAACACTCTTAATGCTTCATTTTCTAGACTAGTTCATTGAGGCCTCAAGAAGCAAGGTCAAGTGGGGCAGTGGTGGTGCATGCTTTTAATCCCAGCACTTGGGAGGCAGAGGCAGGCAGATTTCTGAGTTCAAGGCCAGCCTGGTCTACAGAGTGAGTTCCAGAACAACCAGGGTTACACAGAGAAACCCTGTCTCAAAACAACAACAACAACAACAACAACAACAACAAGAGCAAGGTCAAATGTCACATCATGATTGAGGGTCAATTTCAGAACTCAAAACTCAAGCAGTCTAACTTTTGACCTTGGCAACTGTGTCGTTATCTATTCCCATTTGGGAATCGTGCAAATGATTTATTAGCTGGCACTTTTAAAAAAAGGACCTGTCTAAATCAGAAGTAAACAGTCTGAAACTTCCATGACTACCATCCACTTAATCTAACAAACTATATCAGCCTTTTAGTCAGCGAGTCAGGTTATCATAGATGAACTAAGACATTTCTCACTTATGGATGAACTAATAAGAATGTTATGCCAGCATTCATGGAAAAGTAAAGGTACCACCTTGCATCCACAGTTACATCTGTTTTGTTCTCTTGAGACTCAGCCTAGGAGGCCAGAGCTCTTCAGTATAAACAGTGAGTTCTACTTCAATCCTTTCACCTGATTGTTAGACATGCAAAGCTTCCAGTCTAGATAGAAATTAAGGAATACTTCCTGAGGGGGATCCCCAGGTGGAAAGGAGAAAAGTCTTGAATGTCTCCAAGACAATGAAGCTAGATGCCTTGAGTTTGAGTTTGGAAGGCATGGTGGCCTACTACCCAGCAGGCAGTGGTACTTAAGGAAAATCATATAGCCCAGAACTAACTGAACTTTCTAATGACTGATTCTTGACATGTAGCAGTCTACTCTCAGCCTTGTTGGTAGAGCAATAATGGAAATGGAGGCCTCAATGAGAGAACTTTAACCACCCAGCCTTTCTTTTGGAAATGAGGTTTCTCGTGAAAGAGGTGATAAAGAATTGGAACACTTAAATGATGGGGAAAGATTTAAACAGGATCAGTTCAAGAATTCTGAAACTTTAGCTTTCTGATTTACACACACACACACACACACACACACACACACACACATACACACACACACACACACACACACACACACACACACACACATACACACACACACACACACACACACACACACACACACACAAAGTGCTCCTGCTCTAGCCCCAGAGGTCATGAGGATCAAATATAAATTTCGAGAGTTGAAAAGAGAGAAGCTATTCCAAATGATTCAGAGGATAACTGTCACTAGAATTAATATGGTTGGAATGTTTAAAATTGCCACAGGTCCCTTCATTTCTGAAAGGTGTCAAGCTCCTGTCTTGGAAGGTGAGTGCCTGTCTATGATACCAGGATGAAGTGCTATGCTGTCACGGGCAGCTGCAGGAAAGGGGAAAGCTTATTTAATTTACTGAACCTCACATAGAAATTGGCAAGGGTGAGCTCCAAAGGTAAGCATGGGGGAGGATTCTTATCTCTCCCCATTTGCCACATTACTAGAATGTTCCGTTCAATTTCACCCTCTCTGTGGTATCTGATCTTCCAGTACCTTCCTCTACAGTGTGCAGTATTCTTCTCTCCAAAAGTGAAAACAGAGCAGACATAAGGATTGGGAATGCAGCCCTTTCCAGAGGGCCAAAGTGCCTCTAACTTAGGGGAGCACAATCTAATCTACTCTACTGCCATCTGGACAGACACCGTGAGGCCAACCAAGTTGCCTCAAATCTCAGCAGCTGACAACCATACTGATTTGTCCCACAATAAACCATTTGGCATTAAAACGCTATCTGAAAGGAAATAAAAGCAAAGAACCAGGATTCCGAGATCCTCTCTCCCTTCCCCCCCCCCTCCCTCTCTCCCTCTCTCCCTCTCTCCCTCTCTCCCTCTCTCCCTCTCTCCCTCTCTCCCTCTCTCCCTCTCCCTCTCCCTCTCCCTCTCCCTCTCTTTTGGGTGTGTGTTTCCATAATGAGCATGGAATCACGGACTCATGCGTGAGCACATACAGCACATATGGGTACAAGCACGTGAGAGCTAGAGGTTTATTTGGGGTGCCTTTCTCAATTGTTACCCAACTTATTTTTCACCCAGGGTTTCTTGCTAAAACCCAAACTCACTGGATTCCCTACATTTGCTAACCAGCAATCTCCCAGGACCCTCTGCTGTCTGCCTTCCCAGTGTCAAGGCATGTGCTGCTGTGCCAGGCTTTGTATGTGGGTGCTAGAGTGTCAAACTCAGGCTTTCATTCTTGTGTGATGAGCATGTTAGCCACAGAGCTCTTTCCATCCCTTGGATTTCCTTTATAAAGTGAGTTTTACCCTTCTGAACAGCAGAGGTATACCAAATTCTTATAAGGGTCCCTGTGAGTGTGTTAGGATGAAGTAAAGTGATAAGGGAAACATTTAAGAAGGCGGAATGGAGCTCTCTATTTCCTTTTTAACACAGAGAAAAAAGTGTAATTAAGGGAAGTTTTGCCATTTACTCGAAAGAGGGACTCCTAGTTCAATCTCAACTTTCTCAGATTAGCTTGTCATCAACCTTAAATCATTTCCTTTTCCAGTGTTTATGTCCCATAGCAGCTATGCAACAACAGCTTGAATGTAAAGTCCTTCAGAGGCTCAGGTGATCAAGGCTTGATCCCTCAGAGTGTTGCTGTGTTACATGCAGCTAGGAACTTTAAGGAGTGGGCCTTGGATGGGTAGGTTCCTCAAGGAAGGAGGATATGCTCTTAGCACCTTCCTGTCTTTTTCCCTTCCAGCTTCCTGATTTGCATAAGGTGAGCAACTATGATCTTTCACATGTGTCCCTTTCAGTATTTTTCCTCGCCCTAGCCAGGAAAAGATGTTTCTTCTTGGCTGTAGACTAAAATCTCACTGACTGTGACATCAAATAAATCTTTTCTCTCTAGACTGTGTCTGTCAGACATTGCCACGACGACAGGAAGTCTGGTGGACATGATGTTGTGGTACTGCCTTCTCCTGTGTGTATAATATGGTTGCTTGTCATGCAGTAAAGAATAGCTGGAGCCAACAGCCCTGAGAACTAACTGAACAGAACCTGCAAAGATAGTTATGTTTATGAGAACATGACGGGCCTGACAGTCATTCCCTGTAGCAGGAGGAGGAAAGAGTCACAAGACCCCTCACCACCTCAGAATCTAGATATTGGTCTCTCCTGCCCTCTCCCAAAGTACGAGTAGTCTTAGGATATGTTAGGGTTTGCATGAAGTAGAAAGTTGAGTAAAGTGGGATTGTACAATGCAGATTCCATGAGGTTGTCCTCCATGCAAAGTGGCTCTGTTGTGATGATGTCACCCAAGCTGCTGTGAGTAGCCCTTCATCTGTGAGTAAGGCAGCACAATCAACAAGTTGACTTCGGTGAAGCCATCCAACATTTGCTCATGTCTCCCCAGGAAAGCTTAACCCAACACACACTATCTCATCTACACACCCCATTCTTCCATTTGGGCACATCAAAAGTGTTTGCTACCCAGTAAGTGGTGTTGTGGGCCTTGGTCATCCAGAAATGAACAAAGTGGAGTTTCCAGATTAAGCATTTCCTGCCTGGACTCATAGTTTAGTGGGGAAGAAGAAAACCTTAAATATGTGAGAGAGGTTTTGTGGAAGTTTGAGCGGTATGCTATGAAAAGACATTTTATTATTGTCTAAAAGATTATCAAACAAATACACACATAAATAAAGTGACCATATGCTAATCTAGGGAACAGCGCCCTAACAGAAGCACTGATGAATTCAAAGAATGCATTCAATGCCATTTCTCAAATGGGAAGTTTGTGTGTCGATTTGAACTTTCATTGCATCTTGTACTACAACAAACTGGTATTCCACAAAAGCATAAAAAGACAAAAAAAAAAAAGATAAATTGATGACCATATGATGAGCCATATCTTGGAAATTCCTTTTGTGTTTGCAATCCTAATAAAACAAATTAAAGCATCATATTAAAAATGAGCCTGCCTTGGAATCAGCTTTCTAGAAAAGATGGTCTCAGAGATGCAATCCAAACAACCATCAATGCTATAAAACTCAGGATGTACCTTTTAAAACAGTCACATTTGACTTTTTCTTTGAATTCCAAGAGACAGTTTATAAAGAACTATGAAGAAGAGTTCCCCTAAAGAAAACAAACAAATAAAACAAAAACAAAAATAGATATTGCTATCTTTCACAAAATTTCATGAAAATTGTGTTATTTTTTGCTATGACGGAAACTTCATTAAGTGACATTTATATAGCCCCTCTTTCATATCCATGGTTTCTATGTTCTCTGTGCGAACCAAGTACAGATCAAAAGTATTTGGAGGAAAAAAAAAAACCTGCATCTATACTATAACTATCCAGACTTCTTTTATAATGACTGTTGTAACAATCATCACTATTTGCACAGCATTGACATTGAAGTGGGGCTCATGAGTGAGTAATTTAAAAGCCATCTTAAGTACAGGGAATGAGTTACGTGGGCCATATGCAAACACTGCCATCTGATATATAGAATATGAGCATCTAAGTATTTGGTCCATGTGAGGGGAGCAGGAAATGCTCCCAATAATCACCAAAGAACAAGTGTGCATTTGCTAGATAAAGCTGATATAAAGGGTTTAAAGAAAAGGGAAAGATGGCCAGCCAAAGTGCTCCAGTACAAAAAGGCACAGGACAAGGTCAGTTGTGCCAAGAGAGGGCCTAAAGGCATGTTGACTAATGTTACTTCAAGTGAACTTGCTGGAATGAATGCACAGGTGCATCAGAGGACACTCCTGGAGCTCAGGAGAAGCAAAGAACAATCTTATTCCTAGGATAGAAATGAAGCCACCCTATAAGTTCATCTGGGGAAAACAGGACAGAGTTCAGGTGGGCCTACTCACATCTTACTGGAAAAACTAGGCTCTTCTCTTTAGATTTTAGTTATATCTCCCTGTTTGTCTAATTCAAATGCACCAGTATATACAAACAATGTGCATAACTTGGCTTAGGATTTCACTTGGGGGTGCTGTGAGAAAAGTATGCACTCAGTAGACATGACATCGTGAACTCTGGTTTTATTCAGTGGATTATTTTGTAGAAGAGGAATATGCTCAACTGTGAGCAGTTTAAGATGCTCTGGCTATGGGCTATGCTTCTGAAGATGTGATGGCTCAGCGATTAAGGGCACTGACTGCTCTTTCAGAGGTCCTGAGTTCAAATCCCAGCAACCACATGGTGGCTCACAACCATCTATAACAAAATCTGATGCTCTCTTCTGGAGTGTCTAAAGACAGCTACAGTGGACTTACATATAATAAATAAATAAATAAATAAATAAATAAATAAATAAATATTTTGGAAAAAAAAGATGTGCTGGCTATGCTGTGAGGTTCATTAGTCTAGGTATATTCATTGCATTCGGACTCAAGGTCATTTCAATTGCAATGAGTGTATCAAGATCTAACCCTATTGTGAACTGAAAACCACCTGTAAGTCATTCTAAACCACTATGAACTTTCTATTCAAGAAGTGCAGATGATGTCACACATGCTGGACAATCCTTTGCAGCTGGAGCTCTCCACATTATGCTCCACAGAGAATATAATGTATATTGACACATAGGTCTTTAAGGTACACTGATATATAGTCAATTTTATTGGCAATTAAAAATATTATTAACCTTACTGAAAAAAAAAAGAAAAAATAGTGATTATTTAGTACTTTGATAAAAATGTTCTTCCACACAGTACTCATGCTCACTGCCTGAATTATCAGGGAATGCTGGTAATACATTACACACTTGACTTTGGTTCATCTTATTATTTTTAAACTTTCTACATACAGTGTATTTACTTAAGTCTGATCTTTGTAAACCAAGCCCTTTCAACCTACGTTTCACGCACTATACAAGAGACTCGCACAAAAAAATTAGAATCCTCTAGAAGGTCCCAACTGAAATAAATCAGAGATGTTGAATGAATATTTATTTTATACACAGAAGAAACTTCCCAGAAAGATAATTTCCATATTGACCCCAAGTTTCTAAATTTTCTAGATAGAGATTTTAGGATGTTTGGTGATATGTAGCCCCTTAGCACCAAAAGATAAAAATAACTTTCCCTGGAGAATCAGCCCTCAACACTATACTCAGTTCAATTTGATCTAAAGTCCTTTTGCAATTCCAGAAAATAAAAGAATCACTTTAGTTCTCTGGACTAAGGCAATCCAACACACAATAGCCTATTTCCAATTAATTTCCCATTAATTATAGCCCCATCCCCTTTAAGAGAGTACGCATAGTTTAATACATCAGGGAAGATTAAAGCTTCAGGTTTTTCTTGGGAGGCCAAAAGAAATTACATGAGAAGTCAACATAATGTAGGTTGGAGCTGGTCATGTGCTACTATAGATCTCTATTAAGTCATTCCCATTGACTGTCCACCTGACGTGGCTACATATTTTATTCATTTGCTTTATAGCCGGTCAGTTGTATCTTAGTAAATTCAATACCCTTCAAACTGAAGTATACTTTATTCTCTCCAATATGTGCCTTTCTGCTATATTCTATTCCATTTGGTATACTTCCCAATCAATTCTTTTCTGAGCCTCATTTCATTCTGCACAATATATCCATTCTTGGGATTTATATCTTTCAGAATGATTTAAATCTATTTTGCTTGACACTGCCTTAAAGCTACTGAATGCACCATCCATTCCCATCCACTGGGCCATGTGGCCTGGCGCACACTCCATCTTCTTGGTTGAGGAAAGACACGCTTTTAGCTTGGTGTGATGTGAAATGATGCTTGCTTTTTATCTATGCTGGCAATGGTCACAGAGTGGGTGAGAAATAAGAGATCTCAGTAGCCATGTATGTGAATGCCAGGGTATGTTAGGAACTCAGTCCTTCCATGGTTAACAGTAGTCTGCTAAATCCAAAGTCATCTTCCAAATCAATGCTCCTGAAGTTTAGGTTATGTCACCAAGAGATGAAACACAACATACAACAAGACCCCCTTGTAAATTATTGCTGGTATAAAGAACAGCTGGGGGTTGCCTTTTTGGTAGCAGTCATTGTGCATCTTACTAGACTTGAGTTGGCTATAGATTTTTATGATCATCCTAAGACTTCAAAAGTTCACTTTGCTCAACAGGATGATTTTATTCTCCATGAAGAAAAGGACAAAAAGGCAGTAAATGTCATACCATTCTAGTGACCTTGTGTGTGTCTTTCCTATCCAACAGAACTTAGAAAGGTATTGGGGAAAAGCCCAGTGGGAAGACAGGTAGAAAGAGAATAACCTGCCTGGTGACCATGAACAGGCAAGTTGGTTTGACAGGGGGACTTAAATAGCAAAAAAGTCTTCTTCATTTATTCAACAACAAAAAAAAAAAAAAAAAAACTGAGGTTAAGGTTCAGAGGACCCCAGTGGGTAGCCTACGGCACCATGGCTATATCCCAAAAGCAAGGAGGAGCCCTAAGGGATTTGTAAAAGGGGGAGTTGACATCATAAAAGTACACTGTGCTTATAAAACAAGTCATAACTTCCTAAAATAAAATGAACTTGAAATAAAGTCATGGTGGTCGGTAACCAAGCTCAGAATGTGGCATTGGTACAGAACACCTTGTTGGGAGTAAAGAATGGACCAAGGAAGAAAGAAAAGGTTTTTTTTTGACAAGCAGAAAAGTGAAACAGCAAATCATGTTGGATGCATATAAAACTGGTGGCATTACAGTATGGACTGTACAGCATAGTAAACACCAGCATGATCAAACACAGCAAAGGAGAGGGTTGGTGGGGTGGGGTGGGAGCTATGTGATTGCAAGGAGAAGGTGACTGTGCTTGGTGTGAGCTAATCACAGCCATCCAAGATTGTAAACCTACAAGTCCCTTGACTCAAAATGAGAACAGTATTTGAACAGGCATTTACTCAAATCGAACAGGAAATTCAAGGAAGATGCCATCTACAGGGAAATTCCAGATCAATATCTATCAAACTTAACACCAAGCAAGGCTGAAGAAGATTAAGGAGTGGGCAACAGACAAAGACATCAAGTTAACAGCAGTAGAAAGGGACCATTCGGCTGGACTCTGGACGCAAGAAGTCACTTACCACATGTCAGTGTTAGAGCAATGAAAAGGGCAGCAGTATGCACAAAGCCCTGGCCTCCATCTCCAGCATATTAAATAGACACACACACACACACACACACACACACACACACAAAATCTAAAACTACATAAAATAAGCATTTTAATGAAAAATATTTTCATATAATATGTTTTGATTATCTTTATCTTTCCCCTCTTCCAATGTCTCCCAGGTCCTCCCAAGATTCTCAACCACTCAGGTCTCTCTCTCTCTCTCTCTCTCTCTCTCTCTCTCTCTCTCTTTCTTCCTTCCAAAGATTTTCACTATATGCCTTTCATCATATTTATAGTCTTACTAATCTACCAAATTCTAGAGACAGAGAGGCAGAGAGACATAGGCAGAGAGACAGAGATCCACTCATCCAAATCGATTAACAGCATATTAACTGCACCAACCCTGAATTCATATCCTAAGAATGGAACATTTTCCTGCACCTTCCTACAGGGTGTCAACTGCCATCCTTGCCTCAAGACTGAGACGTAAATTCAAGAAACCCATGTTCAACTAGCAGGTGAGACTTAAAGGCGAATGTTCACTGAGGTGAAACCGCTTGTCTTTTAGACTCAGGACTGGGAAAACCATTCTGGGTATCAGCTCATGTCAAACCACATCCCAACAGGCTCCCTTGACTCTCAGCTTCATTAAGGTAACTCACAGCAAATGCTCAGAGGCTATGGATTGCCTCCAACTAGTTCCTGGTTACAGACCGTGATGGAATGAGAGACAGACACTTCTTCTAAGTAAGGTCTCATAACTCTACTCTGAACCTGCATCTGCGGCTGGCATCCCAGGTGATTATGTCAAAGTACAGAGGAGGAAGCCACAGCAAAAAAGGTGACAATTTCCATGCCACCAAGTTTTCAAAGAACCACATTCAAGAACTGTTCTGTGCTTCATGCTTTAGTTACAGGAATTTGCGAATCCTCCCAACACCCAACTATAGAAGCCCACACCCCAGCTGTCCAAACCATCAGCATCAAACAAACAGCAGGCTTGCTCATCTCCCCATCAGGACAAAAGCAAGGAGAATTGCCAAATTCGTTCACAAAACATTTAATTTATAACAGTTAAAATCTGGCCTCTGACCAAGTCCAAAAGAAGTATGTCTTATTTCACTCGCTCTTGAATATGTCTCCTTTAGAGATAAATAGCACTGAGTACTGCCAGCTCTCTCCTCAGTTTGGTGTTTTGCTTAGTTGGGCTTGTGACAAGCCAAGAGTTGATGTATCTGCTTGAATGTGTAATTTACCTCTCTGGTCAACTTAGCTTTTTTTTCCTTGACAATATTATGTCAAACAATCACATCACAACTGGCTCTGATCTCTTTGTTGTTAGCTAATAAATTAGAGAGTATTTATTATCTGCAATCCTCTTTTCCTCTTTTAATGGTGACACATTTGTGGTGAATTACAGGGCAGCTTTATAAACTAGGCTTGGGGCCAGTCACAGGCCCTGCATCCATGTGAATGTTCCTTCTCCCGGTTGGCCTCCCAGACTGGTGGTAAATCAAGGCAGCTGCCAAGACACACTCGTTACTGTGCGTCATTGGGGAGAGCAGGAAGCGTTGGGGGTATAATTCTGTCTATCAAACTAATATGTTATATCAGTAGCTTTGTAATCTTCTGCCATAACTTATGGGAAGTGACACCTAAGAATTCACTTTGAAGGCAATGTGTTTCTCAGACTTTAAGCCAAAGCAGACCTGATTCAAGCAACAGTTCTCTGTTTACACGGATGGCTTCCTAGGTCTGGAGAATCAGGTCCCTATCAATGTGGCAAGACTTTACACATCCAGCCACAGGCTCCTTTTCTTGTTTAGAGCACTCCTGGCAGGATTTATAAACCTTTCCAACAGGTTTCTTCTTGTCTTTTCTCTTTGTGACCCTAGCCTTTCACCTTCAGTAGCAAGATGGATAAATGCACTCCTTGAATGTTATCATGACCAAACAGACCTCTCTGATGGGCAGGAAGGAATGGCCACCCCACTTCCCTTCAAACTCTGCCTTGACAAATGTGGGAAACAGCTGTTTGGGACAGAAGAATTCTCCCAGTGATAAGAACAGCAGTGTCAGCTCTGTGTTCTTGTTACTAAACAACCATGTGACACTGAAATGAGGAAGAAGGAAGCCTTAGGCAGACAGCATAGTGCCACAGCCCAGATGTTGGAGCCACCATGCTCTGAACCCCAAATTTTTCCTCTCTGAACTTATCCATGGATTATCCCTGCCACCTTGCCCCCCTTTACCTGCTGGCTGTTTTTCTCAGCTGGCCAATGAGAGAAGCACTTTGGGAGAGATTAAGTAGTTCTCAGAGCTGCCATCTGATGGGAAAAAAAAAAATCTCCAAGAATGGTTCAAAGGAGTTAGACCTCCTCCAGGCACAAAACTAAATATGCACAGTAAAGAAATTTGAAAAATGCCTGTCCTTGCCATCCCGGTCCCTCTGTGATTGATGGCAGAGAGGGCTTGCTATGATCATTTTACTCTGACAGGTCCCAGGCATAAATCCCACAGAGTTGCTGCTCTCCTCTGACAGCCTTCTGAGGGCTCCAGTTAGGAACAGGAAACAGGCCTCTATTTTTTACCCTCGGTGCTCCTTCAGGTGCAAAGAAAAGACAGCATGGAAAAAAAAATTCCTTATCAGAGGGAAAACCAGATTCAAAGCACTCTTCACATTTATTCATCAGAAAGAATGGCCACCAGACAAGAATGGGGCCTCAGCCCCACTTCTTCAAGCTTAAATTTAAACCTTCCAAAGAAAAGCTTTGAAACCTTCTCAGAGTGAGGAATGGACCACCCCCAACACACACACACACACACACACACACACACACACACACACACACACACACACACTCCTTTTCTACTATAGTGTGGCTCTCCAAAGTTCTGTCAGTATTTTTCTTTAAGGTCAGTCTTGAAATCCACTGTGCCTATGTTGTGCCATAAACCCCATTGCTTAAAAATAAAAGTGTGAAGTACATAGATACTCTAATATATTTAATTTACCAGCATTTATTGTGAACTTGCAGTGTGGTGACCTCTGTAAGTCATTGCGCCCACAGAGTCAATGTCACCAGCTTAAATAACCAAAGCCTTGATCAACAGCTGCACACATAAAAAGTGTCTAGGTGATGGTTTGGTTTTTTTTCCCTCAAATTTGTTTTTATCCTGCTGAGCTGTTGGAACATCCAGGAGTCAGAGTATCTTACTATAGGAAGCTAAACAAGGATGGCTCAGGAAGAGATCCCTTGTTAGAAAAACCAGACACAACTGGATTGCAAGGGAAATATATGATTGACCCTAAAAGCAAGAGGGGTTTAAATGAGCCAGGACTCACTCTCAACAGCATTTTGGCTGATCTTATCTAAAAGGCTGCACTGTCACCTAGTAAAGGTAATGAAATGGTCCAACCCAGGCAAATGGTCCAACCCAGGCAAACATCTTTAAAGGAGGAACATTCTGCACTGCCTCTCACACCTTTCTGTAACTGGATCTTTGTCTCTAATTATTCATAATTATCCATCTCCTCATGAATGTGACAGACAACTTTCTCTTGGCTGATGGCTTCCTTCTTAGCACTTGTCCATAAAGAAAGCTGTAAATGAATGAAGCTTTGGCTCAGTGCCACCACCCTACTAAGCCAGGTTTTGGGGACACGGGCTCCAGGGGTGCTCTGCACTACTGTTAAACCATCACAGATACTTGTTGGTCACCAGGGAAAAAAAATGATTCCACGTTGGCATTCTCACTTGAAGTCGTATTGTTAAGTCAGGACTTCGCCTGAGCCTACAGCTAGAGCCTCATTTTCTGGGGTCAATATGTTTACAGCTATACACATGTTAGGGAGGATCCAACTATGCCCGGGGAGTTCTGATAATTGGTGCCTGGGTCGGCCAAGAAAACTCAGTGGGGGAAAAAAAATCAGAAAAGAAAGAACAATTTGCTCATAAAATTAGGGAGGAATAGATCAGCGGTTTTTGTAAAGCCATAAAGCAGCTCAAGGAAGTCTTGAGAAAAACAAACTCCCTAAATCACTCTCTCCCTCACTCTCCTGCTGCTCCAGACAGCAAACAGGATATGCTTCCTTGGAACTGTCTATAAATTTAGGGTGAGAAAAACAAATCAGATCTTGTGGACAGAGCACTAGGCTGCAAGGAACATGGTTAGATTTCCCGTCTACTTGGAGGAAGACACCCAACAGCATTTTCTCATCAAATATTGGTGATAAGAAAGGCATTTAGTGCTCCAGGGGATGGGGTTGCTGTGGGTGGGTGGTATGACATTAAAAAGTTATAGCCAGTGTCCTATAAAACATCGCAGGCCCATCCACACATGCTCGCTCTGTTCTCAAGCCAAGGATAATAGTATTGCAGTGCAGCACCATCAGCATTAGCTGGAGCAGAGATGTCCTTTTGCCAGAGAACTTTAGAAACACAGTTCTTAATCAGTGGAGATGCCATGAACTTCTTTAGGGTGCATAGAAAAAAGCTAAAGCTAGCCTATCATTTCTGAAAATCCAGCTCTCTTGAGGTCGATCTGACCTTACCTTCTTGCCCCAGGTTCTTCCTCCAGTGTCAAGCTACTTCTTGCCAATCTGAACCTAAGAAACTGGGTTACAAAGTACAAAATCAGAAATTAATTGCTGCCCAAACTTGAAGGGACATCTTTTAGGGCATAAAGAGAACATTTGAGTACTCTAAAAAGGGGACTTGATCTTGAGAAAGAAGCCTGGGGTGGGGCAAAGTGTTACCTAGCTATGGCGGAGAACTCAAACTGATTTTGTAGATCAAGGCATCTCAGCCTCCATTTTTAATACTTTGCACTTCATAATTCCTTCCTTCTGAGAACTCTTCTGAGAGCCTTCTGAGAGATCACAGATCCTTAGCTAAAGCCTTGTGTATGAGGTAAGCACACATCTGCTCCAAAAGAATGCACTTTTCAATGTCTTCAAGGGACTGGGAAGAGAGTTCAGCAAGTACCATGCCTGGCACTGAGGCATGTAGACCTGAGCTACAGCATAGCATGCACATTAAAGCTGAGCATGCTGGCACATCTGTTATTTTTGTCATGTGACCCAAAATAGGGGATCCCTGAAAATGTTTGTTCCACTATCAGTGGAATGAGTGAGTAGCAGGTTCAGTGAAAGACTCTGTCTTGGGGGGAAAAAAAAAAAGGTGGATGTCAAAGAAGATGACAATGCAGACCTCTGGCCTGCACATATGCATTCACGCATGCACCTGACTGCACATGCATACACAGGAACACACAAATATCTATAACACAGACATCTTCAGAGATCATTAAATAGACATCAAGGATGTCAAAGGATTTCCCTAGTGGAGAACCATTGCCCTAAACTACTGGGCAAATCCATTCCAGAAACTCTCTGGGCCTGGTTTAAAACAAAACAAAACAAAACAAAACAAAACAAAACAAAACAAAACAAAATGGTTTCCTAAGGATCTGTCCTCATGTGTTCTTTGCCATGATCCGAGAAAACCTGATTCTTCTGCATGTAATAGCAACCTTGTGCTTGGGCTTCTTAGTAAAGGCCAATGTTGGTTCACTGTAAGGTGAACGTTAGATCTGAAAAGTAACTTCTACCATTATACTCAATGAGCTAAGGAAAGAGACAGCATCAAAAGAGTCGAGAGTCATGGTTCACCATGAAGGACAGACCTGTGGAGAGGCTTCTGAGGAGAGACATGGCCACAGAAGAGGCATAGCCACTGTTCTTGGATGCAGGGAGACATGGTAAAGAATCTCTGCTTCTTTCTCCCTTCTTACAAGTAACTTCTCATTCCCATTCTGTGAACTAGTGAACTGTAACTAGATTCTAGTTGGCAGAGGATTCTAACCAATGAGGGCACCTTCTGCGACACACAGAATCATGCAGGAGAGGGCCCAAAAATGCATCCCAGAGCAAGTGAGCAAAGACTCAGTGTGACTGCCATCACACTTGGAAGACGAACTGTCTGCTTAGTGTTTCCTAGCCGATGATGCAGATTTAGATGATCATGGGAACTTCTGGACATAAGGCCTACTTTGCACATATAGGGTCATAGAGATAGACACTGAAGGTTCCAGGGCCTCTCTGCTTCCTTTCGAATGCTCTGTTTCTGGGTCTGCTGAGATGTGGATTTCCTCTGCATGCACTTGCTACCATGAATTTAAAGATGACTTCCCTATCATGAAGGACTGTATCCTCTTAACCTGAGAACCACATAACTTCTTCCTCCCTTAAGTTGATTCTACTGGGTGTCTGGTCACAATAGAAGTAACACATACAACTACCAAGTCCAACTTAAAGGGCAAGCAAACACAGTTTAGACTCCATGGGTAGAAATAGAGAAACACTTAAAATGAGAGTAAGGGAAAAAATAGCTTAAGAGAAAACATTCCCCAAAATATCTTCCAAAAGTTCTCACTCCTCCTCCTCCTCCTCCTCCTCCTCCTCTTCCTCCTCCTCCTCCTCCTCCTGCTCCTCCTCCTCCTCCTCCTGCTCCTCCTCCTCCTCCTGCTCCTCCTCCTCCTCCTCCTGCTCCTCCTCCTCCTCCTCCTCCTCCTTCTCCTGCTCCTCCTCCTCCTCCTCCTCCTCCTCCTCCTCCTCCTGCTCCTCCTCCTCCTCCTCCTCCTCCTCCTCCTCCCCAGGCCAAAGTGAATTTTAAAAAGCCTAGGTTTAAATTGTTACTGAATACTTTTGTAGGATTGAAGTAACATCTGAGATGTGTTGAGAAAAAAATTACAAGGGGTAGGAGTTGCCTATAGCTGTAAAATGAAAGCGCACAAGACTTCACAGCATAGAACAGACATTGTCAAATTTGTTTCATGGGAGTTTTGGTCAGAAAGTAGTGGGCTCCACTCAGGTGGAAAGTCCTCAAGACTCATCTGACATGATCTATGTGTCTACTGTCAGAATCACGTTAGGCTACCTGGTCTGGGGTGGAATGCCTCATCTCTCTACATAGCCATTCCGTGGTGTGAGGAGGGAAAACAGGGTCCAACATGCAAGTGCTCGCTATATTTCTGCAAGTCATGTCCGCTAACACCCTAAGGAGGAAACCATGTCACCAGGTCAAACCCAAAGTTTCTAACCCACAAGGTGGTTAAAAATTTCTACTCATAACAGAGAGAATGTTATGGTCATATTTCAAAGAGACATGCATGTACTCAGATGGAATGTGTCTATATTAAATAGTCAGTCATGTTACGAATGAATTCCTAGCATGTTTTTTCTAGCTAGCAAATCTAGGTTTTGTTCATTCCTAAATAGTCCAGAAGGATATAGAGCTACTTTCCAAACAACAAATTTTGTTGTTGTTGTTGTTATTGCTGTTGTTGTGGTGGTGGTTGTGGTTGTTGTTGCTGTTGTCACAATGGCTCTGGGATCTGAAAAGCCACCCTTAAACCCAATGAGCCAAGCCCCCACCCCATAGATTTCATGATTATAAGCCAAGCAGCTCCTCCAATGTTACTGAAACTGCTTTAATCCCAAATTCAAATCAGGGAAGTCCTAAGATTCTATTTTCTTCTCTTTAAAGATAGGGTAATCTGGCTTTTAGCACATCTTAGTGCTGAGATATCAAATTAGAAATCAGAAAATGTGTTTTGGTGTTCGTACTCTGAGAACTGCCATTTACATAAATCACTTGGGTCTGTTTTCTCGAGTTCAGTTTTCTTATCTGCAGACTTGAGGAGTTAAAACTATTCCCATGCTGAACGGGTAACCTGCAGAATGCATGCCCTTGTCAGGGATTTTGACATTCATCATCTTGTTTAAACTACGCAGCCACCAGACCCAACTGCAATCTGTGACCAGATTGCTTCTAAGCCTTTCTCAGCTCTGCTGTTTGTGGCCTGTCCCTCTGTGTTTCCCATCATATCCCAACTTTACACTCACTTATTACTCCAAAGTCATTCAGTCTCTAATCATAAGGATCATGGGTGCCTACACGACCAGAAAAGAACAGCATCACCTCTTCCATCAAGCCTTCTTGCTTCAGTTGCATATACCTTTTTCAGGGTCAGTAAAGTTGGCAGGGTTCTTCTTTGAAAAATTAATGGCAGCTTGGAGGATACAAGGCCATGAGTCAGCTGTGCTCGTTCCTATGTGGTCTCTGGGAAAGGCTGCAGGACCCAACAGCCTCAGATCCCATCCCTGGTCCACAAAGAGCTGTAGATTAGAAAGACTCTCCCTGCATCCCCAGTTTCAAGCTCTGCTTCCCACCAGAAGATATGCCCCCCAAAATAACTTCTAGTGGCCCTGTCATTTCAAAGGGAATTCTCAGGAGGTTAAAATGCAGGCTTGGGGGAAAAAAAAACCCGCTGTTAACTAAGAAAATAGAAAGTAGGTATACCAGAAAAGCTTTAATACTCCAGTGAGGTTCTGTCTCACACTCCCAGAAAACAGCCCCATGGGATATCAAGTCCCTTCTGGGCTTTCAAGTTCTGGTTCCTTTTTGTGGCTACTAGAGAACTCTATATCTCTTCCTGGTGAGCCTCAGTTGGGCCTGGAGTTGCCTTATTTGGTAGATAAGGACATTGGTATTAAAGCATCAGCGTATAGACTTTGGTCAAACTCCCAGGTCTTTCTGTGCCTCTGTTTCCTCATCTGTAGCATATGGATGCATGATCATGGTGATCATTTAGACAATGCTTATACCATCTTTATTACATGGTACACACTAACTGCACAGTGGGTGTGAACTGTTATTATCATATCTTTAAATATGATGTTGGTGAAATTACTAGCTTATGTGTTGTTTTTATGTTACCTTCATTTTCCTGAAGAGATGGAAAGTTTAAAAGATAAGATGTAACTATTTACTTCATTCTCTCATGCCTCCATTGCTGCTCCATATTAGCCCAGTGTTTTGTATATAACACACACCTACTAATAGCAATAAATCCACAGGTGAAGAAGTCCCTGGCCTTGAGGCAGAGATGGTCTCAATTCCTAGTCCTTCTTTATGGTAGTGACTCCAGTCAATCTGCCGAGTCTCTTCATGCCTTAGGGTGTATGAAATGGGGATAAAGTTCTTCTCCATAATAGGAATTTAAGGAGCTGTTTCTTGGTGGGGATGGGTTTCTCAGATGCTTTTCAAGCACCTATTTCATTCCCTCTTGCTAGTAATAAAACATTAGTGCCAGGAGTTGGTAAAATATGAAGTATACAAACACGAAAATCAAAGGGTGTGGGGTGGGAGCCTAATGTCCTAAAGACAACATTCAAAGTTCACTAAAGCTCATATAGGAAAGTCTTGGTGCCCAGGAAGCCACTACCAGAGAATGGTAGAATCTTTAGAATGTGAGGGGGGATGAGGAGGAAGACATTAGACGACTGTGACTGTGCCCTCAAGGGGAACACTTTGTATACTCTAGCTCTTAAGAAGCCATTTGTTTCAAGTACCTTCTCTACTCACTGTAGACTCAAAGTATTGGGGCCAACACACTATGAATTGGAATTTCTAAAACTGTTTGCCAAAGCAAACTTTTTCTCTTTAAAAGACTTACCTCGGGTATTTTATGCTTATGGCGGAATGCTAATGCATCATAACACAGTCATCACATGCCCAGGGGCTTCTCTACTTATTTTTATTAGACTGTGACTTCCCAGTGCCATTGAAGATGGCAAGTATGTCAAAGACACAGACAACTCCGAAGAACCGTGCCATGGAAACTTCAGGACCTTTAGGAAGTCTCTCACTTTCCTCTTGGTGACTACTGAATGTCCTAGGTGTACACAGGAGAAGGCATGACAGATCCCTGTTCTGCCACAGTTCTCCTACCTTCAGGAATCATGGCACACAGATGTGAGTCAAGCTCATGGAGATCATGTTGACTCCCCCAAAAGTGATGCAAAGTTAACGACGAAATGATCTACTCAACTACTCCATGTACAACACCTCTGAGAAAGTGAATGTCTGGCCTGGGATCACAAAGCCATGCGTGACAGAAATCAACTTTGTTTCTTGCCTGGTTTTCTTGTGAATGTTCTCTCTTCCTGATGCCTCAGAAGAAGAAAAGACATTTGAGTGAGTCCCATTCTGAGTTCTAATCCAGCCATTTCCACCTATGGGGGGCTGGATGTAAAGTGTTCAGACCCTTAAGGTCTAAATTCAATGAGTCCAACACATGCAGCAAATAGTCTTTGACTTCATCGTCTTCCTGCAGCCCAAGAGTATCATGTGTACTACTTTCCCACGTGCTGGCTCTTCGTTGTGGCTGAGAATGTACCCTGAGACCTCCTTGTGTGATGGAAACATGCCCCAGCTGGCCAGCCATGCTGTGGGTCCAATGCGGACTTCTGTTGCTTTGCCTTAGGACCACATTGGAAAATAAATAAATAAATATAACATCCACATGGCTCTCGCCCAAGTGCCTTAAAAACACCAGCTGTACCATGCCATCTCTTGTAATTTGACAGTCAGTAAGATCAGCCCCTGAAGAACAGAACATTCTTCAGGGGAGGGCTGCTGCTTTTGCAGACATTTCAGGAGGCGTAGTAGATGAAAGAGACTTCAAGCCGAAACGTCGTGTGGGGAAAGGGTGGGAGGTGACAATGGAAGAAAGAATCTAATGCGTGTTACACGTCGATCATGCACCAAGCACTGAGCTTTGTAAGTTCCCAAGACTTCTTCAGAAATCTGATCCTCATAATGCTGAGAGATGCATGCAATAACCAAAATTTTGCAGATGAGAAAGCATGCTTAGAAACATTAAGAGACTTGCCCAGAAACAGAGAAGGAATGTGTTGTCTAGCTGGTGTTTGTTGGTGGTGGTGTTTGTGTTTTTATTTTACATTGCTTTCCTCAGAGCAAAGGATTGAGCCCACGAACTTCTATCACTGAGCTTCAGTCCCAGACCTGTGACTGGAGTGTTTTTCCTCTTGGCCTATTGTGCCACGTTGCAGTAAACCAGACTAGGGAGATGGCTCAGTGGTTAAGAGCACAAGCTGCTGCTCCAGAGGACCAGTGTTTGATCCCATCACCCACTTGGTAACTCATAGATGTGTGTGACTCTGACTCTGGGGTGCCTCCACAGGCAACAAACATGCAAATGGTACACAGATACACATGTAGGCAATGTACACACATATCTATGTACACACACACACACACACACACACACACACACACACACACAGAAAGGCTATGTCAACCTATGCTCCTTTGTTATATCTGCAGACTTGTTTTCAGAATCAACTCATACTCCCAGGCTCCAGGGTAAGGATAGGCTCCTGTTAGAGGCCCTCCCCTCTGCCCATCACAGCTGGGATGGGAGCCAAGTGCTGTCTTATGCCACAACTCCTATTCTCATCACAATGTGATGTCACTTCCTGACTTTTCTTTATAGGCATTCTCAAGAAAGGCTTGAGCCAAGATAAACTTTCCAAGAGGCTCAGAGCCACATAGTTTAGAGAGACAGGGTCCCCAAATTTCTGAGTTATGAAGAAATTTCATAGCATGATTGAAATTTAGGACTTCCTTACTCGCAAGTATTTCTGTAATGGCATAATTGTTCCTAATCTTGCTACCATCTCCAAATATGAAAGGACACAATTATGCCTATCTCCCAGGCCTCCCTTTCAAGGACCAAAAGAGTTAGCAGGTGTCAACTTAACCTATAGCCACCCACTACTAAATGTAAGAGAAAAGGCCAATACATTTAAATAAGTTCTGGGCACAATGTAATAGTATTTGTTACCAAGCCCGATATCATTATGTGCAGAGAACTCTATTCTAATTTCTCTTCATAATGATCTCCTCACTGTCTGACTACTTGAACTCAGCAATAAATTAGTCATCTGCTTACCATCATAAGTAAATATCAACTCAATTAAGAACTGCTAAATAAACATTTTGTCCATTCTAGGGATGGGAGGACCCTGGTTGTCTACTGATGTGGACTTGGCTGAGAGGTTGTGAAAGGCATTGAACCATCTACCTCTAAGCAGTATGCACGATGCTGTTTAGAGATATTTTCCCTCTTCTCTATTCCAAGGCTCTCAGCAAAGGCCTAAGACTCACTTGTTTTCTCTGGATTGAAATACAGGAGAATTGCTGATTTGTCCCTCACTCAATTCCACAGAGCATACACACCTGTATGATGACAGGCTAAGGCTTTGCCTCATAAGACAGGGGACCCAAAGAGCCCCGGGTACAGTCATGCAGATGACTTTGTGTTGCAAAGGTCCCTAGTTGTTATAGGTTGGACTGTATCCCCTTAGAAGGCAGGATAATACTAACCTTCAGTGCCTGAAAGTTTGAGCTCATTTGGAAATAATCACAGCAGGTACAATGGTTCAAGATAAAATTATACTAGAGATTGGGCTCCTTAATCCAATGTGATGGGTGTGCTCATGTGTGTGTATGTGTATGTTTCTGTGTGTCCCATGTATGTCTATGTGTGAATGTGTTTTTCTACAGGTGTGAGTGCACATATGCACATATATGTCATTAAATGTAGAAGCTGAGGGACAACCTTAGAGAGATTCCATAGGTACTATCCACCTTGGTTTTGGAAACAACAGCCCTCAGTGGCCTGGAGTGGGTCTCCATGCTTAGTGTTGGCATTATTAGCACATAGCATTATATTTAGATTTTTTTAATGTGCATTCTGGGGATTGAACTCAGGTCTTCATGATTACAATGGCAAATGTTGGTATTCTGTCTGGGCTCCATCCCAACAGTTACCTGGCAACAGCCAGGTAGGCCTGGCTCACTATAAAAGGGATGCTTGCCCCCTCCTCCCTCCCTCTCTCTCTCTCTCTCTCTCTCTCTCTCTCTCTCTCTCTCTCTCTCTCCTCTCTACTGCTTCTCTCCTTTGTCTCTCTCCCCTTTGTTCCCCCTCTTTCCCCATTCCCATCCATCCCCTCTCTCTCCACATGTTCATGGCCAGCCTCTCTCTATTCTCTCTGCCTTTCTCTGCCTCTACTACCCTCTTAACTTCCCTCCCCATGCCCTAAATAAACTCTATTCTATAGTATACCATCCTGTGGCTGGTCCCTCCAGGGAAAGGGATGCCTTGACATGGGACCACTGAGACACCCCCTTCCCCCACACCTCACCACACCCCAAATAACATATTTTTATTTCTTTCTCTTTTATAACAGCAAGCACTTTACTGACTGAACTTGCTCCCCAGCTCTTGGCAATTGATCTTGTAAGATGATGTGAAAGCACAAATCAAAGAGTACCATGGGAGAAGATATCCAAGGAGAAGACAGGCAGGTAGTAAGAGATGCAGGGCATGTGGTAAGAGATGCAGACAATGGTGTAGTGCTTGAATTAGGCAACGCCTAGAAGCTAAGTAAGATTTATCTAAAACATGGCTCTCACCCTTCCTAATGCTATGACCCTTTCATATGATTTCTCAGGTTGTAGTGACCATCCAATCATTACATTATTTTTGATGCTTCTTTATAACTGTGATTTTGTTACTGTTATGAATCATAATGTAAATGTTTTTGGAAATAGAAGTTTGCCACAGGTTGATCTAGCCACTGATCTAGAGAATCTGGGAAGTAGCAGAGCCCTGCTGACACCATTTTGACTTCTAGAAATATAAAAGAATATGTTTTCATATGGCGGTACTTCATTATAGTAGTCCTAGAAAGCCAATGGCATAAATTACTATAATAAATCTATCACTGATCAAGCATAGTCTTACATCACACTCTACATAAGAATTTTATAAACATTACTACATTGAGCCATCCCAACTGTCTGCGATGTTAATTCTTTTGTTTTGTTTTTATAGATAAGGGAACACGTGTGTCTTAGGTCACGAAGCTTGTGAGTGGCAAGTGTCCTGGTCCTGGAAGTCTGCCTTTCCTTCCTTGTGATGCCACATGGAAAGCCAGAGTGCTGAGGTCATTCCCCAGGGCATTCCCTAACTGCTTGACCAGAACCTTAGTGCTCACCAGCCCTCCTGCACTTCAGTGGAATATGAGGGAAACCTGAGATATTCAATCTTCTACATGCATTTTGGCCATGTTGATGTCATAATCGCATTACCTATTCACGATCATTAGAAGATGCAATTTAAACCAAGATTTCTTCTGCTAAAAAAATGTTAGAACCATGGTTGTGTAGGCTTCTTTTTCATGGAGAAATCTCAGGTCATGCATGTAAGAATGCAACCTGGAATGAGCTGGCAGACAGAGATGACAAAAAGTGCTAAGCACAAGGTCAGGTCGGCCAGGAGTTTGGAACTGGAAAATAGGCTGACCGTATCTGAACTGCATCAGATAGCATAGTTCTTTGGAATGACGGCATCTATTGGATTGGTTTTCAGATATTGGTTTTGCATCAACAAAGAATCCCATGAATGAAGAAATCAGGAAGCTGTGATTTTACCCCATCCGTCCCTCACTCTGTATCTCCCTGCCTCCCTCCCTCTTTTGCTTTTCCTCTTCTTCCTCCTCCCTCCTCCTTCTTCCCTCTCTCCCCCACCTCCTCCTTTAATACAGGGTCTCATTGGATAGCCCAGACTAGACTGGAACACACTATATATCCAAAGGTGATCTTGAACACAGCAATCCTCATGTCTCAGCCTCCTGACTGCTATGAGTAAAGGTTCACATCACCAAAACTGACCCCCTACATATCTCTATAGCAAGATATTTAAGAAGATTATTCTGCTTTCTCATAATATTTTTATTTTTCTATTTATAAATCACTAATCTGAATAGGCTTCTGGGACTTTATAGACTACCAAAGGATCGAAGATTCCCTCTGTTTTCACCTGCCACTTGACTAGATGTGCAACCTTGGGCAATTTTCTTGGTCTCTCTGAGCCTTGGTTTCCGTTTATTTATTATTAGTTTTGTTATTATTAGTAGTACCATTTGTTTATTTATTTTTTTAATGGAGAGCATTCCATGAACCTCCTTGATGTTGTTATGAGGAGTCAGTAACAAACTGAGTACTGCTTAGGACAATACTCACTAAATAAATCATCATTGTCATCATCATCATCATCATTTTATTTTATTTTACATTTTGGTTTCTGGTCATTTTAAACTGTATCAGTTAAAGGTACACTTACCTGCAAACCATGTCTACTATTATTTAGCAGTGTCACACTTTTAAATATGCTGTTCTCCAGATGAGTAGCAAGGAAAGAATTCACTAGTTTCACCAGTGCTTTGAACTGTTAAGAAAAAAAAAGTACCCCTGGATACGATGGATGTGATGGATGTGATACTGCAGAAAGTCCCGGCTGAGTTAGCTCCCTTCCCTGCTAGTCTTCCCTTTGCTCTGGGATTGGACGTGATTTTCTTTCCCTCACTTAATTTCCCACTTGGAATTTGTATATAGACTCTGATAAGGAACCCCTTAAACTCAAACTAAGAGAGTGCAAGATTTTTGTGGCTAGAACTGTAATGTAATGTAAATAACCTGATCTCCCAGTCAACTGTGCCTGTCAGGAGGGTACGTGTGATCCTAGCTACCACAGCCCCTCACAGACCTTTGTTCTCCATTAGCGAGGTGCTAGTTCCACCAGCGAGGATGGTTTTATGACTTGGCATAAGCTTCTGCTGCTTCCCAGGCGCAGCAAGGGGAGTTAGTTCAGGGCCCTTGAAGACTTCTTTTGTTCTGCCAAGTTAGGGAGGAAAGAAGGGGTGAGGCTTGAAAGCCTGTTTGTTTACACTCAGTACCCAGCTCCCTGCCTTTTTCATAAAAGGAAAGGCAGCCAGCAGGAGACTCACAATCCTCAGCACTTCCCACTTGGTTCTTGCTGCCTTCTCCCACTTGTGTATTAAGCAGCCAGGCAGCTGTTGAACACATATTATCAACAAAGCAATCTTCTAGCCCTTTGATTCAAGCTATTCCTATCCTGTGCCCTGAAATAAAATGACTTTCACAATTAAAACCCTGAAATCAATGTGGTGTCTATTGTCATGTGTGCAAGAGAAACGCTTTAATTACAACCATAGTTAGATAATACAGTCATTACACCTCCCTAATCTCAGATATACAACCAGCACCCTCTGAGCACTTTACCACCCTTTCTTTGATTTTTTTTTTCCTTTTTCTTTCTTTCTCTCTCTCTTTTTCACCCCCAACATGAATGGCTTTTTATCTAAGCACTTCAATTTGCATGCCTTTGCTCTGAGGCAGCTCCCCATGATATGTTAATTGCAGATTGCTTTAAGTACTAAAAGATTAACATAAAACCCTTTGCAAACAAGCTAATAGTTTATGATAATTTTTGCATGGCCTTTGTCTGTCTATCACTGGATTGCCTCTAGCTGTAATTTTATAAAGAAGCTGTAAAATATCATTTAAACAAGTTCATTTACACATAATTATTACCAGAATCACATTATTCAATTTAGATACTCCAGCCTATTAACAATCCATGAACTAAAATGTAATTAAACTATTTTCCTTTTATGAACCTATTCATTACAATGTGTGGGAGATGGATCTCTCAGTTTCACTGCAAAACTCAGCACTTTGTTGTTGGAATTGACAAGTCTGGCACTCATTATGTGCTTTTAATTATATTAAAAGTATTGGGAGACAGCTCAGATAAAGAATATATTTAGAAACGAAAGCTTGGAAATGCCAAGATGGTGTCATCCCTAAATATATATTTGTTTTACTCCTGCTCTCTTCCCCATTTCTGAACAGTGAAAAATAAAATAAAATCAGGCTGGTTGTTTTAATTGAGATTTTCTGCTCTTAAAGTAATTTTTCTAATTTAAGCCAAGAATAAATACCTCATTTAATTAATGGTGTTTACTCATCTTTCCCACAGATTTTATCTACTTTTGTAGAACCGAGAGCTAGAATTAGAGCCAAGGAAGTCTTTTCTCCTAGTATTTACCGACAGACCCACAGTCACTTCAGATGCGGGGTGATGCTTTTGAGCTTTGATTCAGCACCATTGAACAGCGTTGGTTCTGATGCCAACTTTCCTCTCTGTGGGGACAACTGACTCAATAGGCAATGATTGATGGGCTTGTAAGAGGCAGCTCCCCCTGACCCCCAGCTCTGCTGTGCTGCTGGATTTCAGGGAAACGCAAGTGATTTAGTTAGAGCAGACTGAGTCTCTGGACTGGCTAGGCACCCCAGTCAATGTCAAAGACAACAGGTCACTCAGGTTAGGTGCTGACAGCAGCTATCAAAGAAAAGGATCCAAGTATCCTGAATCTAGCCCAAGTACTTCCTAGCTCCCACACTTACCAACGGGACTAGTTCATTTCTTTCTCCAAAGCTTTGCTTTCTAGGATCCTATTTCTAAGAAGGTCTTAGAAGGTTCAATATCTCCCTCTGAGCACAGTCTTGACTGTATGTGGCTATTTAGGATTTAATCACGACCAACAATTCCTATTAAACATCTGCCCTGCTCTCCAGTGTCCACACCAGCCATATGGCAAGAATGTTGACCGCCTGGGCAACCTGCAGATCTCTGGGCAGCCTGAACACTCTTCCTCATGTAGATATTTTTTTAATTTTCTCCTCCAAACAATGAACTTCCCCTTCTATACCTCAACACTATATCCTAGCCTAATCCTGCCTTATATTTGGCAAATAGTCAACCCATCACTGTAAGCAACAATATCTTCTACTTCTCCAGAGCCATTACTGGCTGTGCAATGGAAGCCTGGAAGATGTGTCCTGTGGTTCTCTAGCTTGAAGCCAATGTAGAGGTTATTTCCAAAGACATCCAGCTGGGACCAGAGAGATAGTTTAGAGGTTAAGAGCACTGTGTGTTCTTCTAGAGGAACTGGGTTCAATTCCCAGTACCTACATGGCAGCTAGAATATGTAATCTCAGTTCCAGGGGATCCAATACCCTCACACAGATATACATGCAAGCAAAATGCCAATGAATATAAAATGAAAATAAATTATTTTTAAAAAAGACATTCAGCTGACTGCAAGGATAACTTTACAGCACAGTGAATAGTTTCTTAATAAACAAACAAACAAACAAACAAATCACTTTTTTGCCTATAGATTAATAGTGTAAGGGCATTAGTTGTAAACTTTGTGGCATCAATAACCCTCCTTGCTGTCCATTCTTCCTTCTAAAATCCTGCAGGAGTATCTATCACCTAAGGAAACACGGTATTCTGTAGGTAGGTAGGCCCACAGTTGTGGGGTCTGTAGCCATTATCTTATAGGATCTAAAAGCAAGAAAAGCTTTAAGAATCTCTCTCACACATATACACACACAAACATTAGACTGACTGTTAAAATCAACAGAAAAGCTGTACAGCCCGTTCTCTAGTTCACCTTATTGATACATGTATAGATATCACTCATCAGGCAGATCCCAAGTCCAAGGAGGCAACAGAAACCAAGGTCAGAGCAGAACAACCCCCTTCCCCTCCCTTTTGTCATTTGCACTCCAGAGAATCAGATGGAAAGCAACCAACTCTGGCTTATCTGAACTACTCCAGGTGGAGGAATGGGGAACCCATGCCATTCGTCACGTGATTTAGATAACAGGCAATTTGACAAACTCTCACTAATGCTTTTCTTCATATGTATTTCTCTTATCTTGGGCCTCATAACCTTTTTTCATTCACTCCTGTATGCTGAAACCTGGTGTGCAGAGACAACTTATTTGGGGTTTTCAACGTTTGATTGGTGAGTAGGGAACTTTCTGCTTGAGGCTTTACTCCCCGAGGTGGCATGTCCTCAGGATCAGTTTTACTAAACCTGACTCATTGCAATGAAGTGCAGCTTCTAATTCTCGGTTTATGTTAAGAAAAGTCATCTAGGGCTGCTAAAAGAGAAAGGCACATGCACACTCAGAGCCTGGTGTCAACCCCCAGAACCCACAATGAAAGGAGAGAACTCATTCCTGAATGGTCCTTTGATTTTCTCATGTATACTGTGCTATGCCAGCAATTAAGTACACACACACACACACACACACACATACACACACACATGCACACACACACAAATATAAACTTAAAAATAACACTAAGGATGTTTGGGAAAATCATAAGTAATCATTATTTTTATTTATCCAAAAATCACATATGATGCATATAAGTGTGTGTGTGTGTGTGTGTGTGTGTGTGTGTGTGTGTGTACATATACATGTAGAGTTTAAGTAAAGATAAGCAACTTAAGCTTGACAATTCTCTGCCAAGAGCCATAGACTATCTGATTAAAAAAAAAAAAAAAAAAAAAAAAAAAAACCCAGTTCCAGAAATAAGAAAGTCCATTTTGAACTGTTAGTCAGAGGAGTCCAAAGGCTCTTCAAACCTTATAGGATATTGCTGTTGTTCTTAGTTACTACCCAGAGATTGAAGGTAAATCTCTGTGGCTGAGGACACATGCATTTTAACACAGAACTCACAGAATCCAAGACAGACCTGACCCTGAAAGGCCCCTCCGTGAGGAAGGACTTGCAAAGCCCCAGAAAGTATTGTGCAACCTGGCAAGACAGAAAAACAACCAATAGTTCTCAGCTGTGAAGCCCATAAGCCACAAGGACCAACATGCCAAGGCATCCCTGAAGCTACAACAATGGTACACATATTTTGTAGTAACCAACAGCTATCTGATTGGACTTACTCTCTATGAATAGTGAGGTCATAGATATTAGAGGAGAGTCTATTCCTACTTCTACTTTACTAAACCAGCACAGTTTCTAGTTTTATTCTGTGTGCCCTTGTGCCTACAGATTACTGTAGTTTCCAACTAACTGCCCTTTGCAAAGGACAGACTGTTACAGAAAACTGCTCCAGGGCAAGCGGCAGAGAATGACAGATCATGGGATCCCAGTCCCAATAGATGCATCTATAACACAAGCCCTGCACCTATGGCTCAGGGAACATCTTGAAAGAAACAGCTGAAAGACGGAAGAAGCCAGGGGACCAGAGAATTCCCTGTGAGGCTTAATCTCCTAGGAATGACAGAAAAGCTTTACCTCAACAGTATGGATGCCCAAATAAAATCTGAACGAGAACACCGCCAATAGACATGCTAATGTGGGAGGGAGACATCTTATGGAGATGTAACCCTAGACAAAGAGTTACAAGGGGATGCTGAAAGCAGAAGTAGTGCCGACCTAAGGGACATCCAGTACCAGGTGATAAGTCCTGAAATCATACACATACAAGCAACACTGAACAGACTCAGCAGGTTATAGTTATGTGTGTGTATGTGTGTGCACATGTGTGTGTGTGTGTGCACATGTGTGTGTGTGTGAGCGTGCGCGTGTATGTATATATAAGTGTAACAGTGGCAAAATGAGCGAAGGAAAGTGGTAGTAGAGTGTATTTGGGGTGTGCATGAGATGAGTTGGAGGGAGGAAAGTGGGGAAATGATATATCATATTTTAATAATTTTTTGAATAAAAATAAATGAATGCATGAATAAAAATAATGCATCTGAACTTGAATGTAGACAGGCAAAGGCAAGGAAGGGCAGAATAGCCTCCAATGACATTTCTTAAGATAGATCTTCCCAGGAGTTCCTGAATTCTTCCAGAAGTGGTGTCTAGGTTTGCCTCTGTTGATCACGGCCTCATTACAGGCCAAGTGTGGTGAAGCTATGTGGTAAACTGCAGGCCTTATTTGTCCAGCAAAACAAATCCCAGAAGTTATAATTATATTGCTTGGTAGAATGATGACTCCTTTTTATAAGTTATCTGGCAATTCTATTATGACATTTTAAAAAATTGCTAACATTTATTAGTCATAAAAATAATAGGATCACTGTGACATTTTTGCACAAACATGTATGTGTATGTAAGAAGTACTTTGATAATATTAATTTCCTTCTCACTCCCCTGTTTATCGCCCTAGTCTTCCCAAATGCATTCTTTTCTTTCATGTCTTTAAAAAAGTCTATGTTCCAGCAAATGTGCAAAACCAGGAACATTCTCTTCACCTGTAAATATATGCTCAATTCCTATAATGCTCTTAGAATCAACTTTAAACTATTTCCAGTTGTGTCATTAGTGACTTTTGTATACAGTACTAATTTCACAATAATGATATTTGTGCTCACATAGTATTTGAGTGATACTCAAATTAAATATTTTTTAATTACACTTAATCATGTCCTCAGGCAGGATCCAACAAGTTTTATAATGCTGGGGAGTCTACTAATGTTCCATCTCTCTTTCAACTCTGAGTGATGTGCACTTAAGGAGTACCAGGGGATACACACAGGGATGGAATGATTGACATGTAGGTGATCCTAGTAAAGTCTTCAATGTCTGTTGGCAAAAACCTGAAGTTAGGTTGTAGATAAAGGATAAAGAAACTTCCTGAGAAAATGGAAAACAGATGTCTGGAGTAATATACGAGTAAGTGAATAGAGAAAAGGCTGAGGAAAGAGGCAACACTGCTGTAGGAAAGAAAACACTACAGACTGAGCGGCTTAAACAACACAATTTTCCCAACAGTTCTGGAAGAGAGATCAGGATCTGGGCACGGGCATGGTCAGATTCGGGAAGGACTGCCTGCTGAGTTCCAGCTTTTCCACACATAATTGTATCCTCAGGGGTAGAAAGAGCAGGAAAGTTCCCTACAACCTATACCCAAGGGCACCCATTCCAATCAGAAGGGTCCTACCCTTGAGGTTCGAATGTGATCTATTCTATACAGTTGTGTGTTTGAACACTTCATCCCAGATAGTGATGCTGTTTTGGGGAAGCTACAGAACCTTCGTGATGTGAGGTCTGGCTGGAGGGGGCAATTAAGTGACTCTAATGTGGACATGGAAGTTTAGAATCAGGTCCCAATTCTCCCTGGACTACAGAGATATGAGAAGTCCCAGCTACATGCTCCCATTGCCGTGAACTCCACTATCCTTTCCTTGCCATAAGAGACCCTACCCCCTTAAGTAACAGAACATCTGCATCCCACGAGTTGCTTTTTGTTAGGTATTTGCTCAGGGCACAAGAAAAGTTACTACTACAACCCTCCGTACCTCATCACTGCTCAAAGGCCTCAGACCCTCAGACTGGCTCACTGACAAGATTTCAATGTGTGACACAAATATCCCATGACTACAGTACATACACTGCAGTGGAAAAGGTCTCAGGGGACTCCACTCTGGTGTTTGTCCCTCAGGGTGAAGACAGTTCCTCATGTTTTAAAGAAATAGTTGCACTTTTGAGGTAATCTGTATATGTCTTACGTAATGCAAATAAGGAAGATCTAATCCTTCTGCTTACTTGGTTAATGGGTTTCTTAGTGATCATGCCCTCAGTACCCCAGGACAATTACAAAAGGCATTAACCCTCACACTTCCAGTGAGCACTGGCATGTAGCATTTTGTATCCGGTGTTCACCAAGGCCCAGATATGTCTGTACTCTGGCCTGGAGTGGACTGCACTTCCTCCACACCATGCTGGAAGCTGACCATTAGACTCAGTCTGACATATTTCCCTGAAGAGAGTAGCAGTCTCTCTACCATATTGAGAACAATTCTCCCAGAGCAGAGTAGACTTCCCTGGCTTTAGTGCTATGCCCATAGCTTCTCTCACTTACAATTCTCAGGACTCAGGGACAGTGAAACTGGAGTCACCATCGGTTGATGGTACATCTGTATGTCCACTTCCAGGCACTGGGGTTTCAATCCACCAAATTACCAAAGTAGAGAATTCAAGAGCATTCTTCACTTTTCAAGTTTCCCAAATACCTACTTAAAAAAAAAGAAAGAAAGAAAAAGAAAAAGAAGAAGGAAGAAAACCAGCATAATGCCTCTTGGACGTCTGTAAGTTGGAGGCAGCTAACTACATTGGCCTCCATGCCTGGGGCAGAGTTTCAACCTCAAACAACTTTATTTAAACAATTTCTTACTTAACATGTTTTGCTCAGTGCTTCAAATCCAATCACTCTCTGCATTACAGGGCAGAACTGCTACAGGACAGAAAAGAACAACACAACCTGTTTTTATTTTAATATCTTCCGGGTCCCTCGGCACTGCCATCATTTGGGCTGTCAGCCCTTCACCGCCCGAGGTGGCTTCCCGCTCTCTGCAGACTGTCAGCCTCTCCACTAATGGCACTGTTCGGGCGAGGGGGAAATGCAATTTTCCACTCCATTACAAGCACTGTGTAAAAGGACCTCTTTTCCTCACTGCACACAGATAAGGACCTAATGAAATTCCATTCACTAAGTATTCCAATAGCCAACTCCACTCCAAATACAGGCATTCTAAGCGCCTGCCAGGTCCTCCACTCCAGAAGCAATTGTCGCTGAATGTGCCTGGATTGGATGGCGTCAAGATGAAAAACTGTGGCTTAGACATACAGAAGGGAGGTCACAAAGACGGCAGCATATCCATGTTTGAGGAACTTCCTTCTATCGGTCAAGCCTGCACAGCACTTCTGCGGCCTCTAGTAGAAGCTTGAAACTCTGACATTGGGAAAGGGCTACATGAGAGTACCAAGCACCCATCTTGGATTCTAGCATATATAGTCTATAGAAACAATTGCCAAAACATGAGGTGGGAGGAAACACTCAGTAGGCTTCTTGTTTTGTTTGAAACAGGACATCTTTGTAGCCCAGGCTTTCCCCCAAACATGCTATCTGTCTGAGGATGACCTTGAACTAATAATCGTCCTTTCTATATCTCCCAGAAGCTGGAATTACTGGAGTGAACATGCATCACCTACCTGCTTAGTTCACTGCTGGAGGACTTGGAGGTACAACCAAAGGCCTTATTTATATCAGACAAAGACTGCCAACTGAGGTGTACCCCAACCTCACAGCGAGCCGATTAATATGAGAAGTGGAAACAGACTAACTCTTATGAGTGTCAAACTCATGCAACACTGTAGGTGGAAACTGTGAAAATGGGTGAAATGACTGGTCCATATTTCAGTCTCTTCCTTTCCTAGCAGTTTCCCTCTCCCAATGTGTGGGAAAGCAATAGAGAATTAGTATAGCACTCTTCCTTTCTTCCTTCTTACTTAGAGTCCCTGTTCTTATGGCACTCTGGGAGTTTCCTTGGTGGTATGCCCTCCTTGTCACTAATGCCATCTATCTAGTAGCTCACAACTTACCTTTCACACCAAATCTCACCACTCTCATCTCCAGGCCCTTTGGCTTCTGTAATCACCAAGTAACCTAAGTCACGTGAGAAGTCTTGGTTCTGCTCTACACTGACAGCAAAGCAAGGCATTGGCCCTGCTGACATAATATCAGAGAACTGGCTGTCAATGCTGAATTTGAAAATGTAGCTGCTGAATTTATCAATTCGTGGGCTGCAATTCACTGGACATAAAGCCTGCCCATGAAATCTCTTCAATTTTCTTTCAAAGATGCTTCTATAGGGACTTATGCCATGAAATATCCTTAAACCATGTTTATATACATAAATACACATACACAATATAGACAAATGCACACATCAACAAATATCATTTATTAATTACATCATAATTGGTTTAAATTTGTTCCTCTTATCATAATTCTCATTTTTAGTTGCCCTTTCACAGGCCAAAATTTTGAGGGTATATGGCGTGACTCTAGTTGTAATATTTTAAGAAACATACTATTGATGCTTGCTACTTTATCTCAACTCCATTAAAAATATACATAACAATTTGTTCATCTACTAACTGCTAGGCCTTTGGGTTATTTTTAGTTTTTTATATGAAAAAAAAGTAAGGATACTAAAACCTCATATACAGTTATTCCTAGACATGTCTCTTACTGCATCAGCAAAACTATAGGGCCATGAGTTAATTTAGAGCAACAACTGTGCAAACTTTCTGTAAGACTCCATCTTCTGATAAACCCACCTTTTAAAAAGACACATCTGTATATTTAAAACATTTTATTGTGTTTTCTTTACATTACCCTCATCATTAGTAATGTTCAGTGTGTTTCTTTATGAAGTAATTAGACATAGAGATTCATCTCTATGTACAATGTCTATCTCTTAAGTTTCTCTCTAAATTGTCTATGGTTTGTCAATTGGCTTATATGAGTTCTTTTTATACTCTTAATAGTTATTCATTATCCAATATGTATTCTATCTCCTCCAAGGTTTCTAAGGTGCCTTTTAAGAAACAAATGTCTTCATTTCAATTGAACAGTTTTAACCATCTCTTTTTTATGGTTAACACATGTTGTGTCATTACAAGGAACTTTGTTCCTCCCTCATACAATTTGTATCTAATGTGTGTCATCCTCTGAGTTTTATTCAAGCCCTACATTTCTAAGAATACATAGAGCTCTCTACTGTGCTATTTCCAGTTTCCAAGGAACTGGACAGTCCATGAGACGTGTATAGCACACTTTACTCAATGGATTCCTTCCCCCTTATGCTCATTTAACACAGCCAGAAACTTTAGACAAACTCACAACAACAACCTTTCAATTTTCCTCTCCTCAGAACAAAGTAGTGAAATAGAACCAAGACATGGATAACGTCTGAGGTAGAAGATAAATGACAACCACTGTGTCCTTTTCAGAAGTCAAGAGAGGTGGCTTTGGATTACCCAGGGTTGTGACAGATGCACACATTGTTCTTTAGGAGAAAGAATCTATGACTTACCCCAAATCTTGACAAATAGATTTCATCTTCTGTGCCAACACCTGCCACTTGATAAAGGCTATCTTGAGAGCCCTGGTAAAGTGTTTCTGATGCTGTTTGAGTTCTAAAGGAGAGCTGGGATCAATTAGCAATGTCTGCCTGGGGGGCTTCAGAATGGAGGTATAAAGGCCTTGTATTTGTCATCCTAGGAAGAACAAGGTTTACCTTCTTCCAGTTCCTCCACACGAACTTGGTCATCATGGCACAGCACCAGAAGAGCCAGGCCTACAGCTGTTCAATGCACTGGCTAAAACAAAGTCATTTTCTCCCAAAACACCCTGCCTCATGACAAGCAGATGCGCAAAGCAGCAACTACGGGGGTATGGATGGAGAAAGGAGAGACACAGCTCAGGTCTACCTCATTGTACAAACAGGTATCATAATTTTTCACCTGACATATCCACCAAGCCAGTTTACCCGTGAGATGATTTTGCAGATGTAGTATTCGGTGAAAAAGCAGATGCAAAGAAACTGGGCTTTCTTTTTAAGCTCCAGCCCTATTAGTTATGCAGCAGGTGGGTCCCTTTAATGCAGGTAGAATTACAGAGAGTTCTGCTGTTCCCAGCCCTGCACTTGCTCACCAACAAGAGCAGAAAACGAACACTCCGAACCACTGGGTACAGCTCCTGAGACAACTCAACTGACCCACCAGTCACTGGGTTTCCTTTGCCTCTTGCTTCTGTGCTTTTATTCGATGACATTTCACGTGGGATGGGACATGAGATCAGGCATGATTCTACCCATAGCAACCCCACCTGAGTTCCTCAAGAACTCAGTATCAGTGACAGGCAAAACAGCAAGTGCGCCATTTCGATGTGACATCCTAGGCGGTACACAGTGGCCCTTGGCTGGCAAATATTAGCTGGAGTTAATCGCTTACAAGGTTCCATTTACATTTGGTCTTAGTGACGTCTTAGAGTAGAAGCACAGATGTTTAGTGCTAGGAAGGCTGTGTAGGAGCCTTGTGCAGGTGCCCTGTAACCAAGCCCTTCTCTTTTCTAAGGAGGTACCTCTGTGGCGTTTTACCGATGAACTCTGCTTTCCTAATTCCTAACAGTAGCCCATGTGTTTCATTTTTCTGAATTTCATAGTCCGGGCTGAAATTTTCTGAAGAATTGTGCCGTGGAGCATTTATAAAAAAAACTCATGAGAGACATACCAATCCTCTCTACCTCCTTGGGTCCATGATCTAACTTATATAATTCAAACAGCTGGAATTCAGGCCCTGATCCAGGTAAGTGTTAGTGCCCCTAACTTTGCATGACCTCGAAAGGCAATTCCCTGTAGTATGGTTTTAATTTTTAAAAATTGTCCCACTTAGGGCACCTTTATGTTTTAAAAGCATTACCATTAGCAGGTTACTTCAAATTGTTCCTGTCAGCTAGAGCTGGGGGTAGCTCTGATGATGTTCCCCCAGTGAATAATAATTTGTTTCAAATTTTAAAGGACAAAACTCATTCTTGGCAACCTCCTGGAGGGAGAAGAACTATTTCCAGTGCTCTTTAATACATCTTGAAATAATTTATGAAACTTTGCGAATATATTATTTCAGGAATGTGCGTTTGCAGTCAAACAAAGAATAAGTATTCATTGCTAAGGGAGGCCTTTGAAAGGACATTATCTTTCCTTTCACAGGTGACGGCTCAAAGAAACAGCTTCTCAGAGGCACTTTCCTGTTAAAAACCTCTACTTAGGAAATGAAAGCTAATTTGATTAGAAAAGATGTTTAATTAACCACCCAGTCTATAACTTTGCCATTGAGCAGAAATCTCGACGTCATGTGTTTGAATTTGAGAAGATTACAACTAATGGAGATAATTAGTTCTCCTTCTAAATGATACAAGTTCTTATTTTATTATATGGATACAACCAAGGTCTTGGGCAAAATCCAAAGGCAGAATCTCCCATTCACATTCAATATGGGTATGGGGTGGGGCTCACTGGTGCTATGTACAATCTTGATGGCCATTGACTGAGAGATATGTCCATATTAATGGTTGGTAGTAGAGATGTACAATAGGTCTGCAAATGATCCAGCCACAAAACTGAGCTCCTTGTTGGCTGTACCTAAAGATCTCCAGTGAATGAAGAATTCCTGAATGTTTTCACATTGTGTGTGTTAAGTTGAGAGTGTGCTTGGAGCTTGAGATGAAAAGCAGAGCACAGCTCAGAAAATTGTGACCCATCTTGATGCATCATGAAGGGGAGTAGAGGCTCTCAGAACCACAGAACACATTAAAGCAATCATCCATCCTGACCAAGTAGGTTTTATTCCAGGGATGCAGGGATGGTTTAATATACGAAAATCCATCAATGTAATCCATTATATAAACAAACTCAAAGACAAAAACCACATGATCATCTCGTTAGATGCAGAAAAAGCATTTGACAAGATCCAACACCCATTCATGATAAAAGTTTTGGAAAGATCAGGAATTCAAGGCCCATACCTAAACATGATAAAAGCAATCTACAGCAAACCAGTAGCCAACATCAAAGTAAATGGAGAGAAGCTGGAAGCAATCCCACTAAAATCAGGGACTAGACAAGGCTGCCCACTTTCTCCCTACCTTTTCAACATAGTACTTGAAGTATTAGCCAGAGCAATTCGACAACAAAAGGAGATCAAGGGGATACAAATTGGAAAAGAGGAAGTCAAAATATCACTTTTTGCAGATGATATGATAGTATATATAAGTGACCCTAAAAATTCTACCAGAGAACTCCTAAACCTGATAAACAGCTTCGGTGAAGTAGCTGGATATAAAATAAACTCAAACAAGTCAATGGCCTTTCTCTATACAAAGAATAAACAGGCTGAGAAAGAAATTAGGGAAACAACACCCTTCTCAATAGTCACAAATAATATAAAATATCTTGGCATGACTCTAACTAAGGAAGTGAAAGATCTATATGATAAAAACTTCAAATCTCTGAAGAAAGAAATTAAAGAAGATCTCAGAAGATGGAAAGATCTCCCATGCTCATGGATTGGCAGGATCAACATTGTAAAAATGGCTATCTTGCCAAAAGCAATCTACAGATTCAATGCAATCCCCATCAAAATTCCAACTCAATTCTTCAACGAATTAGAAGGAGCAATTTGCAAATTCATCTGGAATAACAAAAAACCTAGGATAGCAAAAAGTCTTCTCAAGGATAAAAGAACCTCTGGTGGAATCACCATGCCTGATCTAAAGCTTTACTACAGAGCAATTGTGATAAAAAACTGCATGGTACTGGTATAGAGACAGACCAGTAGACCAATGGAATAGAATTGAAGACCCAGAAATGAACCCACACACCCATAGTCACTTGATCTTCAACAAGGGAGCTAAAACCATCCAGTGGAAGAAAGACAGCATTTTCAACAATTGGTGCTGGCACAACTGGTTGTTATCATGTAGAAGAATGCGAATCGATCCATACTTATCTCCTTGTACTAAGGTCAAATCTAAGTGGATCAAGGAACTTCACATAAAACCAGAGACACTGAAACTTATAGAGGAGAAAGTGGGGAAAAGCCTTGAAGATATGGGCACAGGGGAAAAATTCCTGAACAAAACAGCAATGGCTTGTGCTGTAAGATCGAGAATTGACAAATGGGACCTAATGAAACTCCAAAGTTTCTGCAAGGCAAAAGACACCGTCAATAAGACAAAAAGACCACCAACAGATTGGGAAAGGATCTTTACCTATCCTAAATCAGATAGGGGACTAATATCCAACATATATAAAGAACTCAAGAAGGTGGACTTCAGAAAATCAAATAACCCCATTAAAAAATGGGGCTCAGAACTGAACAAAGAATTCTCACCTGAGGAATACCGAATGGCAGAGAAGCACCTGAAAAAATGTTCAACATCCTTAATCATCAGGGAAATGCAAATCAAAACAACCCTGAGATTCCACCTCACACCAGTCAGAATGGCTAAGATCAAAAATTCAGGTGACAGCAGATGCTGGCGTGGATGTGGAGAAAGAGGAACACTCCTCCATTGTTGGTGGGATTGCAGGCTTGTACAACCACTCTGGAAATCAGTCTGGCGGTTCCTCAGAAAATTGGACATAGTACTACCGGAGGATCCAGCAATACCTCTCCTGGGCATATATCCAGAAGATGCCCCAACTGGTAAGAAGGACACATGCTCCACTTGTCTTATAATAGCCAGAAGCTGGAAAGAACCCAGATGCCCCTCAACAGAGGAATGGATACAGAAAATGTGGTACATCTACACAATGGAGTACTACTCAGCTATTAAAAAGAATGAATTTATGAAATTCCTAGCCAAATGGATGGACCTGGAGGACATCATCCTGAGTGAGGTAACACATTCACAAAGGAACTCACACAATATGTACTCACTGATAAGTGGATATTAGCCCAAAACCTAGGATACCCAAGATATAAGATACAATTTGCTAAACACATGAAACTCAAGAAAAATGAAGACTGAAGTGTGGACACTATGCCCCTCCTTAGAAGTGGGAACAAAACACCCTGGGAAGGAGTTACAGAGACAAAGTTTGGAGCTGAGATGAAAGGATGGTCCATGTAGAGACTGCCATATCCAGGGATCCACCCCATAATCAGCATCCAAACGCTGACACCATTGCATACACTAGCTAGATTTTATCGAAAGGACCCAGATGTAGCTGTCTCTTGTGAGACTATGCCGGGGCCTAGCAAACACAGAAGTGGATGCTCACAGTCAGCTAATGGATGGATCACAGGGCTCCCAATGGAGGAGCTAGAGAAAGTACCCAAGGAGCTAAAGGGATCTGCAACCCTATAGGCTGACAAATTATATACATTCACCTGCAGTACTAATGAAAACATGAACCTTTGCTGGGCTTTGGTTGACATTATCATTAGCCCACTGTGAACACCCTTCTGTCTCATTCTTGTTACAAGGTCTACTTAGCAATACCCATATTTTATTTGGGGTATGAATTATTATTTAGTAAATATACATTGACAGGTACATTTTCTCCAAAATTAAAAAGGAGGTCTATGTATAAGGGCAATGACATAAAAAGGAGCTTTGGGTATGAAAAATAGAGCTATCAGTTTGATGCTTTCTAATTTTCTGTAGTAAATTCTCTTCCCCAATTCCCACTGTATTTAATAGCTGGTCTTTTTATATTATTCTACACTGGGTTTTTGTGTGTGATTATAATGTCTTGTGCCCAAAAAAAGGAGAAAGAAATGAAAAAAAGAAAAAGAAAAAGATGAAGGGGAGGGGAGGGGGGAGGGGAGGGGAGAGGAGAGGAGAGGAGAGGAGAGGAGAGGAGAGGAGAGGAGAGGAGAGGAGAGGAAGGAGAGGAGAGGAGAGGAGAGGAGAGGAGAGGAGAGGAGAGGAGAGGAGAGGAGAGGAGAGGAGAGGAGAGGAGAGGAAAAAGCCTTGGTTGGGAAGAAACTAAACTGATATTAGTTGCATATTTCCATTCTAGCCTAGTTTATTTGAAATAACCATCTTTATCTATTGGTTAATGGTTATGGGCCATCTTTCCTTTTGTTAACCTTTGAGGTCTGTGACAATGAGAACTTTCTGTTTCTGCTACAAAACCATAAAACTAGCAAGCATTTCCTTCCTCAACATCAGCTCCCATTTCGGGGTTCATGACTGAGAAGGGATAGCATCACTGTCTTGGGGTTTGACCCCGAATACACGCATGGGAAGCTCTAGTGGTGATCTATTAGACCGGGAAGATGAGCAGAGAACAGCAAAACTATTTATAGGGCTGGGAAGATATTTAGCTTAACAAAGAGACCTGGGTAAGAAGGTGACTCAGAGAACCAATCCACACCAAGAGCAAACTGACTGAATTGCTGTATGCAGTAAATACTGCATTGCCACACCAGATGGATGGATCTTGAAGGTTTCCTCTGGTGATGTTAAAATGACGCTCCCAACAAATGTCAGTTCTGTCCATGGTCTGTCCAGCCAAGCCTAAAATCCTATCCTGTACAAGTCATTCTGATGACAGAGATTTTTTTTTAATCTCTGCCTTAATAGTTTGCTGAGTTTTGTTTCTGCTCAGCAAACTATTACGGCAGAGATTTAAAAAAAAAATACAGTTATTGATGAGAGCAGTTTGGGCAACTGAATTCTCCCTAGCAATAGATTGACTGATTTTATGCGGTTAACCCTTGTCAAATACGTATGTGTTTTGAGAGTTGTGTGTTTAGTCTAAGGTGGGGGAATGCACCTGCAGAGATGGCTGGAAGCCTCTTCACCCCAGAACCCAGATTTTCAGGAAAATCTGTAGCCAAAAAGTAAAACTGGTCAGATGCTGAGGACCATGGGGATTTGGAAACAAGTAAGTTTCACTGACTACTTTAGGGCTGGGAAGGCTTCACAGAGAAGGTAACCCTGACCTAGATTTAGTGAATTGTCATTGATGTCAGGGGTCATTTCAGAGTAGGAGGAAGGGCAATTCAGTAGAGGCTTAGCAAAAGCATAGGAGATGTGACATAAATCCATGGGGAGGGAGGCTAGGAATGGAGAGGAAAAATCAAGGCACATACACCTAGAGCCAGAGGGCATTGCTATAGCGAGGTCGTCTGTCAAAGGGTAGAAAAGCATAATGCAGAATGGAGAAAGGTGGTGGGCAGGAGGCTGCAGAACATGAACGCCACTACAGGAGGAACCTGCAGACTGCTTTCCAGCAGGTTCTTGGAAAGGAAGCCTTAGCTGGGAAGCACATAAGACACACAGATTTCAAGAGAGCTCTTACTCCTCATGCCCCGACAAAGGTCCCTACAACAGGGCTCCTCATGGTGGCAGAGAAGAAGAGCAGTTTGAGGGCCATAGTCCTGTGGCTCTTCTCATTGTTCAGGGACAGCAGGGGAAGAATAGGACCAGACACCAGAAGGACTTCAAAGTAACATGGTGAACCTCTGGGGCCCTGATCATTTTCTGTCCTGTGTTCTTTTTACAGATCCTGACCCACTCCTGGCACCCACACCTCTCATCTTGCGAACAAGTTATCGTTTCCCCTGCCTTTCCTTTTATCTCTAAACATACTGTTTCATCTCATTGGAGTTAATCAGAAATGAAGCTGACTAAAGTTTACTGAGCACTTACTATGTATATTGCATGTCAAAAGTGGGAGGGGCTTAGGCTCAGCCTCCAGGAACACTGTCAGTCATGGAGGAAAGGAGTGTGAAGAGCCCGAGCGAGCAAACTGCTGAATTATGGATCTGTGATTTCCCCTACTTTGTATTCAATTCATACTTTTAATTCACATACAGTGATCGCATAGCTGTGTTGCTGAGAGGTCTGCCTCTTCCCCCACCTCCACCCCCTGCGTGTTGTAGTAGCGGGGCTTGAAACCATGGTATAATTAACATAATTAAAGTATTAATAAAGATTGAAGGGGTTGGACACTGTGTGAAATGCTTAATTTTGTGTATCTTTAGCTGATTGAGTGTTTAGGTTTGCATTTCAGCTGCCACCCAAATTATGTGTAATTAAGCCAAGGCTCAGCTCTGCCTGTCTCATCTTACCCTGTGCATGCCGATGGCAGACGGATTTGATTCTGGAGAGAAGGTGGTGGATCTGCCCACTCATTTGTAGCTGTATGTGTTCGCACTTTTTATGAATCTCTAGCCTCTTCCCAGTGCTTTCATCCATCAAATTGTCTTTTTAGTATGGAATGAAGAATAGAAAGCTACAGTGAGAAAAAGTCAAAGGCTTACAGTCCATCCCATGGCTATGATCCCCTGCCCAAGCGTTCTGCTGCCTTTCCATGTATAAGGTAGGTGACTATTAGGGCTTGGGTCTAAAATACCTGCTAAAGGCTTATGGGCCTGAACACTTGTTTCTCATCTGGTGATGTTGTTTTGAGAGGTTATATAACCTTTGGGGTTGTGGCCCAACTAGCAGAAGTGAACCTTCGGCTTTGTAGGTAATATGTGCTTTGATTTACAGTCTAGATATGAACAAGCTTGGCTCATACCAATAGCTGTGGCTTCCCACAGCATGACTGGCCTGTAAAATCCTACATGCTTCTGTCAGATATTTGGTCAGTGTCGTTAGCAAAGGAATTGACATAATTTCAAAGTGATATACACGTTGATGCTCAGAAATTACATCAGATGGCCTGTCAACATTGGAAGTAGTCACAAGCACAAGGGGATGAGTCCCACATTTGCAAAGTATCCATTCTTTGAGACCAAAATAGTGACGTTCAAAGAGCTACTAAGATAAAGTTGAAGAAAAAAATCAGCTCAATGTCATGACATTGAAGGAGTTATCACTCTGGTGATACTTAAACCTGACCACAAACAAGAAAAAGTGCAGTGCTTACACAAATCAAAAGGCTTTCCTGAGTACAACACACCCATTGACAGGTCATATCCAGCATGCTGATTCTTGTGTTAGACCTGAAGAAGTAACATATAGATCAATATATACATTCATCCTTGCCATTATCGAGTACACAGAGCCCTTAGGAGAGGGACAAGGCAGCAATACAGGGCCAAAGACAAAGCCCAAAGACAAATACATATAGTAGCCTTTGGAATGTGGCAGTGATTGTGGCAGGTTACACTTCACTAGGAAGACCAGTCTGACTCATATGGCTCTAGCTGTGAGGTCAAGGCCATGACTAAGGAAGTGTTCAGTGGCCCAAAGCATGGTAGTTTTTAGTAGAGAAACTCGGTTGGGCTTACTGGAAAAAAGGAGAGTATGAGGTGAATTCTGGATTGAACTGCAGTGTGGAAGGCCTCAGATGCCAGGATGAAGTCTCTACAGTGAAGGTGCTCTGGGGGAAATGGGAAATAGCCAGCCATAGTAGTGCATGCCTGCAATCCTGGTGCTTAGAAATCTGAAGCAGGAGAATAACCTTGAGTCTCACACTAGCCTGGGTTAGATCCTGTCTCAGCAATTAAAAGGGGCTGAGGGAGTGGGTGGTGATGCTGATGCTGAAGTACAAAAATGAACAAGGAAGTGGCCTCCTGTTCAGCTTTCTACATAGTTCTAGCAAATTACCGAGGGCTTAGTGGCTTTAAAGAACAAAAAATTATGATCTCATAGCTGTAGGCCAAAAGTACAAGGGGCTCAGCTGGCTGCTCTGCCTCAGGTCTCGGGAAGGCTAAAATCAAGGTGTTGGCTGGGCAACGGTCCCACTTGGAGACTCTTGGGAAAGGTCTGCTCAAGTTCATCCAGGTTGTTGGCAGAATCGGTTCCATTGAGCTCCAGGACTGAGATCTGTGTCTTTACCCTCCCAGGAGACTCTCACTTCATCTTTCTTAACTTCCCAGTTCTTACACAATGTCATCCTCCATTTCCAGGTTGGGTTTCTTTAGAATGAAACAGGCTTTAAAGAGCTATGAATATAAACTGTGCACAGATCCCTTTAGATCTGAAGTTACCATTTTTTTTTAGATTACCTTGCATGTCTGTCTACACTCATAAATTGCCCACACAACTTCCTCCTCTCCCTCTTGTCTCTCTCTTTCTTCTTTGCTGAGTAACCATTTCTTTATTAAATCCTCCCAAAGCACTTAACTTGGTGGTCACAAAACTGACAGTTTATGTTTACTGGCTTGGGCGTTTGGATCATGGCTGCAAACACTGGACAAGAGAAACAAGCATAAAAGCACGAGGAGATTAATTGTATCCTATTGTTAAATTTGGCTTATAGAGGTCTCCATACTGGACTCTTATTAATGTGCTGCAACCTAACTTCCTATGTACAGTAAATGTAACCCTAACCTAAGAGTATACTCTCAGAAATACAGCTAAGTCTCAGCCAGTCACAGCAGCTACATCTCAACCATTGGCAGCAACTAAACATTTATACTGGATTCAAATAAGACAACTACAAAACTCTATCCAATTGGGTTGGCCCTGCAGTGTTTTCTGACCCCAGGATCAGGAGGGATATTTCAATCTGTCCTGGTTTTGTGAGCAGTTCAACTTGTGAATCATTCTTTGCCCACCTATCCAATTACTACACCTAATTTGTCACACTTCTCTTACAGTATTGGAGAGAGCAGCCAGTACATGGGCAGATTAGAGGGACGATTCCTTACTAGCAGAAGAGATATCAGGTCCTTTATCTTATGATGGGATGGAGGCTGTGGACAAAGTAAGGTGACTCGGTTGTACTGGTTAAAGGAAGTTTCCATCCTACTTTGCCCACAAGGTCATATGGACGAGCAACACACCCTTCTGGCATTGTTTTCTAATGACTACCCCTACCCACAGCCACAACCCAAAACTAAACACTTCTGTAAAAACAAACACTTAAACCAATAAAAGGGTGCCATGCCAGCTAACAAGACCCAGTGGAAGGGAGAATGACCGGGAGCACCCTACCCCTTTCCTGGGCCGCAAAGATATAAGATACTCAGGTTAGCTGAGTCTGGTGGCAGCGGCCCTCAATCTTAAAAACAGAGTACCTTAAAGGCTGGTTTGAGCTTGAGAAAGTTAAAATCGACCAGATAGAGGAATCTACTGTGGTCACTTGTAATTATTCTCTTCCCCCTGGTAGAGTGTATCTAATACAGCACTCGTTCACAGCGAGTGTTTTGATCAATTATGTACAATAGTAGGTTAGCACCTTCCTGGGGTTCCTTGGCTGATTCATTACCCCTGTTGTGGCACAGAACAGAATTTCAAAGCACCAATTAGTAAGTCCGACAGGCTCGAGTTTGAATCTCAGCTCTGCCTGACCACCTTGCTGCGAGCAAATTACTTCACCAACATGAGCTGTGGCTTTCTCCCTATAAGTGGGGATGATGGAACTTCTGTTTACAAAGCTGCTGGAGCAACAAAACAAGATGTATGTAAAGTACCCTGTGTGGGACCTATGGCACATGGCACACTCCTGACAAAAGGCTGCAGGCTCTTCATAGAAACAGGTAGGTTTTGATTTGAGAGGAATGAAGTTTGGTGAAGTGGAATACTGTCCAAGCCCCATTAAAAATCTGGAACAATAAAGGGTTGTCATGTAGATTTTTGGCATGAAAAAAGAATGGCCAAGGATACTCTACCCATTTAATAATGTCAACATTGACCAGTTCTAGCGGGAGCAGCATCAGGGATCCAAACAGCTGTTAAACAGATAGGATAAGCATCCACAAGCATAAGAACTCCCTGGAACACCCTAACCTATATTCTAAAGTCAGTTCACCTGTGTTATGCGGAATTTCTATAGTCAGGCTGCCATAGATGATTGACACTCAGAGATGAGGATAAAGAGGTGGAAGAACAGAGAAACCTTTTGCTGGGCTCTGTTCCTAGATGTAAAATACCAGCAGTACAGTCAAGAAATAGACCCAGGAGGCTAGGAGGATGTTTCAGGGTGGAAACTGCTTGTTGGGCAAACAAGTCTGAGTTTAGATCCCTAATATACACACAAAACAGTAGGTATAGTGGTGCACAAATATATTCTCTACAACTGGGTGGCAGCTAGAGCCCGGTAGATCTTGGGAACTTGCTGACCAACCAGTCTTGCTGAAAACACAAGCTCTAGGTTCAATGAAAGACTGTCTCTAAAACATAAGGTTTAGAGCAATGAAAAAAATGTATCTGAAGTCAGCCTCTGGCCTCTATGTGTACCTATGTACACACGCACGCATGCAGTCACGCGCGTGCGCGCACACACACACACACACACACACACACACACACACGTGTACATGCTTAAGAGCAGATCCTTATATATCTCTTAGTCAGCTAGATAAAGGGGAAAATAATAAACAAACCTCTTTCAACATCCCAGTGAAATTATTACATTCTAGAATTTAATGCATATTTGAAATATTTGTAGATATTATGAAAACCATGACCTTGGATTTGGGTTTACCATAGAGATCTCTAAGACTTTTCATTTCTGACACACATCTGCAGTGGTAATGCTGCAAGCCTATGCTCTCTATTTTTTCAGTAGCCAGCATGGAGACCACAGATCAATTGCCTCCACAGATGATTTTGTGTCCAGAAAACCCATCCTCTCTATCCCATGGAATGTATCTATGGGATATTTAAAACAGAGCATCCATGCTCTGGATATAGGCAATTTGATTCCATCTCCTACCCCAACACTCCCAACAGAAGTAATATCAGGAAACTCACTTTGCATTTTCTAATCTGTCTAGTGGCCTTACGAGCCAGACAGCTCTTCAGACTTCCTCACTCTTTACCTATTTGGAAAACGGGCAAAGCATCTGACCCAAATTTCTCCACTTCCTGTAACTGAGCCCCAAGGTGAAAGGCTGAACCCTCGAACTGAGCAAATCTCTGGATTCCCAGTTTCAGACAGAAAAACACGATTCACTTTCATTTTAAGCTATTAAAGTCAGGGAAACTTTACTTCACATGACTAAACTTGGGATCAAAAACATTGCCTGGGGTGGATGGTGGGTTTGGTTTAAAAAACTGAATCTACCTCAAAACACAGGATATGTCTCTTTTATATCTGAAGAAGAGAAGAGGGGCTCACTGTCTGGCAGCTTTTTCACTCAAAGATTTATACGAGATATATTATTCCATGTCCAGTGAACTTTCCCCTAATCCTTGGGGAGAAATACAGCTTTCCAGAACTTTGCCAGAAGAAAGTAGTGGGTTTTCCCCCCTTTATAAGCATTTTCTTAAGATCCTGGGCCAATTAACAATAAAAGAGTTCATAGTTGCCATAGTTTCTTTCCCAAAAGTCTTACGTAAATGATGGTTTATTGTGTATTATGTAGAACATTCATTTGCTAATACTTCCTTGTAATGGTCAACTAAAGTGTTTAATTCTAGGTGGAAACTCCTGAAGATATCAACTTTCCTAATTTGAGAGAATGACCCATAATATTCATGACTGTTCAAGCCACAAAGCTCATAAAAATCTACAGTGGAAGATGGCTGCTCAATTAAGATTTCTCTAAAGGATAAGTGAAACAGAGAGAAAAGGAATCTACTTCTTTCTCATAGGATAATTAAGTTCTAGAATGAGTCCTTGGTCTAGTCCAACTTTAGGAAAGAAATGTCAGATTCTGAGTTTTGGGGAACATTTTGGAAGAAACACAGAACCCTGAGAACTCTGGTCCTAGAGCTGGGAACTAGTCTTTGTTATGTCCCTAATCAGCTCAGTTCCATTTTCTTTTCTTTTTTTTTTTTTTTGCCTGATTTTCCTTATTTGTCAGCTTAAAGCTATGTCTTATTTGCACAAAAGAGAAAGATGAGGAAGTTAAACACAAGCAGATTTACCGAGGTGTAGAAGAAATGGAGCAAAGGAGAGGGCAGTGGATAAGCACTTGGGGAGAGAAGTGGATGAGCTTATGGCTTAGTGAGTGGATGCAACCCAGATAGATGGATGAATTGTGCATGAGTGGAGAGCTGAGCAGATACATGGATGGAAGAGTTGATGAGAACATGGGTAGATAGCCATGTAGGTTCATGGACAAATGGGAGCATGAATAACTGGGTAGATGGATTCTGGTTCAAGGGCATGGGTGGAACCTGACTAGCTGCACGGATTATGAGTTGATAGATGGGGGCTTCAGATACACATGAATGCGTGGATACATGAGAACAGGGGTTCATGGAAAGATGAGTAGATGGGGTCATGGGAATATTGAAGCAACATAAGTTCATACATAGATAGGAGAATGGGGTAATAAATAAACAGGTGGTATAAAGATGTTAGATAGATAGATAGATAGATAGATAGATAGATAGATAGATGATAGATAGATAGATGATAGATAGATAGATGATAGATAGATAGATAGATAGATAGATAGATAGATAGATAGATAGATAGCAGGATAGATAAACAAATAGCTGAATAATGAATAAATGGGTGCACAGACAGATATAGCACTATCTCTATCAGGCATGTATTTATGTTGTTTTGTGTTTTTAAAAGGGTCTCCTGTAATAACTTCAATAGTTCATACTTCTCTACACTACTGAATCCTAAGCTTAAAATGAAAAAAAAAATAAACCTCAGCCTTACTCATTTGTAAGCTTTTCTGAGAGACAAATTTTAGAAGCAGTCACTCCATTTTTCGTATTTTACAAGTGAGGAAACAGGCTGGAAAGAGGATGTGTGTATTCAAGCAGAGCTAGAGAAAGCCTCCTAAGTTGTGAGCCCCAACTTACCATCACTTCCTGGCACACTCACAATAGCACTCACTGGCTCTTGGAGGCATTTGCATTTGCTTCTACAAACCCCATGCTGAGCTGAGTTTTTTAGAAGAGTAAACCTAAGTAAGGAATACCATTTCCCAAAGAGTAGTTCTTTCCCAGGGACAGGAAAAGTCAGAGGTGTGTTTCCAATTAGTCAGGGAAAGAACTGTGCCTGTGAGTGCCTTGTCATTTATTGTTGCAAAGCTGGCGATTTCTCCCCAAAGCAGGGGACCGGTACAACTGTCATCACCCTTATGCTATTTGCACTGAAAGAAGTCACATGTGTCTCAGCGATGTGAAGTCCTGTCTTTTATCTGTTTGGGAATTTTCATCCAGTGTCCGCTCCGTCTGCCAGCCTCCACATCATTAAGTGTGTCTTCCCTGAGCTGAACTTGCATGCACAGTAATGGGTTTTACAAAGAGAGCAGCCATTAAAGCTGACTTTAGTTTGCCTTCACTCTTAGCCCCTTTTCTAAGGCATGCCTGATCTCCACATAACTTTCCCAGGGCACAAAAGGCTCTTCTTTATTTTGGTGAGCAAACCTGAGAATGCTTCATTAAAATGCCTTCCCCAAACAGAAAACTCCAGTGTCCAGATTCCACAAAAATGCACACATTTCTATGCTGTCAAGGGGAACTTGCGTTGCCACCATTTAAAAAGTCAGAAAAGCCCTGACTAAGGATAATCTTTCAACTCATTAATGCTAAGCAGCACCCCCCCACCCCACCCCACCCCACCCCCCTGGGAGGTCTACTGGGTAGCAATACTGCAGAATGTCAGGGCTTTGTCAAGTGCAAAGTTTCAGGAGGTAGTAAGAGTTCAGAGGGACTCACAAAAAGAAAGCGCTCCTATGAGGAGGAAGTGCTTCCTGGTCATGGCAGAATGAGAATGCCATTGAAAAGTTTGGAAGGAGAAGGCTATTTGGTATGGAAGTGGGGTAAGCTTCTGTGGTCACAGCCCCAGCCTGCTCAGACCTCCCTGGGTCTGGGTCCCTCCACTGTTCTTTCTCAGACTGACTTTTTGCTTGTGCCTGGCATTTTTTCTGAGCTACCACGACAATAGCAAAAAGTCACAAGTCAAAAACTGAAGAGTGTCCACTGGGGCCTGCTCTCTGCTGCTCTTGAGCTCTGCAGCTGCCATATGAACTAGATCAAGGCCAGCCTGTGAGAAGGTGAAAGTTTAGAGCAAGCAAGTTTCCTTTTGTCCATACCATCCCAGGGGGCCAAGCTGAAATGAAAGATCAGGTAGACCCACCAAGAAGAATGGAGGTTGCTATGGATCCAAAGAACTGAAGAACTAGGTTCAAGCCAACACTGGTTAGTCTGTACATCTGGGAGTTTAACCAATATTTGGAGTTATAAGGCCCTGGTGTAGGATGAGGATTCAATATACAAAAAGGCTAATAGATTCAGCTCGCCTAAAGCTGTTACCTAGAAGAAATTTGTCCTCTTTATGTACCTCATCAGCTCATTCCTAAAGGCTTAGTTTTAGACAAAAGATATTTGCCACTAAGACCACAGCATCCTCAACATACCAAGGAGGAGCAGCAATAAGAGGAGAATCAGATAAAGAACCCATACATTAGGTGCTTTGACTGGCCCCAAGAACGTATAGGATAGTTGTAGCCACAGAGGCCAGCACAGCTAGAGACAGCCTAGCTATTGGCCAATGGATTTTGGAGAGAAAGTAGAATATGATGTCAAGCTAGCTCTGGTATGTGTGAATTCTGGGACCTTACAAGTCACTTTTGCCTCTGCCACTGTATCTTTAACTATAATTCAGGTACCTAAACCTGCTTAACACTGAAGTCTAATGAGATACAAACACACACACAAAATCATATCTGTCAAAGTAGCTATAGAATATCAAGTGTTATTTTTATGACAAAGTTGATTTGGAATAAGACTGCTGCTACTCAGATGTGCAGCATGGTCTCCATGTGGTTCCCGTGACCATTTGAGTGGGGGCTGACTCTGACTCTATTGCTTTGGATCCTCTTCCCCTAACTGGGCTGTCTTATCTGACATCAGTGGGAGAGAATGTGTCTATTCCAGCTGCTACTTGATGTGTCAGAGCTGTCTGGTACTCATAGGGAGGCCTTCTCTTATCAGAGGAGAAAGGGAGGGAGGAATGGGGGAGGGGGTCTGAGGGTGGGACTGGAAAGACAGGAAGGAGTGGAGGCTGCAATCAGGATGTAAAGTGAATAAATAAAAAAGTAAATAAATAGAAAAAAAGACTTACTCCTGGCAACAGATTTAGGAAATAAGATTAGACATATTGCTGTTTCCATATATCCACACCTGTATGATATCCTATCCCGGTCCTTTCCTGGGCAAGTTATAAAATATCAGCCTACTAGAAAAATGGGTGCTATCAGCATTCAAAGGAATAGAAGGTTCCTGGACTTTAGGTCTTGATTGTTCTCTTTCGAGGCAAGAGACTCATATACCTCAAGCAAGCCTGAAATTTGCTAGAATACTGAAAATGACCTCTGATTCTAGATCGTTCTACCTCTTCCTCCCAAGTTCTAGGATTACAGAAGTGTACCCCATTAAAGGCTGGTAGAGCTTTGATATTCCTAAACCGTATTCCAAAGCAAGGAAAGAGGAGAAAGAGAAGGCATGCCCTTAAGAAATTCTACTGTCAATTGTTTAGTAACTATAAAAACCACTTCCTAATGGAGCTATCATTAGTTCTCAATCAGGCTTAATGATACATGCCAATGACCTCTGGACTCAAGAGATCAAACTAGGGGAATGAGAAGTTTGAGGCTGGCCTGGGCTACATAGTGAGATTCTGTCTTAAAACATAAAACAAATGAAGACAGTGCTTTTACAGAGCTTTTTTATAACTTTACCTGACTACTCTGTCACACTGACCTTGTAAAACTCAATTTCCCATTGAGTAGCACACATACTCAAGACTTAAAGATACATGGAAAAAAAATAAGAGCCTCAGCAGAATCTCTGCTTCCTGAGATCTTGAAATAAAATTCATCAATGGAGACATGTTCTCACACACAGAAAGGCAACATTCCTTCAGAGTTAAAACTGACTTCTGATCATTTTGCCTATGTCTATAGTGGCTGTGGCTGTTGCCTCTCAAAGACTGCATCGTAGGTAGGTTAACATTTCTGATTTGGAAAACAAAACAAAACAAATAATTATTCTCCTGGTTTGACTGTCTCTTCCAAAACTCATGCTGAAATTACAATTGGTACTGGCTTAGTATAAAAAAAAAATGGAGCCTTAAAGAGGCATTTAGAGAGTACTAATGCTGTTAGCACTGGAGTTGGTTAGGTACAGCAGAGATGGGTTTCTTATCAATCAAGGCCAAGCACTTAACAATTTCTATATTACTGCTATTCTCTTGGACTTTTCAGCTTCCAGTTCTGTGAACCAAATAGATATGTTCTTTAAAAAGCCTACACACGAGTGTGTTAGTGAGTTTTCTTGCATCTATGCTCAAGTAGAGGATGGAAGCCAGAGGACAACCGTGGGTGCCATGCCCAGAAATGCTGTCTATCTCCTTTGAGATGGGGTCTTTTATTGGCTTGAAACTCTCCAATTAAGCTAGACTGGCTCTCCAGTGAGTCCAAGTGGTCTTCCTATTTACTCTTCTCCATCAATGAAGTTACAGGCATATGCCATCATGGGCAGCTTTTATGAGAATACTGGGTATCAAATTCAGGTTACCATCCTTGCAAAGTAAGCATTGTATCAAGCTATCAAGCTACCAAGAAAGTTATCACTCGATACTAGGTTTGTTATGTATATGTCACCTAGAAGTACCTATCTGTCTAGTTTTTCTGACAAGGCAAAAGTATGGACTAAGGCAGAGTGCAACTTACCTTTATAAGTATTTACACTAGCCTCCATTACACTTGCTACCAGTTTAGAGAGCACTAGAATGTTCTCTGGCATCCCTGACTTTAAAGTCTGTGTTCTAATTCTGAGAAATACAAAATCCATGTATCTTACTTCAGAAGGATTCTAATTTCTGAATGTTTTTCAAGCAACCTTGAGACCCCAAGGGTTAATGACTTGGTAAAAATAGGTCCACTATCATAGAATATGGTAGAATGCTAGTTTCTTGAATATGAAGTCTTAATGCAAAATTTCATATGAGAAATAGCTATTGCATTTGTAGCTTACATGTGCAGGCATACATAAACAACACATACCCTGTGCCCCAGTCAGTTTACTAGATAACCTGTCTAGATTTATTTTATTTTGGCTGCAAATGAAGATATTCCTCTTCCGATTCAATAAAAAAGCACAACAGAGCCGTAAATACAGAGACAAATGTAAGAATTCAACCGTTTGATTGCATTAATTCAAAGAACTGATTAAAGAGTCTTGATACAATGGTGGAAATCGCCTTGATTTATTAAGCTACATCATCCATGAAATCTGCACAGAGTGGGGGAAAAAATTAAAGCTGTCACTTTAAAGAAATACATTCCACAATAAAGGGAATGAGGCAAAGGAACACCTAGGGTAATTTATAAACATATGCATAATCTGGAAAATCACTCTCACACTGGTATTTCATTCCTGCAAGTCTATGATCAGAGATGGCTCCCCACCTCGCTACAGCCTCCAGGTTTCAACTGGGGGTGCAAGGGGGAGGAATACTGCTATATGTTTTCATCCCTCTACCTGGAACAGGTGCATCTCAGGTCTGTGCATTAGAAGCCCAGCTCAGCCACTAAGCCAACTATTGGGGTTTTGCTTCATGACATCCTGGTGCTCAACTATCTCTCTCCTGCCATGGGGCCATGTATGTGACAACCAATGGCTTCTAACATCTGATATGTGTATACAGAAGCAATCCTCGTTTTAAAACATGCCAATGATGGATATACACCAAAGAGACTCTAGTTCCTCAAAGTGTGGTCTGCTGGCCTTCTCTATTTGCACCTCCTAGGAATTTATTAGAAATGGAAAGGCTGGCTCCCATGCCAGAACTGCTGAGCTATCAGGTCTTAACAATACAGTGAGGTGATTTTGTGAGTGATGACCTCTGAGATGCATTACCTTTGGTTTCAACAATGTTCAGTTCTAGAAGCAATGGAACTGTCAGGTGATAGGTAATCAGGAGAGCAAGAAGCTGGATGTCTTGGCTAATTAGATGGCTCAGTGGACAAATATGCTTTCTGCACAAGCCTAGCAACCAAGTTCCCTGGAACCCAGGTAAACACGGACAGAAAGTCAACTTCATGTATCACATTGTTCCTTTACCTATGTGCCTACACACACATACACACACACACACACACACACACACACCATGCAATCATACACACAGTAATAAACATGTTTTTTAAGACAATAAAAAGTCTTCAGCTGGGCAGTGGTGGCCTGGCTATCCTGGAACTCACTTTGTAGACCAGGCTGGCCTCGAACTGAGAAATCCGCCTGCCTCTGCCTCCCGAGTGCTGGAATTAAAGGCGTGCACCACCACACCCGGCGTGAGTCTGACTCTTGAGCATTGTTGACTATTTAATATCATCATAGCTTTAATTCACAAGATGATGATATTGACACCCTCCCAAAGATAAAAATCAATAAGGGTCTCCAGATATTACCCACTACCTCCACGGAGACAGACAGTCACCCCACATGTGTTCTGTCATGCATGCATACATTCAGCAGATTCCGATATGATGGAATCACATGTACATTAAACACCAAACTGTATGTTGTAAAGAGAAACAGAATTGGTCTTGGTTTCCAAAATGCTCTTGGACGAGGGTAGATTGGGGATCTATAGGAAAGGCCTCTGGCAAGAGTGTTTCCCTGTTTAAACAATCTCTGTGAACCCTGAGGAAGAGAAAGTGAATTAAGACGCAGCCAGTGGAGAGGCCAGTGAGGGAGGCGCAGCTTTGGATTCTCTCCTACTTCTCTGAAAGTGGCAGTGAAGCTCCTGGGGGCTCCTTGTCATCCTGGAGCTTCAAACTCTGTCACAGCCATCCCAGGTCCTTATCTGTACAAGTCGCTCAACTTCTGCTGACAAAAGAAAACCACAAGCGAGTGAAGTGTCTACCACACTAAAAGGTCAGTATAGAGTACCCTTCCCTCCAGTGGATGACTGAGTCCTAGCTCACAGAGACCCTGAATATTTTACTTTTTCTGTTCATTCTGTTCTCTACTTAGTAAAACAGGAGGAGAAGCCACCCAACTGCTTAGAAAGAAAACAGCTGTCAGCACTACAACTCCTTTTTTCTAAGTTGGTGCCTGACCTTAAGTCAATAATCACAAAGTCCCCCAGCTAAACTTCAGTTATCAACCAGAGACACAACTATTCCTCAAGATATGTAAGTCACAGGTTTGCTTAAGCAAATACAAATGGCAGCTTTTCTTGTTGATGGTTAGGTTTCCTAATGTAGCCCAGTGCTGACAAGGAGGCCAAAATAAATGACATCCTGTGTCCTCAATAACCTTAAAGGAAGACATATTTGCTCCCACAAAGAAGTGGGTCAATCATATGACCCTACTAAGCGAGCACTCGAACAGCTGTTCTATGCACAGAATAACATTTCTTTAATTTACTGTGTTTGCTTTTTGGAGTTTATTTTTGTTTTTCCATGCTGAAGAACTAAATGCCCCCAATGAATCAGTCAATGGGATGTTGGTTGCTCTCACAGGCAGCTTGCTGCTATTTTATAATAGTGCCCTGATCTTATTTCAGGAAAAGAATGACAAACTTACAGCCGCAAATGCTGGATTTATGGGGTTCTTTGTGGCAGGCATTACTGAGAACAGGGCTGAGAAAATAGGTGTGATGTATTGGGAAGAAGAAGCCCCCATAAATACAAGGACAGGCCTCTATTTCCATCTAAGCCCTGCTGATCCAAGTACCGAAATCCAACATCTGAGCTTCTTTTTTTTTTTTTTTTTTAGAATATATGGGTCAATCAATGGTGCTGAGTGCTAATTAGATGGACAAATGAATGGTCACCCTCGACAGACACATTATGCCAAGTCACAGCTCTTCTGAATGCCCTGGTCGACACTTTAATAGAGCTGTGACTTTACAAAGGTACAAGGTCAAGAAGAGTTGCATTGTGCTGGAATCTTCTCAGCAGCCAGCATACTGTCAACTGGACAGAGAGCTGTGCCTGTACTGTCCTGACCAATGACAAACATTCCAGACGTCACTATCATGATGTCAACTTGCTAGTAGGGATGCTGACTAGACCACTTTTCTGGGCCTCTTCCCTGGTAGCTTAAGGACTAAGTGGGTACAACTTTTGAAGGAAATTCTATTCAACCTACAAATTGCCAAAAATAGAAAAAAAGAAAAGAACTTTAAGAGTAGCTGAGGAGATAGCTTTGTCTATGTGCTTAACAAACATGAATGAAGACCTGAGTTCAAATCCAGCACTGAGGTATAAGCCTGGCATAGCAGCACTGGCCTATAATCCTAGAGGTGGGTTAAGTGTAAAGAGAAGGACCCCTGGACCTCACTGTCTAGCCAGTCTAGATAAACTGCTGAGCTGCAGACTCTTTCTCCTCATGGTATCTCCAAATATATGTTGCAAAGTGATTGGGAAAGGCACTAGACATTGAGCGCTGCTTTCCACACACACATACACATGCACACAGGCGCACACATACATGCACACACACGCACACAAAGAGAGAACCTCTGTCCAAAAAACAATCTAAGGAATACCAGTCTCACAAACGAATATGTTTAGGAAGGAAAGACACCAACATCATCACACTGGACTGTGAGTATTGTCTTGATAATCCAAAGCAAGGATTCATGGCCTGGTTTCCTTGGGGCATCCCATGCTCTTTTGACTGTGAACTCCCTTCTCATGTAGTACCCACTAGCAACATAGAGTTACACTTTCTGATCATGGAGCACGCGTGAGACTCTTCCTCTAAGATTTTGCCTTAACTGATCTGCAGGTAGATTAACAGGCAAGCAATCTCATCTCCAATGAATAACTTAAGCTTTGTCAAAAACAAACCTTGATGTTTTCCCACTGCCTTATAAGCTACAAAGTCACATCTAAGTGAATCCCTTGAGACTTTAGAACTTTCTAGAGCCCCAAGTATCACAGGACCCCCAAAGGATGGCAATATGGTATCCTTACATAAAAGTCAAGTTCCTGATCAAGTTTTTAAATTCTTTCTCTGTTATCCCTTTCAGTACATCAATAACCTCAGAGCCCAGACCTCTCTGCCTACCTCATGATTACAATTAGTGGAACTCTGGGACAAAAAGTTAACAGTGTCAGCTTCCATTGTTCTTGGTTTGGGAAGAGTTGGAAACATCATTTACTCTGAAGACCTCATTCTAAAAACACATATCTGATCCTATCCTGTTCTGGTCAGAATCACTCAGTGGCTGCCTTGCTACAAATGGACTATAGTGTAAACCCCTTTGCCATTGACCTCAAATATCCTTCTTCCTGTTCTCACCTGCTTTTCTGGTCTTTTACTCAGTGGTAATCCCACACTCCTTATTCCTACCTCTCAGTTTCTTACATGCCTTGTCCACAACTTCAAGTCTCTGTGCCTTTGAAAGGTTTAGCCCTTTGTCTGAATAAACATCCCTATTTGTCTCCCACCCAAATATCATGTATGGATTAGAGCTCTCTGGTTAAGACTGGATAAATGGGTTCTTTATCCTCACTAGTCAGCATGTATCCAATGTGCCCCAGTTAGAACTCAGATCTTTTCTATACATAAAATGTGCTGTTTCCCTGGGACTGTCTCTTTAGAACCATGACAATGCCTCAGAGCCATGCCTTATACATTTTTGAAGCTCTGCCTACCATGGTATTGACATAGAGTGGACTTCCATATTCTTTGCTTCAGTGATTTCATATCTCCACCTTCTCCATGTGGGTTTCATGGTCAAAGTTTATGCACTGCCACTCAAGTATGTTCAAAAATACAGGGGCACTGACCGTTGCTATGGCAGTCCTACATCTCAGAGTTGACATGCAATCATAGAGACATGTTATACTGGAAGCTGATGAAACAACAGAATTCAGTATTCTTAAATAGCCAAATGATCCCCACTGAGGTCCACCGACAATTCTTCAGGCCCACGTGAGACAAACCAGTTCATCCTTTCAATACATAATCCTTGCAGTCACTGACATAAAAGACCACCTGGAAAGGAACAGGTGATAATTTTTAAAATGAAGACTAAATTTACAACAGGAACTGACCCTTAATAATCTCTGATCACTGACTTGTTATGCATTGAAGGGGAACAGTGGTGTCTTAAGATGGGGTCTGCCCTACATGGTTACACTTTCTTCTTCTTCTCCTTCTTCTCCTTCTCCTTCTTCTCCTTCTTCTTCTTCTCCTTCTCTTTCTCCTCCTCCTCCTCCTCTTCCTCCTCCTTCTCCTTCTCCTTCTCCTTCTCCTCTTCCTCCTCCTCCTCCTCCTCCTCCTCCTCCTTCTTCTTCTTCTTCTCCTCTTCCTCCTCTCCCTCCTCTCCCTCCTCCTCCTTTTCCTCCTCTCCCTCCTCTCCCTCCTCCTCTTTCTCCTCTTCCTCCTCTTCCTCCTCCTCCTTCCCCCCCTCCTCCTTCTCCTTATCACTACCACACAGCTAGTAAACTAGCCTGCATTTGCAGCAGCAGCAGCAACTAAGGAAATGCTGACATATGCCCAACTTCAAGAAACAGGCTTATCACTAACTAAATATTTATGCAGCCTAACTTTAGCTGGGAGTGTGATGATGACCATTCTCTAAAAAGATGTGATAGAGTATAAGTAGAAGCCATCAATTCTTATTCAAAGTGGGTACAAAGGGGTGAGATTGATATAAACTTTTACAAAGTTTATGTTTAACACACAAAATTGATATTTGAAGAGTACAAGTTTGAGTTTTTTATCATAGATTCATATACTATAGGGACAACACAATTTCTTAGCATGGATGAACACACAAAATAATCCATATTAGACCTAATTTTCTTAAAAATAGCTAGGAAGAAACACTTGAAACATACCCCAAGGCAACATGACTTATGGTGGTGCTGATGCCTTAAGAATGTCCAGCCAAGACAGAATTACTTCGAATATTTCATTTGAAATACTTGAATATTTGAATGTCCCTAAGACATTCAAAGAGATGCTTTCAGTTAGCTGAAATAGTTCAAGATGAGGTATTGACGCAGCAGGGCTTGATTTACGATGAGTACCATTCTTCTACCTCATTTTTGAGGGAGTGGCAGCAGGCCTCCCAGAGGGTTATTTTGTCAAATGGGTCATTGAAGTTTCTTCTCCTAGCTCTTGGTTTGGGTGTTGGTTACATAAAGGAACAGGAAAATTGGCACAGGCTGCCACAGCCTTTCATCTACAACTTTGTGAAAGGAACTGATGATTCCCAAGTTGTGTGGAATATCGGCAGATCATCTTCTATGGGCTCCTAGCCCCCTTGGCTTTGGCTTATTCTGCAAATGTACAGGAGGATATGAGAGAGATGTGACTGCTCTGGCAGTGTGGGTATTGTCAGTGGATTTGTGCTGTTCACCCGTCTATTCCAACCCTATGGAGTTATCATTAATTCAGAAGACTAGCCACCGCTAATTCATATGCACACTTTCACCCCCCAAAACATTCAACCTGAGCTATCCACTTTGGGAACAAAGCTATCATGGAAAGTTTGTCCATCTGCACTCTCTATCCATTCCCATGTGTTCTTAGATTTTTACGCAGGGTGTCACTTTAGGAAGCCTTACTACTACTCTTACTACTGCTTGGAGCTGGGGGAGCTTCTGGGAGTCTTTGTTGCCAATACTTGTGAATTAGGTTCCTCACATATACCATCTTGTGTCTTTTGAAGGGCCATCAAGAGTCACTCTGGCCTTTCCATAGATGACCACTGGCTTCCTTCAGGAGACTGAAGAGGTTCAACTTTAGTCTGCTGCTAACAGTGACTTTCTCTGCCCTCCTAAAAAGGCCTTCTAAGGCAGCTCCCACAGAGCAGAAATCTGACGCTGAGACGCTAACAGCTGCCAATACTCTCTCTATACCTCAGATTCTCTGAGCTGTCCAGCCTTTAGCTCAGACACAGGCCCTGAGCACAATGGGTTTGATCTACAATGTACCCGGAACCTGCTGCTTATCTCAGGCTGAAGGATTGGGGGAAAACGTTAGAAGGAATGAAGCAAAAAAAGATTCAAAATATCCTGCAGTAGGTATTGAATAAATAGCCGCTCATTTCAGAGCTTCAGACTTCCAGAGAAAACAGCTCTAGGCTATAGAACATGGGGGAGGGAACAGGCAACACCATCCAGGATATATGTGTTCTGTTTGATTTATTTAAACAGAAAGAGACATAAGTGCATGTGGAAGAATCGCTTGAGCTTCTGCACTTATCACTCTCCTTCATCTTGCCTCTGTTACAGCTCTGACAGAATAATTAATCTCAGTCAATCAATCATGTAACAACAACAACAAAAAATCAACAACAACAGCAACAAAAATCCCCACAGGTGACCTGGACATACCATCTAAGCCAAAGAGAACGAGTCACAACAGCAGCCTGCAGATTCCCTTGGAAAGGAAAATTAAGCCTGCTACGTGTGGCTTGGGGCAACCTAAGCCGTAAATCTCTTCTTTTCTGATCTCTTCATAGAGATGAAAGAGCAGAGCCGCTCCGGGTTACATACAACAATTATGTGTGCACCAAACTCAGGGAATCAGCTTGCAGACAGCCCTAATCATTCCCAATTAACCACATCAGCTGACATCCTGCTAGAGCAGCTCCTACTGAAAGCTCAGCTCTCCCTTCAGGCAGCCGATTCCCCCACATCACAGCCTATGTGTTTTGGAAGGTCTATTAATGTTTGTTGACAATTCCAAATAGAGGTCACCTGTTGTCATGGTGCAAAATACCCTTTTTCCCCCTTCTGAATGCCAGGCAGGGAGGGCAGCTTTGTTAGAGTCACTTCAATGAGCTTCTATATTGCCACCAACATTCAGTTCTGGATGAAAGGGGTTGGTCCCCCCCCTCCAATTCTTCAATGGCAGTTCCCACCTGCTACCGCCCACCCTCATCAGGGGTCTGAAAATATCTCCTCCTTTAAACTTGACAGAATGGGCTCAGGCCTTAGGCCTACATGAGGTGTCCAGTCACAGGCAGCTGAATAAAAACATGGATGTTGACCAACCGAAGTTGCCGGAAATGGAAATCTTGAAAGAGTCGTTCACGGCCCCCTACCTCACCCCAGCCCCACTTGCAAAGAGGCCTTTTTCCACTTAAATTATTCCCATTGAGTCTCTGAACCGGGGATTTTTGTTGTTCACTTGTGCAGCCTTCTCTGCTATGCATTCTTGCTCAGATTTAAAATGGTCATACTTTAGAAAGCAAATCCACATGGAGGTTGAGGGGGGAAGGAGAGTCCAGTTATCTAATTAAATTAAAATCACGATGTAATTATTTTATTCACCTTGCCTTAATTCCTATCACCTATGCCAAGCAACAAGAAACACACTTAAGCAAAACGTCAAAGTGAAATTCGGTTTGGACCTAAATCCCTTGTCTGCCTTGAGATCCCAAGAGTCTCAACACGACAACATTCTCCATGGGGGTGAGGCTGAAAGCTAAGCACTCTTGTTTGATGTGGCTGTCCATAGAGAACTCAAATGAGGGCTGGGAGCAGGGATAAGCACCCTCAGAGGTCCTACCACCCCAGTGCTGTGCAAAGAAGGCTACAGCACCTGGACCCCTTGGCTGTGGATCAGAGCAGAGGTGAGAGGAGCAAGAGGAAAGTGGGTGGAACAGGTTTTACCCCCCTCCTCTTCTAGCCTGTAGTCATCTGAGAGCATCTTGGACCTAGAAAGTTTTCTAACTATGTACCAGAGTATCTTAGATCAAGAACGGACATTTACAAAAACAAGGCTGAGACATTGAAATTGATCTATCTTACAATGGCCCTATCTGAACATTAGATAACATTGTGTTCCTTTTGATTTTATTACCTTTCTGAAATTTGGGGATTTAAAATGCAGCATCTTTGTAATGACCACCATGAATAGGAAACGAGGCCAGAAGTTTCCAACTTGACTCCAAGGTTTCAGAAGTTATACAATGCCCAATAGGTATATGCTTGCCATTGTGGTTAAGAATAAATAAAATCACTTTTTTGTTCGACTTATTGCATTTTTTTCTCAAGTGGCTACAAATTTGTTAGGACGATAACTTATTTGTATCTAAGTATTTAATAAACAGCATTGTAAGTGTATGTGCAAAGTAAAAATATTACAGAGACACAATGGAGAATTGTGGGATAGAATTGTGGGATAGGAGAAAGTTGGGATACCATCATCTACTCTTGGGTTTGAACCCTCCCTGTGTTTATTTCTTCTATATAATAGGTTTCAGTTGCAGGATTCTGGTCTTGAGAGCCCATAGAAGCTCCCTATAATTACAGATGAACCATTCATTTCCAGACACTCATCTTCCCTAGAGAAGCATGCTGGAAGGCAACCTGAAATAAAAACACAAATGTATACAAGGCCCAAAACTATGTGCTAAATGTCCCCCATCTTCTCAGTTGTATGCATGCTTGGGAAGTGTTATTCCATCAGGCACACATGGGCTGCCAAAGTCAGACACATTCCCCCATCTGGGACGCAGAGGCCCCACGTCAGGGAACAGGTCAACCTCAGTCAAGCCAAAAGGAAATCAAGACCCATCACCTCGTGGGCTGCAATATTGCCATCACCACCACAGGAAGGGGCTAATAAAGATCCATTTCTTTGGGTGGTGTTTTTCTCCCCAACACCTCATTACTCCTGGACTCTAGCCAGTCCTGAACTAAGTCTCTTTGAGCAGAGGACAGAAACAAATTGCCAGGCTTTTCAAGAAACGAAATGAACAGCAAATAAATTTTCTGAAACTACGGAGTGCGATCACAGCCCAAGCCAAGAGAGGAAGCATTCTCATTTCAACCTGTGATCAGAACCAAACACGAGAATCAGGGTATGCCTCGGCCCCTCTACCAGCAATGCTTCCATGTTTCCAGTGACCTCTGACTCTCTGCCCAGGAAATGAAGGCAGAGACTGGCAGATAACTGGATGGAAAAACCAGTGAGCTCATAGCTAGCCAGACAGGTTGCAATAACACCTGGGAGTTACCCTGGGTCCCTGGTGGGGTCCTGCTTGCCGCCAAAACCTGCTGCTACTTCAGTTGCCATTAACCACTCCTAATGCTGCAATGAATCAGCCCAGGTGCCTGGGAAGTAGGAAAATGACACCCTCATTTTCTTGCAAATGTAGATTGTGATTCCCAGGATGGAAATAAGAAAAATTGAATGCCTTTCTCCTGACTGCTAAAAAACGAAGGCAGCTTTTCAAGTTTTCCAGTGATGAGAGCCTTCCCAGGACAAAACGGTTCCCTGACCTCACCCTATAGTCACTCGGAGGTCACAGAGGTTCTACCTCCCATCTGACCTCTTGGCAGGTCATACTTCTGTCCCTGCACCAGCAGCCAGACCGAAATAACATTTAGTGAGCCAAGGCCACAGAACAAGGCATGGCGTTCCCAGAATTGCTTCATTTGATCTTCTTAACAGCTCTTCGAGGTGTGGGGATAATCCCCACTTTACTGATGAGGAAATTGAAGCTCAAAATGCCTGGCAAGTGTGGGAGGCTGCACAGATGGTTGACATGGGGGTCAGGATGGGAATCCAAAGGACTCCAGCCTTTCTTCTGTTTCCATAGTGTACAGGGGACCTGGCTTGGACCCTGGTTTGATAAGAAAAAGGGACAATAGGCCCACTCATGCACTCTCTGTCTCTGTGAGAAATTTTAAAAAGAAGAGACAGACGGAAAAAAAAAATGTTCGTTTAGCATGTATACGGCTCTGAGATCAATGTAGCATAACACAAGTAAAACAAAACAAAACAAAACAAAACAAAAAACAACCAAACCAAACCAAACCAAACCAAACCAAACCAAACCAAACCAAACCAAACCAACATTTGGATTTGAACGGAGTTTCTCAGTGTATCCCTGGCTGGCCTGGAACTCACTATTTAGACAAGGCAGGCCTCGATCTTACAGAGGTTTTTTTGTCTGTCCTCCTTATTGTACGGATTATAGGAATGAGTCACCTTACCTGGCAAGAAGAAGTTTATGATTCAAGATTCATTAGGCTCATGGGAAAATAGTCTTCATGTATTTAAGAGGCAATAATTCTGCTAAAACACTGTTATCTGCTAGAAAAGGCATCATTATAAACACAAAATGTATGGTCTCTGCCATGCAGACAGTGTCTGTTATGACTTGGATGTGGCTTGAGTCTGTCTCCTACAGCTTCTTAGTTTGAAATTTAATCCCCATTATGAGGGATTAAGAGGGTGGAAACAGTCTGAGTAAAGTTTCAGAGGTGGGTCTTTGGAAAGTGCCTAGGGTTATATAGCAAGTCATCATGGAGTCCCCATGATGGAATATTGGTGCTTTAAAAGAGAGACACCAGAACACATTGCATACGTGTATGCACACTCATGTGTGCATACATGCTCACTTCTTCCATCTCTCCTATCCTAAGACCCAGTGCCACCTCGCCACTCTGCCACAGCAAGGTTTTCTCTCCAACCACATCCTTGATGCCCTGGAACTAAGGTAAACTAACCTTTTGACTGAGTAAATGCTGTAACCTCTAGTATTTTGTTATAGAAATACAAAATGGATTGATACTGTCCTTCCAACTGTGGCATCATCACACAGTGTATAATTACTTCTACCTCTTTCTAGTCACCTTACTGCATGGAACAAGCAAGAGAGAAGGGAACACTTACTGAAGCAAGTATGGAGAACGTCAAGAGCAACAAACAGAGCATCTGATTTTTCAGTAGACATTAAATCCAAGTGAAACATAGTCTGTACCTTGAAGGATTTAAAACCGTCACATAGTATGGTTTTAAACTCAACATAACATATAAATGACTATAGAGACAAAGTCAATAAGACATAAATCCCATTCAGTGACCTGAGACTCAGTGAAGAGTACAAACTGAATCCTACAAACCAAAAGGCACATAGCATCTTTAACTCACCCCTAGATTTTGGCTAGAGTGAAAGTCCTTTATCTTACCCTCAGGGTTTAGCATCCCACTGAGAACAGAGTAAGGGCACAAAAGGTTTACAAAGGTAACAAATGGGGCCTTGGTATCTTCTGGCTGCTCTCTAGCTTTGGATCCTGTACCTGCGGTTCTAAACCACAGGGCATCAGGACCTCTGGACAGAGAGGAGACCCTGGTTTCCTGGCACCCAGGAGGACCAGCACACTTCCTACCCACGTGTCCTCACAGTGGAGTTAGCAAGTGTGGAAGAAGCTTAACGAGTATACTGCTTGCATGCTATATGCATATGCCTTTGACAAACGGATGGAAATGCACTGTCACTCCAACTATGTGTAACTCAGCTGCCTGTTTCCTATCAAGCTGGGACTGACCCTGTGGTGGGGTTAATCTGCCAGTTTCTTGGAGGCTCCCAGCTAGACAGAAAACCCATGTCTCTCAGGAACTTCAACTTTTATATGGCTATGCTTGGCACATTGAGAAAATACATAAAAAAATAATAAACAAACTCTCCAAAATGCTTCTACTAACATTCCGCACTTCAGGCTCTATGTTAGTACCATCTGATGAGACCCAGCCTGGAATTTACAAAGTTAACAGTAAGTACCTCCCACCAGAGAATAGCTGTGGTAAGAAGTCCCATTTCATCAAATGCTTTGTTATTGAGGGTTATTTTTAACAGATGAACGTTGGACTAATAAAAACTACATAAAAGTTGTGATTAAACAGGAGGTTCTGGAAGGTTGATGGTGAAGAGCACTTTAATACAAGGGCATATTGAACAGAAGCCTTTGATATTAGCTCAACGCAAAGAGACTCTGTACTTCTGGCAGTTCAACAGCAGTAGGACAGCCTTTATTGTGAGATTCTTTATTTTTAAAACATGTGTTTTGAGCAAGGGTGTACTTAGCACATTAATTGGAAACATAGCATACATTCTTCCCAGATCTGTTTCAGAAGATCTGAGGGATGCCTGGGTAAAAAATGTGTCCGACATTGTTAATGGGGGAAGAAGACACAGGGATGGTCCTATCTCCCTGGCCTGATATGCCAAGGATTGACAGGGATTCACCACAGCCGAGAGAAGACTTGGGAACATGTTTTCTTAGATATCATGGAGACCAGTTTTATTTCTAACAGCATTTGTCCACAGCTTTGTGTTCTATGCAATGTTTTCAAACAGCCGTCTGGCTGCTCTCAGAACCTCTTCAAGAGGAACACCGAGTATCATCCACATATACAGAGAAAAGGTGAAGCAGCTCATCCGACCCCGCAAAGCCTCTAAGTGAGGAAGATCACACAAGACCCCTGCTCCTCTGGTTCCAATTAATTTCATGGGAAAAACTTCAGGGCTAATCTCCCTAGAAAACTTAGCCATGAAGTCATCTGAACTCAAAGTGGACCTTGGAGTGGAGAATAGATTGCAATTTATTCTACCAGACTGATATATCACAGGCCACTTTCCACATGCTGTGGACTTCAAGAGTCATACCAAAAATCAAGGAAAAACCAATTTCTAATCTAAAAGACACACAGGCTGATAACCCTGAGGAAAGCTAGCCAATCTATTACCTCACAATGCCTGCACTATGCTGCCACAGAGGTGCTTCCTCAGACTCTCAGGAGAGCATTCTCCACACTGCCATGGTGCTGCTGCCACGTGTGAAAAGTTCTGATTCAGCGTTTGCAAGCCATCTCTTAGGACAACTCGCCAATATGGAGATTAACCTCAAGAATTAACAGGATTCAGAAAGTGCATCTCATTCAATTTCAGCCAATTAAATGAATAACATCTATCATTAAACCCTTCTCATTTGGGTCGTTAGTACACATTCAGAAGGAATGCAAAGAAGACACCAAGCAGAAATACTATAGGGCTTAGGGGAATGAATTCATCCTGATACACAGCCCATACTTGAAGACTAACCATCAGGGGAGATTGTTGAGTGGAGTGTAGATTACTCCACTCTACCTGTACTAGTTGGTGTTCCATTGTTGTGATAAATACCATGATCAAAAGCAACCTAGGGAAGAAAGGATTTATTTCAGCTTACATGTTACTGTCCATCTATTGTTGAAAGAAGTCAGAGCAGAATTCCAGCAGGGTAGGAATTGAAGCAGAGACCATGGAATAATGTTGCTTACTGGCTTGCTCCAGGACTCCCATTCAGCTGCCTTTTTAATACAGCCCAGGCCCACCTACCTTCCCAGGATGCATACGAGGCTGGGCCCTACTACAGGAACAAGAAAATGGCCCACAGATATGTCCATTTGGGTCGTTAGTACACATTCAGAAGGAAAATGCCCATAGGAAAATCTGATAGAAGTAATTCTTCAGTTGAGGCCTTTCTTTCCAGGTGTGCCAAGTTGAAATCCAAGATTAACTATCACACTAACCAGGTACAGATCTATTCTCAGGTCCAAAATCCAGATATATTTTTTACCATCTTCTATGGCTTTCCCCCAAGACCTTCCTATTTTTCTTTCTCACTTTCCTGGATTTTCATGTGTGCTCTCATGAAAACTAAACATCAAAGCATGAAATGGAGCCTTGTTTCCATGGAATGGCTGCCCTGTTGGATTCATTTTCTCTCTTCTTTGTATTAAATGAGAACACTGCAACATCAATTTGATGTACAAAGAACAGAATTTAGTGCCTGTGTTCTTAGGATAATTGGCAGAACATTAGAAAGATGTAAGCTGACCACTCTTACCAGCAAGCACTTACTTGGATCTGCACCCATATGCACCTTCATTCCTTGGCTTCCACCTGGGCTTTTAAAATCTGCTCAATCTCACCCTTTTCCTAGAGACCCTTCCTGTACTTATGGCTCATTGTGGCTAAGCTGAAACACATCATCTGGATGTAAACAAACGCCTTTCCCCTTGAAATTCATATGTGTTTTTCCTCTCAAAGGTGGGTCAAAGTACACCAGGTTAAATTTGCCAGTCAAATAGCCGAAATGTCTGTGCCTTTCCATTCCTGATAATCTGCATTGCAAATATCTCATTAATCACTGTGCAATCCATTGGAAATATTGTCTTTTTTTTTTTTTTTAATGAAAGGGCCATAGGGGGGAAAATTAAGATAATACCAGCCTGCTGTGGCCTTTGTTCCCTGGCAACAAATTGCTGTAACAATAACAATTTCTGTATTTTTAAAGAATTCATGCTATTTAAGTGGCTGATGAATGTGAGACATACAACTGAGGTAACCACAAGTTTGCTTTATGAAGAAAACTGAGGATATTTTTATTTCAGTGAAGAGAGTCTACAAGGAAAATGAAATGGAAGCCCTGCCTTGATGAGTACAGATTTTCTTCTTTGTGGTCCAAGTTGTCATTTAGTGCCTTAAACTCTAAATAAAATCTAATCAAGCTCTGCTGTGTGACCTGACGAAGGGGGAGCCCTGTGGCCCCTACCAACTTAGCTCTGAATTGACTGAGCTTTTCAAGTTCAGTTGTCAGTGTCCTGTACCTTGGTTTTCAGGGATGACTATATCTGTCCTTCTCCACTCACCAATTCTCCTGCCCAGGCCTTGTGCTTGCCAAGCTTCAGATCAGATGTTAGGGCTTGCTACTTCATTTCTCTTCCTTTCTCTTTCTTTCTTTCTTTCTTTCTTTCTTTCTTTCTTTCTTTCTTTCTTTCTCTCTCTCTCTCTCTCTCACTCTCTTTCTTTCTTTTGACTTCATGATTGCTCTAGTCAATAAAGAACCCACAATGCTTTCTTCTTTCTTTCCCCTGACATATCAAACATTTTCCCAAGTACCCCATCTAGAGTATGCAGGCCTTAATATATAACATTTGACAGAGTAAAGAGATCTGGGGATCAAAATTTCCCATGGGACAAGACAGAGCACAATACAAACAATGTTCTTCTGCTGCTTCATGGGAGAGCCCAGGGATACTGATCCCACTGCAGTGTCAGCTGCTCCTCACTGGTGTCTACCAAGCACCAAGCACTGGCATGGAGCACTGTTCTTTCCTAGTGTTTTCCATAGTTCTCAAAACAATGGTTTGAGGTAGGAATTGGCACATCTCCTTTATATTTGACAAGAGAAGTTTAGAGATTTGTGCCCCCTGCCCCCATATTCAGTAAATGGCACGCAAGTTTCCATATAGAAGGTTAAGATATCAGGCCTACTATCCAAAGAAACGGTTCTATCAAATGCAACAAAGGACTTCCCACCCCCAGATAGGACCTATTACCTATTCTTAACTTCTAGATACCTGGTGTTAACTTGTCCTTTACCAAGGACACAACATAGGAGAGACTGCAAGGTCAAGTCTTTAGTCAAGACGATTTGTCTGTTCCTATGACTCTTGACTTGCCTGTTTCTGGAATGTGGAAGGAATTGAACAAATGCTTCTAACTTAATTTACTATTAAGAATCCTACAAAAAAGGAGAAGGGGGCCCAGGAGGCTGTTTTTGCTACATGTGAGAGGAGCTCCTCCCTCCAATATTTTGAGGACTTAGTTCTATGTAGGAGTGTGTATGATTTCAACTAGTAGAGGTCAAAGGAGAATATACTTCCTGGGGACTTACTGTGACATTCAATTCAATAACAGAGGAAACCAAATAGCAGGCTATGCTGTCATCTTCTGTCTTCTACTCCTGAACTCAGAGGAAAGAGACACTGTGGTGGGATGATAAGGCTAGGCAGAGTTTTCAGGAAGATTATTCCATCCTAGACTTCAAATAAGATACAGATTAACAGATATAACAAGGTAGAGTCAAGAATGTGTATCCTAATGTACAGGCATGTTAGTGAGGCCAAGGACTGGGAGGAGCATATCAGAATATGGGAGACAGGAGAAGGGACTCCATTGTATCAGCCCAGTCTAGGGACTGGCTTTCTGGTGCTCTGAATCCTCTTTAAAGTGTCTCCTATATCCAAATGAGCCTGAGGATATCTCTTTAGCTTTCTGCCAAAGCTTCAGATTTGCCCTCCTCTCAGACCTTGTCCCAACTCAGCTTCTTCTGAGTACTGAGTTCTTGCTTTTAGGAGAATAGGTGGAATCTCAGCCATGGATGGGATTTTAATATTTCCTGTTACCACATTTCCTCTGGAACACAACTAACAGACACTCACTTTCATCCCAAAATGTATCCAAGGACGAAGTCCCTCCCTTCAAAGCTCCCTCCTATCTGGGCTCTGAAGGAACTCAGGCTAAGGGCTTGAAGGCCCACAGCAGATCTATAACAGCACAATGCTGAGGATACTTGGGCTTCCTGAAATTTGGGTGTGGTATGGATGCATGTGAGTTCTGCCCACTCCCTGCTTGATGAGCACATGGATGGACTCTGATGTTGATCTTCATGTTCACTTAACTTTGCAAAGGACATTCTTCCTGCAGAAAGCCCACTGAATACAGGTTTCCATAAACAGTGGCTTCCTCTTATGCAGTAGACTTAGCCAGTTATCGGGTATTCCAGGCCCTAACAAAGGGAGGTCACTATCTTCCTAACACCAAAGCAAGTTTAGTCTCTATACAACTACATTATAGGGCCTCAGTGTACCATCTAAAATAAAGTATTTGGAGCTCATTTTCTATGATCCCTGGCAGCAGCTTCTTTCCTGTTGACAAAATAGCCCTAGACTCTTGCAAAGCATCCACATGTGATGCCTAGTCTCCCTGCCACCCTGTTCCCATGTGACTCTATCTCATCAACTATTCTTTACAAACTAAGAGTGTTCCAGATGACTCATGTTGCTCTTTGGCCAGATATGGGTCATAGGCAAACACCTCTAACCTCTGTGACTCAGTTGGCTCATAGGCTCAAAATTGGCCAAAAACTTACTTTCAGTTTTAGAGAGCCGAAGAGACAGGTCTTTTCTTTTCCTCCATTTCCTCCTCCTCTACAGGACCCCCTTCTCCTGTACTCCCTTTGAGCAACCTAAGTTGCAGAAACATTGTTTTCAATCAGTCATCAACTCTACTCTCAAGCAGTGAACAGCAGTCTTTGGATTAAATAGAAAAGGAAACGAGGAGGGTAGGTACACACAGTCTGGTTTCAACTAGGTCTTCAATCAACAGCTCTTAAAGGTCTAAAGCCACAACCAGAAAATCCTCCAGGCTGCTAGTCACTGTGCTTGGCAACCTAGCTGTTCTCTTCCATGACAGGCTCATTTTGTCCACAAATGATGTTTCTAAAGTGTTCCTCCCCACCTGCAGGAAAGAGCACCGAGAGCTGAAATAATGATTTCCTCAACAAGCGTCACTGGGCATTTCTCAAACAGGAGACAAAAAACATGCTCCCTCTTGAATAAGATGCTTTTCTGGATAGAACTGTGCTTGGAGCTCCAAGGCCAAGTTGCCACAGAAGAGATTGCTTTCCTATTCTGGTAGACCTGGCCCTTTGTAGGGCACAAGCTGAGCCGATGATATCTACTGAATAGAGTTGGTCTTGAGAAGAGATGCCAAAGGAGGGACATTTCTCAACTATACCTAACTCTACAGCACAAGGAGTTTTCAGAACTTCTTTTCCCTAAACCCTCAGGCACTTTCTAGAATGGTTCTTGGTTTTCTGATAGCTCTATTTCTTCTTAGTGTGGTATCTGTCTTCCTTAAGACTGGTTAGTCCCAAAATACTGTTATACTCTAAGGACTTATTACTTGTCCAAGGGCTTCTGAGTAAAAATGTCCCAGAGATTATTTACCCTATTATAGTCAATTATTGTGCTTTCATGGACACAATAAAAATATTGATGTGGGAAGGCCCACATCAACCAATGAAAGCAGCAATCTGTACCTTGAGGGCTTTGTGATTTCTTTCACAGCCCAATCCACTCAAGCTGCTGTTCAGGCAGTACTCATCATGGTCTCTCTGGCCCACCATAAAGTTGTCTCTAAGATGCATGGATTGCCCAGACCGTCTGAGTACTCTTTAGTGAACATCTGCTTCAATTTTTAACATGATCCATGAAAGCTTTGGAGAGGTAGGTGTGTGTGCAAGACTCACTCACTTTGTGATCCTATTTCTCTGGGATTAAATAGTATCCCCTCCTCTTTTTGTGTCTATTACTCTTGCTAAAAGGAGACATAAGACCTGTCTCTGGGTATAGACAGGAAGGCTACTGTCAGACTGGCACAAATAAGTGGTAGTGTGGGAGAGCAAAGACAACAGAATATAGCTTCGGGACTAGATAAATGAGGGGTTCAACAGTAGCTCAACCCCTTCAGACAAACTTCAATCACTTGACTTTACTATAGTTATCACTTCTGGAAAAAGGTTATATCATATATGGCCTGTGAGGATGAGACCATGAAAGATAGCAGGCAGTCAACAAATGGTGGTTCCCTTTCCCCATCAGCTCATTGTCTACAATGTAAAACTGGGCAAGCTATCAATTTCCATCATGCTAGCAAAGGCACAGGTGAATTACCATGTTAGTTAATTTCTGTTTAGATCATTTCTTCTATGAGGATGGGTATTTTGCCTGTGTGTATGTATGTTAACCATGTGCATGCCTGGTACCTTCAGAAATCAGAGGAGAACTTTGGATTCTACTGGATCTATGGAGAACCACCAAGATGATGTTGGGATTTGAACCTAGGCCCTTTTCAAGAGTAATCAGTACTTTTATTTCATACAAGTGTAACTGCTGAGTCACCTCTCTAGCTCCTTACCCCCATATTGGTTAATTTAAATTGCCAACTTGAGATTGGATTGACAAAGACCTAGGAGGTGTGCAAAGCTGTGCCTGAGGCGTTTCCAGAGAAGTCAAGATCATGAAGGCTCTGGCCAAAAGAATGGGCCAACCCCTTAATAAGTTCATGATATGATGAGACTATTGGCTGCTGAAAGGCCAGAGGTGGGGCCAGTTGGAGTAAGTACATCATTGGTGTGCACCTGAGGGGCTATATCTTGCCCAGGTTTCTTCTTGTATTCCACTCAGTTTCCTGGCAATCACGATTTGAAATGTATTCTCTGCCATAACTTCCCTACAGCAAAAGATTGATAACTCTGAAACCTTGAACCAGAACACTGAAATATTTCTTCCTCTAAGTGGCTTGCTTCACGTGTTTGAGCAGAGTAACACAAAAGCCAACTGAGTAACAAATCTACCCAGCTTTGAGGCTGAAAAACTAGGAAGAATTTCAAACCAGCTTAAAAACATAGCCATTTTCAAATAAGCAAAGCACTATTTATAATGCTTGATAAACTATACTTAATTGTCCATTAAATCAAGAACTCAGGAATGCATTTGGCAAAATTCGGCTTCCTTTGGATTACCATAATTAAACATTACTGAAATAAGTACAAATATTCAGATTTAGTTTCCAGCAATCTATAATTAAGACCTCTTTCTTCTGGTTGTGTTTTTGTTTTTGACAAATTCAAATAGATTTGCCTGAAATCAATTGAAAATTGCTGCCTTTTCCATGGATATTTCAAAGTAAGGGGTTGGAAAAAAATTCTCAAATTCCTGCTTAGCTGACCTAAACAAAGTTATTTTCTGGGACTGGAAATGTTAGTGTGTGATGTATACTGTCAAGAGGACGGCAGTTGCTATCAAATGTAGTTAGTAGGGAGAGAAGTCCTTTTCTAAACAGAAAGGGTGCCATGAGGATGGGCATTAGGCAGGCAAGCATAGGGCATAGTTCATCAACCTAGGACTCCATTTGGTTTGAGCCATTCACACTCTTCTAATAATTCACATGGAAGCTAGAGACACTTTCCTAAACACATGATGTCAGTGCATGCGCATGCACACATACACATATACACACATAGAGGCACATACACACAGGCACACACACAAGCTCACACACATGCACAAACATGTCACATCCCTCTCTTAGTAACTCACCAAGACATTTATATTAATGTGAAGGTTTTTATGACAAATAGTCTCACTCATAAATTTGAACAAGCTCTGATTTTTTTCCTTAACTTCAAACATCTCCTAAAGGAAAACAAAGAGGAAAAGAGAAAAGAAAAGAATGAAAGAAGGGAGGGAGGGAGGGAGGGAGGGAGGGAGGGAGGGAGGGAGGGAGGAAGGAAGGAAGGAAGGGAGAGAGAGAGAGAGAGAGAGAGAGAGAGAGAGAGAGAGAGAGGAAAGGAAGGAAAGAAGGAAGGGAGGAAGGGAGGGAGGGAGGGAGGGAGGGAGGGAGGGAAGGAGGGAAGGAGAAAGGAAGGAAGGAAGGAAGGAAGAGATAGAGAAAGAGAGGAAAGGAAGGAAAGAAGGGAGGGAGGGAGGGAGGGAGGGAGGGAGGGAAGAGAGGGAGGGAGGGAAGAGAGGGAGGGAGGAAGGAAGGTCTTGGGTTGTTCAAATCTTCTGCTGAAAATTAGACTCTTAGAAGATCAAAACAGTCTCACTATCCTGATGATGGTGGATGAAACCATCCACTTTGTGAAATGCATGAGAAGGGAGGCCTTAACATCATTTAGCTCTCTATACCTGTGTGCTACTTAAACCACTCTTGGGCTAGAGAGAGTTCCAGCAACTGATAATTTTATAAGGGTCATGACTATGACAGCTGAAGACATCCCTCCTCCGAGTAGATGGTGTGCCTGGGAGTCTGCCTCCAAGCAGCACGGGGCACCACACAGTCCCCCACAACTCTTAGAGTTAAAGCCACCCTTCCAGCACAATCACTTTTCATTACCACCCTTTGATCTCCTCCCTTCTTCGTACACAACACTTCATCACCTTTATTTTCTGCCATAATTGCATGTGAAAGATTTCCCTTTTGATAGACGCTGGATGCCAAGCTGGGACAGAGAGAGTGTTGAAAAGTGTCATGTGACCTGTCTGCTTCAGAAGGAGGCCTGTACACCTGTGCAAGACAAACAATTTTTCAGAGATCTGACATATCTATCATCTGTCCACAGGATATGAGCTCTTCGGTCTGCTTAATAGCAAGAGGCAAAATAGGCTGTGCTGAAAGAAATCAGTAGCACACAACCCACTGTCTGGCAGGCCTCCCTGGGGCCCATTTCAGGCTGGGCTAGGTAGGAATCTGCACACCACCCATCTCTGTGGTTCTGTTTCTGTTCCTTGTCACAGTGCCATTCAGAGGCCATCACCTGCTGACAGGGCCACACGGTTCTCAATTATAGTCCAGGTCTCTAGTCACACCTCATCGAATTACCATCCAGGAAGACCCTACATCAGACGTGTCTCTACATCATATTCCTGTCTATGACAGAGATTATTGTCAGGGCCTGCCTGTTCCTGTCTCACTTACCCCCAAGGCTTTACAACCCCCACCCCCACCCCCACCCCTACCCCCAGGTGCGGCTGGTCCATAGTTCTCTCCTCAATCAGAATCTGTCAGGTCTATGTTCAAAGACCCCAAACAAAATCCAGAGCCTGGATAAACTTATGTGCTCAGTGACTGTGTTAGTCAGTATCCTCCCTGGGTTTGCGACTCTTTCTTGCTAGGATATCAGAGCCTTAGCCAGCCTGTCAACAACTAAGGCAACACTAGTGGCAGAGGCAACAGCGATAACTTTAATCGGAGCAGTAAATGAATGTGGAGCTCTTGGCAATGTGCCAAGCACTGCTTCAACAGCGATGCAAGTTTAACTCAAAGAGACCCTGTGTGAACTCTATGGGGAAAGGTAGTATGAGTAATCTTATTTCACAGACCAGGAAAACAGACAAGATGTCACAAGTCAAAATGGGATGGAACTGGTAGTGAGAGCTACGATCCATTCGCCCTGTTTGTGTGTGTATGTGTGTGTGTGTGTGTGTGTGTGTGTGTGTGTGTGTATGTCTCTCGCTGTGTGTGTGTGTGTGTGTGTTTGTGTGTATGTGTGTGTGTGTGTATGTCTCTCGCTGTGTGTGTGTGTGTGTGTGTGTGTGTGTGTGTATGTCTCTCGCTGTGTGTGTTTGTGTGTGTATGTGTGTGTGTGTGTATGTCTCTCGCTGTGTGTGTGTGTGTGTGTGTGTGTGTGTGTATGCTCAGAAAGACAAAATAGTTGATGTTGTATGTCTTCAATTACTCTTTATTATTTTTTGAGACATGGTCTTTCATTGAACCTGGAGCTTGCTGACTTGGGTCAGTAGCCTGCCTAGGGAGTCCCAAAGATTCCCATCTTCCTGCACCTGGCTATTTATGTGGGTGCTGGGACTATGAACCCAAGTCTTCACGACTGTGCAGCAAACATTTTTTTTCTGACCAAGCCACCTCCCAAGCCCAGGAGCTACCACTCCCACCCACCATGATTACCATGATTTAAAGTCACAAGGAAAATGACAACCCATCTCCAGCACACCGTGTGCTGGCTACCTGCCTCTTGCTTTACTTATTTTACTATTAAGGCTCAGAGGGATCCGCATCCCACCACACCTTTAAGACCTAGAGGCTCTACATCATTTTCCTACTGAATAATGAAACCTGGATTTGAATCAAAGTCTCTGTGGCTCCAAAACCCATGCTCTTCCCATTTGTTCCAAGACTGCTTGTGACAAGTATGAGGCCAGAAGAACAGGTGGCTCCTTTTAGGTTATTTTCAGGTTCCCCAGGACCTAAACCCTGTCTTACCTATCAGAAGTCAGGCTAGAGTTGTGCAAGAATCAGCATAAGGGGGGAAAGATGGCCTCCTTTTTCTGAAGACTCCCTGACCACTCTTCAAATAACTTTGCATCCCTAGAGACATTCCATTTGGTCATGGTACTTTTTCAGTACTACATGGTTTTGGATTTGGTTAACAACAAAACTTCTTTTAAGAACCGTGGCATCTTTGTCCCCCAGCGTCACTGGCTCACAGTGCAGATACCATGGCCTGACTAGGAGAGAGTGTTCATTCCAGTTTTGTAGAAAAGTTTATAAGGCAATGGAGTCAGCTCTAGGTCTTTAGGGTTACTTTCTTCTCTTTCTATTTCACTGGCATCTGCTTGTAGGTTTGTGATTTTCCATAACTTCAGAACTCTGACGTCAAACACATTTACCACCTCGAAGGTACCCCATAGTACAGTGTCTTTGCTCCCTAAGTATTTGGTAGAGTTTACTGGCAAAGCCATCTTAGATTTGGATTTGTCTTTGTAAAAAGATTCTAAACTCTAAATTCCATTTGGAGAAATATCATATGGCTACTGAGTTTGTCTGGTTCCTTTTCACAGTACAGCTTATGTCTTCAAAGGTGCATCCATTTCATCCAAGTTATCTGGCTCTTTGGCATCAGTCGTTTGACACATTCTTCATCATCATGCTTTCACCATAGGACACGTCTGTCTTCCTTCCCAATACCAGCAATCTGTGCCTCCTTTCTTACTTCCCTCATTAGTCTGAGAGGAGCCTATTGATTCTATTAATCTTTTCAGAGAACAAGGTTCAGCTTCCATTGATGTTTCTTGCTTGCTTCCCTTAATTCCCACCCATTCATGATAGTACTTCTATTATTTGCCCACTCCTGGAGGCTCCTACTGCAAGCATATTCATTTACTTGAAGTGTCACATTGCTTAGAGTCTCTGTTCAGTTTCTACAGGATTTTCCTTTCATCTGATTCATTTTCTGGAACCCATTCCTTTGGATAGTTGGGTTCACCAATCATATCTGGCTTCACCAATCTTCCCTTCTGCTGGTGTTTATTCCAAAAACTCCAGCCAGTATAGTTTTTCATCTAGATGCTACAGTTTTTGTCTCTAGAATCAGCCTTTGGTCTGACTCCACACATCCTCCCTATACTGTTTCAACCTCCCCCTGGTTTATCTTGACTTTCTAGTAAACAGTTGTACACAACAGTCCTATCTAACATTCTCAATTGTTCTTTCTCATCGGTGACTGTTTCTATTGATCAGTTTTTTATCACCACAATGGATTATAGTTCTTATATTCGCTGGACAACAAATATTGCAAATTCGATGCTGCAAGATGATTTTCTTTAAATTTTCATTTCAATGTTTTTCAAGTTTCTCTTTTTCCTGACAATAGGGAAACTTAGAATAAGTATGATCCTCTGAAAGTTTTTTTCAAGTTTTATTAGACAGGAACAGAGAGGTCTTGACTTTGCCCTACTGAGGCAATCCTCCTCTGAATACTCCCCAACATATCCTATGTATATCTTCACTCTAGCTGCTGAGAATAGCAGAGCTCTCAGGATTGCTCCACCCTCATCTTTTGCATGTTCCCCAGCTTCCAGAAGCTTCTTGCTGTATGCTCTGTCATTAAATTCCCTGCTGAGGACCCTTTATGACAGTCTCAGACATCTACACTGATGCAGCTGTCTCGTGCCATTAAACCTTCCTTCATTCCAAGAATCCTAACTACTTTGGCCTCCCTTAGTTTATAACTTTTCTTTTCAACTCAGCAAACTGCCCACTTTGTCTGGTTATGTCCTCCCACACTTAGGCCTGGACAGACTTTCTAGACAGTAGTCTGGGCAGCTGTGGGACTCGCTCTGTCTGTTCTCTCTGGGACCTGTCTTGTCTCTTGTCCTGTATTTGACAACTACTATTTCATACTGTTTCTAAACCGTGTAAGGCATGAGTATTAATTGAGTCCATGCTAGTATGCCATGGCCTGGAACAGAATTGTGTCCCCACCTCAGGACCTTCTTCTTGGAGAGAATCTGTTCCATGCCCTGTGGATCAGAGAAGACTTCTAGAAAGATCATCACTTGGTTTCCAAACTCCTTGCGTGCAGTAACAATTAGAATTCTGCTTGTTCTGTCTTCTCCCAATCTGACAAGTATGGGAACAATGGAAACAGGAACAATGGGTGGTGGAGGGGCATCCTGAAGCATTCAGGAAGCAGGAGAATGGAGGCCCCTAAAAGGCCCAAAGATCGCATCACCTGAAGGTTGAAGTAAGGCAGGAGAGCCAGGCAATTTCTTCCACTCAAGAGTAGATCCTTGGCAAAGATATCTTTGACTGTGCAGAAAGTTATGTAAATTAGCTGCTGGTTTGTTTGTTTGTCTTTGTTTGCTTTGGTTTGTTTTTCTGACTCTGAGTCTTAGACCCATTGATTAGGCTAGCCCACACTTTCCTGGACTCTTTGGTAAGAATAGTGTTTTTGTATATGTAGCCCCAATATCTGCTGATCTCTAGACAGTAAGATAATAATCTGTAATTTACGTAGGATCTAAGAGTCTTTCAAATGAATGGTTCAGTTTACAAAATCACCATGATGTTTTAATTTTCAGATTTTTCCATTAGATATCCTCAGGAACAGGTTGCAGAAGCATCACTACCAAATGGCTGACAGCCAGAGCAAAGACAATGTGGGGGCTTTCAAGGAGAAGTGTTATTTTGTCTTGGGTTTTTCAGGAAGCAAGAGAATAGAGGCTCTTTTCCCTAAAGATTCACTGCAAAGTAACTGGAAATCTGAGATCACTTTGCTGTGTCTGTCCAGAGACTGTGGAGGACTCCTTATACTTAGTGGCTAAGAAAGTGAGGTAAAACCTCTTAGAATACACGTGCTGGCTTCCTATCAGGAGAACAAACCTATCCCCAGATGGCAATGTGGAATCCTCCTCCTATCACACACTATTTGATAGAGCCCACCAGTTCTACTCAGCAAACTAGGATGCAACTTGTAAGCACTTAGAACCTTGAACTCAACTGAACCAGGAACTCTATTTCTTTGGACAACTATGACTCAAGACACGCTTCTGGCTGTGGATAGCACTCCATTGAGATCCTGCCACAGAGATTAACCAAGGCTTTCTTCTGTTTTTCCCCAAAAGACCACTAAGGTACACCCTTAAGGAAACAGCCTTGTGCTCTTGTTCCTCAAGAAGACTGACATCCACTTCTATCTGCTTTAACAGAAGGGTTGCTCCAAGAGATGAGAAGGCACAGAAGGATGCATAGCTATAAACTCCACCTTGGGACGCTCTGAGGTCCACAGCTGAAAGAGTTCTTTTTCAGTTGCTCTTAGAGAATAGCAACCAGAATGGATCCAGGCAGATATATCATTTTTCAAATGGTTGATTATTTTAGGAACTGAACAGAGTGAGGAACATCTAGTTGTAAGAAGATTTTAGTGTAATAAGATTAGTGCAGCTGATCTGATGTACCGAATGATGTTAGAATGACTCCAGGCAGCCAAAGGGAGCAACCCCAGGGAAAGGAGACTGCTTTTCAATAGCTCCTATCTCCCTGTAATAACATTCCCATGAATTGGGTTCAGCTCCTGATACTCCCTCCATGTCCACTGGATTTCTTTCTTTCCTCCTTTTCCTTGTTATCCACAACTAATAAAATAATCTGGATGCCTTTTCAACTAAAGTTTGCTTCTCTTCTGTATAGTTATTGAGTCTAAGTCATAAGTTTCTTGCATATTTCAGAATGCCAAATCCAATGATAAAGTTAGACTTAAGTTTCAAAATGTGAAGCAAAAGTGTGAAAGAGGAAAAGCAGACTGGATCATTTCATGCTGTAAGATATGATTCAATAAGATATGCATAAGTTCCCAATTCCCCACTCCCTAACAATTATTTGTTAAAGTTTCTTAAGAAAACTTCTGTTGTATTTGAATTTTCCATCCAATTAAAGGTGATGAAATTTTCTTAGTAAAAATACACCAGTGTTCTCGCTGAGAAATGTGGGTAGAGGCAGTATCGTCTGTCAATCTATGATCTTTCTCTTTCCTTGCCATCTTTATCCTGAAACTGCCTAATACTTACACTCAGTACCAAATCCTAACTGCCAAGTACCACATGGAAGTGCCAGAAGCTCCAGAAGAATGACACCATTTGAGAAAAGTTGTTCCTAACAGTAGCAGCAAAGAAATTAAGTACTGCCATTCAACTCTGAGCTCTGAAGCCATGGGGGTTGCAGTACTTGTTCATCCACAAGGTACATTTTCTGTGTCAACACTTCACATGGCTTCTTGAATACCATGGGAACCTAGACTAGCTCAGTTATGTGCTACACCATCTCCCTAGCCAGAATTTTCCGGAGCTCAAGGGAATTTTGAGATGGCTATGGAAAGAGATGTAGTTTTGGTGATAAATTATATAGTTAAACATGCTGTGGCTAAGAAGTTCGCACAGCTCAGGGTGTTCTGTATTATTCAAAAGCAAGCAGGTCCCTCCTGCAAACAAAACTATCCCCAAAGTTATGTATACATAGGTGCCTTTTCAAAATGACCTCCCTATGTTCTTCTTCCTATAAACTATGATGCTCATTCTAACAACTTAATACAAGGAACTAGGGGGAGGAGCAATGGCTTACTGGTTAAGGGTATATATAGGCTTCTCTTCCAGGGAATCCATTTTTAATTCCCAGAATCCACCTGGTGACTCATAACCATCTGTAACTCCAACATCACTTGTACACAAGCTACATACACATAGATTCAGGCAAACCACTCATATGCATAAAATATTTTTAAAGCATGAAACAAAAAGGTACTAAGTGATCTACATAGAATGTCAAAGATTGTATTTATCTGAATGTTGCAGAACATAGATTGTGTGTGTGTGTGTGTTAAAAGCATAAAGGCCATTTCTGGCTTAGGCATACAAAAACTGAGCACATGTCACAGCTGACCCATTGTACAGGCTGTTATTTACCAAAATTTACTTCAGAAAAAAATAAAATAAAATAAAAGGAACAACTTTCTGGATGCAGCTCACTGACATAATACCCACATTTACTCTAGTCTCCCTGATGGAGCTATGTTTTGGATGGGATTGAGAAAGACCTACTGACACAACTTTCAGAGTTCATTAATTTCACTGGATAGTTGTACATTTGGCAAAGTAAATGTTTCTTAGTAAAACACATTATCTATGCTTCTTTTTTTTTTTTTTAGCTTCCATGACCTACAGCTTATTCTCCAATATTGAGCTCTCACGGACATAACTGCTTACCAGAAGAATAAATTGGACATTTGCATTAAATGATTGCTTGAGAAGATTTTAATTGAAGTTGTTTAAGAGTCCATGAATGGGCCTAGGAAACTCCAGCTATGTGTTTAAGGACACACGCTCAGATATATTTGCTTGCAATGGAAAAACGTAGCAGAGGTCCTGGTTTCAATTCCCAGCAACAATATGGTTACTCACAACAACCTGTATCACAACATAGAAGCAAATATATATATATGTATATATATATATATATTTTAAAAATAAAAATAAATGGGGGCTGGAAAGATGGTTCAGCAGTTAAGAGCACTGACTGTTCTTCTAGAGGACTAGAGTTCAATTCCCAGCAACCACATGGCAGCTCACAAAAGTCATAACTCCAGTTCCAGAGGATCTGTCACCCTTGCACTGACATACAGGCAGAACACCAATGGACATAAAAATAAGTAAATCTGTTTAGAAAGAGAGCATTTGTCTAAGACAAATTTAAAATACGTTCAGGGAGCTCATCTCCATTTTACTTGCCCAGAAATGCTTTGTAAGTACTAGCATAGTTTTCAAGTTTTTAGAAAAAAAAATATTTACTTTCCATTCACCCAGTAGAACATCATCATGGGAGAATGCATATACTTTCATCGATTCACCAGGACTACGGTTATAATTGAACCCAACTGCTTGGGAAAGTGGGATTAAGAAAGCCTCTCCCATCCCACAGAGTCAGAAACACTTGGTCTGGCTGAGATTTCTCCACCACTCAAGTTCCCTCTAATGGCAGCAAGGAAACAGGTCATTTATCTGACAACACATTATTTACTGACATTAAAAATGATAATATCCATCAACAATGAGTCCAGCCTTAAGAGGGTCATGCTGAGAAGAAAGCTGTGGCTGTCTATCTTTGATGTAGGTACAAGGACAGGCTTACTGAGTTGTCATTAGGTTCCAAGAGCACCACAATTGTCACAAGGAATGCTCACTTTAGTGACATGCAAGGAAATACATGTGTGTTTCAAATGACCCATTTGTATTTTGGGTGTTTTGTTTTGTTTTGTTTTTCTTTTATTCTTTTTCTTTTGTTCAGGACTCTTACAAGACTAGAAACTGGGATTCTAGAAACGGAGCCAGGAAAATGATTCACTCTCCTGGGGAAGATTGTCTGTCTGTCTGTTTGTCTGTCTGTCTGTCTGTCTGTCTCTCCTTCCCTCCCTCTTTTATCCCTCCTTCCCTCCTTCTTTTATTTTTAAAATTGAATGTGATCATCCATAAATCTCACCATTAAAAAAGTCAGGCATTATTATCTCCAATTTCTATTTTAAAAAAAGAAAATTAAACAAAACAACCCTGAAAGTCAAAGAAAAGTTATTTTGTAAAATTTCCCAAGTTCACAGTACTCATAAATTGGGGACTCAGGACTGGAAATAGAAGTTTTTTTTGGTTTTTGGTTTTTGGTTTTTTTCTATCCTGTTGTTTTGTTTGTTTCTGATTCTCTATTGAACTTGCCTCTTGCTTCCCTCTCTCCTTGTCTCCATCTACAGCCTGCTTTCTACAAACATGAAACTCTAGACACCACTGCCTTACAGCAGCTTCCTCTCATGACCAATTCTGTCCCCAGGCAAAAACCACAGCACACAGCAGTTTAGCAAGTCTTGAAGATGTGGAAACTCGGTATGGACTGTGGCTCATGTTGGGGATATTTACCTTGACCTGTAAACTGGCAGAATGGCCTGCAGGCTGGAGTGCTAGTCAGTTCACAAGAGAAAGCAAGAGAGAACAAAGATGGGGACTCTGAGCTGCAGAATACTGGGCTGCTTGGGAGGAAGGTGCCTCTCTGAACCAGAAGCCAAAACTCAACCACTATGAAAACCGAGCATGCACGGACCTGGTTTTCTACCTAATGTATTGTTTCTTTTTCTTTTTTATCTATCTATCTATCTATCTATCTATCTATCTATCTATCTATTTGCTTAATTTCCATTTCTGGTACTCTCTCTTCTCCATTTATCTTCTTGTATCTTATTAAAGGACACAGTGGGAAGGCCAGATGTCCACTGACAGACCTTTAGTAGCACCAGTGAGCGCCTGTGTCCTTCCCATTTCCACATGACAATGTAGGACTGCTTTCTCAGCATCCAGCAGCCTGGTAGGAACGGAAAAATACTCCACATGAGAAGTTATGTGTCAGGATGGCCTCCAACAATGGACCTCACAAGTTTTGTTTGTTTCTGAGCTCTATGCAAAGCTACAGGAGAGCCTCCCTGATGTTGAGGATGAAATCTGGCGTCAGCACAGGACTGGCAGTCTCCTTTCTGACTAGCAAATGGCTCTTGGCTTCCCGGCCACACTCTGATCAGGGTGAATTACATGCATAATTCAAAATCCAGAAAACTGCTTTGGTACAACATGCTAGCATCCTGCCAAAGCTGGAGATTATCAGGAAGTGTGATTTTGGCTGCGCCCTCAGCTCCATTTTACACTCTCTTATTTCTGTGTTATTGCTCATTCACTTAAAGAGAAATACACGAGTCAGAGACAAGATCTCTTTCCCTTCTCATGTTTCTCCAATTTATCTTCCTTGGCATGATGCATTTCTCAAGCCCGAGAGTTGAAAGCGCTGTCTTGTCCTCCTCTGCTTTCCCCATTATCTCCCCAATCTCTCGTTTATTCTTTAGTGTTTTTCTCTTATCAGCACAGTTTCTGGGGACATCACAAAGTTGGAATGAGTTGCCTCTCACCTTCTAGGACTGTTTATTGGATGTTTGGGGCCTCACACTTTCAATCACATGGCCCTCAGTTTCTGGCATGTGTGTGGAGAGAGGAAATCCTAGACACAGCTCCACTAGGGCTCATGACCCTACTGAAGACTACTTATTATATAAAAAGGACTCCATGTGACATTCTCTCTAGAACCCTGGCTTACTCTAAAGAATGGAGGGAATATTACTAATAACAGTCTCAGTCTGATACTTTATATAGGGCTCTGGGCAAAGAACTTTGATTCTACTATTCTACTGTGTGTGTGTGTGTGTGTGTGTGTGTGTGTGTTACGTATTGGTTCATATGGTTGTATATGGGCACATGAGCACATAGATGTAGATGTATGTGAAAGCCAGATGTCAACAGCAGTTTTCTTCCTGTCACTGTTCTATTTCCTTCTTGAGAAAGGTACCTGCCCATCTCCTGCAAACCCAGGACTAGTATGACAGAGGACTGCTGCAACCTTCAGCTCCTCTATGTACAGTGGCATTCAAACTTAGGCCTCTTCACTTGTTTAGCAGATACTTTACCAAGTGAGCCATTGTCCCAGTCCCAATTTTCACTTTTTAAAAAAGGTTACTATTCAAAAAGTATTAGGGGGAAGAACTCTCAAAAGAATTCATACTCATAACTGCAGATTACAATACAGAAGTTCTTTATGAATCAACACACAGCTAATGTGTTTCTGCTCTATCCACACTAATCCACTTGGCTTTTCTCCCATGGAGAAATTTTTGTAGCCTGTCACAAACATCATACCGTTTCAACCATGCATATACTAAGGTAGTTCTAAGAGATAATAAATTCTGCATTTAAAATATAATAGCACTACCATTGTCATGTCTAAGAAACATTTAAAATTCCTGTTATCAAATAATCACTGAGTGTTCAAATTTTCCTAATTATCTCACAATGCCTATTCAAAAACTTTGCTTCGAATTGCATCTTCAGTTATGAAATACTTAAAGTCCACAAAATATTCAAAATTAAGCAGTATGAAGGTAACCACCACCTATTTATTTAAAATTTGCCACAAAACATATTGTTTGGTACAATATATTTTTCCTGAAAATAGTTTTAATCTCAAAGCAAAGTCAAATAAATAGAGCAGAGCTTTCCCAAATAGGCCTGATTCCTACACATGTATAGCCCTCCTTGTGATTTAATGCACCTAGCAGTTAATAGACCTCTCCTGATACATTACTGAGTTCTTTACTCTATATTAGGATACACCTTTGACATGTAGTGGCTATGGACAGGTGAGCTGAGCCGGGTATCAATCCTGAGAGGCTTGCCCACAATATTCTCATCCTTTCTGTTGTGTCTATGTAGTATTTTCTCTGGACCCTTGACAGACACCGACTTTTTTTTTAACTATATGGTTCCATCTGTTCTAGGATGGCATATATTTGAAACTGTATATGTCCTCTCTTCAAATTAGCTTCTGTTACTTACCAATATGCTTGTAACTCTTTCATGTCTGATCATGGTTTAACAGCTTCTTTCTTTATAGTGCCAAGTAATACTCTCAACAAGTTTCCAGTCACCTACTGAAAGATACCATGATATAGGCAGCTAAAATCAGAGTTGTTTTGGTCAATATGCAGAGAGTGAGAGAAAGTCTGTGAACTCTTGTCTTAGTTAGGATTTCATTGCTGTGAGGAGACACCATGATCAAGGCAACTAATATAAAGGACAATATTTAATTGGAGATGGCTTACAGTTTCAGAGGTTCAGTCCATTATCATCACGGTGGGAACATGGCAGCATGCAGCAGACATGATGCTGTGAGAAAGAGATGAGAGTTCTACATCTTGACCCAAAGGCAGCCAGAAGGAGACTACTATATCTTATACTGGGCAGAGCTTGAGCACATATATTACCTCAAAGCCCTGCCTCCACAGTGATACACTTCCTCCAACAAGGCCCCACCTACTCCAAAATAACCCACACCTCCTAATAGTGTTATTCCCTGGGCCAAGCATATCTAAACCACAACTTTATTTATAAACACAATTACCCCCTAAGGCTCAGAAACCAGCAAAGAGGAGGGAACTGAAAAATTGTAGGAGCCAGAGATCAGGGAGGGCCAGAGTGAGGCAGTACTTTCTGGACAGGATAAAACCACCATACCCATGTATCATAGTAGCTGTGATTGTTTGCGTAAGCTCTGCACAAGATCAAGCTAGTCAACATGGCAGCTTAGAGGTAGAAGGGGTGCATGGGCCCCTCTCCCAACTGAAAATTTATGGACAGCTATTTGCTTCAGAGAGAGTTTTCTTTAAAAGTGTGTCCCCTGGTAGGATAAATGCAATATGGTTGAAGGCCCTATACTCAGGAGTATGGGAAAAAAAAACTGGACTTAATGGACTGTTTTTTTAAATAGCAGGGACATGTAAGTAGATGGTATCTTAGAGGAGTTAGGGTAGGCATGTGTGATAAAGATCAAAATAATTTATGAAAATCTCAAAGAATTAATAATAATACTACAAAGGAATAAAGTTGTTATAAAGATCATTGTGCAGGTTTCTGTATTGGCAGAAACACACACACACACACACACACACACACACATTTTCCAGTTTTCGATGAGGTGTGATCCTATGACACGTGGTCTAACAAGAAGTCTGAAAACAGAACAGACTCTGTGGGACCAGGACTGTAAAGACCTTAATGTGAGGTTAATCTTATTATTACCCTGGCTGGGTTTAGACTCACCATAAGCACACCGCCGTGTGTGTGTGTCTGTGTGTGTCTGTGTGTGTCTGTGTGTGTGTCTGTGTGTGTCTGTGTGTCTGTGTGTCTGTGTATCTGTGTGTCTGTGTGTCTGTGTGTGTGTCTGTGAGGATGCTTCTGGAAAGGCTTGCTTGAGAAAAGCTAACTCACTCTGAATGTGGGTGGCTTTCCTGAGCCAAAATCCCAGGGTGAATAAAAGGGGGAAAGCAAGCTGAGTGCCAGCACTCATCTGCTTTCTGACTGCAAATGTCTCATAACCAACTGTTATTACTTCCCCACCATGACAGAGTGCACACTCAAACTGTAAGCCAAACAGGCTTTTACTTTACTAAGTTGCTTTGCCAAGTGTTTTGTTGTGGCAACAAGAAAAATGGCCCATTTGCAAATGTAAGAACGGCCAAATCAAGGACTGAGCAAGACAAGGAGTCACATTGTCAGTGAGTTAATGCAAAACGGAACAGGTATGATATCACCAACCGACAAGAGTGGAGAGTAAGTCACAGCTCCCCTTTCAGACAGCTGTAAAGTATCATGATCAATCACAGTGACATCAGAGACAACTGAAACTTCTGACAACTTCCAGACATAATAGTTCATAGAGCCAACAGTGGAGCATGATGGATATCATAAGATGATACATGGGTCACTCCAGCTTTGGGAAAAATGACTCTAGGGAACAAGAGTGCTGAGGGGAACCTCATCCTGCCTCTAGCTTCTGAACTGAACTAGGTACTAAATCTCTATTGTTAGGATTGCATGACCTTGTGAACACGCTAAGCTCCAGACAAATGGACAACCTAAGTAAGATGACAAATTCCCTACGTGTGCTAGAACTTTAAATGTTCCTAAAAAGAATATCAGATCTCTCCATTTCTCTTCTTTATTACACTGGAGGATTCTCTGCCCTATAGTAAAATTACAAGAAAAAGAAATTAAAACTGCAGAACCTTGGGAGGAAGAAACAAACTTCTAGTATGTAGATGATTTGATTGCCAATTCAAGAAACCCATATTGTTGAGTAAATCTAGGTGAAGTTAGAGTGATGTACATATATAGCCAATTGCTTCATCATTTGTAAGCAGGGAACAAGAAAGACAACTCAAATAACATATATTCTCTGTTAAGGTTTGGATCTAGAATGTCCTTTAAAGCCCATATGTATAAGGGCTGGTTCCAGGTTCTTTTGTTCCTACAACATGGTAAACCATAGAACATTATAAGTGAAAGAAGCCATCGCAAAATATCATATGCTGTATATCCTATTTGTATAAAATGTCTATAGTAGGTAAGTCCATATATAGAGAAAGCAATTTTGTGGTTGTCTGTTACCCACAGGAGGTAGAAATGGGGCAGGAGCACTAATCCATCTGGGTTTCTTTATGGGGTGACAAAAAAGATATAAAATCTAACACTGGCAAAGGTTTTAAAATGCTATAAATATACTAAGGCCATCAAAAATTATACTTAAAAAGACTAGAAAATGATAAAAACCATATGTATGGATGGTAAGACACCATCTCCCCAGTCTGATGTATATGTTTTCTATAGTTAAATGAAAACTTCACATGAATTTCTAGTGATTTACAAGTAGATTCCAAATTTTACATGAAGAGTGGAGTGTCAAATTCATTCTATAACATAACAGAGGGGAAGAATTTATTCTTATATACATGTATTAATTATACATAATTAAAATTATTATACATTATTAGCATTTTGTATTAGAGTGGATGGCTTTGGTTCATCAATAGAAAATGGACTAGTGAAGAATAATTAAGGATTCTGGATGGAGTTAGGCTAAAGAGATTGCTCAGCAGTTAGCACTCACTGCTCTCTCAGAGGACTTGATGTGGGTTCAGTTCCCAGTTCAGCAAGTGATGGAAGCCAGCTGAAACTGTTCCAGAGTATTTACTGCCCTCTTCTGGCCTCATGGTACTGCACCATTGTGCTACACACACACACACACACACACACACACACACACACACACAAATAGCGTTAAAAGAATTGAGAAGTCAACTCGATTAGAAATGGAACCCACATATTTAATAATAAAGGAGCCAGACTCTGTGATGAAGGCAAGAACCATCTAATATAAGGCACAGGAGCATGTAATTGTCCATTAGAGAAAAAAATAATGCATAGGTAAGGGAAAATCTGAGGTTGGGGTAGATATAGCAGAAACAGAGCCACAGGTTTTTAAGTCTTATCTAAAAGTCAAACAAAGATTGATGGATCCTGTAGAACAATGGCAGAGGATGGGGCAGGATGAAGGGAGATGCTCCCACAATGCATTTATGTAGAAATCAGATCCTGGAGTTGAGAACTTATGATTAGGAAAGGCTACAGCATTCTCCAAACAGGAAAAAGATCCTTACACATATTCTCTCTCATTCATCCAGCAATTCAGACACAGAACATCAGAATGTGAGCTCCCCAACATGCCACTTTAACAGAGTGATTATTTTGACCTAAAGACCTTTGAGCAAAAGTAGATATAAGATCTCAGCTCCTGTCCAATTTGCCTAAAAGCAAGACATAAATTTTTAAAGGAATCTCTTTCCTCTGCCTACCAGGAAAAACAGAAGATTAATCACAGAAGATAACTCTAGACCCTGCACCAGTAGATGGCCCTGAGAACCCAAATTGCTCCAGAGCCCTTATCCAGTCCCTCTGCCACATCTTTAGCTTCCTAATTATTGTCCTAGAAACTTGAAGTCTATTTACTTTATCATACCCCATGTTCCATCCATGTGTTACTAAACTTCTGGAATGGTTTCTTTTTCTTGTTAACCAGCATGCATGGCTTCAGTGGACCACAGTTCACAAGAACACAATAGTACTTTTCTCTCCTCAACTATATAAGAAATATATTGGGCTTCTAGTTTCTGCCAAGTGATGTTTAAGTGTTCAGGGCACAAAGATTTACATTTTCGTAGCTCAACAGCCAGAAAATTCATAAAGAAAACCTAATTCTAATGGTGGCGGATCTCATAGAGCAAATAAAACTGGGTAGTGAAACCAGAGTGATTCGGGGTAGTTGTGACCTTCAGCAATGACTTTAGTATCCATGGTGAGAAAAGATCTCTCCCAGAAGGCGACAATCAAAAAAGACAAGGAGCTGGAACTCAAAAGATAACCAGAGTCCGATGCAAGAGAAGAAAGACATCAAAATCTGACAATAGGGATCTCTAAAGGGAGAAGCCACTTAGACCTCACCTCTGAAGCTGCTAGCCCTATTTGTGCCTGCTAGGTCTTGAGGCCCCAGCTGGGCTGTCCAGGGGTATACACAGAGTCCCTGAACTGTCTGCTCAGTTGGGTTTTAATAGACTGCCTCTATTAATTATGAGGCTGCCAGCAACGCCCCCACCCCAACTCCCAGCTAAATAAAGCTACCCCAGTTGCTTGGCTGAAAGTTTGAAACACACGCACATACAATGTCTTGGTGTGTGCAGCATTTGGCTCTTTGCTGAGAGTTTTGCCTTCCTTTTGCAGTTAATAATTAGCTCTGCCTTGGTCCTCACAAAGGGTGCCACCTAAACAAAAGCACACGCTAAGTGCGTTCGCTATACTTGCCACCCGAATAAATAGGCAAAGGGATGATTAATGAATGAGGGGGGAATTCCACACAACAGTGAGCGAAAACAAAGGCCCATGGGTTTGTTGCCCACAAACCCAGACAAGCACTATCCAAAGAGGTGACAGAAAGCAATACCCCAAAAGCTCTGTTTAACAGACAGGTTGTGAAGACTTCATTTTGCCTTGTTATGACAGCCAAAGTGTTTTTAGTACATTCTGACATGTTAAAGGGCCAGGGTCAGCTGAGGCAAAAGCACAGGTTGTTGGAGGAGTTGTCCTGCAGGGGTAGGGAGGGGCACATTTTTTTGTGTGAGTGACAGAGGCAGCCCAAATGCCTCAGACAACACTCTTGAGACTCTTTTGTGAGGCAAGGCCTGAGCAGACATTTTCAAAGAGTTGTTTGGATGTCACACGAAAGCAGATGAGGCACCACACAAACACCCCAGCTGAAGCTGTCTGACAGGACCTGTCCCAGCCTCAAAATGGCTGCCTCATACAGCAGGCTGGGCCTTGGGGCTAGCTAATAAAGAACTCAGTTCTAAGGCCTCTGTCATCAAGTGACAAGAACTGAAGGGCTCTCTGCAGCAATGTGCGGGCTCAGGAGGGTCCTGGCTGATCGGAGACCTTTGTACACATTCTCCTCTCGTTCATTCTCAGGGAAATGTACCCCCCTCGCTCCCCCAAGGATATGGCCGTGGCCTTCATCTCTTTGGCCTAGTTAGATTTTAATGGTCTGTGTAGGGATGAGCTGGTGAGGACTGGCCACTGGCCAAACACTAGGGAGGCTGGGTTAGCTTTCTAAGCACTTCCTCACCTCCTCTTTGTAACCCCCCTTCCCCCTCCCCTCCACCCAGAGTTTTCCCTGTCAACCAGGTGCCCATTCCCACAGGCTCTCTTTCCAGCCAGGTGTCTGATGGGAAAGGATCTGATAAATTAATCCCCATGGAAGATTTAGGTGATAATGAGCTGAAAGGGACATTTGCATTTTAATGGAGGCCTCTAACAGCCTCAAGGCCTCCAAGAACCAGCAATGCAAGAACTGTGCAGTTGTAAGCTCTCAGGGCAGGCCAGGGGAGAGGTATTTACCAGCAAGATGTTCCCAGGGTTGCATCACACAGACTTCTGCAGGAATCTATACATTCAGACATCACCCTCCTTCCACCTGTGTGACTAAGGACTGGAGATCATGCCATGGGAGGAAGTGGGTGCCCAGTGCTCTGAACGGGAGCCCCTGAATGAGTAGGAGAGGTGGCACCACCCAATAAATGATGCAAACATAGACTGGGCCTTTCTCAAGGAGACCACCATCCTCAGATAACACGCAAGGCAGCAGATGTGCTGAAAAAGGATGCTTACGTGGGAGTCACAGAAGGACTCTCAGATGGACCCAGGGCCAGGCACTGATGGCTCCTCCTGCTCCTCCTGCTCCTCCTCCTCCTGCTCCTGCTCCTCTTCCTCCTGCTCCTCCTCCTCCTCCTGCTGCTCCTCCTGCTCCTCCTCCTGCTCCTCCTCCTGCTCCTCCTCCTGCTCCTCCTGCTCCTCCCGCTCCTCCCGCTCCTCCCGCTCTTCCTGCTTCTTCTGCTTCTCCTGCTTCTCCTGCTTCTCCTGCTTCTCCTGCTTCTCCTGCTTCTCCTGCTTCTCCTGCTTCTCCTCTTTGCATAGCAGCAGTGGCTTTCCTTCTCCTTGGGAGCATAGCTTAACACTTTCTGGGATGCTAAGGTTCTACTTCTTAACTTGTGGGGTATTTATTTATTTGTTTGTTTTTATAGCTTGACAATGAGTTATTACTTTATTCTTGCAAAGGGAATATGCAGTTTGGATTTTGGAAATGCCACCCACATAATTAGAGACTACAGGAGGGCACCTCTTTATACCTAAATTGCTAAAAGAACTCTGGGACTGTATACAGATCTAGCTCAGAGGTATGGCACCTGGTATACACATGTAAGGCCTTGAGATCCAACCCCTACCCCTGTATATTTTTAAAATAATTTAAAGACAAAGCAGCATATTATGCAGTTCCATATGTGTTTAAAACAGTTTTGAAAATTGAACAGCATATAGATATTATTAATGTTGGCTTTTGTCTGTTTATATTTTATTTTATTTTTTATTTTTTTAGACAAGATTTTTTTATAGAACACTGGCCCAACAAAAGTTCACTATGTCAAACAAATTGACTTTGACCTTGCTGTCATAGTCCTGCCTCTTCCTCTTGAGTGGTAGGGTTACAGGTATAAACCACATCACACCTAGCTGGAATAGCATATTATACATACAACTCAATACCAAGATTATATCAAACAAGCCTTGATAGAAGAAACAATAACATCTATATTCTAGTTCTTATGTTGGCTCATTTATGACTATCCTTTTAGAAATGTGTGGCTAGATGGAGTAAGGAATGCGATATTGCATGTAGACCCAATTATGGCGATGTGACATTCACCAAGTACTAAGATTACAGCAATCACATGTGCCCCAAATCTACTAAAAGCAAAGGAACTGTCCCCAGGAGAAGTAAACCAAGCCCTAAAGGCTTACAAGCGCCTGCAAAGTGAGAAATACGTGCAAGCCTAGGAGAAACCATGAGTGGACAGAGGGGGAAGAGATGTGAAGACTTTGCCCCCAAACTTGCTCACCTGGAGAAGTGCTGTCAATCAAGAGGGGAATCTGGGCAAGAGGGCACACCCATTGCAGACAATTTGCAGGTGTGCTCAGTGCTCACACAGGAGAGTCAGTAGAAGTAAGGATGAAGACACCAGAGTTACAGAAAGGGCTTTGATGGCAGATGTTTTGTGTCCATGGTGAGCGGCCAAAGCTGAAGGGGCATCTGGGACACTGGTTTGCACATCTCAGAAGGAGTAAATTATGCACTGTGGCTGAGCAGTAAAGGGACTCACAAGCCAGACACAGGTCCAGTGTCAGAGAGATTTGTGACAAGACTATAATCTCCAATCCAGGTCACCTTTCTAATTTAATAAAGTCTCATTAATTTGAACAAACCTAATTTGGAATGGCTGGAATAATCAGGCTGAAATGAAACTGATCTTTCAACTATAAAAAGAGTGTTTACTCAGCAAATTAATGGCAGGAGACACATCAGGTGGGGAATACTTAACCTATTTAGGAGCAGGAACATGGCATGCATATCTGCATTCATTTACTCTATAACAATCTGCATGCTAATTACAGATGATCTTTAGTCATTACAAAAGATCAGCAATCCAGAGCCACTATATTAGGCAGTATATACTGCCAGGCTCACTCAAATTAGTAAGACTGTGTTGTAAATAAAAGAATAACAACAACAACAAACCACATCAGTTTTGAAATCCATTGTTGCTTAAAGTGTTACAAGGAAAAAAACACTATTTTGCCTACATCATCCTCACCTCTTGACTGAGATGGGTCTTTGAAACAAAAGATTAAGAACACAGGACTAGGAAGATGGTTCAGCCCATAAAATGCTTTCTGAATGAGCCTAAGAAACTGACTTTGATCCCATAGATCCCATGTGAAAAATCCAGGCATGGAGGCACACATCAATAATACTAGAGCTGGAGACAGGAGTATCCCTGGGGCTCCATGGTTACTCGGTCTAGCAGAATCAGTGAGTGCCTGGATTAATGAGGGACCCTGTCTCCAAAACAATAAAGAGGAGCAATTAGGAAAGACACCCGACATTGACATCTGGCTTCTACACACACACACACACACACACACACACACACACACACACTCGAATGCACATAGACATTCAAGCATGCATGCATGCATGCATGCATGCATGCATACATAAAGGACACCCATCCACACACCCATGCATGCTTATGTGTGCAATAAAGAACACAAACAAACAAGCATTTGATGGTAACTGCCTCATGTGTATCTGAGTCTAGCATGGGGAGAATAAGTCAACCTGAGAGAAGGAGCTCAGGTTTAAACGAAAAGTTCAAAAGAAACACAGAAAGGTCTTTTCAATAGGGGACAAGACTGAGGAGCGGTTTAGGTGGACTGTGAAGAAAGGGGATGAAGCCTGTCCTAAAGACTTGCTTCACATCTTCTCATTGCTAAGTCTCCAGTTACATTTCTCTTGTGTAGAGAAGAGGCTCCCTTGTGAGTAGAGTTTTCTTTCATAGATGTATGATCTATTCAGAACTTTTCCTGTGCCCCCAGTCTTAAAAAAAGGGATTAGCAGCTAGGTTGTGGTGCTACACTTGAGAGGCAGAGGCAGGCAAATCTCTGAGTTCAAAGCCAGCCTGGTCTACAAAGAGACTTTCAGAACAGCCAGGAGAAAAAGGAAAACACAGAAAAAAGGGGGGGGGAGAGAGAGAAAAAGGAAAAGAGAGAGAGAGAGAGAGAGAGAGAGAGAGAGAGAGAGAGAAAAGCAGTCAGCTCAAAATAATCTTTATGCTAAACAGGCATGTGTAGGGGTAACCTAGCCTATGCCCCTCACAGATAGATTGGCTCTGAAAGGGACAGATCTTAATCATAAACCCCCAACCCATGAGAAGTATCTTTTGTAATCTGGAAGGATGAGCCAAATAGAATTCACCCCTCTTTCCAAATATGACTGAAACTAGGCACGACCTCCATCCCCAGAGAGGTCCCTTTTCAACTCTCCATGGGAACAGGATTTGAAAGATTCACCTTCTTTCTCCATGACCCAAGGTAGGCTAAGAAACCCACGAGCCTGTGTTCCCATCTCGGTACTTATGAAAAGGATGACACTTGGCCTGTTGGTTTGATGGAATAGGTCTTGCCAGGTCCTAGGTGTGTGTCTACTTCTGTCAGAACTCTAAAAGAAGCAAACAAGACTACAGTGTCAGTTTCCCTGCCACTGTCCAATGTTAGGAGTGTGGCTGTACAAGTGTAGCCACATGTCAAAGTTCACTTGTTTAAATTCAGGTAGAAAAGGCCATAGGGCACACAAAGTTCTTTGTGTCATGTGTAGGCAGAAATGGAGGCATGAATATGGAGACTAGAAGACAACCCTGAATATCATTCACTTTTTTTTTTCTTTTGAGATAGTATGCCTTTCTGGCAGGAATTCATCTATTAGGCTAAACTGCTAGCCAGCAAGCTCCAGGGACACACCTATTCCCATGCCCCCAGCACTGGCATTGCAAGTGTGAGCTGGCACATCTGGCTTTTTCATCCTGGGGGCTGGGATTGAACTCAGGTCCTCATGCTTGCACAATAACCACCCACCGAGCCATCCTCGGTCCATAGAGTTCTTTCTAACACTGAAACAAACTACAGTTTTATGCATATCAACTCGACTATCCTGGGACACACTATATTTGAAGTGACAAGTTAGTTTCTATCAGTACATATAAATTAAAGCCTGTGTATGCAGAATGTGCATGGGCATTGTGCAAGCAAGTATGTGCATGAACTGGGTACACTCAGAAGACAATTGTGCACCCAAAAGGCTAAAAGGTAGAACAGTTTGCAAAATTATTATGATCTATGGCTTAGTTAAAAGATTGATGTGGTGAATGAGCTGGGTCTGGCAAGGTCATCTGATTCATCTTCCAAGACATCATTCAGGGTCTTTCTGTTTGAAGATTCAAACAGCTTTGTTACTATGGGGCTGGGTAAAGGAAAAAGAAATGTTTTCCAGTTCTTTTAGCAAATGCACAGCAGAGTGAGTTTAATTGCTCCAAACTCTAATGCTCTCTGTCTTTGAAATGATCCAGGAAGGCAGGCACAGAGGTTATTTTTTATTTTTATTTTTTCTTATTATTTTTTTTTCTGATTTGGCAGCAAACAGGAATGCCGTGTGTTTATCTCTGCTGGCGTTTTAGAAGTGTGGATGAATACACCAAAGTACAGGACACTAGAAAGATAAGTTTCCATGGCATTGGCAATAACTCTTTTCTATCGCCAACTGGCTATTCTATATGTAGCATTCAGAGGCAAATATAAAAAAAAAAAAGATGATGTAAAGGCAAAATTATTTCCCTGATAACACTTGTTTTAAACACCCCACCACTAAATAGCTAAAAGTCTCAAAGTGAAAGCCTAAACCATATAAAAGCCACAGGCACACTTACATAAATTCTTAAGATTAAAGTAATAACTTCTAGAAAAAGGTGGGAGAAAACACACTACAATAAATCTATTTGTAATGGTATTTGGGCCCTACCAACTGCTTTCATTGGTCTCCGGTGGCTTACATATAAAACAATACATTTGATGTATGATTTCAATTCCTTATGGAAAACTGTTCTATCTACAAGCAACCTGTCAACAAGAATACCACAAAACCTCTCTGAGTCCCAACATGAGGTAGGACTGTGAGATATAACTTAGGTCACAATTTGTTCTCACTTGGTCAGGTTTAATACTATAATTGAGAAATGTCTGACCTGGGGGAGGTGAGTGAAAGGGGGGGGGATCTGCTTATTTATGTGAAATGGAAATGGGAAAGATGTCAGAGCTTGAAGTCAAATGGCATTGTTTTGCAAGGAGAGCAGCTCTAGAGAAGAGGCTCAGTCCAAGGAGTGGCTGCCAGAGGACTCTGGGCCACACCTCCCAGTGCATGGCTTATGGAAGCTGTCGGCTCTGGGAAACAGGCCTTAAACGGGGAAACCTTATTTTCTTCGTAGTGAGGGGCATGCTGGGGGGCAGGGGGGGGGAGTGGTAACTGCAAAATGAAAACAAATACCATTCTAATTCGTCTCTAAATTGTAGCCTTTCATCGTGACAACATGCCTTTGTGTTTCAGCCATTATTCTTAAATCCCAAACTGAACTTGTATAGGTTTAAACAGGGCATTATACAGTGAAAAATATCTGCAGTTGGAAGAGGGTAATATATAGCTGCTGCCAGCTATTCTTCTTGAAATGATGTCTTTTCCAAGCATTGTCCTGGTTCTTACCGTTCCCTAAGTCATCCTCTTGTTCCCTGCTTTGGAACCACAACTCTGGGAAACTTGGACAGATTTTTTTTTCCCCAAGTATCACAGTGGAGGTGAAGTACGGACAGCCTTGATGAGTTACTTCTTACGAATCATCCACTTTGTTCTCTTTGGTTTTTGAGACAGGGTCTCTCACTGAAACTCACCAAGTAGACTAGCCTTACTGTCTAGGGAGCTCTAAACACCTGCCTTCCTATGGCTCTCAGTGCTGGCATTCTATGCACTGCACCAGCTACCATACCTAGCTTTCTTTTTTCTCTTCTCTTCTCTCCTATATATTTTTTTCTTTTCCAAAGATTCTGGGATGAAACACAGGTGCTTGCATGGCAAATGCTTTGCAGAATAAGCTATCTCCTGACCTTCTTTTCTAATCAAATTTCTTAAAGGGACTGCCTCCTACACACACACACACACACACACACACACACACACACACACACACACCTCTCTGGCTGAATCCCTATGCATCCTTGCTCCAAGTAAAAGTTCAGATTTGCTCTCTACATGGTTTTTAACAGCAAACTTAAGTACAAAGATGTTGAGCATAGTCTTTATTTTACACAAATACTTTTTCAAAGACGAGGACTCACTATGTAGCCCTGGTTTGCCCAGAACCCACTATATAGACCAGGCTGGCCTTGACCTCACAGAGATCCACCTGCTTCTGTCTCTCTCTCCTGAAGGCTGGATTTAAAAGGTGTACACCTCCATACCTGATAAAATACATTTTTAAATCTCTAAATTTTTATATCTAATTTCTAGTTTTGAGATATTTTAAATCAAATATAGTCACTTATTTCTTATTTTCCTATTAAAACATATTTGTTCATAAATAAAAGATGTTTCTGGAAGATAAAAGGCAGATGTCTACTTCTGCCAACTCAAGAGACAACTGTTCTTCTTAGTAGACAGCTTTTCACTACTAGAGTCCAAATGATATTGAGTTTGTTGCTGGCTGTTTTTATTTCATTTTGTTTTGCTTTGCTTTGTTTTGTTTTACCAAATTTTCAATGAAAGGTTTTTATGGGGACATTTTCTCCCTTAAGTGACAATGTTTTCTTAAGAAAATAAACATCTAGACCAAAGAACTGATTTCTGTCTAAACAAAACTAGTACAGGTTTCTTCTACCATGTGCACATCATAAAAAAGAAGATAGAAAATGTTACCTTTGAATGGCCACACGTGATGTCATATTTACAGGAAACCCCCTTTCTAACTTTCTCAGCCTCAGGCATTAATTCAGTGATTTCATGATTTGTCCAATACATGAGCCCAGTACAAATGTAAACTACATCTTTAAAATGCTCTGCCGGCCAGTTACAGTGGCACATCCCTTTAAGTCTGGCACTTTGGACTCAGACATAAGAGAAGTATGTTTGAAGCCAGTTTAGGCTGCATAGCAAGAGCCTGTTTCATGCAAGCCAGAACCGGACCTGGGGTTTACCCCAGCAGTGGAAAGAAAAGCAAAACAAAACCAAGCCCTTTTACTTCCTCCTAAGAAAATAGAGCTTTAAGTCTCTTACTTCTTAATTTAACAAGTGTTCACAAGCAGCTATCATATGTCTACAATATGGTTTTCTCTTTGAGACAAACACAGCTGTAAACTACAAGAAGCAGTTAAGATGAAAACTTCTTGCGTTAGCATCCCTAGATGCTGAATGTGGTGGCAATGCATGCCTGCCATCCAAGCACTGAGGAGACTGAGGGAGGACAACCCCAAGTTCCAGGCTGGCAAGAGGTGAACAAAAAACATCTCACCTCAGAGATTGTAACCAAACAAAAGAAGACGTGAGGAGCTAACTCAGAGGTTGAACTGTGTTCTCCAGAAAAAGTATGTCCTTTGAATGTGATCTTGCTTGGAAATAAAGTCATCACAGATGATCAAATGCAATAGAGTTGTGAAGGTGGGGTCAAGTGCTCAGGGTCCTTATGAAAAGAGAAACTTGTTCAAAGAGGCAGATACACAGAGCTATCAAGATAGCATGAGAATGTAAAAGAAATCCTACCTGCAAACCGAGCAATGCAATGTTCTGGGTGTAGGGGAGAGGAGGAGGAGGAGGAGGAGGAGGAGGAGGAGGAGGAGGAGGAGGAGGAGGAGGAAGAGGAGGATAGATAAATATTCATCACAGCCTGCAGAACAAGCCAACCCTGAAGACACCCTCATTTCAGTTTTCTGTGACATCACATTTCTGTTGTTTAAGCCATCTGGTTAGTGACATTGTGGTGTAGTAGCCTATGAAATAGCACCAATGCTTTCCAGAGCTTTCGAGATAAATGTTAAGTAAGTGACTGTCTACCAGATGGAAGGTTTGAGTGTTATCAAAACAACAACAACAACAACAACAACAACAACAAATCATAGTCCTAGCCACAGCAGTACATGAGGCCACCACCTCAGTCTAGAGCAGTGGTTCTCAACCTTCCTAATGCTGTGACCCTATTCTACAGCTCCTCAGGCTGTGGTGACCTCCAACCATAAAATTATATTTGTTGTACTTCATAACTGTAATTTTACTACTGTTATGAATCATAATGTAAATATCTCTGTTTTCCAATGGCCTTGGGTAGGCCCCGTGAAAGGGTCATTCAATCCCCCATGGGGTCTTGACCCACAAGTAGGTACACTGATCTAGGATATAACTCACCTCAAAATAATCACATGTCCCCAATTTGGTGGTGTCACTTTATGGCTCCTCTGTCCATGTCATATAGAAACCATCTATGTTCAATTTTAAGATTTCATAATAACTACCCTTCAGCTACTAATTCTTAGATTAGGAGAGCCTACATAGGCTTTTTCTCAGCTAGAGGCTTCTTTCAACCACACATCTGGGGGATGTCTACCAACAACAAACCATGTGGGACTGTGGACTCTCCATGGCCACCTTTCTCCACAGGTCGCAAGGGACCCCACTATCTGCTGAAACAGGCTCTGTGAAATGACAACGCTCGATGTCATGATGACTAGTCATCTGTCCTTTCATCTAGCACTTGAGTACATCTAAAGCTTCATGTAGCCATAGCAGAAAAGTTTATCACCAAGTTCAAGATATTGCTTTAAGACTTTTAAAGGCCAGTGAGTTCTTATCCTGAAGGTGCTGGACCTATGGGTGATGCTGGGATTTTTGCAGTCCGTGATGCTTTCAAGTGCACTCACTCCTCTGTACCATGATGCTACCTCATAGCCCTATCATCTCTCTCTTTTAAAATTAACTTAATAGGTATGCTCACCATTCATTATTATTATTTAATAATTTTAAGTAGCATATCAAATTCTAATGGGAGAGACTTCCTATTACATTACAAAACCGATGGTGCCCTTCCTTAATCCCTCCCCACTAATTACCAAGGAATCTGTTTGACCTACTTTTCAAAGTCTAGAACTAAGTCACTTCTCTTTATATTTCTTGGTGCCTTCTCTTTCAAAGCAAGAAAAATCAATGTGCGAGATGCCTTATGAGAGTAAAATCAGTGATAGGTCCATGATGGCTCTTCTTGTCTGTAGGTGTTATTGGAAATAAATGGCCATTATTTTGGTTTGTAATCATGTCAGAGAAGATTGGCATGGTCCAAAGACCTATGGGTTCCAGTATTTTCTGTTTGCCTCTCCACATGGCTGTTAAGACTAAGACTAAGTTTCCATGTAGGTAGGGAGTGAGCAAAACCCTACACTGTCAGCATTCTTTATTTCCATTCTGAGAAAAAAAAAAAAACATTTGGGCTTTACTTCAGCTCTAAGGGGGGAAAAAGTCATAATTTTTATAGCTCAGCCTGCCATTATACAATTATAGACTAGGAACAATTTCCCCAAAGCTTGCATAGATCTCTCTCTCTCTCTCTCTCTCTCACACACACACACACACACACACACACACACAAACACACACACACAAACACACACACACGCTCACACACACACACACACACGCTCACACACACACACATGCTCACACACACATGCTCACATACACAACACACACACACTCACAGACACACACATGCGTACATACACAATGCACACACCTCACAAGTCGGATCCAACAGGCTGATTGGTCCCTCCAGTCTTCTAGCACAAGGCCACCTATGGACATGGTTTGCAGTGTTCCTGAACCCCATCCTAGCTGGTGCTGTAATTAAAATCGTTTTCAGTTGCCTGCATCTCCAGCTCTTTGGAGTATATAGCCAAATAGCTTTTACAAAAACACAAGGCTGGTGGCAAGAGCAGAGCTGGCTGACCAGAGAACTTGAAATCAACAGCTTTGCACCTCCTCACCCAAGCTGGTCTTTGTGGGCCCCCAACAGTTCTGGCTTCACCCCTGTTCCCCCACACACCCGCCTTCCATCCCATCATCAGTGTGGGGCTGTCCTATCTTTTGTTCTGGCAGAGATAAGATGTATAAATGATGAGTGGTTGACAAAGTGTACTCCAGCGCCGCAGGCAGCTCATCAATCATTTTCCACATGTCGACAGATAATTGATGCAAACCCTGCGGGCGAAGCTCCATCAGGTGAGAGGAGGGAAGAATTAAATCTGCTGTCAGGAGCCAAGGCAGCTGATCTGTAGTTAACATTCTTTTTAATTTAGCACTTGTTTGTTTTCAGCAGAGTTTGCTGGTGGGTTCCACCTCACACTCCACATTGGGGAAAGTATCCTGGGGTTGATGTCCCTACCCGCATCCCCCATTCATGGCTCGCTTCGTTGTGGTTGGGATGGAAAGCAGACAGGACCACCCAGGACTGTTGAGGAGGTGCACGAAACTTTCCTTCTACCCACGAGAAGCCTAGCATCAAAGGCTCGGCTGTCAGGCAATTATCCATCAACAGGTTAGGTTGGCAGATACTACCTGCACACAAGGAAGAAACCACTTACCACATTCCTCGGAGAAGAGCCCACGTGTGCAATGCAAACAATCTAACCACACATTCCTTAATGAAAGGAGACTGAGTAACCCCTTTTATCATGGAGGCTAAGAGCTTTGGGTTCCCTTGCTTCCTGTGCCTCCACCAAACAACTCCACAGAGAAGCCAACCTTCCAAGGCACTAGTGAACTAGGATAGTGTGTGTGTGTGTGTGTGTGTGTGTGTGTGTGTGTACCTACATGTTCATAGACATGGCATGTGTGTGCATGTATGCACAGTGTGGGGATGCTGTCATTGATTGCTTACCAACTTATTTTTTGAGACAGGGTCTTTAGCTGACTCTGAAGCTCAGTAACTGGTTTATGAGCTCAGTTCCAGGTATCTTCTTGTTTCCCTCCACTCCTTCCTTAGCACTGGGATCCAGTGCATGGAGCTCTGCTTAGCTTTTATGTGGGTGCTGGGGATCTGAGCTCAGGGCCGCATGCATGCAGCACAGATATATTGCCTGAGCTCTCTCCCCAGGTCTCCCTCAGAACAGCTGAGATAAATGGGAAGTGTCACTCTTCAAGTTGACTCTGACGTACTGTTCTATGCTGGCCCTGAATTCTTACAGTCAGGTATGTGAGCACGAGTACACACACACACACACACACACACACGACACACGTGCTTCTCCAAGACTGAAGAAATCTTTGCTTTGGTGGTGATTCAGGCATCGTGGCAAATAGAAAATCACTACATCTGCCACAACCACCAACTTTCAAAAGAATGATAATGTAATTCAGAAGACCCTTAACTCCAAAGTGACCCTGAACACCATCTTGCTGTGCCTTGGGGTCATTCGTAGGCATATGATATAATACAAAATGTTCCACTTGATAGAAAGCCAGATAAACCAGCTTTTATCGGATTTCATTTTCTACAAGGAAATGAGCTGACATCCAAGAAGACGCAATCCTAATAGCCAGACATCAGTCCCCGAGGTTGTCAGGATGCCATCTCAGCTCAAAAGCAGACATCTCTCAAAGCAGAGGCTGCTCTGCCTTCCTGCTGCCTGGGCTCCAGTGCCACTGTATCTGCTGGTGTGAATCTAGCAATGTGATGACCAGCTTGGGGCATTCCACACCCCTGTCCTCAGAGGATCTTTCTCTAATTTCTCTGCAGCATGCAATCTAACCTGGAACTCTCCCAACTGCCTTCACAAGTAGGGGACCTACGAATGGAGAGACACTGTGGGGGTTACACTCAACATGATTTGTGTCTTGGGGCTGAGGAAATCTTTCAGTCAGACTGCTTGCTGTGCAGGCATTAGGACTTAAGTTCGATTCCCAGTAGTCCCTGTTAGAAAAGCAGGGAGTGGCCTTGTACATGTAGATCTCTGGGCCTTGCTAGCTGCCACCCTAGCTGGACAAAATGAGAAATCCAGGTTCAAGGAGAGACTCTCTCTCTCAATGGAATAAAACAGAGACTGATAGGACACCCACCTCAACCTCTGGCCCACATCTCTGCAGATAATTGTGGACACGCATACATATACCATATATAAGCACACAGACACACACCCATGTATGCACATGCACATAACTCATATATTGACCTAGATAGGAGATATACTAGAATCTTGATATATATTTATTATTTACTTCAGTGATAAGGATTAAAACTAGGTCCTTGTGTGTGTTGGGTAACCTCTGTGCTAGTAAAACACAGCCTCAGCCTTAGACACTATTAAATGTTTAAGGTACATTAACTACCACCAGCCACAAACAGTTGTTCATGGGATCTTCACGAAAATGTTTAGTGTGCTCCTTTCAAGTGCTGGAAGGGAAATACAGCTATCTATCATCTGACGCTGGGTAGCTGGCCAGTTCGCAGGTATGCTGTGCTATTGAATGTCAAGTACCCTGTCAGCAAGACTATTCAGAGAGAATGTGAGAGACTAATAAACACAGCTGTAAGATGGTCAGCCTGGCTACAAATTAGAGCAAAGCAACAGAATTAAGATGAAAGACACCTTTCTGTTTTTAAAAGCCTGTCAGAGTAGCCACAGTGGGAGAAAAATAATATGCAGGATTATGGGGAATGTAGGGCACTGGGCCCTGACACAAAGACCAGAGAGTAGATAGATGAATAGCGCCTAGCGTCCAATCTGGCAATACACATCAAAGATCTTAACTATTTCTAAAAATCCTACATAAAGTGCTCATTAGACAGAGGTATGAGATTCAGCGGGACAGTTGATTGAAATATCTCCATGCCTAGCATTGTAGTATATGCCATGTGCATGGGAGACTCGGAGTAGGGACATCTCAAGGGGATTCAGGTGGCTGAGAGGGCCACAGTGCAGGTTCTGGGGGCATACAGATCTGTATAGAGTTGTGGAAAATGAGAAGGTTCTCTGTGTGCTGTTGGGGATATAGAGGGAGGGTGGATGAGTGGGAGGACAAAGGGTACAAGGGACAGCAGCACATGTGGGTGAGCATTTGTGACAAATAGGGATGTCTAAAGTGGTGGAAGTCCCACAGTCACCATGGGGCCATAATCAGTGCAGCTTCCTGAGCCATGGTGCTGCTGGGCTAGGCTGAACCAGCGACAGGCCGATTTCGTGAACAAGGGAGTAATCCAGACTGCTCCTCTGCATAAAGCATACACAAGCAAAACTGTGACTCCAAAAGATTACGTTATCTACATTGTATAAGACTGGGAAGGCTGAATGGAGCCGGGGAGCAGGGAAACTGGGTGGATCATGACAAGAGTTTATGGGCTGTCCACCAAGACACACTATGCTCCCCATGAGCACACCAGAGAAAACCAAGGTGTGTTCTGTTTCACACAACAGCAGCTTCTGACCCGAGGTTGGTTTTTGTAAGAGACTGCTTATCAAAACATGGGCTAATAAGTGATCGGTCTCTATTTACAAGTTATCAGAACCTGTTACCAATTGCTAATTAAATTTTCAAGGTACAAGGGTCTCTGAGAAAGCACAGAGTGGAGAGAGTAATGGAGATGTTCTACTAGCAGCCAGCCAAGATGGGGATCCCTATAACCTGATGGACAGGGAGCATGGAGGGCCTCATGAATATTCATGAATAAAGGCGTATTTCGATGTAAAGATCATTTCTATGAAAAGATGAAAGGATGGATGTCAGCAGAGACATGGGATCTCTCTCAAACCCAGTTAATCCTCCACCTATTGATTTATAGTTGTTCTAAGAAGAGTCTTAACATAACTTTTATATGAAATCCTTGGTGTTCAGAGACCATAATGATGAAGAGGAGGATGATAACGGCGTTAGTAGTGAACACTTACCAAGTGCATCCTACTCGAAATGAAGTAAGGATATGGATTCATTTATAAACTGATGAAACCAATACTTTTATAAGCCCATTTTACAGATAAAAAACTTGACTCAGAATAGGTAAATCATTTATGCAGGGTAGCTATAAGAGTGGAAGGGCAAAGAAACAAATCCATATTGTCTAATTTAAGAGATATTAGTAGTAACTGCTACTTTAGACCATTAATTTTTTTAAATACTGGGAATCCCCCAATTTTTTGTGACCCTCAATATACAGGTAAAAAAATAGGCATATAAATCAAATATTTGCTGATAACAAGACATAAAAAATATTATAAATAAAATTCAAATGAATTTCAATTAAATTCATTTAAAATTAATTGTTTGAAATATATATACATTTTTATTTGTTAAAGACTAAAAGAAATCTGCATACCAATGAGATTGGTGTAGTTTATTTTTACATGAAGAAGAGATAATGGTGCATCCGTACATTCTGCATGATGTAGGACATCTTCAGTGTTTTTCAGAGCTGATCCATGTTCAGATTTTACCACTATAAATGTTATAAAACAATGCTGCTTCATAGACACATGTCAGACAAAATGGAAACTTATGTTTAGGGCCCTTTCAGAAGTTCACAGGCCAAAATTCATTTAACTATTTTTGAGGAAATTCAGCTGAGAGCTTAAATCATCATTTTTAAAAATCAAGGGTTCTAATATAAAAGTAAGCCCAAAATAGACTTATCTAATATTCACATGATGAGGAATTACTGTAAGAAAATATTAAAATATTTTAGAAGCAATTTGTAATGGTTCTATGGGAGCAAAACACTTGGTATGCAAAGAGGAAACACATGTGACAGTCTTGACTCTTAACGTTATTTCTAACAGCATATGTTGGAATTACACATTAAGATAGCATGCACAGTGTAAAATGAGCATGCCTTCAGAATCCAGGCTGCAGTGAAGTTCCTCAGTGCAACACAGGAGAGCAAGCACTGCCACAAACATATTGGATTCACATTGGATTCGTTACAGGTTTGATTTTGAATTCATCTATTGCCATTGCACTTTCAGAGACTCTGTGATGAACCAGAGTGTCTATGGTGGGAGAAATGTGGAAGATTCGATGGGGACAGATGTGCAGTTCTTTCACACACAAAACTGCTGGGCTGTGACAATTCCCTCTATCTAGGGACAGAAGGGCAGCGCTAAGGATCACATGTCCCATCAGCCCTGCTGTGAGATCCCTCCAACCTGGGGTCTGTCTTGGGAGGCCATCTTCTTGGGACTCATTTGCAATGGAAGATAAAGACAGGTTCTAGCCTGTGTGGCAGGGGAGGACTGAATTCTGGTGATCAGATTTCTAAGACAGTTGTCCTAGCATCCTAAAGGGAGGACCTTCAAGGAGCAACCCTTGCAAAACTAAGAGTTTCAATAGTATGGAAGATGGAAGTAGGTCATTCCAGAGATGAGTGACAACAGAGAGCACTCCAGCCCATCCCAGGGCTCATCTGTGATCTGGGTAGCACTGATCCATTGATGCTGGTTGGTATAAGTAGGTTAGACTTGCCTTGTTCCCCAAAGGCTTATATGTGTTAGAAGCTTGGCCTCCAGTGCGATGGTGGTCACATGGTAGCACCTTTAAGAGGTAGAGCCCACATGTTGCCAAAAGCAGTCTATATATTTAATGCAAATGCCATTAACATTCCAATGGTATTTTCCATAGATCTAGAAAAACGTCTGAAAATTGGTCTCTCATGCTTGGCCTCTCTCACAGAGTAACCACTTGCTTTAGATTTCTGCACCTGGAAGGCTCTTTGTTGACAAGAGAGCTGTATGGGCTGGTGTCAGAGGCCAGGTTCCCTAGCTGCTTCACAGCCACCTCCAACTTTCTGGTGTTGCCATGACTTTACCTCCCCACCTCCTCTCCCTCTTCTTCTTCCTCCTCATCGTCCCCACCCACACCAGCCGTGCAGTATTTCTCATCTGTGCTGCACAGAGGCCATCCAAACACAAGGTAATAGGAACACATGCAGACACTAGAACTAGCTGACCAGAGACCCCGGAGGGAGGTTGGGGGGGGGGGGGGGGACATGTTCCTCCAAAGACACCTCTGAGCAAATGTCTGCTTTCTGTTACATTATTTATTTATGAGACAGCAATTTGCCCTGGACCTGGATCACATCACTCAGCTAGCTGGGCTGGCCAGTGAGCCCCAAGGATTCTTTGCCTCTCTCTCTCTCTCTCCCTCTCTCTCTCTCTCTCTCCCTCCCTCCCTAAGTCTAGAACCACAGGAGAGAACCACTGTACTCAGCATTTTGCATGGGTGCTGGGGATCGAGACTCAGGACCTGGTATTTTCACAGAGATCACTTTCCCTGCAGAGCCATCTCCCCAGCTTCTGTGCCTGTGTCTGCTTGCAGCTGCTCAACCCCCCTCTCCTTCATTTAAATCCTGAGAAGCACAGGGATCCTGCTCGTGTTCTTCTGGAGCCTTGGCCTCATTTACCCTTGGACCGCAGTGTGGACTATGTCCTACAAAGCACCCACATTACACAGCTTCTATAATGTCATGTTTTGTTCTCTCCAAAGAAGAAACAACTTACAATCCCTTGCAAGGCATTCTGGGTACAGGCTCCTAGAATTTCAATATTTTTTTTCTAAGCTTCTACATTTGTCCACACTTGAATTGTTCTCTTCTATTTCTTTTAACTGAACTTAAGTGAATTGTCTCAGAACACTTAGTGTTTATGTGGATGGGTGATCGTTGTATTTTCACATCACTGTTTTTATAACATCAAATTAAACTGTATGGTTACAATATAGACATAACCAACACAACCAGGGTTAGGAGAAAATTTAGCTCTTGTGACCCAAAGAGTTTACCTGTGAGGGCAGCAGAACCCTGCTACGCATGCATGGGGAAGCAAGCATCAGGCTGCATGCTTCACAGAAGAATGATGCTGTGGGTGAACACCTCAACTTGGAGAGATTCTGTTTGCGTGCACATTTCCCTGTGGGTTCACATGCATAGCTGTTTGAGCATCCCTTGTCTCCAAGGCTCAAAATCTGAAATGCTCCAAATTCCAAAACACTTTATGTGGCTGTATGACACACACTTGGAAAACTATATCATGAAATTTTTTCTACACAGAATTTTTAGAAATATGTAAGATTATAGCTGGTGGAGGGGTCATCCAGTTGCTATACTGCTTACCTAGCATGCATTAAGGTATACGTTCAAGCCCTGAAACCACCATGTAAACTAGAAATGCTGGTGCATCCATACTCATGGCACTTGCATGGTGAGCCTCTACTTGGCATTTTCCTGAAAGGGTAGAGGCTGACCATAGACTTGATTTCATGGGCATTTTCATCAGGTATCTGCTCTATGCAGGATTTATCTTCTAGCACAATCTGCTGAGGGTGTTTATTTTACTTGGCAATTGTATTGGGGAGAAGCTGTCAGCACTACAGCTCTCTGGTGGCTTGTAACATACACTCCCTCATACTGTGCACTGCATTAAATGGCCTAAAAGAAGCTCTCAGTTCCAGCAGGATGGAAGAAGTATAAAGAGTCCACCTGAATGAGACCAATGGAAAAGAGCCAAGTCTATGACAAGATGAAAAGAGTATTGTATAGGTCACAAATGGAGAACCACAGAAAACAGGAGGTCTAGGATAGGGTGAAGGTAAGAGGTGACATGACTAACAGGTTGAGGGAAGGACAAAGGACCCACATCACAAGTGTACTCTGCTTCTCCATATTTCTCAACAATGGCTAACAGGGTCCTGCTGGTATATCTACAGTTCTAACAGTCACTGAGTAAAGAAATATTTCCATGGAAAAACAAACCCGGACCAAGGAAATGGCTCAGTAGGTAAAAGTTCTTTCCACAAAAGCTTGAGAATCTTACATCAATCATCAGGACTGACCAGACAGCCTATTTAAAGAGTTGGGAGCCCTAGGCTAGTGTGAGACCCTGTCTCAAACAACAACACTACTACTCAGGTGCTGAGCTTCCAAGAAAATTCACTCAAGATGGATTTCTAGTTTCCACAAGCATACATATACATATGCAACACTCTGCCCTTACCCTAACACACCACACCCCCCCACACACACACACACGGCATTGTTGCTCTCAGAATGTCTGTAGATTATAATTGTGAGGGGAAATTCACAATTGTTACTGGAGAACGGTCTTCCATCTAAAAAAAGAAAAAAGGGGGAGAGGACCCCACTGGTTCACAAACCCTGGGGAAGCTGCTTTATCATAAATATCCTCAGTGGTCTTGGAGACAAATAAATCACAGGGCTGGTTTCCTCTCATGCCTCTTTAGCTAACAGCCATCTGTGCATATGGATGTATCTTCTATGTCAACTTTTTTTTTTTTTGACAATTTCCATAGTTCTGTATTGCATGAGTTCAAACTCCACAGCTCTGAGAACACATGAGAAAGGAGTGTGGGCTCTTTTGGCAGAGCCTTATGTGCCCTTTCCTTAAGTCCTCCAGGAAAGACCTAGAACATCTAGTCATGGTTTTGTGATGGCTGATTCAACAATGCCAAGGGAAATCAACCCACTGTGGTAGACCAAACAGACCATTCCAACCTTAGTTCATGGTTGCACACAAATGAACACTTTCATAGACATTTGGGAGTGGTCATTGTCTTTGAGTCTGCTCCATCTTGGGTTGACTTGCTTGAGGCTCTAGCTCTCTATCTATGTGTGATCACTGACTGACACAGCATTGGCCAGCTCTTGTATCCCAGGGAAGAGACACATACATCTTGGTGCCCCACCCCTCAACTTGAATTTGCATTGATTTTTGCCTTGACAAGTTCTACTGGCTGGTTTTGTGTCAACTTGACACAAGCTGGAGTTATCACAGAGAAAGGAGTTTCAGGTGAATGCCTCCATGAGATTCAGCTGTAAGACATTTTCTCAATTGGTGATCAAGGGGAGAGGGCCCCTTGTGGTTAGTACTATCTCTGGGCTGGTAGTCTTGGTTCAATAAGAGAGCAGGCTGAGCAAGTCAGGAGAAGCAAGCCAGTAAGTAACATTCCTCCATGGCCTCTGCATCAGCTCCTGCTTCCTGACCTGCCTGAGTTCCATTCCTGACTTCCTTTGGTGATGAACAGCAACATGGAAGTGAAAGCTGAATAAACCCTTTCCTCCCCAACTTGCTTCTTGGTCATGATGTTTATGCGGGGATAGAAACCCTGACTAAGACACAAGTGTTAGTAATTTTACTCTGGCCTCTCATTTAATCATCAATATTATCATATTTTTTGATAAGGAATCTTTCATCATGTTGGGTGTGACACAAATGAAAAAGAATATACTCAGAATCTAATTGACACATCTAACCCAGATATACATTCTTTAGCCCTCCACGCTATCAGCACTTAGCCAAATGGGCAGTCACCTCCTGGCAGCCTGCCCCGGAAAGACAAAAAGAAGCTTCTGAATACCAGAAAAAAAAATCCAGAAAATTCTCTCACGTTCTAGAACAACCTAGTCAAACACAGGAAGACTTGTACCTTTCTAGGCTTCCCTGTAGCCCTACACTCTAGAAAAAAGAAGAAGAAGAAGAAGAAGAAGAAGAAGAAGAAGAAGAAGAAGAAGAAGGAGAAGGAGAAGGAGAAGGAGAAGGAGAAGGAGAAGGAGAAGGAGAAGGAGAAGGAGAAGGAGAAGGAGAAGGAGAAGGAGAAGGAGAAGGAGAAGGAGAAGGAGAAGGAGAAGGAGAAGGAGAAGGAGAAGGAGAAGGAGAAGGAGAAGGAGAAGGAGAAGGAGAAGGAGAAGGAGAAGGAGAAGAAGAAGAAGAAGAAGAAGAAGAAGAAGAAGAAGAAGAAGAAGAAGAAGAAGAAGAAGAAGAAGTGTTAGCACACCAAAACACTGCTGGTACTTCTATTGCAGATAACTGAGATGAATAAAATCAGTTCAGTATTTGCAGAGGGAGCAAGAAGTGGAATAAACCTACTTTTGCCTCTTCAAAGCCAAGAAACACAAAGAAGCATAAACTAGAAAAAGTGTCCAGATTCTGAATTCCTTTTGAGTTTGTTGTCTAAAGTCACTGATTTCAAAGATACCTTCTAAAAATACCTCAACATTGCCTCAGCATTGCTGGGGATATTAACCCAAACTTTACTCTGAGCTAATGTTGGGTGCAGGCCTCCCATAAGGGCCTAAGTCCCCAGGATTTGCCCTGGTACAATTACTGAGTTTTGCCAACAAGCCCAGGAGGGGTTCTTTTCATTGTGAGCAACTAGCCTGCCAGAGACGTTTCTTATAAAAACTTATGAAAATAATAGCATTAGCTGTCTCCCTGACACATTACTCCACTGTTTGTTCAATAGCAATGGCATTTAAACGGCATCAAGTATAGAGCACAGAGAGGCAGTTGAGGAGAGGTGTGGGTTTCATGTGTCCTGGGAGCACCTGTTTCAGCCATGCTACACTTGGCAAAATTACTTGAAAACACTGCCATGAAGATGCTGAGGCAAGGGAGGGAGGTCCCATCATCTCACAGTCCCATCACATGCTTCTCCATCACCCTGAGGAATGGATACCAAGGAAGAGAACAGTGTCCCCCCCCCCCCAACCCAGGCTGCTGCAGTGTTGATGTTCTCAATGTGGGCCCTTATGGGGAAGTCATGGGCACTTAGAACTTGACTTCAAATCAAGAGAGACAGTAGTAGCTCTGGTAGGGTACAACTGGATCCAGAGTGGAAGGGAGAGGTAGCATGGGAAGAGGAGGAGGGCAAAGAGTGGAAGCAGCAGGCAAGACAGAAGAAAGCAAAAATTATGGGAAGGTATAAACAATAAGGGCTGGGGATATGGATCATTGGCAGAGCCCCTGCTAGCATGCCTGAAGCTAAAGGTGCAATCACCATTGAAGGAAAAGGGGTTAGGGTTAGGGAGAGGAAAGGAAGAAAGAAGAGACGAGTCAGGGAAGGGAGCAGGGAGGGGAAGGGAGAGAAAGCAATGGGAGCAAGAAGAAGAGAGGGGAAGAAAGAGGAGGAGGAACAAAGAGGGAAAAGAGAGAAAAGAGAGAGAAAAGGGAAGAGAGGGAAAGGGAAGGGAGAAGAGGGGAGGGAAGGAAAAGAGAGAGGAACAAAGGGGAGGAGAAGAGAGGAGAAGGGAGGTGAAAAGAAGGGAAGGGGAAAGAAGAGGGGTATAAGAGAGAGGAAGAGAGAAGAGGGGAGAGGAGGAGAGCAAAAAGGAAGGGAAGAGAAGGGAAGGGAAGGGAAGGGAAGGGAAGGGAAGGGAAGGGAAGGGAAGGGAAGGGAAGGGAAGGGAAGGGAAGGGAAGGGAAGGGAAGGGAAGGGAAGGAGAGAGAAGGAAGAAACAATTCATCTCTTTAGGAGTTTTAATAAAAGTTGTCTCATCTCCTCCACTCATTGGACCAACCAGTTAGCAATGAATTCAGTTGAATATCTACAGGATTACATCTACTATAGCACCAAATATGAGGTGTATAAGAAGATGGCATGCTTTCAAGAAATTTACAATCCATGCAGGGGATGGAAAGTCTGAACAATTAATTGGAACATATAAACTCTGGTCACTACCACTGCCTGAGCCAAGATTCTGCACCTTAATAGGCAACAACCATGGGCACTCCAGAGAGCTAAAACACTATCTCCTTCTCATGGAAAGGGTTCCCTTCAGGTTCCACTGTCACTCTGACTTAAAGTTTCATAGGTATAGAATAGTAGGCAGAAACATTATCGACCATAACAGTATTGAGGGCAAGCCCACTAAATAGCAATCAGTCTCCTTTCTCATTAAGCCATCTCAGAAAGGTATTAGTACTGTCCCCAAGGTCTTGAGGCAGATCCAATTCAAGCCAGTAATGTCAACTGTGGGGGTCTTTCGTCATTTTACAGACAATTGCAGGACTGTACCAGGAACGGTTAAACAAAACCAAAAGCATGATCTGAATAGATTCTAATTTTCTTGAAACTCCTATTTAATCATAGAGAAACACATCCAAATTTGGGGATCCTCTGGACTATTTTATAAGATTCAGGAGGGAGGAAAAGGTAGCTCTTGTGTTCCTTCCCTGAAGGAGTTTTATGTCGAAAAAAAAAAAAAAAAAGACTCACTTCTCTGATCCATAAGGAGAAACATGGCCTGAATAGCAACCTTGGGGCTAAGGCACATTTAATTTGCCTTTAGGTGCAGAATGGACGAAGGCAAGTCCAATGAAATCTTAGTGTTCATATTCAAATTTGATCCCACCCCTCATCTTGTAAAATGATGCTATACAAGTGTCAAGAAGCAATGATGAGATTTGAACTTAGGCTGCCTGGTTCCAGGATATGAAGTGACCACGCAGGCAGCCAATGGCTGGAAGAAACTGCTGGCGCCCAGTAACCTGGACATAGGCTATGCTGTAGCATCTGATTCGGATGGATATGGTGATAAGGTATCCCTGGGCTTTTCAGATGGTCTTCCTGGCTCACTTGCTGACACCAGAGCCTAGAAGAGGTGCATTTGCCTGGAAGTGTCCATACTCAAATTATTTAGCATCCTGTTTCTTGGGATCCAGAAGTGACTTTCTCATAATGACCCCTTCTATTCCCATGCGTGAACCAGCATGGCCTTCTACACCCCAGGCTGTGTACTCCCCTTAGCACACATTCACTGATCTCATTCCAGATGTTTCTTGTATCGAACTGAGAGAGGGAGAGGGAGGGAAGGAAGGAGGGAGGGAGGGAGGGAGGGAGACAGAGAGAGAGAGGCAGAGAGAGAGAGACAGAGAGAGAGACAGAGAGAGAGACAGAGAGAGAGACAGAGAGACACACACATACACACACACAGAGAGAGAGAGAGAGAGAGCTGAATAAATGGAGGCTCTTACTTACCTGATGCCCCAAATGGTAAAAACAAAAGCAAATAACAACAACAAACCCTGTATACTTGAACAACATATGTCCCATATGACAGTTCACATGGGAAAGAGCCAATCAATAGCCCTGTACTAATGGGGGAGCCATGATTAATCTAGAAACAGACTTAACATTGAGGTTGATATACATACGCCAAATCCTTGATCAAGTATCATGACAAATGGGGGTGTGACCTTGGGAGGAATTTCCCCCAAAGCTCAGGAGTGAAGAAGGCTCTAAATCGCCTCTTTGCTGTAGACCTTCTGGGGAAGACTTCCATTCAGGAGAGGAATAGCCTCTGTACTTGAGAGCAGCCATCAGCAAAGACAATAGCTCCTTTCCAATGTTGTCATGGGCCACACAGGGTGAGAAATGCAGGGTGCAGGACAAGTACAAAATTTGATTTCTGCCTTCCTTCCAATACCTTGCTTATCTTTGGAGCTTGGCATACCGGATAAACTGATACATAATAATAGTAATAGTAATATTAACAATAATAATACATAAAAGCCATTTTAGCTGCAAGAGGATTTCTAGACCTTTTTTTAGGATGCTTCCTCATTTGTAACTTACTCCATATTCCTTTCTACCCAAAGACCCCAGCCTCGGCAGCAGAAACAATCTATGCTGCCCTGCCATTTAAGCGCCAGGAGCCCCAGTGCTATTGAAGCTTGTCATCTTGCCTATTAGTTTGATGTCTTTATTCACAGACCATCTGTACCACCAAGAGATACAGAGGCAGCTAATGTCAATATGAACAAATGCCTTCTCTTTTACAAGAAATGTCAAACACAGGACAGGCTAAGAATGACCCTAGGAATGCCAACAGATGTTCAGTACAAGCCTCTCAAAAATCAATCCTTTCTACAGGGACTAATTAAGATGAAATAAGGAGCAAAAAGTAAAGAAATTTGTGTCATATTATCAGGAACTTCATCCTCACTTTCCAAGCTCATTATGGGCAGATTGGCCTATGCCCTTTGAAAAATGCTAAAAAGGGATGGGGCGACTAGGATACCACAGGGACCTTCAGTCGCCTCAAGTTCCAAACTGAAAAGAAAAAAAAAATCATTGCTCTTTAAAAAATAAAGTGTACTTATACAGTCTAGATTTTTCCCCCTGCAATGGTTTCTTTAAACAACTACACAGAGAGAAAAAGTCAATTTCCAGAAAGCCTCCAACAATATAAACTAACAGGATGGAAAATATACGATGGCTTTCAATCTGAAGAAAATTAGAGGGTTTGTCGTTCACATGCAAGAGGCCAAGAAATGGTCACCTCCTACAAGGTGAGAAAAATGTCACCTGTTAAAGGTTTGTCTTCAGTTTTCATCCGTGAAAGAAGGCAAAGTCTTGTTCGTGTGTCAGCTCAGATGAACAGTGTTTGTATTTCCTGTTTTTAAATACAGGCTCTCTTCACTTTTAAGAAGGCTTTCCCATTCTCTCCTTATCCTATCTATCATGTTCGTGTCAAGGGAGAACACTGGCATACCACACCCAAACAGAAAAATATGCTGTTTCTTTCACTTTCTGTGAACCTGGTGGCGAATATGACGGGGCGCAGCCTTCCCAAGGGTTCCCTAGAGGTGAGGTTTGGTTCTGTGTTCCTTACTCTGATACTTCCTCAAAAAGTATTAAAAGAAGGTTGGCAGCATGCCACAGCTTCTAAAGACCCCCAAATACATTTTGGGGTTCTTCTTCTTCTTCTTCTTCTTCTTCTTCTTCTTCTTCTTCTTATTATTATTATTATTATTATTATTATTATATGTCTATATGTCTATGAGTATACTGTAACTGTCTTTAGACACATCAGAAAGGGCAACGGACTCCATTACAGATGGTTGTGAGCTACCAATGTGGTTGTGGAGAATTGAAATCGGGACCTCTGGAACATTTTGGGGGTTGTTAACAACAAAATCCAGAGATATCTATGCAAGTACTTTTTGCCTAACCTAGAGCGGTCTTGCCACAGAATTGTCCATGCAGAGGAAAGACGTCAATAGCTCAGAAAAGATGAATAGTTGATATGGTATGAAATGTCAGTTTCTCAGTTCCTTAATGTCTATAACCACAAGAGAAAGTCACAGGGACTTTATAGCCCACCAAGGCCACCACATAACAGTTACTATCACTGTGGTCAAATACCTTGACAAAAGCAATTGAACAGGAAAATTATTTCTTTTGGCTCACAGTTGAAGGATACATGCTATCATGGTGGGGATGTCATAGTGGAAGGAGCTTGAGACATGAATCACATTGTATCCATAGGTAGGAAACAAAGTAATAAATACTACTGCTCAATACACGTTCTCAGTTTCATTAGGTCTAGGACCCCAGTCCACAGAAAGGTGCCACCCACCATGGTGTGTCTTCCCACTTTAATTTACCTAATGTAGACAATTCCTTGTCAATACCTGGAGGCTTGCTTGGTGAATCTAGAGCCTGGTAGTGGATTAACCATCAGTGCTCTAATTAATTCAACACTGCAGTACATAACCACTCTACCACCTATATTGACAATCCTTTCAGTGATGTCCTGCATATGACAAGAGGAAGCACCCTTTTGTGTCCCTCTCCCAAGGTTCCATGGAATTATTCTGTCAGTTCACAGAAGATTCTGGCCCTGGGTGATTTCCATACAGTGGAATGGACTCAGTCTCATTTAGGTTTCTTTTGTTATCATTTCTCACAGTGTCAGTGGTCACAGGCCCATCCTCTGCTTGGCCTAGCAAGGTTGGATAGTTTTATGGTACAACCTACAGCAAAAACCAAATACCAGAACTCTAAAACTGAGAACTATCCAATGTACTCATAATTGATCCCTTTAAAGCCTGGGCTGTAGTGGTACAAACTGGGAAAAGCCACTCTCGGAGGACAATACCTTAATAATCACCTAGCTTGTAATATTGCCTGGTGACACTAATCACTCTGAGAAGTTTTCAGTATCCTTTATACTTTATTGTCACCTGTGCCAGACCCTTGTAAGATTCTAGCCACACCAAGAAAAACTACTTAAGAACAACTAAAGCCCTGCTGGAGACATGCTACAGTGGTTAAGAGCACTGTCCACTCCTTTCAGGAGCCTAGGTTTGATTTTTGACAGCCCATAGCAGCTCAGAGTTAATTCCATTCCCCAGGGAACTGAAGCCCTCCTGGCCTTCAAAGGCACCAAGTATTTATGAGGTGCATAGACACACATACAAGCAAAATACTCATACTCATAAATAAGTTTAATTAAAAGAAAAACATAGGAACTGACATAAAAATCTTAACAGTCCACCACCTTGGAGGATCAGAAATGTTTGCATGCAGTGATAATGTCTCTTGTCTTCATCTTCCTCTTTCATTCTTTGTAGTTCTGATGATGAGTGTGCTCTTGAAATTAAGTTCATAGTTAGAGTTCAGGGAAGTCTGTCCATCATCCGTAAGGGCAAAATTAAGCAGCGGGAGAACCCTCTATACTATAGGTTTCCAATTTGTAAGCTTCTGTTCCAGAGGACAAGTATAGAGAAGGAGCTGGTCCCTCCTCAGCGCATGCTCTAACCCAGTTAGTGTTATAACCATGTGAACATCAGGAGCTATCTGGTAGATGGTCCAGAAGCACCAGCTTTCTAGTAGTTGAAGATAGAGCACTACTTGATCACTCACAGGCCTAGTGCAGCTGCTCAGTGTAACTGCTGTACACACAGGCCATCAAAGTGAGAAGAAACAAACCCAGGATTGCCAGATGAAAAAAAAGAACGCAATCCGTTTCACTTGGATACCAAAATGGCCACCCTCCTGAACCCTGTCAATCAAGGTCACTGTCATCCAATCGCATCGATGAAGACTACTTTCCTAGGGGAGTTCATGGAGGCTTCAAATGGAGTCAAAACAGGTAAAAGCCCCTTGTGGAAGGAAAAGAACTTTGTTAAGGAGAAAGAAGAGCAGAGGCATAGTCTGGCCAGGTGGCAAAGATCCCAGTCTTAGCACGCAGCCTGAGGCAAAGGGGCATACCTTCAAGGCCAACCTGGACTACAGAATGTGGCCTTGTCTCAAAAGATCAAAGAACAAGAAAAAGATGGAGGTCATGTTGGTTAGATCATATGTAATAGAATGGTTGGAGACTTGCAATCATGGTCCTGATGGTTTGTTATACAGAACTGGAAGCAGGAAGGCTGAGACTCTTCTAGTCTCCCGTCAGGCACTGGGTATTAAGCACCTCACTTACAGTGTGAGTTTTCCAGATTTTCGGTTCTAAATATAAAAGCTTGTAATTCTGTAAAGTCAAGCAAACCTTCCAGAGAACCTGTTTTATTTCTCCTAGTGATTTATTCCTGTATTTTTGTGGCTCTAAGGATTCAACTCATGCAGGCTCGGCAAATATTTTACCACTGAGAGGCTTCTCCAGCTCCATATCAACTTTCTCAAGGAGTGCATTCAAGACCCTGTAGCTATGTTGGCCTCAAAAAGCGGCGGTGGATTGAAATATCAACTCTGCCCAGTTAATCCCCTGAGCGAGCCACTTGCTCCAGCACTCACAGGCACAGGTGTGGGTGCCCCACATTAATCCTGCAGGGCCCAGAGTGGTTCCAGCCCAGTCCAGCTCCAAACACAAACCATGTGCAAAGACTAGCGTGTCAGGAGGCGCTCTCCTCAAGTCCAAACTGGCAGGCCTTGATGCACCAAGGACCTGGAAACATCTGCAGTTTTGTGACTCTTCCCTGTTTCCATTCCCACAAAGCTTCCTGTGCCTGCTCGGATCACAGAAAGGTCGCAGGCTCCATCTGGCTACCCTGCCCCCTCCACTCTCTCCCTCATCGCTCTCATCCCCCCTAAGGACTTTCTGCCCATTTTGTCACTTCCACCTGTTCTGACAGGTTCCCCTGCCTGACCTCAAGATAGCCCTTGGGGACATTAATCATATAACAGCCGGAGCCGTGAAAGAAACAAGGGTTTGGCTGGATACTGTTACCGTCCCTGTCACCTACTAATCATGTCTCATGACTCGGAAGGGCTTAATCAGACGGCCTGCCCTCTCATTAATCATCTAGGCTCACTCAAACTTCACAGAGAGATTAAAGTTTAGTCTCACTGGCTCCCCATGCCTCCTCCCACTGCAAGCTCCTCTAAAAGTTTCACCAGGGGGAGGTCTCAGGTTCCTCCTGCTTTGCCAACTGTCAGGGTGACTGCAAGGGTCTGATGCCTACCAACTGCACGCAGCTACACACACACACACACACACACACACACACACACACAACCCCCCACCCCCCATCTCTTTCTACTTCTCACCTTTCTAACCATCTCACAATTCAGGGACACAAAGCTCAACCTCCCATGAAATGGGAAGTTTGGGGACCATCAGATCTGGGAAGTCAAACAAAAAACCCGGAAGGACGGAGGAGCTCTTGAACCACCTCAAAGAACTAAGGAAAAGGACGTCCCTGTTTTGTCAACAGCAAAGGAAAGTTAAGCAAAATATTTGTCAACGGTTTCTTCAAAGGGGCGGAGGCGCAGGCAGCTGAGTAATGGTTCCCTGGCAGCAAAAGCCCTCCCCACTCAGAAGGCGCCAGCAGCCCCACGTCACCCGCACTTGCCACTATGCTGAAAGGAGAGCTTCCAGTGGGTCAAAAATAGCCTGCATCCTTTACAAATTTGTTTTAGACCAAAATAAAAATGATGGGAAGAACACCCCAGAAATACCTGGTACAAGAGAGCAGAATGCATTGCTGGTTTGTCCCAGTCCCTAGTACCCTCTGGATTGTAACTCTCTGGGCTTCAAAGGGCTGGAGAAACAGGTCCCAGCCAGAGCCTGCAGCAGCAGCTGCCCGCCCCCTCCCACTGTTGGCTTTTTGCTCACTCCGGGTGCTGTTGACTTATGAAGTGCTGTACAATTATGGGCAACAAGGATAATATTTGCCCTCAGAGTCATGAGAGAACAAATATTTTATCAACATCTAAATCATCTCTCATCTGGCAGGAGAGGAGGAGCGCCCGGGCTCAGTGGTACATGCTTAAGCCGACAGAGAGCCGCCTAGGGAATCTACCTGTATCAACTTGACCTAACAGAATCTGGGACTATGCCCATTGCAACCAGCCCTCCCTGAAGATCCACAGTGCCTGTATCCTTCCAGGCACTGCCCACCATCACGTCTTATCCCACAATCACCACCAAGGAAGGTCCTGTCCTGAGGCTGTGTTCATTTCCAGAAATAGGAACTAGACTCCAGGCTTGGGAAGGTGGGAGACTTCTGTAGATATTTTGGGGGGCAATGAGGGCTTGCCCTGTTGTTGTGTTTGTTTCCATTCACCGATCCTCTGTCACTAGTCCAGAAATGACAGTAGGTGGAAACACTATCTTTCATTACACAAAGTATAAATAGTGTAATCTATCAGCGCCGTCAATCACAATGATTGATTACACGCTGTCATAGAGAAGAGTGACATATTAGAAAAGTTTTGTTAACAATGCCTATTGCTAGTCAGCCTGCCACCGAGGCTGGTGATTAATGTGTTGTCAGCCTGTAATCCCACACCCTTGGCTAATGAGGCAGGAATTTATCATCTTTACAGAGTGGCAGATGTCAGGGAGAAAGGAATCCAAGTGCTGGAAACAATATACTTTTTCTTACTAGGCCTGACAAGTCTGACAGGCCGAGAAAAACCACAAAGCAGCTTTGTATAAGCACCAACCTAAAAGAGGAACTTTTCATTTGGCATCTTAGCTTTAAATACTGCTGTAAACCAGCCTCCGTGGCTTTGGGATGGGGTAGGGTGGGGGGGCACGATTAAAAGAGCTCACAATGAGAAGCTCTGTGAACTTTGTACCTCATCCTCACAGCCCCAGACCTGGGAAAAGGTTACCATGGCAAGCAGACAGCTTTCTTCTTTGAGAGAAGCTGGCAAGAACTCTTCACTTTTACCTGTGACCTTGGGGCTGAGGAAGCAGGGGGTAGGGGGGTGGGGGAGCTGGAGCTGAGGGGTAACCTGCTCCCCCATCACCACCTTGTGCTGGCTTTTACCTGGAGACAAGGAGTTGTGTTCGGAAACACTGCTCCGGTTGTTTTGTTTGGTTTTGTTTTGTTTTTTGTTTGGTGGGGGGCGGGAGGCGGTGTTGGGAGGGAGGCAGGAAGCAGGGAGAGATGGGAAGGCATCTTCTTATTGGCCAAGAAAGGCAGCATGGTGGACAGGGAAGATTCCTGACTATGCCTCTCCTCAGATTTCCTCACTTAACTTTAAGGCAGTTTCAGATTGGATTTTCACTCGCTTCCCTACCATCTTTCTTCCATCCCAACATTGGTTTCTCTTTTTCATCGGAGACTAGCAGGCCTCCAAGCCCAAGAACATGTAAGCAGAGACAAGAATGAGAAGAGGCTCCCTGAGACCCTTTTAAGAACCGCTTATTCGCTTTGTGACCTCTCCCTTAATTCTAGTAACTTAAAAGACCCTCTGGGGCACATGCTCAATTGTCTAAGACAGTCCAAGATGCCTATGCGTATTTCAACTTGACCTGACTGTCCACTCTGTCCCAAAGACTGTGTATATCCTACCTACCGTGGAGACGTTCACACTTCCCAGACAACATCAGAGACACTGTTGACTAGAAAATTCAAATGCTACCACCACCACCACCACCACCACCACCACCACCACCACCACCACCACCACCACCACCACCACCATCATGCCCCCCTCTTTCCTGAAGCCTTCTGCCCCTGGTTAAGTTGCAGGAAGAAGTCAAAGGGGAGTGGCCTAAGTCCTCCAGTTTGGAAACTTTGTTCTTCGGGAGCCTAGCCAAAATGTCATGTGTTGCTTATTCTCACGTCAGTTTCCAAGGAAGGGGGCAGATCTTCAGTGGCAACATTCTGACAGATGTAACCCTTTTTCAAACACATACCTCCACTAATGTACACAAATTCGAAGTGTAAAGAATAGGGGTGGGGCTAGGGGGGCAGCAAGGAGAAATGCTCTGCCTTCTGTCAACGGCACCCTAACACCCTCAGGCTAGAACACACAGCAAAGCCCTGGGTAATTTAATCTCCAAAGGCAGCACTCTGGTATTGAAATTGCACTAGGATCTCCAGAGCTGGGCCACACCCAGTACAGTGAGAGATGGCTTTAGCAGGCCAGGAAACCGTAGGCCCAGAAGGAAATAAAGGGTCACACCCAGGCCTTGTGGGTCTTCCCCACCCCTAAGGTGTTGATGGCTGCCAACCTGGGAGAAGTACTTCCCGAGGAACAGCCTGGGGTCAGAGGCTGGACAGTGGGAGGCTCTTTGTGCCTGCCCTCCTTCTCAGGCTCTTTGTGGGGATCAGTGCAAGAGGCAAGCTGAACCGTGATGTTAATCAGGCAGTACTGAGTGAAGGGTGATGAAGGCCGGCGCCAGCTCCACTCTGCCTGTCCAGGCTGTTCTGGCCAGAGATCTCCCTTGGTGATAAGCAAGAGAGCTGTGCAGCTACCCTTAGGCCCCTACCCTATAGTCCCTGATGTGCACACAGTGAGGACACATGGACCCTCCACCCCAGGTCTCATGGCAGAAGCTAGGGCTCCCCTAAACTCCTTATTCACCTCAGCAAGGAGGCAGAACCTCCATCTGGCTTTCCTGCCACCAGCTTCTTCCCCCTCCCACTCCCCTACCCCCGCCTGCACTCCTTCTCGTAGCTTCCATTAATTCTTTCAGCTGGCAATTTCCACCCATCTGACGACAGATTAGAAGTAGAATTCAAAAGGAAAGTCACTTGACCTCCCATAATGTGCTTCTCTTAATTACATTAAAGATTTTCAAATGTGGGCATACTGGCTTTGACAGGTGAAGTTTTAATCAACTTCAGGTGGCTACATTTAACTGCTCCCTGGACTGGAGCCGCAACATTGGCTGCACCCAGGCTATCCAACGTGGTTCTAATTTAAATGACTAATTTTGACACGAGGAAAAGATGAGCCCCCATGGGAACCCCTACCCACATCGGTGGGGGAGATTTTCTAAATTAGAATTAATGCAGCAAGCTGAGGCATGGCTAGAGCTTCTTCTTCTTCTTCTTCTTCTTCTTCTTCTTCTTCTTCTTCTTCTTCTTCTTCTTCTTCTTCTTCTTCTTCTTCTTCTTCTTCTTCTTCTTCTTCTTCTTCTTCTTCTTCTTCTTCATGGTGGGGGTGGCCCAAATAAATAGCATTGATCCTTTGTATATGTCTGCACATAATTACACTAAAGGCTTTCTTGTGTGTTAAATTATACAAACTCTTCAAAAGTGGGTACCTAATGTCTTTTTCTAAAGCTGTGTTATTATTTTGGTCAGAAGTTATTTAAATGAAACAAATGTGATTTACTAAACCCTGACATGTTTGTACAACCGCACAGAATGTGCACGGAGAGCCTCGTGCTTGATGCTCACCCGCACTTTCTTGGTTCTGACGTGGTGGCCTGGAGCTTGATGTTTAGGTGTGCTCGCTTACAGGACAGCTCAGGTTTTACAGCCAAGTCATAGATTACATTGTTCTCTCCCCAAATGCTTTAGTCATTCAGGAGATCACTATTGAGTCTCAGTGTGGTCTAAGCATGACGGTGGGCAGGCAATGGAGGTATAAGATGGGGTGAGGGGGCGGGGCTATGCAGTCCCTGGCTTAAGTTACTTAAAAGATTAGATAAGGAAACACAAGAGCAAAATGACACAGGAAGCACACTTTCCATTACAAAGGCAATGGGATGAAGGAAAAATAAGCATGCTGCTTTGAGTATCCATAGCAGAGCCGAGATCTGATCTTGGAGCAGGAGAAAGACAGGTGAGCTGGGTTCTAAGAGAAAGTATCTCAAGAGTTTCAGGCAGAGAAATAGCAGGGGCAGAGGTCCCTGGGGGTTAGGGAGTAGCATCCAGGGGCTGCAGAGGTGAGGGATTCGTGCCAGGGATAAAAATAGATAAAAATGGATGGCTTGTAGCTAGAGTAGGTGGCAGGAGCACTGCAGGTGCCAGAGGGTGGCACATAATATATTTATACTAAAAGCAAGACTAAGCCTATGCAAGAGTTGAAGCAGAAGGATGCCTTGTTTTGTTTTTTGTTTGTTTGTTTGTTTGTTTTTTTAATTTGGCAAGGAACTATTGAAAGAGGCAGAGGAGGCCATGACAGAGGCAAAGATGATGGAAGTGGGTCTCTTCAGAGGCTTCGTAATGATCCAGGACTTAACCAAAGTCACTCCATAAAGTGGTCTTAACGCTTAGGGTGATGATAAAGAATAGACTGTGTGGCTTGGGGAAAAGGAGAGTGAAGAAAATGGGGTGATGTTGGGATGAACTGACCAGCCCAAATTTTCAACTTACACAGATGAATGAGGTGGCAGAGCTGGCCCCCAAGAGCCCAGGATATATGAAGGCAGACCAGCTGTGAGCATGAAGAATGTCAGGAGTTTGGGAACATGGAGACTTGTCAAGAAGTCTAGGCTGGTCCTTGCGGAGACCAGCTCAGAGGAGGACTCCCTCCTTGACATTTACACGGTTCCCACCAAAACCCTGGACATGAAGGAGACCTCCAACAGGGACAGCACAGTCTGAGGGAAACAGGCACTTGACTCATCATTGAGAGACTTCCACATTCACTGGCATGGGCTGGTTCATGGTTGGGAGGGTACATGTGTCCCAAGAGTCAAGGAAAGAGAGTGGCTCAAGAAGGGTGTGGCCAGGCCTGACATCCCAGCTACCAGGGAGGCTGAGAAAAGGAAGCCCTAAGCCCATTGCTTGCATGGGCTGCAGAGTGAGTTCAAGGACAACATAAGCAACTTAGTGAGTCTCTCTCTGTCTCTAAAAAGAAATCCCCCCCAAAACAAAAATAAACAAACAACAACAAAGAATGTAAAGAGGACTGGGCTGCACATAATTGGTTCAGTGTTTTCTAGAAAGCATGGAGCTTGATATTCAATACCCAGTGATACTGCCTCCATCCCCCAGAAGAAGAGAAGGCTTCCAATGATGCTAAATAGCTAAGAGGGGCACTGAAAGGCATCTTTGGTATAGTAATAGGGACATCCCTGGGAATAATGCTAGCTCAGGAAATAAAGGGGGAGAGGCAGCAAATCCACAGGAAGGCAGACTGGAGTAAGCTACCAATTGAACAGAAGGAAAGAAGAGGGGCATTATGGGAATAGACAGAGCTTTTAAAAAGTCCCACACTAAAGGGGATAGAAGAGGCTGGAGGGAACTCAGTTTAAAGATCAGGCCAAGGGTGATAAGGAAACCTGAATTGTGAGGGAGAGGCGAACTCTGCAGTCTAAAGCAGAAAACTGATGTCATTGATCAGATGGGTGGAGGACCTCATTGTGGACAGGAGGCAGGTTTGACTGATAGAACTGTGTGTTTTACAAAACAGAAGATTTCTCCTGGGGCTGCACCGAACATTTATTTATCAGCAGACCAAAAGATGCCAACAAGAATGGGGGCCTGTTCTACAGAGTGAGTTCCGGGACAGCCAAGGCTACACAGAGGGCATCAAATGATTATCTCCACTTGCATGTGAGGAGGGGAGAAACAGACAGGTCACAGCTATCCATAGGAGAGAGATAGCTGAGAGGATGACCATAGCACTGCCATGTTCCTGGAGCTTATGACTGTTCATCGAGGGAAGGCTATGGCCACTCCTGGGAATAAGAACAAGAACAGGGCAATGTTCTGATGGCCACATTTTTCCATCCTTTCTGTCCTTTCAGTACTAGGCTCCCACTGCTCAAGAAGAAGATGAAATGTATTAAACTATGTCTGGCCTTGTAGGCAATAAAGAGAAAATATATGACTATTATTAGTGTGTGACTCATAGGCATTTGAAGAGATTAAACATATTTTACAAAGAAACGTCACACAGCTGGGCTCAGAGGTAAGGAGCCAGTCAGGGTGGACTTCTAGGAGGAGGCAGGTTAAGTAAGACTTGGACAAGTGCCCAGGAAAGGAGAAGCTATGGAGTCCTACTTCACACCTACACCACTCATATATTTTTCTTGCCAATAATATTTCACTGAAGAAAGATAAGAAAATTCAAGGAAAACATGAAGAAAATACTATTCACCTGCAAGGGCACTGTGGTGGTTTGCATGAAAATGTCCCCTATGAGTTCATACATTTGATTACTTTGTCTACAGTTGATAGAACTCTTTAGGACGGATTAGGTGGTGTGGCCTTCTTGGAAGAAATGTCACTAGGCTTGGAGATTTCCAACGTCCATATTTATTCTCAACAAGCTCTCTCTTCCTCCTACTTGTAGAAAAGAATGTCGGCTCTCAGCTATTGCCCCAGTGCCACGCGATGCGTGCTGTCTTGTTCCCTAGCACAATCGTCATAGACTAATCCTCTGAAACTGTAAGCTCCAAATGAAGCATTTTCTTTGGTAATTTGCCTTGGTCAGCCTGTGTCATCACAGTAATATTTGAAAACACACACATGCCCACACATACACACTTTTGTGCATACATCCAGATGGGACATGAGACTATATTTACTAGTCTGGGATTTTCTTGTGATTTTTCTGCTTTGAATATTAAGAGTAATTTATGTTACGTTCATACATAATTAGAAATAAAATTGCCACACAACTCAATCAGTGACAGCTACATCTAGTCGGGACATGGGTGGGGCCTGGGCCAGGTGTCCCAGTGACTTTCTCATGACAGATGTGTTGATGGAAGGCTAGGATCAGAGGTCTATTACCACAGAATGCCTTTCTTGGCTCCAGCAAGCTCTCATCTGACCCTGAGAGTCAGAGGAACGTGCCTCTTGACCACAAAGACGAGCTTTGGCTAAAACTTTCCTCTACAGTTGCTTTAAATATCACAGTAGTTTGCCTTCTCATGCTGAGTACTGGCACTGCACTCAAGATAAAGACTTTATGATTTTGGCTTACCTTCTAGAAAAGAATCTTTTCTTCCAAGGAGAGAAATATCCAAATATAAGATGCCAGTAGTAACCATGAGTAACAGAAATTTTTATACAAGGAATCTTAAAAAGAAACAAAAGCTCAAAGCTCTAACCTGCAGTGGCAGCACACACCTGTAATCCAAGCACCAGGGAGACTGAGATACAAAGTCTGCCATAAGTTTAAAGCTAGCCTAGGGTACATAGTGAATATCGGGTCAGCCTGGGCTACAGAGAGTGAGCATTCTAAAATGAGAAACACAAACAAACAAACAAACAAACAAACAACCCATTTGTGATGTGTTATGGGAAGTTTGCTTCCCCAAAGATATGTTTGCTAAGGAATTAGCAAGCCATGTGTGCTGGTACCAGTCTCCCATAATCCCAGCAGATATACTTGCAACAACCCTATGTATAAAAATGAAAGTGTTCCTCTGCTTACAGCGAGAGGTCTGGAGCACCAGAAGCCAGTGCTCTCTGAAAACCAAGGGTGGGGGTGAGGAACCATGCCTTGGATGGATCAGACTTAAACCGAACCTTGAAAGAACACTGCGGAAGCTTGGTTTGGTGGCATGTGGCTGGAGTTTCAGTGCTTAAGAGGATGAGGCAGGAAGATTGGCATAAATCTGAGGACAGCCTGTGATGCCTAGGAAGATGCCATCTCAAAAGCAAACAAATAAAAACAAAACATCACACATAAATAAATATATAAATAAATAAATATGTAAATATGTAAATCTGTATGCAAGGGTAGGAGCAGGGTATCCAACAGGCATGGTAAGGCATTCACACCCCCTAGTGCAGAAGGACCAGGGAGAGGCTGTTAACAGAGACAAAGAGAATTGCAATAGAGGAAGACCCATCTTGATCTTCTCCCAGAGGGACAAGGGGTGAGCACAGATCCAAGGAGTGATTCCAATGCATTCCAGAAACAGTAAGACAAGTGTTGGGCCAACTCTCAAAGGAGTAGACTGCTGTGAATTGAACCACATATATCATGGCAAGTGGGGTGTGCGTTATCAAATAACAACAGCTCAGCATCTCAGCCAGGGGCCTGACTATGATCCATGGACCTGCAGCACACCACCTTGTCACAACTGAAAGAAACGCAAAATCTCAAGTCCCACCCACAACATGGTCAATCAGCTGCTCTGGGGATAGGGACTGGAGACCTCTTTGACCAATCCCTGCAAGCCTCACTGTGATAACCACTGTTATAAGCCCAGTGATTTAGCCATACCTGGAAGGGGCTAGCCAGCATAGCCAAGCCACCTGAATCACCAAGTGCTGGCCCCAGTCTCCCCCTGCCTGGAAGCCAGGAAGCTGAGAAACATTTTCAAAAGATCAATGCCTGAAATAAACCCTCTGAAGCCCTCTCTGCGTCCGGGCAGAAATGGCTGCTCTGGGACTCCAGGGGGATATTTTAGAATGATGGACACTCTGTTACCAGCAGCCCCTGCCTCTGAGGACTCTCTCCTCACTCTGGCAGAAGAATGGACATGATCAAGACTCTGAGATTGCTAACACCGCTGGGAGATGATGTATTTCTGTTAATGGCACCTTCTGTCGCTGGCGAGAAGCGGCTCCAGCTTCCTCCTGTCCCGCAGAGAATCTGGCAGTCTCCAGAAGATGTAAGAGAAACCTGAGGACATTTGGAAGATGCACTGCCCAGGAAGGGTGTTTTCAATTTGATTTACCTTCACCTCCTACAAGGAGAGGATAGTTAGCATCACACTGCATCAGGAGCCCAGCACGCACCAAGAGTGAACCTGGGGGAGACTAAATAACACTTGTCAAGCATAGGAAGGGCAGGCACATGGAAACTTGTAACTGGCTCCTCCAACGATGCAATAACTGAGAATTAGCTTAAGTTCAGCAGGAGGGATATGGCTGGAAATGAGGACATGACATCAGCATGCTTTATGATTAGAGACCAAAAAGGGTTTGCATCCACCGCCTAAGGGTCAAATCATTGAGAAATTCACTCTGGCTGCCTTTGACAGGCAGTCGTAAAGGTGACTGTTTATAAGATAAGGAAGAACTTGGTTTTTTTAAGTGATATGAATGAAAACATCTGGGATATGGATGAAAACATCTGGGATGCTCAGGTCGTTCATCCAGAGAGTACTATCTTACAATCAGAGTCTGTGTTACATGGCAGGCCTGCTCACATTCACTCACAGTTGCTATAGAAGCAGGAACCACATATATCATGGCAAGTGGAGTCATCAAATAACAACAGCTCAGCATCTCAGCCAGGGCCCTGACTATGATCCATGGACCTGCAGCACACCACCTTGCCACAACTGAAAGACATGTAAAATCTCAAGTCTCACCCACAACATGGTCAATCAGCTGCTCTGGGGAAAGGGACTAGAGACCTCTTTGAACAATCCAAAGAGGAAAGCTGTACCGACATGAGAAGGCCTGTCCTGTACACGATGGTTAGACACAGAATTAGTTTTCATATACTTGACTGCTTCAAACAACAAAGATGTATTCTTTTGTAGTCTGGGAGACCAAAGATCTGAAATTGAGAATGTGGTGAGTCCACAGGCTCCGGTAGGCAATCTCTCTTTACCATCTCGAGGTCCTGGGTGCTCTGGCATGCTTTGGCTTTGAGCTACACAACTTCAATCTGCCGACCTTGAGGCTCAGATTCTTTGCTTCTATAGGTTTATCATGAAATTTAGGGCCCACCTGGGTCTAGGAGGGTTTGACTTTGAGTTCTGTAATGTTATGATATATATGTACACACACACACACACACACACACACCTTTGAGAAGTATGCCATTCATGAGTTCCAGGTGGTTGTATTTTGGGTAAGGGGTGCTATTTAAACAAGTACAGTTCTTTGCTAACGAACCTGGATTTGTTCTGGAGCACGGGATACATTAGTGGGGAAAAATGTAACAGAAGTCTTGCCTTTACAGGTCGTCCAATGGCTTGTAGCAGATGGCAGAGGAGAATTTCTAAACATAATAAATAAGTTAAATGCAGCTTCTTTAAAAAATGGTACGTTTTGAAAAAGAACCAAGTATGCAGAAGCAAGTACAAGACGCTTGACCACAAATATGGTTTACAGTTGGTAAAGTTTGCAGCAGGAATCACAGTGGATCAGGTCCATTGAGGAGATAAGATTTCAGCAGAGACCTAGAAAAGTGAGGGGATTGGCTAGAAGGTCCAATGCAGGCTGGTTGGAGAGAAAGGACATTGAGGATCTTAGCCTACTGTGAACCTTGTAAGCTACAGTACCAACCTGTCAGGCAGGATAAGCCAACTTGTACAACAGAGGCACGACTGCTATGGGTAAGCAATAGCTCTCTGACGGGATCTAAGGCCCGCATCTCAAGAAGAAAGGTGTGCTTGGTACTTTAAGCCCAGCCAAACCAACAGGGCTGGGGAATTCAAGGGCCCTAGGGGGAGCTTCCTAACACTGTTTAGCTAAGTTGACACAGCATCAAACTGCGTTCTGAATATCTCCATTTATATTATAAACAAACATCTCCCTCAGCTTTAATCAGAAAAACTTCTCTTTACAGTGCATGGTGCTAGATGCGGAGCTCCATGGCTACTCAGCCTGCTTAGAACAACTGTGGACGAATCCTCAGTCCTGAATGGGAAATGTATACTTCCTTCTCTGTGGCTCAGTACCATGGTGGGAAGAGGAAGAAAAAAAAAAAAATACGTAAGAGCCAGAAGATAAGGAGGAAGACTGTGGAATGCCATGGTTTAGATATGACACGACCATTAGATGCAGGAATTCTTAGCAGCTTTAGTTACCTGAGCTGTTCTGGTTGAGACTTGTCCTATCAATAGTCATTCATGTGTTGGGGGGCGGGGAGGGGAGATAATGGCATCCCAGTCCTCTGGGTCACTGCTGGACTTTCCACTACTGATATATTCTGGGAAAGGGGGAGTCACTGTCTTCAGTTGCACACCATTCGGCAAGCTACCAGCTCCAGTGGATAGTTCCAGACCCGTTGTTACACAGATAGTCCTAGCTAAATTCAATGAAACAAAAGAAAAAACTTGAAAACGAGAAAGGTATCTTTTAAAGATTGTAAACAAGAGAGAAGTATATCACCCTTGCTGAAATTCTGCATTGTCCTATGAAGTGGTGGTGCTTAAATGCCATGGTTCTAAGATAGAGGATAAGACACTGAAATGAGTGACATACATGTAGAATGCAGAGAATAAAACTACCTGTGCAACTAATATGATTATCGATTTATAAAATAAATCTTCCAGTTAAAGAAGCACTCCTAGAAATTGACAGTCACAAGAAACAATTATATTTATATAAACTAATAATGCATAATCTGAAACCAATATTAAAAACTAGCACCATGCTAGTTTTTAATATTCACGCTGCAACATGCATGAAATACTTAAAAACAAAGTTAACAGAGTTTGAGCAACACTTATGTGATGAAAATCATAAAACACACATGAGTGATATTGTAAGGACTTAAATGCCTAGAGAAGAATAATTACTTTCATGGACTCAGAATCAAATAGATGTTAATTCTCCCCTAGTAAACCATACATTCAATATAACCCTAGTTAAAAGTCTGTCAAAAATGTGCAGAAGTCAATAAGCTGATATGAAAATGTGTAAAGAAAGCAAAGGAACTACCCAAACAATTTTGCCAACAGAGTGCAAAATCAGAGGACTGATCCTATTTAAATACATGCATGGTGGTTTGAATATGCTTGGCCCAGGGAAGGGTACTCTTTGTAGGTGTGGCCTTGACAGAATAAGTGTGGCCTTGTTGAACGAACTGTACCACTGTTGGGGTGAGCAATGAGACCCTCCTCCTAAACACGTGGAAGCCTCCTAGCAGCCTTCAGATGAAGATGTAGAACTTTCAGTTCCTCCTGCACCATGCCTGCCTGGAGGCTGCCATGCTCCCACCTTGGTGCTAATGGACTGAACCTCTGAAACTGCAAGCCAGCCCCAGTTAAAAGTCCTTGGTCATGGTGTGTGTTCACAGCAGTAAAACCCTGACTGAGACAGCATGGCATGACATTAAGAAATGTGCTACTGAGGAAGGAAGGTGTTAAGTGCATACAGCAGGACAGCGGGTCCAGAGATAGTAGATACTACGGCAGGACAGTGGGTCCAGAGATGGACACCACACACACAAGGCCAACTGGTGGTCCAGAAATATGTGAAAGTGAGTGGAGAGGTAGTAACTCTTTAAACAAAGGAAACTGAAATAATTTGATATCAAAGCGAAAAATAATTAAGGCCCTATGTTAGCTACAGATTGACCTCCATCCAAGTATATATGTATACCATGTACTGAATATAAGTAAGAACTCAAAATGGCATATAGACTTCAATATAAAGCCCAGAAATATGAAATCCATGTACAGAAGAAAATAATTATATATTAGCCCTTTTAAAATACAATTGTTTATTTGTTAAAGGACACTGTTAATAAACATTAAAAGGTATGTCATAGACCAGGGTGAAATATTTTAGAACAAGTATTTGAGAATGGTACATCCAAGTTACATAATGATATCTCAAACTCAATATAAAGAAATCAAACAACTCAATTTTAGAAATTGGCATAGGATTTGAGCTGTTTTTTTAACCAAAGGAGACAAGTGAATTGCAAATGAACACTTGAAAGGATATTTTATATTATCAGGCATTCAGAAAATGCAAATTATACCCACAATGAGATACTACCAACAAACCTATCAGAAAGTCAAAAAATAAATAAAAATAAAACACTAATAACATACTGACGAAGTTATGGAAAATAGGTAAAATGATTGGCATTTTCATATTTTGTTGGAAGCAGTGAAGAATGGGATGACCACCCACTTTTGAAGTGCTTTGGCAACTTCCCATCCCATTTAGCAAGCACTTATCATGAGACTCAGTCCCACTTCCAGGTAATTACCCCAAAGAGATAAAAACATGTTGATACAAAAGTGTCATGTTCATTCAAAGACTCTACACAACCATTACAGCAGTTTATTCACAACACAGTGATCTATAAACAACCCAGAGGGCCTTCATCTTATGAATGGACAAGCAGATATAATCATACACTGAAATCACTTGTTTCCACAGTGGAAAATTTATTGCTAAAAGAAAAATAAATACAAAAGATTTTAGCATTAAAAAAGACAAAAGAGAAGAAAGGAAGAAAGGAAGGAAAGGAAGGAAAGGAAGGAAAGGAAGGAAAGAAAGAAAGAAAGAAAGAAAGAAAGAAAGAAAGAAAGAAAGAAAGAAAGAAAAGAAGGAAGGAAGGAAAGGAGGGAAAAAGGCGGTGGGGATGAGCTATGGATACGTGCAACAACATATGCCATAGGCATGGTGACAGGTTAAATAAATAAATAAATAAATAAATAAATAAATAAATAAAAGGGGATTCCAAACAGTATCTGAGAGACAAAGACTGAATCATCATTGCCAATGGTACAAGGATGATGAGTGTAGCCAACTACAAAGGGACAGCAGCTTATTAATGGGGATAATAGTAGTCCTTTAACGTGATTGCTATGGTAATTATCTTATCTTACAGATTTGTCCAGGCTCATGAAACTATGCTAAAAAAGGGTGAGTGATTATATAAATTGCTGACTAATACCTTATGGCCCAAAGTGTTTACAAACATAGAAATGTTTACCATGTGTTTTATTTGCCCTCTGTTGCTGTGACAAAAATACCATAAACAAAGCAACTTATAAAATAAAGCACTTAATTTGGAGTTTATAGAGTCCATGATGGTAGAACAAAGGCAGGGCAGAAGGGACAGGGAGAGCTTACATCTTCCCCTACAAGTTGAAGGCAGGGAGGAGAGGAGAGGGACAATGGGGATAGGGGTGGGGATGGAGTGAGTCTCTGGAAACCTTAAAGCCCATCTCCAGTGACACACCTTCATCAACAATGACACACCTCCCCAAACACTTTCATCAACTGGGGACTGAATATACAAATAGGGCCATTCTCATCCCACATTATATGTAAATTATTCCTTAAATTGGCTTTGAAAAGTCATGTCTACTTGTATTTTTGGTACTGTCCTAAAAGAAATCATACAGGTGAAAAATCCAGCAGAAGACTAGTAGAGCTGTACCCCCAGTTGTGGGTAAGATTTGGGGAGTCGGTGGAAGCCTGTTAGATGTAAAGTTCAGAATGACTTTAATCCTGGAATGCAAGTTTGTTATATTACGAAGAGCAGCTAGTATGAGCTGGTAGGTATGGGTGTGTTGCATTTGTTGAAAAGTTCCTGAATGCTTCCTTGTGATTCTGGCACCTATCCCATAGACCTGCTTGCGTCTTCAGACTGGCTCCGGACCATGTGTAACTCTGAGCAGCACTGACATGGACAATTTCCTGGAATGGTGATGTAATGTGTATTTTCAAAATTCAAAGTAAGCAATGATGAACACTAACACAATATATAATATAACATATGGAATTTTTATCCAATTCCTTTGTTCCCTCAGCAATGTTCCTGAGCCCTAAGAGGTTATTAAAGAGTAATATGTAAAACAGAATCCTATCTTTATTTCATAAATATATCTTCTGCATGTATGTAATTATAGTAGATGATATATTAAAATATGAGTTACTTTTAAGTAGGTTTAGTACATCTAAGTTTGCTTCTCTTTGTACTTATTTTCAAAGTTATCTATTAAATACAAGTATGAGGAAAGGGACTCTGTTTTATAAACAAGGAGAAATATTTGGTTCCTCTTTTATCGTATAGGCCAAGCTTATTAAATACCTATTATTGGGTGTTGTGGCTTATGCCTGTAATACCAGCTCTATAAAGGCTCACACAAGTGGTTTACTGTGAGTTCTAGGCTGGTCTGCACTGCGAACTGCAGGGAAGCCTAGACTACAAACCAAGACCATGCCTAAAATCAGATATCCATAGTTCCATATCCATAGTTCCTGTCACACCAGTAGAGTACCTTGAGGACCAAATCCTAGACAGTACTACTCATCTCTTACAAATATGTATCACATTCCTATGTAGTAACATGTACTACAGAGAGCACAAAACAAAGCTGATAGATATATACTTTGGTCTCAAAGACCTCTAAAAATTCTCAAGTCTAAGGCAAGGAGAGAACAGAGGGTCCCAAATGGCACTATATGACTATATAACTAGGAGATGAAAGATGAACAGTTCCTGTCAGTGCCACTCTGGAGATTATGTGGACATGACATCAGAACATGGTACAGCAAGGACAAAAGCATCACGTGGGGAATGAGAGGTGCCCAGAGATGTGGTAACCGTTCAAATACATTCCTGGGGTGTTCTTTAGAGTTTATCAATGACCTTGACTGTGGGGTCAGAACTATAACATGAGATTGATAAAAAACAGCCAAGTTTTACAATGTGAATGGAAAAGGAGGGAGAGATAAAAGTGGGAGAGGTGTAGCCAAGGTAAGGGTAGTAATAGCCTTGGTAAGACTTTTCTCTCTCTCTCTCTCTCTCTCTCTCTCTCTCTCTCTCTCTCTCTCCCTCCCTCCCTCACTCCCTCTCCCCCCTCTCTCTTCTTCTTCTTCTTCTCTTCTTCTTCTTCTTCTTCTTCTTCTTCTTCTTCTTCTTCTTCTTCTTCTTCTTCTTCTTCTTCTTTTTGAATTAATGAAATCTCATCCAGCGTGAGAAAGAGGTAATAGTATCATGTTGTCTGTCTCCAACTCAATACACAGGAGCTAGCCTGAGTTTATCTGGAAGGGAATGCTGCTGGCTGAAGGTCTAAGAGAGGCAAGGTTAGGAGAGCCCTGCTTTAGACTGTAAAAAAGGCTCTCCAACCTTTTCAACTCAAGGTACCCTAAGGATCTCCTAATTGTTCACGGAGAAAAGAGAGGCCAAAATTCCCCCAAGTTTTCATTTGATGGAACAAATGAATGAATAATTATATCATAACAACTTAATGGCATTGCACACAAAATGAACTGTATAACTTGGAAGAACCCCTTTTATTCCACTCCTCATGGCTTGCAGTTATTTAACTAGGGGCATGTATACTTGTTGGGACAGTATATAATATCCCAATCTATTCCTTCATTCTTGACAGGCAAGTGATACCTCATTTTTGTTCCATCCTTGCTGTTTGTCCTAATTCAAAAAGAAGAAGAAGAAGAGGAGGAGGAGGAGGAGAAGGAGGAAGAGGAGGAGGAGAGAGAGAGAGAGAGAGAGAGAGAGAGAGAGAAGAGAGAGAAGAAAACCTACCAAAAATCAATCAAACACCTCCTTTGCCAAGGCATGTAGTGCTAACTATATCTGTCAAATCTTGTGTGCTGGCCTTCAAACACTGTTTGGGAATGGCAAGGATAAAGGAGTAGAGACAGATTGGACATGGGGGCCCTTAAGATGGAGAGAAGGTGTGTCTTTAAGTGTCAGAGCCTTTATCTGGCTGATTAACATTGGCCATTAAGATCTAAGAGCCAGAACGCTGGGTTGAGCAGGTTGCATATCTTTGTAAACTCAATAGCAATTTTGGGATTACCAGTTCTAACCACCCCAGTTTACCTGTAGGGTGTAAATGTCCTCAACAGATTTGTCCCATGATTCATTAACCTGAAGAAATTATTGAAGTGAACATTAGCTAAACATTGACCAAGGTCACACTTTCACCTTCAGGGAAACATGACCCTTGGCAGGCTGCACTCAGTTAACCTCTGCCACAGGCCCTGGAAATGCCAATACCACACTCCTGAAAAGTCCTAAGATCTCTTGGCTCTGGGCCTTGGCAGGCCAAGGATGTGCCATCAGCCAGTGAGAGGTAAAGTTTGAGGATAAAGGAAGTTGGCAGGGATGGTTTGTAGCAAAGAAGGAACATTGGGATATAACCATTAATGTTGAAAGTAAAGAAGAAGCACTCACGGGTGATTCCTTCTGTACCATGCTCTCAAAGTCCTGACTCAGCCACAACACCCAGATAATATCAAAGTTCTCAGCTCCAAGACACCCCAGCTTCTCTATATTCCTTCAGCAAAAGGTATGCAGAAGAGCTTGCCAAAATGCCAGGTTTTGGTCAAAGGAATGGATTTTAATGATGAAGGAGAAATAGGATCTATTTCATCCCAGAAAGCATAAACTCTGGGTTTGATGGTACATGCCTATAATCCCAGAAGTTATCAGTTAGAGGTAGCAGGACTAGAAGTTCAAGTTCATGCTCTGCTAAGGAGTAAGTCCTCAGCCAGTGTGAGTTCTCCACCCTGTCTCATTAGTCTCTGCAAAACTTACCCTACATGCAAAGATTGAGTATGTACATGTAACATGTGCACATGGCATGTTTCTTTCATCAAACAGTTTAAAGTTGACAGAGAGGTATGGAGTCGGGTGTGGGCATGGTCATGGTCTCCCTGATCAACCAGGAAGGGATCATGCCTTGCTTACTCGATTCTGGTGGCTCCAGGTCTTCCTTTTGATAGCAAAATGACTCCAGTCACTGTTGGTATTTTCACAAAGTTCTCCTTTCTAGACTCTTTCCTTTCTCTTGATAAAACATAATATGCTGGATTTAGAGCCTTTCTAATTCAAGATGGCCTCCTCCTCTATCCCTTAACTCAGTTTCACCTCAAGACCCCTAATTCCAAATAAGATCACATTCTGGGGTTTGAGGTGGACACGAACATTTTAGAAGGCTCGTTCAGACAATATTAGTTGTTTCTGTTATTTGGCTATTGCCCATCTGATACAGTAGACACTTACATGTGGTTCCAGTAAACAAACGCATGTGGCTCACATGTCTTTGCTTTTCTTGGGTTGACACACAGAAGTAAAATGTACTAAAGACTAGTTACTCACACATGAAATGCCACATGTCAAAGACCTGGCACGATTGTGGGAAAAGGGTGGGTCTTCATATATAGATGGGTGCACAACCAGTTACAAGGGCATATGTCAAAGAAATAAACAAGATGGCAGCTAGACTCTTATCTACTTAGAGTGAAACCAAGTCTTTGCTCCCTGTGTTCTACACTGAATGCACAGCTAAAGACAGCGAGAAATAATAGAAGTTGGGCTGACACAGGATTCATCCAGTGACCAACCAAGGATTATGAGTGACCATGGGTTTCCTGACAGGGATTGGGCATGAAGTTTCGCACTGCTGAATATAAAATATGGAAACATACAAGGGAGGGTGATTAAAAGACTCCTGGCATGTAGTCTGGAGGCTACACCAATCAATGTATGGTCACTCAAGGCTAGAGGATGAGGAATGGAAGAATGCCAGCCAATATCTACTTTAGGTCATTGCTGTCTACCAAGAAATGAATACTCAACACACACAGTTCCATTTAATCTTCACAGCACACCCCTAACAACGAGGTACGATGATCAACACTCCCTGAAGGCGTGGGGATTAGTATAAATTGATTATCTGAGATCCTTAGCTTATTGGTGTCCATGACAGAACTTAATTGTAGATCTCCATCTCCCAACCCCAAGGCTATGGTTCTTAACCTCCCCTTTCACCTGCCTCTCTCTTTTGTTGAGTTTTAATTATTGAAGAATAAACAAAACACAAAATTGACCATGTTGGCTGTCATTGTAACTCTGTAATTCAGTATGTGAAGTGTACTTACACTACTGTACAGTAAACCCCCCCTTTCCATCCAGAAATCTTCTTTCAAAATTGTAATGCTATATCTGTGAAACAAATCATTAGTCTTTCTCTCCCTCAGCATTGAAGCCACGATTCCACTTTTTGTTTCTATGATATTGACTCTTCTAGGTCCCTCTGGAAAGTGGATTCACAGCACATCTGTCATTCTCTGATTGTTTGGTTGCACATGACATGTCTTCAGGGCTCACCCATTTTGAAGCCTGTGTCAAACTGTCCTTTCCTTCCAAGACTGAATGATGTTCCAAGGTGTGTCTACACCATCTTTCAGTCATCTTCTCATCTGTCCTGGACACTTGGATTGCTGCCACTTTCTGACGAATGTGAAAATGTGACTGTGAACATAGACTCATGAAAACTCCCTTTTCTTTTCTTGTTTTACTTATTTGGAGTTCCCAGAAGTGGAATTTCTGTCTCAAATAGTAACCCTGTTTTAAATTTTTGTTTGGTCTCTGCAGTATGATATTCCTACCAATAGTGGACAGAGGTTACAATTTCTCCACATCCTTTTTGCTTGTATAAGCCACATCACAATGACATGGGCTGCTAAATAAACCATTCCTCCCCACACCAAGCCTATCCAAAGAGAGACCTGCTTCTCTTTAGCAGACTATGAAGCTTGGTATTACTGCTTAAGAAAACATACCCTCTCTAAACCAAGAAGGCATGCCAAGCCACCATGCCTGCTACCTTACCTGGGTTCTTACTGCCTGGAGGGACCACCCTAAATATTCTGATATTCTCCAATATCCAGACAAGCTTATGACAACACCAGTCCCCCTCCCAAGTGCCTCATGATCTCCCCCTTCCTCAACGACTCTATTTTTTTGTTTCCAACACCATCAAAGACTACATTGAGAAACCGTGTCAATTGCCTCTTTGTCTGAAGGAAGGACATTTATCATTTGCTGTTCTAAATCTGAAAACATCATAACCAAGCCGTGGGCGTGGGCTCACATTACACTCTGTAATTTCAGTTAGCGAGTTAATGGGAAAGACGCATTAACATTCTGTTTGTGGTTTAAAATACATATTTACACAGTTTGACTTTTCATATCCCCAAACTTATAATTTATCCATCATTACATTCCCTATTCTCTACTCTTAAACATTAACTGCCCTCACTGAGGTGATGAAAGATGGGAAGGCAGGCAATGGTGGTTTTCACAGACGCGACGCTGATTGGCTCAAAGCTTGAGTAGAGAACCCACATCCAGTGGTTGGGAAAGAAAGGGCTCGGACTGAGATTGCTGAGCTAATGGGTTCAAGTGGAACTGTTGCTTCCAAACATAACAGACACGGGTGAATGGGCAGGAACCTTGTGCTAACTTCACCATTGCATGTTTGGGATCTGAGCCACAACTGACTATTAGTGCCCACAGTTCTAACGCCCCCAACAACGTGGCTGCTAAGAAGGAGTCCAGGATTCTAAGAAACTCCCTACTTTATCTTACTACTCATTTTACTTTAAAGTCTAAAAGTCCGTAGTTTTTTAAGATCATACTTAACTTTTCCATTTCGTTCTTTCTCTGTGTGTATTTTCACAGGTGTGTGGGCTCACAAGTGAATGTGGAAGCCAGAGGATAATCTCAAGTGACTACCTTTGTTGTTTTTATTATTCTTTTATTTATTTGATACAGAGTCACTCATTGGCCTGGAACTCACCAAGTAGGCTTGGCTGCCAAGCCACCGTGCTCCAGAGTTTAGATTGCAGGCACACACCACCATGCCTATCACTTTAGTTCTAGGGACTGGTTTTCCATTCTAATGTTTGCAAGGCAAGTGTTTTACCAACTGATCAATCTACCCAAGAGCTCTTCTCCACTTCTTTCTTACATTTGTTTCCATGTTCAGCCAAGTAGTATAAAAAATTACCTTAGTTAGGGTTTTATTACTATGAAGAGACCACAACCACAGCAATTCTTATAAGAACAACATTTATTTGGGGCTGACTTATAAATTCAGAAGCTTAGTCTGTTGTCATCAAGGTGAGAAGCATGGTGGCATGTAGGCAGACACGGTGTTAGAGAAGAAGCTGAGAGTTCTACATCAGAACAGGAGGAGACACTGAGCCACACTGGATATAACTTAGGCATATGAGACCTCAAAACCTTCCTTCACAGTGGTACACTTCCTCCAGCAAGGTCACCCCTACTTCAACAAGACCGCACTTCCTAATAGAGACACTCCCTATGGACCAAGCATTTGAACACATGAGTCTATGGGGTTATACCTATTCAAACCACTATAGAAGTCCTACATAATAGAAAGAATGCAGGCTGCACAGTCATATCAACCTGGGTTCAGATCCCAGCTTCACCACTCCACAGCTGTTGGGACATGGGTGAATCTTGAAATTCTCAGACTAGTAATTTCACCCATCACAGAATGTAAACAAACACCACACTCTGAGCTCCAGTGCACAGCACTCATTGCATCTTTTAAGATTCCTCTATAATTCTTATAAAGCATAATAAAGGAAATATCTTTTGCCTATTGCCTCTGTCTTGTATAATAATATCCAAGGAATAGACACTAAACATTTGGTACATTTTGAGCCAATCCTAGGGGTGGTAGAATTATTGCACTCTGTGCTTTCATTGAGAAGAACTGGGCTGTCTAGAAAAAGAACCAAAGATTAAGAATGGACCCCCACCGTATTCAACAGACAGAGACAGGGTCAACAGGCTCACCAATAAGCAATAGCTGAGCATTGAGTCCTAAAACATAGGAAAAAAGAAGAGGCTCTTGGTGCTCAGGTGAAGGAGGATATTTTAAGATGATGGAAGAATTATTTTATTGACTTTGAAATGATCAATACATTCAGAAGAGGTTTACTTTAGGTCACCAACAATAGATCTGCAAGATACTGACTGACTGGCCATCTACAAAAAAAAGGAATTATGAATTAAAGTAGATGCCTACCAGACATCCCTCTTATTTTTAGGTTCTGAGTCTCCTCCTGCCTGTATTTCCATTCAGATATTGTGTTTTGGCTTCTAACTCTTATTACTTTCCCTCGGGGACTTACTGCTTATTAAATTCCTACCCTCAAATCTCAAGATACAGTTCTTCTAAAGAGCAGACAAATTCTAATGGACTCCCTCCTGGATTGAAGGGACAAAGCTCTGCAAAGAATAGGAAGCTCCTCTAGGGAGAGAATGTCCCTTGCTTGGGGACCTATAGCTACCCCTTTCTGTTTCAGAGAGAGAAGATGAAGGAGAAATGGGTAAAATAAGACATCCTGTCCTCTCTGTCATGATTTTGCTGTCAAACAGCTCTGCTACAGTATAGCATCAATGGATCATTCCTGTCTCTATCAGGCTTAGGAGCCACTATGTGTCAGTTCTTGTGGTCAAAGAGTTTTTGTTGGACTTTCAAATATGGAGGGAATCAAAGTTAGCATCATTGAGTAATAGAAGCGTAAGGACTGCTGGCGCATCTTCCCTTTGAGACCTCTGTATTCGGGCCTATGGGTTCTGTTTCTGACCTGCAAAGTGAGGCGACATGTCCTGATGTCATCTACCACATGAAGCCTTTCACATAGCAAACCAGAACCTTCTGGTGATCCTCATAACTTGTTTTCTCAGTAGGCTCAGGGTATCCATTTATCTATGCAGGTACGAGGGCTCATGAGAACCAAAACACCATCCTGAAATGATTATGTGTGACTGAACTTTCTGGGACGTCTGGGAATTTTTGATGCCCTTTGGACACTCAGTCTTCAATTGAGCATACCAGAGGCAATAGCCTCTTTCCGCCAGAGCCCAAGAAGATAATACATAAAACATCACCACCCCTGGGAACCTCAGAGATAATACCATATCCTCGGTAGATGATCTGAAGGTCACAAAGCAAGTAGCAAACTCTGATCAGCAGCCTCAGGCCTACAAGTCCAACATGAGAGAAGATATCTTTGCTCTATATAGTTTCCCTGGAAGAGACATCTGGTACCCAAGCCTGCCTGAACTATCACCCATATGTAATTCCTCCACCTGACACAGGGGTGCACCGACATGCCATCTCACCCTGCCCCCAGGCAGATCTGAATGTTCACCGATGCTAGGGATGATTTACGTGGTCTAGGAGAGGATTTTCCAAGAAAACACTCCACATAATTGGCCTTTGGTCGAGCTCCCCAGCCATGATTTATTTGTCTAGGACAAGCCAGGGAACGTCTCTCTCCACCTCTGCAAAGCCTCCGGTCCCTGGCCTCAAAGTTCAGCAAGTTTCTGGCCAGAGAATGTTCTTTCTCCCCTCCCACTCAGCCTTTTTCCCTGTGCCTTGCAATCTCATTTGCTAAATATACTAAGGTGCCCTGTACCCAGTGGTCTGTAGGTCTAGAATGTGCCAGGCTTCCTTTAGCTGGGAGTGTCAGTCCTAAATCACTCTGCTGGCAGCTGCCATCCATTTATATCCATGACCTAAGAAGACTGAAAGCACAAGTTCTTCCACAGAGATGCTTTTCCATCCAGGCGCCTGGAGGTTAGAAGCATACCGTGCTGTGTTCACACTGCTACCCTCCCACAAACATATAGGTACAAGGTACAAGGCACAAGAATGTACTCCAATGCTCAAAATGTTGAAGGATTAACTTCCATCTCAGTCACTTGTTTGTAGCCTGTGATGATAGCCTAAGCTAAACACCTCTAAATGCAGGCCCTGACAGTAAGCACAAAGAAACTGGAACTCATCAACTGGAAGACATCAGAACTTGTAGTAAAGACAGACTGAGAAATCCCTCTGCCTTGCAAATAACTTTTGGCTTTTGCTAGTCCCCTCAATAGAGACACCCCCAAGAAGCCCATGAAAGGTTTTCTGGAAAGTTGAGGCAGTCTCTGCATGGAAAGCTACAATGGGAAAGCCAAAGCAAGTCGTTTTTTTTCAAAAGTTTGGAGGGGTGCCTAGTTAAACCTTACCTTCCTGGCAGGCCCCTCCTGCAGAGGAGACTCTGAACTAGAAAAGGGCCTGGTAAGAAAATATGGTTTGAAAAATATTAAGGACAAGCCCATCACACACATACACACACATATTTACACTGCTTTGTGTGGCCTCTGTGTGTGCATGCATGTGTGCATGTATGCATGTGTGTGTGTGAGTGTGTGCATGTGTGCATGCGTGCATACCTGTATGTGTGTGTGTGTGTGTGTGTGTGTGTGTGTGTGTGTGTGTGTATGCATGCGCGGACGGGTGTATTCCTTGACAGGAGCATGTGCATATCTGTGATTGCAGAGGACAGAGAACTGCCTCAGAGCCTGTAATCCTATATCTGATCATCCACACTGTTTCTGTGTCTATTTGTTACTTTGTTTCATTCTTGAGACAGAGTTAGTCAGTGGCCTGTACCTTTTGTCCATAGAAAGAGTGTCTTCAGGCAAACTCTTCCTTACCAAGAAAAGGATGGAGAGAAGAGAGCCAGGATTGCTGGGAGAGATAGTCAAAGCTTGGGTGGAAGGGGTATAAATACTAGGAACCAGGCTTTCCCCATAGAACAAAGGAATATTCCTGAAGGATAATCCTTTTTCGGGCATCCCCAGACAGCTTAGAGAGCCAACCATCACCACATCACCCTGGCATGGTAGATGTAGGCAGAATAGCAAATGTCTCTTTAAGAACATGGGGTACCAGGAGGGCTTAGAGAATAGCCACCCTTGTGGGCTAGGAACCATGAAGCAGATAAGTGACCCCCCCCCACACACACACACACTTCTACTTCAGCCCCACTAAGGCCATTCTTCAGGATTGAGTAGGACAAACAGACCTGATCTTGGCTGGCGAAAGAGGCTTTCTCCTCCCAGCTGCTCCAGGGGACTAGAGGAAAACACAGCTCGAGATTGCATTACCAATTTCTGTTGGCCTAACACAATGAAAACCCATATCTAATTTGTTGTCCACTGTCCCCCAGGTCCCCTTCAGCATTTACTGCTTTCCAAATATCTTTCTCCCATTGAATATCTGTGTTTCAGATTATTTGTCCCCAGATGTATTGGGATGCATTTACTGCAGCTGACTCTCATCTAGTGATTTCCTGTCCATATGCCTGACAGCTCCAGGTCCCTTTATGTCACATCTCTGTCATTGGTAGGGTTTATAATACCTCTCCATTTAGGGCAATATACAGATTTAATTAGCATATTCTTTACAACCTTTTCTAGGTTATTAACAAGGATGCAGAACACAGTGGATGAACACTCCTTGGGGCACCCTGTGGCCTCTGAGTTGTGTCACATGTCTTGGCAAAGCTTCAGTGAAGGAGTGCATTCAGTGCACTGAGAAAACTTCAGATGAATTTCCTTCATCATGAGATAGGCTAAAGGATCCTTGGTCCAGTGTAATGAAGCCAACATTGTGCCAAGACCCATGTAAAGTAGATTCCAGACTCAGCTCTGCTAGTAATAAACTCCATGACCTTGACAAAAACCCTTCAGCATTTGTTTAATTGGGAGTGAAGGAAACCACTGTAGGTCCTCAGAACAGATGTAAGGGAGAAACTAATTATTCACATACTAACAATGACAGCTTTTTACTAAGCTGCTATTATATGCCAGTCAGTACCTTGTGTATATTTCTAACCTACACCCTAAATCTATAAGGTTAAACTGAATCAAAAGACTTGGCCAAAAGTCACGTGAGGGTTTTCAAAGTGCTGAGATGCCTTGTCAGAGAAAAGCTGTGACTGCTGAAGATCTGAGTTTAGTTCCCCAAACCCAAGTGAAGAAGCCATGTATGGTGACTTGTGTCTCAGACTCACAGTGAAATGGGAGGTATGGAGACATGAGAACCACCTAGCTCAGGAACCACCTAGCTTGGAGCACATAGCATGGAAAAAGCAAGGAGGAAGAGCATCACTCAACAAAACTGAAGGTAAGGGCTTACTTCTGAAAGCTCTTCTTTAACCTTCCCAGGCATTCTGTGGGACAAATACACAAACGTGCATGCATATGTGTGTGCATGCATGTGCATGCATATGTGTGTGCACCCATGTACATGCATATGTGTGTGCATGCATGTGCATGCATATGTGTGTGCACCCATGTACATGCATATGTGTGTGCACGCATGTGCACGCACATGCTCTCTCACACAGACACATAGCAGGAGGGGGAGGGGGAGAGAGACATACATACTCTCAAACAAACACACAGACATACACACAGAAATGTACATTCTCTTTCTCACACACAGATACATACACACACACTCTCACACAGACACAGAAACTCATACACACTATGTGTGTGTGTGTGTGTGTATATACACATATATATATACTCTATATATAATATATATTATATATACATGTATACACACACATATGTGTGTGTGTGTGTGTGTGTGTGTGTGTGTGTGTGTGTGTGTGTATTGAAAAGTAAAAAGGCTAGCAAATGGCCTAGTAGGTGAAGGTCTCTACCTCCAAGCCTGATGACGTGAATCAATTCCCAAGAACCATATGGCATAAATAATAAATAATAAAATGTAATAAAAGATTTTAAACCCATGTCTTGAATTGATTCTTTGCAGGTTTGACAAAACATAGGATTTCTAATGACCTGAGCCTTCTCAATTCAAAGAAAGAAGGCAATGTCTGAAAGAAGAGTTCCTGTCTCATGGAGCCCCCACTCTTCTTCTGTTTGCTTGAACAGCTGGCCTTCCCAGTGCCTGACAGCCTAGCACACCCAAGTCTTCTGTCAGGCTTCCAAGCTAAGTGCCGCAAGGTCCACTAGAGCATTTCTCCTTTCTCAGGAATGTTCAGGCTAGCAGACATTAGCAGAAAGGATGCTATGTGCTCAGATGTGGGTAGGAATCATGGTCCTGACAGCTTCTTTTCTTGCAAAACTTATTTTCATTAATTTTCCAATGTATACTAGATACCTCCCAAAGACAATGTGGAACATCCTGCATCTGACCTTATTTAATCTAAGGAACCCTCAGGGGAGACGGATCAGGAAAGTGTGTGCTATACAAGCCAAAGGACCTGGATTTGGATGTACAGCACCCATGCAAAAAGCCAAGCATGGCAGCACCCAAGCCAGGCATGGCAGCACCCAAGCCAGGCATGGCAGCACCCAAGCCAGGCATGGCAGCACCCAAGCCAGGCATGGCAGCACCCAAGCCAGGCATGGCAGCACCCAAGCCAGGCATGGCAGCACCCAAGCCAGGCATGGCAGCACCCAAGCCAGGCATGGCAGCACCCAAGCCAGGCATGGCAGCACCCAAGCCAGGCATGGCAGCACCCAAGCCAGGCATGGCAGCACACAACTGCGACTTGATTGTTATGGAAGAAGAGACAGGAGGACCCTGAAGCTTGCTGCTCAGATAACCTAGCTAAACTGATGAGTTTCAGACTCAGTGAAAGAAGCTACCTCAACATTTAAGGTAGGAAGTGACTAAGGAAGAGAGCAAATGTCACCCTGTGGCTTGCATATGCATGTGTACCTGCACAGACACAAGAGCAAATAGCAAAATAAATATAAACAGAGCTACTCTTCAGTTGACTTGACTTGGGAAGATGCTGAAGAAATGGATTTAGTAAGAAGCAGGCTCCCTGAGAACTCTTGCCAACTACAGGGTTACCAAGACACAGGCCATCCAGAGGGAGCTCTGGGTCAAAGACAGTTGACTCAGCTTTTTAAGCAGTTCTCCATGTTCATGGCCTTGAAATCACAAGTCCGAGGAATCGAGAGAAGACATTTATTCATCTTCCCTAACCACCAGGCTTCTCTTTTATTTACCAATTCCCTTTCTCCTCTATGTCCCACTTCCCAACATATAGACCTACTCTGATGGTAAAGTGATGTGAATCCAATCCGATGATGTGAATTCAATCCCCCAAAACCATATGGCATGAATAATAAATAATAAAATGTAATAAAAGATTTTAAACCCATGTCTTGAATTGATTCTTTGCAGGTTTGACAAAACATAGGATTTCTAATGACCTGAGCCTTCTCAATTCAAAGAAAGAAGGCAATGTCTGAGTTAAAGTGAGTCCCTGAAAAGGAAGCTTGTGGTTTTGTTTCTATGAGGTATCAAATTTTTATTATTTTTCTTTATGTGTATGTGTGTCTGTACACAAGGGCAGTGTCTGAAGCATCTAGAAGGGCGTGTCAGCTTCTTTGGAGCTGGAGTCACACATGATGGTGAATTGCAGGACATGAGGACTGTGAACCAAACTAGGGTCCACTGGAAGACCAGCAAGTGACCTTAACCATTGAGCCTCCTCCTTTTCCTGTTTCTATGAGTGATAAGGTAAATGAAGCCCTGTGCATTTCATTCCTTAGTTTGAAAATTAAGTCATCTTGTTTTGCATCCACATTACAAACTATAGGTTTTATTACCACTAAAGTATAATGGAGCCAACAGATTAGGAGATGGAGATGACAGCCAGTGAGGGGCTCATAATTCACAGCTGTTGGAGGACTAGCATGCCATGCTATGCAGGGAATTACTGAGGTAAGAGATGGGGCAGAAGGAGGGCAGAGCTTTTGTTGTGCATGGTGTGTTTGTTTTGGTTTTCAGGGATTGATGACAAATTGAAGGTAATGTGAATAGGCCTGGAACTGAGCAACTTGAATAATTTTAGTCAGCTTTGGGATACATGGGTGGCCCTGGGAGGATCAGAGCGAAGAAATGAGTCTCCCGGAACTAGATGTGCTCTGCATTGGTTAGTCAGCATGGGAAAGGCACAGTCCTTGGTGAGTCATTTGTAATATCCTAGAATTCCTTAGCTCTGGGAAGGACAGCCTTTCCCTGACCAACAAGTTCCCAGATGCCAGAATATCAGAAATAAAAATCTTGTCAACACAATCCAGCCCATGACTCCATGTGTCCTCCTGACCCTCACTGTGAACCTCTGTGCCAATTCGAAAGCATCTACCACATTTTTAGCCTCTAGTCTCCCAGTGCTTCCTTCTACTCAAGGTGGCCTTCAGCTTTCCAGTACTACAAATAACACTTTAATGAAAACCCTCATACACACCTCCTCGTGGACCTATGGAAGAATTTCATTGAGCTATATATCTTGGAGTGGAATTGCTGGGTCAGGGGGTATGAGTATATTAATTCAACTCAGTGAAGCCAGCCTGCACTCTGGAATTGCTGCTTCATCCAATTGAGCATGGGGGGGGGGGGGAGGTCTACAACATCTATAACATTTGCCGTGGTCCGTTTTTGTAATTATTCCAGTCTGGTAACCACAAAGTGATCATTTATTCTCATCCCAATTTACATTTCTCTGATATGTAAGAAATTTGATCTCGTTTATTTTTTGTTCCCTGTAACCTCTTAACATATGCTTGACAAATCAATTCTAGGTAAGCAATAAACCCCTAATAGAAAGTTCCTGAATAGGTTTTCTTTGAGACATGGTGATGCACAAGCTAACTCCCTCTTGCCTGTCCTACCCTAAGTTCATGGGCAAGGCACTAATGGGAGCAAGCATAAATCTTTATCATCTTGCTTTGATGGCTGAGACCAGAGCCTGTATAACTATGTAAAAGACAAGAAGTAGCACATTGTGTTACATGTATGCATAATGCACACATACACATGCAAACACAATGTGCTTATCTGGTACTGATACTTATGTTTGTACCTACATATTGTACCAACGAGTGTGCTTCTATAGACACTGCTTCTCCTTCAAATAAACTACAAACTTAATTTCTAAGTTGCGCATAGTTCTATTCCCAAATCTAAAACAGCAGACTAACCCTTGTAGAGTCGAGCTGTCATTGGCCCCACCTTAAGTCAAGAGTGGGATTAAAAAGAAAGTGAAAAACCAAAACAGATAAAACTATCTGTCTTCTGCAATGTGTAATTCATGGCTATCTAAGCTTATACAATACACAGGAAGTCACTTTGTGATACTTTCACCTGGGGATGTAGAGCAGAGAGGGAGAAAGGGAGAAATGTGAATACTATGAACCAGAGACCCATGCAAAATCTGTTGTTGAATACTAACAGGCATAGGGGTGTCGCCAGGGCCATGTCAGGCATTTGTCTCTCAGATCTCTATTTCTCTCTCTCTCTCTCTCTCACCAATATTGGAAGCCTTACTAGAAGCCTGAAAACTGACTCCCCCCTGCATGCTTCCCAACAAGGGTCCTCAGGTGGAGGTGTGAAGAGCCACCCCACCTGGAGGAAGAAATGACTGACCTGCTCATTTAAAACATGAGCAAACTCAGACATGCCACAGGCCTCTCTAGAAGGGGCATTTGCTTCCCAGAGCACAGCTATTCTCTATTCTGACTCATGTAGATGGGACAAATGGTGCCCTGGGCATACTCATCCACACATCAGCCTGAAATTGCCAGTAAATCACAACTGCAGTAGCTAATAACAGCCATAAAGCCTTTTGAGTTTTACAAGGTGTTTATAATGGGTAACTCACTATGATTTAGATGAAAAACATGAGTCAGCTCTTGAGACAAAGCTGATATGGGGACAGTGGCCTTGTGGTATGACCTCTAGCAAGCATCCAAATAAATTGCAGGATCTCCTCCTGGCCCAAGGCTGGCCATTGTCTTGTACATATATTATCAGAAACTTGGCTGTGGGAGAATTGAGCCCTGGAGAATGGGGGTCCTCTGGTGACTGGCCACAAGAAGAAAAGTGATCCTCTCAGAGTGGCTCACTGACAGGAAAGATGATAAATGTTCAGTGTAGAAACATCTCTAAGCCTGACAGGCATAGCAGTAGATTAGAAACCTTTCCAGCTCTGCAGTTGAGAAAAAATGTATATATATATATATATATATATGTGTGTGTGTGTGTGTGTGTGTGTGTGTGTGTGTGTGTATGTATATGTATATGTATATGTATATGTATATGTATATGTATATGTATATGTATATGTATATGTATATGTATATGTATATGTATATATATATGTATACACACACAGAGTACAGCTTATAATGGGCTAAATCTAGGGAATTACTGTGAAAAGGTCCTAGGAGACAAGATCTGATAATGAGCTTGAAGGATTGCTGATGGGATGAAGATACAGAGTACCTTTCTTAGAAATGGAAAGAGTTGGTGAAGACATTGGATTGCAGTGACTATGCAAGTGAACGGACAGAAAGAGCAGGAAGAACTCGAGAGACATACTGACTTGGATAAAGCAGAGACAACACTGGAGAGAGAAGTGTTGAATGGCTGAAAGTTTAGTAGACACAATAGAAAACCTAGTGTTGGCATCAAATGACCTCAGGAACCTTAGACAGAAGATTCTGTGCTATGCAATTCATGCTATTCCTTCCCCAGTGGGAATAAATGCAACAGATATATCTGTGAGACAAGGGTCCTTTCCCTTATTAATAAAGGATTTAAGTGCCTTTTAAAGGACATTTGGTAAAATATAGAAAGCAACTCCACCCTCTATTGCTTTGAAAGGTTTGAGCTGAGTTCTTGTTTGGCCTCCTATATTCCAATATGCTGGATTATATTTTCTCCAGTTGGCTCATTATCTTCTTTCCTTCTCCTGGTCCTTGAGCAACTTTTTGACTTAGAATTTTTATTATCAAGATTTTCTTTTTCTTATCCTGTGTTAGTCTTTATTTTTAATTGCTGTGAAAAAAATACCTGAGATAAAACAGCTAGAAGAAGAAAAGATTAAGTTTGACTGGACGTTTCAGAGCCTTCAGTCCATGGTTGTTGGCCCTCATCCCTGTGGATCTGTAGTTGTGCAGAGAGCATCATGGGGAGAGGTGTGGCAGAGCAGAATGGCTCCTGTCACTGTGGCTGGGAAGCATAGAAAGAGACAAAGGAAGGGACCTAGAATAAGGACTAGACCCAAATAACACTTCCTACCATCAGTCTTTCCTCCAGTCAGACCCCACCTTCCAGTCCCCACCACCTACCAATAGTCTATTAAAGTATATGTCTATCAATAGTTTAATCCATCGACTAAAGCCAAAGTCTTCATGATCCAGTCACTAAGAAGTTTGGCACCAAGCCTTCAACATATGGACCTTTTGGGGGACAGTCCATATTGAAACCTCAGGAGATGGGATGTTGGAAACCATCAAGTGATCAAACACAAACCTTCCATCTAACTCTAGGGATACAACAGTATTACACCAGTCATTTATTATTTAGGATTCACTGGAAGAACAGAATTTATAGAATTAATATATATATATAGATATATAGATAGATAGATAGATAGATAGATAGATAGATAGATAGAAAAGAGAGAAAAAGGAAGGAAAGAAGGAAGGATATTTATTAGAATGTGGTCTATCTAGTCCAACAATGGCTTCTACCACTGCAAGGTCCAAGAATCCAGTAGTTGTTCAATCCATAATGTTGGATGGCTCAGCCAGTCTTCAGTATACACCAGACTTCTGAGGAAGTGTGCTCTAATGTCAGTGAAGGAATGGACTTACAAGCAAGAGTGATAACAATCAGACAAAGTAAACAAGCATCCTTCTTCCAAGTCCTAGACTATATTAAAGCCAGGTCTAAAAATTAGAAGGCTGCCAGCAGAAGGTGTGAACTAGATTAAAGGTAGGTGTTCCCACCTCTAAAGCTCTGGATTAAAGGTGGATCCTCACACCTCAGAAGATCCAGATTAAAAGTATGTCTTTCCACTTCAAGTTACTTCATTTTTTTAAAGTCCCTTATAGGTATCCCCAGATGTTTGAGTTTTAATTCATTCCAGATGTAGTCAAGTCTACAAGCAAGAGTAGCCATCACGAATCACTTGAACTTATTCAAGGAACTACTCGGAATGGCTGAGTGGCACTTTCCAGAAGAGCTCTAATGGCTGTCATGGAAAGACCCAAATAAGCCCAGCACTCTGTGATTCTTCCTTCAGGGCCCGTCTTAGGGATACTCTTGCTGTGAAGAGACACCATGACCACAGTAACTCTTATAAAGGAAAACATTTAATTGGGGATGGCTTACAGTTCAGATATTTAGTTCATTATCATCATGGCAGGGGTCAGGGGAAGCATGCTGGCACACAGGCAGACATAGTGCTGGAAGGGGAGCTGAGAGTTCTACATTTCGATCTACAAACAGCAAGAAAAGACTGCCACATTGGGCATGGCTTAAACATCTAACATCTCAAGGCACAGCCCCTAGTGACTTACCTCCTCTAACAAACCCACACTTACTCCTACAAGGCCACACCTCATAATAGTGCCACTTCCTATGGGTCTATGGAGGCCATTTTTCTTCATACAACCTTAGAGCCCAATCTAAAATCAGAAAGCACTCACTCTGAAAAGTTTGTTGTGAAAGCTTTTGTCCATCTAATTCTAATAGAATATGCTAATGACAAAACTAAAATGAGTAAGAGTGTACTGGCACATCCACAAAGAAAGATATTATAGCAGCAAGACGCTACAGAAGAGATCAAAGTAGGGAAACAGTTTATTTTAAACTTTTATTATATTTTATTAGAAAATGACCTAGGAGGTTTTTATTTATATCATTTTCTAGCCAAATCCTTCCACGCAGACTGATATACTTAGTAAGTATTAGATAAATGGATGGATGGATGGATGGATGGATGGATGGATGGATGGAATGTAATTGATTGATAGAGAAGAGAGATAGGAGAGCAGATAGATGGTAGATGAATGATAGGTGGATGAGTAGATAGATGGGTGGGTGGAGAGATGGGTGGTTGTATTAGAAGTCCTAAAACACTGAGGTTATGATTCTTAGAAATGAAAAATGAGTGATAAACAAGGCCTTCCCTCAAAAAGGAAACTCTTCCTTAAGATTCTTTTGGACATTTGGGGAGAATGAGGAGCGAGAGAGAGAGCGAGAGAGAGAGAGAGAGAGAGAGAGAGAGAGAGAGAGAGAGAGAGAGGCGCTATGTGGTAGCACTCATATCCTAACACATACCCTGCATCTTCTAATACTGTTTTTCAACCTTCTAGTGAATTACAGTTTCTATGAGTTTCATGATCTTATACTTTCTGGTGTTGCTATTCATATACATATTCAAACACACACCCATATATACACACACATATATATATGTATATACATACACACACATATATACACACACACATATATATATACACACACACACAAGTGTGTGTGTGTGCATGTGTGTGCATGCATGCATGTGTGCATGTGTGTGTGTGCGTGTACATGTGTGTGCATGCATGCATGCGTGCATGTGTGTGTGTGTGTGTGTGTGTGTGCGTGTGCATGTGTGCATGCGTGCATGTGTGTGTGTGTGTGTGTGTGTGTTAGGTGTGTGTGTGTGTGTGTGCGTGTGCATGTGTGCATGTGTGCATGCGTGCATGTGTGTGTGTGTGTGTTTTGTGTGTGTGTGTGTGTGTGTGTGTGTGTGTGTGTGTGTGTGTGTGTTTGAACAGTTAACAAAGAGTTGGGGTTAGGGCAGGTTATAGAAATAAGAAGACAAGTTCCATTAACCTGAACCAAGATTCCCAAAGTGAGAAAAGCCCTAACCCTAATCTTTAGTAGCTTGGTACATAGATCCTGGATTTGGATTGTTTAATTTTCAGACATGTCTCTAAAATGCTCACAATCTTGAAGCTCCATTCATATTTATTTCTAACTTGTTCTGAGTGGCAGTGCTATTAAAGCTTGACTAGCTCAAACGTATCCCCTTTCCCCTGGAAGCTGGAAGATCCTAAGAAGCTTCCTCTAGCCACAAAACCCCAAAGTCTCTTTCTTCCTTTTTAAAGGCCAGAATGTTGTCTCCTAAGTTTGGAACCTAGATGATCAGCTCATAAATAAATGACAACCTCCCGGCAAAGACCAGGAAACCATGACCTTGAATATTCTACTTCCTTCCTTCTGCCTGGCATGAGCTTACCCCAAATTGAGAAGGAATCTGTCTCAGTTCATTTTTTGAATATGATTTTTTTCCTCCCAGTGGCCATGGATAGCATAAATTGCTATTAGCCATGACAGAGACAGATAACCTGCCCTATGGGAGAGTGAGAGTACAAAATCTGAACTTCCTGTCATTCTCTTTATGGCTAGAAGACCTTTTCCTGTCTGTGGGGCTTCTCAAAAACTCACCCTGCTACATAGCTTGTTTTGAATAAAAGTGACATAAAATAGATCATCTTTGTTTTTCTTTTCTTTGAGAATCTTCTGGCTTCAATGGGCTCCCAGAAGAGGGATGGACTCAGAGTCTGAAATTCAAGCATGGATGACAGAACCAGTACATAAAAATGCTCACCTCTACTCCTCCCTCTCCCCTCAGCTCATGTTTTGGGGTGACTGGGGCACAGGAGACACCATTCTGCACTATTCAAAACCAACCTCTAGTGGTTTGAAAATGGGAGCTGAGGCAGTCTTAACACATAAGGGTAGACATTATCTCAAGGGCATGTCATTACCACCCATGAGTACAAAAGAATTCTGGGTAACACAGAACATAAAGAAGAGTAAGCTGGGTTACTCTTCAGCTCTATGTCAGTCTCCATTGGGCAGGTTCAGAAACACTGGGGGGCAATTCATTTAATCCTGATGCAAGCACATCTATTTGTCCAGAAAACATCATCAGCTATAAGGTACTACCTATGAGTCTTCCATTCTCTTAACAGAACCACCTGAATGTCAGATGCTATAGTATTCCTGAAAATGCTCTCTCAAAATTAGTGTTCCATACTCACATGCAGGACTCACATGGTGGTGATTTTAAAAAGTAAACTCCTTAGCTGTACACAAACTTCTTAGTTTCATGAAGTCCAGGATGTTGATTGTTGGCCTTAATTCCTTGGCAAATGGAGTTGAGTTCAGAAAGTCCTTTCTCATATCTACATGGTCTAGGGGACTGCCTGTGCTTTCTTGGAGCAGTTTTACTGTTTCATGTCCTTTGCACTGAGATATTGATCCACTCGGATCTAATTTTCATGCAGGGTGATAGATATGGACCTAATTTCTTCTGCATATGTTTTTCAGTACTACTTGTTGAAGATGCTGTCTTTTCTCCTTTGTGTGGTTTTTGTTGTCTATTAATTATCAGATGGATCTGGTTATGAGTACTCTTGTTTGTTCTTCTATTTTATTCCATTATGTTGGTTTTAGTGCTGGTACTGTAGTGTTTTTGTTACTACAACTCCATAGTATATCTTGAAGTCTGGAATAGCAATTCCACTAGTATTATTCTTTTTGCTCATGACTGCTTTGGCAATCCAGGACCTTTTCTAGTTCCACCTGAATTTTAGGATTTTTTTTTCCTATCTCTGTGAACAATGTTGTGTGTATTCTGATTGGATTTGCATTGAATCTGCAAATTGTTATTGGTTGCCAGGTTATTTTTACAATTTAATTCTACTACCCCATGAACACAGTATATTTCCCCCATTTTCTGGTGCTTTTCTCAGTCTGTCTTCAGAGATTTGAAGTTATCATTGTAGAGGCTTTTCACCTCCTTGGTAAAATTTATTACAAGATATTTTATTGTCTTTGATGCTATTATGAATCAGAGGGTGTCCATGATCTCTGTCACTGTGTGTTTTGTACTCTGGCATTTTGCTGAAATTATCAACTGTGTCTAGAAGTTTTCTGATGGAATCTTTAGAATCTTTTATGTATAAGATTGTATCACCTGCAGATAGGAATAACTTCACTTCTTCTTTTCCTATTTGTGAACCTCTAATGTTTTTGCTTTATTGCTCTAGTTAGTTCTTCTGACACTATATCAAAGAGGAGTAGGGGGTGATCCTGAGCAGCCCTGTCTCAATCCTGATCTTAATGCCCTTACTTGAGCTTTTCTCCACTTAGAATTATGTTGGCTGTGGAATTGCCATTCTTCACAGAAATAAAAATAATCCAAGGGTACATATGAAACCAGAAAAGACCCCACAGGTTGAAAGCAATATTGAACAAAAAGAAGAATACAAGTGGGATTGCCATCCCAGAAGTCCCATAGCAAATAAGTTTCCAAGAAACCAGATTGCAAAACCCTAGAACCTGTGTGCTTTGGTGCATCACCATGGCATTTCCTGACCAGTCCCCAAGGCCAGCCCCTCAGGTACTGCTAGGGGACTCAGAGCTGACCCCAGTGTTGGGTGAGGTCTATGAAGTTGTCAGGCCAAAAAGCCATGGATGGACTCATACATCATTAAACCCAGAGGTTTTGCCCATGTAATATGTAGGAACATTGAGGCATGGAGGAGATGTGCAGCCCACCCATGACTCTCAGTAAGGTGGACTATAACCTGAGTGCTCAGGGCTGCAGAGTTCGCCAAGAGTTCACATCTGCTGGAAGGGATTCACTGAAGCCAATGCATTCACTTTTCAGGGCTAAGTCACCATAGAGTAGATGGCTTAACTGACGAACATTTATTTTCTTAGCCCTTCAGAGCTAAACATTCAAGATCAAGGTGTTATTCCCTTGTTTCCTCTTTCAATGGTAGTTCCTCTGTGCCGAGGAAGATCCCGGTGTAAACTTTGTGTACCTTAATCTCCCTTTATATCAGGACACAAGGCAGACTGGGTTAATATCACCCTTGCAGCCTTGTTTGGACTCCATCCATTCTTCAAAGTCCCACATCCCATTCCAAGGTCCTGAGAATGCAAGATTCAGCTTGCAATTAGGGAGATACATGTTAAAATCCCCCAGAAGTCTCATTTTTCAGACCCTTCTTCTGTTAAGGAGGCTTATTCCCCTAACTTCTGGACCATAGGAGATAGGCAGAAGTGTTGCTTTCATTTTAAGACCAGTGACTCTCACACAATCTTCCACACTCTCAATCTTGCTCCATCAACCAGCAGAGTTCATTGGAGGACCCCACGGGACAAGAAAAGTATAGAGTCATTGTACACAAAGAGCCTCGGTCCCTGATTAGACACACACCCCATTCTCCACCTAGGAATTTTCAGTGGCCTGGCCCATTCACACTGCCAAGATCTGGGCAACATTTGTTTTAGTAGTCGTTCCTGACTCTTACCCTCAATGTACCAACCAATAATCTTTCTATCACACATCATAACCAGAAAATTTTAGACTAACACTAGTTCACCAATGAGTAATCAAATTAGGCTATGACAAAAAGAAAAAAATATATCTTCCCTTCTTAGGGTACCAAGTATCTTTGAGGTCTCCAGAAACCTTCCCTGACTTTCCAGCCCCTCTTCCCAATAAAGGCTGGTAACTGGGAGGAGAAGGGAAAGTGTAGATAATAATGATCCCTTTCTTATTTAAACAGGCCATTTTTCTTCCAAATAATGTATTTTTGTCAGCTCAAATATCCCCCTTTGATAGAAACCTGAAAATAATTAGCCCTAATAGCGCTACTGTGAATAACACCGCACAAGGAGGAGGTAGCTCTTAATAGGAGCCTTCCACTCCCAACCAAGTCACCTCCTTGGCCCCCCTTCCTGCCAAAAGAAATGTAACAAGGAAAAGATTATAGGTTCAGAACCACTCGGGGAGAAATATATATTTGGAATGAATGCATGAAATCCTTTAAAAACAGCACATGCTGAAGACGTTGCGTTTAGTTTGATTTGCTTTCCAAATCACACAGGCTGCACAGTTGCAAACAATGTTTAAACAAGTATAACCCCTGAGAAGTGTGGGGAGATTTAAGAGAAATAAAAGCAAGATCAGCCAGCCTGTAATCTTCTTTTCTCTTTTTTTCCTCCCCAAAGCTGCATTAAATTGCCTATTGAGAACAATAACATATTTGTGCTTTTATAGGTAGAATGATTGGTATTATGCAAAGATTTGGCTAACAGTCTGAACGCACATTCACACTGATCAAGACTGCATGCTGTTAATAATTTTCGGGATGCTCAGGGGAACCCATAATTCCCTTGGACTGCAACTTAACAGGTCAATGTGTGCTTTGTAGGAGCACCTACAGAGCCTAAGCCCATAGTTGCCAAGCCATGCCAGCCAATAAGACTCCATGAAACCTGCTCCAAAGAGGGTCTTGAAGTATTAAACATAACTTAAGACCCACTTCTCGCAAACCTTGTTGGGTGAAATGTCTCACCTGAAACAGACCATCAGCTTGAAAAGTAGCACCTGGGAATTTAACCTAGCACCTAAGGTTTATAGAGTTACATCCTGCCTTCCAGCAGGCTTGGGGATGCTGTTATTCTAGGTAAGCATCATAAAGGAAACGAGCATGGTTGCTTACACAGATCTTGATACACACTGCCAGCATTGTGCATAAGACTAAAATCAAGAAACAAGAACAACATGGTATGGTAATTGATGGCTCACAGATCAAATTCGACAGAGAACTGCACAGTTTGTGATAGGAATATGTGGAAGAATACAGAAAAAAAATGAGAAAAGTGTGAGCTAGAAAGTGAAGTTTGAAGTTTTTGATATACAAAAACCATGGAGAGGGCAAGAGAAGAGAATGGAAGGTTGTGTAGTTGGCATGTGGAGAGTGGATAGAAATGAGTTTCCTTGTTAATATCTGTCTTGCTAGAGTTTCATTCTGTGAAAAGACACCATTATCACAGCAACTGGGGCTGGACTACAGTTCAGAGGTTTAGTCCATTAACATGATGGTAGGAAACATGGTGACATGCAGGGAGACACGGTGCTGGAAAAGTAGCTGACAGTTCTACATCCTGATCAGCAGGAAGAGAGTCTGCCATTGGGCTTGCCTTGAGCTTCTGAAACCTCAAAACCCATCCCCAGTGACACACTTCCTCTGACAAGGCCACACCTAAACTAACAAGGCCACATGTCCTAATCCTTTTAAACAACGCCACTCCCTATGAGCCTATGGGGGACCATTTTCATCCAAACCACCACAATATCCCTTAATAGGATCTTAACACTTTTTTAAATGTATAAAAATAAAATAAAACGGTACTTTGGGCTCTTAGTCTGAGTACCACACACATGTCTGTGATCCAAACTTCACAGGTAGGTCAGAATATAATATATATATATATTATATATATATACATAATATAATATAATATATATATATATATATATATATATATATATATATATATATATATATACACAGGTGGGCAAGGATACAGAGCCTGGGAAGTCCCACATCCGACATGCTGCTGACACAGTTACACATACAGGAACAGCAGCTGGAGCCCTGAAAATTCTTTTATTGTAACGCATCAAAATTTCCAAACACAAAGGCAAGAAGAAACCACGTGGAGTAGTTCACCCTCATCTCTAGGAACAAGGAAGGACTGGCCCTCATGCCGGGGAACCAATATCTCCTGTCATTTGTAACATGCCGTTGCCTTATGAGAGGTGACTAAGGCTCATGTCCTCCAAATCATTCTACAAAGATGCCAGGGAGCCCTGGTGAGAGACTCAACTTTCCTAAGTGCTTCTGGGACTCAGAATAGATTGTCAAGGAAGATCTGGCCTAAATTAACTCATTAACAACAGGAAGAGCTTTTAGAGAATTGATTTTTTTAAAACCTATTAAAGATTTCTTTAATTCTATTTGTTTATGGGTGTGTACATGCACTTACAGATGTATATGCCCATGTGTGTGTGTGTGTGTGTGTGTGTGTGTGTGTGTGTGTGTGTGTATGTACATGCTCTTGTGCTATTATCTGGTCCCTCAGAGCTGAAGCTTCAGGTATCTGTGGAGTGTCCGGCTTGATATAAGGGTGCTGGGGCCTAAACTCCAGTCTTCATTATTGCCTAGCCAATGTTCTTAATCCCTGGGTCACCTCTCTAGCCCCCAACAGTGGTTTGGTTTTTAACGGACCCACTACTATAGTCTGCTATTATCAACATATATCTATCTGGCAGATGGTACTGTTGCCACCATGACACAGCTCAAAGTCAGAGAAATGGGGGGACTTGCCCAAGGTCACCTTTAACTGCTGGCAAGGAAGCTGAATAGCAGTCCTTGGATGGAGACTCTCAGCATAGCTCCTCTCGCTCTCTGACACACTTTGGGGACTGAGCGTGGAGTGCCTTTGCACAGGGTCTATAATTAGTTGTCTGGTCCCAGTTGCTAGCAGGGTAAACAACGTCTGATAAACCCACAGCGCTGTAAGTATTTATTACACTGCAACCCAGCTGCCAACTGCCTAACCATTTTAATAAAAAGCTATTTTCTAAGGTTTATGTTTTATTGCGTGTATGACTCCCTTATTGGTTAGCATTTTGGAGTTGTGGAAAAGGTTATGAATTTAGAAACTGGCTGCATTCATATCATATTTAAAACTTAATGCTATTTTATTAAAGACATATGGGCCTCTAAAGTACACATATTAAATGTCATGTAAGAAAAGTAGCAGTTTAAATCATGGTCAAGTTCATTTTTGACGTGACTCCTGAGGCTTCCCAAGATCTGAACTATTTCTTTGTAAATCTGGCAGTTTAACCGCACTCATAAATCACTTTCAAAGTGTATTATTTCTTAATTTTACTGCATTAGAGAGTGTTTGGCCTACACAGTGAACTGTTTGTAGCAGTTATATGAACAAAGTTGCACATTAATCCCACAGAGCTTGGAAGAAGAGGGAGAGGGAGACGCTTTCCTCCCAGGGTCAGTTTTCTTCCCACTGAACATTTCGTTTGTACAAACAGAGTCCCCGCTCTTCCTGTCCCGGCCCTCTCATCTAAGCACAAGTCGCAAGTTGGCCATGGAGCTGTTCTCAATACAAGGAAGAAATGAATCCTTTGTAACTTAATCTTTTCCTAAACAGCCCATGACTAAAAATTAGAATGCATGTAGAAATCTTTTTTTCTTTACACATTATACTGAGCAGATACATTTGGTTTTTTTGTTTGTTTGTTTGTTTTTTTTGTTTTTTTTTTTTTTTAATGTGGCTTTTTGTAATTCAGGACTTGGCTGTTCTGTAATTATCCCAAGATCTGATATCTCCACCTTGGGTTTCAAAGTCCTTCTAAGGATGAGATAATATTCTTTGGACATGGGTAATAAGCCCCCAACGTCACTCCCCGGCCTTTTCTATTCCACTTTGTGGCTGAAGGGAGCCTAATCCCAATGACAGATTCCAGGATCTAAACCTCAGCCTTGACGTCCAGATTCGCCAAGGGAGTTGGAGGGGGATTAGGAGAGTTGAGTCCAAGGTCATCCAAATGAAAGGGCTTAAGGGCTTATTTCTGCATCAGGCGTCCTTCTGCTGAGATGAGGCTGTGAGAAGCCTCCACCACAGCTGTCCTGTCTACCAGGACTGTGTCCTGTTGTCCTCTCAAGTGTATCTGTGACCCTGGACCCTCTTCCTTTGTCTGTTCTACACTAAACCTTGAATGCTTTCTTGGGCCTGGATCCCTCTCTCTACAATTCCTGTGGAATAAATGGCTTTGCTCTGTGTTACAAGACTCCCAAATTCAGGAGCTGAGACCTCCCTGGGAAGAATGTATGGTCTTCTTTTCTCCTTTCATATTCAGCGAATACATGCTTAGTTAAAGCCTTTCAAATTATTGCCTAAAGCATAAATCTTAGAAAACTCAGTGAGGCAGGGTGGGAGAAGAGACTGGGCTCTCTCCATTTGGAGCTGCAATGTGTCCTATTCAAATTTATTTGTTGAAATCTTAAAATCCAACCTAGCCCCCCAGGAGATCATTAAGGTTAAATGAGGCCGTGGTCATGTGGTCTATAAGAACAGAAAAGATATCCTTTTGGTTTTCTCCATACCTAGACCTTAGGAGTAAGAGAGTCAGCTCCTGAACCAAGCCATGCTACTACACCAAGCTTGGAATTCTAGCACTGTGAGAATTCTAGCACAGGTTTATTTGGCCTCTTGAGTTTGAGGCATTTTGTTACAGCATCTGAGCTGACTGATACATGCCCCCAAATCTATTGTAATCCAAAAGTATCTTCTCACTGTCATGTCACAGACTGTTTTAAGATGGTGTGGCTAAGAACATTAGCTGTCAGTCTCTAATGTACCAAAAACAGTCCCAGCGCTATACACAGATTCTATAGCTCTGCCCTCACAACAGACTGTGGAGGACACACTTTAACTCCTGACTTCACAATAGAAAGACAGATAGCAGGAGGTACAGCCTCAGCCTGTATCCCAGCCTTGAGCATAATCCTGAAATATGGAGCATCCCCAATTTCTACAGGGAACAGCAAGTCCAACAGGGGTCCACAAGTGAAGAATGGTAGGTATATTGCAGAGTACAATAGATGTGGTGCAGTTAAATTGTAAACCTATGGAGCCCTCACAAAAAAAGGAACTAGCATGACTGCACTCCGAAAGACCTAACAAGCAGCTGAAAGAGTCAGATGCAGATAGTTGTACCCAACCAATGGACAGAAGCAGCTGACTCCTGTGGTTGAATTGGGGAAAGGCTGAAAGATGCTGAGGAGAGGGATAATCATGTAGGAGGACCAGCAATCTCAATTAATCTGGACCTCCGAGATCTCTCAAATCCTGGACCACCAAACAGGCAGCATACACCAGCTGATATGAGGCCCCCAACACACATACAGTAGAGGACTGCGGGGTCTGTGTTCATTCAGAGATGTTGCACCTAACCCTCAAAAGACTGGAGGCTCCAGGGAGTTTAGAGGTCAGATGGAGTGGGGCGTGGGGAGGAGGTATGGGATATGGAACAGTTGGAGGGTGGACAGGGGCGGGAGGAAATAAAATATGACATGTAAATAAATAAATATTTTTTTAATTCCACACATAAAAAGGAAACTATATATATATATATAGATAAATAATATGTGCATGCGTGTATACACATGTATATGTGTATGTATATGCATTTATATATATGCATATACACATACATATACACATATGAATATGTGTATATATGTATATAATATATATGCATATGAGTGTATATATGTAATATATATATATATATATATATATATATATATATACTGAGCCTAGACAGAGAACATTAGCTTGCTATTGAAAAGAAATAATGAATTCTAATTCAGGTAATGTAGCTCAAAATTTACCGCTATATTTTAAAATGTTCATGAAAAATGAAATTATGCTAAAACTTCCTTGGTAAAAAGGCTAAGTAGAATTGCTGTCGCTGACAATGGCACTGAGATTGGCTCAGTTAAGATCAAAGGAAGCAGCGCACAGTGCATTACTGATGGCACTCTGCCTGTCTGATCCTTTAAGATGCTCTGTGTTGAGACAGAGGAGGAATGAAAGAGCAAATTGTCCCACCAGCATTTGGTTCCCTATAGGAAGACCTGCCCTACTGTGCTAGTGATATGCCACTTGCCATAAAAAAAGTGATAGAGAAGATGCATATGGGTTAAAGAGAGTGTTTTGAGTCCCCAAAGGTAGTCTGTACTGACAGGCAAAACAGTGGGAGACCAACCATACTTCCTGAGTGCAGGAGTAATAACACGCTTCCAAGCTAGATCTAAAGGTGTGCATAAATGAAATGGACATTATTCAAAATTTTAGGTAGGAAAAACACGTTCTAATCCTCTTTAATGAGACTTTTGGGGTAAGAAATTCCTCTAAGGTGAAGATACTTCATTTTATTTGAATGTGAATTAGATTTTCTTTTCCTTTCATTCAAGAAAGCCAATGTTTTAAAAGAGAAATGCCACCATTTTTTTCTGTCTTTCTTCCTTTGCTGTTGTCTTACTTTCTTTCCTCTTTTTTTCTCTCTGAAAATGGTTTCTCTGTGTAGCCCTAGCTGTCCTGGAACTCTCTCTGTAGACCATTCTGTAGACCTTAAGCTCAGAGCTGTGCCTGCCTCTGCCTCTCAAGTGCTGGGATTAAAGATGGGTGCCACCACTTCCTGTTATTTAACTGGATTTACCTTCTGGGCAATACTTCCTCTACACACACACACACACACACACATAGAGAGAGAGAGAGAGAGAGAGAGAGAGAGAGAGAGAGAGAGAGAGAGAGAGAGAGAGAGAGAGAGAGAGAGAGAACCCTGAATATCACATTTTAGACTCTTTTCTTACATATTTATTTAAATTAACCGAGTTTCTGGGAGTGTTGGGAAATCGATACGAGGGCTTACACTATACAAGTACTCTGACACTGGGCTGCATCTCCTGCCCAAAGCTGCTTCTGCTTCTTTTCCCTCCATGATTGGGAGGACAGGGGTCTGGAAATAGATCTAGCCCAGGACCTTGCACATGCTAGGCAATCCCTGTATCTCTGAGCCAGCCTCAACTTTCCACTTTCAACTTTATGAAGATGTTTCTTTGGTTTGAGCTGGATAGCTGGATAGGTCAGGAACTGTTCCATCTTACCCACCAACTTTGCTCAGGGTTAAGAACTAAGCATCCCAGACTTGTAGTATATCCTTCAGCTTTTGTGAGTTTTCTTCTCTACTTTCTACTTAAACTTTACTCAACTGCTGCTAATAAAATGTGATTTGGAAATAAGGAGAACTCCAGATTAGATGGGCCTCTTTCTTTATCTGCCATGCTAACCTGTGATGTTAATATGCAAATACTAACGTCCAATTGTTAGCCTCAGAATGATGTCATGCTTTGCCCTTGGGATTTGGCATCTCTGTGGCTGAGCATTTGTCTATCCATTCTGTAGATTTATCTGTCACATAAGAGACTTGGTTATCTATAAGAGTAACTCCTACAATATGATGTGTCCATGGATCATTTCCAAGCAAGATTGAGCCCATACATTCGTTCATGCATGCATGCATGCATGTATGCATACATACATACAGTTAAAACACTCATACATAAAATAAAAACAAATAGATCTCAAAGTATTTCAAAGAAGCATCAAGCTGGTACTGTGCAGATGACAGATGTAAATGGCTCTTAAGCTCCAGCCTCATTACTAGCAATCACAGGAAGGAGAACCTTTCATAGCCTAGTTAAGAATCATAAACTTAAATCTATTTCTTGATACAAAGATCTCAGATCTCATAGGGGAAAGAATCTTTTGAGCAGGAACAGGCCAAAGGCCTTTGGGGAATGTCAAGACTCAGGAAGGACAGTCACTATGGTATCTCTGATACCTTTGGCTTTCTTCTCATGTTAGCCTCTGAGTACCTTATCACCCCATCCTACACACCTCCAACACACACACACACACACACAAAACCACTATTACCAATTTTCCCATAATCCTAGAGAGAGAAGGCTCTTAATTCCATCTCTTTGACCCCACTGGCCACCTAAGCACCAGTACCAGGCTGTGTCCTCTCGGTTTCAAGTGACCTCAGACCCGATGACAACCCCTGTTCAATACAAAGTTCTACTGCTTCCTTTGGGTTCCTGTTTACCCATGACCCCAAAGACCACACTGCTCAGCCATTCCTGCCACACCAGACCCTGCCAAGGAGAGTCATCCTCACCCTCAGAGGAGGTCACAATCTAGGTCTAATATGTGGAGCTATTCACTGCTTGATTCCTCAGTCTCTGCACAGCCCATGCATGTCACCCAGGGGCTCAGGAAAGGTCCCACAATATCAGCATGAAAAACCACACAGCTCCCTTGCCACCTTCTTCCTATTGGTCTCCCTGCTCTTTTGGTCCAGCCTCCACACCTAGTTTCTAAAACTTGAGATATACAACTGAAAGAGCCCAAGGTTTGAAGTAGACTGTCCTGATGTAAGATATACAAGGGTACAATCACAGGTTTTAGGGCATGAGAAGAGACAAGGAACTCCCTCATCATCTCTGCTCCATGAATATCAGATGTGTGTGATTTGCAGTTATCAGCTTCTTCAATTAAAGATTTGAGACAAGGCGGGAAATCAGGCCGGTAATAATTAAATAACTATCAAAATATCCAATAGACAGTGAACATTGAGTGAAGTCTAGGTGCTCTGAACTAACACAAGGAAACATTTTATCCATTTAAATAATGTACTACTATATAGCTGGGCAGCAATTAGACAGGCCTTAGTATCCTAATTGGTATCAGGAAGGCTGCAGGAGTTAATGCTACACACCACAGTCATCTCACTGAATCCCGAGTTATGTGAGATGGCCATGGATGCATCAGAGGGAAAGACAAGTGGATGGGAAGACTAATTCCTGTATCATTCAGGTTCTTCAACCACACTCTGGTCAGTCCTGGTGGCTTATAATAAGTGTTCTGTTCATTTGCGTAGGTCTGTGGTCAACTAAAGGTTTTGTTTCCAGACTATAGTTGGGTCTAGGTTTGCTCAGTGTATCTTTCCGGTTATTTTCATAGTTGATGGCAAACTTACAAAGGCAGTGAGTAGAAACACATGGTGCTTCGGGTCTTGACCTAGAATTGATAGGTTGTCACTTCTGCTCACATATCATTGGACAAAGCATTAATGGCCAAGGCCAAGGTCAGTAGATAAGAGGAAAGTATTCCTCCCATACAGGAGTTTCCACAGCAAGGACAAAGATAAGGGCAAATGCACTCTGACACACTTCTCCCAAATGTTGGATTCCAGACACAGTAACTTCCTAACAGTTTTTAAAAATCTCATCTCTCATGTATAAATAGTCCTATTACTTCTATGACCCTCTTGTTTTAGGTCTATTCAAATATCTTTGGACAAAATGATCATTTCAGAAAGCAGATGGCAGGGAAAGAAAGCAGACTATGGGGATAATGTGAAAACTCTTGGCTCTGTTGGCAACCTAACACTGTTTTCTGGGCCTCAGAGTCCATAGGGAGTGGCCTCTATGGTGTGCCCAGAGGCTTTGAGAAGTAGTTATAGTTTGTACTACTTTGCTCATTTATAGTGGTTAATATTGTTTGTCAGTGTCCTCACAGGATGTAGAATCTCCAAAGAAACTAGGAGGGAAGGAAGGAAGGAAGGAAGGAAGGAAGGAAGGAAGGAAGGAAGGAAGGGAGGGAAAGAGGGAGGGAGGGATGGAGGGAAGGAGGGAAGGATGGAAGGAGGGAGGGAGGGAGGGATGGAGGGAAGGAGGGAAGAATGGAAGGAGGGAGGGAGGGAGGGAGGGAGGAAGGAAGTGCTAGCTAAGAACCTACACTCATCTCTCTTCTTCCTCACTGTGGATGCAATATGTCCAGCTGCCTCAAAGTCTAACCACCATGCCTTCTCCACTATGCTGAACTGTAGCCTAAAACTGTGAACTAAAACAATCCTCTGTTTTCTTACTTTGCTTTTGTCTGATCTTTTGTTATAGCAGCAAGGAAACCCACACATCTTTATCGTGATCTTCAGAACTCCAGCCAAAGGCATTCTTTCTTCTACTGCCTTTCTTTGCTTCCAGGCCATCACTACACTAGTGCAAGGCCCCGGAAATTGCTTCCAAAGAGCAATGCTCAGGAGGCATTTTCTCAAAACAGGAGATGCCATGGTATGAACAGAGAAATTCAGAATCCATGAGATGTCCACTTCAAGTGAATGTGACAAATGGTAAAGTCAGAAACAATAATGAAAAATAAACAAACCACAAGTGTTTGGCTTTCAAAGCTGTTTCGAAACATATTGCCTAAGCATTTTCCATAAGTGAAATTAATTAAAAATTTTCCTTTTCTTTAAAAGTAACTAAAAATAGACTTTGAGTGTGTCTGAAGACAAGAAACACTCATGCAGTAACAGAAACAACCCAGAGAACATGACCACAGTCAGGTAGCTAGTCATATCCAAAAAATCAAATGACATTTATAGGTTTTGTTCTGGATATTTAGCACTGCAGAGAACTTTTAAACACATTGGCTAAATATCTAGTTAACTACATTACAAACATCTTTTAACTATAAATTACAAAATTTGTTATAGGCAGGTTCAGATTTATGTAAAATACAGATTGAACGTTCATAATTTTTATAAATCTTGATGTAGCTTCTTATTGACTTTTAATTTTTATTAATTGATTTATTTTATACGTATGGATGTTTTGCCTACATGAATGTATTGGTACGATATGTGTGTCGGATGCCTGTAGAGGCCAATATAAGGCATCTGATAAGTAATATTGGAGTTCTAGACCATTGTGAGCCATCATATGAGAATCAAACCCAAGTCCTCTGGAAGAGCACTCAACGTTCTCAACTACTGAGACATCACCCAGCCTTTTGATATATATAATGAGATTTTGAGATTATATATATATATATATATATATATATATATATATATATATATATATATAATGTTTGCACTTGGGTTAAATGAGGATAACTGGAGTGATCAAAAACATACGTACATTATTTTAGAATAACATAGAATCTATGGGAACACTACTTTAGGCATCAAAATAACCCAGTGTCATGACGATGCAAGTCACTAAGGAGGACTCCATGAAAGGGTAGATAACTGTCTTGGCAGCAGTTACAACAGGGAGAAATCTCCTTTCAGTTTTATAGACTTGTAGAGGCCCAAATATACTTCTGAGAAGAGCTATTTCGTAATTTTAAAAATCCTGCTAGAAGGAGGTAGGTTCTGATAGGAGGAAAAGTTGGGGAACACACTCAGGAACTGGCTACTAAAGTCACAGACCACATCTTTGCCTCCCCTAGAAGTGCTACCCAATGGGAAAGTTGCCAGACAGAGAGCACTGTGACCACATGTCTTCTCATCAAAGTAAAGTCCTGGTGAATATCAAAAGTAAATGGCCAACCCAGAATCTGTCTCTGTGTCCAGTCCCCAGGCCTCACTCACCCCCACAGCAAAGGTCTTTTCTAATTCCTCAGCCGATTGTGCGCAACCCAACTGAATGACGTGCAGGCTTTAGGGATGAATTTCTTTGTGAGCTTCGCTATCTGTGGTTCTTGATTTTTGTAAGGACTGACTGATCCCCTGCTAAAGGCCTAGCACCTGAGAAGTAAGTTTGAAGAAAACAGACCCAGTTCACAGCTTCAAGGAACTGGTATCCCAGAAATGGTCAGCTTCCTCAGAGCAACAAGAAACTGGCTTCCCTTACGTTCACTTCCTGTCTTCTCCGTGCATCATCTTTTTCATAGAAACCCCCAAACAAAGATAAGAAGGGAAAAACTGGCTGTACATAGGGAAATTTGTACCTTACCACAAATGGCAAGATTGGCACTGTGTAGAGCTGTTATGGGAATGGGTGATTCTTTGATACAAGAAACCATCAATGTGTAGTTTAGGAAGAGAACTGAACACATTTGCAGGGCAGGTGCACTGAAGTTTATTCCTCGGCCAATTTGCTTGTACTTCCCTTTCTTTTTCTGCCCTTCCTGCTTTCCCCTTCTCCATCCTCACCTTTCTGAAAAACTGAAGACACAATATACACTAACACTCAAACTAGATGAAACATTACACATATATAAGTCATACACTGCACATGCTGGGAATCCAGACATGCTACATACAGACTGTAGAATACTGGCTCACACCAAGACTCAAACATACATATTAACCTCATTTTCTCTCTAAAGAAATGATCATAAAAGCAAGCAAAATTATATATACCTAACTGCATTCAAACACAGGCCATGATTCTCATCCCAGTGCCCCCTGTGGCTATGGCCCCCCCGTGGTTCCTCTAAGGTTCTAAAGATTAAACAGTCAGTAGCCAACTTTGTGTGTGTGCATGTAAACAAGAGGGCTCAGCTTTAAATAATTATGTCAAAGAAATGACAACTGTGCTCTTTGCCAGAACAGGGATGAATAATTACAAAGCCAGGACATAATTAAGCAATTGTGACTGTCGGGATGCTGAGCTGCTTCTCTGATGTGCAGGGCTGGTGTGTTGCCATCCGCACCCTCCTGGACAGCCTTCTGTGTTCCTTTGATCTACATTCCCAGTGCAGCAATGGGGGTCATGGTCTGGTCATTCCAGATGCCTTTCACTGGGAGCCTTCAGCTTCTCAGTATCTAGTTTGGTGTTCTCTTTGTTGATGGTGGCATGATTCAATGGCCAATATTTGACAAGGCTATGGATTTTCCTTAAAATTCGGGGAAATGAACAAATCTTAGCTGTCACGGGTCCATTAAGTGTATACACACACACACACACACACACACACACAGAGAGAGAGAGAGAGGGAGAGAGAGAGAGAGTGCCCTGGTGTGCTTGTGTACCTGGAAGAACCCACTGTAGCACTACCTATCTGTTTCACATGAATAAGAGCATCCTTCCATACAAGGATTCAAACTTAAAAGACAGGCAGCTTTGAAACAAGAGAAACCAAACAGCAGTCACAGAGGCAAAATGTGTCATCAGGAGCAAGAACTAGAGAGAACTTGGATTCCAGTGTCCAGGCCTGCCAGGTATCAAATCAAACCTTGGTGACATAGAGGGTTGATTAGTTCCTGGCTGATTTTGCATTTGCGTCAGCCGAGAACACCCAGCCTGCCCATTCCCTACCTCGAAGGCAAGGGCTATGATTGGAGAGGCATTTCCATTCTCCCAAATACTTTATGTCAGGAATAAAATGAAAACAGCTCCCCAAATCACAGCCTCCTTGATCATCCATCAGAACATTGTGCTGAATAAGCACAACAGGCCCCTGCTGCCCCAGAAAGGACAGAAGCCAACTTGAGATTCCGATTCCTTTATGAAAAATAGGTCTTCAGCTAGTGTGTGCAGTGCAGTTCCAGCAATTTGAAGGAAGAAAATTGCTCTCCACTTAGAGGCCGACTCAAGGTCTGTACATGCCTCCTAGAACATGCATATGTATATACACACACGCAGATAAGGAAAATATATCTGCATAGGAACAAACATGTGTCTGTACACACACGGCAAATAGGCAAAAGGCAGCTGTCTGAATGCCAGTTTATTAATTCAGCAAAGAGCTCATTTGTGTCCCTTCTATCTGCAAGAAAAATACCACTGTGTATCTCAGAAAATAATAGACAAAAGGGAATCTCCCACCATTCAGCAGGTGTGCAGTATGATAAACCAGTAACAGTGTGGAATCTTCTTGGGTTCTTGAAGGATCATTGCATAAGAACCCTTAAACGGAACCCCAAGAACCCTGGTTTGGGTCCTAACTGTACCTCATCAGAACTTTAGGCTTCTGACCCTCCCAGACTCCTCAAGCACAAAGCAACAGAAGGGACCTCCTACTGGGAAATCTCAAGGCACCACAGAAACAGAAGCCAAGATCGCCAGGCTTCTCTGTCAAGGGCATTTTTGTCTCCCTTCTCAAATAATTAATGAGCATTTTTAAGTGTAATACAGTTAGTAAGGGCATTAGAGTCAATCACAGAAGCATGTGCTAATTCTATAATTGATTAGAAGCTAATTGGCAACGCTGAGGAGGAGCCCTTCTGCTCGTGTTGCTAATGGCTCGGACAGCTGATGGCAGGGTTTAAGGAACCCATCGCCATCATGTTCCAAGGCAGGAGGAGATTCCACCTCTCCCTATCCCCATGCAGAGAAACAGTCCGTTCTCACTCAGGCTCCCCTGAGAAGTTTCAACTGTGTCAAGACATCTCCAGGGAAAATATTGATCTCTCTCCAGGGCTAAAACAGCAGAGTGGGAAGAGACTAGGCCCCATTTCAGACATAAGGGTAAAATTCCAGCTCAGGAATTCATGACCCAGTGACTTTGGGCAGCTTCACGAACTGCTTTGGGACTGAACCCCATCATATGTAAAAGGTGTCAGTGGGTTCCTCCTTCTATGCGTACAGGGCTCAGAGCCAGGCACATACAGAGTACAACATCCCAGGACACGGACAGCACAGTTAGTACGTCTTCAGCGTTCTATCAGCAGCGTTACAGTTTCCAATCCCCAAGCAAATGAGGGCAAGATAAATCAAGATCTGTTTTGTGCAGTGTAGACGTGAATGTGGGCAAGGCAGGATGGCCAGTAACTGACCCCAGGGTCTCACAAAGACTTCATCTGCCGTACTTGGCTGGGGTTGGTGATGTTGGCTGTCTCTGAAGTCCTAAGAAAGGAGGAGAAAAAAGAGAGAGAAAGGAAGGAAAAAACAGAAAGAAAAGAAGCCAGGCGATAAATTCTTTCATTTGGACAAAATGGCCAAAGCTGGAATAACTAAAGGCAGTCATGTGCATTCTGTCAGGCCCGTGCTCCAATAAGGAGAACTGTTAACACTTTAATAGCTATGAAATGAATCACTCAATTAATTCTCCACATGCTGAAACAGGTAACAATACATTTATCTGCCAGAATTATACCCTCCATATCATATATTTCCACAACTGTTAGCAATTTCATTCAGCATAACAGGAAATCAGTCGCACCTCATGGATTCAGGGAAGGAAAGTGGCCTGAGGTCTGCTGCCAACAGTGGAACTTGATGGAAGAGGTTTCATTGTTCTGCTCTGTTTTGGCTTTGTTTGGCTTTGCTCCCCTGCTTAATCACTTCCAATGCATGTACAGAGGGCTATAAGTCACCGGGTGAGGACAAACTAGACCTTCAGGATTCCTGTGCCAGCATTTTCAACATAGAGCTGCAATTCCATAGGCAGTGACTAAGGAGCCCCACAGTGCTCCAGGGTAATGAAGTTTCTAGAAAGGGGTCATCATCAGGGTCACTGAATCTAGTCCCCAGGCTCAGACTTCTTAGAAGGGCACAATGTCTCCCAGAGAGATTATTGCAAACATCCTTAAAACCTCCTTGTATCTGAATCCAAGATTCCAAACCTACTGTCACCAACTGAACGTAGGGAGCACATAGCAGCCCCAGCTCAGATTGTTTGGAAACACTGCATACTGTGCTAACATCACCTCAGGGAACTGAAGAGCCTTCATCTCTGAGAGAAGAAAATTACCCCCTCTTAGCAGCAAGAAACAAGAGCCCCCTCCAAAGGGTGAGAGGAATTGTATCTACCTGAGAAACACAAAATTCTCAGTGTGTTCTTTTACAGTTCCAGAACCCCCTTGGGAAGAACGCATTGAGGATGCCTAAAACTTACCCGTTGAACTTCACTGAGCTTCACTCATGGTTCTCTGTGCTTTAGTTACTTTTCTACTGTTCTGCTAGTATGCCATGACCATGATGACTTATCTATGAAAAGCAGTTTCTAGCCGGCTTAGAGTTTCAGAGGGTGAGTCTATGACCATCCTGACAGGGAGCATGACAGCAGACAGGCATGGTGCTGGAGCAGTAGCTGAGGGCTTATGTCCTGATTCACAAGCACAAAGCAGAGGTGTAAGGGTAACCTCAAAACCCACTCTCGTACTGGCACATTCTTCCAACAAGGCCACATTTCCCAATCCTTCCTAAACAGTTCCATCACGTGGAGGCCAGTATTCAAACACATATGCCTATGGGGGTCATTCTCATTTAAACCACCAGGTTTGTTATAAATGAGTCTCCTTAAACAGAGTGATAGGGAGACCTAAATTATAGGCAGTCAATTCCAGGACTGGTCCAGCCCTATATCTATGACTAAACCCTGGTATGATATCACATCTACTTTCTAAATACACAGGAAGATATCACCCACACCCTGCAGAGAAACCAGTGAAGTAAGATATAAATCCCACATGAAAACCAAACAGTAGCAGCTCACCTTGGGTTTCACCACCTTCATGAAGGCCCCTCTGACCAATGCCTCCTCCCGTTCTTGTCTGGTGACTTTCTGGGCATCCAGAAACTTCAACTTGGGCAGCTTGTGCAGAACAAAGCACCTGGGACAAAAAGGCAGACACAACTTGGGAAAGCTGGAGTCACAGCCTCGGGGATGTCAGCAGTATGTCTGAACCTTGAGAATCTACACAATAAGGCTTTAAGGGTTTAGATCTTAGCCACTGCCTCCCCCCACCACTACCCAAAATACCCCCCCCCCCACACACACACACACAGGGGAAATGTGAAGGGTTGTACTTTATACAAACATGCAACCAAATGTGAGTCATGATTACACTTGACTCAAGACTAGATACACACCTCATTAGATTTAGCCAGCCAGTAGGATCCTGCCAAAGTATTCCTTTCTCCCATTCTAGGAAAGAGGCCTTACTTCAGCATGGAAAGTTCTCTGTAAAACTACTCTAAACCTTGATCAGACGTACCATGTATGTACCTGCCATTGCTGGAAGGTATCTATATCATTCTCTTCATTGATACAATAGATTGGCAATTTGGAACTTAGGCTATAGGCCAGAATTTCCCAGATAGGACCTAAAATGAGCCCCCATAAGCTAGCTGACTTTGGCATAGGAGGAGGGCACGCATGTGGCTGAGAAATGTTCCACTGAGGACAGGGCTCCTGGGAGTTCTAGGGTTCTCAGGGCCTCCTCCCACATCTACAAGGTACTTTCATATCACCAAGTAAACTTTATAAGCTTTTCCAGGCAAAAGACCCAACTCTCAAGCACTTTTTGTCATCATTTCTGGGTAATTTCCACAATGTATCATGGTGATGATCTTTGTCAAGGATCCCCCAAATACTCAGTTTCCTCTATTCTCCTTGAAAAATCATTAGTACTCATTATAGATCACCACAAACTGCCCTCCATCAGGAGTATGAAAAGGGTATTGACAAGAAGACACACTTGGCCAGGGCATATGTTTATAAATGTATATGTGTATAGATACTGATCTATACTTCTTGTCAGCAACAGTCATCAGTCTAGTTATTTCCCATCAAGACCACACTCTCTACCAACTGAATGAGCAATTGTCCCGACCCTCTTTTGCTTTGGAAGAAGAGATAATCACCCAATGCCAATAGAAATGAACATCCTCTAAAGAAACCTCTCACTTCCTTGCAGCTACCTTCTTATAATTCCCTCATCTTCCAAATCCCAGCCTCAGGAAACATTCCTTCTCACTTCTAGCCCACACTACTTTCTTCATTCTAAATATTCTAGAATACACTATCAGCATCCAGTCCAACATACTGCCATTTTAATTATTTTCTTGCTCTTAAAGTAATGAACATCCTCATCTAAGCTACAACCTTCTCAAAGGCTTTCCTTTATTATATCTTGGAAACCAAAGCTAGAATGAGTTAAGTAGCCTATTCATTCATTTCAGCTGCACAAATATTTCTTGAATTCCTACTATGTGCCAGGATCTGGGGATACAGAAATGATTGTGATACCTCTCCATTCTCAAAGAGGTTCTTACTGTAATGGGGAATATTTATTGACACATGACTAACCAGAAATCAGTGAGGCCAAGTTATGCACCGGAGTGGTTATACAAACACAGAGAACAGCCAAAAAACTAAAGGGAAGAAGAGAAATATGCCATCTCAAAAAGGCTTCAAAGAACCAAATCCAAAAGCATCTCACTTAAGATTTTATCAGTGTAGATATTCCTGGACATCCACTGTGTGTCCCTCCCCACTGGAGCCCAGGGTTCCCAGGGCCTCCTCCCACATCTACAAGGCAATTTCATATCACCAAGTAAACTTTATAAGCTTTTCCAGGCAAAAGACCCGACCATTACTCAAGAGCCAGAGACAGCATTCTAAAGCCCCCCGCTTCTGTACTCTTAAACTCAAAGCACATTCAAATAATTTTGCAATTCACTTCAATTAATTTGCTTATGAATTAATATATTACTTCCTGTACATGAGCAAGTGCTTGGGCTTTGGACACAGGTCAAAGGCCAATATCCCAGATCCCATCCTCCCCTTCCACTTTACTAAGGTTGGGTTTCTGGATTTTGCAGTGCTTTGTACTTTTGGACTCCAGTCTCTGCCTTGTATCTTTCCATAGGAGTGCCTAGGATTACAGACATGGGCCATCAAGGTATCAGGGATGTAACGCAGGTCATCAGGTTTGTGAGGGTCCCTGAAATTCCTTTACAGTCTATCCAAAGGCCAGAGTGATACCTCCAATCTTTTTCTTCCTTTCTCCTACATCCATCCCTCCTTCCTACTTGCTCCCTGGCCTCAATCTATCCCCTGCTTTCCTTTCCTCCCAAAGGCTGTCACTCCTTAGCCTCCATCCCCGAGTACCTCCGATCTTATCCAAAACGAGGCAAAGGGCCCAAGCATTCTTTCTTACCCTTTAGCAGACTTCCCACGGGCCTCAGACTGTCACAGAAAACTTCCATCTCCTGCTTATACAGGCAAAGCCTTGATGACAACAGATTCTTTCAAATAAAGACATGCACAGACAGAAACAATATGTCAGGAGTGACGCTCAAAGGAATAAAGACACCCACTAAGTGTAGGGTGGGAAAAGATGAATATTCAGGTGAGGACAACATCGGTATTAGAAAATCAGCCAATGTTTAATGATGAAGTGAAAGATGCCTTCACGGGGCTGCCAGGAATCACAGTGACAACAGGCCATGCATTGTCATTTCGCCTAGCTTTGGATCACAGCTCTGAAATCAAAGGAGCGAGACAGAGAGGTGCTGGCTTTTAAGCTAGTTAAAAAATTTTGGATGACAAAAAGCTACTGTTTGCAAAGGGTTCTTCTTAGAGTCAGAGAGACATCCTATGACAGAGTCTGTCAATCATCTTTAGACTTCGGGTGGCTTCACTTCCATCCTAAGGGCAACCATGAGTTCCCAGAGAAGTTTGAGGGACTTGAGGGCTACCCAACCTGTGAAGATCAGAATGTGGGGCCTGGAAGGATAACAAATCAGTATAGGACACCCACTCTCAACAGACCAATTAAGGAGACAAGTTAATATTGAGAAGTATGGGAAGGAGCTGTATTCAATGTGACGGGAGATAGAAACATTGGGAAAAGGAAATAAGGAGCTGCAATGATCCCCCGGGTCCATCTTCATGGTCCTAAGAGGATGTTTAATTTTAAACGTGGAGCCAGAGGTATGCATAGCTAAGCAGTTCTGTTCCAAGGAGGGAGTCGGTCTATCACCATTGTCTCAGTTCAGGCATCTCCTGCAATATGGGCTGACAAGCTGTGAAGCTTGAAAGACAAGCTCCCCTACTGGTCAGCACCAGGTTTCCAGGCCTTTCCTTCCTCTAGCATAAGGTTCCTAAGGAAATTTCAATCTCTTGGACTCCGTAGTCTGATAGCCAAAGGGGAGGGCACTAGTGACTCTTTAGAATATTTTCATCTCAAGCAAGATGATGCTCAGTTTGAGTTTGATCCCTGTGGTCCACAGAAGAAGGCGATAAATGATTCCTGAGAGTCACACACTCCATGTGTGCTCTGGGGGAAGCATGCACCTCCAACTCATACCGTACACACATTGATACATAGGCACACACTAACAGTAAATGAAAAATAAGTTATAAACAGCACTAGAGTGATAACTCTGTAGTTAAGGGCAGTTTGTGTTTTTTCCAGAAGACCCATGTTCAGTTAGTTATCAGCATCCATGGCAAGAGGCCCCTAAGAACTAGAATTGTAGCTCCAGGGGATCTGGGCACCCTCTTCTCACCATAGTGGGTACCCACATATGTGTACATACACTCACACATATACTTAGACACATAAACAAAAGTTAATATTTAAGCTCGTTAAAATAAATACCACTACCCCTGTCAGAATGACTACACTGGGTGGTCTTACCCCCTCATGATCCATTGTCTCTTCAAGAATGCCTTCTTTCATTTGTTTACTCATTCGGTGAGTAATCATCGAGGAGCCACTCCCTGGAAGGAGCAATGCCAGGCTCCGAAGAGGTGAGGAAAAGACCTCTGCTCTCAGTGCATCCTACGCTCTGTTCTAGCACCGTGTTTACGTTCTACCCAGTGGTTCTTGACTTTGAGCAGGCATCCTCATGACCCATGGGCTTGTTAAAGCACAGAGGCAGACGCCAGCCCATCCCCGGAGCGAGCTCCTTGCTGAGGCGATCTGGACGGAGGCCTGGAATTTATGTTTCTAATAAGTTCCCAGGTGATGCTGTCACGGCTGCCATCCTGCTGAGAACCAATGTCCTACTGAAAACAGCACCACAAGGACTAATAGTTGGGAAATTATGAGAGCAATGAGGCAGCCAAGAGTCTCTTTCCCAGTTCAGCTAACAGTCTGTCCTGCCCGAGCACCTGTGCTCCATGAGCCAGGCTAACAGTCACATTTACCAGGTCTTCCTGTCCCCTGGTGACTTAGAATAGGCTCCAGCATTCTGGCCAAGCCATAAGCCAGTCGAGTCCTGCCTTCCTGTCCCAGGCTGGTCTTCGGAGATCCATTTCCCTTTGTTCTAGGTCATGTCAGAGTGGCAAAAGCTGCAGCTTCAATCCTGAGTGTAATACAAGCTTGCCATAAAAACACGAGAGCAGATTCCCGAAGCCTCAGAACGAAGGCTTTTACAATATCAATTCAGCCCTTGTAAATTTAATCCGGGGGTTATTTGTTGCACCCAAATCTCTTTACCGTGATGTATGACTTAGTTACTGGGGGTTATCACAGCCGTATCCTAAAGTTGCATAGTACATAAAACATTTCAGTTAACAATGTGGAGAGGTTAACTCCCCCAGATAACCTGCAATCACAAGGGCTAGTCCAGATGACATCCCTCTGTCAGCTCACAGGAGCTATTGATGGTTCAATCAGTTTGTTTTGAAGGAAAAGAACAACAAAAGGCCAGTAAACTTATTCAGACTGTCAACAGGGGCTATCGGGAATGGGACTTGCAGGTAAGTAATTCTGGGTGTTTTAAGGCTATTATCAAACAGCAATGGTTGAGGGAAGAGACAGCTACTAATAACACAGAAGGCAGCCATCATAAACCACTTTATGGCAGAACCCCCCTGTCCATAAATCCTGTGACACCTGGAGACAGCTTCAGATTTATAAAACCGCTTGTTAAGCCAGGGCACTGCTTAATGAGAGGAGATCAGTCCAGTTAAGTCTCATGTCCCTAGCTACAGAGGGCAACTCCAATTTCCCTGACCTTCTCAAGGTGGCTGGAGGGAAGCCCCCAGGGCTAGAGGTGGTGGGACTTAGAGGCCCTGCTTGCTGTGATATGGAAAAGGAGGTTATCAGGAGAACTGGCAGCTCTGCAAAGGTGCTTATATCCCCACTTGTCTCCAAATTTCCTGAAACTGAGAGGCCACCACCCAGAGGTTCCCTCTCTCCATGTAAAATGGTAGATTTTCCTTAAAGGACCCTTTAAGGACAAAGCTAAATCTGGAAGGAGGGAGGAACAATTTCAATCCTTTTGTTACTATGGAAGAATCTATTTGTTTTATTCTAATATCAACAGCCTTAGTACTTTTTGCCTAGATGTCAAAAAGAAAGGCAAACCTTCTCTCGCCCTGCCTACCACGTTCCCCCCAGAAAGATGGCCTGTTCCCCAGTCAGAGTATAAACCACAGACTCATGCCATAGACCCCTCAGATCTGCTGGTGGAGTTGGCAGCCATACTTCGTTCCTGGAAATAGTGCAAGCCTCTCATGAGTCCTTGGGAGAGCCAGGCTCCAGAGTACTGGATGGCTTATCCATTCCACTTATGGCAAGCAATGCTTCCTCCCTTTGTTTCCCAACATCTTCTCACTCCCATACACGGAGAGTGCAGAGACAAAGTACAAGTTACTGATCCTCTGCCTGGTGCCTTGAAAGCAGCTATGGATGAGCCTTCGGATGGTTTCAGTCGCCACCCCCCCCCCCCGCCCCCTGCCCTCCCATTCCCAACCTAACAGAACAGGGCAAGGATGCCAACAAGACAATGTGATTCCTGCCTGTCAACTGGATTACATCAACTCTGTTTAATACTACTGGCCATCTCACGCTGCTTGAGAGCATGGATCAACTGCTAAAGGTGTTTGACTAATGAGAGAAAACAGCAAGGGCTTAGACACAGCTTCTTTGAGAGACCAAAGCTCTTAGAGATTGGGGGCAGGGTGCCAAGGAAAAGAGGTTGTCACCATGAAAAGTTGGTGGAGGGAGCTTTCAGGGCAGAGCAGATAGCTTGGGCTATAAGGTTTTGAGCTTACCTTCCTGAGCCTTACTTTCTCTATCTGAGTCATGAGAATGGGCCTTCGCCTCCTTCAAACACTAATTTGTTTGGGGTCTCTGTGCTCAAAGTTGATTGACAATAAATAGATGCATACAGTCCCTTCTTGATACACCAGACTCACCTGAATGCCTTGCATGACCACCCCCTCCCACCTCCAGAAAGAGGCAGTCAGAAAACACCAATGAGGACCAAGGCAGCATGAACAAAGGACTGAGTGGGACGGCTCCAGATGCTCTGAGAGACAACAATGATGGTGATGACCTCGCTCTAATGAGCTGAGGTGAGCGCACCTCCAGCATTAATGAATTGGCCTGACAACTGGCAAAGGCCAGCTGATTTTGCTCTCAGTTCACTGACAGCATGTTTGAAGTCTCTGTGCAAACAATACACCCACAGGACAGTCCAAGGGCCTGTATGGAGGGTAACCGGCAATTACTGTGTGGGCTTCTGTCGCTTTGATCTCTGGGTCGTGACCTTTGCTTTCTTGTGATCATCAAAGCCCAGATTGTAGATTAGCTGGGGAATGCTAGCTGGTTTATATAAGCCACAGGTTTTACAGCTCCTATTTAGTGGGAAACAGCCTTGGGTGGCAGCCCAAGGTGGCCCCAGACACCACCAGAGGGTCCCTCCTACCTTTCCTTTGGTGGAGTGCTACAGACACTGGGCAGGCCCCCAGGCTGCTGCCTACCAGGGAACAAAGAAAGGGCCTCATATTTTAAATAATTTAAAGTTTTAAGGAATACAGAGGGTGGAGTGGGGTGGGGGACTGGAGGAAACAACCAGAGCCTGAAGGGACAGAAATTGAAAGAAAATGCACAACAGAGCTAAGCCACAGAAGACCAGCGTCAAGCCTGAGAGCCCAGGTTTCTTGTCTGAAAGGTGATGTTCGGCATTAAGTCTCTGCTGACTTTCAGCCATCATTCTTCTTGAAGGAAAAGATAAGAAGGTGTTAGCATCCAGGGGTCTTCACGGGGTTTGTTTTCTCTGCCAGATGAAGAAGGAGAAAACAAGAAATATCTGGAGTGAGGCAGGATGCAGTGGAGAAATCCTGAACATAGAACAGGAGCAGACAGAATCAGCGGTCAAAGAAAGGCTTTTATGGGGTGAGGAAACACACAGAAGGCAGGCACATGAAGAAAGAGATGCCCTGCTTTGCAGAGGCAACGGGGAAAGCTAAACTCAGATCTCCTCCAGGACTGAAGCGTTAAGGGTCTGTGAGAGGAGTCTTTCTTCCCCAAGTTTAGAGTTCCTTAGTTTGAACAAAGGCAAGGAGGCAAATAGGTCAGTATCTTTGGGGTAAACAGGTCCTGGCGTGGCCTTGAACTTGTCCATAGGCTGAGTTCCCTGGTGGTGAGATTTAAAAAAAAAAAAAATCTTTCTTTTAAGCTCCTAGGCTTTTCTCTCAGGTCAGGAGTATAAGGAAGAAATCAGCCATCTTGGAATTTCACCACCTTATTATCTAGTCATGTCTCTCTCTCTCTCTCTCTCTCTCTCTCTCTCTCTCTCTCTCTCTCTCTCTCTCTCTCTCCTTTCTCCTTTCTCTGCCTATCAGCAAATCAGTCTATCTCTTAGTCTCTCTCTCTCTCTTAAAAAAAAAAAAAAACTGCCAGAAGAAAAAAAAAAAAATAGGAAGGGGGTGGAGAGATGACTCAGCGTTTAAGAGCACTGACTGTTCTTCCAGAGGTCCTGAGTTCAATTCCCAGCAACAACATGTTGGCTCACAATCATCTGTAATGGGATCTGATGCCCTCTTCTGGTGTGTCTGAAGACAGTTACAGTATACTCATAAAAATAAATAAGTAAATAAATCTTTAAGAAAGAGAGAGAGAGAGAGAGAGAGAGAGAGAGAGAAACTATTCTGAGCACCCAGGTTTCCACCCCTGACTTTCTATATGCATTTTGTATGGTATCAAAATCTGCAAGAGGCCCAAGTTCATATTCATGCAACAGCAGTGCCTTATCCACACAGCGAAATGCAAATGAGTTCAGACCCCGCTCACTTCTCAGCCATGAGCAAACACAAATGGCTAAGGGAATCCAGGCATGGTTATACTCCTACAACAACAGGCCCCGGGCTCTGCTCAACCACTCAGTAGTACGCCCATGTTCACAGAGAAATTTAATGAGCCTGTATTACTGTGGGGATGGATGCCAAGAAAGTCCAACTATGTACACAAAGGTAAATGAGGAAGCCAAAGGGTTAGGCACTGGGAAAAGGGTAGGAAAGATGGAACAGAGAGAACAATATACACAAACCTAGTCATTTCCCATTCCAGGTCTGGTGGTTAGTCACACATGAACTAAGCCTGAGCTGAAAACTTTGAAGTCAACATCTCCCATGGAAACAAAACAGCAGACACACTTGTTTTGATGTATGGCTGGGTGACATAAATATTACATCACATGACCACAGAGGATGCCAATCAATAGGAATTTTTTTTTTCAACAGCACTAAATGAACCACAGGTTCCTGCTTCTGAATGCTATTGCTTAAATGATTAATAGATGAAGCATTGTTCAAAACCACACTTAAAGTGAAAAACAGTAAACTGTAGAAGTATCATTCATTGCTTAAGTCATTTGCTAGCAAAAATGCCGTACAAATTTACATAGAGCTTCCACTATGATGATTTCCGTGACAGCCAGAGAGAAGGTAGACCTCACACTTTGTGGATGAAGGGGCAGGAAAATAGTTTACCCAACGTGGGATAGGCCATTGTTCTGCTTTGTTTAAACACATATGCCACAGGAACTCTGGATTCAAAAGCCATATTGTGAAACCCTAAAACTTCTCAGGGGTAAATGAATCACCAACCAGGATGAAGAAATCAAGCCTGCGGAAAGACCACAGAGCTGAGCTATGCCATGGCCACATCTCACTCTTCCAAATACAGGGAAGAGTGCTTTTCAAGTCAACAATTAAAATAAAATGAATAAAAAATTTAAGCACATTAGAGAACCAGTCCAGCATTTCACAAGATGATGTAGTGAATTTGTAACGGAGTAGGAACACATTTAAGACCTCTATTGTTCCTGGTGGCTGCCTTTTCTCCAAGTGTGAGCATCTACCAGTCACTGTGTGGATAACTTATAGGTTTTCAAAGGCAATTGTGGCTAGATGTGATTTGGGCTGTGTGCAGGCTCTTGATTCCTGTCCCTCAAGGCAGTATTGTCATAAATACACAAACAAACAGCCTTCTCAGCCCCATCTCTCACATCCTGCCAGCAACACAGACCTGAGACGGGGAGGACATGCTTGGGGGACTGCCAAGGTGGATACACGAGGATTGCTCTTAGAGAAACAAACTTACTGCAAAAACACTGACCCACAACTCAGACTTGGATTGAGTCTGGATGATAGTTGCTACTGGCTTACTGGATCGGATACCTACGAAGGGAGAGTAATCCCAAACACCCCAGCATAGTCACGTAGCCACATTCCCATGACTGAGGTTTGCATTCAGCTTCAAGAGACAAGGACTCTGCTTTTGCTCAGTGGTAATCCTTCTCTCCATGTACACATGTCTATAGCAGTGAGAGGAACACAAATGATGGAATGTATAACATGGGGTCACATAGTAAAACGTGGTCTGCTGCCAAAAGAATCATAGCGGCTGAGCTGACTCCAAGTTGTCTCAGGACCACTGATCTAGACAGCCATCCCTGTTTTAAGTCGTCCTATTGGAATGGAGCTCCACATTAGGTTTTCAGATCTTACTGCCATACAGTGAAGCTTAGTCTGCTTTGTCAAGCTGCCCAGTTACAAAATCAACAGTGAAGTATTTGCCTTTCTCTACCCTTTTCACCTCTCTAAGCTCTATATCTGAGACCAAACAGAACAAATGGGAAATTCATCCTATTTCCTGTCTTTCTCCCTGCTCCTCGCTCTCTCTCATCCTAAAAAATTATTTATCTATAATTGTATTCATATATTATGTTTGGTTGCATGAATGAATAAATGGACATGTGTGAGTGTGTCTGTATATATATATACATAAATAGGTAATACAAATGCATACTTATAAGCATATAAAAGTTACATGTGGTTTACAAATCGAACAAAAATATGGAGAAAAAAGTCAGAAAGTAAAAAGGAAACATTCAAACAATGTTTCATTTGTGAAACATGTTTATTAGGTAAACATTTTTGAACTTGACCTTTCAAAATACATCTTAAACTTAGTGCTAGCAATAGCCAAGATGGAGGATGTCTAGGTGCCTACAAACAGATGAAAAGATAAGAATGTATTTTGACATATAATTGAGTATTATTTATCGACAAAGGAGAACGAAGTCATGTTGTCTGCAAAAAAATGCATAGACCAAAATATCATTACATAGAGCAGACTAGGTGTCACACGCATTACCTTATACATGGAAACTAGAATTAAATAGAAAAGAAATACAATTTCAAGTAGTGGTGGAGATACCACTGAGGAAGGGTACGAGTGCCGGAAGAAGCAGGGAGATGGGTGGTGGGTACAGAGGAAGATGTGAGAGCAATATATACTATGATATGAAAATATCACAGTGAATCTCATTCACCTGATAATTAATATGCACTAATAATTATAATGAGAAATGTTATTCCAAAAATGTAGATACAAGAAGGTACTAGGTTTAAAGTGACCCCTTCACACGCCTTGTATCAGACAATTTCATGATTCAAAGTTGAAAAAGAGTGGTCCAGACGTCATTCAACATCTAAGCAATTAAACATGAGAAATGAGCAACTTGCCCTGGCTGGATGGCAGCTGTGTTTTTCCCATCAGAAGTCACACTTACATCTATGACATCACACCATGCTTGAAACATGTTCCAAGTGGAGATGGACTTTCATGCGGTCATTTTTTTTTTCTAGGCCTAGAAACTCTACAAAATTAATCATGAAACTTAGAGATGAAGCCAAAGCCACAGAATTCCTCTAAAGAGGTACAATTGAACCTCGGCTTTATGTTATCTATGTCCATGTGTTGGATTTGTTTTTCTCTTACAAATCTATAATAATGGTCAGTATTTCTTATATTTTTAGCCTGATACACAGTAATTACTCCCACTACACTTCTTTGTAGATCAGCAGGGTTAAACTCCAGTAGGACAAGTCCCTCTCAGACCATTAGCCTCTTTTCCCAACCCTTCCAGAGCTAGGTCCCAAGAGCCCCAGCTGCAACTGTAGTATTTCCTTCTCCTCTGTTGATTTGAGTAGGGTATTAAGGACAACATCCTTTTATAACAGAGACCAAAGGGAAGATATCGCTAATCCCCTTCCTTATCATATAAATAAAGTTGTATTGGAAGAGAGTCAGGTATATTCACTTATAAATCATTCATGGCTGCTTCCACACTTTAACATCAGGGATCAACAGTTATGACAGGATCCATGTAAGACCTAAAATGCATATGAGTTAGCCCATGATGAAAAGCATTTCTCAGCCCCTGATCTTGACCAGCCCATATTCTTTCTTGGCTTCTATGAACCGAAAGAAAGAAGAAAACTGATTCTGTTTCTAAAAGACAACAGTTTACCATAGTTTAACATGGGAGTCCATGGGCACTTACCAATGCTTTCTTTACATCCCAAGGCATATGGATACTTACCAATGCTTACTCTATATCCCACAGCATTCTAGCCCTGGAGTCTCCATCTCCCTTCTCCCACCACGTGAGCACTCACCTGTATCTCTTATAGTCTTCCTCATCCTTCTCCAAGTTGACCAGCTCATTGGGACATGCCACGTTTCCCAGGAGGCTGAGGTACTCTAAGGATGGTGTCACTTCTGCCAGGTGATCAAGGAGGTACTCCAAGTCGGTAATGTGCCAAAGGTTAAGGATCTTTTTTCAAGAAAATGAAAGGCTTAGCAAGAAGTAGGGGCCATCAGTAACAGCTCAGGCTATGGGAGTCAGTTCTGCCTCAACCTGGACAAAACACCTGACAGAGCAACTTAAATAGAGGAAGGAGTTATTTTAGCTCACCATTTTTGGGGTTCCATTACATTCTGGAAGCATTGCTTTGGGGCCTATACCTTCAGTGTGTGGACTTTTAGAAGATTCCCAACTAAATCATAGCATAACTGTGTCTCAACTCCTAAAAACAAAAAAAAACAATTTTCAGTCAATCATGCTAAAAGATGGAATTGTCATTCCATGCTCTCTATAGAAAACATCACAAATGTGATTATGCAACAGAGCTGTGAGGGAATTTGTAAGACATAAAGTTTTGAAATAGGAATATCTAGAATAAAAAGATTTGTGTCCTTTCTAGTTATTTTAACATTTGTGGTACTTGTCAGTTTAATTTTTAAAATCTGCTTTGATATATTTTTATTCCAATTGAACATTCATGGCTTTATTCTCATATGCATTCTCCTTCTCTTCTTAGTTTTACATTGTGAGGGGTTCAGCTCAGGGCCTTGACCATGCTAGGCAGGTGCTCTGATGCAGATACTCCGATGCCTTTCGTCCATCAACAGCCTTTCTGTACATAATTTACACCCTTAGCTATGGAACATTCATCTTTTTAGAGGGCTCCTTTTTGTTATCTGAGCTCCACATTCCATAAAAACTGTGGCCTCTCTTTGACTGGAGTGCCTGGGCAGGTAGATCCCTTTTCATTGCCTGGACAGGTAGATTCCCTTAAATTCCTGGACATGGACACTTTGGGCAAAGCATCTTCAGGTTTCAAGATACTTTAGCGATCTGTACCAATGAACCTAGTGCAGGTTCAGGAGTCTGTCTCCTGTGGGATGCTTGGTATGACAGAAACTCCATTGTGCTAAGCCTTTCCAACAACCTACTAAATGACAAATCAGGGCAACCTGAGTAGTTATCCACAGTCCACAGCAGACAGGAAGCCCTGGCACCTCCTGCAGCATGTTCTGTGTTCCTCTTTGTTGATTCCACCCCCGAACCATGCACTAGGAGATAGAGTTTTAATTGGCTCCTCAGTCTCCTGGGCCAACAAGAACAAACACAGTCCTATCCTGCCTGATTGTGAGCGGAGATGGAACTTGTTACACTGTGTGGAAAATTAGGCCAAGGCAATGAGTGGATGCAGCTCTGGGGGCTCCAACTAACCAAGACCATGTCAGTGGAGGTGAATTGGGAGATGCTTGGAAGGGCACATTTCCTTCAAGCTCCCTGGCACTGAGTCAATGCTCCCAAGCTGGGCTCTTAGAACACACCTGGTTCCCTTCATCAAGCCTTCTCCAGAGCATTAGGCACTCAGGATTTTTTTTTTTTTTTTTTTTTTTTTTTTTTGCCAGTGTCTACAGGAAGTTGCCATTGTGGAGCCCAGCTGTCATGGCGAGGCTTGCCAAAAGCAATTCTATACAGAGAGTGCAAGATCAAAGTGGTGTCTTTCTTACATGTTTAGAGAAGACGGAAGGAGAGGAACCTCCTGGCATGCAGGTCCTATTGCACATAAGCCGGGGTGGTTTCCAAGCTGAGAGTAGAACATCCCACCTTTGGGTTCATCTCCAGGCCAAGGACCAGTTTTATAACCCCTGGGAAATTTTAACCTAATAGCAGACATTTGGATGCTAAGTACACAGTGCACCCTTGCAGACACATACATATCAGAAATATTAGTACAGCAACAACAACAACAACAAAAAACCCTAAGAAAAATGAGATTGCAAGTTACACAGACAGTAAATGACAGAGACTTTGTTCAAGTCTAAGAAGTCTAAGTCATTTCTATGGAAAGAAATGACTCAATTCCTAGTAAAAGGATGAAATTAAAAGACTGAAAAGTGAAGAGTTTAATATGTTTGGGGGGAAGATAATACACTGTCATCCAGCTGTGCCGTTTGTCTTGGATATTTCAGCTTAGGCTCATGTTTTCAAAGCACCGTGGTTTTCTCTAAGTGTACCAAGACATTTTAGTTATGTGCACCAGGGAGCAGCAAGGGTCTCTGGGTGTTAACAAGCAGCGGCTTCCCATAGATGGTCCCGCCTACTCTGCTCAATGCTCTGAGGTATGTATTATCAAAGAAACCAAGACCTCGAAAAGGAAAATATATTTATTTAAGATGATAAGAAACTGCTGTTAAAAGTGAGATCTGGGGTGGCGGCGGCTGGAGAAATGGCTTGCTAATGGCTTGCTACTCCTGTGAAACATGGGAACACAGTTCCCGCACACACTTCTGGCGGCTCACACCCATCCATTACCCCAGCTCCAGGAGACCTGGGGCACTTTTATGCCCCCTCTTGGTACTTGCACTTACATGTGCATATCCACACACAAACACACATGGCTACATACTGTTTTTAAGGGTGAGGTCCAGTTTTGTGACACAGCCACGCCCAGCTGGGTAACATGTAGCACGATTCTTTCTTCCTGTGTGCGCTACCATTCAAACTGTTCCCACCTTAGTATAGATGATGATGGAAATAGTGCAAAAAATTTTTAAGCATAATTTCAAATAAAGTCTGTGTTTTCCCACAAGGAAAGATAGGGGACGACCATTAAATTGTGCAAAGATTAAGCATCTGCACTTTTAACATTTTTTCAGTCAGTAGCCTACTTGGGGTTGACTGTTGAGAGATCACATGATTGAGAGCAACACAGAAAACCTCAGTCTTGCTAGAGAGAGAGAGAGAGAGAGAGAGAGAGAGAGAGAGAGAGGGCTAGGGGTAGGTTTTCAAGTCTATGGCCTATGACTAATTACTTTGAACAAAGAGGGGATAGAACAAAGATGGGGGTTGGGAGGTAGACCTATATAAATGTGACAGCTACATTAATTGGTAAAGTGACAAGAAATTTTCCAGATGTGAGAGAGTCTTGACATCGGAATCTCTTCTGTAGATAGAATTCCCGCAGTCCCCACCACCACTACCACCTTGTGCAATATTACAGTTAACAGCTGACTCCTCCCACATGCAAGTCCCTTCTAGCAAAAGGATTGCTTCTCTTTTGAGTTTTAGAGTCTGGGGCTTGGAGTCAGCCTAAGTGGGGTCTAGATGAAGCAGTACCTGTGGCAATCTATGTGGCTTCTAGAAGCTTGCAGTCTGGGTTTTCTAAAAAGTAAAAGAGAATTATCATTAGTAGTTCCCAGAATCTCAGAATGAGATTAGAATTACAGTAAAGTATAAAAGCCTAAGAAATACGTTCACCGGACTCTCTCCCTTTGGTGATAATGACATTAGTCAACTGAGGATGGTTTTCATACTTTCAGGATGACAACATGGTTGGCTTTTGCCAACTTGACACAAACCTAGCCATTATCAGGGTAGATGGACTCCATCAACTGTTAATTGATATAGGGGGGGTGTGATACAATCCCTGTGCAGGTAGGTCTGGCATGTATAAAAAACATAGTTCAGAGAGGCAATAAGATGCTTTATAGTGAAAACTAAATAAGAGATCTCATAGAGACAAGATGGCAAGGCCAGTGTAATAGATAGCTATAGAAATGAGCTATTCTCTATATGAACCCCTGTGTCATCTCCCACATTGTTTTGCATTGGTGTGTAAGTTGCTTTCATAATACTAGCAGGATTTGACAAGCACATGTATACTAGGGTTTATGCCCTGGACCAATCCTTTCATGTATGATAGCATATGCAGCCCATTAGGCAGGCAGCTGAGCCAACAGCCAGCACTAATTGCATACATAAGAGTGAGGTTATTTTAGACTATCTAGTGCTAGTAAGAAAAGAAATCTTTGCCTGAGTGACACAAACTAAGTCTATCAGAAGAGCCATCCAGCTGAGGCCTGACTCACATAGAATTGAAGTGCATAGAACATTTATTGTTTTGTGGAGTGGGTCGTTATGCTACATGAGCTAGCTGGCAGAGCCTGTCCTTGTCTGGAGTATCTCCTGGGACAGCATCAGCAATGCCCACCCTATCGCTTGTGCAGAACTGGGACATTTTCACAAGTATGGAGTTTTAACCTGAAAAGGCAGGGCCAGTGTAAGAGGCGGTTAGCCTAAGAGGATGGCATACACTGTTGTCGGCCTTTGCCTGCCTTTCAGACTGCGATTTCCAGATCAAATGGATGGGGAAGCTGAGTTTTGTCACAGTACCAGTAGATCAGGGAGGAAAAGAGGAGAGAAATTGCATGACTTGCTGAGTGGGGCATAGCAACCTGAGTGAGACGACACTTTGTAGTCCGTATCCACTGATAATTAGATGCGTCATAAAAGTGCAGCTATGTAATTGGATTCTCAGCAACACAGTGACTTCCCAGGCTGTTCCCCTAACTCTCTTTGCATTACCACTACCGTTCAAGGAAGTTAAGGCACAGAATAGGAAAAGGACTTAACAAAAGACAAAGTCAATCTCCCAGGACTCTGGAATCCGAGATGCCTGCCAGTTTCAGTGGTGCTGAGACTAAACCACCCCTGAAATAAGCTGTCTCTAGAGCTGAGGACCAGGCTCCCAGAAGTTTACTTGTACCAAGCCACACAGCTACATGTGACCAAGAGGACGTATGAAACTAAGTCTGTGAATCGGAATATCCTGCAGTGATGTGAGACACAAGACATGGGCTGAAGCTCAAAGGATGAATGGTATCATCTAAGGTTCAGTCGAACAATCCTTCTCGCCTCGATCCAGTTGCTCATATGGCCCAGCTGATCATCTGAGACAGCCAAGGACGATAGAAAATACACAGAACAATAACTCGGAGACGAGAAGAGCAAAGGGTTAATGAAGGAAACCTCCACTAAATGTCATTATGACACGGACCGTGAATGACATGATGACATTAGACTTACTTCTAAGCCATCTTCCTCTACTTCTGATAAAGCACCCATGGATGAGGGCCATAAAGGGGCGCATTTGTAAAGCACTGTTTACAACTCACTCCCACCATTCAAATCTTTCAACTCCAAATCTCCTGAGAAGTTATTAAGTCCTAAAGGTAGAGCTCTTGAAAGGATGAATTAATTTACTGATAAGAGCAGACAAGAACATTTCCTCTTCTTCCCCTTCCCTCCTCCTGCTCTGTCCCCAATGCAAGGACAGGCAAGGGACACATCACGAAAATCCATCTCCTGCTGGACCCTGCCCTCAGACTGCCCACCTCCAGACTGTGAGCAACAGACACTCGCTGGTGGTTGGAATTCAGTGGCAAGTCAACCGTACTCTGTCATAGTAGCAAGAACTAGCTGAGACAATGTTTTACAGAATAAAGAAAATATTAACTTAGAGCTTGAGGCACCAGGAGGCTAATAAGTCATTTTGAAAGTATCCTACATGCTGGCATAGGTCTCCATCTTGAACCCAGGTCTTCATCTTGTTCACTGTTTACTGGAACAACCTATACACTCTTCATTGGACTTGGTAAGAATGAAGCGTGAGGTGCTTAAAATTCCCCCAGGACTTGACTCCCATGAGTGTTCAGTGAGAAAGTAGTAAGAAATGAATATGTTGTTCATCCCACAAATATTTGTGGAATGTGAATTCTACCTAGGCCGGATTGTCCATAGGAAGGTTCCAGAAATCCCTCCCTCGTGGAGCTGCTATCCTAGTGCCTGGTAACCTAGAGCACTAACAAATGGAGATGCTGTGTACCTTATGCTATTAGAGAAGTCTTCTGATTTATCCTTACTGTAGCAGCCAGGGCATTTAGTCCCTAATTCTCACCCCAGGCTGGGTACTCACCGACCCAAAAGAGGTCATAACCCACCATGGTTATCCTAGGCCTCTGATCACACCTAGAGCTGCATACAAGGGGAGTACAGGGCCTGACCTTCACACTTCTCTGTACACCTCAGCTCTCTCCCTTCTTGATATCCAGAACTGTTTCCCCAGCCTACACCAAAAGCATTCCAGAAGTCTACAAGGACTAAGTCAACTTAGCGGCATTACCCACAGCTTGCCACCAGAGGTCGCCCTCCCACACAAGCCCAGGCAAACAGAAGCAGCTTTTCCTCCCAGGCACCCGTGACATTATTTTCTTTCTCTATTTTTATCTATTAAAAAGATTTCCTCGCAGCCATAACTTAGATCTCTACACTAAAATGGAGCAACAGGAAGATATAACGGTGCATTTCATTTATGAATGACCTATAATAAATTACTCTGAAGTGTCCCGAGTGCCAGAAGACAGAACGCTTTGTCTGCCCACCGACTGTATTTCACATACTTTAATTTAGCTGACACATAAAACTCATTTGACATTTTGCAGGTATTTTTGAGGAGAAGGGTATGGGGTGGCAGAATGGGACCCTCGTAGAGCTGGGCGGCAAGTGGGCTACTGCGGGGACTTGACGTCCTGGGTGCCAGAAAAGGATATTTGGTTCTTGTTGAGGGTTAAGGTGTGCAAGTGGGGTAACCCTGGCAACACGAGGTCGTCTCCGAGCAGATTGTTGTCTAAAATGAGCTCCTCCAGGCTCCTGAATGCACTCAGTCCTTCCAGTGACCTGCAATGACAAAGGCAAGGGGGGGGAAAGATCCTGCAGTAAATCAGAGAGGCCATTATGAGCCGAAATAAATATTTTAACCTTCCCTTTCAGAACTGGGAATAGTTTGGGCTTGGTGCCTGTCAGCAGAGTGAATGACAAGAATTAGTAGCAGGGAGCCGGGGTGGGGGCGAGGGGGAGAAAGGGGCCCCGCTGGCACTCACCGCATCCTTCACGAATTGCCAACATGAAGGATGAGGGTCACTTATTGAGAAGCCAGGATCCAAAACAAAGGGCTTCAGATACGGCCTGCAGGATAAATTTGTCAATGTCTTGTGCCTTCAGGCACCCAGCCTGGGCTGACCCTAACCTCCATTCCCAAGATAAATAACTCTGTCACAGTTCACCTTCATTCCCTGGACACAAATTTAAGCTGTCATCCATCATTCCTGCCTAGAAATCTCATACCCCTCTTACAATAATAAATATAACTTCAAGTATCATTTCTTAGCGGTTCTGCTATGTACAGTCATAGGGGAAACGGCCAGGAAGGCAGCTTTTCTCTCCCCTTACGTCCTCCCATCCTTGGGCTTGCTCTCTCTCTCTCTCTCTCTCTCTCTCTCTCTCTCTCTCTCTCTCTCTCTCTCTCCTCTCTCCTCTCTCCTCTCTCCTTTTTCTTCCTTTCTTCCTTCCTTTCTGTTTTTCTTTTTTTTCCTTTTTAGCTAATCACTTAATTTGCTACTGCCTAGCATCCCTATGGCTGCCTGACAGGGAGGAATTACATAAGCACTCCAGGCCGAGGAGAAAGCCTTTTCTTCTTTCATTATTTCTTTTTCCTTGGTTTTGGTTTTGTGTAGGGACAGGCTGGGAGCATTTCTGCTTCAAAGCCCTGGTCTGAAGTTTTAATTTATGGAATGTGGGTTTTTTTTTCCCCCAGCATAGAGTATAGCAGTGTAGATTTTAAGGCAGTAAATAAAAAAGGCATTAAGGATTAAGCATGGGTTTCAAAGATAAAAAATACTCTAAGAGAAAGGGAAAGAAGGCTTCCTTTACCCATGTAGTCTGAAATTAGCTCTTCACCTGAGGGAGGGACCCTCGGGAGTGTTTGGAGTGGAGGGGACCACGAGGCAGCTGTGCACAGATGCTTGCCTGGGCACACACAAATGGTAATTAAAGGGAGTCAAAAGTCCCAGGGCTTTTGCAGCTTGCTCACCAGCCAGGCCCAGGAGATATGCTGCTGAGCTTGCATCGGCTGGAGCCTGGTGAGGCACAGGGCCGTGAAGGGAAGACACATATTCAGTCCCTGGCTGGTCTATAAAGTACGGCCAACCAGAATGTCTGCCACATATTTGTTTACTGACTGTGCCAATGCTAAGGCCCTGTCACCTTGTGTGCGTTCTGTGTGCACCCCTGGCCATGGGCTTTAGCAGGGAAGCTTTCCCCAGGTACCCATGATTCCATGGTAAGCTTTCTGACAGAGGGTTCCCCAAACCAAGGGTAGGAGTAGAGCATGCTCATGAAATCTTTGGTTGCTCCCATCTGAATGTCCAGTGTCATGTGGTCTTACTCTGGCTCTAGAGCCCAGAGCATAAGGGCTCTGAGGTCAGTGCTATGTGCTGTGTAGGCAAACATGAAAAACTGCCTGCACTTTAATTTAGGGTCATCCTGTTTCATAGGCTTCTGGGAAGCAAAACAACTCCCTCCTTTGGGGGGCTTAGGAGTGGGCTACGGAGCTTTGTCTCGGCTCCTCCATTTCCCTGTAGCCTGAACTGGGGCATCCCGAATGCCTGCTGGCTCTGTGTGCCTCCCACCTCAGAGGACAATGGTATTCTCGCTCAGGGCTGCCTCCCCTTGCCATCCATTAGCTTGTCCTGAGACCTGGGGGTAGGGGAAGAGTGTGGTGGAATCGTATGGGGTGGGCAGGGAATCTTTGGGCTTTCTGAAGCCCTTGGCTTTTTTTGTCTGCTTGTTTAAAGCTGGCTCCCATATATTCCAGGCTGGCCTCAAATGCATTATGAATCCAAGAATGACCTTTGAACTTCTGACCTTCCTGCTTAAACCCACCCAGTTTGGGAGATATCTGCATGCTCCATCAGGCCTAGTTGGTGGGTTTCTGGGAATCAGATACTGAATAAAAAGTCAAGTTCTCAACCAAATGAGCTATGAGTCCCTTTCTCCACGGGAGTCAGCGAACCAAGCTCATTAGCCACAACTGTTTCAGGGACAGGGCCCTGCTTGCCACAGGGAGAGTGGAGACCCACCCCCACTCAACAGGAAGCCTTCTGAGAAGCTAATAAGTTCTTTGTGCACCAACATCAGATGGGGCTCTGCTCAAAGGCACCATTTAGATACATACTGTTCCAAGGTATGTTATGTAAATATTGTTTTGTTTTGTTTTGTTTTTTATCATGAGACACAGCAAAGGGTTGGCAACCAGCAAGGAGAAGAAAAACTTCCTTCCGACACTGCTCCTAAATGGCAGAAAACAAAAATGACGCAGGATGAAGAGGGCAAAGCCAGTCCACCACAGGGGTACTGCCCCGCTCCCAAGGCTGCTTCTTTCTCCACAGTACAGGCCACACACATCAGAGCTCTGTATGGGAGTGAGACCTCAGAGAAGAGTCCCCCACCCCACCCCCAATCTGCGTCTCTTGTCTGGTTTCCAGATTCTTTTTTTTCCTGTGTAATGTTGCTAGTGCTCAGTAAAAGGAGATCTGTGCAGTGCGGGAGGGAGGATGCTGATGAATAAAGTCCTGTTTTCATGGCTGCTGTGGGTACACTCGAGGATGTGTTTAACTAAATTGAGAGCCCAGGGGCCGGAGGCAGGAGGTTCAGGACACCACGAAGGAGAGACATCAGGGGAAGGACTTGTGGAGTTCCAACTCCAATGGTCTGCTGGAGGGCAGTGAACACACTGTGGAAAAGGGCTTCAGTTTTTACTTGGAAATCTTTTTCCAGTTACTGTTATTGTTGTTGTTTTCCAAAAGAAATTATTAGGAAGAAGTAGTTTCTTGTGACAATTCCTCTATTCCAGATTCCTGCAGGTAGATATTCAATGTTATATAAAGTGACGAGATTTTAAAAAAGAAAGAGAGAGCGAGAGCGAGCGAGGGTGAGAGAGAGAGAGAGAGAGAGAGAGAGAGAGAGAGAGAGAGGAAGGAAGGAAGGAAGGAAGGAAGGAAGGAAGGAAGGAAGGAAAAAGAGGGGAGGGGAGGGGGAGGGGAGGGGAGGGGAGGGGAGGGGAGGGGAGGGGAGGGGAGGAGAGGAGAGGAGAGGAGAGGAGAGGAGAGGAGAGGAGAGGAGAGGAGAGGAGAGGAGAGGAGAGGAGAGGAGAGGAGAGGAGAGGAGAGGAGAGGAGAGGAGAGGAGAGAAGAGAAGAGAAGAGAAGAACAGAAGAGAGAAAGCAAAGGCATAATAATTCAGACATGACAGCCCTTTCCTGGGATGGCAATGGTAGTTTCAGGGAAGATGGTAATGTGGCCTGAGCTAATGTGTAAACTGCAAAATGCACCCCAAAATGAGAGCCTGATGCAGAGTTGATTGTCACTCCAGTGTTATTTGCTGGGTGGTGGCTGCAGTGCCTGAGAGGTTTGGAATGGAAGCTGGAGGGCACCTTCAGCACTGGGAGACAACAATGGAAAGCATGTGGACACGCCCACTCAGCGCAGTGGGCTCCACCCACGAGGAGCCCAGGTGGGACCACTTAGGGCAGGTGGTTCACCCTCCACCCCTCCTCAGCACCTCCACAGCAGTTTGCAGGCTTCACCCCTCCCTCTGCACCAGTGGGGAAACTGGCATGACACACCCACACCATCTTGGTCAACCTTGTTCATTGGGTTCTCTCTTGAGCTTTCGGCAACTCTGGGAAGAGTCCTAGTACCTTTTCCAAAGTCACATCAAAATGACAAAACATCACAATGCATTTGGCTCCAGTAGAGTCAGACAGAGGGAACTTTTACGTTTCCACTGTAATTAACCCTATCCTCGTTAAGATAATTATGATCAAGCTTCCTGTCACAGTTAATATCCCGCCACCATCGCCTGTGGCTCATACACTGCCCTCATTAGCTTATAGAAACAGTGGTGCTAAAGAGGCACCCTGCCCTACCCAGGCTAGGCCAGTGGCTGGGAGGCAGACACACGGCTCTGCGCATGGCAGCGCCTTTCTGACCTCTTCATTTACTGGGTGGATGCAGAGTCAGCCTTTTCAGCCTTGCCTTGAAAACTGGTAATATGAAAAACCAGGAGCTGAGGCAGGGGAAGGTTTAGGGTAGAGGGGTTCCTGGTCTAGGCCTGTGATACCCAATCCCCCATACCCACTGCCCCTTAGCCAGCACATAATCAGCAGGTCACAGTACCATAAAAGTCACCAGAGATCACTTGCTTAAGCTTCTGGTGATTTGTCGGCTTACGGGCTCTGCCAAGGGGGGAGTCTCTCTTCCCTTGGTCTCCAGTCTAAACCAGTAGTGACACTTGTAGCAGACATGGAAATGGCAGTGGCTGGAGGGGACTTGCTCATGGCAGACCTATGTGAGGAGAACCTTTTTCTCTGGTTTTACACAAGACCAAAATTGTGATGTTCTCAAATCAAGCAAGGAAGCAACACCACTGCTCACAGCTTTTCCTGTCCCTGCAACATCATTGGAACATTCAAACCTGCATTCACAAGGCAGAGTGGAAAGGCTGTGGACATGTCAAAGACCTAGCCCACATGTCCAAAGCCTACCACACGGGCCAAGTCCTTTACCTTAAAGGCTAGACCTTGGCTTTCTAGAACTCAGTCTCTCTAGGCCCCAGCCAAAGTAGGAATGCTAGTGTGACTTCCACCCACCTGCATAGCTGTCAGGTTCATAGAGGACTCAGAATCAAGTCCCTGGCTTATAAGGCTGCTCAGCTTGGAGCCGTGAGTCTATTAGAGTAACCCAGAGAAAGAAACTCAAGGACCATGCAGAGCGAGAGCTCAGGGAGCTGCCAGTGCAAAGGACCAATCCCCTGTGAATCCTCATCTTTAGCTCAGGGACAGATGGAGTAAAGAGTCTGCACCAGTAAACCTAGCCTGGCGGGGAGGGGATTGGGAGACTCGGATGCTTTCCTACCACCTGGTAAACACACTCACCTCTGCAGCCCTCCCTATTATCTGGCCACTCTCAGATCTGTCCCTCCACTGACCTTAATAATGTTTATAATTTAGCAAATAGGTCACTGATACCCAGCAACCACAGCATGGGGCCAGCTTGGGGCTGCCGAGGGCCAGTGTGTGCTCTAATTGGTCAGTGTGGCGGTTAAAGGGTCTCAGTGATAACTCTGTGTGCAGAAATAACTATCTGATCCTGTTGTATTCGCACACCTGCCAGGCAGTGGCTCTTAGAGGAGTCTGAAAATGAACTTCCCACAGAGACCGTGGCCAAAGCTACAAGGACAGGACAGATAGTACGGAGCTCATTCATGGGGAGGGAAGGGGGAAGAGGGAAGAAAGAAAGGGAGATTGGAGGTGCTGATGTGACTGGTCGAGTTTCAGGAAAGGGGCCCAGCACCAGCCTAGCATTGCCTAGGTCAGAGGGGGGTATCCTAACATTCATATGACTCTCATCAATCCAACTTAAATTGTTTTATGTATGGATCAGTAGAGAGGTAATAAGTAGAGAGAGATGATTGATAATGATAAGTAGATAGGTGATAGACTACAATATAATAAAGGATATGTCATCATTTATTACCCTATATGTTTGGATCTATGCTCTCGATGCCATTCAAGTCACAAAGCTACACACACACACATACACACACACACATGCACATGCACACATGCACACGCACACATGCACACGCACACAGTAATACTAGAAACCAATTACTCTATATTATGTTTGTAAGAAATAGGAGGTAGAAGGGACTCTATGCTACATAATACATAGGATATATGAACAGCAAGTGGCAGTATAGGATCTGGGGTTAAAGTCAGGCCTGGAGTTCTCTGGGGCATCTTTCATGGTGGATAACTCCTGAGCTGCAAGAAAACAAAATTCATTAGTAAGTAAGCATGATCCGAAGGTAAGACCAGGAAAGGAAACCAATATGGCTACCTGCACTTGAAAGTTTTTTGCTCAGTATCTAAAACCACTAAGGTGCCTTTCAAATATGGTAACTAAAAAATGATGGCGAATGAGTAAGAATCAGAAGCCCAGAAGTAGACCTTCCACTTTCTGGTACTTGAAAGGAGAAGTAAGAAGGTAGATGCTTCAACCTTTGGCTCTCTAAGCTATACATTTACCCATCTGGAATTCTGGTCCTCGCCCTCTGAGAAAATGGTGTTTGCTTGCCTTGGGACATGGTGGGTAATGCATCTGGTGTCCAGTCATGCTAGCCTCTTTGCTTTTGCTATCTGGAAGCACTGAATTAAATTCTGAAGGTCCTACCTACTAAAAGGTAATAATCTGCCATCTCTACTATCTGCTTTCCAACATCATTGTTAAGGATTACAGTTTTAGAGCCTTGATGTTTTATTTATCTATGCAACCCCTTTAAACTGTATTAACTCTAATAAGCTAGCTCAAAGCCCTCGCTGTTTTTAGAGGGCCTCATTGAGAACACAGCACTTCGTGCATCTCCTCACAGTTACTGTGCACAGAGGGAAATTTCAGGGAGAGCAGCTTCTCAGGAGATACTTGACAAGGAATAGAGAGGATACAGTGTGTCCAAAGGCAAGTGGCTTTGGTGAAACTTTTAATGATATCCTTGTAGCAGGAAGACAAAGGGTCAGCTTGAAAATATCTTTAGGTACAGACACAAGTGGTTCAAGTAGAACCACTGGGCATGGTGGCACACAGCTGTAGTACCAGATCTCAGGAGGTAGAGGCAGAAGGGTCAGAAGTACAAGCTTACCTTCTTTGGATATATAATGAGTTTGCAGCCAGCCTGGGCTACGTGGGATCCTCAATGAGACCAGAAACAAAGGACATTCTGAAAGAACACCTACTAGTGGCTTAGACTGCAGTACAGGGAGATTCTAGAGACTTTGTCCCCCTTCCTTCCTTCCTTCCTTCCTTCCTTCCTTCCTTCCTTCCTTCCTTCCTTCCTTCCTCCTTCCCTCCCTCCTCCTCCCTTCCTAACTTACTTACTTCTTCCCTCCCTTCCTTCCTAACTTACTTCCTCCCTCTGTTCCTAACTTATTTACTTCTTTCCTTCCTCCCTGTCTCCCTCCCTCCCTCCCTCCTTCCCTCCTTCCTCCCCTCCCTTCATCCTCTTTCTCTTTCTCTCTTTGCTTTGCCAGTGACTTGCCTTATAACATGTTTAGCACACTTATGGATGTGATGACCCTGGAGGGATGTTAAAGATACATCAAACTGGAGGGTAGGTTCAGTGGTTAAGAACCCAGGATGATCTTTTAGGGGACCCAGGTTCAGTTCCCAACACTCATATGGCAGCTCACATGTGGCTCAATGTAACTCCAATTCTAGGGGTTCACATGTCCTCTTTTGGCTTCTGTGGCACTGCACACAGACATATTTGCAGGCAAAATGAGTAAAATTAACCTTTCAAAAAAGAAAGATGTATTAAGTTGCAGGGTGACTGTGTTAGAATTAACCATTGTATCAATCTAAGCAGGTGAACTTCTAGCGCTTATTCAGGTACAAGTTTAAAGATCAACAGCCAGAAACTATACCTTTAAAAATAATGTATTTATCTTTTAATGTGCACTACTGTTTTACCTACATGTATGTCTGTGAGAAGGTGTCAGGTCCCCTGGAACTGGAGTTACAGACAGTTGTGAGCTGCCATGTGGGTGCTGGGAATTGAAAGCTAGACCTTTGGAAGAGCAACCCATGTTCTTAAGCAATGAGCCATCTTTCCAGCTCCCCTCCCCCAAAACTACACCTTTAAAATTCAAAAGGCAAATGAAAATTGGGGAATACCCATGGCCCCTCTAATAAGGCTGGGCTTAAGATCATTAGTACAGAAAGTATATTGATGACTCAATACAAAAAAGCCAAATTCCTAGTTAAAATATAATTAAAAATGAACTTGGATGGAAATTTGATAAATCATGGAAACATAGGAGAAAAGTTTACCTTCACTAGGATGTTTATTCAGATCAAACTAGACATTCATGTTGTTTCCTTCCGTTTGCACAAGATTTTGTGAAATGTTCTGGATAACAAACCAACACAATACCAGAGGGAAAACAAGCTTATTAACAGTCTTTCTAGACATTAATTTATGTTTAAAGTCATAAAGGTGATTGTTCCAGCCCTAATATTGAATACACTAAATATCAAAGATGCATGCATGGCATACTTGCAAAAAAGGTCACTCCATCTTCATTATCAATAGCATTATCATTACTATGTTTCATGTGTGTGCATGGGTGGGGGGGATGTATATGCATGCTTTTGTACACATGTGTGTGTTCATGTTTGCATGTGAGAATGTAAAGGTATTTGTGGAGACCAGGGGTCGCCCTCAGGTGTCATCCTTCCTGAGCTGTCCATCTTGTTTCTTCTGACAGAGCCTCTCAGTGACACCCCCGGCTTCCCGATTCTATCAGGCTGCTTGTTTAGTGCCTCAGCTTGGGAGTCACAAGTTCGAGTCTCTCTGCCCAGCTAAGAGCAGATGAGCAAACACTTTCCTGACTGACTGCTCTAGCCCCTTCCTCTGCCTGCTGCCTTTTCCCCTTATTTTATTGTTGTTGTTGTTGGGTTTTGTTGTTGTTGTTGTTTGTTTGTTTGTTTACTATAAGACCATGTAATCCTGAGAGCTTGAACTCAGCATCTTCCTGCCTCTGCCTGGGATTACAGGTGTGTGCCACCATGCTTCGCTTTGTAACATTGTTTATAACAACAATTTAAGTACACAGACCCATTCAACAACAGAATGGAATGATGAATTCCATTAATGCAGCCCACCATATCTGAATAATTAAATACTACATGGCAATTAAAAATATTACAGACAGATATCTAATGAGCCAGTAGAATTTCATGCTATATATTTATGTACCTAAAATTAAATTACAAGAACTGTGGTACACACACCAATAGCTCATGCATGGAAATTAAAAGCTATTCATAGGCTCTCCTCCATTCTCCACACAAATGATATCTGTGCCAAGTTTCTGTGGATATTTTCTTCCATGTGAATGTTAAGAATCATCAAAGTAGTGCTTGTTAACTGTTTCTTTTTTTCTTATTGCTGTTAATATACAATTTAACATAGAGAGACTTGTTAATTCAGAATATATATGTATACTCAATTAAAATCATATATTAGTGTATGCACACATATAATATATATGCATATATGTGTGTGCGTGTTTGTGTGTGTGTGTGTATGTGTGTGTGTGTACATCATTGTCTATGACTATATCCTTCAAATACACATCTTAAGCCTTATGGTAATTTTCATTTCACAGTCTTCTCCAGTTACTATGTTTTCTATTATGAGTAAGTACTTCATAATGAGGAAAATCTTTAGTAAATATTACTTTGATTTTCATTGCTTGCTTGCTTGTTTTTGTGCTGGGGACAAATTTGAAGCTTTGTGTATTTTAGGCAAGCAAGCTTCTTAGCCCTTTAAAATTCTTATTTTTAGACAGGATTTCATTAAGTTACCCCGGCTGCCTGTGACCTCACTATTTAGCACAGGCTGGTCTATAACTTCAGGTCCTCCTCCCTCAGACTCGCATATAGCTGAGATCATAGCCAAGTGCCACGATATTCAGCATTAACTCTAAAGCACGGTGCCTATGAATAGAGCGCAGTACAATCTACTGGCCCCTAAGTAACTCTGCCAGCAATTGTTTTTCGGTTCTGGGTGGTAGACTCAAATTCAGGCATCAGCATTCAAGGGTACTGCCCAACACAAGGACAATAGGAAGCCATGGAATCTCTAAGAAGTGCCTGAGATGGTCAAGAATTCATATGCACAAGTAGAGGTTAGTGGTATCAAAGTATGCAGTCTCTGGGCTTCCAGGAAGTAGGACCAAGAGTAAAATCATGCATGGGGAAATGTCCCAAATCAATGTTTTATATTGACAAAAACAGAGGAGTTGTTCGCCAAATCCTGGGTCCAATTCCTGCATCTCTATACATATGTGATCAGAGACAAGACATGAAAAATGGCTGGGCTACATTTTTCTACAGGGATTAAGTTTGGTGACCTCTATTACTCTATTCGGGTACTATGGATAGCCAGCTGGAGCTTCTTTCTCTATAGCCACATCTTGCAAAGGCTGCTAAGAATATGTCCCACCTTGCCAGGGGGTCCCAAGGAGACCATGTGGGAAGAAAGGGGAAGCTGAATTCGATTTGTACCATTCCCTATGATGCTAAACTCTAATGTTATCTTTTTCTCCTGGCTGGAACTGGGAGGTTTTAATATTTCCCTACTAGGACATTCTTAAAAACAAAAGCATGTCTCAACACACTGGCTTCTGATGAACCATAACGTAATATCAGAGCTACAGCTTTATTTATGGAAGACCGTATCGTGGTCTCATAGACTCAGAGTCTGAGTCCCCAAAAAACTTTAGACTCTTAGACCTCCTGACACTCTACCCACATTCACAGAAGAAAACTAACATCCTAGGAGGTTAAACAGTGCCTGAAAGCTCACACAATGATCGAGCCACGTCTCAAACCTTTGAATGTTCATCTTAGTGCAGCCTCAATTAGGCATCTGGTTGTAGCTCAGACATAAGAAGCCAGCCCTTGCCACAACCTAAAGGCTAACATTTTGAATACTGAGCTGTAATCCAGTTGTTGTAAGGACCCACTTAGGTTTATTGTCATTTCTTCTGCTCTCCGACTTGCTTCCTGATTTTCCCACAGCGCCTGGAATAAGCAGCACTCGCAGCTTCATGTGACCTTCTAGAAAGTGAGGAAAATACTGGGTGGAGGAAAGTTGAAACTAACCAGCTAATGGTATGTTGATCGGTGTATCCCTCGTAGCTTAAGTGTTCACTGGTTTGCAATAAGCAATGCATTTAGTCCCCTCTTTGTTCAGTTCTTTGCAAGTGTCTGGGATACAGAGGTGACTGTGGCATGGCCCTCTGTTATAAGTGGTAATTGCATACTGAGAAGCAGTTGCTAGATAACACAGGGTCATGAATTCAGTTGAAATGCTGCTGCCGCTTTAATGAGACGCGTGTGTTTGAACACTCCAGCTAGTGGCACTATTTTGGACGGCTATGGAGATGAAGATTTGATAGAGAAAGTACGTCACTGGGAACAGGCACTGAGCTTGTATAGCCTGGTCTACTAACTATTCACCTTCTGCTTCCCGACTGCAGATACAATGTGACCGTGGTCCTCATACTGCTGACACTGTGCCTTCCCCACCATGATGCGCTGTATGTCTTTGGAACTATAATACAAAAGAAACCCCTTTTCCCTTAAATTGCTTTGGTGAAGCATTGTTTGTTTGTTTGTTTGTTTGTTTTTCAGCAACATGTGAAGTAGCTAAGAGGGTAAGGCTAGGCATGGCTTGAATAGTCCTCAACTGCATCTCAAGTCCAGTGAAGTCAAGTTTCTACTTACACTTTCCTTAACATATGGCTGAGGGAACATAGAAGAAAGATAACTGGATCCTGACACTCAGGAAATCCTTAGCCTGAAAATCTTGTCAAGTACCAAAAGTTATATAGTAACTACCCCCACCATGGCAGAAACTCACATCTTACAGGTAAAGGCACACAAGCTACCCAAGTCACAGGGTCTGCTCCAGTTGAGTTTACCACCTGTGGAAGGGTAAACAAACTGGACCGGAAGTAAAGAGAGAGCAGGCAGGAAAGCAGATTGCTAAGCAACGTAGACAAAAGCATTGCTGGATGCTGAGAATCCAGCAGGTTCTAAGGAGTTGCCTTTGTTGGTCTACCTGCTCTGCTTGCCCTGAAATTATCACATGTAGTCAGGCCTTCAACATAGGGAAGAGGTGCCAGACACCTTTCCTAGATGAACAATGCTCTCTATGTCCTGTTTCTGTCCTGCTCATCTCAGCTGTCCTCCCTGGTCTAGGAGAACCTACTGCATTTCTCTCACTTATGACAGCATTTGGGCCTGAGCTTTGACTATGTCTCTAAAAATTATTTTGATTCACGGTTTGAGATTTTACAAAACCACACAGCCCTCATGAAGCCTGTGGCTTCGGGATCTTGTTTGTTTTTAAGAGTCCGAAGAGTGAGTTTGTGTGGTGGGTCCTATAAATGGAGGTTTTCTTTGCTGGGGAGATGTGGGAGAACGGACACGGTGAGCTGCAGCCGCGGTATGCTTGCACGTCGCCATGGGGCGGAAGGCATCACTGGTTGGGCAGGCTCCCACAGCCATTGGGCAAACACAATCTGGGCCAAGAACACAGTGCTTCAACCTCATGAACTACTTGCTTGAAAGATAACAGTGTCTCTTCCACACAAGCCTTTCACCACCCTACAGAAAGAGATTAAAAAAAAAAAAAAAACTCAACAGATGGTGTCTACTCATTGCAAACCAACCAGAAAAGAAGAAATTGCCATGGCTGGACCTCAAGGTCCTACCTAGGATCCAAGAGGGATCCTAACCAAATATTTGGTCCAAAGATCAGCTCCCTATAGGTCAGGTACTCTGGAATAGAATTAAGCCAGGAAAGCCAGCAAAAATGTGCCAGATGTTGATTCTGAGGTCTCAAGAGGCTAAAAAAACGTGAAAACATGTTTTTCAACCCCAGACTACAAGATAGCTTTCTGTGGAGTGAAGGAGAGAGGGCTCTGATATATACGAGTCCTCCCAAAAGGCATTGAAACCACATTCTCTCTCCAAAATACCCCCAGCTCTGTGCCTCTCAATTCTCCCCCAAAACAAGTAAGTCGAGCTTCCCATTTCACATGTGTCTAATAGATCCTTAACAACACTATGGAGATCAGCACAGGACTGGACTTGATGAACTATGACTTCACCTAAGGCTACTGAGGTTCGCACCCCCTCTGCCTCCTGTGTAATTGGAGGCAACAGGACAGCAAGGTGGTTTCCACAGTAACATAGCTGGCAGAGAGTCTCTGTCAATTCAGCAAAGCCAACTGAATCTAAGATATGGATATGTATAAGAAGGCCACAAAATCTGGGGGCATGGGCCGTCTTTTCAAGTCCCCATGTGGCATGAGGTCTTGGGAATATAATGTGTCAAGTTTAAGATTTAATCTATCACAGTAGCAAGGAGGTCTGCAAGTTGGAAACCTTGCAGATCCTCCCTGGGAGCTCCTAGGAGATAGATGGGGGAACATGGATCAAGCCTAGTTACGTATAATCTGTTCATAGAAATACTACTTTAAAAACTAAGCTAGCATATTTTATTATAAAGGAAAAAAATGAATTATTTTTAAAAAAACCAAATAGCTAATCAAAGAACACAGATATATGCTATTAAACATATGCTTCAGAGATAGTAGCCTACAAGAAACTCTGCTTAAAGAACTATCTGTAACCTGATTTATATCCTGCCTTGGCCACCACCTTACCATGCTGCTTCAATCAAATCCTGTTACACCCTGTACCCTTCTGACTCCAGGCCTTACTTTTCACATCTGTCAATAGGGCCAGCAACATTACTTCAGAGGTCCCTTCAATAGGCAGCATCCTACATTGCAAGGTGACTAACAGGAAGAAACATTACAATGCTAAGTTTCACTATTGGTTCAATCCTTACACTATTAAGTACCAAGCTCAAATATTGTGCAGCCCCAAATGTAGGGTTCTGGGGTCAGAGTGTACACTTCAAGTATGAAAATACTTGAAGTATGAAATCTGCCTAATAAAACAGCCTGGGGGGAATGGGAAGTTGAGAGATATAAAGCCCATTCCACGCCCTCTTTACCTCATCTTTCCCAGCAGCCCACACTAGGGCAGGACAGGTAAAGGGACACACTACTCAGAGGCAAAAGACAAACGTTTGATGAATTGACCACTGGTGGAGAGCTGATGGGCATTGTGTATGCATAATGGCCAAGCTGACTTTTTATGCTGATTGCTGCCAAGATAAGAAAGCATAATGAATGGACCTTCAGATGCTCTGCACAGAGGCAGCTTTAATTTGGCTGGTTTTAATAAAATTAATTCTTCAGGAAGAGAAGCTGAAAGGAGGAAGTGGATGGTGATATAGACTGATCAGAAAGGCAGTGTGTGACCTGGGCATGGAGCAGATATTAACTGCTGGTTTTCCATTTGTTAAGTCGGTCAAATAAGTGGAAGGACAAAGTTGGATTTCATTATGTCTATAACTCATTAAAATGCCTGGATGTGCCCTGCATTCAATAGAGACATTTAGTATCTTGAGATGAGATGGCCTGGCTACATAGGAAAGCGTCCTAATAAACAACAAATGGATCTTTTATGAGTCTCTCACTCTTCTTGTTTACTGAATATCTTCTCTCCAGGGCTAAGGTGAATGAAAAGAGTTCTCTCCCAGCTCATGGAGGCCACAGAATGGTGAAGTCTCCTGAGTTAGCTTCTCTAGCAAACTATCAAAGGTCCTTCTAGTCCCAGGCTTCCCCCATGCCAGATTTTCTCTGCCAGGCAACTATGCCCACATGTTCTCACACAGTGGACCCCAAAGCAACTTCACTAGCTATTTTCTTGTTTATCCCCTGAGTTTGGTCTCCTGGAAGATGTATGCTGGGCTTTACGTAATAGATGGCAAGACACTTTCCACCTATATTACACAGTGCAGTAAAACCATGGCACTGTCAAAAGTGACAACCAGATGAACAGAAAGACAGGAGAGAAGAGCTTTAGTTTAACCCGAGGACAAACTCCAGCTGAGGCAGTGCATAAATTACCTTATGGATCTCGGCTTCCTCCATAAGTGAGATCCTGAGCCACAGTATGTGACTGTTGCATCTTTTAACAATTGCCATTTGATGCCCTCTGTGTATCAGTCACTTCTAAGTACAAAGATGGTGTCTTAGTTAAGGCTTTATTGCTGTGAGAAGACACCATGACCAAGGCAACTCTTATAAAAATAAAACATTTAACTGGGGCTGGCTTCCAGTTCCAAAGGTTTAGTCCATTGTCATGGCAGGAAATACAGCAGCATACAGGCAGACATCATGCTGGGGAAGGAGTTAAGAGTTCTACATCTGGATCTACAAGCAGCAGAATGAAACTGTTTATCATACTGGGTCTAGCTTGAGCATAAGAGATTTTAATGCCCGTCTCCACATGACTAATGTACTACCTCTAATGAGGCCACACCTACTCCAACAAGGCCACACCTCCTAATGGTGCCACTCCCTATGGTCAAGCATCCAAACACACAAGTCTATGGTGGCCATCCCTATTCAAGCCAGCACAGGTAGGTAAGATAGTACTTTGTCTCCTAAGGTCTCATAATTTCATGAAACTGTGGTATCAGCATACAATCATCACAACTCAGAAACAAGAGTTCTGCTTCTACCTTCAAATGACTTTTTTTTCCATTTTTTATTAGATATTTAGCTCATTTACATTTCCAATGCTATACCAAAAGTCCCCCATACCCACCCACCCCCACTCCCCTACCCACCCACTCCCACTTTTTGGCCCTGGCGTTCCCCTGTACTGGGGCATATAAAGTTTGCCTGTCCAATGGGCCTCTCTTTCCAGTGATGGCCGACTAGGCCATCTTTTGATACATATGCAGCTAGAGTCAAGAGCTCCGGGGTACTGGTTAGTTCATAATGTTGTTCCACCTATAGGGTTGCAGATCCCTTTAGCTCCTTGGGTACTTTCTCTAGCTCCTCCATTGGGAGCCCTGTGATCCATCCATTAGCTGACTGTGAGCATCCACTTCTGTGTTTGCTAGACTCCGGCATAGTCTCACAAGAGACAGCTACATCTGGGTCCTTTCAATAAAATCTTGCTAGTGTATGCAATGGTGTCAGCATTTGGATGCTGATTATGGGGTGGGTCCCTGGATATGGCAGTCTCTACATGGTCCATCCTTTCATCTCAGCTCCAATATGGTACATCTACACAATGGAGTACTACTCAGCTATTAAAAAGAATGAATTTATGAAATTCCTAGCCAAATGGATGGACCTGGAGGGCATCATCCTGAGTGAGGTAACACATTCACAAAGGAACTCACACAATATGTACTCACTGATAAGTGGATATTAGCCCCAAACCTAGGATGCCCAAGATATAAGATACAGTTTTCAAATGACTTTTAAAAGGTCTTTGGAGTCCCTTCTAACATCCAGATACCTTCAGATTTGTTTCCTAACATCTGTTCTTCTCTGATGTTGAAGATAAAGTACAGAATTACAAAGAAGTTTAGTTACTCACCTTCCATGATACCATGCTTGTTCCCATTGTAAGAACAAGGCATCTATGCAAATCAACACCAAAAACACTTCTTCCCCCACTTCCTGCTTTTGCAAGGACAACCTTTCTTTCCCATTGTAATAGGAAAGTCACTCGTTACTAAACAGCTCAGCAAGGTTTGTACTGTTGGAGAATATAAAGTTTTATGAGCAAGCCTCTCCTGCTCTCTCTGGATTTAACTGAGAGAGTGAGAAAGCCCCGCTCAGGAGTTCAGGGTGAATTATAGACTGCTGCTCAAGATTCACAGCTCTTCGTGGTAGGAGGTTAATATTCTCACATGTCATTAGGTCTGCTGGCTCTCCTGATGGTTCATTGAAGCAGGCAGCAAATTATTTCCTCATGCCGCTGAGGACAGCACACTTCAAAGCAAGGGAAGTCAGGTCAGGACAGGCCTTCAGGTGGATTAATGACTTCAGATCACCACGGGTTGTCTTCAGGTAAGAATGGGCCTGAAGCTTTTGACAAAGCTAACTTTTTGATCAGTCTTGACCCATCTTTCAAGTCAGACCTCCAGATTTTATCCCTAGCACCTTCTAAGGACCTGTCAAGACCCGCAGGAAGGTTGAGTGACCTGTCTGGTCATTTTATCTTCACTTGAAACGCCTCCACTTGCTCAATGATAATGCACATCCCATTCACAGTTCAAAGTGAAGCTTAAATTTATTCCTTGGAGAAGACTTTGCTCCACCCAAACCAGCCAAGGTGTCTCCAGGTTGAACCCTCCAGCTATGACTTCTATTTGGGTGCTCTTGCTGTCACTGGCCAATGGCTTGCTCTGTTTTCCTATTGTCCAAGGCATTTGATGCTTACTTCTCTACTTGAAAATTAAGTGTTATGATGACCAAGACAGTGGCTTATATATCTATTGATGGTTGATTAAGTAGGAGGAAGGGAACAATCTATGTGTCAGAGATGCAGATTCTATGTCAAACCTCCATCCAGAACAGACTCACTAATGACACCAGCTTGGGAATCACCACTTACAAGAATCACAGTAACTGAGCGAAGAGTGCTGATGAGCAGAAGACTTTCTTAGGAAGTCAAAGAGAAAGAAAGGACCATCTTCCCCCGACCCAGGATTATTAAATAGGTATACTTAGTACAATCATGTCTGTATTCTATTCTAGTCTGTTCTAGGTTTTCTAAACACACACAAAAAGATTCTGACTGGGATCTTCAGCACCATTGTGGAGGTTGTCCTAGTCAAGAATCCATTAGGAGAACCTGGAGGAGACCCCACTGAGGCCCATCTTTGAGTTTCACATCCTGGGTCCTCTGAGCAAGTATTAGGCCAGGAACATAGACTTCTTGCCTAGTGTCTGGAGAAGAGGTAGATGGGACTTGCAAGTATTTTTCTCTTTAGAGAGAGGTCCCTACATAAGCATGAGCAGGAGGGACATCAGGAAATTCCTCTTATCTCTACCATGAAGAACCAAAGTAAAAACTACAAAAACCAGGAGAGCCCCTCTCACTACTCTAGGCACACCTACGTCCTGTGCTTGGCTCACTTCAATATGTTATTTGCAGGCCTTTCCCCCATCCCATCATGCATGTGTACACACACACACACACACACACACACACACTACACCTGAACACATAGACAGTTCTCAGAGGCTAGACAGGTCCTTCCACCCAATTGACTCTGGCTTGAACCCTGTATTACTTACATTTCTTCCTATGATGACAGAATGCTTGACAAAGACAACTAAAGTCAGGAAAGGCACAGTTGGCTCACAGTTTGAGAATGACAGTCTATAGTAGTGGAGAGATCCTGGAGGTCAGAGGGGTCACATTGTGTTCCCAGTCCAGAAGAAGAGAGAGGTGAATGCTGGTCCTTCATTCCTGTATTAGATGCTTTTTAAGCACTGTGAAAATATCCACTATAACCCCGGCAACTAATCCAGGGAAGAGCACTGTGTTGAGTCCATAGATGAGATGTAGTACAAATAGATTTCTGCTTCAATGGGCTTCGATTGCTCCAGAGCAAAGAGTGGTAACTAGGTCATTATTTAAAACTCCAATGCAAGGGTCCAAAGTGCACACTCTATTGCATAGCATGGCTCCTTGTGAGTATAATTAGGTATTCACTGTAATTCCCATGTTCTTTGTATGTCTATCAAAGTGTGGAACTCAACTCAAGGAAGTCCCCAACTCAAAGACCACTCCAGGGGTCTAATGACATACTATGGTCATTGAGCCAGAAAGTATCCATTATAGATAGGCCATGGTTTTGTGGATTGGAAAAAAAAAAACACCAGCTATCAATACAATCTGGGTTACTTTTAAATTTTTTCTTCACTAAAATACCTCAAATATTCTCATTTGAGGACTAGAGAGCTGGCTCAGTACACAAGGCACTTGCCATTCAAATGTAAGGAATGGAGTTTGGACCAAGAATCCATATAAATTCTGTGTGGATATGGCTGCCCACCTGAAATCTCAGTGCTCCAGGCAGTCTACCTAAAATCTCAGTGCTCCAAGCAGCCCACCTGAAATCTCAGTGCTCCAGGCAGTCTACCTAAAATCTCAGTGCTCCAAGCAGCCCACCTGAAATCTCAGTGCTCCAGACAGACACAAGAGCCTTAGGGCAAGCAGGTTAACTACACTATCCAAGTGGGCAAATTCTGATTCAGCCTCCGTAAATAAAACAGAGAGTGATTAAGGAAGACAACACACATCAGTCTTTGGCTTACACACACACACACATATATCACAAGCAAAAAAGAAAAAAATATTCTCACTTTTTATACCCCTCAGGTTGCTTAGAGAAACTAAAGTCATTAGTTCAATGATATGTTGTTCTATAACATTAAGAGGATGCCTCTTCTGGATTCAGGATGGATTCCTCTTTCTGTATCAAGTCACAATGGATTCTTACATAACAGGAAAAACCAAAAATATGCCTATGTCAAATAAGTCATTATCTTTTAATGAGAACAACCAGAACTCAATTCAAGTATGTACTTATAGTAGCCCCATGATACCTGCTGGTAGCCATGAAGAACTTCAAGAAGCAATTTTCAGGAGGACTTGGTGGTGTTAGAATGTAAAAGAAATGTTCATCTTGAACTTGGGCCCAGCAGAATGTCTCCCGCAAAGAAGGATGGTGAGAAGATGGGCCGTTCTGCCGATAATGAGGTGGTGGCCCGAGAATATACTGTCAATATTCACAAGCACATCTATGAAGTGGGCTTCAAGAAGTGTGTTCCTCGGGCACTCAAAGAAATTTGGAAGTTTGCCATGGAAGAAATGGGGACACCAGATGTGTGCATTGACACCAGACTCAATAAAGCTGTCTGGGCCAAGGGAATAAGGAATGTTCCATCTCGCATCCGAATGCATTTGTCCAGAAAACATGAGGACAAGGATTCACCAAACAAGCTCTACACATTGGCAGCTTACATGCCTGTTACCACATTCGAAAATCTACTGACAGTCAATGTGGATGAGAACTAACCTGCTGAATGCCAAATAAAGTTGCAGAACTGCTTCCAAAGAGAGAGAGAGAGAGAGGGAGAGAGAGAGAGGGAGAGAGAGAGAGAGAGAGAGAGAGAGAGAGAGAGAGAGAGAGAGAGAGAGAGAGGAAAAAGGTATCCATCTTAACAAAGATGATGATAAAGAGTGGCAAGGACTGCATACCTTCTGATATCTCCAGTACTGTTGTATTGTCACAGACAGTGTCAAGATGATCATGGTTGTATGAAATGGAACAACTTCCAGGGCAAAGAAGACATTACAACCTATTTTGCCAGTGAAAGCCCCTGCTCACTTCCTAAGTGACCATTATTCCTACAAGGAACACTTAAGAGAACTTCCTATAAAATACAGGTATTCAGAACTGAGACTCATGAGCCACTGTAGTTTGGGCAAACTACAAAGCTGCATTTATTCGTCTTCTCCTTAGACTTGACTTTCTGCACCAGCTTAAGACAACTATTATGGAGAATCCAAAAGTGCAGCACCCTGTTTATCTAACTACTACTAAGAATACTCAAATATGAAGGCCACTGAAGGAAAGATCTATTTGTACTATATCTCATCTGTGGACTCAACACAGACCTGGGGAGATGACTCAATGGGTAAAGTTAAGTATATATCATCCCCAGCACACACAGAAAAGCCAGGTGTAGTGACACATGCCTGTAGCCCAAAACCCAGAATGAAGGAGACAGGAGGCTCTTGGAGACTTGTTGGCTAGCCAGCCAATCTAGCCAACTAGAAAACTCTAGGTTGAAAAGGAGAACCAATCTCAAAAAATAAGGAAGGGCTGGCAAGATGGTACAGGCTAAGTGTCTACATATATAAGCATGCAGACCTGAGTCCTACACCCTGCAAATAATTGAAATCAATTCCTGAATATTACACACCACACCACACACACACACACACACACACACACACACACACACACACACACACACCACACCCTTGTATGTGTCCTCCATGCAGTAATAGTAAACAAAATAAGATAGAGAGAAACCAATGAAGACATTTAGCATTAACCTCTGGCTTATAGATGTCCATGCACCAGTAAGCATTCTGGCACACACACACACACACACACACACACACACACACACACCACAAAACACACAGCTGCACACATGCATATATGGAAATATATTAAAGTTCACACACATATCCACATTCATTCTCCAAAATACAGCTGTGAACATAAGTAAATAACTCTCAGCATGGAATTGATGTTCAATAAAGGTTTCTTTCTTATTCCCCTCTCAGCTCTGAAGACAAAGTTACACAACTAGATATTATAGAAGGGGACCCGAGGACTCATCCAGCGAATTCTGACTCTTAATAATCCTTGGAGGATAGTGGGGAAAGCTAGGTAAATTCTGGCTGCTATGCTAGCAATGTTAAACAACACTAAGTTCACCTACCAAAATAAATAAACCAAAGCTAAAGAATAAACAAAGCAACAGAAAAGCAGTATAATTTGGAACAGTGGCTCTTAACCTGTGGGTAGCAACTTCTTGGTGGTCAAAGGACTCTTTCACAGGGGCTAAATATCAGATATTCTGCATGCCAGTTATTTGCGGTTCATAACAGAAGCAAACTTACAGTTATGAAGTAGCAACAAGATAATTTTGTGGCTGGGGGTCACCATAACATGAGATGCTTCTCTTCTTAGACTTGGACAGTACAAACAGCTCCTACCTGGCTTACTAAGTTTATACCAGACATCCAGAACAAAGAGGGAGAAGAATTATAAATGAAACAGGATCTGAAAAAGAAAGGGTCAAGTACATAAGCATTGGGGGCTCCTCTTTGGTTTGTTGCATTTGAAGGAATTGTCTTTCTGAGCCTAAACAACCCAAACATGGAAACAGAGGACCTGAGGCTCTGTGGCAGATCTCAATCCATGGGGTCAAAAGACCCTTCCACCTAAGACCATTGGAAATATTAGATATTTACATTATGATTCATTACAGTAGCAAAATTAAAGTTATGAAATAGCAGCTAAATAGTTTTATAGTTGGGGGTCACCATCACATGAGAAACTGTACTAAAGGTCACAGCATTAGGAAGGGTGAGAACCACTGGGTTAGAGACTCTCAACAAAGTAACACTCACTATTCCTCCCATAAGGCTCCATCAAAACATCATGGCCACGTGTCTGCAATGAGCACACTTAAAGGAACAAGTCAACATATATTTAGAGGGAGCCTCCACTGAGCTTGTTTTTATATGAAGGGTTAAATAACCACTGCATTCCAATTGTTTATAATTCCCATGGAGAGACAAGATGTTGACGTGCGGAAATTAAACAATATGAGATTCAAGGAGTAATTCACGGTAACAATAGAAGAGTCACAAAGCGATATATGCTTATATGTCACATAAACACTATAGAAAATAAATGGAACAAGAACTCACAGGGAGCGATCACGCTGAGTTGAAAGTCTAGGAAGGGTGTTTTCAGAGAAAGAGGCTCTGAGCTGAGACTTTGAAATGATTGAAGGGTACTCATACTGCTGCTTTAAGCAGATAGGACTTGGTGGTAGAATTTTTAGAAAGACCTTATGCTAAAGTATAATTTCATAATTAAAGACAACTGGAAATTTTTGCTTAAATACCTGGCTTTTGCGCAATGCCAGAATAATGGGGTGTTACAAGAGAGAGAGTCAGTACTATGGTTGATAGCTTCTTCACTGACTTCAAACACCCCTTTCTCTTGGTATTCATGTCCTTGTATAACACCTCTGGATGTCTAAATAGGGGGTGTACCTTAAGAATGGTTTGCTGAAGAATAATATAAAAGTGATAGGTGTCACTTCCAAGATAAAGTTACCAAAAGTCTGGACTTTTGCTTTCTAGATTCCTTACCCACAATCCAGGGTCTCCTCAGGCAGCCAGGATAACCTTGAACTCACAAGGATTCTCCTGAGTGAGGACCACAGACAGGGTGCTCTTCTATTGTAGGTCTCTACCATGTCTAGAGTAGAGACACCTATTGTCAGGCTACATGGAGAAGAACTGACAGAGGCCTCTAACTGGTGGCCAGAAAGACGAAGACTTCATCTACTATGGTTCAAGGAACTAAATGTTACTACCACTTCCATGGGTGTGCTTAGAAATGGATCCCTTATCCTCTATGGCCAAGTCTTGAAGCCATGCTAGGCCTCTTTGGAACCTTCACTGGGAGATCATGGGGAAGCTACCATCCACGTCTCAGTCTACAGAGACTGTATGTTATGTGTTTGTCATTGGAAGCTGTTCAATTTCAGGTTGATTTCATACTCTACAATGTGTAACTAATTCAAATGCATCTCTCCCTCTAACCAGCCAACTAAGCCCCCTCTACATGCATGTTAAGTGGATAAATATGGAACCTAGCCAAGGTCAAGGGACACAAAGAGTCACAAAGCATTCACATGTGAGCAAGGTTTGACTTCATATTTGTGATTGTAGACAATTTATATGTGTGTCTCTAATGAGGCACAGGCGAAACAACAGGATATTTGGATCCCAGCCCTTCCTTGGAAGCCTTTAGGAGTAGATATGTCAACTTTGTGACCAGTAGTCCAGTCTTCTCTAACAGAATGGGGTTACTTGAACCCTAATTCTCACAACTACAAGGAACCAAGGGTCCTGTAGAAACACCACACTTATTATCCAGAGCCAGGCATTTTACATGTTCTCCAGCAGGATTCCTTCTAGATTCCTTCTTCCTGTAGCCTCTCCTGAAAGCTGAAGCTGAGGGAAACGCATTACAGGAATACACAGAGGCTCGACTGTTTGGGATTGGCTCCTTCAGTCACCGTAGCAGCATGCGTAGCAGCATGCTAAAGTAGTAGCCACAGTTTGGAAAGTGAGCTACAACTTACTTCGGTGAGTTTCCAGAACTGCAAACTTTGCCTGCCAGAAAGGGTAGACACGAGGCTGCATTCTGCAGAGATGCTGTCCTTTTGGTGTATGCACACATGCATGTGCAATGGTAGGATGGAGCTTCCAGAAGCAGATCTTGAAATGAGGAAGTGGGGATGAATCATTTTTTGGAAGGGGTCACATTCAGGACCAGAGAGAAGAAAGGATCAAAGTCAATAAGGATGCAGAATGAGGTGGGCGACTGGCTGGCCCTCAGCCCTTCTAGGTCATGGATCAGCAGACTTTTTATGTAAAGGCTGAGATGGTAAGTATGGTAGGATGTGTGGGCCAAATAATTCCTATTAGTAACTTTTGTGATAGTAGCTACAGACAGGAGCAATGTCCCCTGCATGACAAGTTCTCAGTGGCCAGAAAGAGTGTCTACTACATTCAGCCGGAAACTTTCAGTCCGGTGTGTGGAGGAACAGGTGAATGACAAGAGCAGATGGGGGGGGGGCATGGGGAACAACATCCTATGAAGTGACTCTATCTTAGTCTGACCCATTCTTCAAGAAGGAAAGAGTGAAGAAGGCCTGTGAGAGGAGTCAGAGCAGAGGCCTTCCATGGTGGGTGGAGTGTTCCCTTTCCATGGCTCTGCCCCCTCCCCACCTCCCCTGCCCTAAAGAACACCACCTGATTCTAACAGGGAGAATTTTCCACTAACGCAGTTCACCTGTTAGGCTAGCTAAGTCTCAGCTAACAATCCCACCGCCCCTTGCTTTGGGAGAGCAGAGACTCCTCCACCCTCAAGGAGTTCTTGCCCGAGTTGGGCAGGTGTTGCATTGCTGAAGTTGTTGTTGTTGGTTTGAAAATCGAGATCAATGCATCATTTTTCTGGATGGAAAGGAGAGTGAGACAATAAATAAAATAAAGTTTTGAGCAGTTTCCAGCCCCAGTTCATTGTATCCTCAGTGGAGGGGAGCATCTACCCTTCCCTCTCCTCTACAGGAGGCTCGAGGTGAAGACAGAAAAAATTAAATGAAGTTAAATCATCTTATTATATAATTGGGACTAGGCCCCAAGGCTTCAGCAGTCAAGATGGGATTAAGGGCAAGGCCACCTGGGCTGCCATTCTCTTGGGTCCCATTACCACCCCCCTCGTCCCCTTTTATAGCCAACAGATTAAAATGTGAGCCTAGCAATCTTTGATCTTTCACTTGCTGACACAAATCCTTTGGAGCCTCCAACATTTTCTACCGAGGTAATTAGTAGTAATTAAAAGGTTTCCAACAGTCTTTGCTCCTTGTTTCCCAACTGTCTGTCTTTCTTTTCTCCTTCCCCCTCCTTTCCCAAAAGAAATTGCTTTTACAAGTGCCTGCCATCTCTAAAACACAGGCATCTCTCCCTCTCTTCTTTATCTGACTTGGCCAGATCAAGTAGATTAGTGATTCCATTATTCAGAATACAAAGCCAGACAACAGGTTTTACTATCGCACCTGACCTGGTGAGAGTGCAGGGGGCTTAGGCTCAGAAACAAGCTACCCAACTTGTAGGTTTATATAAAAAGACAGTCCAATTATGCAGAAAAAGACACCAGGCAGCATCTTCTGCCAAAGAGAGATGCCGTTTAAGGAAGTGTCTGGCTCCAGTATCCATCACGTGCACACCAGTATATGCTGTTAAGGTTTGAATGTGAAATGTACCCAACAGGCTCTTGCAGTCAAACACTGGGTCCCCAGTTGACTGTGTTGCTCGAAAATAACAGGGCCTAACTAGATGCCACAGGCAGCTAATGGGGCAGGACTTGAGGGCTATGACCACCCACCACTTGGGGTGCTACAGCCTTGTTTCTTGACTGATAACTTCACATGACCAAGTACCCAGTGTTCCTGCCACAAAGGATGGGAAGCCTTCTTCCCCCAGGCTTTCCTGCCATGATGGATGGCCGCCCCTGAGTCATGAACCAAAATAACCCTTCCTCCTTTAAGCGTCCGTCAAGTGTCCGTCAAGCCACACCAACAAGAAAGAGAACTAATGTATCCACTGATCTGTACACATGGCTTCCCTACCCAAACACCTCCTTGTTCCCTTCCCATGCTCACTATCTGTTTGAGGTTGTAATTCAGGGGGAAATTGAAAATGTCAGAAGTAAGGAGAAGAAAAAATTATATTACCAAACATACAGACATAGAATTGTCTTGCATCATACACAAACAGAAACATACTCATACATACACATATATACACACTCACACAGAGACACATACTGTCACACACACAGACACACAGATATACATAGACACACACATAGACAAACATGTAGGCATATAGACACACAGAGACATGCAAGCACACTCACATACTCAGACGCACACTTAAACACATAGATATACACAGAGACATACACATAAACACACATTCACACACAGACATACCGAGACACAAACACACATAGACACATAGACTCACACAGAGACACACAGAGAAATACACACAGGCACTCACATGCAGACACACACACACACACACACACACACTGACCCACAGGTGCAAATTCACAATCAGATGAATAGTTATTGTAATCTCCCATTGGCTCATCGCCATTGAGTAAGGCACAGAAGTTCCTATTTGATCTGTAGGTCATGAGTTCTATCCTGGAAAATGTATAACTTTAACATGAGTTTCTGAGATGTGCCAAGTCCTGCAAGCACAGCTGTTAACAAAGATTAATCTGGCTGCCCTTGCATTTGGAGCATAGATATTCAGAATTGAGAGTTCCTCTTGGAGGGCATCATCCTGAGTGAGGTAACACAATCACAAAAGAACTCAAATGATATGTACTCACTGATAAGTGGATATTAGCCCAGAAACTTAGTATAGCGAGATATAAGGTACAATTTGCAAAACACATGAAACTAAAGAAGAATGAAGACCAAAGTATGGACACTTTGCCCCTTCTTAGAATTGGAAACAATCACCCATGGAAGGAGTTACAGAGACAAAGTTTGGAGCTGAGACAAAAGGATGGACCATCTAGAGACTGCCATATCCAGGGATCCATCCCATAATTAGCCTCCAAATGATGACACCATTGCATACACTAGCAAGCGTTTGCTGCAAGGACGGTGATATAGCTGTCTCTTGTGAGACCAGGCCAGGGCCTAGCAAACACAGAAGTGGATGCTCACAAGTCAACTATTGGATGGATCACAGGGCCCCCAATGGAGGAGCTAGAGAAAGTATCCAAGGAGCTAAAGAGATCTGCAACCCTGTAGGTGCAACATTATGAACTAACCTGTACCCCGGAGCTCTTGACTCTAGCTGCATATGTATCAAAAGATGACCTAGTCGGCCATCACTGGAAAGAGAGGCCCATTGGACAGGCAAACTTTATATGCCCCAGTACAGGGGGAAAGCCAGGACCAAAAAATGGGAATGGGTGGGTAGGGGAGTGGGGGGAGAGGGTGTGGGGGACTTTTGGGATAGCATTGGAAATGTAATTGAGGAAAATATGTAATAAAAAACAAACAAACAAAAAAAAAACCCAAAGATTTATCATGGTTGGAAACAGGACAGAGCCTTCTTGCTGCCCAGGCACTATTCTAGGTAGGATGAGGGGTACCTGGTAGAGACTAAGTACCACAAGGACCCACAAATAGAAGTTTAGTGCTGACAGCGGGTCTTTGCTTAAGTGTGCCAGGATTCATTTTTGTTCTCTGATTTGAAAGACTGAGTAAACTAGAGCTAGACTGTACTCTGCCCTAATCTGAGAGATTAGTCCTCTCCCAGAGACCCTATATGTCTGTGGTCCATCTCCTTCCACCCTTCCTCCAGCCTGGCCTTTAAGAAGCCAATGGAAGGTTCCGATTTAGCATGACTTTCTCCACCACTCAGCTCTCCATCCTCCTCCATCCATAGGGAAACAAATGAGGAGGCAGGCACACACCTTTGCAGGTCGACTAAGAAGCTAGATGCTTACCCACATGCTTGTGCTTCCTGGCTGCTCAACAAAACTCTCAAAGCTGATTCCTGAAAGACAGAAAATCTAAGATGCAGGGGGATAAGATAAGCTTCATGCTGCTTGTATGAACGACTGATAACTTGAACACGGCTCTAAACCATCCTCCAAATATTTGTTCAACTGATCACAGGGGCAAACTAAAGATGGGAGAAGGAACCCAGCGGCTCAAGGTCACACTGAAGCTCCTGGCCATGACCTCAATCTCTTTACACCATTTAGACACACCCTGGATAGGAAGGTTATTAGATAAATCCATTTCCACACCCCTCTTCCTGGTATCCAGCCATTTCTAGAAGTTTGGAAGATATCCCTTTACAACGCTATGAGTCCTATGACAGCAGTGGCTACAGCAAGCAACCCCTTTGTCTGACTCTTCTGCTGAGGCCTTTCACGATAAATGGATAGAAATCCAACTTCAGAGCTCCTGGGCCCGGGTATTAGTCACTTCATAGCAAATGGGCTTTGATGAGGCTCCCATGATTAGTGGAGGGTGCCACTAAAAACATATATCCATGCTAAAAACCCATCTTCCTATGTAAAAATAAAAAAATAAATAAAACGCCAACACTGAAAAGTAATGGATTTAATGGTCTAGAAAATCTAGACGCTGGAAACTCCAAGGGAGATTGTATTAAATTAGACCAGTACAAACAAGCCAAACTACATTTATCCTCTTGTGCTTACAGATTTTATCTCCTTAACCAGGTTTTCAGGGCTAGTCTGTTTTCAATGAAGAGAATTTTTGAATGTCAAGTCCCAGGATTCCTAGGTAGAGGATAATTTACCCCCAGGCCAGCTGGGGCTGTACATACACAGTTCTCAGCAGAGGGGCTGAAACACAGGCTCGCTTTCTTCCTGCTTCACAGCACAGTACCTACAAACAGCCAGAAGGGATTCTGGGATAGGTGGAGGTAGAAACCAAGGTTCACTTGTTTTTCTCCTTCATGAGAGAGTGAGGAGGCAAGCGGTGAGCCTGGAGGGAGAAAAGAACCTACATGGAAGGCTATGGGTGCTGCCTATTCTGGAAAAACAGATATAAACTGAATTAAGAACACTCCAGAAAATCTGGTGGGCCTGGCATGGCTTAAGGTGCTTTCCCAGAACAAAGATGACAAGACATCATTTTATTTTATTTTATTTTATTTTATTTTATTTTATTTTATTTACTTCACAAAATAACAATAATAACCACACTGACTTGCCTCTAGAACGCATGGTAAAGGAGTCTGGACCTACCCAATCTTTCTGCCCCGTGGATTTTTTTCCAGGCCTGCTGTATAAGAAAGGTTTCCCACCCTTCGAGGAGGGTGTCAACTTCTGGCAGGTCTGATTAACTACTAAGGCACAACTGCAATGGGCAGAATGGGGGGATTAGGAATTACTTTAAAATTTTTAAAAATACCTTGACAGTGTCTCTTTGAGAATTGCATTTAGATTGCATTAGATTCTTACTAAGGCTGAGTTTAGATGCAGGGGGTGGGTGGGGGGTGGGAGTAGGGGGATGAAGGGACATTATGTTTACCATGAGACACTCATCTCTCAGAACTGATGGGGACAGGCATGAGCAGCTGATGTCAGACTGAGACATTTACCGCTGCTCCCCCCCCCCCCCCCGCTTCAATTCAGGGAGTGGCTGGAGAGAAGGAAATCCAGGCAGGGGTTAATCTGATCAGGGTCACCACAGAGAGACTAAGAACAGCCACAGTCATGCCCTCAGACCATCTAGAGTTCCTTGGAGATGTTAATGATGTGCAAGAGAAAGAAGTCTAGAAGGTGATCCAGTCTCTCCAAAATACAGAGGGCTAAGAGACTGTCACCCAACAGCCAGCACTCACATATCAGAGGGGCACAGATGAGACAAGTCCCATTAAATCCACTCCTTCCTCCTTTGGGTTCTCCTGTACTTGCACCATAAGGTATCACTTTTTTTTTCTCACTAATCCTCACTGAAGGGTCTCATACAAAGGCCATTTCCTTACTTAACTCTAAAGGAAGAAGAGCGTATGTCTAATGCAAGATGTGGTTTGTGTTTATTGTTGTTTTCTGGGTAAAGGATGACTCTTGGTTTGCTGAGAAAAGACAGGACTGAGAGTCAGGAACAATGGTATACTAAAGAAGCAGAGTGGGAGCTGGTAAATACCCACCTTGGAAGGGACAGGGACATTAATACTAATGTAATCAGAGACTGAAAAAGCCAGACCTGGTGATAAATGCTTGTAGTCCCACCACTGGGGAGGCAAGACAGGCAGATCCCTAGAGCACACAGACCAGCTAGCCTAGTCTAGTGTGTGTGCTCCTGATACTAGTCTCAAAAGACAAAATGGACAGATAGCTCCTGTGGAATGACATCCAGGCTTGACCTCTTACCTCCACAAGCATTGCACAGTCATGCACGCACACACGGGCACCCTCATACACATAAGCATTCACATACACTTGCATTCACACAAACTCTATAGACAGTGCAGCCCCTCGTTGTGTGGACTTGGGACAACCATACCTTCCCCAGGCCCAGGTGGAACACTATTCAGTAGAACTGGTTTTAGGGCCACTTTGACACCAGGTACTCTGGGTGACCTTGGTTCAAGCCTGAGTCAGAAGTTCATCAAGAAAACCTAAGAGGAGTCACTAGATAACTACCGAATCTGATCTATTTAAAAGTTTCTAAGAATCCATGTTCTCTCTCCTAAATATTAAAATATAAACATTGCTGTATTGGGAGAAATCTCATATAAGAATGGCTAAGGAAGGCATAAATCATAATTAAAGATGGGCCTATTTTCCAAGTCCTCAAATGAAATGCCAGCAAATACTGGTCTCATCCTCAAAGAGGAACAAAAAAAAAAAAAAAAAAAAAAAAAAGAGGAATTCCCTGGCTCTAAGTCTTGTTGCTCTGTTTGTCCACTGTGGTCCAGAGACATGGTAGTGGGGACCACAGGAGTATCTGCTCACTTGCCCAGGTATGACACAAGCCATCTAGATGTACCATTCCTCTATGTCCTGTGGTCGGTCCTTTACATTAGGCAATGCTACCTATGTGTGTAGAACCACATAAGAGACAGAAGCCAGCTTGGCTTTGAAGGCAAAGGTGTTTCTGTTTCCTTTTTATTTATCTTTCTCAAAAATGAGTTTGTATGCTTTAAGGTCAACTGGAGAACTGGTATTCCAGGCAAAAAGAAGATGAAAAAAGTATTTAAACTGCTATGGTTGGAAAGCTTAACCAGTAAAGTCAGTCCCTCCAGGCTTTAGTCAATGGGAATGAGAGCGACGGTTTCCAGCTAGTCTATTCAGTCTACAGAAGGGATTGCTAGACTGAGGGGGACCCTCCCCCACCCCATTTCCAAAGTGCAATCCATTCCCCACTTCTAAGAAGCATTTTGACAGAGCCTATTGTGCAGCTTTCTCAGGACATTAGCCACCCCAGCACAAACACTCTATGGCGATAAGAGCTCTTTCCCAGGGTGTTCTTCACCCCCTCCATCTCTCCTCCACCATCCCTGCAACCTCACATCCCGGAGGCTATGCTGCCCAAACCCATAAGCAGAGAGGATCTCTAACACCCGCCACTTGCTTAAAATTGATTTTCAGATGAGAGCTGGTGAGAGCCAAGTACCTCCATAGTTTAGAACACTCATCATCTCTGAAGATGAAGTCATTTGCTGTCATAAGCAGAACAGGGGTTAATGACCCAAAATCGAATAAATTACTGGATTCAGATCCATCATAAGCATCGGTTTAAGCCATGTGAAGCAAGGAGTACAGACTCCAAAGACAGACTCTCCCCTTGCTTGTGACAATAAATCAGGAGCTGTGCAAAGTATCTCCATAATAAATTAGTCTGGAGATTGCCTTAATTGTGCTACTTGGAGATGTCCTCCCAGGTGGGGACGAGGGACTAAGGAAGCTTTCCTCCCTGAATCATTCTCTCATTTGGGACGAGGTGGAGGGCAAACACAAGGCAGAGGCTTCAGCATCATGTTAAATCTTCAAACAATTTATCCAAACAAAAGCCAGAAAGGGGAGAGGTGCTCCCAGAGAATCAGATGAATAAGCAAGATCAATTATGGTGGAGCAGCCCAGCAGCCCTGCTCCATGACACACATCTCAAAGCAAATTTTGCCAGAATGAAGCTGACGTGGCCAGACTGAGCACGAGGGGGGTGGGGGGTCTCTGGAAGGCTGGCTGTCTCCCATCCCAGGCTACCTCTGAGAGAGAAAGAACAGGAAAGGAGAAAACAGGGGAGGGGAAGCAATGAGGAGCCAAGGCAAGGAGACAGGGGGTAGGTGAATGAAAAACACGCATAATGGCCTGAGGTTTATTTTACAGAGAACAAAATGGCTCAATTTGAGCACTTTAGACTGTCGAAATTGGCTGGTATAAGATACAAGGGGCTCATCAAAGAGGCCTGTTACATCAGCGGCAGGAGACTGGAGGCCCAGGGGGCAGAGAAAAGGAAAATAAATATATAAATACATAAACACTACACATACACACATATATAAATACACACACACACACACACACACACAGAGAGAGAGAGAGAGAGAGAGAGAGTCAGTCCTGCAAACTTTAGGAAGATAGGAACTTCTAAGACAGGTGATTGGCAGGAAGTGGTTTCCCAGACAGCTAAACTTCATGAAGCTTTTCAAATTGCATTTCCAATGTGTGGGGTTCCTTGGCCTTTGGCCTTTTGCTTTGCATGAACTTACACACACACACACACACACACACACATACACACACACACACACACACACACACACACACAGAGTCTCATTATTTAAAGAAGCCTAGTTGCCTAGTTTATTATTTAGTAAGAACAGTTCTTTTTGGGGGTGGGGGTGGGGTGGGGAGGTTGCTGTTAAGACCTGCTAATAATTCTGATTCCCCTTTCAAAAGCAATCCACCTCTCACTAAGAAAAAGTCAGAGAGACTGACTAATGGGAGTAATTCAAAGTACCTCAATTAAAATTCAGGTTCTGGCCTTTCGAGCAGTCTATTTAAAGATTTTTTTCCTCAAGATTGGTTGTAGACAGATGATTATTAAATATTTATATGTCTGTGAAAGGGGAGTTTTTTGTTACTGTTGTCTCTCCTCTTTGAGGGCTCAGAGAATAGCTACTCTATTTGGCTTCTACCTACTTCGTTTCCCAGAACACTCTCCAACTCTCTCTCTCTCTCTCTCTCTCTCTCTCTCTCTCTCTCTCTCTCTCTCTCTCTCTCTCTCTCTCTCTCTCTCTCTCTGTCTCCTCCTCCTCTATCACCATAGCATGAATGGAGGATAAGAGGAGATGCTGAACTCTGGCATGGACTAGGGACCAAAATTCTCACCAACTAGAGTATGCTCATATATTAAACAGAATAGGAAGCCACCTGCTGCTTCAAACCACATGTCCAAATTTAACTGAAATTACACAGTTGAACTTCTATCTCAATGCCTAACAATACCTAAAGTTTTTATATTACTTGAAAATACAGGTGTTTAATTCACATATTTAACCCAAAATATCTTAAAATTGAGCCTCAGTATATAACCAGTAATAAGGTACAGACTCAGAACTTATCCATTCTTAGCAGAGGCAACAATCTAAATACTTTCTCATTGACTGTTCCTACTCATAAATTTATTAATTTGGGTCTTAATTTTTCCTTTCAAATCAAACAGATATTTCAGCCACTAAGGACTCCCCCAAATATACCTGAGCTATAGAATCCTGCTTTTAGTCTCTACCTCGGGCCCCACTGGATCCACAGTTTATGAAGGGCAGGCCTGGAAATTCCTCAGCTCCATCAAGAATATTTGTATTTACCAGGAAGAAATTACATTCCAGGCCTTCTGCAACCAGCTGGCTCCCTCTTTCCTGTATCCTATGCCTGAAGCTCAGAAGGATTAACCCACTGTGATGTCTTTTCACCCAACTCCTCTCTTCTGCTTGCCGACCAGCCACTTCCTCCCGGTCCCCTTATGATGTACTCCTGTGTCCATTGCCTTTTCAACACAGCTTGGTTTTCAGACCATCACACCGGCTTTCAGAGTTCACCATCTGCTTACCTTTTCTCTTCCTCTGTTCCTCCCAACACACTGCATAAGGTATTTAGGAATCATTTTTTGTTTTCTGATCTTTATTTAAAGTCCTCCCTGTGAGGGTGTCTGCCAGTTTCCCCTGGGCATTAGAATCCAAGTCTATTGGGTTCCCACACCAATGCTAGGAAGGGGAGAAAGAAGGTAGGAGGTGACAGGGTGTACTTCCCATCCTGGTCTACATAATCGGTAGTCATGAGTCAAGATGTGGGAGATGACTATTACCTCAGAAATGACAATCTCCTGTAATCCTGGCCATCCTTCTAGAGTAAAGTAGCATTCCCTGTTTGAAAGGCTGTCTAATTTTTAGATGCTGGTACATTCCGAGATGCTAGATGTGTCCAGAGCCATTTGTACATAAACATCAACCCTCACCAGTCTAGTAACTTCAATTTGTATTTCCCATTTTGGAAATGGCACACTGGAGGTTCCATGAGCCCAAGATGCATAGCCTTCTGTGGTAAACATTCCCCCATACCCTAGCTGGGACCCCCAACTCTGCATCATGACCTCTTCAGCTCCTGTGACACAAGCCTCAACATTCTGAAAATTTAAGAACAAACCCCCTTTATAAGATAGTCTTGCTGCTGTGCCAAGGACTACACCTGGTTACTACCTCCTGCCATGCCCTGGCTTCTATGTCCCTTGCTTGTGCTCTCTAGGTCAGAGTCTAAGACAAACACAGATAAAGTTTCTTCAAAATTTAGCAGGTGTACTAATTTCATTTTAAAATTCCAAAATGATACGATAAATCAAACTGGGGTTACCTAACTTCTTTAAAAATATTTCTTCAGATGAAAGTGAAACATTTCAAATCACTCCTTGTCCCAAAGTATCAACAATGTATCCCAAGACACAGGGTTAAAATGGGATAGTACAGGGATTTGAGATTCCCAACTAGAGATTCTAAGGTTTATTTTCTTCTTTAGTTTGTATATTAGGGAAAGAATGTTTGCGCCCAAAATTTATGTGCTCATTCCGCAATCCTGATGTGATACTATTTAGAACTGGAGAGACTTTGTATAATTTGGAGGTGGAGTCTGTGAAAATAACTGGGGTTAAAAATGCTTTGAACCCAGATAGGGTTGCTGTTCTTCAGTGAAGAAGATTAAAACAAAACTGAATTTGATCAGGCCTTATGATAGAACATAAGGCAGCTGTCTGCAAAGCAAGAAGAGGGTTATCATGGAGACCCGAATTTGCTAGACCCAGCCTCCAGAAGCCTGCTGAAGCCACTCGGAACATGGAACTTTGCGACATCAGCTTGAGCTGAGTATCAGACCATAGCAACTGGAACCTGAGTCCTTCCTGAGTCTACCAGGATAAATTTCCAAGATGAAGTCTAGCTCCAGAAGTTTTCAGAGAGACTTGCAAACAAGCCGAGCCCACCTGCGGTCCTCAAAGGCATCCTCAGGTACAAGATTTGGTTTGGGATAGGTAGATATAAAGTCATTTTTTCTGAGTCCCCCCCACACACACCATTGCTCCCCACCCCCCACCCCCACCCCAAGGAGCTGCGGGCATAGATGGCATCAAGGGCTCCCCTTCAAACTCTTTAAAAGCCAGTAAAATATTTGGAGTCTATAAGAAGAAAATGACCCTTATATTTTTGGTTGTGAGCCTAGCCTTTAACGGCTGAGCCATCTCTCCAGTCCTGACTCTGTAGAGTCAAGTTTAGTATGTGCATCTAGTTTTAAAAGTCCCAAGTGATCAAAATGAGTCTGAGAGAGATAACCTACTTAACATATGATCTCACTTCTTTACCAATATAATGCAAATGAAACCCTGAAAATTGGTCACTGTTATACCTAAGTTTAACATTCTCTCTCTCTCTCTCTCTCTCTCTCTCTCTCACACACACACACACACACACACACACACACAATTGCTCTTAAGCCTTAGCACCTTAGAAATGTATTATTTAAAGAAAAATCTTTCCCAAATTTTCACACTGAAACTTTTTAAATCACAGTTAGTGTGATATTGGGGCTTCACTTTCATTCATTGGATGGGCTATGTGATGAGGTCTCTGACAAGCTCAGGGTACCCAACATTTAAAATGTCCCTGTGAGTTGCTAACAGAAGGCAATGCTTAAAGCATATGTCAGGGCCACTGACTGTTCTTCCACTTGTATGTGTTGATTGTGCCAGTCTGTTACTATAACCCAGTGTGAAACAGCTGATAGAGGTGCCCAACAAAGCAAGCCTATGGCCAAACACTAGCACAGGAGGCCAAAAAAGAGACAACCATATGATGAGAGGGAGTTTGAGGTCCTCTGGTTCCTGTAGAATGCAAGGTCTCCAGAAAGACAGTGTGATGAGCTATAAAATTATCAGGTCAAGAGTCAAAAATCCTGTTTTGTACTCCTGGTATCAATACTGTCACCGGTGAGCTGTAGGACTTGAGATGCAGTCCCAGTGACTAGAACTGTGTTTGGTACCCAATAGACACTCAAAAAAATGGGTTGAGTGGGTCTACCTGAGGGACCATGGTGAACCAGTGTTTTCTTTTTCTCCCCCAAAATTCTTTTGTCTTTCACTTTATTTGACATTAAAAGGGCTGGTCTATATAATTAACCTTGAGCTTAAGAAGAACTCTAAGCTGTAGCTCCCATGATTCATATTCAAGGTGAGATGATTCATATTCATATTGTTGGGACCTGAAAAGATATGTCTTGGATATTGGAAGAAGAAAGGAATGGAATGGGTGTGCCCCTCCATCTCAGATCTGAATACAGTCAGAGGAAACTGTTATGCCACTGTACTCCAGCCCCACAGATCTAGCCTTACTGTGTGGAATTTTGGATTTTTCAGTCAAGGAGGTAGGGCTTATGCTCTGTTCAAAATTGTTCTTCAGTGAAAATGCATCAAAACAAAATACAATGGATGTGGGAGGACTTTCAAATAAGGAGGTTGGGGTCTCTCCAGGACTCTTCAAAGGAAGGAGACTTCCAGTACCTGATGCCAGGATGACGTCACAAGGTGAAGAATGGCTGTGCCACGGTTTCAGTTCCTACCCCCGACACCACAGTCCAGGCACAGGAAAAGATATCCCAGCCTATCTTTGAGATAAAAGAGATCCGCTCTGGGACTGATCCCTTACCCCTGCTCCAGTTGTAGAATAAGAGATAGCAGAGAATAGAAGGAATTGGCCTGAGAAGTCACAGAGAATGAAGGGATGGAGATATAAGGTCCTGCTACTTATGAACCTAATGCTAGCCGTGAATTCTATACATAGCCCAGGCTAACCAAGAGCTCTCTACAAAGCCCAGGCTGGGCTTGAACGCAGACTCTTCTACCTCAGTCTTTCAAGTGTTGCTATCACAGGTATGCACCACCACTCCCAACTCAACTAATGTCTTGCAGTCCAGTTGTGAACCTGGGTAGCTAGCCTGGCTCACACGCCCACCCAGCCTTACATTCTTTCTCCTCTACACATGGCCCACAACCAGTTTTACAATGTCACAAGCCTACCCACGAAACCATATGGAGTCAGAGTCTTCTAATGCTGCTTCTGATGACACTTTAGGGTAGGCTAGGGGAGTACCAGCCATCCTCCCCGCTCTGCTCCTCCAAAATAGGATGCCTCCTCTCTTCAGCTTCCTCCAGTTAGAAGTAGGCTCAGCAATGCACTATGGATCACAAGATGTGGGTTACATAAAGACCTTCCCTCCCCTGGCAGAGTTAGGCCTCACTCCCAGCTTACCATTCTCTCCCTAAACTCCAGTTGGCCTTCAGGATTCATCTTTTCGAAAATTGTCAGGGTGACATCTGCACTCAGAGCCTCTACAAGGTAACCCTGGGGCTGGACTCTCTCTTAGCCTGTCATGTGGAATGAGTCTTGGGAAAACTGAGGCAGGTATTAAGCTATCCTTTGCAGCAGTGCAGATGCATACCCCCATCCCAGCCACCTCCTTGAAAAGGCAGCTGCCAGCCTCCCCCAACACCTATAGAAACCATCTTCATTTGCAAAATTTCACAGGTTCCCTAATTATTTTAAGAAGACTTAAAGAAGGATGTAGGGGGCTTTCTTTTATCACTTGCTATCCACAGAATGTTAGTGGCTCTGGCATTCATTAGTGCCACCCTCTCAATACCACCCCCACCTCCACCACCTTATCCTCAAATAATTTCAAAAACATTCATATCCTAAAATGTTCCCTTCAATTTAAAAAAAAATTATCTTCAAGAGAAGAGATTTCTTTCCATCTCAATCCCACAACAAGGGGAATGTCAGCCCAGCTTTTTTTTGACAGACAAATTATTGAATCAAAGAGAAAATGCCATTAAGCTCACAGGTTAGCAAGTGTCAGGAATGGTTTAAAGAGATATCCCCATTTATCTTCCAAACATGCACGAAATGTCACTAATGTGTGTTTATCATGTATAATCAGACAAAGAAAATATCGAAATAAAGTACTCCTGCATACAATGGAAATCTCCTTCCATCCTTCAAGATATCACTACTATTCAAATAGAATAATAATGACGAAGCTGCTCTCTTGAAAATGGAAATCAAGTGAAATGTAGATAGAAATGATTTTTTTTTGGTAGTTGATGTACATTTCTAAAGTGCATTAACAGGAAATCCAGAACTTTTTAGGTCAATTATATTGTCAGTATTGTCAACGCCATTGAAATGAATACTGAAGCAGAGCCTGTTCTTGCTGGAAGCAAGCTACAGAAATCCCAAGATTGGAAATTTATAGAGGAGCTAGAGACATTGGATGCCTGACATTGTTCAAAGGTGTGTGTGTGTGTGTGTGTGTGTGTGTGTGTGTGTGTCCCATTCAAAATCAATCTAAGAAGCAAGAATTTCACCTTACAATAAAATCTCCATAGAGAGAAGAAAAAACAATTCATAACTCATCTAAAACTTGGCTTTATTTTACCTTTTCCTTCTTCCACTATTATGACAGAGTTTACTTTTGTATGCTAGGTATCATGAGGATACGAGGTTCTGGCCCACAGATATATGCTTTTATGGGACCACAGATATATGCTATTACTAAAGCTACACTTGCAAGACACAAAAACATGAGCTTCCCATAGGAGAGAGGAGAGGCAGGTCCAACTTCCTGCTAAAATCGGAAGAGATCAAGCATTTCAACATGGGAAAATAAATTCACCGTTACTGTGTGACATGATTTTTCTAAGCTTTCTGGGTTGTGATTTTCCCAAAAGTAGTGGTCATGGCTGTTTGGGTCAATGGTACAACATTAACCAATAGTGCAATGACCTTGGTAGGCTGATAATGAAAAAGCACAATTAAATAGCTGCTTGAAAGGGGCTCTTTTCCTTTCAGCTACAATCCTCTGGGTCTGAAACGTTCTGAAACCCTATATGGGAAATAGCTATGATCCTGAACATTTGTACACTGGGAGGCCAGAGAGTAGCTACTCTCCTTAGTTAAAGATGGTAAACTCACAGAATTATAATATGTGGTGTCATAGCCTAGGTTCTCTGTAAGGCATGGTTTTTACATGTAGCTTTAGTCAAAGACCAAGAGGCCATGGGACGAGGCAAGGCTCTTACAAAGTGGGAGGGCATCATCAAGAGATCAAATTCTAGAGCCTGAACTTTGTGCTTCCACCCTCCAGCTATGCATTCTGGATGACCACTTGAGAAATGGGATCACAGTTCCCCCCAAAGTATGTGGATTCTTAATGAGCTAATATCTATAATGTATACAAAATTTATATTGTACAAAATGGATACTCAGTCAATGCTGTCTGTTTTTAATAGCTACCATAGTCTAGTTTTTCTCAGTTTTACAAATAAGGAAAATGAGCCTCAGACATTGGTGCAATGTCTAGGGAATGTATCAGTGGTGACTATAGGGCCAAACATCACCATCCAGAAGGCATATCTAGCCAGTGTATCAGTTTGTATTATATGTGTGCTGTATACAAAACATTAGGAAGCAAGTCAGTAAAGAGAAGACAAACGGAACAAAAAACAGGAAGCCCTGAGAACAAAATACCTAAGAACAAGAGTTCACAATGGCCGAGGTAGCTACAAAGCAGACATTTGTCATGTCCCAGGAACACCACTAATTAATTTTCTAGCTAAGCTGTTGCTCTCTCTTGCCTCAGTCTTAAGATGCTTACTGTCATAACTATCCTTCTTTGGGGCTTTGAACCCAGATTAATTCTGGAAGCCAGGACTGATCTTAATACATCTCTGTATTGTACCCACTGCACCCAAGAGAGGATCAAGGACTTCATGAGTGTGTTCCCCAATGTCTTCCATGGAAAATAAGCATCGGGGGACATAGTTCTGGGATAGAACATCCTTGAAGGGTGTGTGAGGGCATGAGCGCAATCCCAGCACTGCAACACAGAACAAAGAAGAGAGGAAAGGGCTAAGCAGCCAAGAAGATGCCCTGACCAGTATTCTAGACACCACTCCAGAGCACTGAGTAGAGAAATCCCCAAGGCTGGTGGCCTGAGGTGAAATGCGAAGATGAGAAGCCTTTACACAATCTTCATTGGGTACTGGGACCATAAACCATCTTAAGCAAATATTGTAAAGAGAGTCCCATTGCCACCAAGAAATATAACTAAGCCCCTGAAAGCAATGCTGCTCTCACTTCTCAGGTGTTAGCAAAGCAGATACCAGCCTTGGGGACACTTGAATCTCCACATGCCCTTCAGGTGACTTGGTCTAGGTGTCCTTTCCCTAGTTTTCCTGCTCAAAACGGAGAGCAACATTCCCACCTTTCTATCTTCCTTTTAAAATAGACCTTCAAATAGAAAATAAATATAGCCCAGCCATTCCATTTCTGTTTATCCTAAGGATATAGTCAGAAGCGTGTATAAAATGGAAATTGAATAGAGAATAGAGCATACTTCGTGGTATTAAAAAAGCAAGGAATCTATGGAATGAAACTAGTCGCTCGCTGATATCACAATATACTCTTTATAACAAAACTATTCAGCTACTACATAAAGTTTTAAGGCTGATATTTAACATAGGTAAATATTCATAATAGGCTGGAAAAAATACAATATCACTGTGCAGTGATCCCAGCTTCAGAGGTTAGTGTGCAAAACATACACATATAAGCATATACAAGGGCAGATATTTACTAGAAGGATACAAATGATTATTTTGGAAAAATGGAGAACACAGACAACTGTCATTTCCTTCCGGACTGATTTTAGAATTTTCTAGAATGATGTACATCATTTTCATAGCCCACAAATATTTTCAGCAACACTGGTCCAGCCTACTTTATAGCACTCTCCTGAAGTCAGTTTTGGGCAGGAATGTACATTTGAGGCAAACATCAGTAGATTCTTCTCCTCCACGTCCAAGATATTTCTATGCCTCTATAAGTAACTGGCAAGGTTTCAAATTCCCCATTCAGAAGCAGCAGGTACATCAGTCCACTAGGTCTGAGGATGCAAATTCTCATCAAAACACCAATAAACAGGGGAGAGTCACCACAGACTCTTCTTCAACAAAATCAATCAACTGGAGAAACTCTACACATGCCCCACAGATATCCCACTGCCATCTACTGCAATTCAAACACTCTGTAATTTCCAACTAGCAGCTCACCTTAGTCTTGTCAAAGAGACTTCTGGCAAAATCTAGAAGGAGTTCATTCCACCTACAAGAAGACCATTCCCTACAAGCCTGGAAGCAGATTCTGTTACAGAAATGTTTTGGTCTGATGATGGTAAAATATTTATCACTCTAGTGGCTTCAAAAGCATAAAAAGACTACATAATAAACACAGCATTTTTTTTTTTACCCACACATTCAGACTTTCAAATTATATGTAACTCCGTGGGCTGAACAGGAGACTGGAAAACTGAACTCTCTTAGGGAAAGAATATTCAGCAAGTAGTTGGCAAGTTACCAACTGAAAACTTATTTCACTTCAGCAATTTTAAGGTCTTAGATATCCTAAGGATTTCCAGCATGAAAAAACCCATCCTTGAATACAGCTAAAAAAAGAAAAGGCCATTCAATGAACCAAGTTCATAGCAGATGATACAACACTTCTGTCTCTGCCCCAGAAAATGAACACAGCAAACCACCAATGAAAATTTACCACCAATGAAAATTCAGATCTGGGACGCAAACCAGTAGTGAGTATAATAAAACACCTATAATTATGTCTAATATGGAATCACACATATCCTAATCTTAATCTAAATTTTGCTATAAGTCTATAGAAGCAGATATGACTAGAGCTAGTAATCACTTAGTATGGTTTCGAATCCACAGCTAAAGTTTTTAACTTTTAAAAATTTTAACTTAGTCAAGGGGTCATCCTGCACACTGTAGGATTAGGTGGGACCAAAAAAGCTGGCCTGCTGTTAGATATGGTAGGAAGTGGAAACTTTACATTCTCTGGATGGCAGGTGCAACTCTTTTGCTTACCTTTTCCAAGGAGACATGAAAGTCAGTGTGGTGGTTTAAGTATGCTAGGCCCATGGGAAGTGGCACTATTAGGAGGTGTGGCCTTGTCAGAGGAAGTACATTAATGTGTAGGCAGGCTTTGAGGTTTCCTAGTGCTCAGCTCCACTCAGTGTGGAAGTGAGATCCTCTTCCCTCCTGGGTGCCTATGGAAGAAAGTTTCCTACTAGCTGTCTTTGGATCAAGATGTAGAACTCTTGGCTCCTTTACCACCATGTCTGCCTGAATGTTGCCATGCTTCCCATCACAATGATAATGGACTGAACTTCAGAACCTATAAGCCAGCTCCTATTAAATGTTTGCCTTTATAAGCATTGCCTTGGTCATGATGTCTCTTCACAACAATGAAACCAAAACTAAGACAGTCAGATATGAATTGATCTAACCAAATGGTCTTTTTTTCCCCCTTCATTCAGGACAAACACAAAGCAGGACAGTTGACCTTGGTAGCTTGTATGAGGGTTTCCATTACTATCCCTAATCATCCACAGAATGAAGAATATAAATCTGAAGACATTTCTACTGCTTTTAAAAACAGTTGGCATATGAACATCATCATTGCAGAAACTATGAGTAATAATGGGATGATCACCCAAGTAAATGAAGCAAAGATCAAAAACGAGGCATGAGGCAGCCACATCCACTCCTTCCTCTTGAAAATTTAAATGAATACTCCTTGAGAGCAAACTACAAAATGCTAACTTTGAAGTGTTGAGTGGCAGAAAGAATTATGGGTTATTGTACTGTCAAAATGCCAGACAGCTGTATGTTGAGTTGCTGCGTTATTTAGACAATCAGAAACTTGGAAGCTAATGTGACATATTTCTTTTTGGTGTGAAAGCTCTTGACACGTGTCATGATAATTTCTAAAGGGACAAAATGTTATATAAAAGACACAATGCCTTCAGGACCTTCAGGAGGTGGCCTCCTAGGTAGAACATTCCTTAAAAAGGGGGATAGGACAGGAAACACCTGGACTCTCCAGAGATTGGCACCATTTTTTTTCCTGCTCAGACAGCATGGAACACCCAGCCTCCTGTCTGCATTGAGCATGCCCAAGACATACTGTTCAAGTCAGGTGATGGAACACAGGCTGAACTTACCAGGTGAGCAACCAATTATACAGCTATTCAGCACCTTGAATATGGTGGTCATATCCACCAGATGCTGCTGAAGACTAAGCCACTTCATAACTCCACAGTGAAGATGGGACCAAGATGCCACCTTTGTTCTTTGCAACTTAGTTTGTATTTCAGATATATTTCTGATGGCCCAGCAAGCAAGTGGTGGACTGGATGAGTAGATAGTCTAGAATCTACTTAAAGGGAATTCCTTGTTAGGCTCTTGAGTTAGAATCTGTACACAGATTTCTATAGAACGGGGAGTGAGACCTGATGGTTGCATCTAGATTGAAATCTTCAGGGGCTAGGGAGATGGTTCAGCAGTTAAGAGCAAATTCTGCTCTTACAGAGAAGACCAGAGTTTGGTTCTTAGTAACTGAATTGCTTGCCTTACAACAGCCTATTACTCTAGCCTCTGCAGTAGCCTGCAGTAACCTGCCTTCATGTGTGCATACCCACACACAACACACACTCATAATTAAAAATATAATCCCAATGTGCAGACTATCATTAAAACACAAATATTAGTAGGGAAAGTAACACATTTAGTTTCTGTTTATGATGAATCACTAAGGGTGAGTAAAGTTTAGAAGAACTGCTTTGGATGGGGTGATAGCAGGCAGGTGTTAAGAGGGGGTGCCTAGTAAAGGGTCAGGCAGGAAAGCCTGTGCAAAAACCCAATAGGAACCTAAGGAGCTGTTCTGTACAGATTGTCCTTCTGTCCTTTGGAATTAATTTTGATCAACCAATCCATTGAAAACAAAAAGAGCTGGAGTGTCATAGGTCAAGTGTTGCATTCTTCCCCAAGAAGCACTTCAAAGCTCTAAGAACAGGCACTATTCCAAGGCCAGCACCACCATGTGCCAATAATATGACCTTGAACAAATTAAGGAAGTACAGTTTCTCTAACTGCAAGATAGGGAGTGACAACGTCAGATTGCTGTTGAAGGATGTTCTGGGCTAATTACTTAGAGCAGTGGCTGCCAGGGGGATGAAGAGTGTACGCAACTACTCAAACGTCAACACAGTATCTTCTCCCTCTTTCAGTGTCATTATGGCTCAGTTTATCCCCTTATCCACCTTGCCCAGCATGGGAAAAATGGCATTTCCCTTAGAACTAAGTTCTTCGCACTGTGAAGAACTTACAGTCCCTCTTGTTCATGACTCTATATAGAGATGAAGCCCACAGCAATAAAGCAGGCTGAACTATGCAGAGGGGCTAAACCATTCCTATATAAGAATCTCTTGGGCTAAGGTTGCTCCCCACTCATCTCCAATATGAGTTGTAAGTAAAGTCACATGTTTCTTCTTTTTCTTCATCTTATTAATTTTATCTCTATTTGATAGTTAAACTTTTAATGCTAAGCTAATACCCACTAGCATGAATATTTAGAAACCAATATGAATCCAGATGACTGAGAGAGTAGACACCAGGGGCTGTACTTGCAGGCTATGGTCATTCAGATGAAATTAGTCTGCTCCCTAAAGCTCACAGGAAGCTAAATAGAGATCGACCCACCAGTCCCCTATGTCATCATGGAGTATACCCAGATATCTTAAAATGAGTTTGCCATCTCATGTTACCCACACATTTAGGGGCTACAAAATCAAAGTTGGCTTTTGCAGGACAAGATCCCCTTCTCTATTACCAGAAATCATGTCTCTCCAAAGTCTGAAAATATATATACCCCACAGTATATTAGCACATTAAAGTATGATTACAAGAAATTTAAATTGTACAAATCATTATAGTGTTAATTCTTGCCTCCAGTACACACATATGAAAAACTGGGCACTGATCTACCCAGTTCCATCCAACTCTTGTAGAGGCATGGCAGAGTATACTGAAATAGGAAATTTCTCAGTAAGATGAAAAGTTATTCTTCCCTGTGTTATAATCATTGGCCAGCACATTTCTCAGTTTCCTTGATACATTAGAAGCATGCCTTTATTCATGATGGTGGGAAAGGTAACAAAACACCTGTAAGCAAGCCCCATTCATAAACCCATAGAAGATATAGCCACCCATGTCCAGTGACCAAGTCACATGCTTTGCACTCTCTTTGTTTTTACACTTGCTAGCTTGTAACTTTACACAAATTCTTAACCTCACTGGACCCCATTTTATTTATGTTATTCACTGATAAATTTGTTGGAATTAAATGACATAATACATACTGAACACATGCCCAGAGTCTGGAGCATAAACCCAGCAAATCATTGAGTTATCGCCATCATTGACTTCATGATAAATATAATCATTGCTTCAACTAGGTTTTCTAAGCAGGTCCCCAGATACATCTTGAAGATGCCCATCCTTTGTCCACTCAAATTCATGCTCTCATAAGTCAGATACAACTCTCTGTTGAACACACAAGTGTTATTCAGGGACAGTGAGATTGCAAGAGGTAGTAGATGTTGTATGATACAGCATAAGAGACATTTGGAAAAGAAGTCAGAAATCTCACTCTAGTCCCAGCTCAACACTAACTACACTTCTCAATTCTGCAATACCATATAGCTATATTTAATAAAATTTACTCACCTATACCTATAGATAGATAGATGGAGAGAGAGAGAGAGAGACTCCTAAAATAACCAAGTTCTCTGTTCAGATCTCATATGTACTGTATGTAGTGTGTGTGTGTGTGTGTGTGTGTGTGTGTGTGTGTGTGTTTCTCTATAATAACCAGGTTCTCTGTTCAGATCTCATATACATGGATATATGTATTTCTTCTGGTAGTACAGAATTGTTTATACTCATGTGAAATATTGGTTCCATTTCACAGGTGAGGTATCTGAAGTCCTCAACACTCCAAGTACCTGCCATCATAGCTGCCCTGCCTTAAGAAAAAAATTGGAATCTCAGCCAGGTTACCAGAGCTCAGCCCTGAGCAGTCATACCCACACACACATACCAGTCTTCAGAAGAGCTACTTACCCATAGTTCCTCAGTCCTGATCTCTACCACATCTCTCATCCTGGTCTCAGCAGCCTCTGGCATTTCCCAAGCACACAGTTCACCAAACTGGACTATTTCCTCTTTATTATCTACACAAATATTCTTAATTATTTCTCCTCCAACCCGAAGTACTTATTTCTTATTTATGGGTGTAAATATAAAACCAGCAGGGCTCATATTTCACAGGGAGCCATTCCAACAGCATCCAGAACCTTCCAAATTCCAGGAGCAGGAGAGCTGATTCTCTACTGTTTCATTATAAAGGGATTTACCATAAATATTAGAATTTGAATTCCACCCAAGTAATGCATTAATAGATACTAAACCATTAATAATTTCTGTACTTTTTCATAAATGGGCAAAATCCAATAAATAAACTATATCTCTTTCACAGCAGAGCAGGGTTAACAAGTACCAAGGAGATTTCAAAGACAAACTGCTGGTAGGGCCTGCCAGGAGCTAAGATTCATAATGAAACTACAAATTCTGGAGACCCATTTTTTACTGTCTGCCATGGCAAGTATCTAAAATTAAATGCTAAGCCGAAATCTGTCCTGGAGTCTGACACACAGCAGTTAAGGTAAACAATCTCTGAAATTAAAAACAGATTCTAGATAATAAATAAGTCCTTGTATGTCTCACTCTGATAACAGATACCTCTGCCTGATAAATCAAAGGCCCAAGCCCTACAGAGCCTTTCTAAATTAGGCCAGATGATTCACCTAAAATATTTCATCTTGTGTGTCCTGTCTTAATGAACGGCAGTAATGAATAGTGCCTTAGCAGCGATTGCAGCAAGCCAAAGGCCTCCAGGCTAATTATACCAAAGGCCAGAAGAAGCTAGCTGCTCCATGAGATACTTGTGTGTTGGCAAAGTACAGGGGCCTAGGAGCAAAGGGGGTCCAGCATTGCTACTGAGCATCCAGGTAAATAATTCTAATTGGCTGCCAATTTCTTCTGCAACCATCCTAGCACTCTAGAAATCTGAGTATGGGGAGCAAAAGTAAAAAACACTGGAGACCCGAGGAATCTGAGCCTCCTTGTCTCTCGTTGTTCAGGTAGAGACAGAGCCTTGGGTATCTTTGCATCTCACTTTCCATATCTATGGAGTAGGGTTGACAATGCCTGCATAGCTTACCTCTTAGGACTGGGATGGAGAATAGATGGAGGTGCACATAGATGCACTGAAGCACATAGAACCCTCTGCTGTTCCCCATAGCACTAATGTCCAGGCATTTATTCATAGGTTTCTGTTAGATGCTGTAGTGAGCAGAATAGACAAAGCTGTCTGCCCTAGTGGAATGGGATTCTGCGAAAGGGCAATGCATATAACCTACAGGCAGCTAAATATACTGGAAGATGGTGGTACGTTTAGGGAGAAAACTAAAGCAGATGAGGGAGTAGGGTATGGGCAAGATGATACAAGTTTTAAAAAGAGATCAGAGATTTCATAAAGGACATGGCTTTTGATTAAAGACTAGAATAAGGAAGGACCGTGACCTCTCTAAACACTGCAGTAGAATAAAGGGAAAACTGGGAGCAGAGTAAAGGTAGGCAGACGGTTCTAAAGAGCTCCAAGGATGGGCTAGAAGCTACTGGAGCAGAGGAGCTGAGACAAGAGACTAACCAAGGGCAAGGTATAAAGTAGCAGGGAGGCTCTTCGCCTCCAGGGACTGTGCAGAAAACAGGCCTTGGGGGAAAGTCTGAGCAGAGAAGTAACAGGGTCTAACTGGGGACATTTCAGTAAAATGTTCTGCACTCAATCTGCTGGGAATAATAACATGCCTGTTATTTGGTCATTATGCTAGCATTACTACATTGCTGGGTGGCTCTGCTCTGAAGCAAGGTGAAACCTGACAGGAAGAGATGGAGAGATGATGGATACAAAACAGAGGGCCTTAGAGAGGGCTTGCCAACGTGTGAGTGGGACACAGGGAGGCACGAATGTGATTTTTGGCTGATTGAGATCAGCGAGCAGCCTAGACACTCAGACCAGCCTCTGTGTATCCTGTTTAGACTGTCAAGTCACATGACATTGGAGATGGATGGATGAGGAAAAACAATGGAAAGAGAAAGACCAGTCTCCAATTCCTATGCCTTCCTGGCAGATACTCAAGTGGCATAAGGCCCCGGGTTCTGTAAGCCAGGCTTATAGGGCCTGGCTGTTCACTAAAAATGGAAATAAGTCTTCTTTTAAAAATGGGTGAGCATGGTTGGACGCCCCACATCTATATTTTATTGACATTTGGTGTCAGTGCAAGTAGCAAACACATCATTCTTTAAAAAGCCATCTCACTCCATGTCTCAGAGCAGAACATGACAAGGGGGTCATTCCATTAGTGATTGGAGCTGCTTTTAAATGGAACACACATAACCTGATTCCAATTAATGAAAGTATGCGGCAATTCTCACTGATGGTAATGTTGAACTAATGTTTAAATCTTGCTCACTCAAATTCACCAGCTCCTCAAAAGCAATGCTAATCCCTCCATGAGAAATTAGGACTCAGTGTTGCATTTTTTTTCTCCTGGTGACTTGGCATTTGTCCTAGGGCTACATGAGATTTCTGCTACTTCTGCAAGGAGTGGCCAAGTCCACATGCATCCTAGTTGAATGTCTTTCTTTTACCAGTCATTGACCAAGAGCACAGATTTTCACGAAATCTCATACACATCACCACCCTGGAGAGGCTTCAGAGTGCAAAGAATTTAGGCTCAAGGTCTCTGCAGTCCTAATACAGGCACTCTTGCTCAGAAAATAGAGTATAGTAGTGAAGTCTGGCCATTCACACTACCTGCACAATGCCCTCTATGAGCATGGGCTGCTTCTTCTTCTTCTTCCTCCTGCTCCTCCTCTTCTTCCTCCCCCTCCTCCTCCTTGCTTTAAGTTATATAGTTCCCACTGCTTGGAACAGTGTCTGAAAATTGGTTTGGAGATCATAGCTTTGGGTGTGACTTCCAGTGGGCAGAGGCCAGGGATGCTACTGAGTAACCTAAGATGCATGAGCCAGTCCCACATAACCAAGAAGTGTCTAGTTCAAGGTAACAGTAGCACCAAGGCACACAAGCCTGCCCTAAGCTGCCTAGTTTCTCCTCATATAGCTTTTCACAGGGAATCCTATGCATATGTCACAAATGAAAGGCAGCCACCTGACATAATGTGATCCACACAGAAAAATAATTTAAGATTTACTTTATAGATATAATATCCTACTAAAGGCAGATCTCTTCACTAAAAATAAGTCCCACATGTAATAGAAATGTTTAAGACATATTGGCTCCAAACATATGTGTTCTCTTCATTGTGATAGAAAGGATAGAAATAGAATTAAAAAGAGGTTGGCTAACCTTCATGGGATTAAATGTGTTCTGTGGATATGGGCATTCCAAATTCTCTTGGAGACATTCAGCAGAAGGTAATATTGATAAGGGGAATGTTAATAAGTCTCCTCAGACTCTGAAGACCATTACAACCATGGCTATTCACTCCTGACAACGTCCAAAAGGCTAAGCAGCAAGAAGCAGGTGTTACCTGCATTATAAACTGGGCCTTGTAGTGAGATGCTCAGTGGATGAGGGTTATGGTGCCGAGGTTGAGGGAAGCTTACACAGACACTTCCAGTGCCTGAGAGTCTGAGACCACAATGAGAGATGAAGGCCCCCCAGCTGACTCTGTATGTACAAATCAATGACAATCTGGTGGACTCTGTAGGCAGCAATTTGTGAACTGCAGCACACACTTAACTTATGTCATGGGCAAAGAACTTGGTGGCCACAGCAGTGGCTAGGTGTAACAATACCTAAGCATTTTCTTACAGCCAAACTTCTCAGGATCCTTCACTGGAATTTGCAGGTGGCAAGTTCCAATGCTCCTGCCCTGAAGGAAAGGGAGGCACATCTTCTGTCAAACTCATCAATATATGCTGTTTTCCTTTTTTTATGAAACAAATAATAGGTTCTGGGATTATTGGGGGTCAGACTGAAAATCAGAGTCTTAGAAGAAGAAATGTATCTTTATATCAGAGAAGACAGTGTTTAGAGAGCTCGAAGTGCTAAGACCACCTACACTCAGGCAGAGGGAAGAAACCATATCTCAGTGATGTTTTAATCTGTTGTACTTATCACTCAAAAACAAAATGTTTTTTCGCTGTCATCCAAGCACAAATAAAAGAAAAAGTAAATATGGGCTCCCATACCTAACCAATATCTATCTGCTATTGACACCCTCTTGCAAAGGAAACAAAAAATACTTTTCTCTGATGGAGCCTTACTGGTTATTCTAGCCACACTTGCGCATAAACCCATTGTCCAGTCATATTTCTTCTGAAATCAGTTGGAAGAGTACCCTCCACTCCTAACACCCTATCTCGTGAATTTCATAGATTAGAAAAGAACTGTGCGTATTATTATAATAAACCAATCTGAGTTCTTAGACTATAATAAAGTAGCTTTATGCCTGAGTCATAAACATTTAATTATGTGCATGGAGGTTGGTTAAGGATAGTTCTGGATTAAGGACTAAGGATGAGTCAAACCTATCATCACAGCCCATACACTTGAGCCCAAGCTTCTCAAAAGGCAACTCAGGGCAGCTTATGCTAAGGTTGAGTTTCAAAACGCCAAGTGCATCCCCAGGAGTCTCCAGCACTGCCCAGTCGGGGCAGCTTGATTGGCATGCCATCCGAGCCCTTGCCTGGCTGTAGAACTACAACCATCCTATTGAACTTACTATGTACTCTTTTGATTATCCTGAAAGGGTCATGGACAAAAGAGACAAATACAGACCACTCCTGCCCAGACTGCATGAAGGAGTGTCCGTTTTAGTCTAGGACCCGTGTATGAGGCATAGTAACCTCCGACTATAAGCAGACATGGCTAGCATCCTTGGTCAGCAGGCCTCAGAGGTCTTCCCAACCCCAGCTGGGAGGACAAAGTGCTGAGATGCCAGAAGATCCATGGCCTTGGCTGCTCTTTCCCTCTCTTCAGATCAGGTCTCATGAAAGCAGTTCTGCCTAGGCCTCAGCTCCTGTCTCTTTCTTGTCTCTACTTTCTGGCTTGGGGTTCCTGCACACAAGATACAGATTCCCAAGGAAAGCCAGGCAGCTTCTTCTTGACAGGCCTGAGTAGTGGATTTCAGCCACACACCTAGCACTCAACTGTCTTCTTGCCACACAAAGATGAGATCAGCAATGATCCAGGTCTGTAAACCAAGTTGTAGCACTGTGAAAGAAAAGGCCACTGTGAATATGCTCCAACACTGATGTACCAGAATGATTTCAGGATGTATAGAGAGTGCCCAGCAAATGGCCTGCCCTCCACTGGCTCCCCTTGCTCTAGAACTGCCTGGCCTGTACCTTACAGGGATAATAGAACAATGAAGATGAGAAGAAACCTCAAAAAACTTTAAAGTGTATGCATAAACACTGTACACACACATGCATTCACACAGTAGACAAATATATATATGATATATATATATGATATATATATGACATACATATGTATTACATTTAAAAATGTATAGCTTCTAGATAGAAATAAAAGCTAATTTATAGAAAATAAATATGACTTATGTATCTGTATGTATACTTAGGTGTATGTGTGTATGTACAGATCTACAAGCCATATATAGCAATGCGCAGGTATATTCTGCAAAAAACATTGCTAGATAATTTTGTCTCCGTGCAAACAGAACATACTCCTACAAACTAGGCCACTGATAGCAATGACAGCCAACATAATCTCCCAGGAACACTCATAGACCCATATCCAATCTGTTGTTGATCAAAATGCGGTCTGTTATGATGGTTCAGTGGGTAAAGGTGCTTGCAGTCAAGCCCGATGACCAGAGTTCCATTCCTAAAACCCCCATGATGGAGAAAGTTATTCCTACAAGTTTTCCCCCAACCTCCATACACATGCCATATCAGATTTATGCTCAATGCCTCACACTAGACAGATAGACAGACACAGTAACATATACATTTATGGACACACACACACATACCATTGATAGAGAGTTTAAGCATAAACTGGTAAAACTGCTCTATGTTCAGCCATGGACCCAAGGCAGGTAGGAAAGGCCTATAGACTGGAGAAAGGAAAGAAGAGCAGATTTCTTTCTAGAAAGGTGCAATGCAAAGTAGATGAAGGACATGGTAGCTGAGCAATGGAAGTGAGACAGAGGTACCACGAGTGTAACTGCAGCCCTTCCCTTATGCCCACCTACAACAGGTAGTTATGACCATCTTTCCAGCTGAGCATGGAGAGGAAGGCCTATCAATTTTCTGCTCCTGTGACCATTCCTCTTTCTCCATATTGGGTCCTTAGTCAAGACCCAAACATCCTTACCTCATATAGCACCAAGCCTAGGCAGCCTTTGTGAATGGCTGCTCAAGGCTGCTCTGTCTGTGACTTCAATGAATAAGGTATGAACAGGAAATAAGTTGCCTCTCAGCTGATTTACTTTCTTGCTGCTGACACTGTCTGGCAGGCTATGTGAAGTCGTGGGAAGGACATACTCTGCAACAGGACACTGTTGTCCATGGAATGTGCAGAATCTGTGTGGTGAGCTCTTCTTATCTACCTTCAGAGGTGGTTCACACAGCACATGCAGGTTCCAGCTTCATGCCCATAGCCTAACAACGTGCTAGAATGCAATCATAAGCCAGAACACGGATGTCCTTTACTGTGACCCCATCCCCAACCTTTAATCCTAACACTGAGGATCCAACCATTCCTACCCTATGGAATTTCCAACCCGATACTCCTATACTCTCATAACTGCTTGTGGAAGAAAATTTAGAACTGTAATCCCTGCTGAATAAAACTGAAACTGGGATGAAAGCACACAGAGATCCATTTTACTGACCGTGGCCTACAACAAGGACTTGGCCACCATCTCATGGGATTGGCAAAGTGTAAAATATGAAGTAGGCACCCAACACAGAAGCCATGGAACTCTTATATGCATGATCTCCTGTTGCCCAGGATATCTTTAAAAAGTCCAAAGTGGACTGAAGATGAAGCTACACTTTCCGTAAGGGGGACTGGATGACAGCATTCTCTGCTACAGCTCCTTAGGACCCAAGATCTTTCCAACACCAGCAGTTTGGAATCAGTTGAACTGGTCAGAAAGGCCAAGGCCATCAGTGTCTTGAATGCTGAGTACCTCCAACTAATCTATCAACACGCTAGTCATAGCCTTATACTTTAATTAGACAAATTAATGCTGGGAGTATAACATGAAGGAGATCAGGTTCCAGCACAGAGCACAGACACAGACCCACTTTAGAAGCCCAGAAGACAGAGACCAACAAGCTTTCATATCAGCATAATATGATGGTTAAGAGGAGCTTTGACAATAAGTATGGTGGCAACTCTCCTGGAATATCAGCTCTCGGGAGCTTGAAACACAAGGATCAGGATCAGGATTTCTAGGCCAGGTGAGGCTACGTGGTGAGTTTCATGAGTCTTGGCTACAGAGTGAGACCATGTCTCAAAAAGCCAAAATGAAAATAATAATAATAATAACAATAACAATAATAATAATAATAATAAATCCCTTTGATATCAGAAAAGAGTTCAGCCTCAGTGTAGCATCATTGCTTTAGGTGAGGTTGTTAACCTCTTTGGGCTTCTGTCTTCTCACTGAAAGTGTCCATCAGACCACATGCTTCACAGGGTTGTCAGAAGAAGATGAGAAAATACTATTTGTAAAATGCTCTGCCTTGAGGAAAGCCATCTGCAGCATCTGGCAGTAGATTGCTGCACTCCTCAGAGCCACCACTGAGTTGTAGAACTCCAGCCACACCTAGTGACTGGAAATGAACTGGGATGGGGCAGTAAATGAGAGACAGTGGGAGACTTTCCACACTAGTGAGTCTGGGATGTCTACTTAGGGTCCTACGTCCCCATACTTCCTGCCTCCGTCAGCTTCAGTCATCAAGTGTACAAGCTGGATGACTAGAATCTTTCACAGGGTGACAACTAGCCTGGGTCTTTTTATAGCTAGAATTTTACATGACTCATATTTACCACAACTCCTCTTTCTTCTGCCTTCCAACAAAAACAGCTGTCAAGAGTAACACTAAGTTATCAACAATAGTGGGCCATGCAGAGCCAGGTACCAGCTATAGTTAGTGACTTTCCTCCATCACATAGGCCTGCCTGAGCAAGAGTTTAACATATCTCATCTTTAGTTTTCTTATCTACAAAAGAAGATCAATACCTTCCTTGAAAGACTGCTGGGAAGACTGGAAGAAACATAAGCAAGGAACCCATCTAGAATGTCTGCCACATAATCTGTGTACAATAATGGAGGTTGCTAAAATCATATATGTATTCTGACATGCATCTGAATAACCTTTCTCCTTTTTGTTCTAAAGAAACAAGGCAAGATTTCAAGTATCAACTGATAAATATCCCTGGCAAATTCTGTATATGATCACATTTGGAAATAACTACCAATCTTAAGTGATAAAGATGCTCTAGGTGAGGGATGTGTGACTCCATATGGCCTTGTGGAAAACCAGTGATAATATCACTAAAACTGGCATAGTCTTTGGCTTGCCTTGTAGAATCCATGCACCAAAGATGCTTTTATACATCAGCTAGAACAACCAATGGCAGGGATCAAGTGCAAGGACTGTGAAACATTACACAATGAACATAATCCATCAATGACTAAGCTTATAGGCTCCATGGCATCCCAAGAAATTTGGTAACCCCAACGGTAGTCACACTCTAAGGCTATAGAGGGTCCAAGGATAGTTCATTCTAAGACCTGCTGGTTGTTTCAGAAGGTACAGTGTGAAAGAGGAGCTGCTCACTAATAAGAGAGAAAAGGAGGCAGTTTAAAAAGTCCACTGCTCAAAACCTATTTAGTGTACATTCAGGAGAATCACATTCACTCTACACATGGGATGTTCTGTAGAGAGCTATCAGAAATTCAGTGGCATGCTAGAGAGAAGATGACATCAGCACACTGTCCTATCTTCTGGTGGCACTGACTGCCTCAGGGATCATAGGGGTAGGAACTGAGTTGATTTGTCAAATTGTAGCATAAAATAAGTAGCTTGGGTACATAGGTAAGAAGAGTGACATTGAAAACCAACTTCACAAACATAGTTTTGTGCAGGGCAAAGTAAGACGTACAAGCGCCTGTACGAGAGAGAGTCACAGGTCAAGTTCATCTTCCAGTTGCCTTATGTTACTAACTTGCTGAGAGGTTCAATCACCTCAGGAGGACAATGTAGAGTCAGAATGGGGAAAAAATGTGTCAGCAGAGGAATAACTCGGGCATCTGAAAACCTGGTATCTCAACGTGCCACTCAAGGGGAGGGGGCAAGATTCAGGTGGAAAAAGTAAGTAAAGAAGGCAAATGAATGGAAGAACCAAGTCTGCTAGTGTGTGCCTGACATGGAATCTGACACACAGTAAAGCCCAATGGAAATCAGAGACAAATGTCACAGATGTCTCATTAGAGAAAAGGCACTTTCTGCTTATGAGATAAACTTAAGTGTCCAAAATGCAAACCAGCACATATAGTAAGGACACCCTTGAAAGCTACTGCACTTGAAAACAAAAGTCCATCCTACAGTAGTCATAGCAAACTGAAGAGGAATCTGAATGCCTTTAGCAAAATAACAATGCATGTGATTTGCCACACTGCCACTCTCTAATGTACATAAGTACCCATGCATTACCCCAATGCTTGTGATTGGACTATGGGGTTGGACTGTCAACTTGCATGAACTTCGACCTTAAGATATACTAACAGAGAATGATATAATTCAGGGACTGGCTGCTTGTTTCCAAAGGGTTAATATTAGAGAAAGTATTGACTGGTTCCATACTGGTTGCTAAGCAACATTTCTTCCTCCGTTCGATGGTCTGCGAGAGAGGATAAAATAAGGGCAGAAAATGAGAAATGTTAGAAAATAGGAAAGTGGAATTCAATGGATCATAAGGTACAATTTGTAGGAAGAGCAAAAGAGGAAATAACTCTTGCAGCATGTACTAAGACATCAGTTGCTTTATGACATCACAGGAGTAACACATGAGCCTCCAGCTCCAAGGATGAGAGGATAGTGGAAGATGAATGCCCCCTAATCCCAGCAGTATGCTGCTCATGTTCAGCTCACACATAGCCAGAGATGCACAGGGTCCCTGGATGACAGCAAGCTGACCTGAATGACAGACCATTATAGCTGGAATAATAATAATAATAAAAAAAAATCTATCAAGTCCATGAGGCCCAACCAAACCTTACCCACTATAATTCACCGGACCATTCCTTAAGGGGCCTTTTGTTCCCTTCCCAACAGAAAGGGCTATAGCAAGTGATTCATACTCCCAACAATACTGAGTGAGTGTATACTATGCACCAGACAGGGGACTGTGGGGAAAGTGGCAGAGGTCCTGACTGATTGCTCAGTGGGGTGTCCCTTTCTATTACATCTGTAGTCCTTTTTTGTCAGGGATCTAAGATGGAACAACTTCAAAACCCTACACAATGACCTAGGAGATGTCCTAAGACTTGCCCATGGGGTGTTGGGGTGTTTCCTGCATTTAACTTCCATTACTAATTATTCCAGTCAATGAAAGACTTCAATTTGGAGGCTGCACTGATAGTGGAGAAGCTATGCGTGTGTGAGCACAGGGTTTATCATAGGAATTTTTCCACCTTCTGCTCACTGGTTCTGTGAGCTTTAAACTGCTTTAAATAAATCCTATTATACACAGGAAAGAAGGGAGGGGGATAGAGGTCAATTATTAAGTAAATAAAACTTCAAATAAACCAGCACTTTCTAAGATGAATGACCTAGAGAGATGTAATCCATGGGCCCATTAATGTCTATTTTTGTGTCTTACTTCAGCAAACTAGAAGCTGTCGCTTGTTGTCCCATGCCCACAGAGGCTGGACAGGACAGTTTGACAGCACGGAGAAGCTTAGGAAATGACTGGCATATTTGTAGTAGTTGGCAACTGGGTTGCCAGAAGGAACAAGAACAGAAATGGAAACCAGAGGGTCTAAGAGACCCTTGAAGAGACAGTGAAAGGCTAGACATCCAAATGGGGGTGAATGAGGGAAAGAAAGGCTCCAAATGGATGTGGGGGGTGTTACTTAGCAGAGGCTGTGAGGCTAGCCCCATGAGAACAGAGGATGCTGGAAATTACCTTAACCTAGCCCTGACTTAAGTCCTTCATCAGCAGAACAGGAAACACCAGCTGGCAGTGTTGAAAGAATTAACTTTTGATACAATCCAAGCAATCCCCATGGTACCTGGCATAGTGCAAATGCTTAATAAACTACTATCAAGATTACTCTCCTATATGAAACCACTTGAAATTATAAAGCACTAATATTAACTCTTAGTAAAAGCATTTTTTTATTGTTGAGGTTAAGACTTATCCTTGTCAACTGTCAACCTCATTCTTCTGAGCTAGTGTCTCCCCAATCTCCATCATATGTATAATACCCGCATAATTTCTGTTCTCCCCAAATTCCTTCTCTTACACTTCCTCACAATACATGCCAACAGTATAAACCATAACCACAGCCACAAGAGTGACAATGTCCAAGGTTCTTATTTTTGACTCCAGTGGCTCTAATCTGAGAGTTCAGCAAGTACTGGTATCCTATCCCGTCCTTACAACTCTGATGTCCTTTTACAGGCTGGAAAAATGGAGGGAAGATGAATAGAGATGTAGCTCCATCTGTAGAGTGCTGGCCTAATACGCACAACGATCTGGGTGTCATCCCTAGCTTTGCATAAATGGGCACCTACAATCTCAGCACCCAAGGGGTGGAGGGAGGAAAACCAGAAATTCAACAACCTCCTCAGCCACAGAAGAGTTTGAGACTAGCCTATGCTACAAACTCTGTGTGTGTGTGTGTGTGTGTGTGTGTGTGTGTGTGTGTGTGTGTGTGTGTGTGTGTGTGCGCTGAAGGGCTATGTGCACAGGGAGTGGGGGCGGGGTAGAAGGCCAAGATTATTTAACCAGTTGATGAATTGATGACAGACACATATTCAAACTCACACAGTCTGGTCATAGATGTCACCTCTCATTTCTAAAAGCCTGTGTTTATTTAGCATTTTAATTGATTTACTTCAATTGAAACTTACATGTAAAATTTTAGGATGCCCCAATCCCTCCCCTCAGAGTTCAGGAAAGCCCACAGAAGAGGAAACAAAAGACTGTAAGAGGCAGGAAGCTGAAGGATACCAAGAAAGTAAGGCCTTCTAAATTAAGGAAAGGAAAGATCACATGAACTCACAGAGGGTGTTAGTGTAAGATCTCTCCAGTTTCTTTACCAGGGCACTTAGTGCTATGAAATTTCTTCTTAGCACTGCTTTCATTGTGTCCCATAGGTTTGGGTATGATGTGTTAACATTTTCATTAAATTCCAGGAAGTCTTTAATTTCTTTCTTTATTTCTTCATCGATCAAATTATCACTGAGTAGAGTTGTTCAGTTTCCATGTATATGTGGGCTTTCTGTAGTTTTTACTGTTATTGAAGACCAGCGTTAGGCCATGGTGGTCTGATAGGATGTATGGTATTATTTCTATCTTCTTGTGTCTGCTGAGGATTGTTTTGTGGCTAATTATATGGTTGATTTGGGGGGTGTATTCTTTTGTTTTAGGGTGAAATGTTCTGTATATGTCTGTTAAATCCATTTGGTTCATACCCTCTCTTAGTTTCACTGTGTCTCTGTTTAGTTTCTGTTTCAATGACCTGTCCATTGATGAGAGTGTGGCGTTGAAGTCTCCCACTATTATTGTTTGGATTTCAGTGCAATGACCTGTCCATTGATGAGAGTGGGGTGTTGAAGTCTCCCACTATTATTGTTTGGATTTCAATGTGTGTTTTGAGTTCTAGAAAAGTTTCTTTTATGGATTTGGGTGCTCTTGCATTTGGGGCATAGATTTTCAGAATTGAGATTTTTTCTCTTGGAGGATTTTCCCCTTGATGAATATGAAGTGTCCTTCTTCATCACGCTTGATAACTTTTGGTTGAAAGTCTGTTTTATTGAATATTAGGATGGCAACTCCTGCTTGTTTCCTGGGACAATTTGCTTGGAAGACCTTTTTCCATCCTTTTACTCTGAGATAGTGCCTGTTTTTGTTGTTGAGGTGTGTTTCTTGTATACAGCAAAATTCTGAATCTTGTTTATGTATCCAGTCTCTTAGTTTATGTCTTCTTAATAGGTGAGTTGAGTCCATTAATATTGAGAGATACTAAAGAGAGATGACTATTGGTTCCTGACATGTTTGTTTTTGTAGGTGGTTTTATGTGCTTGTGGTCCTCTCCTTTTGACTTTGTTGTGAGATGCTTAATATCTTGTCCTTTCTTTGGTTCAGGTACCTTCCTTGTGTTGGAGTTTTTCTTCCAGTATCCTCTGTAAGTGATGGTTGGTGGATAGATACTGTTTAAATTGAATTTGGTTTTGTCCTGGAATATTTTGTTTTCCCCATCTATGTTGATTGAGAGTAGCCTGGGCTGGCATTTGTGTTCTCTTAAGAGTCTGCACAACCTCTGACCAGGCTCTTCTGGCTTTCACAGTCTCTGTTGAGAAGTCTGGTGTACTTCTGATAGGTCTACCTTTGTATGTTACTTGGTCTTTTTGCCTTGGAGCTTTTAATATTTTTTTTTTTTTTGCTCTATGCATTTAGTGTTTTGATAATTATGTAATAAAAAGATTTTCTTTTCTGGTCCCATTTATTTGGTGTTCTATAGGCTTATTGTACCTTTATGTCCATCTCTTTCTTTAGGTTGGAGAAGTTTTCTTCTATGATTTTGTTGAAGACATTTTCAGGTCCTTTGAGCTGAGAATCTTTGTTCTCCTCTATTCTGATTATTTTTAGATTTGGTCTTTTCATTGTGTCCTAAATTTCCTGGAGGCTTTGGGATAGGAGGTTTTGATGTTTTGAATTTTCTTTGACAGATGTGTCAATGAATTCTATCATATCTTCTGCACCTGAGATTCTCTCTTCTGTCCCTTGTATTTTGTTCACAATACTGTAATTCCTGACCTCTTTCCTATGTTTTCCATTTCCAGGTTTGCCTCCATTTGTGTTTTCTTTATTGTTTCTACTTCCACTGTTAGGTCTTGGATCGCTTTATTCAATTCCTTCACCTGTTTGCCTGTGTTTTCCTGTTTTTCTTTCAGTGAATTATTGATACCCTCCTTAAAGGACTCTATTATCTTCATGAGATAAGATTTTAGGACAGATACCTAATTTTCAGGTGTGTTGGTGTATTCAGGGCTTGCTCTGGTGGGAGAACTGGGTTCTGGTGATGCCCACATATTTTGGCTTCTTTTGTTTATGGTCTTGTGCTTGCCTTTCACCATCTGGATATCCCTAGTGTTTATTGAGCTGGGTGACTATATGGAGTCTGCCTCTTTTGTCCCTAGATTGCTTTTGGTCTCCTAGTAGGCTTGCAGCCCTGGATGTATCAGACCACCTGTGGGGCCTTCCAACTGGGGCCTCTTCACAGGAGCAGCTTCCCTGGCTATAGAAGATCTCCTGGGAGGCCTTCAGACTGTAGTGGAGTAGTCAAGCTGTTGTCCAACTGTGCTGAGTGCAGCTGATCCTCAACTGCTCTCACTGCAGAGGGTCCTCAACTTCTCAACTGCTCTAAGTGGAGTGTGTCCAACTGCTCTGAGTGCAGCTGGTCCTCTCGGATGGATTGGGATATGGAGTCTTCACGGGAGCAGACAAGCTAGGGGTCTGCCCCAGCAGCAAGGACCAGTCAGAAGGGGTGAGAAGGGTGGAAGAAAGGGAAGTGATATTTGGGAGGGTGGGGCTTTGGTTGGTGATGGGTCCCAAGTCCACCAGGCTCCCAGCAGCAGCTCCAGGACTCAGACTGGGTGGGGGAAGGGGGCAGGGGTTCTTACCAACTGCTCTGAGTGCACTGTGTCCTCTAGGATCTATCAGGATATTGAGTTTTTAGGGGAACAGACCAACTAGGGGTCTGCACCAGCAGCAAGGACCAGGTCTTGTTATATTTTTTGATGAATGAATGAATAAAACTCTAGCCACTATCGCAAAGTTTAACAACTGAACTGCCAGTTATATCTTCTGGGAAAGGAAAATTCTATAATAGGGTGACCCTGGTTATATCAACCATTCTGGGGCAGGCCCCATGTTCAGGAGTAGGTGAACAACATATAATTGGACTCCACAGTTGTGTGTGTGTGTGTGTGTGTGTGTGTGTGTGTGTGTGTGTTTTATTTGGTTATAGTTTGGTGTTTTTCTTTTCTTTATCTTTTTGAGTGTGGTTTTACTTTGTTTTCTTATTAGGATGTTGTTGTTATATTGGGTTTTTGTTTCTTTCTTTAAAAATGACTTAAAGTTGGGTGGATAGGGAAGTAGAGGAGAAGAATATGATTAAACTGTACTTGAGTTTTAAAATTGTTTTAAATAGTGAAAAATATAATAATAAAATGCAAAAATATAAAAAATTATGATGTCATTTAAAACTTGAGTCCATTATACCAATTATTATTTAGTGCATGCAGAAGGTAACTATAAAATTCTATAAACATATTATTTATGTTTCCTGACATCATAATGAAGCAAACTTTGGAAAAAGAATATTTTTATGCAAGTAAACATGCTTTTATTTCAAATATAGAGCCATGAGACAATGGCCCCATGGTAACATCCCATTTTCCACTTCCTCCTTCACAACAAAAGCTAGAATACCATTGGGCATGTGGCTGCCAGGCTGAACAATTATATCTTTTATTCATATGTGGCTCTCTGAATAAGTTCTGGCCAATACAATACAAAGACTGTAATCATAAAGGACAGGATGGACATGTCTTCAAAGGAGACTGAGCTTGCTCGTCATTCTTCCCTCTCTGTCTCTAAGAGACCACAATGGCATCAACTACCATCTTGAATCATGAGGAAAACATGCAAACATCAAGTCAGAGCTACAAAAAGAAAGAAGCAGGATCCCTCATCATGTCATGAAACTCCTGGCCTGCATTGCCCACTACAACAGCTCATCATCAAGAGAAACAAATCCCTAGCGTGTAACAGCAGCATTGACTTTAGATTCTTTTTCTGTTAAATGCAGTCAAACCTCATTCTAACCTGCATAGTATCAGTCCCTAACTCCAGTGCCTTTTCCCTCTCCTAGAAGGGAGATGTCAACAGAAAATCCTCACTCAGAATATGTATCTTTCTCAAGAGAAACTCAGTAGTCTAGGCAAGTCCTTGGGTAAGAAGAGTTGGCAGTATGACCGCTCTATTCGACCTGCTTTATGATCTTCACTTTCTGCAATCCTTTCAACACGTCTACCTGCCAGGGACCATACAACCCCATTCAGCAGGAACTCAAGGGCCATATCTAATAATCATGTCCAAACTCAAACCCAATTAGAGTGTCCCCAAGGATCAGCTCTAAACCCAAAAGCCCTAGCCTTGGAAGCAAATGCATATCAGATTGTCTTCCTTAACACAGAGCCCTGGCCAGATTCTAGTATCTCTGAACATCACCCTAGGGTCACAAAAACCAAAAGGTTTTTCTTCTTGGAAGTATTTGTTCCTGCCCATTGGTAACTCCCCCAGAAATCTCAGATGCTGTGGCTAGACAGAGATGTGTGTCCCTTGCCCCCAGCCAGCACAGAGTTAACTCCTATTTCCCAGGCCTGGCATGTGTTCAGTCAAAAACCTGGCCGAGTGCCTGTTGTTTACTGAAGCTAGGGAAGACGCATCTGCAATGTTACGAAAAGCATATTGCAAAAGGCAACACATGCAAATTAAACCTCTTGAGCTATGAGGAAATTGCTGGGAAAATTTATAACTCATTTAATAAAACTTGAAGTAAATACATAGCTTGGCACCCAAGGAAAACAAAATATTTCCCACAATTCTCCTCTCTTAGGACAGAGAGAGAGAGAGAGAGAGAGAAGGAAAAATAGAAAAGGACAATTGAACCAAGGCTCTATCAAGTGTAAAATATAAATAGCTGTGGTGGTCACTGAGACTCATTTGGACTTATGGGACATTTAAATACACACAAGATAGTGCTGTACTCTCTGCTTTGGAAGGGGGGCACGTAGCAGTGTCCAGGAGTAACCCATTTGCACAATAATCCATGATTGCATATGCCCAGTGAGGTTCTTCAGGACATCTTCTGTTCATTAATACATCTGCTACATGAGCACACACTATGTACCAGAGAGGCACGGAATTATGGTGATTCAAAGCATCTTCTCTGAGCCCCATGGCCAGGCTTTTAACACAAACTTTGTCACCTAGTAATTGTTTGGCCTTGGGCTGCTGTATAAACCCTCCCTGTCTATAAATCAGAAATAAAAATGATAGCCAAGATCCATTATCTTTGTGAAAACTGAATGGGTTAATATATGTGACGTGCTTCCAACAATGCCTAGAAAATGGTAACTTTAAGAAGTATTAAAAACATTATTATTAATGTTATTATTAATATTATTGTTATTACTACATAGCATTATGATACAGCCCTTTTGCTAGATGGAGTATGTACAGGATTAAATATGGCAGATGAAGGCCTTTGCTCGTACAATTTATATATTACTAAGAATAGACAGTACAGATGAAAGCACATGAATAAGCAAAACTTTTAATGACATGAACAGGCACTCTTCTGAGAAGTTATTTTTTAAAATACTGTGGAATAGAGGGTGATGGCGACTTAGAAGTAGGGACTCAATTTAGAGTCAGTCAGCAGTAAAAGTCTCTTTGAAGACACATCTGACCTGAGTCCCAACTGGCTTTACACAAAAGTTCCACTAAACATCTTTTTGGGTTTATTCTCTTTGAGTAATAACCAAAGGCAAGAGGCACATACAGAGGAGAGGCACTAGATGAGCTTCAAGCCCACTGTGTAGCCAAGGATGACCCAAAACTACTGATTCTCCTGCTTCCTCCACTCAGGTGCTAGAATTAAAGGTGTGTCCTACAATATTCAGGTTATGTGTGCAGTCGTACAGTGCTGGTAATTGAACCCAGGGCTTCAGAAGTAATATTTACTGGTCTTCTTGAGTTGTGAGGATTAAATAATTCATAGATGAGAAGCTCTTAGTAAAAGCTATAAAATAAGTCCAGTTTAAATATGACTATCAACCCCAATGATCCTGATGCTACCCATCATGCTTTACAGACAATGAAAGAATAATACATGCTGGCCTGGAGAGATGGCTCAGTGGTTTAGAATACTTGTTCTGTAACTATGAGAACAGGAGTTTGTATCCCAGTACACACATAACAAGCTGCACACACCTGCATACAGACACATACAAACCATTAAATAACTCTTAAAATAAAAGAAAGAAGATATCTACAGCTCCACAAAGGCCACACACTTAGTAAAGGTAAAGTCAGAATCGACACCCAAGGACTTATCTCCAAAGCCAATGCTTTATACTGTATCTTACAAGGCTCATTGTCAAACAACACAGTTTCCCAGGCTGGCACATTATCTGAATACTCTAACCTTGATGAGCTGTGTGTCCCAGGCAGAAGCATGTCTGGCAAAATGTGTGGTTAGCCTCTCTCCATAGAGATCCCAGGAGATGGTTAGGTGAACCCTGAGGTACATTTGTAAAGGAGGAAGATAAACTATCCCTTTAGGACAACTTAGCCAAAGATAGAAAGTGGAAACCATGGGCAATGTGAGAGGACAGATAAATGAAATTGTAAAGGTGGTCTTTTTAAATCTTGAGAATCTGTTATTCATAATTCTGTTAATATCCAGAAATCAGAAAACTGCACAATCCGTGTTTTAAGTCCCAACGACTAGCTCAGAACCAACAGGTGAGTTAGAATTTGTCATAAGACCCATATGGGGCACAGAGAGCCCAGCATTTGGAATTCTGTTCATAGACACAGTGAATTGAGGCTGCTTGTAACTACAGAAACTAAAGAGCTCTGCCTTCTGGAGATAGGTAGACATCGTGCCTCACTTCCTCATACAGAAAGAGAAATGGTATCTATGCAAGGTCCCTCACAAATAAATGGATTTTAGGTTTAAAACACTTGCTTCTAAGCCTCCGAATCTAAGAAGTCACCCATGTCATTTCCACTGATGTCACTGATGTCATTATGTCACGTTTTCATAAAACATTTAATTCCAATAGAGTATTCATCCCCACCCCCAAGCAGCACACAGGACAGAGGAATTCAACATCACACACAAACTGTAATTTCTGGAAAGTATGCCAGAGGAAGCCCCAGCCCTTGTGTGTCTATTTACGTGGGCTGCAGATAGAGAGAGGCCCAGGATATGAGATCCTGGCATAGAGGAACTTCTGAAGGTCTTGACAGCTCCTCCAAGAATAAAGGCAGAAGACGACGGCTTCTGACTCACTGCTCCAGGCCTCTCTCCGATCTCTTATGTATTTGGACATCAGTCAGGCCCATCAGATCCCCAGTCTGCTGTCTGCTGACTGACAACAGAAAAAGAAATTTAGAGGTGTGAGTGAAGTGACAGAGCTGTCAGGGCTTCTTCTGAAATGACTCTTTTCTTAAAGAAAGGAAAGATAACAGAAAAAAAAAAAACCAAAAAACAAAAAAACCCTCAGACAGCTCAATACCATGTCACAGTTGCTGGGACAGGTCTGTATTTTGGTGTGTGTGTGTGTGTGTGTGTGTGTGTGTGTGTGTGTGTAAGAAAGAAAAAAGGAAAAAGAAAGAAAAGCTATGGATAAATTTAAGCAATGAAAAGAGTAGTCTCTCCTAATTTTAATATCAGTCCTTCACAAAATGAGATAGAACTGGGGCACAAGTCCTGTCTTTTAGACCCAACAGAGAAAGATGTCAGCAGGATAGTTTCATTTAGGGAAAAGAAATGTTCTTGAATATTTAAAAGTAGCTGCTTAAAAAGAACAGAGAATGGATGGGGGAACTGGAGAGATGACAGTCAGTCAGTAGAGTGCTTCCCTTGCAAGCATGAGGACCTGACTTCGAATCTCTGAAACCTAAGAAAACAGGATGTGGCCATGAATGTCTGTAACCCCAGCACCACAGGAGGATACCTGGAGCTTGCCAACCAGCAAATCTGAGCGCAGCATAAGCTTCAGGGTCAGTGAGATACTGTCTCAGTAGATAAATAGATAGATGGACGGACGGACGGACAGACGGACGGACGGACAGGTAGGTAAGGTAGGTAGGTAGGTAGATAGATAGATAGATAGATAGATAGATAGATAGATAGATAGATAGATAGATAGATAGATAGATAGACAGACAGACAAATAGATAGATAGATGAGTAAATGGATAGACAAGTAGATGGGTGGGTAAATAATAAACACACAAATAAATAAATTGATAAATTAATAGGTAAATAATAAATAAAATGGAGAGCAACAGAAGACATCTAATTTTAACCCCTGACTTCCATAAGCATGCACACTAACAAAATAAAGAACCCCAAACCATCAAATTCCAAAAAACAGGCTTGAAGTCTCTCATATTCCACCCCACACCTGTCTTTGGTTTTTCAAGACAGGATTTTTCCATGTAATAGTTCTGGCTGTCCTGGACCTTGCTTTGTAGACCAGGCTAGCATCAAATTCAAAAAGATCCATCTGCCTCTGCTTCCCAAGTGTATGTGCCACCATGCTTGGATTCTGGTTCTTTGAGGAACTTTTGGCTTCATGGATTGGACTAAGCTACTAGAAACTCATATGGGGGAACCAAGTATTGGTCAAACTTTCAGAAAACAGCTGAGTACCACATCTAAGAGCCAGTCTGACAGACCTACTCCTACCAGCCAATACCTCCTCTGGTAATGGTCCTCTGTTGAATCTTGTCCCCTTCTTTGACAATGCAAATATGAGAATCTAAACATTTATAAAGTTCTCTGAAAACCAAACCCATCTCCAGGCTGAAATACTCAGGGGAACTGGACTTGAACAGGGGAGTCCTGGTAAGCCCTCCATTTAACCACAAGACAGGCCTTGGCCAAGGGGATCACATTTCAAAGGCCCCCATTTGCTCTGTTTTCTGTGAGCCCTAACTTTACAATAGCCCTGAGAAGAACCAGATTCTCCATCTCACCCCCAGGTCAAGCACAACTCAGAAAGGAATGTCTTTATTAAGGTAATGCTTCGGAAAACCCAATAACTCTAAATGGCAACCACCCCGCCCCACCCCCAAAAAACCCAGATCCTAAGAGATGAGAGGAAATTGCACTTTGAGTATTTTTCTAAGAGTCCAGGAGGGCTTGAGTAAGCCAGAATAAGAAACCCCATCTCTGCTTGTAAAACACACTCCAGGAGAACAACAAGCCAGATCCAGATTGCTGATTGATGTAACACTTGGATTAGCAATACACGCGGCATGAAACACAATTTCCAGAGAGGAAAAGGAAGCTCTTGATGAGTCTGCTGAAAGAGTGGTAAAAACTTCACTCAGGTTCTCCACTTCAGCATTGGACTGTGGGAAACTTTTATTGGACCAACCCAACAGAGTCCATTAGCTGTCCACTGGGGAGTGTAGCATAAACTCCTAACACCTTGGCTAAGAGAAGGCTCCATAATCACCCTGATTTCCTGCTGGGAGGAGAGAGAGAGAAAGCAAGGCAGCAAGAATAATCGCAAGAAAACAGGAACACAACTGAGAGGGAAAGGAGCTGTACTGGCTGAGGCCACTAGAGACATGCTGACTCTGGGAGGTGGTGCATTAGTGAGTGAGCCTGTAACAAAGGCAACTTAAGAACGATTTATTTTAGTTATGGTCTCAAAGCATCATGGTGGGGAAAGATCAGTGGAATGGTTCAGTCCATGAGTGTGGGAACATACAGTGGAGGCCCTTCACATCATGATGGAACCAGAAAACAGAGCGAATGTGACAGGAGAGAAGGGCTAGATCGAACTTTCAAAGGTCCACCACTAGTGATCTACAGTCTCCCAACACTGAGCCACCAGCTGGAACCAAACATTCAAAACGTGAGCCAGTGGGGGGCATGTTATATTACAAGGATATGGAGGAATGAACAATAGGATTCCTGGCTTTACTACTTACTGTGTGTAATTGCTGGCACGTGGTTTTGATCCTTGCGCCCTCACACCCTGAGCTCTTAGAATGATCACCAGTGCCCTTCTTTCTTTTTCAGTTGATTTATAAAAACCCAATATAAATATAACATGGCTATTAAACATGTAGCTCCAATATGGCTTGTCCACTATGAAACTCCTCTTTGAATTTGCTTGTCATTACAGAGGTGATGGAAAGTGAGGCCTTAAAGAGGCCATTTGGTCAGTCTGAGTAATACACGCCTTCCTCACAGAAGGAGGGTAGTTATTGTGAGAGTAGACTGCTATAGAGTGTGGATAGCCTCTTTTGCCACCCTCCCCCCCCCCTACTGTTTCTATGTATCTGCTGCCATCTGCTTTCTGCTGTGCATGAAAATGTGAAGAGGCCATCACCAGAGCCTGGGGTCACACATCTTGGACGATCAGAACTGTGACCCCAAACTGACTTCATTCCTTTATAAGTTACTCAGTCTAGTGGGTTCTTTCATAGCACCTGCAAATGGAGCCATGCAAAACTATTTTTTGAAATGTCTAAACTTTTGAACACAAGAGGCATTGTTATTATTTTTTTGCAAGTGATAGCCCAAGGGCTTCTTTGGCTTATCTCTCCTTCCAGAGCAGGGATATGGATGGACAGGGATGAGGAGGTGGTATAAAACAGCCTTCTGTGTCATCCTATTTCTGGTTCCTGCCTTAAGTGTAGCCAACTTCTCATCCACAAGCTCTCAACTTAGCTTTGTCTGCACCTTTAGTCCTAACCTTTGGTCTTCAGGACTGCCTGCCTGAGGATGACAAAAGGTGAGTGATTACAACAGTGTTCCATGCACAAAAGTCATAAAAAATACAAAGTAGCACAAAGAACACTAGAAGCCAGTGGAAATCGGGATACTAAATGGGCAACTATGAAGGTGGCCTTCAAATATTGGGCACCACCATTTGCTTCTCAAGTGATATCCTCTGCCTAAGGCCGAGGAAGTAGCAAAACAAAGGGAGAGGTTCTGGGGCTGAGGTACAAGCAAAGGGTTCAGTGTTACATCCCAACCTCCCCTCACCCAAAGCTGCCCTAAGGAAAGATGTGAAACCTCATGAATATTTCATCTTCCCTTTTCTTGTGAGGAAGCTGAGGCTTACCTAGACAGACCTGAGGCCCCAGAGCTAATAGTCTGACTGAGCAGAACAACCTTGTAGTCTCTGCTTTATGTATTATTCACTGTAGACCATGATGCCTCTGGAGGAAAGGAAAAACAGTGTGCTTCTTTAGAAGGCAAAAGTACAAGTAGTCAGGGGATGGATGGGGGCATGGGAAAGCACCAGAGATTACAAGAGAAAAAGAATATGTATTTGCTGAGGTCATCAAATGGCAACAGTCAAATTGGCCACGTGGTCAAAGCAGATTTTGCCATTGACCTTGAATCTCAACACCACACCATCTTCAAAGCAACTCTATTTGAAGCCACACCTTCAACTATGAAGTGTGTATCCTAAACACCCATCCAAGACCTTAGCCTTAAAGCAAGGCCTCAGTGTATTGGAGGTTTTCTGGCCACACAGTATCCCAGGTCACAAGCTCCATTTGGAAGGCCTAATTTTCCTTGTTGAGTCTGGGAACTCACTGTTCGACTCTCTCAAGAAAGAGCATGGTGGTAGGTGGTAGGTGGGGGTAGGTAGTGGTGCTGGTAGGTGGTAGGTGGTAGGTGGTAGGTGGTAGGTGGCAGGCTAGTCCATAGAGTCCCTATTTGGCATGCAGTTTAAGATGCTAGTAAAAGAATCATCCCTTCTTTCAGAAGGAGAAAATGAAAGCACCGGGCTGCTTCTGAAGGTGTAGAAGCTGATGAAAGGTACCAACAGGAGAAAAGTAAACATGAAAAAATTATCATAATAAGCGTGAGCTTGTGAACATAAACTGATGCAAGCCAGAACCCTCAGGTCAGTGGCACTGAGCAGAAGCCTGTGATATTGGATGCTTGGACTTTGTGGGAGAATGGCTGGCTGAAACCATCTCCACATGGAGGAGTAAAGAGAAGGCAACAAGAGCTAGCCTGTTGATTGGACACATGAAAATGTTTTGAAATTGAAGAACATGGTATTGGAGAGTGACACCTCTCTACTGAGAAACAAGCAAAGCTAGTAGCCTTTACATAGACACAGAGAAGAACTAGATAGACACACACAGAGGACATAAGGACAAACGTAGCGTTTCTGCTTAACAGTATTAAAACAGCACGGACAACAATGTGAGAAGATACAGTTTTCCTAAGAGACGGAGAAAATCCAGAAGAGAGCAAAGATCTTCCTTGTAATATCTAACTACGACTGGGCTGGCAGTGTGTTCTAGGATGGCCACTGG